>NC_139025.1:13718964-14918964 GCF_964662115.1 Mustela nivalis | reverse complement strand
TTAGTTTTAATGTTACAATCACACAATTCATTTTTTTTTTAAAGATTTTATTTATTTATTTGACACAGAGAGATCACAAGTAGGCAGAGAGGCAGGCAGAGAGAGAGGAAGGGAAGCAGGCTCCCTGCTGAGCAGAGAGCCCGACGCGGGACTCGATCCCAGCACCCTGAGATCATGACCCGAGCCGAAGGCAGCGGCTTAACCCACTGAGCCACCCAGGCGCCCACAATCACACAATTCAAAGCTGATTTCATAAAAGAAATAGACTCAAAATATCACTATCTTGCAGTTCAATATTTTTCAGGCCTCTGAGGAATTAAAATCACTACTATGATAAAATGTTTTGTTTCAATGGTTTTCACACCATAAAGGCTGTTATTCATAAAACATTAAAAAAACACATAAATTTACTTAAAAATTCTATCATAATCCTTATTATATTTCTAGAACCCAGTAAGTGCTCTCTAATTTGAAGATTCTTTTCAAAAATATGAGTTTGGGGGCACCTGGGTGGCTCAGTGGGTTAAGCCTCTGCCTTCAGCTCAGGTCATGATCTCAGGGTCCTAGGATCGAGCCCTATATTGGGCTCTCTGCTCAGCAGGGAGCCTGTTTCTCCCCCTCTCTCTCTCTGCCTGCCTCTCTGCCTACTTGTAACCTCTGTCTGTCAAATAAATAAAATCTTTAAATATATATATATAGATAGATAGATAGATAGAGATATAGATATGTTTGCCTTTTAATTAA
Source organism: Mustela nivalis (assembly GCF_964662115.1). Taxonomy (NCBI): domain Eukaryota; kingdom Metazoa; phylum Chordata; class Mammalia; order Carnivora; family Mustelidae; genus Mustela; species Mustela nivalis. The sequence continues at coordinate 14,918,220 of NC_139025.1, read as the reverse complement.
TGAATTCCAGATAGGTACTCTATGAGCTTCTTCCTCATATTGATTAAAGCAATGTTCTAGAATTTACCATGTCTGTTTTCGGTTAATAGAGAACAAGATACAAAAATCTACATTTTTCATGTTGTTATCAAGAGAGTCTAAGCACATAATAACATCATTTCTACCCAAAATGAATATTATAAATTTGTTCAATTTTATATTTTAAACTATATACATGTACCCAGAAATTTGATTATGACCACTTATTTTAGAAAATCAAATTAATTCTCAGAAATTTTACCTGCCCAGCCAAGGATCCACAAGCACCAGCAGCTCCACTAACAACCATTGTCTGATTAGATCCAGCAGTTATGTGACCTTTCTCCTGTATCCCAATCAAGGAAGTCAAACCAGGCATACCTATAGCTCCAAGAAAGTATGAAAGGTGTCCGTCCACAAGTTGTGGGTCCACCTAAAATAAAACATGTAACTTTAAAAAAATAATACTAGGAATTTCTGTTTTAAGTCAACCATGTAGAGACAACCTGTTATGGACTGTTGTGTCCCCCCAGATTCTTATGTTGATGACCTAACTCTTAATGTAACTATATGTGGAGACAGGACCTTTAGGGAGATAATTAAAGTTAAATAAGGTCCTAGGGAAAGGACCCGAATCCAAAAGGATTTGTTTCCTAGTAAAAGAAGGAAGAGACACCAGAGCTCTTTCTCTGCATGTGCACAAAGGAAAGGCTGAGGGGCGCCTGGGTGGCTCAGTGGGTTAAAGCCTCTGCCTTCAGCTCAGGTCATGATCTCAGGGTCCTAGGATCAAGCCCCACATCAGGCTCTCTGCTCAGCAGGGAGTGTGCTTCCCCTTCTTTCTCTGCCTGCCTCTCTGCCTACTTGTAATCTCTCTCTGTCAAATAAATAAATAAAATTAAAAAAAAAAAAAAAGAAAGAAAGAAAGAAAGAAAGAAAGAAAGAAAGGCTGAATGCAAAAAGGCAGCCAACTGCAAGCCAGAAAGAGAGGCTTCACTATAAACCAAATTTTCCAGCACCTAGATCTCAGACTTTTTAGCCTCCAGAACTGTGAGAAAATAAATTTCTGTCGTTGAAGCCACCCAGTCTATGGTATTTTGTAATGGCATTCCAAGCAGACTAATAAACAACCCAATATGGTTTCTAGAACAGTAAGCCATTCTTCATTCTTGCTAAAATTCTGTAATTTACTTGTACAAAGTAAAATAGAAATGAATATTACTTCTCTTTATGGCAAAACAAACAAAAACTTTAAGGAATTCTCACATGAAAGGCACTAAGCATTCTTTCTCCTCAGTGCCCCAAGTATATAAAAATTAGAGAAGAAATATTTAAGGGGAAAACATTAGGCAGAACTGGAAAGTTTTAAAATCTCTGAGAATAAATAGATAAATAAATAAAATCTCTGATAATTCCAAAGTAAGCATTTATCTATATAAAAATCAGTTCAGGGGGGCACCTGGGAGGCTCAGTGGGTTAAAACCTCTGCCTTTGGCTCAGGTCATGATCCCAGGGTTCTGGGATCGAGCCCAACATCGGGCTCTCTGCTCAGCAGGGAGCCTGCTTCCTCCTCTCCGTCTGCCTGCCTCTCTGCCTACTTGTGATCTCTGTCTGTCAAATAAATAAATAAAATCTTAAAAAAAAAAAAATCAGTTCAGGGGCACCTAAGTGGCTCAGTCAGGTAAGCGACTGCCTTCGGCTCAGGTCATGATTCCAGGGTCCTGGGATGGAGTCCCGCATTGAGCTCCTTGCTTGGTGGGGAGCCTGCTTCTCCCTCTCCCTCTCCTCCTCCCCCTGCTTATACTCGCCCTCAAATAAATAAATAAAATCTTAAAAAAAAAAAATCAGCTCAAACCCCAAGAGTTCTCATTGTTGATGCTTAAAATGTACCATAAAATATAATTTCTTTTAGTTAATTACAGAATAAAATGAATTTTATTTTTTTTGCATTTTATGTTTATATGTTTACCAGGCCCTATCAATAGTTTATACTTCTAAATTCTCTGTGTCTATTTTCTTATCTGTAAAGTTAGGGGGAATTGGATAAAAAGAAATGATATGGAAAGACTCCCTACCATAAAAATTTTATAACAATATTTTAAGGAACTGAATAACTTTGGTAAAAATTTAATTATCCACCAAAAATAATTAAGATTCACTACCTTAATTTGACTTGTACTTTGATTTTGATTTGATTTGTTATAAATTTGATTTGATTTGTCATAAACAAATAAAATGGCAGTTTGTATTCAGCAGTCTGAAATAACTACCAGTTAAATCTACTATAAACATAAAGGTAATTGAGAGTTGAAAGTCAACGATACTCAGAAAGCAGACCCCCTGCTTCTCTACTCTCTCCCTGTGCCCCTATCCTGCCCCGCTTGTGCTCTCCCTCCCTCAAATTTAAAAAATTAAAAACTGTTTTTAAAAAAGTACTAAAATTGGGGAACCTGCGTGACTCAGTGGATTAAAGCCTCTGCCTTCAGCTCAGGTCATGATCCCAGGGTCCTGGGATCGAGCCCCACATCGGGCTCCCTGCTCAGCAGGGAGCCTACTCCCCACCCTCCACCTGTCAAATAAATAAATAAAATCTTTTTTTAAAAAAAGTACTAAAATTGTATAAAACTTTTAAGAAAGTCCTAGTCAGGGACGCCTGGGTGGCGCAGTTGGTTAAGCAGCTGCCTTCGGCTCAGGTCATGATCCCGGCGTCCTGGGATCGAGTCCCGCATCGGGCTCCTTGCTCAGCGGGGAGCCTGCTTCTCCCTCTGCCTCTGCCTGCCATTCTGTCTGCCTGTGCTCGCTCTCCCCCCTCCTCTCTCTCTCTGATAAATAAATAAAATCTTAAAAAAAAAAAAAGAAAGTCCTAGTCATATTTCTTTTTTTTTTTTTTAAAGATTTTATTTATTTATTTGTCACAGAGCAAGCGAGAGCGAGCACAGGCAGACAGAGTGGAAGGCAGAGTCAGAGGGAGAAGCAGGCTCCCCATGGAGCAAGGAACCCGATGCGGGACTCGATCCCAGGACACTGGGATCATGACCTGAGCCGAAGCCAGCTGTTTAACCAACTGAGCCACCCAGGCGTCCCCATATTTCTCATAGCATTTAATGTCCACACTCATCTGTGAGAGAGCTACACTATTTTCTTCTTCCACATGAGAAAGCTAAGGGCCAGAGGCATGAAGTAACTTCCCTGATGACATATATTAGGTTGAATTACACGAAGCTACCAGGTTTCGTAGGGAAAAACAGACAAATATTGGTAATTTCACATGATTCAAGTAAGAGCAGAGACTGAACTTAGGACTTTGACAGAAAAAGTCATTTCAAGAACAAACCAAATGCACTTCTTAAAGTTAAATGGCAATTTCTCGGGAAACTTTAAAGCACACAACTCTAAGGGGCCTGCTGGTTCTTGGCATAAAATATTTTTTGATGCTTACAATTCAGGCTTTATTTTATAGTTGCAAAATTTGAGAAATAAAATACACCACCATCTGCTAATAATCTAAGAACTGTCCTATAGTTATGGCCAACAATGGAAAAGAAACAAAGGTTTTCCACATTTTGGAAGCTATCTAAAAGAAAATACATGCTTTTATTAATTTTCCCTGATAACAAACTGAATGCCAAATGCACAAAATAAAAATTAAGCCGGGGTGGGATGCGGAGAGAATCCAGATATTGCATATTATACATCACCTTTTCTAGGCTATTTCCATCCAGAATAACCTTGGTTTGCCAGGGCCAATAAAAGGAAGTCACAAAATCGCCTTTGGTAAAATTAATGTGTTTGCTTTCTTTGACAATCCCAATACCTCCACCATCAACCACTTGAGACAGCTCCCAAGGTCTTATGTAATCAGTACCAGTGTCTTCATTCATTCTGCAACGCTGAAAGAGAAAAACGATTATGGTAATTTTGCCTGGCAATACCAGGCAGTTTATTAATTTACCTCATGACTAAAAGAAAGGTATATAGTCAGTAATGTCAAATTAAGTCTTAGTCAAACAAATTATACTTATCTTAAATTCTATCTTCCTTTCAGTTATTTTTTTATCCTGGAAAAGGGATGTATCCCCTCTCTAATCAGTAAAAAAGTATAATTAGAAAGGTCCACAACTTTGTGAACAGACTAAAAACCACTGAATAGTACACTTTTTTTTTTTTTTAGTTTATTTACTTATTTACTTATTTTTAGTAATCTTGACACTCATCATGGGGCTTGAACTCCTGAACCCCAGATCAAGAATTGCATCCTCTTCTGACTGAGCCAGGCAAATGCCCCTGAACTGTACACTTTAAAGATTTTATTTATTTATTTGACAGACAGAGATCACAAGTAGGCAGAAAGGCAGGCAGAGAGAGAGAGAGAGAGAGGAGGAAGCAGGCTCCCCGCTGAGCAGAGAGCCCGATGGAGGACTTGATCCCAAGACCCTGAGATTATGACCTGAGCCAAAGGCAGAGACTTTAACACACTGAGCCACCCAGGTGCCCTGAACTGTACACTTTAAATGTATAAACTGTATGACAGATGAATTTTATTTCAACAAAGCTGTTAAAATTTTTAAACAATTAAAGTAGGTACTATTACATTACACTAGCAAACATAATACAAAATACTGCATCAGTGCTTTCAATGGATTGTGTCAAATTACATATACTTACATGTTGCTATTATAAAACTTTACATTTTTTCTAGAAAACAAACCAACAACATATAGACCATATTACAACTCATTTCTACTGACCTAGAGATTCTGCTTCCTCCATGGAAATAACTCAAGAAGAAACGAAACAACTTTTACATGGTTGTTCATTACAAGTTCAGACCAAGCATTACATCATACCTCCTAACCTCAGGTAGATATTCTCTTTATTCTATGAAGACAAAATGTCACAGAAGCACCACACCTTTCCACAGGACTAGAGCTAAAGATATCTCTGAGAAGCAGTTAAGACTCTCTTCTCTGTGGCTCACTCTTGCCCATTCATGAAGGCCAAGGTGTAGAGGCAGTGTGGGAGACTGAAAAGATACCTGGGTACCTCATTAAGGCGCCTCATGTGGTATAGTTCAATTCACCAGGGAAAAGGACCAAACGGGGAATTGAGGCGGAAATTTCTATGACAATATACTTACTACACTGCTGCTAGTATCGCTCTCCCAAGTATTCATAGAAGCAAATGCAAAAGCCACTGAATACTGCCAGACCAAGGACCTGACCTTCTTTCTCTCCCTTTTTAAGGTAATTTGCTTTTTTTTCCCGCTTTAATTTTTAAAGTAATCTCTACACCCAATGTGGGGCTCGAACTAACAACCCCAAGATTAAGAATCACATGCTTGGGGCGCCTGGGTGGCTCAGTGGGTTAAAGCCTCTGCCTTTAGCTCAGGTCATGATCCCAGTGTCCTGGGATCGAGCCCCACATCGGGCTCTCTGCTCAGCGGAGAGCCTACTTCCTTCTCTCTCTCTCTCTGCCTGCCTCTCTGCCTACTTGTGATCTCTGTCAATTAAATAAATTAAATCTTTTAAAAAAAAAAAAAAGAAAAAAAAAAAGAATCACATGCTTTACTAACTGAGCCAGCCAGGTGCCCCTCGAAGACCTCTTAGAAGAGGCTAACAGAGAAAAAAGGAGCAAGTAATTCTCCACAGGTAAGCAAATGATGTCAACACAACAGAAGATTATATAACCACCAAAATAATATTTGGACTGGTTTTTCATATCTAAGTATAAAGTCACTTAAATATCAAAGTAGTATATATACATTAAATACAACTATTTAATACTGTGTACACTGGTGATTAAAATTAGTTATGAACCTGAATATATATTTTTTAAGAACAATGTCTAGTAAAAGCAACCAAGATGATTTTCTTCCCTCTTTCCTTTCACTAGTACTTAATATTAACACCATGCTATGACTGGAGATACAGTGATAAATAAAACCTCTGTTTCCTTAAGTTTACTCTTTATTAGGAAAGACAGACATCACGATGCCTGGGAGGCTCAGTCGGGTAAGCATCTACTTTCACCTCAGGTCATGAACCCAGGGTCTTCAGATCAAGTCCCACATTGGGCTCCTTGCTCAGCCGGGAGCCTGCTTCTCCCTCTGCCTGCGGCTCCCCCTGCTTGTGCTCTCTCTCTCTCTCTCCCCCTGACAAATAAATAAATAAAATATTTTTAAAAAAGAAAAAAAAAAAGGAGGAAAGACAGACATCTAATAACTACCCCAGTAATTCTTCATTACAACTAGGATAAATGCTATAGATCAAAGTCCTGTTTTGAGAAAATGTAACAGGGAAAGGACTAGCCCAAAGGTTCAAGGTAATTTACCAAAGGAAATCCTTTTAATGCAGGCTTTGAGGGAGTAACAGGAGTTGGCCAGGTAACGGGAGAGAGGAAGACAGAGAATATGTATGTAGGCTTGTTTTAATTTGTACTCAGGATTTTTAGTCAGGTATAGTCAAACAACAGACATGGGGCCAACTGCCTTGAAGGAAGAGTTTATCACTTATGATTCCCAAGAGGAGGAGCACACCAGACCACACAGGGCCAAACGGGGAAGCACTAGAATTAATGAGGAAGAAAAAGCAGCAACAGGACAGGATGGCCCAGGAGTTTTTTTGTTCGTTTGTTTTGTTTTTTTTTTTTAAATGGCTCAGAGTCTTTACTGTGGTTTCAGGGGGAAGAAACAGGCAAGACAGATTGGACAAACTTGATTAAGTTTAGGATTAGACAGTTGGAAAACTTCTGTGGGCCCTGATTATAGGGGCGGTCCCTAGTTGTCTGGCACCTGACCTTTGGGGATTTGGGCCAGGGGAAAAATTAGCTTGGTGTGTAACAGTTAGACGAAGGAGGTGGTTGCTATGTTTCAGGCAAGATGTTTGTTATCGCTAAAAATATGCTGGTAGGGGCAGTCTCTCCAGGATTGGGAAGACCCCTAAGATATGAAAGCATTAAACAATTCAGAAAAGGGCTCTTCCCCGAAGCAGCCTGAGGTGACCTCTGAAAACGGTTTGATATTTGCTTGATCCAAAAGAGGCTACAAAATCATGCAAATCAAGAGGTTCAAATCTCCGTGTTCACTTTAAGAACACATATGAAACCACCCAGGCCATCAAGCGTACGCATATCTGAAAAGCCACCAAGTATCCAAAAGATGTCACTTTGCTGAAGCCATGTGTGCCATTCTGTCGCTACAGTGGTGGAGCTGGTAGGTGTGTCCAGGCTACAGAGGGGGGCTAGACACAGGGTTGGTGGCCCAAGAAGAGTGGTGCATTTTTACTACACATGCTTAACAATGTGGAGAGTAATGCTGCACGTAAGGGTTTAGATGTCGATTCTCTGGTCATTGAGCCCAGCCAGGTGAGCAAAGTCCCCAAGACACAGCATAGAACTTATAGGGCTCCTTGTCAGATGAACCCACATATGAGCTCTCCCTGCCCCATCGAGACGATCCCTCCTGAAAAAGAGCAAACTGTCCCTAAACCAGAGGAGGTTGCACAGAAGAAAAAGATACCCCAGAAGAAACTGAAGAAAACAAAACCTTATGGCTCAGGAGTAAATTCTGCCCAGAATAACTGCAAATAAAAAAAAAAAAAATACAGAAAAGGAGAAACATGACTAATATAAGGCTTAAGCAAAAAGGGCCACTGGTGTGTTACACAAGTGAGAAGCCCAGTGTGGCCAGGGTACAGGGGAAGAAGTAAAGTCAGGGATGGTAAGGCTGGGCAGGCAAACAGGGACCAGACTATGAAGCATCTTAGACCATGTCCAGAAAGTTAGTCTTTGCAAGACTAAAAGAAAGCCAATAAACATAAAGGTGACATGATTAGTTACTATGGTAAAAATATCATTCTGACTGCAGTGTAAGAGACCATGTAAGAGGGAGTGTATGCAAGGGTTCCCCACTGGGAGAGAAACAATGGTGATCTGGACTAGAGAGATGTCCTTGGAGTTTACGGAGAAGTGGACTGAATTGAGATGTACTTAGAAGTAGGACCCGCAGGATTTGAGATCGACTGAGAATGAAGAGACTAAATTCTCAAGAAAAACTCAGTTTTGTAGCATGAAATGAGTGGATGGAGAAGCTATGTACTTCCCTGGAGGAAACAGAGGTTTTCTGTTTTTGTTGTTTTGAGGTTGGGGTATTCAGAAGTGGAGGTCCTGAATTTAATCCATGTTATAATCTTAGGTGTTTCATCATCTCTCCTAAAATCGTTGGGTCAGAGGCACCTGGGTGGCTCAGTGAGTTAAAGCCTCTGCTTTCGGCTCAGGTCATGATCCCAGGGTCCTGGCCCCACATCGGGTTCTCTGCTCAGCGGGGAGCCTGCTTTCCCCTCTCTCTCTCTCTCTCTGTCTGCCTCTCTGCCTGCTTGTGATCTCTGTCAAATAATAAAATCTTTTAAAAAAAATCATTGGGTCATAAATTTCTCTCACTTTAAGACTCTAAGTCAGAGGGAATTCTGCTGAATAGGAAGTTTGTTCCAACTTAAATACTGTGAAAAAAACATCCTCTCTGCTTGTTTTCAACTATTCCTCTTGAACTGCTCTGCTTGGTTTTTAAAACCCTTCTAACCTTGAACCTTGGCTTTACTTTGATGAATTTTTTTCTCTTAATTTACTTTGTACTTATTATCCTGGGCTTCAATGATAGGCTTTCCATTTTGTTCATCAGGGCATGTATAATCCTTAGTGCCCTGAGCTACGTCTTACATATTGAAGTGTTTAAGTCTTAAGAAATCCAAGCCAGAAAAAAAAAAAAAAAAAAAAAAAAGAAATCCAAGCCAGTCATCATCCAGAATTGACTCTAAGTACTAAACAGCACACTGTATTTTTCTCCTGAAAATTGGTAATTATTCTCCTCACATGATTTGCTTAGCACAGTCTAGAGTTCAAGGGCGATAGCTTGACTGAGCTTGTCTTAACTGCCACTGAAAGGTGGAGCATCTTTAGGTCTGTGGGAAATTAGCGACCTAATTTAACCCTCGGTATCAACTCGAACATTTGTCTATTTAGAATGTCCTAGACCAATCACCACCTCATTTCCCTAGCCCACTAAGAAAAATTTCTTCCTACACCAGAGAAGAATCTTGAATGAAGTCATCAAATTGCTTTCCACTGTTAGTACAATCAAGTGTGATTGGCGTCATTGAAAGAGGCTGAATTGCACTCCTAGATCAGAGAGAAGAGGAGCCTTCCCAAAGCTACAACTCTCCTGGCAGAAAACGGCACTGTCTTGGGGTATCTACTGTAAAAGAAGCCCGGGAAGAGGTAAGGCAGGATTTTCTTTATCCTTTACTTCGGTACTTTTTTTTTTTTTTTTTTAATTTTATTTATTTATTTGAAAGACGGAGATCACAAGTAGGCAGAGAGGCAGGCAGAGAGAGAGAGAGAGGGAAGCAGGCTTCCTGCGGAGCAGGGAGCCCGATGCGGGGCTCGATCCCAGGACCCCGAGATCATGACCCGAGCCAAAGGCAGCAGCCCAAACCACTGAGCCACCCAGGCGCCCCTACTTCGGTACTTTAAAAGCCAAAAGGAGAGGCAAGCAGACAGTACAGAAACAGTAATACAGAAAGAGATTATAAAATTGCCTATTTGTTTCTTTGGCCAACTTTCTACTTTTCACAGACTAATGTATAGGAACTTTCTGCATGTCAACCATTATCTTTTTTTCCTATTTATATTGCAAATGTTTCTGTTTGCCATTTATCTTTTGATTTTGTACATGCTATTTTATTATGTTTTACAAAGGACAGTGTTTTTAAAATAGTCATATTCATCAATCATGTGTCTTCATATTAGTTGGATTTACGGTCATTCTTATAAAGTCTTTCATTCCCCAACATCATTCAATTGTTAACCCAGACATATACATATATCTCTTAGAGAGTTCAAGATGTGCTGGGGGGGCGGTGTGGGAAGAACAGAGGAGGAAAGAGAGAATCTTAAGCAGGCTCTATGCCCAGTGCAAAGGCAATACATGACCTGAAATCAAGAGACAGATGCTTAATAAATGAGTCATCCAGGTGCCCCTTTATAGTTTCATTTTTTTCTTTAATTTTTTAATATCTCTTGGAATTTATTCTAGTGAAGGGTTGAGCTAAAAATGTAATTTTTTCCCAAAAGTATATAGTCAACTGATCCAACAGTTTATTGAATAAGCTATCCTGATTTCCTTTTAACTTATTTTACATAAATAAAAGGAAGCTATAAAACTAGTACAAAGGACAGAGATTAATGAAACAGACAATAGGAAAAAATGCAGAATATCAACAAAACCAAAAGTTGTTCCTTCGAAAAATTAACAATTGACAATGTTTTAGCTAATCTGACCAAGAAAAAAATAAATAAGACTTAAATTACTAAAATCAGGGGCGCCTGGGTGGCTCAGTTGGTTAGGCAACTGCCTTCAGCTCAGGTCATGATCCTGGAGTCCCAGAATTGAGTCCCACATCTGGCTCCCTGCTCGGCAGGGAGTCTGCTTCTCCCTCTGACCTCTCTCTTCTCATTCTCTCTCTCTCTCCCAAATAAATAAATTTTTTAAAAAAACTTTAAATTACTAAAATCAGGAATGAAAGAAAGGGTATTACTACCTATCTTTCAGAAATAAAAGGATTATAAGGAAATACTAAGATATGCCAATATACATATGCCAATAAATTATACAACTGAGATGAAATGGACAAATTCCCAGAAAGACACAAACTACTGAAGCTGACTCAAGAAGGAATAGAAAATCCTAGTAGGCCTAAAACAAATGAAGATATTGAACTAGTAATTTTAAAACTCTCCAAAAAAGCCCAGGCCAGACAGCTTCATTGGTGAATTCTACCAGTCTTTTCAAGCGTACCAATTCTTCACAAACTCTTCCAAAAATAGAACAGGAGGGAACAGGGGCACCTGGGTGGCTCAGTGGGTTAAAACCTCGGCCTTCAGCTCAGGTCATGATCTCAGGGTCCTGGGATTGAGCCCCACATGGGGCTCTCTGCTCAGCGAGGAGCCTGCTTCCCCCCACCCTGCCTACGTCTCTGCCTACTTGTGACCCCTCTCTGTCAAGTAAATAAATAAAATCTTTAAAAAATAAAAAAAAAAGAACAGGGAGCCTGGGTAGCTCAGTGGGTTGGGCCTCTGCCTTTGGCTCGGGTCATGATCTCAGGATCCTGGGATTGAGTCCCACATCGGGCTCTCTGCTTGCTGGGGAGCCTGCATCTCCCTCTCTCTCTGCCTGCCTCTCTGCCTACTTGTGATCTCTCTCTCTCTGTCAAATAAATAAAAAATTTTTTAAAAAAATTAAAAATAAAAAATAAAAGAACAGGAGGGAACATTTCCCAACCTATTCTGAGGCCTAAATTACCCTAATACCAAAGTCAGGCAAACACATCACAAGAAAACAAGAGACCATGAATATAGTCTCATAACCTTATAGATGCAAAAAAAAAAAAAATCAACAAAATAGTAGCAAACTAAATCTGATAACATATCGGGGCACAAAGGTGGCTCAGTCACCCAAATCAAGCCCCACATGGGTCTCTGCATTCAGCATGGAGTCTGTTTGTCCCTCCTCTTCCCATCTGCACGCGCATACACACACACACACACTCTCTCTCTCTTTCTCTTTCTCAAATAAATAAATCTCAAAAAAAGAATAAATTCCAGGAGCACCTGGGTGGGTCAGTTGATTGAGCATCTGCCTTTGGCTCGAGTCATGATCCCAGGGCCCTGGAATCAAGCCCTGAGTCAGGCTCCCAGCTCAGCAGAGGACATGCTTCTCCCTCTTCTCCTTGCCTGTGATCTCTCTCACTACCTGTCTCTCTCTCTCTCTCAAATAAATAAGTAAAATCTTTTATAAATAAATAAATAAATAAATCCAACAACATATCAAGGAATTATACATTTGAGACAAATGTCATTTAGTCGAAGAATACAAGAGTGATTTAACATCTAAAAATTAATTAATGTAATAAAACTTTTCAATAGATTAAAAAGCAAAAACCCCAAGAGCATCTCAAGAGAAGCAGAAAATGCATATGACAAAATCTAAAACTGCTTCTGGGGGGAAGGAGTAAGGAGGACTTTATTATTTAATGGGCACAGAATTTCTGTTTCAGAAGATGAAAAATTTCTGGAAATGGAAAGCAGTAGCTGCACAACATTGTGAATGTCCCTAATGTTGCTGTATTATACATTTGAAAATTGTTAAAATGGCGTATTTTGTTATATGTATCTTATCAAAATAAACAAAATCCCTTTATGATAAAAACTTGTAACAAACCAGGAACCAAATCAGTACTAGGAGGAAATCTCCTCAGCCTGATAAAGGGCAACTACCAAATCCCACATCATACTTAATGATAAGACTGAATGCTTTCTGGGTGCCTGGGTGGCTCAGTGGGTTAAGCCGCTGCCTTCGGTTCGGGTCATGATCTCAGGGTCCTGGGATGGAGTCCCGCATCGGGCTCTCTGCTCAGCAGGGAGCCTGCTTCCTCCTCTCTCTCTCTGCCTGCCTCTCTGCCTACTTGTGATCTCTCTCTGTCAAATAAATAAATAAAATTTAAAAAAAAAAAAAGACTTAATGCTTTCTCCATCAGATCTAGGAATAAGATAAAGATTCCACTCTCACCACTTCTATGTAACACTGTACTGGAGGTGCTAATCAGTCAAGAAAATGAAATAAAAAGCGTTTGTGAAGGAAAAGGAGAAGCAAAAACCATTTCTGGGGACGCCTGGGTGGCTCAGTTGGTTAAGCAGCTGCCTTCGGCTCAGGTCATGATCCCAGCGTCCTGGCATCGAGTCCCATATCGGGCTCCTTGCTCCGCAGGGAGCCTGCTTCTCCATCGGACTCTGCCTTCCACTCTGTCTGCCTGTGTTCGCTCTCGCTCGCTCTCTCTGACAAATAAATAAAATCTTTAAAAAAAAAAAAAAAAACCATTTCTGTATTGATTCTAAGTCCATGTGCCTGAGGGCTTCTCAGCTGCAGTCCTAAACAGTATCTTTTTTTTTTTTTTTTAAGATTTTATTTATTTATTTGACAGACAGAGATCACAGTAGGCAGAGAGGCAGGCAGAGAGAGGAGGAAGCAGGCTCCCTGCTGAGCAGAGAGCCCGATGCCGGACTCGATCCCAGGACCCTGAGATCATGACCCGAGCAGAAGGCAGTGGCTTAACCCACTGAGCCACCCAGGCGCCCCTACACAGTATCTTTCAACAAATCTCCTTTTTCTAAAAATAAGTCATTCCTTCAAAATGAGATCAACTGGAGGGGTGCCTGGGCGGTGCAGCTGGTCAAGCATCTGACTTAGTTTTTGCTCAGATTGTGACCGCAGGGTCATGAGACTGAGCCCCGTGTCAGGCCTCAATCTCAAGTCCGCTTGGATTTCTCTCTCCCTCTCCCTCTGCCCCTTCCCACTGCTCTAAAATATATAAATAAATCTTAAAAAAAAAAAAAAACAGAGAGAGAGACCAACTAGAATAAAGGTCTTACACAGAGCCTGCATTGTAAACTCGATCAATCTGAGAGAATTTCTAATCTTAATCTGCTATCTTCAAGCTTTATTTACTACTGGGAAGTGATCTGGACATTTGAAAACCTGATCAACCACAAGTACTACTATTATGAAAACATTCTTCTACAATATTCCTTCAGAACACTAGTGAACAGCAAAGGCAATCTGTAATTCCCAGGTATCAAGATATAATTGCTCAAGTATTTATTAATTATAAGGGTTGCACAATAATATTAAAATGCAACATGAAAAATATGAAAATAAGATTAATTTTCACAAAGTCACAAAATCCTGATTCTTACCATGTAAGGATCCACAGAAAGATAAAGAGTTCTCACTTGTACTTGTCCTTCATTGATACTATCTGATAAATTTACTTCTTCTACTCGGAAGTTTTCTGCCACTGGATTACCATTTTTTCCTAAAATATTATGGAAAATATAAAATCAAAACATTACTTTCGCATGTAATTATTTATTATTCTTTAGAAAGTAACTCTAGGATTCAGGTAACTCCCTTTTAATACAGACATGAATAAGTCTACATTGTTTTCTAATTTCTCTGTAACAGAGTATAAATTTTTTAAATAGTTTTGTTTTTTTTTAAGATTTTATTTATTTGACAGACAGAGATCACAAATAGGCAGAGAGGAAGGCTGGCAGAGAGAGAGGAGGAAGCAGGCTCCCCGAGCAGCAGAGAGCCCGATGTGGGACTTGATCCCAGGACTCTGGGATCATGACCTGAGCCGCAGGCAGAGGCTTTTACCCACTGAGCCACCCAGGAGCCCTCTTTAAATAGTTTCAACTGCTCTTGATTTTCCCCAAGAAGTTTCTGTGGAAGATTGCTAACTTCAAAATTTCTTTTTAAAGATGATTAGAGATAAATCATTTCATCTGTTTTAAAATTATAGGATTTCAAAAAGTGAAAACTCACAGCCAGTTTAAATTATGAAAATTCAAAATTTATAAGGTAGCAGAAACACATCAGCCAAAATAAATGCTTAAGTAAACATTCCTTCCTCATTTTAAGAAGAAATGGAAACTTAAATGAATACAATTTTTTTAAAAAGTAAAGTCTTGGGGCACCTGGCTGGCTTAGTTGGTGGAACATGCAACTCTTGATCTCAAGATTGTGGGTTCAAGCTCCACACTGAGTGTGGAGCCAACTTTAAAATAAATAAATAAATTTTAAAAGTTTGAAAATTAGAAAATTTGAAGTTTGAAAAGAGAAATTTATAAGCAAAAAATGCCATCACTAAAAGTGTATTCTTGTTCAGTTATGTTTAACATAAGCAAACTTACTCTGTTGATTAAATCATCAAATGTGTAAGGTGGGAATAGATGTAAAAATGTTAATCTAACAACTCACTTTACTAAAACTGAAGTCAGAAAATGTAAGTGGGAGGAAAAAAACAGACAAGGTAAGTGATTTCCCCAGGCCACACACTAAACAGTAAAATCAAAGCAGCATGTGCCCAAAAGGTTATTTCCACACCTAAGTTTCTATGATTCAGGTTAAATGTCAGCACAGACATAGGTCAGTGCTTTTCACATAAAACAGAAAGGCAAGTTTTAAGAATCGACGATGTATGCTACAAAGAAAAAAAACCATTCCATATTTAATATAACTTCTTAAATATAATAATTCCAAAATACCTTTTCTTCTTCAACAAATAGCCTTGATAGGTAATTATTTAAAAACTGAATATTACAGAGGCGACTGGGTGGCTCAGTGGTTTAAGGCTCTGCCTTCGGCTCAGGTCATAATCTCAGGGTCCTGGGATCAAGCCCTGCATCGGGCTCTCTGCTCAGCAGGGAGCCTGCTTCCCCCTCTCTCTCTGCCTGCCTCTGTGCCTACTTGTGATCTCTATCAAAAAAAATAAGTAAAATCTTTAAAAAAAAAAATTAAAAATAAATAAATAAAAATTGAGTATTACAGGGCACCTGGGTGGCTCAGTGGTTTAAGCCTCTGCCTTTGGCTCAGGTCATGATCTCAGGGTCCTGGGATGGAGCCCCACATTAGGCTCTCTGCTCAGCGGGGAGCTTGCTTCCTCCTCTGTCTCTGCCTGCCTCTCTGCCTACTTGTGATCTTACTCTGTCAAATAAATTTTTAAAATCTTAAAAAAAGTACATTTAGGGGCGCCTGGGTGGCTCAGTGGGTTAAGCCGCTGCCTTCGGCTCAGGTCATGATCTCAGGGTCCTGGGATCGAGTCCCGCATCGGGCTCTCTGCTCAGCAGGGAGCCTGCTTCCTCCTCTCTCTCTCTCTGCCAAATAAATAAATAAAATCTTTAAAAAAAAAAAAAAAATACATTTAAAAAAACTGAGTATTGCTTAGTTTCTTCTAACATCTCTAGTAGGGTTAATATCTTCCTAACTTAAATTTACCACATTACTTTTTTTTAAGATTTTATTTATTTATTTGACAGACAGAGACACATGGAGAGAGGGAAAACAAGCTGGGGGAGAGCGAGAGGGAGAAGCAGGCTTCCTGCTGAGCAGGGAGCCCGATGAGGTCCCCCATCCCAGGACACTGAGATCATGACCTGAGCTGAAGGCTTAATGACGCTTAATGAGGGAGCCACCCACCCAGGCACCCAACTGTTACTTTTTGTTCCTTCATTTTCATTAATAATCATCAAAGACTGGGGTGTCTGGGTGGCTCAGTCAGTTCAGTGTCCCACTCTGGATTTCAGCTCAGGGCATGCTCTCAGTTATGGGATTCACCTGACCTTGAGCTCCTCACTCACCAGAGAGTCAGCTTGAGATTCTCTCGTCCCGCCCCTTCTGCCCCTCCCCCTGCTCTCTCCCTCTCATAAATAAATAAATCTTTTTTTTTTTAAGATTTTATTTATTTATTTGACAGAGAAAAACATCACAAGCAGGCAGAGGCAGAGGGAAAAGCAGACTCCCTCCTGAGCAGAGAGCCTGACATGGGGCTCGATCCCAGGACCCTGGGATCATGACCTGAGCTGAAGGCAGAGGCTTAACCCACTGAGCCACCCAGGCGCCCCTCATAAATAAATAAATCTTAAATGGAGCACCTGGGTGGCTCAGTAGGTTAAAGCCTCTGCCTTTGGCTCAGGTCATGGTCTCAGGGTCCTAGGATCAAGCCCCACATCGGGCTCTCTGCTCTGCGGGGAACCTGCTTCTCACTCTCTCTCTGCCTGCCTCTCTGTCTACTTGTGATCTCTGTCAAATAAATAAATATAATCTTTAAAAAATCTTAAAAATAACAATAAAAATTATCAAAGACCACAGCTGTTCATTCATCACAAATACGTACCAGGTCGGGAATTCAATACCACTCTTTGTACAATCATCACCTCAATGCACAGTGGTCTCAGAAGATTTCTGTATAAAATAACTCCTATAAACAGAAAAGTTTTTAAATCACAAAGTCTAAAAATGTTTAACAAATTTTAAAAAGAGCATATTTGTGTTTCTGAAGGAGAGGAAAAGTCATATTCAGCATCCAGAAAAGATATAATCTCCTGTCAGAGTTTATCTCCTAAAGCAAATATATAAAGAAAGACCAAATCTAATTAGAATTTTTGGCTAAGTTTTGGCTAAGGAACAAGTTCAAAAGACTAAGACGAAATGTTTTTGGCCTCGTAATTCAAGCACATTCATCTTTATACCATCATGATTACGCTTCCCACTGTGGCTTGATTAAATGAAAACAAGATACATTCCTCTAGAACTAAACAGTTCTAGTAGCAAAATAAAAACACTAGCTGTTTGAAATGTAACCAAATTTTCAAAAATTATTTTATTCATTAAAATGGAAATTAAGTTTTGTTTATCATAGAAGTAAAACATCAGGGTGCCTGGGTGGCTCAGTTGGTTAAGTGACTGCCTTCAGTTCAGGCCATGATCCTGCAGTCCCGGGATCGAGTCCCACACAGGGCTCCCTGCTCAGCAGGGAGTCTGCTTCTTCTGCTGACCTCTCTCCTCTCATGCGCTCTCTCTCTCTCTCTCTCTCTCAAATAAATAATAAAATCTTAAAAAAAAAAAAAAAAAGAAGAAGTAAAACATCAGAGGTGCTTGGCTGGCTCAGTTGGAGCCTGGGTGGCTCAGTGGGTTAAGCCGCTGCCTTCGGCTCAGGTCATGATCTCAGGGTCCTGGGATCGAGTCCCGCATCGGGCTCTCTGCTCAGCAGGGAGCCTGCTTCCTCCTCTCTCTCTCTCTGCCTGCCTCTCTGCCTACTTGTGATCTCTCTCTGTCAAATATATAAATAAAATCTTTAAAAAAAAATTTTTTTTTAATAAAGTAAAACACTGGGGTGCCTGAGTAGCTCAGTTGGTTGGGCAACTGCTTTTGGCTCGGTCATGATCCTGGAGTCCTGAGATCAAGTCCCGCATCAGGCTCCCTGCTCGGCAGGGAGTTCTGCATCTCCCTCTGACCTTCCCCCTCTCATGCCCTCCCTCCCTCTCTCTCTCTCAAATACATAAATAAAATCTTTAACAACAACAACAACAAAAAGTAAAACATTAAAAGATTTGAAATCCTCACCTTATAGGAAATTCTGTAATACAGAATGGCAAAATAAGAAGGTAAAGGATCAGTTTATTCTGGCTTTTCAATTTGAGCTAATGAAAGAAACAAAATGAGGTTCCAGCGCTGGCACTAACTATCTCACTTGGGGGAAACAGCCCTGACCTTAGCGAATGCTACTACATGCCAAGTACTATTGTGAGTGCTATGAAATCTACACACACACACACACACACACTCATTTAATATTTAATGTACATATTCTTTTTTCAAAGATTGTAAGTAATCTCCACACCCAGTGCAGGGCTCGACCTTATAACCTGGAGATCAAGAGTCACAGGCTTGGGACACTTGGGTGGCTCAGTCAGTCAGGTCTGCCTCTGGGTCAGGTCATGATCTGGCTCCTTACTCAGCAGGGAGCCTGCTTCTCTCCCTTGGCCTGCTGCTGCCCCTGCTCCCACCCGTGCGCGCTCTCTCTCTCGCTCTCTGTCTCTCTGACAAATAAATATTTTTTTAAAAATTCACATGCTCTCCTGACTGAGCCTGCCAGGCACCCCAAATATATATTCCTTTAATCTCCTAACAATCATATTAAGTAGTGTTATTATCTCCATTTTACAGAAAGAAACTGCCCCTTAAAGGGTTTAAGCACCTTCCTAAGGTGGTGGAACTAAGACTTAAACCCAACCTGCCTGACATTCCAGAGCCAATCTCTTAACTATTACATAAAAATCTCAATCCTGTATGTTTGTTTGACTTCTAAAATACTAAGCAAACATTATCTTTCTTAAAATCAATATACTTATTTACCACTTCTGTCTTCTCTCCTTAGATATTTTATCTTCTTTAGTAAATAACACTGAGAAGCCCAAAGGAAAACTGTATCAACCACTTATTTTTTATAACAATTGCAACATATTTAGCTCTTAACATTTCTAATTTTATATATTGTAAAGGATTTTATACACCAGCACACTTAGACATTTGACAACCATCTATAAATCCATTTGACATTTAATAATCCCTTGCCTTGAATCACTGGGTAGTTTTGTTTATGCATGACTCTACCACTAATCCAGTTTCTAAATTTGCACGATATTTCAATTTCTTCATTTTTCTCTGTACCCTATAAAGTACTGGTGTATCCTATATAAACTTGATATTCATACATACTCCAAAGTATGTTAAATAATCATCACAGGGTAGTTCCCAAATCTTGCTTACCATAGTATTTAAATGGAGATAATTTATACAGAATTTTCACATAGATTCCATTACTTATTCTTTAAAACAAAGCTATATAGATAAATGTATTACTATTCTCATTTTACGGGGAAGCAAAGATACAGTTAGTATCCAAGATCACACAAAAGGTAAGCGAAAGAGTTGGGAGACTGGTATATATACTTCTCATTCCAAATCTCGCAAGCCTCACTCTATGCACTATTGTCCCACAATCTCCCCCAAACAGTTTTTACATCTATAGCTATATAATGATGTCCAACTCTCCTATAGGTACTCTTTCCTAGAGGAAGGAAATTCTACTCCCAATTAACTAAATGATGATAGGAACATTCAGTAAGACAGAAGAAAGAACACTGCTTTCTTACTTTTTGTAATGTATGTTTTTTTTTTTTTTAAGATTTTATTTATTTGACAGAGAGAGATCACAAGTAGATGGAGAGAGAGGTAGGCAGAGAGACAGAGAGAGAGAGAGGGAAGCAGGCTCCCTGCTGAGCAGAGAGCCCGATGCGGGACTCGATCCCAGGACCCTGAGATCATGACCTGAGCCGAAGGCAGCGGCTTAACCCACTGAGCCACCCAGGCACCCTGTAATGTAGGTTTTTATAATGTCAATGGTTGTGATAGTAATGGCTAGCAGCTCTCAATATCCATTCTCCCTTTCATGCACGTTTCCCTGCTAAAAAACTGCATTTCCCTGCTTCCCCTTAAAACAAATCCCTGACATCATCCTATTGCCAAAAATCCCTCTGTTTGCATCTCTGGTAACAGATTATTTTAAATACAAACACCATTAACCATTAACCTGACAGAACTGGCAATATAGATAATTCTATAATTATTATATAATTATAATTAATTAGGTATTATCTAATACCTAGTACATATTTAAATTCCCTGTCTCAAACAAGTCTTTTTTTGTTTTGTTTTGCCAATTACAGGCAATCTATTTTTTTTAGTTTATTCCTCCCTTTAATTTAAACTCAGTTAATTAACATATAATGTATTATTGGTTTCAGAGGCAGAGGTCAATGATTCATCAGTCTCCTGTAACACCCAGTGCCCATTATATCACGTGCTCTCCTTAATATCTATCACCCAGTTACCCCATGCCTCCATCTCCCTCCCCTCCAGCAACCCTCAGTCAAACATGTCCTTTTACAGTTGGTTCAGTAGAATCAGGATTCAAGGTCCACATACTCCATTTTGAGTCTCCTCTCTTTTATTTGATGCCATTGATTGTTGAAGAAACATTTGTTGCTTAATTCCTCTGTCTATGGAATACCCTTTGACTGCTTCCTCATGTGTCATTTACCTCATTCTTCTATCTTCCTCATCTACCCCTTAACCCCAATCCCTAACTAGTAGTTAGATCTAGAGATTTGATTAGATGCAGATTCAGTTTTTAGACAAGAATCTTTAAAGGTGGTGCTATGTGCATCCTATCTCATCACGTCAAGAAGTCCAAATATCTTGTGGGACTAAATATATATATTTTTTAAAGATTTACTTATTTATTTGACAGAGATCACAAGCAGGTGGGGGGAGCGGGGGGACAGGCTCACTGCCGAGCAGAGAGCCCTATGTGGGGCTCGATCCCAGGACCCTGGGACCATGACCTGAGCCGAAGGCAGAGGCTTTAACCCACTAAGCCACCCAGGGTGCCCCTCAACATATTTTTAAAAGGAAATTTTCCATTGAATCACCTTATGTATAAATTATGGAAAATTAAAAAACAACATTTTCCAATTTGGTGCTGTATCCACAGATAACTGCCCTGAAGTGGTTACTAAAGGCACCATAATTTTCAGAGTCTTCCCAAATGAAGTTTCATATTTGCCTTCTTCTCTGATTACTTTGTGCATGCTTTCTTTAAAATATGCACACTGCAGATTTGTCCAAATACTGTTTATCAGCATGAAAAGTACACTATCAAATTTCTCTCGCTCTGTATTAAATTTCAAAGTTTTCAACTATCAAATACTAAAATTAACTAAGATACGATAATTGCATAATATCCCTTGATAGCACAACAAACACATTTAAAATACAAAGAACTAGATTTAGTTACAAAATCCAAATCTTAAAATATGACATACCTAGCTCTAGATCTGAAGAGAGAGGGAGTGTTGGTGATTACATTCATCTCTAGTAGAGGAGTAGGGAGGACACTCAACTCTTGACTGACTCACATTAAGCATACCATGTTTGTTTGGTATGATATTAAGTGGTTTTCCAATTATGTATCAAGTATTATCCCAAATAATACCAGATCAATGCAACTGAAAAATTCACTCCCACCCCACATCAGGCTCCCTGCTCAGAGGGGAGCCTGCTTCTTCCTCATCTACTCTCCCTGCTTGTATTCTCTCCCTATCAAATAAATAAAATCCTTAAAAAAAAAAAAGATAGATAGATAGATTCACTCCGGTGCTGGTCATAAAGAGTGTGTCATCTGACCGTCTACCTTGTAGCCTAGTATTAGGAAAAGGGCACTGAACTAAGTAGACAAAATACCTGGCCAGGTTCTAATCACATGGGATCTTAGGAAAGGCTCCTCTCCCCCAGTCTTCCGAATTTACTAAGTGACAGGAACTGCGCTAAAGTTTTTACAATCATTGTCTCGCTTAACCCCTCCACCCAACAACTCTATGAGGATGGTACTGTCTTTTACCCCCATTTTCTAGACGAGGAAAGGGAGCAACAGAGAGGTCGAATTACTTGCCCATGTTCGCACACCTGGCAACGACCGACCGACACTGGAACCCACACTCAAACACAACACATCCCAGTTCCGTACCATGAGCTTCCTAAAATCTTTCTGAAGAAACACTTCCCTATGACCCTGCCAGAAACGGCTCTGCCGACCACGGCCTTGTTGTAAAAGGTGGAAACCTCTGGGATATCCTTCCCTCTTCCTGGCTGGCTGGTCGCTCCCTCACCTTTGGAGTGTTTTGGCCTCCTCCTTCTGCCCAAGCCGCATCTGTGGGGATTCCTGCCTGGCTCTTCGCCCATCCCACTGACCTCACCGTCCTCTCCGGCTCCCACCACCAACCACTCGCATGGAAATGAATAAAAACCTACGTCCACAGCCCAGATTTCAAACTGGCTTCCCCTGTGAGCGCCGAGAGGCTAGGGATTTGTGTCAGTGATTCACGTTCACTCTCTGACTGGCACATAATAGATGCCCAATAAATATGTGCTAAATGAACGTCCCAGACGCACCTTAAAACACAATTACGTCCACACTCGAGGTTGCTTACTCCCAACAGTTAAAAAAAAAAAAAAAAAAGCACCTGCTTCTGTTTTCTTTTGCAGCATTCCCTAACCTAGTGACCTAGGCAATAACGCCAGCGTCGCCGCAGCTCCGGGAGAAAAAGTGGAGGTCACCCCGGCCCTTAGATCCTCCCACACCCGGAAGACGCCAGCCAGCTCGCGGTTCGCGGTCCGCAGCTGTGGAGCCGCCCCTCTCCCGGCACTCACCGCCACGCAGCTGCGGAGGAAATCTCGCGCGGTGTGAGGCGCTCGCGAGGGGCGCGCCGCGAGACCTCAGCCCGCCGAACCCGGTACGCAGGCGCACTGCTAGACCTCCGCGCCCTCCCCTCCGGGGAGACGGACCTTTACAGGCTGGACTCCTGGGTTCCCACGTTTCTAGAGGAGGGGAAGCTGCGGAGTGTGAAAGGATCCTCCCTGGTCTGGGCAGTGTGTTGTGGGTTTTTGTTGTTGTTGTTGGCGGGGGAGGGGCAGGCGAGGAGCCTAGGCCCGGCTTATCTCAGCACCTTGAGAATCAGGACCTGAGCCCGAATCAAGAGTGGGTGGCTTAACTGAGCTACTCCGGCGCCCCTGGGCAGATTGTGTAATAAGCTGACCGTATGGCCTCGGTGTACTGCCTGTACCCAAAGAGCAAATCGTTCAGCCTTGACCGCGGAGTTCAGGTCCAGCTGTCCTTGAAGGAATTTAATTCGCTACATGGACTTCTCTCTGAGCCTCAGATTGGAAAATTACAGCGGACAGAGGCCATCCAGTCTTTCCCTGGTTTTATAGACAGGGAAACAGACTCGGAGAGCTGATGTGGTTGGACCACCCACTTTTGCGCTGATTCAGGGCAATGCTGGGGTTAAAATTGCCTCTCCGGATTGCTGAGTTAGGACTCTTTCCCTTAGAGAACAGGGCTGTCTTTTTTCTTTCACAAAGAATCCCAGCTTCCTCAAAGATGGATTACCCAACGTAAAAAGAGGAATTCAACTGCTTCCTTTTTTGACCTCAAACTTTCTAAGTGATTAAATTCTTTGAAGTTAATCTCTTAACTCAAGCAGAAGATGCTTCAGGCAAAGCATCCCCTCAAGCTATAAGGACTGGCCTGAACCAGCAAGACCCCAGTGACTGACCTCGATGACTGATTCGACCTTTACCGCCCACCTGCATATACCCATGACCTCTGCCCCACATTTTCCTTATATAAACCTGGAAGTATTTTTAGCACTTTGGAGGCAGTCTTTGAGACACTAGTCCACTGTTTTCCAAGTTAGCCTCACTGAAATAAAATGCTTTTCTCCTTTAACCATTTGTCTCTCTGCCTTTGGATTTTTTATTAGCAGCAAGTGGCCAAACCAGGTCTGTCTGGGATCCCCAGAGCCAGGTGCCTTTGCACCCTGGTGCCCCTGCGGCAGTGTGCACTGATTTCTCAATTTCATTAATTGTTAATTGCCTTTTGTTTTGAACTGGGTTGAGCAAGCCTTATTCCTAAGACAGCTTGGATCCCCAGGGACTTTAATAAACTCCAAGAGACCATGCTGAATTAGGCCGTGAAGGAATTGCTATTTATATTGTATCCACGTCAGAGCTAATAGCTCAGTATAAATTCAGCTATTCAGAAGCAGAATGATGACTGGGGTAGTGAGCAAGAGGGTAAGAATCACTCAACAGGTTGGCGGTTCTGGTAGCTTTATCTCTTAAAATTTTTTTTTTAATTTTATTTATTTATTTGATGGAGCACAAGCAGGGGAGCAGCAGGCAGAAGAAGAGGGAGAAAGAGGCTCCCCACTGAGCAGAGAACCAAACCAAGGCAGGACTTGGTCTCAGGACCCTGGGATCATGACCCAAGTGGAAGGCTGATGTTTAAATGACTGAGCCACCCAGGCTCTCATCTCTGAAATCTTTTATTTCTTTGAGAAAGTTTCAGGAAAGAACTAGAAAAATTATAGTACTTAGCAAACTCAGGCAAGACCTTATCTCTTTTCGGTCTTCAATAAATCTTTTTTTCATAACTTGAACCAACTGATGAAAAAGAAAATGCTGGACACCTAGGTGGCTCAACCAATAAGCATCTGACTTTGGCTGAGTTCATGATCCCAGGGTCCTGGGATGGAGTTCCACATGGGACTCCCTGCTCAGCAGAGAGTCTGCTTCTCCCTCTATCCTGCCTCCTGCTCGTGATCTTTCTCTCTCTCTCTCTCTCTCAGATAAATACATAAAGTCTTTATTCTTAAAAAATGCTCAAACAGACTAAAAGTAAAAGTAAAAGTAAAAAGACTCAAAGTAAAAGTAGTCTAGAATTTGATCTTAAAAGAAAGTATTTTGGGATGCCTGGGTGGCTCAGTGGGTTAAAGCTTCTGCCTTTGGCTCAGGTCATGATCTCAGGGTCCTAAGATCAAGCCCCGCATCCGACTCTGCTCAGCAGGGAGCCTGCTTCCTCCTCTCTCTCTCTCTGCCTGCCTCTCTGACTACTTGTGATCTCTGTCTGTCAAATAAATAAATAAAACCTTTTAAAAAAATAAAGATTGTATTTATTTATTTGAGAGAGAGAGGGAGCATATGTTGGGGGAGGGGCAGAGGGAGAGGGACAGAGGGCTGGGGGCCGAGGACACAGGGCTCAATGCCATGACCCTGGAGATCATGACCTGCGCCAAATGCAGAAGCTTAATTGACTGAGAGACCCTGGTGCCCCAGGAAACAGTCTTTCAAAGTAGAAAAGAAACCCTACAATATTAAATTAGTTTTTACTCTCTTGATTCTAGGGCCTGTGAACTCCTTGTAATTAGTGTGATTTCTTTCCCCAGAATGAGTTCCTGTTCCCCAAAATTCTTAATTCTGACCTCATGAGTGGTGCCTGGGTGGCTCAGTCTGTTAAGCATCCAACTCTTTTTATTTTTGTTTAAGATTTTATTAATTTATTTGATAGTGTGCATGAGCAGGAGAGAGGGGCGAGTAAGAGGGAGAAGCAGACTCCCCTCTGAGCAGAGAGCCCAAGTTGGGGCTCAATCGCAGAACGCTGGGATCATGACTGGAGCCCAAGGCAGACACTTAACTGACCGAGTACTCAGGGGCCCCTAAACATCCAGCTCTTGATTTCAGGTCAGGTCATGATCTCAGGATGGTGTCATCTAGGCCCACATTGGGCTCCCCACTCAGCACTGAGTCTCCTTGGCCCTCTCCCTCTGCTCCTCTCCTCACACACTCTCTCTCTCTGAAATAAATAAATAAAATGTTCTTTTAAAAAATAAATAAATAGGGGCACCTGTGTGGCTCAGGTCAGGATCCTGGAGTCCTAGGATTGAGCCCTGCATCAGGCTCCCAGCTCAACGAGGAGTCTGCTTCTCCCTCTCCCTCTGCTCCTCCCCCTGTTCATGCTCTTACGCTCTCTCTCTCAAATAAAAAAAATCTTAAAATAAATGAATACATACATACATTATCCTCATGAAAGGAGAGAAACTTACCCCGAGTCTACCTAGGTAAACTTCTCCCAAAATCCTAAACCTCGGAAACTGTATGAGATAATAATTAGTGTTATAAGCTGCTAAGTTTGGGGGTAGCTGGTTATGCAGCAATAGATAACTGATCTGCCCACTAAAAGAGAATTAGGATCTCTTAGAGAAATCAATGAGCCCAGGGTTGGGACAGGATAGGTACCAAATGAGCCTAGAACATCTGTTTTTCTAGAAATTAAGGACGTGTTGAAAAAATGATGGAGCATGTCACAGGGACACAGAAGCTAGCTTGAAGGGGATCCTACTGGCCAAATCTGAGACAACTTGAGCACCAAAAAAAAAAGAAAAAAAAAAAGTACATTAATGATTTCTAAACAATCATAGAACTAGAAATTCATGAATCTGTAACAATAATAAAAAAGAAAGACTGGAGAGTTCTTGCTTACAGCAGAATGCTGAGGGCCAGCTAATAAATGTAAAGGAGAGTCCTCGAGTTGGAAAATTATCATTTTAGGGACACCCGGGGGGCTCAGTCAGTTAAGCATCTACCTTCAGCTCAGGTCATGATCCCAGGGTCCTGGGATTGAGCCCCGCATTGGGCTCCCTGTTCTGCGGGGAGCCTGCTTCTCCCTCTCCCACTCCCTCTGCTGTATTCCCTCTCTCGCTGTGTCTCTGTCAGGTAAATAAATAAAATCTTTAAAAAAAAAAAAAAAGAAAGAAAATTATCATTTTATAGCTTTCATAATAAAGATTGGATCAGACATTATCAGAATTACCAGCAGATGGTAAATCTAGAGGACTAAGATTCTGCACTCAATCAGATGGGTACTTTCCACACACCATTAAGCAATGTTCCAACGCCAGCTGGTTGTCCTACAATTCAACTCAGTTCTGGTGTTGTCTATCTGGAGATAGCATCAAATCCCACAGGTTAAGGGCTCAATCCTACAAGACTGCCCCCTCTCCGCTGAGCAGAGAGCCCAATGCAGGGCTTGGTCCCAGGACCCTGAGATCATGACCTGAGCCGAAGGCAGAGGCCTAACCCACTGAGCCACCCAGGCGCCCATGTTTGAATTTTTCTTAAACCAGATTCAACCAGTAAGCATAAAGGCTTTTATTCCAAGAAAGAATGTCAATGCCTGTCATCATAGATTGGGGAAACTTCTGGTGTAAAATTTTTCTTAATACTTCCTTAGTGAGCTTCTTGGATGTATAGATTAATGTTTTTCATCAAATTCAAGTTTTCAGCCATTATTTCTTCAAATATTGTTTTCTGCCCCTTTTTCCCCTCTCCTTCTGGAATTACCATTGCATGTATGTTAGTATGCTAGTACCTCACAGGTCTCTAAAGTTCTGTTCATTTGTTTTTATTTTTTTTTCTCTCTGTATTCAGATGGGGTCATTTATTTTTTCTTAGGTTTGAGGGGGTGAGCAGAGGGAGGGGGAGAGAGAATCTCAAGCAGACTCCACACCAAGCACAGAGCCTGACAAAGATCTCGATCTCACAACCCTGAGACCATGAACTAAGCCAAAATCAAGTCAGACACTTAAATGACTGACCTACCCAGGTGCACCCAGATTGGGTCATTTCTACTGATCTATTTCCAGTTCACTCCTGCCACCTCAAATCTGCTGTTGAGCCCTCTAGTGAATTTTTCAGTTATAGTATTCTTTAGTTCCAGAATTTCCACTTGGTTTTGTCTTTTTTTTTTTTTTTAAGATTTTATTTATTTATTTGACACAGAGAGAGAGAGAGATCACAAGTAGGCAGAGAGGCAGGCAGAGAGGGAGGAAGGGAAGCAGGCTCCCTGCCTAGCAGAGAGCCCGATGCGGAGCTCGATCCCAGGACCCTGAGATCATGACCTGAGCCGAAGGCAGAGGTTTAACCCACTGAGCCACCCAGGCGCCCCTCCACTTGGTTTTGTCTTAAAATTTTTCTATATCCTTATTGAGAATCTGTTTCTGTCAATACATTGTTGTGTACTTTTCTTTAATTCTTTAAACAGTTTTCTTTAGTTCTTTGTACATATTTATAACAGCTGTTTTAAAGGCACCTGGGTGGGCACCTGGGTGGCTCAGTCAGTTGGGTAGCGTGCCCTTGATTTCAGCTGGGGGTCATTATCTTGGGGTCCTGGGATCTAGCCTCATGTTAGCCTCCGTGCTCAGGAGGAAACCCACTTGGTGATTTCTTTCCCTCTCCCTCTGCCCCTCCCCCTGCTCCAGTTTTCTCTCCTGCTCTCTCTCTCTCTCTAAGATAAATAAATAAATCTTTAAAAAAATATATTGCTATCAGTTGTTCACCGCTGTCCTTCTTTTCATGTACTGTTGCTATAGCTACAATGACCAGGACTTTTATAATAATAAATAATGGATCTAAACTATGCTGGTTTCCCATTCTTGTTACCAATCAAGGGCTCGTTTCTAAGTCATCATTTTTAACAAAAACATTACTAGATCTAAAATCTCAAAAGCATAACAATGGACAGAAAAAGCAAGTTACAGAAGGAAACAGTATAATTTCATTTATATAGAGCTTAAAAGCATGCAAAACAATACTGCATATTGTTGATGAATAAAATGTATGTTGTAAAAGCATAAACACACGTCCCAATCCATATTGAGAATGGTCACTTCTAGAGGGAGAGGAATGAGATCAGGGAGGAGGGGCAAACACTGTATTTCTTACACTGAGTGGTGAGTATCTAGATGTTTGCTATGTCATTCTAAAAACTGTGTATGTATCAAAGATTTAATGAAAACAAACTAAAAAAAAGTTAAATACCAGACGTATTTTTTTAAGGAGGACAGGAGAGTTACATTCCAAAGAAAAAGATCAAGTTGACTTTTGGAGCTTACAAGCATCTAAATAGAACTGAGATTTTTTTTTCCCTCCACTCAATGTCTTATCTGAGGAGACTGGAGACTTCACTTTTGTGTGGTTAATTTTCAAAACCCTTTTTTTCCCCCTTAACCCTTTTTTGGAAAACACTAAGCTGTCAGAGGTAGGCCCCTGGCCAGGGCAGACTCCGCCATTAAAAGATGGCGCCTGGCTAGTTGCCAGGTTAGGATTGCCTCCTGAGACTAAGCGGAACGCCCAAAGAGGAGGTAAACAGCATTGGTTGCTAGCGAAGTTGTTCGTTTAGGTGCGTAGCCTGATTCGCTCTCTCCTGTACCCTGCTCGCTGATTGGTCATGTAAACGTATATAAGTGTGTAGACTTGCGGAAATAAAGAGAGAGAAGTTACATCTGAACTGGGGCTTCTTGTCGTCCTTGCGGGTGGAGGGCAAAACTACGCCTTCACACAATGAAGCCTTACGTTGGAGAACAGGTTGAAGGGTCTTCCAGTGTCGGGAAAATTTGTGAAAGACTTGGAAAGACCGGGTGAAGAGGATGACTGGGTGCCCAGCTAGAAGATTATCTTCACCTTTCACTGTCTTTGAGCTATTTTACCACTCTGGGTTGCAAAAAAAACTGATATAGATGCAGATGATTCTGGCCCATAAAAATGCAAGTGCCAGGTGTTCCTAGAGTACAATGGGTCTCTGTCCTCCTCACCCAAAAAACCAGTGTTGTGTCTATGAAGCAAATTAATTTCAGCATTGCTGATTGTCTATACATGTATTTGCTCTTCAGAGCATCTTTTGAATCAGTTGTAATATCTTATTGGTTCTCTTATTAACTGATGCATTAAATCAAATTTTAGACACCTGTTAATTTTATTTTTCTATGAGTCATGATTTTACGTTTAAAAAATAATTATCCTTTAACTGGAGGGAAGAGGGCTCTTTCACCTCATTTCTGCCAAACCACATGAATTGCACAATACCAGAAGGAACTCCTTCCAGGCTGGAGATGCTGGCCCCTTGGATTACTTAGTCCTATTATTTTTCTCTTGCTCCCTTCTTTTTTCTCCTCTATGTTAGGGACTTCTTAAACTAATGGGATGTCTGGGTGGAGCTATTAGTTAAGCCACAGACTCTTGATTCCAGCCCGGGTCATGATCTCAGGGTCCTGGAAGTGAGCCCCAAGTCGGGCACTACGCGCTCAGCTCAAGGTCTGCTTAGGATTCTCTCTCCCTCTGCCCCTCCTGACCATGCTCCCTCTCTTTCTCTGAGATAAATAAATAAATATTTTTCTTTTTAAAGATTTTATTTATTTATTTGACAGAGAGAGGTCACAAGTAGACGGAGAGGCAGGCAAAGAGAGAGAGAGAGAGGGAAGCAGGCTCCCCGCCAAGCAGAGAGCCCGATGCGGGACTTGATCCCAGGACCCTGAGATCATGACCTGAGCCGAAGGCAGCGGCTTAACCCACTGAGCCACCCAGGCACCCTAAATAAATAAATCTTTAAAAAAATTTTTTTAAATCTATTTTTAAACCTTGATTCATTGCTCCCTTGGCAATTGGAAATAACAAATTTCCTTTACTAAGCTGGTAATTGATAAGGTTTTCCCTGGGATTAAGGCCATATTTACAACTGCTATATGATATTAAAAATTGCAATAGCTATAGCGGGTTTAAATCAGACTCATTTTCCAGCTTCCTCCTCACTGACCTCCCTCCTCCCAAACTTCACATTTGCCTTTAACATTGTAAACACACTCTACATACTTGCTAAATTAATTAACAAGTGAATGGATGCCCACTGTCTGCTTAACACTACTTAGGTGCTAAATGGTCTGTCATCACAAGCAAGTTCAAGTCCCTGACCCACGGAAATTTACAATCCAGTTGGGAAGACAGGGAAGTAACAGTATATGCAGTATGATAAGAGCCACAATGGGGCGCCTGGGTGGCTCAGTGGTTAAGCCGCTGCTTTCGGCTCAGGTCATGATCTCAGGGTCCTGGGATCGAGTCCCGCATCAGGCTCTCTGCTCAGCAGGGAGCCTGCTTCCTCCTCTCTCTCTCTGCCTGCCTCTCTGCCTACTTGTGATTTCTCTCTGTCAAATAAATAAATAAAATCTTTAAAAAAAAAAAAAAAAAGAGCCACAAGGAGTGAGCTAGGCAATAAATGCTTCATTCATTCATTCATTCATCCATTGAGCAAATACTTCTTTCTCACCCATTGCATGCAGGTGCTGTGGTATGCAATGGTGAAAAACCTGGCACAGGCTCTCCCTTCACCAAGCTTCCTCTAGAGGAGACTAGGACAAGTAACCTGGGCACTTCCAATACTACACTGCCCAGGGAACGGTGTTCGGGAAGGGCAGGATGCGGTGGCAGCACATCAGAGGAAAACTAATCCCTGACTTGAGGCTTCTGGAAAGTTCTCTAAACTGAAATTGGAAAGATCTTGGCCAGGAGTGGGTGGAGAGCAGAATGGGGTATCGATGGAAATCAATGGAAACTGTGGGAATACTACACATTGAAGTCTGGAGGTAAGAGACAGCAAAGCATACTCAGGGAACTTAAAGAAGTTTAGTATGACTAAGGGAACGAGTTTGAGGAGAGAGCATGGAAAGGAATGAAGTAGAAGCCAAAAGGGACCATGTGAGCTGTCTTAAGGGATTTCAATTTAATCCTAAGAACAATGGAGAAACTCTTACAGATTTGTTGTTTGTTTTAAAGATTTGGACCTGATTGTATTTGCATTTTTTGGAAGATTTAATTCATTTATTTATTTGAGAGAGAGAGAGAGCAGACAAGGGGAGAAGCAGAGGGAGAGAGACGAGCAGACTCTGCGCTGAGCCCGGGACGCAGGGCTGGATCTCAGCATCCTGAAATCACAACCTGAACCAAAACCAAGAGTCGGACACTTAAATGACTGAGCCACCCAACCACCCCTGTACTTACATTTTAAAGGAGAATGGCTTTTTTAAAAAAAATATTTATTTATTTATTTATTTCACAGAGTGATGCAGAGATAGCAAAAGAGAGATCACAGGCAGGAAGAAGAGGAAGAAGCAGGCTCCTGCTGAGCAGGGATACTGACTCAGGACTTGATTCCAGGACCCTGGGATTATGACCTGAGCCAAAGGCAGAAGCTCAATCGATTGAGCGACCCAGGCACCCCAGGAGAATGGATTTTAAATGACGGGGTACTGGAGATAGAAAGTCAAAATAAAAGATAGTGGTGACTTAAATAAAGGTAATGGTTCTGGAAATGGGAAGAAAAGCATGGACTATGGGACATTTTGGAGTTAGAACCAACAGGACTTGATAATAGATTGAAGTGGAGATAGCCAACGGGTAGAGAAACACAGGTCTGTCTGGGGTTTAAAACAGACAACTAAACTAGAGAGAGAGTAGATGGTCAGGATTCTTGGGATGAGGTAAGATTGTTCAGAAAGAGTAACAGAAATGTAGGGAGAAAGCCCACTACAGAGCCCTGAAAAGGCTTGTAAGAGTCTGCTAAGTAGCAGAGACATGGAAGGAAAACCAAAATAACAAAATGCCATGAAAGTCAAGGGAAGAGAGGGTTTCAAAAATTAGGACAAATTTGGGATGCCTGGTTGCCTCAGGGGGTTAAGCCTCTGCCTTCAGCTCAGGTCATGATCTCAGGGTCTTGGGATGGAGCCCTGCATCGGGCTCTCTGCTCGGTGGAGAGCCTTCATCCCCCCACAACCTGCCCTCTGCCTGCCTCTCTGCCTGCTTGTGATCTCTCTCTCTCTGTCAAATAAATAAATAAAATATCTAAAAAAAAAAAATAAGGACAAAGTCAACAGTGTCCAAGGTTGCAGAAAAGCCAAGTGCATGAAAACTGAGCTGTGACTTTCAGATCTGAAGGGCCTGAAACAGAATATGTCACCTCCAAATATGACCAAAGGAACTTAGCACATGCCACTGCAAAACAGGCTCCTTTTGTTTATAGGTTATTCTGAGCTGTAGGCACTTGAAAAAGAGCACATGTAGAGAAGGCCTTTCTCTGAACTCCCCTGTATGCCTAAAGACGGATTCTCTAAAAGGAACTCACTTGTAGATGCCCTCCCCTGGAGTTTCATCAACCAGGGAAGACAGATGCTTATTACAGGAGAGGAGACTAGAAGCTGACACCACACCAAGACAAACTTGGTCACAAACCATCGTACCTCCCATCTGTTGGTCTAAGGGCCCATTCATCTTCACTGGAGACCTACGACCCTTCCCTGCTTTCCCTATTAAGATGGCTTTTAGTCCTGAATTTTAAGCCATCTTGGAGAGTTACTCATTTTTCCTGGGTATTTCCTAAGTATACATGAGGTATACAGGATAATACACTTCTGTCGGTTTTTCTCTCGTTAATCTTCTTACAGGCTTCTCCACTAAGAACTAGAAGAGTAGAGGGGAAATTAATGCTCCTCCCTTACAGATCATTTAGCCACAGGGACTTCATCGGTGATCTTGGTGACGGTATTTCATGGCATGATGAATCGTGATTGCAGTAATAGAGCAAAAGGATGGTACCATTTTTTGACACTTGTTTTGTAATTACCAGAAAAAAATGCATTTGTGGCCTCTGCATCCTGTATTGTTGCCGCGTTTAACAATTACTTACATGCCTTTCTTACTACTAGACTTGACCTTCTTGAACCTAGAAATTGTATCTTATTCACGCTGAGAATCCAAGGGGCTAGCACAGCCTCTGATATATATAAAGGGTGTAATATATATTTATGACTGATTAAAAAGTTTAGAGGGCTGTCTTCCAAATTCAAGTTGTCTTTAGTCTGTCACCCAAATCTTTAAGCTCTGTGGTCAGAGTCTGAAGCTTCTGGTAAGCAGTCAAGGACCAGAGCTGAAACCAAGAATCCAGGATGTGCATTCTCCCTGCAACTTCTCGTTCACCCCAGGCCAGTCACAGAGCCTCTTGGCTCAAGTTCCTCAGCCACGGAGTGACCACCTTTATCTTTACTACCAGACACATTGAGAATCTTAATTTAGAAAAGAATTTGTAATCCTTATAACATGAGACCCAGCTAATCGAAAGCCCATACCATTATCACGGCCCATTTCATTTTATCCGAATTTTTTTTTGTTTTGTTTTAACTGGATTGGTTTAACATTTCAACATGAATTAGTATGCAGTGCTACTGTTAAATTGAGTGTTGAATTTCACTCCCCGGGGAGTTTTCTCCTCCAGTAATGGAAAAATGAAGCATACATTATTGCAGTGATAACACCCTCACTGTGATTTTGTCATTTTCACAAGAATCTTAAAACGGGGAGTTCAGCTGAATTACTGCCTAGGGGAGAGACCTTCAGAGAAAAGGCATAGGCTCTGCAGACAACCTTAATTGCTTTTGCTTGCATAATCTTTTTCCCTTTTCTATTTCCACATTCAGTTTGTGAGAAGCTAGGAGAAGATGAGGCCCAGCATCAGAGAGCCTCCAACACTTCTCTTAAATAGTTCTCATTTCTCCCCCACCTGCTCCACAAATCCTATAAGGCTCTTCTTAGGGATCTTCCAATACCCCAGAAAAGACTCCCTAATCCCTGGCCCTGGCTATTCCTCCTAGCTCGCTGGCTGCTGAAGGAATGGTGGGCACAGCCTTTTGGCCTAACAGCTGCGGGTCCACACATCGGCACCCGCTCCCTGCAGCGCCAGGACCAGGCGCAATGGTGCTTCGACAAACGCTCCGCTTCGATGTCTCTCATGGCAAGAGATGGTTTCCTAAAAGATGTAAAGATGGAGAGATTATAGGGAAGTAAAAATAGTTGACAATTGTATTCAAGTTATCTCGGAGTGTCTTTCTTTTTAGAAAGGTGCGCATTATCATTCACGACGGAAAAGGGACTGTGGGGCGCTGGGTGGCTCAGTCATTAAGCATCCACCTTCGGCTCACTCACGATCAGGATCCTGGGATCGAGTCCCACATTGGGCTTCCCGCTTGGTGGAGAGTTTGCTTCTCCCTCTCCCACTCCCCTATTTGTGTTCCTGCTCTCTCTCTCTCTCTCTCTCGGTCAAATAAATAAATAAAATCTTAAAAAAAAATGAGGGAAGAAGATCTGGGAGCTGGAGATGCTGACTGTGCCCAGGTGAACCGCACGTCACACGAGTGGCAAACTCGAGTTTTTAATCCGTTATCAGTTTACAACGGCAGCCATCCCCCCTTTTTCCTGATACCACTAGTAAACCTACCTCCTCTAATTGATTTCAGCATTGAATCAGCCTGAGAGCAAAATCAGGAAGCCAGCATTACGGGAAGCTCTTCTGACAGCGCTAAGCCCACGAACAGATGGGCTGGGCTGGTGGGGTGGGGGACACACCTAGGGAAGGGAAGGGGGAAAGGGTGTGGATAATAAAATCAGGGGTGAAAATAGCATGAAAGGAGTGCCACGGGCAACTGGTCTAAAACATAACGTGCAACCAAATCCTTGGCCACGGTATGAAATTAATCTCAGGGAGAACACTCCGTTAAGCCACTATTTTCAGACTCTGGTTGGAAAAGGACTGCCAAGCAGCAGAGTACACACCACCCCTAGCAACAGCAAGATGACAGACCCATAGTAAAAGTGCATAGGTGAACGTGGAAATAAAGACGTAAACACTGTGTGTTGGAAGTGATAGTATTCTGTGTAAATTAGGAAGAATTTTATATTTTAGGAGTGCCTGGCTGGCTCAGTCAGAAGAGCGTGCAACTCTTGATCTCTGGGTCATGAGGGATTGCTTAAATGAATGAATATGAATGAATGAATATTTTAAGGCTCAGCCAGAAGAAACTAAGTAGCTTTTTAATTGTCAGCAAATGAGGTAGCCCTACCATATTGGTCTCTAGGCTCTGGGGTGCACGCAGTGCTGGACTTCCTGGGGTTGCTATCTGAGACGCCCATGTACACAGTCTCCCCATATCACATATGTAAATACATCACATATGTAAATACAGTGCATCACCTCTTACTGTAAACCATGTAACGTCCAGCTCATTGCATGCTGGCATCATTAGAATACCTGAAAGCTTGCTGCTTTTTTTCCCCTAGAGTCTTCCCTGGGCTGACTTTAATTCCGCACCTTTAGGTAAGGTCTGCCCAGACTTGTCTTAAATCCAGCTGCTTTGTGGTTCCCAGGGCTTGGCCTGGGTGGGTCAGGTATCCACTGGTATGAGATCCACTGAGATGGTTTTTTCCCTTTAATTCATCTTTTTTCTCTAGGATTCTGTCACATATAATCTGCACACACATTTTTCACTTAGTGGGTCTCGCCTCTGCCACGCCCTGAGTCGGTGGCTGACTGAGTGGCTGTATTTTCTTTGCTGGAAGGAACACAAAGCCGAGTGGTCAGCAGGTCTCAGGGTGGGGTAGTCACTGAGACAGGAAAGTGTGCCACACCGGTGGAAGTCTGGACTACTGCTATGGGCAACAAAATGCATCATGTTCTCAACAGTGTGTGTCTCTTGGCCCCTCAGTATTTCCAGAAGTTTCCTGTGGGCTGAAAGCCCCACGCTGATGCCTCTCCCTGCCCACATCGCCTCAGCACAACTAGAAGAAGTAGCCCGAACAAGGGACAGGCAGACAGTGTGGTGACAGCCAAAGGGGATGCTGGCTTCCAGCTCTAGCTGCTGTTCCCACATAATGTCCTCATCCAACACAAAGGAAGAGCCACCACGGCCCAGGTGCCTGGACAGTATGTCTTTTAAAAGATTAATTTATGTTTTGTTTTGTTTCAGTATATTCTCTTCCCAATAAGCAGGGAGCTTTAACGCTTTTCTGCCACAGAGAAAGTATAGGAAATGGCAGAAAGCAGAGACTTTGGTTTCTCACTCACCAAAGGCTTAAAAAAATGCAGGTTTGCGGCAGAAGTAGAATGAAGAGAAAAGAAAAAGGTTCGACAGTTTTACAGTGGAACGTCTTTAAGAAGGTTGAAGGGAACAGTCTTGGCTTTGTGGCAAAGCCCCAGAGATGTGACCAAACTCCAGAGAAGGAAAGCACTGGGGCCCTCTGCCTGGCAAACAAATCCCAAGTGCGTCATGGAAGCAAAGGTATCGCCGGACCTGGGGGTGCTGCCTAGAAGGATACAATGTCTGTCCTACGGTAAACCTCATCCATCACGAATGACCCAGTGCCAGAAGGCACCGCCAACTGAGAATTGGGGAAGATTGTGAAATCTTCACGAGATCCCGGAGAGGAAAAGCCAGGCAGGACTGTCTGTCAGAACGGGGCTCTGAGGCAGAAACTCGATTGATGTGGAAAACAAAGAAAATGCTGTGCTGCGAGTCAGACTTTGTAGACGGAGAATCGTCTTCTCTGCACATTCATTGGGAGGATTGTGGAGGGTTTTTACTGTGTCGCTGGTGCTACATTTTCCAGAACTTGCTAACAACCTCCCCTGTATGGTCGTTCGGCTTAGCCACAAGAGAAAGATCGCGTGAGATTAGGAAGGCAGAAGCCAAGCGGCAGTCCCAAGGCTCTGGAGGTCATTTAGGGACCTCTGAGGTCACCTCGCGGGGTTGGGGAGCAGCCGCTGGGCCCACAGTTCCTTCAGCTCCACTGGTGCTTGCCGGGATGGCTCCCAAATGAATAATTTGCGTTCAAATCATCCCTCGTTGGCCTCTGAGAAAACAACCTAAAACACACCTCAATGGATGGAAGAATGGATTGAACCTGTTAAGTTTCTTTTGCTAATAAAGATTTTATTTATTTGACACAGAGAGAGAATACACAAGCAGGGAGAGCAGCAGGGAGAGGCAGAGGGAGAAGCAGACTCCCCGCTGAGCAGAGAGCCCCATGTGGGACTCGATCCCAGGACTCTGGGATCATGACTTGAGCAGAAGACAGCTGCTTAACGGATTGAGCCACCCATATGCCTCTGCCCTGGATTTTCAAAAACCACATCTCAGTGGCTACAGGGGAGATACTCTGATCACTGCTCCAGCACGGCTGCCCCCAGAGCAGCTGTCAATCATGTCTGCTGGGAAGTCCAGGGGTCCCCAGGGTCCCCGGTTTTCAAGGCTTTTACATCTCATACAGCTATCCAGTAGAGTATGTGTTGTTTGTGCAGAGGATGCTGCTGGTGCAGATAGAGAAGCACGTGAGTGTGACCCACATAGACTCACGCAGCCCCATTTCCTTCCTTAAGACCTACCTTAGCACTGTGTTCTGGTCAAAAGAAACTCAAGCCTGACTCCAGGCAGCCTTAAAAGCCACTTTAGCAAAAAACATCTCCTAGAGAGGACATTTGAGGAAGGGGTAGCATCTCACAGACACTGCAAGTTCTTCTGCCTCCAGAGATTTCCCCCCCATAAGGCGTTGCCTAAATCTTCAGTTTTCCAAAGGCTCCCGGCTGCCGCAGTGGGCACCGGCATGCACGGGCCCACCAGCCATGTTCACACAAGCCAAGACTGCCCTCAAAGAGGCTGGGATGAGTGAAGGGATAGGGCTAGAGGTGGGGCAGACAGACCAACTGTACTTCAAAACGTTTTGTCCAGGTCACCTGTGAAAATGAACCGTTTAAACTGACCATAATTCAGGATCCACCACGCCCTCCCCACCAGAGAGTCAGGCCTCCTCTCAGCAAGAATTAGCATAGTGTAGGGGCGCCTGGGTGGCTCAGTGGGTTAAAGCATCTGCCTTCAGCTCAGGTCATGATCCCAGGGTCATGGGATCGAGCCCCGCATCCGGCTCTCTGCTTAGCAGGGAGCCTGCTTCCTCCTCTCTCTCTCTGCCTGCCTCTCTGCCTACTTGTGATCTCTGTCTGTCAAATAAATAAATAAAATCTTAAAAAAAAAAAAAATTAGCATAGTGTAACACCGCATCTACAACCTCATTACCTCTCCCTTCCGCTGGAAGCTAGTCTCGAGTTCAAGCAAGTATTGCAGGAAGGGTTGCTAACGACCTCCAAGCCTACTAGCCGCGTGGTTTCTATTGGTTTGAAACGCTGATACGGGTGATGCGACCCCGTCCCTTGGCACCATGCACACTCTCCGTCTGCCCTGGTCCAGCCAGGCTCACAGTTCTCAGGCAGCACTGACTCTCGTCCAGACAGTAAAGTCCAGGCTGGTATAAAGGGTTTTAGAAATTGGCCAACCTCTGGGTCCTCTCCCATGTAGGTCTTTTTGGCACTGTTGTGTGAAGTAGAAATTTTGCAGTTGAGACAGTGCCAAGACTCCATTTTTTCTGCTAATGGCAAGAGGGTAGGAGAAGAGAAAACACAAAAAGATTTTATTTGCTTGGGGCTAACATAATCATTCTCATGGGGGCTCATCTGCTTCCTGTGCAGCTTGCCTCTGGTGAGGAGAGCAGGGCTGGTGGTTGTGGAGCCAGGAACTCCAAGTTGGGTCAGAAAGGGTAGCCAAGGGGCGCCTGGGTGGCTCAGTGGGTTAAGGCCTCTGCCTTAGGCTCAGGTCAGGGTCCCAGGGGCTCTCTGCTCAGTGGGGAGCCTGCTTCCTCCTCTCTCTGCCTGCCTCTCTGCCTGCTTGTGTTCTCTGTCAAATAAATAAAATAAAATCTTAAAAAAAAAAAAAAAGACAAATAACCCAGTAGAAAAAAATGGGCAAAAGACTTAGACACTTCACAAAGACAAAAAATATATACAAAGATGCTCAACTTCATTAATTATTAGGATAATGTAAATAATAATGAGGTAACACTACACATCTTATAAAAGCAGCAAAATTTTTTTTTAAAGATTTTATTTATTGAGAGATGGAGATCACAAGTAGGCAGAGAGGCAGGCAGAGAGAGGAGGAAACAGGCTTCCCACCGAGCAGAGAGCCCAATGTGGGGCTCGATCCCAGGACCCTGGGATCATGACCTGAGCCAAAGGCAGAGGCTTTAACCCACTGAGCCACCCAGGCTCCCCAAAACAGCAAAATTTAAAAATCTGACAATATCAAATGGAAGTGAACATGTAAAGCAACAAGAACTCTGTATCCCACACTTCCAGTGAGAAGATAAATTGGTTCAATCAGAGGCGCCTGGGGGGCTCAATGGGCTAAAGCCTCTGCCTTCGGCTCAGGTCATGGTCTCAGAGTCCTGGGATCGAGCCCCACATTGGGCTCTCTGCTCAGCAGGAAGCCTGCTTCCTCCTCTCTCTCTGCCTGCCTCTCTGCCTACTTGTGATCTCTGCCTGTCAAATAAATAAATAAAATCTTTAAAAAAAAAAAAAAAGAAGTAGAAAATATCAGATCCAAGAAGCCTCCGGTGGGTTCCCTGAGTCATCACAACTCTCTCCCACCTCATTAGAATTAACTACTATTATCCTGTCCTTCAGAATATTAATTTTCTCTGTACTTTCACCACCTATCAGAACTTTGCATGTATGAGTTCCCACTGAATACATTCTTCTGTGTCATCATTATTTCCCTCAACACTATGTTTGTGAGATTCAAATGAGTCAGTTGCTGTAGTTAGAGGTCACTCATTTTCATCACTGTATCGTATTCCCTTATATGAATACACCACAACGTGTCTTTCTCTTCTCTTCTTGATGGATAGGATTGTTTCCAGTTTGAGTCTATTATGAACAATGCTGCCAAGAACATTCTTGCACATAAACCCTGGTGTACGTGTGCAAGAGCTTTTCTAGGGCGATGACCTAGCATGGCTTCCTTTTAATCTAGGCTTAGTATATTCATGTACCTCCCCTGTCTCCTCTTTCAAAACTAGCTCTCAGAAAAGATCATAAATTCCTTCATGCTAAGATATGAAAATGGCTGAGAAGTACTGTGAAGCCTCTCCCAAAGCACTGTGAACTGACATAAAATGAATTAATTTCTAACTGTAGAATTTTAGGTATCTGGAAGTGGAGGGAGAAATCCATCAGGGTTGGCCCTGGGTTAAAAGTGTCACATGGCAATAAGACCATGAGCCAAGGAAACAAAACCCCGGAAAACCGAAACCACAACAAAACAAACGAAAGAAAGATAGCTGAGGTGTTACATTTAGTATTTTTAAAAAATCTTATCTCGTACTTCCAAGAATCTTTTATGGAAAACAAGGAAAGCCATAGAGGCTGTTTTATGTGAAAGGTCAGAAACCAAACACAGGAGGTGATGCTTCCCCAAGGGTCAGACGCCTTCTCCAAGGGTCAGCTGGCAGTTAATGGCTAAGATACCTGGAGGGGTCGAAAGGAAATTCTTAAGACCGGATACCCACGCTTGAGGCCGAATTCCATCAACCAGAGAGTCGACTTTCCACAGTTTCCTCTGTGAAACTGACACGACAGGCGTACTTAATCCATGGGACTGTTGTGAAGATACAGTAAGGAAAGAACTGAGCTGCGTTTCCTGCAGTGCTTGCTCCTGGGAAGTGCTCCAACCATGCTCCGTAGGGTTCTGCTTCTTTTTATTATTTAAAGTCCAGGGTGGGCACTTCTGTGAGAACAGTTAAACAGATGATCTCAGCAGGGTTCGCTGATGCTGTGGAGGCTTAAAGCGTACACAGGAGAGAAGCCGGAAGGAAAGGAGGACTGAAGCCGAAAGAGAGACAAGGCAGGAGCCCATCTGCTGTGCGGGAGGAGAAGGCCCAGTTTCCAGAGGTGAGCCTCGGTGGGCCACTGGAGGGGTGAGGAGTGGGAGCTGGGTTAGGTCCAGCCCAGGGAGAGGTTTGGGCGGGTCTCGCCGGGCAGAGACAGAGAGGTCGGTGGAGTGTCAGTATAGAAATAGCAAGGATCTGGTCAGACAACAAGCAGCTGGCAGACAAGGATGGGCATACTCCCAGGGCAGCCAAGAGCCAACGGCTCCTATGCACGCTGACGGCTTCCCTGTCGAGCACCCCCCCGAGTCAGGCAGGTTTTTTGCCTCAGGATTTCTCCCAGCTTGGAAGCTTGCTCAGTTGGCTTGCTGGCGGCCGCAGCAGGAGAGTATGGTACATGTGGGTGTGGGGGTGCCACCCCGGGGGCAACTCTCAACCCACGGAGGGTGATGGTGGATGGATATATACCCCAACCTCCCACACTTCAGAGGGACATTTCTAGGTGGCTTTTTTATGTGAGTTTTCAAAGGGCCTTCCGAAGATTATGTCAGTTGTCCACAGTGATAACCAGCTCAGGAATGCATCTTTGGGGGCTTTCCCCTCCATTTCCCTATGGCACTGTCTGTTCTTCTCCATTGTCTTCTTGGGATAGCCTCACCAATAAATGATTGTCACCCAAGCCCTCGCCTCAGTTCCGCTTGAGGAGTCCAAACTAAGTTATATTAGTATCATCTAACATGAACTTGGGAGCTGAGATTCCAACAATACAAAACAAAAAACCTAACCCCTGCCCAAACCATAGCTCAAAGAGTGTTTGAAAAAAACGCAGTCAAAATGGAAATTAGGAATTAAGAAAATCTCAAAAATGAACAGAATCAAGATCACAGCAAAAGCTCAATGTTCTGGCTGAGATTGATCAGATGTAGACGGGCATATAAATAGAAAAAAAACAAAACAAAACAAAAAAACCCTATGCAAGTACTTGAAGAAAATGTAAGCCACCTGGAAACACACCCTACAGAGCTTCTCTCATAGGATTGACGGTCTCTGAGGTTGTGCACTGCACGACTGTGGTTATGGGGGTTGCAGGCTCCAGGAGCTCCCCAGCAGGGAAAGGGATGAGAGAAGCAGTTAGCTAGAACCGTATGTACCAGGGTCACGTGGAGCTTGTAAAACAGTGTTGAATGGAAACAGTATGAAATACAATAAGGTCTATGACACAGCATCATTCCTATAAATATTCCATATATATACTACCTACTTCATAAGGAAACATACAAATACTATCATACCTAACACATCAGAGCGATTATCCATGGTGGGCAGGGGGAATGGAAGAGGGAAAGGGGAGTTAAAAAAAAAAAAAAAGTGTCTTACGTGGACCCATGATGATTCTGTTAAGTTCATACTGAGGAGCCAAGGAGTATGATTAACTCAACTCTGCACCAGAGGTCCAAAATGAAGGGAGAAGGAGAAGGAGGAGGAGGAGGAAATAGAGAAAGACACTATCATAACCTCAGAGTAGGG
The DNA here is from genome assembly GCF_964662115.1 of Mustela nivalis. Taxonomy (NCBI): domain Eukaryota; kingdom Metazoa; phylum Chordata; class Mammalia; order Carnivora; family Mustelidae; genus Mustela; species Mustela nivalis. The sequence goes on along the minus strand of NC_139025.1, from coordinate 14,875,409 downwards.
AAGCCCTCTTAAACAGGTAGTATAAAAGACACAAACTAAATGTATGAAATGATAACTTTGACAATATGCCCAAGGAGGCATCTATAAGGATTCCAACAAAGCATTTTAATAATAGCTAAAAACTGGAAATGACCTAAAGGTGCATTGAGAGGGAAATGGTTAATCGTAACCTATTCATACAATGGAATGCTATTCATAGGTCACAGAGAAAGGGGCCGTCCTGGAGGTAATGACAAAGGCCACAAAATGCAGGAAGGCCAATCTCAATGTTATGCGGCTCCCTCTCGTCACACCTGGCTACTGGACCTGCCAGGAGATATCAACAGGTGAAAACGGTAGGTCAGAGAATACATTGATTGCGCTAATTTACAAAGCGCAATACAATACAATTTATACTATAAATGGGGGGGGGCGGGGATGGTGGCACCAAAACATGTTTTTTTTTTTTTTAAAGATTTTATTTATTTATTTGACAGACAGATATCACAAGTAGGCAGAGAGGCAGGCAGAGAGAGAGGAGGAAGCAGGCTCCCCGCTGAGCAGAGAGCCCGATGTGGGGCTCGATCCCAGGACCCTGGGACCATGACCTGAGCCAAGGGCAGAGGCTTTAACCCACTGAGCCACCCAGGTGCCCCCCCAAAACATGTTTTATCTGTACTCTCTATCCATATGTAAATGCCTAAAAGTCTGGGACATTTAAAAAAACAAATATATGTCTTAAAAAGGGGGCAGGGAGCATGAAAGGATTGTTACAGGAGTAGTGTCCTTGTGGGAAGACCTTGGGAATAGTTTTGAGCAATAAGGCCAGTTTTTCTAAAGGTCCCTCCGTTTGTAAACACTAATTATCTCTCAGGATTTCCCTGGAAAACTACGGGGGCCACAGCCTGCACTTTCCAGAATTATCCAGCAGGGGGCAGAAACACCATGAGCCGGCTGCCCTGAGACCCAGCTGGCATTTAGGGCTGGGCCAGCCTTTTCCCGCAGCCAACTGCTTCCCCACCGTTAAAGGCTTATTATTTTTTTAAGTTTTCCTGCAGAGTAGCCAATTCAAATATGTACTCTTGGCTACCTATTTTAAAAATTCAGAACATGCATTTGAATTCAGGGTAAGACATAATTTTTTTTCTTTCTTTTCTTTTCCAAAAATAGAATTTGTCCATTTATTACAGAAATAAAATCTATTCATTACAATTATTTATCTATTTATTTATTTGTTTTATTAATTTTTTAAGTATAAATTGGAAGACTTATAGTTTTATTATCTGGAGAAACACTTTAACGTATCTCGTTTTCAGACTTAAACACATATAAACAGGGGCGCCTGGGTGGCTCAGTGGGTTAAAGACTCTGCCTTTGGCTCTGGTCATGATCTCGGGGTCCTGTGATCGAGCCCCACATTGTACTCTATGCTTGGCAGGGAGCCTGCTCCCCGCCCCCCCACACCTTTGCCTGCCTCTTTGCCTGTTTGTGATCTCTGTCAAATAAAAAATAAAATCTTTAAAAAAATAAGTAAGTAAATAAATAAATAATTTTAAAAACACATATAAACATTTTATCAACAGGGCCATGATACCGTTTTATAGTTGCTTCTTTTAGATCAATAAGATCTCAGCCATCTCTTAAACTTTCAATTTTTTGTTTTTAGATTTTATTTTTTATTTTATTTATTTATTTATTTATTTATTTGCCAGAGACCACAAGTAGGCAGAGAGGCAGGCAGAGAGAGACGGGGAAGCAGGCTCCCCGCCGAGCAGAGAGCCCAATGTGGGCTCGATCCCAGGATCCTGAAACCACGACCAGAGCCGAAGGCAGAGGCTTTAACCCACTGAGCCACCCAGGTGCCTCTTAAACTCTCAATTTTAAGTGAATTTTACATATATGTTATTAACCCTGTTATTTCCATTACAAGTAGCCATTCTGACAATGAGTGAGATGGGTCAAGACCCCATGCCATTGTTTGGGCTTAAGTTCTGGTTAAGTTGTCCTAACCACAAGAGCCTGCCGTGTCATGGAGCAAATCAGCAGCGCAGGAAGCCAAGCTCATCCTTGGATCGACACCTCTAAACAGCATGGAGTTTTGACGGCCAAGAGCTTATATGCTCCGTGATCTTTTGTAGGTTTCCCCACACAGCGGCTTCCTGGAGGGTGGATGTGATTTCCCTTTATTGGATAACAAAAGATGATCACAGATCAGCTTCAGAATCTCTCTTGGAAGAGTGCCTGAGCTGTCTATCAGTATATTGTGTGGCCTGGAGCTTACTAGAAAGTGAAGATTTTGGATGGCCTTCCCTAGCTGCTTCTCCCTAGGGAAGGTGACTACCTCATTGTATAAAGTTATAAATGTAGCCCTTGCTCATTATATTGTTTGGGGAGGTTTGGTTCAAAAAAAGGATAAAATAATGGCTTCATATGTAAAGCTATATCAGATTTAAACTATCTTTCTCTCTGGCACTGTTCTTCCAGTTGTGGGGAATCTAAATCCTAGGAAACTTAGCCAGATGAAAAATAGAGTTTGATTTTTTTTTTAATGAATTTATTTCTTGTTTTGGAAGGGATTCAAATAAATAGAAGGTTGAAGGACTGGCTGACAAATAGGAGAAAAAACATACCATTTGGAGAGGACCAACAACCATACAAAACCAATGTCCAAGGAAACTAAGACTAATTTTGTCATCAACTTTCAAAGACCAAGGAATGCAGCAGGGCTTAGAGAAAATGTGGTATCATTTGCTCAGAGGCATAATGAAGGATTTCCAACCCAAACATCTTTGCAGACAATGGCTCAGACAATGGCTGAATTGAATAATGAAACCAAAGGAACAATAAGACACAGATGTAGAAAGGGACCTGGGTGGTCCGGCTTGTGGCGAGGTGACAGCTTGCCAAGCATCAAGGTCTCCCACTCACAAATTCTGCAGTTGTATTCCTCCTTCCCTGGGATTGGGATTGAGGTCACAGATGATCTGTCCTGGTTTAAAGTACCAAGCTTCAAACCACCTCCAAAATTGTCAATGCCTGGAATACCAACCTGATTGGAGTCTGAAAAGCATATTTTATTATATAAGTGTTTGTTTTTGGCATGATAGAAGCCAAAGGTTGCTGGAGGTATAAATATCTGTTTCACAGAACAACTAAATATGAACTTCTTTAAGGAAGTGTCCCCATCCCAGTAAAGGCAACAGATGATGCAGAGAAGAGTACCAAACAAACTGCCATGAAATGCTTTTGACCTTGGGAGATGATAAACCAAAAATAAGACAGGGGAATCACGAATCTAAATGTAAGAGCTAAAGACTGTAAAACTCTTTGAAGAAAACAGGAGCAAATTCGCATGACCTTGGATTAGAAAACATTCTCTTAGATATCACATCAAAAGCACAAACAACAAAAGAAAAAAACAGATAAAGTGGACTTCACCAAAATTAAGACTTTTGTACTTCAGAGAGCACCATTAAGAAAGTGGAAAGACGTGCTCGCTTCAGCAGCACGTATACTAAAAAAAAAAAGAAAGTGGAAAGACCACCCACAGAATAGAAGAAAATATTTGCAAACCCTGTATGTGACGAAGGACATGTAGCCAGAATACATAAAAATGCTTACAACTCAATAGCAAGACAACTCCGTTTTTAAATTGGGCAAAGGAATTGAACAGACATACAAATGGCCAACAGGCACATGAAAAGATAGTCAACATCATCAGCTAGCAGGGAATTGCAAATCAAAGCCAAAGTGAGATATCACATCATACCCACTAGGATGGTCAAAATTAAAAGACAGAAAACCCCAAGTGTTGGCAAGGGTATGGAGAAATTGGATGCTCATACAGGGCTGGTAGAGACCTAAAATGGTACAGCTCCTTTGAAAAAAGTCGGCTGATCCTCAAAAAGTTAAACAAGGGGCGCCTGGGTGGCTCAGTGGGTTAAAGCCTCTGCCTTCGGCTCAGGTCATGGTCCCGGGGTCCTGGGATCGAGCCCCGCATCCGGCTCTCTGCTCAACAGGGAGCCTGCTTCCATTCCTCTCTCTCCGCCTGCCCCTCTGCCTGCTTGAGATCTCTGTCAAATAAATAAATAAAATCTTTAAAAAAAAAAAAAAGTTCAACAAAAAGCTATTCTGGGGGCACCTGGGTGGCTCAGTGGGTTAAGCCGCTGCCTTCGGCTCGGGTCATGATCTCAGGATCCTGGGATCGAGCCCCACATCGGGCTCTCTGCTCAGTGGGGAGCCTGCTTCCTCCTCTCTCTCTCTGCCTGCCTCTCTGCCTACTTGTGATCTCCGTCTGTCAAATAAATAAATAAAATCTTTAAAAAAAAATAAAAATAAAAAATAAAAAGCTATTCTGCACTCTTAGTTATATATATACCTAAGATAGTGGAAAATATGCATTTACATAAAAACATGTATATGAATGTTCATAGCAGCATTATTCAAATAGCCAAAAGGTGGAAACAACCAAAACATCCATCAACTGATGAATAGATGAATAGAATGTGGTATGTTCAGAAAATGAAATATTATTCAGCCCTAAGAAAGGAAGGCACTACTGATATATGTTACAACATAGCTGAACCCTGAAAACATTACGCTAAGTCAAGGAACCCAGACACAAAAGGCCACATATTGGATGACTGCATTTAAATGACATATTTAGGGCGCCTGGGTGGCTCAGTGGGTTAAGCCGCTGCCTTCAGCTCAGGTCATGATCCCAGGGTCCTGGGATCGAGTCCCGCATCGGGCTCTCTGCTCAGCAGGGAGCCTGCTTCCTCCTCTCTCTGCCTGCTTCTCTGCCTACTTGTGATCTCTGTCTGCCCAATGAATAAATAAAATATTAAAAAAAATAAATAAATAAATGACATATTTAGAACAGGCAAATCCATAGCAACACAAAAGGAGATTCGTAGTTGACAAGGTCCAGGGCAAGGGGGCGTTGATGAGGGATTGCTGTTGGGTATGAGGTTTCTTATGGGGGGATGGGCAGCGAAATGTTCTGGAATTAGATAGCGGTGATGGTTGCACAATTCTGTGAATATACTGAAACCAGTGAATCGTACACTTTAAAAGGGTGGACTTTACGGTGTGAATTTTATCTCCAATAATCCATGACAGTAAATAAAGAAGTTAGGAGGGACATAAATGAGTGAGTGAGTGAGTGAGTGAGTGAATGAATGCAAGTCACAGAGAGTCAGATCCCTTCTCCCTAACGAGCAGGAGCCCGGGGCTCTAGGTATTGACCTGGATTGGGTGACCAGACCTGGCCCACACACAAGCTGCCAAGGAAGGAGTGAAGAACAATCCGGAGACACCCACACGCAGAAGTGTAACCAACACCCTTAGCCCCTTGTCAGTGGGAAGATCCTGGTAGGTGGCAAGGAAACTGAGGAAACCAGCATTGAGCAAGAGGGACTGGCGTGAAAGTAGGAGGAGCAACCAGGATATTGCCTGAGTAAAAAAACACAGCCCATTCTAACCGCCTGGGACCAGCTGTGAGCAGAGGAGATGGTAAGGGCACCGAGCAGAAATTGTGTGTGACTTGTGGACGTAGTCATCCATTGTCTTCAAAGTGATTTGTGACAGGGCGCCTGGGTGGCTCAGTCAGTTAAGCGTCTGCCTTCAGCTCAGGTCATAATCCCAGGATCCTGAGATCAAGCCCTGCATGGGGCTCCCTGTACTCCCTCTGCCTCTACCCCTTCCCCCTGCTCATTCTCTTTCTCTTGATCTTGCTCTCAGATAAATAAGTAAATAAATTTTTAAGAAGTGATTTGTGACATTCGTTTCATTCAGTAAGCTGGTGTGCCTACCGAGTGCTAGCCATCGGCAATAAAAGGAGACTAAGAACCAAGAGCTTTGCAGCCTGGGAAGACAGACAGACAGTAAGTTACTCCATAGTACAGTAGGGGCAATGATGAAAGTAGGTGCCAGAGCACAGAGTAGGGTCACCACATTCAGGCTAGGTGGTCAAGAAGGGCTGCCTGGAGGAGGAAGTACTTGAGAAGAATCTGTGCCTTTGAGGAGATGTGCTACCATTTCAGGACACTGCAGCCTAGGGAAGCTGGTTAAATCTCTTCAGGTAACCCGAGAGAGAGCCAGACAAGAGCCCATTCCCTGCGCACAAGCCAGCCATCTGTCCTTAAGCTGAAACCTTCATTTTCCATGAGAAGGACTTGAACCCGGTAAAGACTGTGACCCCGGGTTTATCTTTGATTCTGGACTAGTCTCTGGACTGCTTTGTGATCTTACACACTTTAGATCTATTCTAGGCCTGAACTGGAGAGTTTCCTCTCCTAAGGAATAGGAACTGTGCTTGTTCTTCATGGAGATGATCCAGTTTAGGCTGGTAGTTTCCTTTGATACGGGTGAATTGCGTGTATGTGAGGAAAACCTCTGGAGTCACCAAGTAGAGATCCACTGAAGGGGGATTCGGGTGGTAGAGTCAGAGTCCTACCTCTAGGTTGGGTACAATCACCTAGCTCTAGGCATCCCTCCCAGGGCCCAGTAGGTAGGTATCTGGTGGCTGGAGATGGTGATGTCCTTAGCATTCACAACGCTGGGAAGGGCCTGGATTAACTAGAGGAGGCCTGTCCCTTCTCCCTAGTGCTTTCCAAATGATACCTTTTCTCCCTCCATGTGCCATGACAGAAATAGGAACGAGGAGCTTTGATTTAGCAGCAATGGCATTGGCAGACATGGGGCTCATGAAGGGTCAGCGACTGATGAGTAAAGAACTTTTTTGTCCTAATGATGCATCTAATGATTGTTGAGCTTCTGCTCTGAAAGAAAAGGCAGGAAATGAGTGTCCCAGAAATGAGTTACCCAGAGTTAGCATGACCCTTGGACTCGAGTTCTAGAAAACACCCGGCCAGAAGGGCTTGGCCAGACAAGCTTGGCTAACATATTGGGAAATTTGGCCAACCAGAGCCTGCTGCTTCTTATCCACTTTCAGAAGGTACCAACCAAACAGGTAACAATTTGATTTTTTGCATCAACTGGATCACTGAATCCTGTTTGAATTGTGACATGTTCTCAAACTGCCCCTGTTAAGAACTGGATTATTTTCCCCTCAAAAAGTTACGTTGAAATCTTAACTTGAGTCCCTCAGAACCTGATCTTGTTTAGGAATAGGTCATTGCAGATGTGATTATTTAAGATGAGGTCATACCAGAGTAGGAAGAACCCCTAATCCATATGACTGGTGTCCTTATAAGAAGATGGTCATGGGTAGGCAGACACACGGGGAGAAGGCGATGTGAAGGCTGGAGGCCAAGATGGGAGGAGACACGAAGCTGCAAGCCAAGAGGTGCCAGGGATTGCCAACAAACCCCCACAAACCAGGGAAGGAAGGACTCTCCTACAGGTTTCGGAGGGAGCATGACTTTGCCAACACCTTGGTTTCGGACTCCTCGCCTCCAGAACTCCAAGACAAGACACTTCTGTTGTTTCAAGTCACCAGATTTGTGGTCCTTCCAACAGTCCAAGGAAACTAATCATACAGACTCCCAAGCCTGAGGTTTTATTGGTGTGCACAAAAAGCCTGTAGTCTTTATCTGAAGGGCAGCCTTTGGCATTTGTTTCCATAAAAATTATTTGTCACATCTCCTGGGACTCTGGTGCTGTTCTTGAGAATCCAGAGCTCTCTCTCCTACCTCTTCCTCCTGTGACATAGGCTCAGCTTTCTTGAGAAGAAGCTGAAAATGCCATTTTCGCCAGATCCGTTGGGAGAATGAATCAATGAAAAAATTAGACTTTTTTTTTCTAATTGTTAACACACATTTCACAAATTTCCTCTGCACTGACAGTCTTTCTGATGCTCATTCATTCAGTAAACCCCACCACGCACCTGCTGTGTGTCAGTGACGAACAGCCATGGCCTCTGGCCTCCCTGGGCCTCCAGACTAGGGACAGCCTCACACCACTCCCCCACTCCACCTACATCAATGCTGCCTCTACACCTCTCCAGGCCTCCTCCCCAAGTAACGCCGGCCTAACTATGGCATATTCCCAGTGGTAACAAACCTCCATCTTTGAAGGAAGACCCGAGTTTTGGGACCACCCAGAGTCCTTCTGAGCCATGTCTGGGAAATAAGACATGTGATTAAGCTGAAAAAAATATATATATATAATACAATAAAATAAAATAAAGTTTGTTTTTCCTCTAAAAACCTAACCAAAAAAATTCCAAAATATTTTAATAGCAATATCAATGGGATACTTTTATAACTTATAAGATGATGTGTGGCAGGGTGCCTGGGTGGCTCAGTGGGTTAAGCCACCGTCTTCAGCTCGGGTCATGATCTCGGGGTCCTGGGATCGAGCCCCGCATTGGGCTCTCTGCTCAGCGGGAAGACTGCTTTCCTTCTTTTCTCTCTCTGCCTGCCTCTCTGCCTACTTGTGATCTCTGTCTGTCAAATAAATAAATAAATAAAATCTAAAAAAAAAAAAGGGGGGGGGACACCTGAGTGGCTCAGGGGGTTAAGTCCTCTGCCTTCAGCTCAGGCCATGGTCGCAGGGTCCTGGGATCAAGCCCCGTGGGATCAAGCCCCGCATTGGGCTCTCTGCTCGGCGGGGAGCCAGCTTCCTCCTCTCTCTCTGCCTGCCTCTCTGCCTACTTGTAATCTCTATTGTCAAATAAATAAATAAAATCTTTTAAAATAAAATAAAATGTCTTATTCATTTAGGGAGACCCTGTCAACTCAAGCCGGAGATCTCCACTCCGTTGCCTTTCTTTATTTTTTTTTCTTTGCTCTGGAGAGGGGAACAGCTGAGGGAGCAAGATCCTTATCTCTTCTTTCTCTCTTTTGATCTTACTCTTAAGTAAATAGATGGTGCCAGGCTCAGGTCTTTCAAAACAGCCAGTACTTCCCAGGGTGAGACACTGGATTGCCCAACTTGACCAGGGATCTCCTTCCAAGGTGGAGCTAGGACAGTGATGCAAGCCTTCTCACAGCTGCCGTAACACGTCACAAGATGTGCACATGGCAGACATTCAGAACTGAAGCTGCAAATCAAAACCGGAAGCAAGCTGGGCTTTCCACTGTGGACAGAAATGTCTCCAGATGCCTGGGAGAACGATTCTCCATTTTCTGCCCCAGTGAGCTGTCCCCTCGTCTCTAAGTCTAAAATACTCCTTTATGGTGGGGCACCTGGCCGGCTCAGTGGATGGAGCCCTCCCATGCTGTGGAGACCTAACCCAGCATTCAAATCACCCACTGCAAAGCATTCCGCGAGCAGACAAAAAACGGGCACACACCACTCATCACTGACAAGACTTCCTAATCACCCTCTTTTTCTTTATTTCTTTGTTGTTGTTTTCCGTTTGTTTGTTTGTTTTAAAGTATGGACTACACCCAATGTGGGGCTCGAATTCACGATTCTGAGGATCAAGAGTCGCTCGCTCTACGAACGGAGCCAGCCAGTGCCCCTCACCCTCCTTTCTAAGTGTCTCTGCTTTCTCAAGTGCCGCACGCCTTGCACTTGCCGCTTGCCACATCACATCACCCTGAAAGCAGGATCTTAGCCTTTTCTCTCCTCCCCACAATATCCCCCAGCTTGCAACCTGGCTTAGTGAAATAGGACTTGACTTCAAGTGTCTCTCCAGATTGCTTCTGGGGGGTCTCAATCCAATGTGTCTGCAGGACAGCAAAGTGTAAGGCAGGAGGTGGGAGACCAGAGAGGAAGCCTGGAGCCAGACAGCTTCTGTAGAGGCTGCCCCTACCCTTGATCTTTGGAACCAGACTCCAGACAAAACCCCCGGTTCCCTCCCTCCTTCCCCCTTTCTCTCTGTCTGTCTCTCTCTGTTGAAAAAATTGGGTGGTCTGTCCTCACCCATTGCATTCTGCTGAGGACACTGCCCTGGTGGTGTAGTTTTTAACACATTCTCCTATCTCTCTAGTTAGATTTTTAAGACTTACTCAGATTTAGGTCTGATTTGTTTGTTTGTTTGTTTGTTTGTTTTGGCTAGACAACTTCTAGGGTTGCCAGTTATGGTAAATAAAAATATTAGATGCCCAGCTAAATTTGAATTTCAGAGACATAATAAATAGTTTTTTTATGTCTCATGGAATATTTTATATATATATATATATATTTTTTTTGAGATTTTATCTATTTATTTGGCAGACAGAGATCACAAGTAGGCAGAGAGGCAGGCAGAGGGAGAGGAAGGGAAACAGGTTCGCCACTAAGCAGAGAGCCCGACGTGGGGCTCCATCCCAGGACCCTGGGATCATGACCTGAGCTGAAGGCAGAGGCTTTAACCCACTGAGCCACCCAGGCGCCCCTATTTGAGATACACTTATACTAAACATTATTTGCTATTTATTTGGATTTTTTTAAAAAGATTTTATTTATTTATTTGACAGATATCACAAGTAGGTGGAGAGGCAGGCGGGGGGGGGGGGGGGCGGGGTAAGCAGACTCCCTGTTGAGCAGAGAGCTGGAGGCAGGGCACAATCCCAGGACCCTGAGACCATGACCTGAGTCGAAGGCAGAGGCTTAACCCACTGAGCCACCCAGGCACCCCTATTTATTTGGAATTCAATCCTAACTAGTTCAAAACAGATATTGAGTCCATCCATCAGGAGGCACATAATGTCTCCCTCTCTCAGTTTCTGATGTTAGCAGCTATTGGTGAACATAGCCTAGACTGAGTATTTCCCTAGAGGCTGTAAAATTGTGATGTTCTAATTCTCTCTTTTTTTCCCCCCTTCATTTCTTAGTTGGAATATGTCTATAAAGGGAAACATTCCCTCATCAACCATTTGGCTTACTTGGTCATTTTCATATAGGAAAGGCAGGATACATGCTTAATTCTTTACTTTCAGTTGCTAGTTGTCAGAATAAAACATCCTCCAAGGGGAGAGACAGGAGCAGTGGCTAGAGAGAGATGGAGGTATGTTCAAGATGTGGGAGATGCTGTGTGGTAACTGAGATGGCCTCACGTAGCAGGAGATTCCCGTGACACAAGACCAAGAAGCCAGAGCTGTAGGAGACTATTGGAGTAATCCAAGCAAGAAAAGACGTTCCAAAAATGCATCCTCCAAAGGTGACCAATGAGTTGTGTTCTTCCTTTTAAAAGCATCATTCAGGGGCACTGGGTGGCTCAGTGGGTTAAAGCCTCTGCCTTTAGCTCAGGTCATGATCCCAGGGTCCTGGAATCCAGCCCCACATCGGGCTCTTTGCTCAGCAGGGAACCTGCTTCCCAATCTCTCTCTGCCTGCCTCTCTGCCTACTTCTCTGCCTACTTGTGATCTCTGTCTGTCAAATAAATAGATAAAATTTTTAAAAATAAATAAATAAATAAAAGCGTCATTTGGGTATCTGGGTAGCTCAATGAGTAGAGCATGTGACTCTTGGTCTGGGGTCTTGAGTTTAAGCCCCATGTTGGGTGGAGAGAATACTTAAAAATAAAAAATAAATTTAAAATAAATTTTAAAAAAGAACCAGGGAAAGCAGACTATTAGTTCAAGAAACTTTGTGATAAAGGAGAGACATGGAAGTTGGAGAGAGATATAAAAAGAAGATATTCAAGGTGAATATTCTGAGACACAGGACTGAAAAGCCAGGACGATAGGAGACTATTGGCATAATCCAGGCAGGGAGGGAACCGGACGGCGCCGGAAACGGCACTGCCTGAATTTACAAAGTGAGTTGACTAGAAATCTCCCAACTCCAGACCAGGAGACAAGGGTCAGGGGGCATAATTTCTCAGGATCCAAACCTGCCTGCTAAACAGCCTTGACCCCCCCCCCCCATATAAACACACAGACAGACTGAAACATCACACCGTTTCTAAAAGCAGGATGCACTTTGGGATCCTGGACAAATGCCCGACTGCCCCCAGGATGGCCTGATCTGGGTTCAAAGCCCAGAAAGCACACAGGATCTCCTCGGGTCCCTCGCTAGACTTGAGTGAGTTTTTCAAGCGCTCTTCTCTGGCTACCCCAGGATTAGCCATGTGTTCCAGCAAGCGATTTAAAATCATTACTCGTCTCTTTTGGTTGAACCTCCGACTTCTGAAATGTACACAGCTTGGCAGGCTGGCCAGGGCAGCTGAGCTTCGAGAGGACGTGTCCCAGCCATCTGCTGCCTCACTTCATACCAGCCTTCTGCCGTTCCCGCTGCGGAGGAGCGTGGGGCTTGACAGGCAAGTGCAATACAAGGCCAACTGCAGCCCAGGCTTCCAACAGCTGCCGCACAGCGGTTTGGGTGCGGTGGGGGAGGGAAAGGGATTGCGTTTTGCTTTGCCTTGAGGTGACGGAGCTTGAGAGATCCAGTGTTCAAGGGACAGAGACAAAGGACGTCATCTGGGAGGAGCTCAAACTGGACTCAGCTGCTCAGAGGTGATCCAGGGATGCAAGATCAGAAGGTTTATTTGAAGATCAGAGGTTTATTTGAAACAATATTTCAGTATTTGAAAAACTGCTATTAAAAAGTGCTTGGTGTGTAGCAATGTGGATGTATTAAATATACATGTCTGGCCCCTCAAGACCTCAGTGGTTTTAAGTCCCACTGCCAGGGAAACTAAGTTTTTTGAGGAGAGGGCAGTTGCTCTTATGAGTTTTTTTGTTAATAGACTTTATTTTTATTATTATTTTTAAGTAGGCTCCCCGACCAGTGTGGGGCTTGAACTCACTATCAAGAATCGCATGATTCTACCAACTGAGCTAGCTAGGCATCCCAACAGACTTTTTTTTTTTTTTTAGAGAGAGAGATCACAAGTAGACAGAGATGGAGGCAGAGAGAGAGGAGAGAGAGAGAGAAGCAGGCCTCCCCACTGAGCAGAGAGCCCGACGCGAGACTCAATCCCAGGACCCTGAGATATGACCTGAGCTGAAAAGGCAGAGGCTTTAAACCACTGAGCCACCCAGGCGCCCCTAGACTTTACTTTTTAAGAAAAATTTTATTTATCTTTTTTAAAAAGGTTTTATTTATTTATTTGGAGAGAGAGTGAGTGTGTACAAGCAGGGGGAACAGCAGGCAGAGAGAGAAGAAAGTTCTCCGCTGAGAAAGGAGCCTGATGCAGGACTTGATCCCAGGACCCTGGAATCATGATCTGAGCTGAAAGCAGATGCTTAACTGACTGAGCCATCCAGGCACCCCAGAAAACTTTTAGATTTAGGAAGAAACTGAGCAGGTTGTACAGAACTCTCATGTCCTCCTCCCCCTCCTCAGCATTCACTTTCTCCTATTACTAACATCTTACATTTGTTTGGTGTGTTAGTCACACCCGGTGAATCCATGTTGAGACATTATTATTAACTAAGGTCCACAGTTTATTCAAATTTCCTTAGTTTTTACCTAATGGCCTTTTTCTATTCTAGTATCTTGAGAAGGATATCACATTATATTAAAGAAGAATATTACATTTTTCTTTATATTAAAGAAGCCATGTCTTCTGGGGTTCCTCTTGGTTGTGAGAGTTGCTCAGACTTTTCTTATTGATGATCTTGTGAGTACTGGTTGAGTTTGGCGGGTTTTTTTTAAGATTTTATTTATTCATTTATTTGACAGACAGAGATCACAAGTAGGCAGAGAGGCAGGCAGAGAGAGAGGGAAGCAGGCCCCTTGCTGAGCAGAGAGCCCGATTCAGGACTCGATCCCAGGACCCTGAGATCATGACCTGAGCTGAAGGCAGTGACTTAACCCACTGAGCCACCCAGGCGCCCCACTGGTTGAGTTTTGTAGGAATTTTGTAGGACAGTTTTCTTTGGGGATTTGTCTTGTGCTTTTCTCGTAAGTTAGACTGGGATTGTAGGTTTGGGGGAGGAAGATCACAGATAGAAAGTGCCGTTTTCGGGGCGCCCGGGTGACTCAGTGGGTTAAAGCCTCTGCCTTCGGCTCAGGTCACGATCCTGGGGTCCTGGGATCAAGCCCCGCATCGGGCTCTCTGCTCGGCAGGGAGCCTGCTTCTCCCTTTCTGTCTGTCTGCCTCTCTGCTTACTTGTGCTCTCTGTCTGTCAAATAAAAAAAATCTTAAAAAAAAGGAAAAAGAAAGAAAGTGCCATTATCGTCACATCATACATAGTGTACAAAGATACAGACTACATACATGGTCATGATTATTGGTGTGGATCTTGACCATCCAGCTCAAGCAGTGTCTGTCAGATTTCCCTCACTGTCAAGTTTGTTTGTATATGTATATAAGTATGGACTCACAGATATTTACTTTATACTTTGGGTGATAATCTATATATAGTTTTAAAGATTTTATTTATCTATTTGTCAGAGAGAGAGAAAGCACAAGCAGGGGGAGCGGCAGGCAGACGTAGAATCAGGTTCCCCACTGAGCAAGTAGCCCAACAAGGGACTCCATCTCAGGACCCTGGGATCATGACCTGAGATGAAGGCAAATGCTCAAGTGACTGAGCCACCCAGGCATCCCCTTTGGCCATAATCAAATGCTACTTTATTTTGTTCCTCAAACTGTCATAGCTTTGCCTCCTGGGAGATCTTTTGGCTGACTCCTAGACCCCTGTGACAGACCTTCATCAGTATAGTATTTTTCTATAAACTCCGTTTTGCGCTCAAGCTCCTTCTGGCATCAATGAGCCCAGGCTGGCACGGATTGTGGGTGTGCTTCGTGAGGTTCCGCGCTGCACCAGCCTGGGCACGTCTGCTCACGAAGAGCAGAGTGCTTCCTGCATGGGGTGCCCTGGGCTCCGTAAACCACCAGGCTTAGCCTAGTGCAGATGAAGCAATGAAACTGTCTTGTTTGTTTAGTACTTGTTGTAAGTTTTACTTGTTTATTGCCTGGCTTCTATGTTTATGATGAGAATAAAGAGCAGTTGTTGGATATTTTGATTGTTACTCATTCAACTTTGAAACAAAAATTTATACCATTCTTTCTAGCTTCTAGACTGATGTAATTGAAGACTACTGTAATCTCAAAGACAAACTGGGGGAAAAAAAATTTGCTAGCAGGAGTTATGAGCACAGACCTTCACGTAGGACTGCTTGGATTTAATGCCTTGACTTAGGGCAGATTTTTTATTCCATTCCTTTTTACCTCAGTTTTCCACTTGTAATAGGGGAATGTTAACGGTGGGGCTACCTCAAAGGTTTGTTAAGTGTGTTAATATATGTAAAGTGTGTGGGATAGGGCCTGCCACGTAGTGGGTGTTATGTACTGGTGTCTATCATTATTACTCATAACCATCTCCTATGGTCTGAATGTTTGCATTCTCCCAGAATTCCTCTGTTGAAATCCTAATCCCCAAGGTGATAGTATTAGGAGGTAGGGGACTTTAGGAGGTGATTCGGTCATGAGGACAGAGCCCCAGTGATCGGGATTAACACCCTCATGAGAGAGGCCCCACAGGTCTCTCTAGCCCTTTCTGTCACATGAGGATCTGATGAGAAGTCTGCTACTCAGAAGAAAGCCCTCACCTGACCATGCTGGCACCGTGACCCCCCTGACCTTGGACTTGCAGCCTCTAGAACTGTGAGAAACAAACTTCTGTTGTTTGTAAGCCTCCCACTCTTCAGTATTTTGTTATAGCAACCCAGATGAACTGAGACACTGTCCATTCATATGATCAGAATTTTCTCAGAGCTGGGTGACCAAAGCAAAATAGGAAAGCAGCTGGATGCCCAAACTGACTTAAGACTGTGAATCAGCCAGGGCTTTGATTTAAAAGCACATCAGGAACTGGCTCTGGATGAGTCAAGCTGAAGAGGAATTTGTGGAAAGGATTTTGGGTAGCCCACGGAATCTCTGGGAAGGCCAGAGAACCAGGCACGGTGCGTGAATGAGAACAAAGGGTGCTCGGAAGCAGCCAGGAGCACAGCCAAAAATGTGGCGCAGAAGCTCTCCAGAGCCCTGCCCTGGCCTCAGAACCCTGGTGGCTTGTGACACAGTCAGGGCTGGGCCTGAACAGTGGTGACTGGGCTGAGGCTGCTACCTTGGAATCTGGACATGGCTGCCACAGATGCTGCTACCCTCTACCAGAGAAGGTTGTCCAAGGGGTTCTCTCTGTGGTCTGTGGTGCAGAATCCAGATGGTGCTCCTGATGGGCCAAGCCCAGGTGACATATTTGAGTCCTGCCAATGAAGGAAGCTGGGAAGCAAGTGCCTTATGATTTCTCTCTCTATAGTGAGAGGTGAGCAGTGGACTTGAACTTCTACTAAAACTCGTAAGATGGAGTCTTCCACGAAGCTGGGAAGGCAATCTGAAGACGGACTGCCAAAAAGTGACAAATGTCACCGATCACCTCTGCTTTAAATTTTGTTCCATTGTAGTATCATCATTGGTGGACTGTATAATAATTAAAAGTGTGGAGGCGCCTGGGTGGCTGAGTGGGTTGAGCTTCTGCCTTCAGCTCAGGTCATGATCTCACGGTCTGGGATCAAGCCCCACGTAGGATCCTCTGCTCGGCGGGGAGCCTGTTTCCCCCTCTCTCTCTGCCTACTTGTGATCTCTGTCAAATAAATAAATAAAATCTTTAAAAAAAAATAATTAAAAGTGTGAAAAACACTGGCCCAGTGCTCCAGTATCGAGCTGGAGGTGTAAGACACTAAGTTCTGTGACTTCTGAGGAAAATAAAATCTCTAACTGGTTGAATGTGGGTAGGAGCTTTTCACAGGGGTTGTGATTCTGAACCTCAAAGGATGTTGCTCCTCTTATTTTTATAAATGACAGTAGATGTTCCTGTGATTAACAAAATGCAGATTCCTTTCTAGGATTCAAAAGTGATCATTTTTTAAAAATCATTTTGCATTTTCTTTGATCATCATGGACTAGATTACTATTGCCATCCTGTGGAGTCTTTGAAATCTTCTGCTTTGAAAAAGAAACCGTCATATTTTAAGGTGGGAGAAACCTTTAGCACTGACCCCAAACTTCCTTTTCTTTTCTTTCTCTCTCTTTTTTTTAAAGATTTAACTAAATTTATTTATTTATCTATTTATTTATTTATTTTTAGAAAAAGAAAGAAAGAGAACATGAGCGCGAGGAGGCGGGGAGGGGCAGAGGGAAAAGGAGAGAGAGAGAATCTCAAGTCCATCGTGGGGCCTGGGGAGGCGCTGGATCTCACTACCTAGTGACGGTGACCGGAGAGGAGACCAGGAGTCCAGAGCTTTAACCTACTGAGCCACCTAGGCGCCCCTTAAAGATTTTATTTCTAGGTCATCTCTGCACCCAGCATGGGGCCAGAAACCACAACCCTGAGCTCAAGAGCTGCACGCTCCACTGACGGAGCCAGCCAGTTGCTCCCCAGGCTTCCTTTTCTAGATGGAGGCCCAAGAGGTGAAGTGACTTGGGCAAGGCCACACAGCTGGTCTAGCAGCAGACCCCTGGGCTTGTGCCAGTCCTCGGGGTCTCGCTAATCATACTGCCAACAGCTGGCCCAGGAGCAGGCCCAGCTGTCCAGCCCTGCAGCCACCGCCTTCCTGCCTCCCTGAGCAAGCAGACCCAAAGCTGCTTTCGAATACTGGCTTGTGGCTGCTGTTGCTGCTTTATTTGCCCTTACTTTCTGGAGCAGGAAACCCCCTGTTGGCTTTCTCTCTGCTCTCAGTCTCCTCCCTGGAGAGAAGGAGGAGAGGAAGGAGAAAGAAAAGGAGGAGGAGAAGAAAGACCCAGCACACAACAGACCCCATGCTGGTGCTGGGCTTTAACCTGCTGGATTCTGACCTTTGCCAGTCTCAGTTCTGCTTTCTCTCAGTGTGGCTCACCCCTGTCCTAACCTTGGACTGAATCCTGGGAGCCAGAATCCCTAGACCTGCATTCACATCCAGGCTCCCAATAGTGAGGCCAGGTCAGATCCTGACATTGTCTGTTGTACCTTGCAATGGAACTGCCCATCTCCTTGCCGGCCAGCCAGATCTAGACCTGGCCCCCCTGAGGAAGCTCCCTGGGAGCAAGGCTCATGCTCTACCCTTCCTGGCATCCTCAACAATCAACAGGCATAGCCCAGCAAACCCTTGTCGAAGAGATGACTGGACCTGTCCTGTTTGGGTGCTGCCTACACCCAGTCATGACAAACTAGAACCAAGGGAGGTAGAGGCGCTAAGGAGGCCAAACTGTGTGAGATCTTTTCCTTCCATACGACCTGGAAGTATTTCTACTTTGTACTGACACCAGTTGTTTTCATCTGAAATCACAATACCATAGATAAGATTTGGGTTCTGGCTTATCCAGAGCAGGGAAAACTGTCTTAGGAATCCAAAAAGAGCTTCAGGGTCAGGTAAAGTCATCTGAGATAAACCAGGGAGCGAGATATTGATTCATTATGATTCGAGTACTGTATGTGTCAGGTTCTATGCTGGGCACTCCGAGATTCAGTGGTGAGTGAGATACATTATGGGCCCTCAAGATGCTTAGAATGAGGGCGCCTGGGTGGCTCAGTGGTTAAGCCGCTGCCTTCGGCTCAGGTCATGATCTCAGGGTCCTGGGATCGAGTCCCGTATCGGGCTCTCTGTTCAGCAGGGAGCCTGCTTCCTCCTCTCTCTCTCTCTGCCTGCCTCTCTGCCTACTTGTGATTTCTCTCTGTCAAATAAATAAATAAAATCTTAAAAAAAAAAAAAAGATGCTTAGAATGAGAAACACAAAGCAGGGGGCTTTGTATTTATAATAGATTATGATGCATGTTGAAATAACAGTAGCTAATATTTATCGAGGGCTCGCTATGTGCCACTATTAACCACGCATTGTTTCAGGTACTCCTCACTGAAATCCTATTAGTAGGTATTATCATTATTTCCATCTTACCGGTGAGGCAGTGGAGGCACAGAGAGGTTAAGTGACTTGCCCAAGGTCACATAGCTGGCGTGAGTGGCATGCCTAGAACTTAAATCCAAGTAGTTTGACTCCAAGGCCTGTGCATCATGTTAGAAGAAAGCACGGGATACTGTCAGGACACTTAAAGACGCGCCTGACACTGAGAAGGCATGGAAGGCTTCTTTGAGGAGGTGACCTGTAGGCAGAGTTCAAAAGAGCCAGTCAGAATGGGGGTGGGAGAATGGGGGTGGGAGTGCATTCCAGACTGGGAGAATGGCACATGCGAAGCCAGGAGGCAAGAGGCCATGGTACTTAATTACCATGTGGTGAGCGCCGACTGTATGTCAAGGATATCTAGAGGCACTCAAAGACTATAACTAGTGCCGACGTGACTGTCTCACAGTAAGTAGAAAAAAGACCAGAGGGAGAAGAGGCTGAAGAGTAGAGGAGACACCAGCTCACAGAGGTCTTTGAAAGCCATGCTAAGGGGTCAAGACTTTATCCAAAGGACAATGGAGAGATTCTAAAGGATAAACAGAAGAGTATTTTAATCAGGTTGCACTTCAGAAAGCTCAGGTTTTTTTGTTTTTGTTTTTTAAGATTTTATTTATTTAGGGGCACCTGGGTGGCTCAGTGGGTTAAAGCCTCTGCCTTCGGCTCAGGTCACAATACCAAGGTCCTGGGATCAAGCCCTGCATTGGGCTCTCTGCACCCCCCCCCCCCCCGCCTGCCTCTCTGACTATTTGTGATCTCTGTCTGCCAAATAAATACAATCTTTAAAAAAAAAAAAGAGAGAGATTTTATTTATTTATTTGACAGAGAGAGTGAAGGAGAGCACAAGCAGGGAAGCAGCAGAGGGGGAGGGAGAAGCAGGCTTCCAGCTCAGCAGGGAGCCCGATGCCCTAGGTTGGATTACTTTGTTGGAGGGGAGGTCACTATCAACTCAGAAGATTGGCAGGGACCAAGGCACCTGGGTGAGCCTCAGAAGGTAAATGGTTAACATTGGTCCAATGTTAGGCAACTATCCATCATCTCAACAGGGAAGTGGATGCTAGAGAGTGAGTCCAGGGCCACTTGGCTGGCCTAGTCAGTGGAACATGCAACTCTTGATCTTAGCGTTGGGAGTTCAAGCCCCACATTGAGTGGAGAAATTACTTAAAAATGATAAAGAATAATCTTTTTAAAAAAAATATTTTATTTATTTATTTGACAGAGAGAGACCGCAAGTAGGCAGGCAAGAAAAGAGTGAGAAGCAGGCCCCCCGCCAAGCAGGGAGCCTGATGCAGGGTTCCAACCCAGGACCCCGAGATCACGACTGGCGCCAAAGACAGAGGCTCAACCCACTGAGCCACCCAGGTGCCCCAACAATAATCTAGAAAGAAGGAAAGACCGACCAGCACAAGGTGGTAGGGACTCAGCAACAGGAATAAGAGGCCAGAAAGAATTTCAGCCCCTGGAGAACTGGATGAGGAAAGAGAATTTTCTACTGGACAAGGAAACGGGAGATGATGGGAAACCAGAACCAGGAACCAGGGTCCCCATCTCTGTCCCAGGCTGGCAGCATGACCCGGGATGCAGAGTTCCCATGTCCACCTCACTCCATTTAGACCTAGGTGGATCCTATTTAACCAGGTCCAGCTTCAAGATTGGCAGGTACAGGGAAATGTGGTAAAGGGGAAAGGGCAGTGCTCTGACATCACAGAGAGGAGGGTTTGAAGCTCGTCTGGAACCACTTACTAGTTGTATGACTCCAAGCAAGACTCTAACCTTCCTGGGGCACCTGGGTGGCTCAGTGGGTTGGGCCTCTGCCTTTGGCTCAGGTCATGATCCCAGGGTCCTGGGATCGGGCCCCGCATCAGGCTCTCTGCTCAGCAGGGAGCCTGCTTCCTCCTCTCTCTCTGCCTGCCTCTCTGCCTACTTGTGATCTCTGTCTGTCAAGTAAATAAATAAAATCTTTAAAAACAAACAAACAAAAAAGACTCTAACCTTCTTAAGCCTCAGCTCACTCCTCTGTAACTTGAGGATAAGATACCTACGCCACAGGGCTCCTGAATGAGAATGGCAGTTCCTACTACATGTGGTTAGGGTACGAAGGTGAGAGTTAACACGTGAAAGGGCAGAGCTCAGTCAGCGGTCAACCACCCCCTTTACCAGAAGTCTGTGCGCTGGGCCCGGGCTCAGGGTTTCAGGTGCTATGTTCTCTCCCTCTTAACAAATCAAGGGAGGTACTCCTATTCCCATTTTGTAGGCCAGGAAGGAGGCACAGGAAGATTAAGAAACTCCTCCAAGATCACATTGTTAGCAAGCGTAGTTCTTACCAAAGCCCAGCAGTGTTTTCCCGAACTTCAGTCCACATCCTCTGCACAACTTTTTCTATATCAACTCCCCACCTCTACTGTTTTTTGCTTAACAGTTTACTTAAATATGCCTCCCGTTTTGCTTTAATTAATGTAAAAAGAGCTCTGAGATATCAACCCAGAGGTCATCTAATTCACCCGCATCAAGTGTACAATTCAATGTATTTGGCGTAGTCACAGAGGTAGGCAACCATTACCACAACCAATTTCAGAACACTTTCATTAATTAATTTACTTTTTTTTTTTAAAGATTTTATTTATTTATTTGACAGAGAGAAATCACAAGTAGATGGAGAGGCAGGCAGAGAGAGAGAGAGAGGGAAGCAGGCTCCCTGCTGAGCAGAGAGCCCGATGCGGGACTCGATCCCAGGACCCTGAGATCATGACCTGAGCCGAAGGCAGCGGCTCAACCCACTGAGCCACCCAGGACCCATTAATTAATTTACTTTTAAAGGAAACTCTGTATCATTTCCTTAAATGGCAAACTTGCATTATTTACCATAAATGGAAGGCAAAACAAACATAAGCAAAGTAGCAACAGGAGCGAGGCCCTGTTACCGACACGGGCTGTGCAGTGTCTAAGCTTTAGACTTCTCTCTCTTTGCCAAAAAGGGAGATTAGCAGGTACTACAAAGCTGCAACGACACACTGACATTCAAAAGCGACCGTCTCTTTGGCATACTCAGGACAATAAAAAGAGAACTGAAAGAAAACTTACATTCTCACTGTGTAATTTCACACCACATCCCTGAGCCACCGAAAATCATCTTTTGCCAAAACTGTCTTCCCATGCTTGCCTCCTTCTGGTGGGTTGAGTGACTTGTCCAACATCACACAGCAAGGCGGTAGCAGACCCGGTCTAGAATCCAGGCTTCTTTACCTTTTATTTTTTAAGATTTATTTATTTCTGGGAGAGAGAGAAAGGCCATGCGCCATGCGCCACGCGCACAGGGAGAGACAGACGGAGAGGGAGAGGGGAAGCCAACTCCCTTCTGAGCACACAGCCCCACACAGGGCAGGAACTCAATCTCCTGATTGGAAGATCATGACCTGAGCCAAACCAAGACTGGATGCTTAACTGACTGAGCCACTCAGGCACCCCCAGGGTTCTTAACCTGCACTGCTATCTTCTTTCAATTAATATCACAGTCGTCTTTGCAATCATTATTTTAAATTAAGTCAAGTGCCTAATTTTTATGCTGGACAGATGTGTTACAGATTCATAAAGCACGCATTTTATAGCTAAGAAGGAACCTCAGAGGGAATACAAGCCAACTCATTTCGTAGATGAGAAAACCAAGGAGTTTGTCCTTCTAAGCATGTTTAGAATTGCTTGCCACTGGGGCGCCTGGTTGGCTTAGTTGGTTGGGCAACTGCCTTCCGGCTCAGGTCACGGTCCCGGAGTCCCGGGATTGAGTCCCGCATCGGGCTCCCAGCTCCATGGGGAGTCTGCTTCTCCCTCTGACCTTCTCGCTTCTCATGCTCTCTCTCACTGTCTCTCTCTCAACTAAATAAATAAAAATCTTAAAAAAAAAAAGAATTGCTTGCCAGTCAGCTGAACACACAACCAAAAATGTAGCTATAAATAGTCTGGAATTGGAATCATTCTCCTCTAATTTCCGGCTTAAACCAAATTTCGTGATATCTCAGTTCTGCCTATCTTCAGTCTTGCTTGTTCATTTGATCCTTTGGTCTGTCCTGAACTCTATGAGTAGTTTCCCTTTGGCCCAAACTACCAAGATGGTTTTCAAGATCACAGGTGTGAGGGGAATTGGTTGGTGGGTCAAGGGGTATGACATATAAGAAAGAAGTGAGAGGTTGTCAAGAACTGTGAAGGCTCTGAAATTTAACCCTCCTTGCAAGCTAACACGTTAGCCTGCCACAGCTCCATGGAAGCTGGCAGAACACACAAGACTTCTGGGTAAGAAACAAAGGACTGCTTTACTCACTGCAACAGCTGCAGCAGGAGCATTGACATTTTCTTGTGCCGGTTTCCTGCTATTCCCAATTCCCAAAGGCAATGCAAAGAGGGACAATGAACACTCATACACACAGTGAGGTCCATTCCAAGAGAGGAACCCCAAAGCTCAGAGAACCAGATCTTAAATAATGGACAGAAGCATGCCTATACTTTGCTTTGAGAAACATACGGTCTTTAAAAAGATAGTCTGAACCAAAGGGCGTTCCATGACTCTGCTCATGAGGCATGCAGAAATGTGATAGACCTATCGAGAATTGACTCCCAACAAGTGTTAAGTACAAATACGGAAAGTGAGCTCACAGTCCTCCAGCCGCATCCGAAGACAAAGGATGGGGAAGATGGGGACGTGGAGGTGTAGGGTAATCAATCCTGTCCTTTCTGTATGGATTCTTACTGATGCTCAGTTATGGCAAGAGCACATGGGGCTCGTTTGAGGAGATTGGCGTGTGTCTCCTGTTTTGATGTATGTCGCCCTCAATTCACTGCCTTGACAGGGTTTAGACAAATCCTATCACTTCTTCGCATAGCTGTTAAAAATCTCTAGTAGCTCTCAAACTTCACAGAGGAGGGAAGAATGCAGGCTTCCAAACATTATTCTGCTTCCTGGAGACAGTATGTACTATGAGAACCCAACGTGCCCACACTGTAGGTTGGGGGGGTGGTGAGGCTTTGGACCCCTCCTTTGTATCATATCCATCAATACCTACAATAAATGCGGTAAGGGGTGCTCACCGCTATGATGCAGTCCACAAGACCCCTGACCTGGTCTTGCCTCTCATTTGAAACCACAGCTAGATGGGCCACGAAGTCAGGCTTTATTTGTTACCTGTGCTCCATATTTAAGGTAGCTGTTTTGTGGGGCACCTGGGTGGCTCAGTGGGCTAAAGCCTCTGCCTTCGGCTCAGGTCATGATCCCAGCGTCCTGGGATCGAGCCCCACGTCGGGCTCTCTGCTCAGCAGGGAGCCTGCTTCCTCCTCTCTCTGCCTGCCTCTCTGCCTACTTGTAATCTCTGTCAAATAAATAAATAAGATATTTTTTAGAAAATTAAAAAAAAAAAAAAAAAGGCAGCTGTTTTGTATCTATAACTAAGACCCAGAATCCAGGTCTCTGGCTGACAGGCCTTAAGGCTGTTAATTTTGTTCCTTTGCCTAGAGGGGGATGGATCCCTAGGCTGAAGGAAGGACAATGCAGCTCAGGACAGAAGCTCACAGATATTGCCAGAATTACTTCAGGACCTGGGATATGGTCCGTGGAAGGATTCTGTGGCATTCCATTGGTCCTCAGGCTCTCTGCAACCACAGGAGATGGGAGTTGACCAATCATCTGGAATCAGGCAGGGAGAACCTAGCCGGTGAGTCACCGACCACACCCTCTATCTAGGGGCAAAGGGCAAAAATTATGTCAAGAAACTAGGTAAAACCCAACACTGCCCAATGCGGGGCAAAGGCCATTCAGGGGGGTTAGCCTTAGAGAGTGATTCTGAAATGTGATAGAGGGATCACAATGATCCTGCTGAGGCAGTGGGCTGCTCTAAATATAATGCATTGTAAATATAAGTCAGAGCAGGCCTCCCAATGTGACCTGCCCATATCACTAGAGGTTATTTAGAATTTGGGAGGTGGGGGCCTCTGGGTGGCTTAGCGGGTAAGCTCTGACTTTGGCTCAGGTCATGATCGTGGGATCCTGGAATCGCGTCCCATGTGGAGTTCCCCACTCTACAAAGTTGGGCTCCCCACTCAGCCAGGAGTCTGCTTGTCCCTCTTCTTCTCCTTCTGCCCCTCCACTTGCTCATGCTCTTTTTTTCTCTCTCAAATAAATAAACAAAATCTTTTAAAAAAAAGAATTAGGGCGGGGGCACTTGGGTGGCTCAGTGGGTTGAAGCCTCTGCCTTCGGCTCAGGTCATGATCCTGAGTCCTGGGATTGAATCCCACATTGGGCTCTCTGCTCAATGGGGAGCCTGCTTCCCCCTCTCTCTCTGCCTGCCTCTCTGCCTACTTGTGATCTCTGTCAAATAAATAAAATATTAAAAAAAAATTAGGAAGTAGGAGATAAATTAGAGGGTCCACAGGGTCCTTTGCCCTGTTCAAGTAATCTGCAAACTACAGCTTTTACACACAGTTCCTTGAAGCTACTGTAAAGAATTTTAGCTCATGAAGATATCTCCAAATAGCTGTAGCTCCTTTGGGACACTATATACTGCCACAGTATACGGTCCCTTGTTGTAATCTCTATAGATATTACCCCACCCAGGAGAGGAGGACTTCCTTCTTCCCGTGAGAAGTCATAAGACCCAAAGTAATCTCATGAATGTCTAGCAACTTCTTGGCCTGAGACTTCAAATGACACCACCCATGTTAATGCTGGGACTAATGTCCCAGGGCCAATATATATTACCGGCAGTTGATTGTGTAAGGGCTTCCTCCCCAAAATGCAGTAATCTCAACCTTTGAGCTGTGCATGCCGATATAGTCACCTCTCTCAAACAGCAAAAAGCAACCTATGCTCAGTGATTGAACTCTGGCCCCGCTAGCCACTCTGGAGCCCAGAAACACTGTGCACATTGCCTTGACTCTTGGGTTTGTGTTTTTCGCTTCATTGTGAAAAGAAAAAGTCATTTACAAACTCCAGGTGGTGGTATAGCCTTGCTGGGGATCTGTGGTCATCAAACACACAGAATTTCCACAACAGCTTTTGACAATGAACTCTGGCTTACTTTGTTAGCCACTTTTACACTCAGCCTCCACACTGTGGCCTGCTAGCATCAACAGTTAGCAAGTCTGAGAAGTTCCAAGAAGAGGTTTGTGGATTCGCGTTCATGCCTAAACCGGGGGACTGCTTACAGATTGAACGTTCAAGGTACTGAGTTTCTAGTGGCCGTTACTCAGCATGGGACTTTGCCTGGCCCAGCCAGCCTTCTTTTCCAACTTACAGTCCGAAAACTGGGGCTCTTTTTTTTTTTTTTTTTTAAAGATTTTATTTATTTATTTGACAGACAGAGATCACAAGTAGGCAGAGAGGCAGGCAGAGAGAGAGGAGGAAGCAGACTCCCTGCTGAGCAGAGAGCCCGATGCAGGGCTCCATCCCAAGACTCTGGGATCATGACCCGAGCCAAAGGCAGAGGCCTTAACCCACGGAGCCACCCAGGTGCACCCAAAACTGGGGCTCTTAATACACAGTATAGCACATGCACCTAATACATGAAGCAAACACTTCCCAGAAAACACCTTATTTAGGACATGCCACTGTGTTCATTTTCTGTGACTATTGTAACAAATTATCACAAAATCAGTACCTTAAAACAACACAGGCTTTTATCTTCTAGGCTGAAACCAAGGTGTCCGTAAGGTTGCATTCCTCTCTTGAGCCTCTAGGAGACAATCTGTTGCCATGCTTTTACAGCTTCCAGAAGCCACCCATAGTTATTGGCTCCTGACCCCTTTTCTCCAGGTTCAAAGCCTGCCACATGGCCTCTCTCTGGCCATTCTTCCGTAGTCACTTCTTCCTCTGACGGATTCCTCTCCCGCCTCCCTCTCCTTCTAAGGATCGCTGTGATCACATCAGCCCATCCTGACAATCAGGATCATCTCCCCATATTCAGATCAGCTAATTAGGAAACTTAACTCGATTTCAATCTTAACTCCTCTTTGTCGTGTAACCTAATATATTTGCACGTTCTGGGGATTGGGACATGGGCATTTGGGGGAGAACTATTATTCTACCTACCAAGTCCTTTCCTGAATTACATTTGGACAGTCAGAGGCAAGCTGAATGTAAAGACTCGCTCGATGTCTATCTTCCCAACTGGCCCGTGTAGAGGGGGCAAACCTTTTCACTTGCACAATGTCGTAAATGTACGATTATAGCTGATTTGATTGTCCCCAGGAGCTGATGGTTGGTGGGGGAGGAGGATCTGTAACAGAACGTCCAGTTTGTGGGTCTTGGAGGCATTTGATATCCATATACAATTGTTTTTGTTGGTGAATGATTTACTTATTTAACTGACACTTAACATATATATCAGAGCTTTACAAATTCATTTATTCTTACAAGAACTTTATCAAGTCCGTAATATTGTTATCATCATCCTCATTTTGCAGATAAGGAAACTGAAGCATACAAAGCCGAAGTAACTCCAAGGTCATATAGGTAGTATGTGGCAGAGGTGGGACTTGAAGCCTGGCAGCGTGTGGACAGTCCAGAACACTTGTTCCTGACCACGGTGCTGAGCTGCCTTTTCCTCTTGGTTTCTGACTGTGCCCCAGGCTCCTGCTGCTACCAGCTTTGGTAGGTGGACGGGTGCTCCCTTCTTCAGCAACACCCCTTCCCACTTCCCAGCACTGGCTTTTCCCCTTTGCAACCCGGTGCTCTTTTTCCCCTCTGTTCTCCGTGGTGCAGACCCCTGATCCTCCCCTAAGCTTGCCACAGGTTGCCGTGTGCCACCAGGACAGCCATACAGCAGGCCGCTTGCTCTCAATGTGATGTCCGTGCCATGTGGGAACCACCGGGACTCAGGAAAGCTGAGCCTCAGAGCCTCTCTGCATACCCAGGCTTGATCACCAGGTCACTTTGACATGGCAGCCCCTAGTTTGGTATAAAACCACCTTTGGGGGTGCCTGGGTGGCTCAGTCGGTTAAGTGTCTGACTTCAGCTCAGGTCTTGATCTCAGCGTCCTGGGATTGAGCCCCACATTGGCAGCCTCCCTGCTCAGTGGGGGAGTCTGCTTGTCCCTCTGCCCCTTACCCCATTTTCATGCTCTATTTTTCTCGCTAAATAAATAAATAAATAAATAACATCTTAAAAAGAAGAAGAAGAAGAAGAAGCAGCAGCAGCAGCAAAACACCTTTGGGGCAGATTCCTCTCAGTATCCCAGTGAGGGGACATTTTGGTGGCTCCGTCTGTTGCGCATCAGGTCATGATCCTAGGGTCCTGGAATGGAGTCCCACATTGAGCTCCTTGCTCAATCGGGAGCCTGCTTCTCCTTCTCTGTCTGCTTCTTCCCCAGCTCATTCTCTCTCTGCCAAAGAAAGAAATAAATCTTTTTTTTTTTAAGATTTTATTTATTTATTTAACAGACAAGTAGGCAGAGAGGCAGAGAGAGGAGGTGGCAGGCTCCCCGCTGAGCAGAGAGCCCTATGTGGGGCTCAGTCCCAGGACCCTGGGATCATGACCTGAGCCAAAAGCAGAGCCTTTAACCCACTGAGCCACCCAGGCACCCCGAAAGAAATACATCTTAAAAAAAAAATACCAGTGGGAAGTTGGGTGAAGGCCCCTGCCATGCTCAGAGTAAGGCATGGTTCCTGCTCTCATTTAAGGAGGGGAAAGCATGGGGCACCTGGGTGGCTCAGTGGGTTAAAGGCTCTGCTTTTGGCTCAGGTCATGATCTCAGGGTCCTGGGATGGAGCCCCACATCAGGCTCTCTGCTCAGTGGAGAGCCTGCTTCCTCCTCTCTCTCTGTCTGCCTCTCTGCCTACTTGTGATCTCTGTCTGTCAAATAAATAAATAAAATCTTTAAAAAAGAAAAAAAAGAAAAAGGAGGGAAAAGCGTGAAGCACTTCTGACCCTCTTCTCTCTCCTCTTTTCTCCTTCCCACCGTCTGTCTGGCCAGAAAAGAGGTGACTATTCACTCTTTCGTTGCCTCAGAATTGGCCTAACAGTCCTGGGGGTCAGGGCCTGGTACTCTATTCAGAGAGGAGTCAAGGAGCTGGTCCTTCAGGGTTGGCCTTGATTTACTAAGGGAGGAGAATTTGGAAGTCCCGGCTAGTTTCTTCAACTACACAGTGCGACAACACTTCGAGCCAAGCCCGTCATAAGCCCCTAGTGTCTGGGGGTGTTTAATATTCTCTAAACCTACAACTTTCACACTTCTTGGTCTATATGTAGGAAATATGTTTTACACTGTGACTCATACAAATGTAAATATGTACATTATCAACAATGGAATTAAAAGCAACACAGACAATACTTACTACTTAATGCAATGCATCTGATCATTATTTATTTATTTATTTATTTATTTATGCATCTGATCATTTTTAATGCATGCCTTTTTCTTTTTCTTTTTCTTCTTCTTCTTCTTCTTTTTTTTTTTTAATAAAAAGAAAAACCCTGGCGGTGACCCATCACTCCTATTCCCAGGCCAGCTTACTTGCTTCCTTCTCTGGGATCCACAGTCCCCTATGCAAAGCTCCAGTGTAGCGCTTCTCAGGCCACATTGTAATTTACATGGCTTGCTCTCCCTCTAGGGAGAGACTTTGTCCTTTTCATCTTGGCATCCCCAGCCCAGCTACCAGCAGACATTTAGTAAGTGTTGGTCGAAGGGGTGGAATGAAAGCCAGTGGTTTCTCTTTTCACAGCCCAGGTCACCTCTTTCTGGGGTTGGAGAGCTTGGACCCTGTCAGTGGGAGACCTGGGCTCAGGGCAGGATTCCTGGGCAAGTTAGTTCATAAGCCTCCTGCAGAATGGACGGTAATGTGCAAAGAAGGAAGACCAGAGACTTTATTTCCCCTCCTTGGATTTTTTTTTTTTTTTTCTAAACTGACCTGTTTGCGTCCCCACGCCAGAATGCCTTTACATCCCGCTCCGCAGACACTAAAGGCTGCCAAACTGACTGTGGGACGCCCGATCCAGGGCACTTGGCATTTTTGCAAAGCTAGACTCTAGGAAATGTTCTCATTGCTGAACACATTGGATGTGGTTTAGGTAGCAAAGCAAATGACCTAACAAGGAATATATGTGCTGAGCCTAGTTCTTGTTAAATTAATAGATTCACGTCCTGGCACATCCACGACGGTACAAGTCATAGCAACCGGATGACGGCATGGCAACCCAGCAGCTGTGGCCACGGCACATGAGAACAATCAGAGCCTGGTGTCTCGGGAGAGAAAACAGAAGAGGGCTCTACAACTGCCAGCTTGTACGGCGTTGGCCGAGGGGAGGGGGGATGCGGGATCAACCGCCAAGGAGACCGCCTGCCCTAGTAAGGGATGAAGGAGTGTGACCTCGCTCCTGCTTCCTCAAACTTTGTTTTGTGTTTTCAAAGCGAATAATTTGTTCTAGTGGGAGAGGAAATGATGTCGAGAGAAAGATACCATCACGTGGACAGCATGTTCTTTGTGGCCCTGGAAGGAGTGTGGAGGCGATTCTTATCTGAGATTGTCCACCACCTGCTGTTCAGCCGCGGGCCCACGAGACTTTCCTTCCAGTTTTAGAGCTGTGCTGAATTCACCACCTCTTTTGGCTGCCAGGCTGGGGAGCCCTCCTTTCCAGCACTCCTTCCAGGACCAAAACCTGACCCCACCACCCCCTGGGGTGTGCCGGTGCCTCAAGAACAAGGTCGAAGATCTGAGCCAGAGGGAGAGGACACCCGGACAGATGTCAATTTCTCGTGATCAAACACATCTCCACATCCTCTCAGGTGGGTGACATCCAACCCCATTACACCCTCTGAGCTGGTTTAAATTCAAGGATGACCCCGGCTCTGCCTTCTGTTCTTAGGATTCACGTGTTTCCCCTTAGCTCTGGTCCAGGCCCCTGCATCTTCCTCCACATTCTGCTTTCCAGGTAAGGGACCAGGAAGCCATGTGGGGTTGTCACTGGGCTCACACGGACTTCTCTTTTGGCCTGTGCATTGGTTACCCACAGCTCTCCAACAAATGACTATAAAACCCTGCACCTTAAAACAACAAACATGTATTATTTTACAGTTTCTGTGGGTCAGGAATCCCGGCAGCTTAGTCGGGAGCTTTTGCCTCAAGGGCTCTCTTGAAGCAGTGGGGTTATAGGTCTCATCTGAAGGCCCCTTAGCATAGGCGAGGGGAAGTATCCCAAGCTACCTCAGAGGGGTTGTTGGCAGACCCCACTCCCTCTCCACAGGGCTGCCTTGGGACATGGCAGCTGGCTTTCCCACAGTGAGTGATCCAACCAAGAGAGAGCAACAGAGAAAGAGCACTCAAGATGGAAGCCACAGTTTTTTTAGAATCTAATCTCAGCAGAGGTGTCACGTGATTTCTGCCATATACTATTTGCTGGGGGGAGTCAGTGAGTCTAGCCCACACCCAAGAAGCCAGGATTACACAAGGGTGTGGATACTGGGAGGCAGGGGATCACTGGCGGGGGAGGAGGGGAAGAGGCGGTGGCGATACTGTCTCTGAGACCACCTACCTCCACTTCTGGGCTGTGGTCCTCCAGCAAATGCCACTCCGTAGAGAGAAAAAGCAACGCATACGTGTGCATATGTAAGTGTCAGGCCTTCGCACCTTTACACCACCTGTTAAATTATTCCTGGGTATGCAGAAATTCTGAATATTCATGAAATTGTGACTGGGAATTCAGCATTGCAATACCGTCCTAGCAAATACAGAGCATCACGTGATTGTTTTTAGACTCCTGGGTGACCTACTGTCTTTATTCCCCCTGATTGTATCATTGCTTGCTGGAAGCAGAATGCACGAAACAATTGCTTCTATCTATCCCCAAACTGAAGTGGGCAATCCTTCTCACTCCCACCCCTCCAAGAGTGCGATGCAATAAGAATTTCAGAAAATTATAATTATTAGGAGTCTAATAATACAAGTATACTTCTCAAAGCAGTGTTATTTTTCTTCCATGGTATATTTTGTATTTATAAGGTACCATTAATTATGTCTGGGTAGAAGTCAGAGCTAGTACATAAGGGCTGCAGTGTGGGGGATTTCACGTTGCTAGGAGAGCTTCATCTGCATACTCCCCATTTTTTTAAAAAATATTTTTTATTTATTTATTTGTCAGAGACAGAGACAGAGAGCACAAGCAGGGAAGCGCAGGCAGGAGAAGAAAGCTCTCCGATGATCAAGGAGCCCGATGCAGGACTCAATCCCAGGACCCAGAGGTCAGGACCTGAGCAGGTGGCAGACACTTAACCCACTGAGCCACCCAGGCATCCCCCCATACTCCCCATCTTCGGGTGAGTCTGCATTTGTGGCTTCCCACTAGGTATTAACACAGACCTGGGGATCAATTTCCAGTTGTCATTTTCCACCAGTTTCACATCTGTCTTTCTGGACAAAGCCATGCAAAAAGATGAAGCATTAGAACGGGAGGTTCTGTGATCCGGCCAAAGTGCTAGTAGAAGCAGTTATTTGGAGGAAAAGGAAAAATTGTTGAGCCCTAAGGGATGCTTTTGAACCACCTTTAAAAAGCTCCCTGTTTTCCACAACAAGCTACAATGAAGCTAATGTTTCTGTTATGAAAGCCCTCCACTGCAGTTTCAAATGTCCGAGTTTTTTTTTTTTTTTTTTTAAACCACAGCAAAGGCTAACCCAGTTTTCTCTCCAGCTTTACAGGAGAGAATTCTTCCCTACAGACTGCCGTTTAACTACTTTGTTGCTGTTTATCAGAAACCAAAAAGGTGGTTTTTTGCTTGCAGTTTTGAATACAGAGAGCGAATTTATTTTGGGCCAGAATGAATTTCAAGACTACTACCGCCTGAAGCTCCGCTTCTCAGGGCTCCACCCCAACCCTCTAAGGCGCTTTTGGCCCGCTATGAAACACGGAATGCATCAGGCCCCAAAGAGATCTTCTGAGAGTTGAGTGTAAAGGAAGAGGTGGAAGTCGCGGGGGAGGATGAGAACAGAAACCATTTTGCAGCGCCAACTTGGACGCTGGAACAGCCCCCCTGAAGTGTGATAAATGGCAAACGTCCTGCGCGCTTAGAACCCGTGG
Organism: Mustela nivalis; assembly: GCF_964662115.1. Taxonomy (NCBI): domain Eukaryota; kingdom Metazoa; phylum Chordata; class Mammalia; order Carnivora; family Mustelidae; genus Mustela; species Mustela nivalis. The sequence continues at coordinate 14,842,667 of NC_139025.1, read as the reverse complement.
AAATGACGAAGGACAAGCGTGCAGACCTTTGGAGGGAACGTGGGAGAGGAAACCCGGGTTTTAAGGCCCAGCTTAGGCGTTCTTTGGCAAAACACAGAGCACTTCGCTTTCTGACTTGACCTTCTAGCCTCAACGCGAAACTGAAAAACTTTCTCTTCCTCCTCCCCCATCCTTTTGTCTGTGGGGTTGGGTGTGTTTCGCCTGGAACCCCCAGCTCGCCGGGGTCCCGGAATTCCAACACCACCTTCCAGACCCAGGTTTGAGAAACAGGTTCGGTCGCGTTTCTTCCGCGCGTCAAGGACCCCGAGGGCTGCAGCCTCGGAGGACGACCGCCCGCGGCCCCCCGCAGCCGTGGGCCCGCCGAGCCGGGGAGTCGGCGCCTCCGGGGCAACCGGGGCGCGCAGAGCCGGGGGCGGGCGGCTGCAGGGCCCGGCGCGCCACCGCGCGAGCTGCTGGGTCACACGCCCGGGCCGCGCCGCCGGCTCCGCGAGGAAGTGACGACTGCGCCGTCCCGAGAGCAACAAAGTTTGAGTCTGCGGGCTGCGCTCGCCTGCGCCCCGCGCCCCTCTGAGCGGCCCCGGGATCCAGCGCGCAGGTGAGCCGCGGGCTGGGCGCCCCTTCGGCCGCCGGGGCGCCGGCGTGGGGCTCGGAAACGCGTTGGGGGGGGGGCGGGTGCCGGGGCTTGGTCCGGCGGGCGGGGTTGTGGGGGGCCGGGTTGGGCCGGCCGCGCTGGGCGCAGGGGTGCGGGTGGCGCGGCACGGCGGGGGCTGGGGGGCGCTCGGCGGCCGGGATCCGGGCGCGGGCTGCTCCCCTGCTGCCGCCGGTTTGCCGCGGGGCTTGAAACAGCGGGCTCTGCAGCTGGGCCTCTCCGGGCGCCGTTTGCGAGAGGAGGGGTGCAGGGAGGGGCTGCCCGCGGCCTGCGTGCGGGGCTGGTCCTCCTCCCGGCGTCCCGCATCCGCACCGGCTGGGCTCAGCCGCCCGCCCCTGCCCTGCCCGGTGCTTCCCAGGGAAACGTGCTCTTCCTCTTCGTATCCCTCGGTGAGGTTGCAGGAAGGAAGTTAAAGGAACTTTCCCCCCACTTTTCTTCGCTCGGCCCTGCAGTGACGAACAGCAGAGCGACTCGGACGTTTGGGAAAACAGCCGTACGCATTTCCCAAAAGCAAAACCAGAATGGGCCCCAAGCCCCCTTTCAACAGATCTCTCCCGACTCCCCCCACCCTTCCTCCTCCCACACCGCATCCCCAACCTGACAGTAATCCCTAAGGCCTAACACTTTGCAATTTAGCCATAAAAACTGTCAGCACACCCACGTACATATGTGAGTGTTTTCTATATAAAACTCCGAAACCCGCTTCCAGTGCACTCTGGCATCTCGCTCTCTTCTGTTTTCTAAAACTGCCAGGGCTGCAGGGTGGTGCTTGCGAACTTTGCTGGTGCTTCCCGCCGCCCTCGGTAGCCTCGTGGCGCACGGCTTTTTAAAGACCATCCGAGAAGTTTATGACATCCCCACAGAGCAACTCGGGGCTGGCAGACTGGGCGGGAGGTGTTGGGGGCGGGGGGTGCGCCGGGGCTCCATGACTTGGAGGCTGCGAGCGGAGCAGCTGCGGCCGGAGCGGCGGGGCGAGTCAGGGTATGCTGGAGTGTCCGTCGGTGCGGTGGAGACTCCGGACGTGGGACGTCTAGAGGTTGGATGGTGCAGCTCCTTGCTAGCAGCAGCTTCCTGCCGGCCTGTAATTACAGCGTGATTGCACAGTCAGGCATTGTTGGCGTGGATGTTTATACACAGGCTATTGTGCAAGACGTGGTGGCTGCGAACAAAACGCAGATTTGCATTGCAAATGCCCGGGACGGATCTGGGCTTGAGCAGCAAGTCACCAAGTTCTTTCTGGCCTTTCACCTTAGCTAGGTGATTTATTTCCTGGCCTCTCCCTTAACCTCAGACAACTTGCCAAACACCGGAGAAGTGGAGACCCAGGAGGGCAGGATCCCTGCACTCCCAACTTAGGCAGCCTAAAAACTATCCCAAGGACTGTACCCTTATTTGTGTCTGTAGAAAATGTGGGATGACGTCAGCAGGAAAAGGAGATGGGAGATGGCTATCAACCTCCCTAAACGGGAAAGCAGTTTGAATTAGCAAAATTGCACGGTGTTTGGAGTGGGGCCTGGTTGCAAAGAGGACACGTCAGACTTGTGTGACTGAGCTGGCGAGTTAGACTTTGAGCCTTGGTGTCAGCTGCAGAAACTTAGTAGGTGGGTCCTAATTCCTTTATTGTGTTCTGGGCAAAGGGAAAAGTGCTGGGGCTTGGAGACTGGGTGTCTGGGATGGTGTCTGGGGAGGGCAGGATGGGGCAGGGGCGTGACACCCCCTCCTCCCAGAGGCGTGAGTCAAGTACACTTTGTCCAGGAGGGCCCCAGGCCCATTTCCTGAGTCAGGCCTACAGCACAGAGAAGGGTGGGGGGTCCTCCTACCCGCTGAGCTTGTGTGCCTCAGGGAGAGAGCCAAGCCTGCAAGTGTGGAAAGAAGGCAAACTGGTTCTCCTCCACGGCCTCCGATGTGGCTAAGGTACGGCTAACGGTAGTCGTAGTCGAGGGATTGAAAACACAATAAAAAAGCATGTACAGGGGGCGCCTGGGTGGCTCAGTGGGTTAAGCCGCTGCCTTCGGCTCAGGTCATGATCTCGGGGTCCTGGGATCGAGTCCCGCATCGGGCTCTCTGCTCAGCAGGGAGCCTGCTTCCCTCTCTCTCTCTCTGCCTGCCTCTCCATCTACTTGTGATTTCTCTCTGTCAAATAAATAAATAAAATCTTTAAAAAAAAAAAAAAAAGCATGTACAGGATATAGGAGGGTCCTTCTGCTCCCACCCCTAGAAGCACTCCTGCTCTCTCCTAGAGGCAGAGTGGCCTCGGTGAAAGATTCTCATGGGACAGCATTCAGCCCCGCACCACGGGGCTGCTCTGTGACTTTGTGGTACCCTCTCCCAGTGCTTGGGCAGCCTCTCAGCTCAGAGTGGCAGGAACAGATAGCCCTGGCACCCTGGAGCGCCCCATGCCTGGCCTTCTCCCCAGCCCAGTAACTGAGTTTCACCTGGAGGAGAAAAATGCCGTTTTGCAGGCTTGTGCCAACTGTGTGTCATGGGCACAGTGACAGTTTGCCAAAGCAAAATATTAGTGCATAGTCCCTGGCAGTCACCTATGTGCTTCCAGAGACTCGAGGAAAAACATGTGAAATCAGCATGTTTCTAGGAAGTCTGGAATATACAGGCCCAGCAGCCACAGGGGAATGAGGTTTAGAGCAAAACACCGCTATGGTAGGAGTTCCTGAGCTGCACGGCCTCCTGTTCCGGGTCCATTTGGGTTTTTCCTGAACTTGACTGTCAAGGTTCGGGTCAGCTGCGTCCCCTGACCTACTGGTGTCCGACCCTAGCCTTGAGGGGGAGAGGGGGGGAGCATTCCCTTAGGACCTCAAAGAAAAGACAGCTCTGAGTCGAGGTACTTGGTGTTCATTTAGAACCTGCAGAGCCTCAAGGTGCCGAAAGGCCCTCCAGTAGTGTAGGCAGAAGAGTGGAGTGGAGGGACCCCCTCCTTGTAAAGGCCAGAGAAAGAAGGAAGGAGTATCCCTGGAGTTGTGGCCTCACCAGCAGCCGTTGCCTGCCCACATCTTCAGTTCAGCCCGGCTAGTTTTTGTGCCTAACTCAGGCCCTTCTCTTGGCTTGCCCAGTTTTGCCTCAGCGTTCAGAGCTTTGCCTGCAATTGTACCCAGCCCAGGGCGAGACCAGAAACAATGCTGACTTCCTCTCCCACCTTACATAAATGCTGATTAGTGGCCCAAAGTTGCTGCCCAGTTCATGCCCGCCTACCCCCCCCACCCCCGCAGCAGCCCTCCTGCCTCACCGTGCACCACTAGGAACAATATTGAAAAAGCATGATTCAGAACCTGACAGAGTTTACACATCATTTTGTTTCAAGAGGAGAAACCATTGGAGGTAACTAGTAAACTCAGCAACTCTCTCAAACGCCCCAAAGTGCCACTGACAGAGGCAGAAGGAAAAGTCCCCTGCAAGACGGTGGTCTCCGAGGGAAGGCCTTTTACGCTCCCCAGGCCCGAAAGTTCTATCTCTGTTCATCTGCCTCCTCCCAACTGCTTCACTCCCTACACCACAATCCAGTGTTTTGACACCACAGCTAACCTCCAAAAAAGGAGGCAGAACACCCCACCAGCTGAAAGAGGGCATGCCAGACTCTGAAGAAAGTGCCGCAGTTTTCCAGATGCCTGGCGGGTCAGTGCTGCACATTCATTTCCTTCTTTCAAATGCTCTCGCCTTCATTTCTCGTACTCCCTGAAGCATCTCTTTCTGAGACCCTTAAACTACTTTTTTTTCCCTCGTCTACATGACACAGGGCTTTGCTTTATGACTTTCTGTATCGAGTGCTACTTGAAATATACACGGGGCTTTGCATAAGCCTGGGATAAAGGGCTCTCTGTAATGTCACTTAAAATGCCTGGTTGCAAGGGTCCCCCTCTTGCTCAGCAACCTTCAGTGGCTCCCTGCTGTCTGCACAGTAAGGATCAAACTTCTAGGCTGGCGGTCAGGGCCTTCCACACAGGGGTCTGGCCTCTGCCGCTCTCCTGCCCTCACCCTCTTCACTGACCCAGTGACCCACTCTGTGTGTTTGTCCAAACTGCCGGTGGCCAGCCTTCCTGCCTCTCTTGCTTCCCCAGAAGCCTGGAATGCCTTTTTCTTCCGTTCTGCTTGGCTCAGTCTTGCTTTCTCTCCAGCCCGGTTCTGTTCTCCTCTTGAAGAACTTCCCCATCCCATCCTGTGCTAACATTCACCGGGACCCTGTACCGAAGAAAAACCTAAAAACCTGGACTAAAGGATTGTTAACATTTCCTCTTGGCTTCAATCATACACTTCATTCAGTTTCTTCTTTTTTTTTTTTTTAATTGATTTTTATTTTATTTTACTTTTTTAAAAAAATTTTATTTGACAGAGAAGAAGAGACATCTAGAGAGGGAATACAAGTGGGGAGTGGGAGAGGGAGAAGCAGGCTTCCTGCTGAGCCAGGAGCCTGATGCGGGGCTTGATCCCAGGACCCTGGACCATGACCTGAGCTGAAGGCAGATGCTCAACAACTGAGCCACTCAGGCGCCCCCCCCCCTTTTTTTTTAATTTATTTGACAGACAGAAATCACAAGTAGTTCTCTGCTGAGCAGAGAGCCTGATGCGGAGCTCGATCTCAGGACCCTGGAATCATGACCTGAGCCGAAGGCAGAGGCTATAACCCACTGAGCCACCCAGGTGCCCCAGCTTCTTTTTTTCTTTTAAAAATATTCTATCTATTTATTTTTCTGGGAGAGAGAGAGAGAAGGAGCATGAGATAGGGGAGGAGCAGAGGGAGCGAGACAAGCAGACTCCATGCTAAGTGTGGAGCTTGACACTGGGCTCTTTCTCAGAATGGTGAGATCATGCCCTGAGCGGAAGTTGAGAGTCGGACACTCAACCAACTGAGTGAGCTAAGCCACCCAGGCACCCCACCTTCATCCAGCTTCTTAATATGACTTTGGGTGGATCACTGTTACCATTTTTTAAAAAAAGATTTTATTTATTTATTTGACAGACAAAGATCACAAGCAGGCAGAGAGGCAGAGAGAGAGAGGGAAAGCAGGCTCCCTGCCGAGCAGAGAGCCCGATATGGGGCTCGATCCCAGGACCCTAGGATCATGACCTGAGCTGAAGGCAGAGGCTTTAACCCACTGAGCCACCCAGGCGCCGACATTGTTACCATTTTTCAACCAAACTGGAAGTCCCTATTTTAAGTGTATTTGTATCTCCAGGCCGGGGGCCTTAACTCATAGCGAGTCCCAGTAAGTATATGGTGGTGATGGTGAAGATGATTGTGATGATGACAGTGATGATGATGATAAAATGGCAATAGCTGTGCTGTCCTGTGTGCTTTGTGTGTAGACACGCGCAGCCACTCCAGGCTCCGAGGACCGTGGTTCTCGGGCTGTATTCTGAATGTTCACCTAGCCTTCCCTTCTCCCGGCGCCTCCTGGCTTTGGACGTCACCATTCTGTTCCATTTCCAGCCCCACTTCCCCAGGGCCACCGGATAGTATCTGTCCAGCTTCCACACTGTTTTGAGCCTGGTTGACCTGCCCCACAATGTCCTATACCTGAGCACCAGCTCCCCCGGGAGAGCCTTTGTCATTTGTGTTGGCCTGTTCTGCCAAGGGAACCAGTCTGATAGGAGGTAGAGCAACTCTCAGGCAAGACTTTGGAGGAAGACAAAGGTGCTTCCTGGTTCGTTGTAGCTTTGTTTCGCCCAAAGAGGCACTGAACCTACAAAGGTAGGCTAAACTAGAACACCGAGTCTCTGGGAGGAGATTCTGGCTAAACCCTAACGTTGGCCTTGACCGGACTAGTTCTCATGCTGTTATTCTCAATTTTGCCATATAAGGTAGATTCTTTTCTTTTTGAATTGAGACATAGTTGAGATATAATTTGCATACCATAAAATGTACCCTATAAAATAGATTCCTGAAAATATTATTTTTTCAAAGATTTTTTTCTTAAAGATTTTATTTATTTATTTGGCAGAGAGAGACACAGCGAGAGAGGGAACAGAGCAGGGGGAGTGGGAGAGGGAGAAGTAGGCGTCCCTCTGAGCAGGGAGCCCAATGCAGGGCTTGATCCCAGGACCCTGGGACCCCCATGACCTGAGCCGAAGGCAGACGCTCAGAGGCTGAGCCACCCAGGTACCCCTTAAAGATTTTATTTTTAAGTAATCTCTACACCTAGCCCGGGGCTCAAACTCACAACCCCAAGATCAAGAGTCATATGCTCTACTAACTGAGCCAGCCGGGTGGCCCCCACGTATATATATATTTTTTAATGAAAAATGGCTCATAGACTTCTTTTTTCTTTTTTAAGGATTTTATTTATTTATTTGCCAGAGAGAGATACCACAAGTAGGCAGAGCAGCAGACAGAGAGAGGGAAGCAGGCTCCCTGCTGAGCAGAGAGTCTGATGCGGGGCTTGATCCCAGGACCCTGAGATCATGACTTGAGCCGAAGGCAGAGGCCCAACCCACTGAGCCACCCAGGCGCCCCCCAAATATTGTTTTATTTAAAAATAAAATCTGGGGTGCCTGGGTGGCTCAGTGGGTTAAAGCTTTTGCCTTCGGCTCGGGTCATGATCCCAGGGTCCTGGGCTCGAGCCCCGCATCAGGCGCTCTGCTCAGCAGGGAATCTGCCTTCTCCTCTCTCTCTCTCTCTCTCTCTCTTCCTGCCTCTCTGCCTACTTGTGATCTCGGTCTGTCCAATAAATAAATAAGATCTTTAAAAAAGAATACATAAACTTAAAAAAATAAAATTATTAAAAAAAATAAAATAAAAATAAAATCTGATAGATTCTTCCCCTCCCGTTTCCTATTGAAAAGGTAATATTTAAATAAGGTTCAAATTTCAAAAGAGATAAATTATATAGTATAAAGTAAGTCTCGAAAGTCATTTCAACATTAGATAGGAGATTACATATTATGCCCACATATACAAATGCAGTAGAATTAGAAAAATATTTATTTTTAACCTTGAGGGAAGGAAGACCTTCTTAAGAAAGATTACAAAGCAGAAGCCATAAGAAAATACTGAATGATCTGATAACATGAAATTTTCAAAAAATAAAATTCCCCTTCTCTAATGTTCCCATTTCTTCAATCCGTCAGTGTCCCTGTCTTGGGCAACTATGATTTGTCATTTTTCAACCATGCTTCCAGAGGTAGCCTTTGCAGACAAGAAAATCTGAATATGTAAGCAAAATTCTGGCATACTGTACCCAGGGTTCTGCATTCTGTGTTTTTCACTTAATATATCTTGTCGGTTATCCTATAACAGTGCATTTAGAGCTGCCGCATGTTTTCCACTGGCTAGATTGTATTCCCCTGTAGGAAAATGCCATCATTTATGTAACTAGTTTCTTACTGAAGAGCACTTGGTCTGCTTCCTGTCTTTCTTCAGGACACACAATGTTGCAGTTCATATGTCGAGCGGACTTTGAATTGAAAATTCTTGAACAACATACATGAGTGAAACTGTGATTTACATAGAAAACTATTTCTGATAAGTTATGCCTAAACGGCATTTAATAAAGCAATTATTTCTAGAATCTGTGGTTTCCCTAAGTAATCAGCTTTTATTTGTCTAAGATTTTATTTTTAAGTAATCGCTGCACCAAATGGGAGGCTTGAACCCACAACCCCGAGATCAAGAGTTGCCTGCTCCACCAGCTGAGCCTGCCAGGCGCCCTGAACAATCCCCTTTTTAAAATTAATTAATTAATTAATTTAAGATTTCATTTACTTATTTGACAGAGAGATCACACGTAGGCAGAGAGAGAGATGGGGAAGCTGGCTCCCTACTGAGCAGAGAGCCTGATGCGGAGCTCAATCCCAGGGTCCTGAAGCTGAAGGCCTGAGCTGAAGGCAGAGGCTTTAACCCACTGAGCCACCCAGGCGCCCCAAGAATCCCCTTTTAGAGTTGACTAGGACCTCAGGGATTGTTTTCATCCAGCTCCCGATTTACAGTAACTGTGGTAACAGCATCTCAGAGAATCCTGAGGTTAAGCATTTAAAGCCGGGAAGGGCACTTGTAGTAAATCATCTTTAATGCCGTTTCAGAGAGGGAAAGTGTCTTCTCTGAGATCACACAGCTATGGAGTGAAGGGTTGGGACACAAATTCTACATTCTATTTCCTTTTGCCGTCCTGCATGGATTATCTCAGTCACGTAATCCTTAGTTCCCTCATGTCTGTTTGTGAGCCAAGAACTCCATCTCTTCAGTTTCCTTAAGGCAGTACACAAAGATTTAAAAAGAAGAAACTCGGGGGACCTGGGTGGCTTAGTTGGTTAAGTGTTCTGCCTTCCGCTCAGGTCGTGATTCAACGCGGGGACTGAACTCCTGCATCAGGCTCCCTGCTTGGCGGGGAGTCTGCTTTTCCCTCTCCCTCTGCCCCGCTCTCATGCGCTCTCTCTCTCTCTTGCTCACACTCAAATAAAAAAAGTCTTAATAAGTAAAAAATTAAAAATAGAAAGAAGAAACTTACAAACAACAACGAACAAGGGGGGGTGTAGGGGGAGGTCTTTAAGAAGAGAGTGGGGTACTTTTTTAGTAAGCTTCTTACCATTTTATCATCTCATTACAGACTTCATTGATCTTAATTGCTGTCAACTTGTTGAGTCCCTAAAAACTCCTAACCAGGCCCAGCTGGCCAGTGATTACTGGGTATTTTCTGAGCGTAGGACGTGGGTTGGGCTACATTGCGGAAATGGAGAAATCCTCCTAGTTCCTGAGATCCCAGTCGTCTCCTGAGGGACCCAGGAGAAGGCCCAGGAACACACTTTTCTCTGCCGTAAAGCACTAGCCCTCTGTCTGCTCTCCTCTGTCCCTCCCCAGTCTCCCTGTGGCAGCCTCCGTAAGGGGCCTGAGTGGGATCTTCCACAAGTCTGTGTCCACTTCCTCTGTGGCTTCCCAAGAGCAGGTGTTCTGTGACAACTTAGGAGCCAACAGCCACTCCCCAACCCCACTTCCACTTGCCCTAGACGTGGTGGAAAGCTCAGAATTTCCTCTACCATTTCCCCAGGGAGGCTCTGCTGAGCCACCCAGCTGGCATTTAGGATCTGACTTGCCCAAGGACAGAGAAAAAGAAACCAGCCAGAGCCGCAGTGGGAACCCTGCCCAGCATGGTTTACAGGGTACTTTCCCTCGCGTTCTTATTCCTTGTCATTCGCTCGTGTGACATGCATTTATTGAATCCCTACTGTGTGCTCTGGGCTAGGTCCTGGAGATACAAAGATCAGGATTCAGCCCCCCACTTCAAGGTACTCATGGTGAGGGAGACAGACATGAGCAAAAGCCAAGGACAGTTAGTGGCATGGACATCGGTGTGATGGTGTTCGGGGGTCTGTGGTCACTTCTGCCAGGCCAGAGGAGACAGGAGTGTTAAGAAGGGTCCACAGTGGCCTCAGGACCTTGCATGGTGCCTGTGCTTGGTGAACGCTGTGGAATGAATGAAGAAGGTGATTTTGAGTGGAGTTCTAAGAAACGAGTAGGTGTCCACCAGGTGGCAAAGAGAATCAGGGTATTCTTGACACGGGTTGCAGCTCAGGCCGGTGGAGTGGAGGCATGACACGACATGGGTCGCTCTGGGAACCGCAAGCAGCGGAGTGTGAGGGAGCACTGGTGGGAGAGAGTGCTGAACGGGGCGGGCAGAGGCCGGGGCTCATGCCAGCTGTTTGTGTCGGCTAAGAGGTTTGGATCTTACTGTGAGAGGAGTGGGAGCCGCAGAGGACTGTGTGTGTGTGTGTGTGTGTGTGTGTGTGTGAAAGAGAGAGAGAGATTGATTTATTATTTTTTTAATTAAAGATTTTATTTATTTATTTGACAGAGAGAGAGATCACAAGTAGGCAGAGAGGCAAAGAGGGGGAAGCAGACTCCCTGCTGAGCAGAGAGCCTGATGTGGGGCTCAGTCCCAGGACCCTGGGATCATGACCTGAGCTGAAGGCAGAGGCTTTAACCCATTGAGCCACCCAGGCGCCCCATTAAATACATATTTTTAAAAAATCACTTACTGTGTAGCTGCAGCTTCAAGACAAGTTCCAAACAAACTTGATTCTCTCCCTTCAGCCCCTCTGTCTATCAGACCTCCTGGAGCAGACATTTGGAGATCCCAGAACATAGATGGTGGTTGGAGATAGGGAAGCTGATGACTTGACTCGTGAAGAGCAAACAGCAGAAGGTGAGGGCATCACCATTTAAGAGGTGCAGTGTGGGGGCGCCTGGGTGGCTCAGTGAGTTAAGCCTCTGTCTTCGGCTCAGGTCATGATCTCAGGGTCCTGGGATCGAGCCCTGTATCGGGCTCCCTGCTTCCCCCCACCCCTCTGCCTGCCTTTCTGCCTACTTGTGATCTCTCTGTCAAATAAATAAATAAAATCTTAAAAAAGAAAAAAAAAAAAAGAGGTGCGGTGTGAAGGTATCAGCAGTAGAGACTGGGAAGGAAAGAACGGTGGGGAAGGAAGAACCCCAGGAGAGCATGGTGTCATGCTGAAGCGGGGGGACAACTTTGTGTTTTATGAAAACGGGACTGTGATTCTGTGCACCTAGTATGGCGGGCGGCACATGGAAACTCTCCCCAAGTATTTATTACACGGAGCTGAAATTGATCAACTGTTGATCACTGGGCACGTCAAGAAAGAAAGGACCAAAAAGAATGATTGATCTAGAAATTAGGGGGCTTTGCACTGGGGGCTTCTCCTTTGCTTTCACCTCCCTGTGAAATAGGTGTTGCCGGTATCACCTGCCCCAGGGTTGCAGTGGCATGTGCAAGCTATAGAAGCCAGGTTTCCTGGCTCCACGTCCACCTTTCCCTGAGTTGGTGGAGAAATAGGGAAGAGTCCCAGGGAGAGGCAATGCCTTTTATTTCTTTTTTTAAAATTTAATTTAATTTTATATTATTTCTTTTCAGTGTTAATGCCATTCATTTCTTTCTTTCTTTTTTTTTTTTAAAGATATTTATTTATTTGACAGACAGAGATCACAAGTAGGCAGAGAGGCAGACTAGGCGGGGGGGTGGGGGGAAGCAGGCTTCTCTGCTCAGCAGAGCCTGATGCAGGGTTCGATCCCAGGACACTGGGATCATGACCTGAGCGGAAGGTGGAGGCTTTAACCCACTGAGCCACCCAGGGGCCCCAGTGCCATTCATTTCTGATAGTATTGCCCCAACCAGTAGAATCAGGGACAGAGAGATTGTGAGAGCCAGCATTTATGGCATTTGCCCGTATTTGCAATGCTTAGGTGGCTGTAGTCCTCTCAGATGTGTGGGTATTTAAGTGAGAGTGCCTTCACAGAAGGTAAGATAGAAGTTTGAGTGTAGCTGTTATCTTGGGGGCCAGAGGAACCACTGTGGAGGTAAAAGGACATGGTAGGGTAGTCTGGCTAAATGAAGGAGAAAAGGAATGCATCGGGACAATACATGGTGTCTCCCTGAGAGCCGGAACAACAAGGGCTCCGAGTCCATCAGGACTGTGGGGCCTTGGGTGTCTAGAACCAAGATGCTAACGCCACTGACCTTGCATCTCAGTCCTGGATGCTGCTGCCCCCTCCAGAAGGAATTCAGAACTTGCGGCAGAGGCAGAACCCAAACCCAGGCCAAGCAGCTGGTTGTCCAGCTTAGGTCACACGCCGTGATCTCGCTGCGGGTGGGGGGGGGGGCGGCTGGGGGTGGTGATGAAGAGTGAGGCCGTGGAGGTTGAGGTGCCATCTCCCTGCAGCAGGTGGAGCTCTGCCTCCCACCGGGGCTCACTGTGGGGGGGGGGGCATGCCTGAAAGTGGACTGGGGAGGCAGAGACCTAGCATCCCCCCCTTAGGCTGCTGAACGTATCTACATCTTGATTGTAATCTCTTTTTGACATTTTTCTGAGTCCTTTAGCCTCCAGCTAAACAGCAGGATTCTTACATGCTCCAGAGAGCTCTGGAGTCTGAAAGATTCCAGTGGAAAAGACAGGTCACCCCGGCATCTGGATCCTCCCCGCACATTTGATTCCACTCGGAAAACTTTATCGCTGCCTTCTGAGGAAGGAGTCCAAGGCTTGGCTCTCTCTAGCTAACAGCTTGAATTCTCTTTCTCCTCCGGAGTTGGGCGAGACTCTCTCGGGGCCATGAGGCACGGGGTGTGGGGGTGGGGCATCCTACCTTGCTTTTCAGACTGGAGGCTAGAGGTCTGGCTTCAGGCTTGGTCTGTGGCATGACTGAGGTCCCGGTGCCCCAGCTGTCCAAGACAGCGGGACTGGGCATCTCTCCAGTTCTGAAGATGTCAACCTCATTGAGATGTTCTACTCAGCATGCTGACTGAGAGGGAAAGCTCAAGGAACTAGAACTTGTCTGCCTGGGGTTGTCAGCGTCTACAGTCAAAATCCACAATGAGAGTGCGTTGGGTTAGGTGAGCGCTGCCTGACTTCTTACCCTCCAGTCCTCGGGGTATAGCTCTCTGCAGCAAGGGCACCCTGCCAGAAGTCTTCATCATTCATTCCCAATCGCCTTAGACAAAGGATTTAATTTCCTTGAAAAAGAGGAATGTACTTTTGAACTTAACTGGACTCAGGCCAGGGGACTGGCAGCCTTGCGAGAGTCTTTCCCCTTGGTACCTGCAAGTGGAAGCTGCTGCTTCGGTGAGGCCGGGTGTGTGTCAAGGACGAGCTTACAGTCTGGACTGGAGGCCATTCCCAAGGCGAGGCGTGGTCGCCCGTGTAAGGTCACAGTGGTCCTCGAGAGGGATAAGCAGGTGTGTTCCTGGCCCGGACTCTGGCACAACTTCTACTGACTTGTGTGTTTTTGCCCCCGTGACGTGAAATCATAATAAAAGCAGCACTGAAATGTAGACGAAATCTTGAAGGACCTGGTTATTTTACTAAAACATGGCTTTGCTCACATCCCCCCTCTTACAAACCTCCGTGAGCTGCCCAGGTCCTTCGGGAAAAGGCTTACAGCCCTCAGAAGGTGCACAAGGCCCTCTATGGGGGCCCGGCACGCCTTCCTGCCTCTTCCCCTGCCACCGCCTCTTTCCCCAGCATGGCCTGTGTTCTCTCTGGGGCTCAGTGCACTTCGGCTCCTCTGCATCTGATGTGTGGTTGCTCCCTCTCCCTGGAATGCCCTCCCTGCCCTTTTCCTCCTGGCAGCCGCTCACAGGAGCCACCGGAAGTCACCTGCTTCCCTGCCACCTTCCTGAGCCTCTGCCCTAGCGTCTCTGCCACAGAACTTACCACTGGAGGGGCCTGGCTCCTCCCTAGGGCAGAACTGTGCCCGGCACACTGTAGGTGTCCCATGATGGGCCCGGAAGGGCAGCCTGCGGGGACAGGAGGGAGCCATGGGCAGGCCCAGGACCCAATATGGACCAGGTGGACGCACGGGTGGATGAACTCTTTGTTGGCATGGCGGCCCTCCCTTGGCACCTTTTGGAGCCACGGCCTTGGTGGCTTTGCTGTTTCTCTGAGCCTGCCAGGTAGGCCCCAGTGAGGGTGGGAAGGGGGCTTAGGACCCCCAAGCCTAGCACCTGGGTCCTGCTCACCCTGAGGAGGGCTCTGACGGGGCATCGACGAGGAGCTGGTTTAAAGGCGGCACCTTTGAGACGCTTGGACTGCATGTGGTCCTTCCCTGCTCAGAAATCCCACAAGCCTGTGAGCAGAGTCTGGCAGGTGGTTGTCTCTAGGGTCCATCACCATGGAACCTGACTATTATCCAGGGCATTCCTGGTATTAAATAGTCATCTGGGGTCTGCATGCCACTTAGGCAGTACTGACAAGAAGCATCTTCCTGTCATGGCTGTGGGGGTAGACTTGTTTTCTTAAAGTTGAACCACGCTTAGGGCGGAGCCCATACATGTGTGGGCCTCGTTGACTAGTGGTGAATGTGTGGCTTATGTTGCTTGCAGAGTATGTTTCCAGAACTTAGAAGCACATAGCATTGCTAAGATCTTTAGGAACCCATGCAAGTGTTTTTGGTGGGCTTAGGTGGTGGGATAGGTTTGATGCCCTTGTTTTGGAAGGGATAGCCTGTAGGATTTGCCTTTGTTTCTGCCTCCATGGGGCATACTACCCCCTGGTATCCCTCCAAGTCCTCTGCCTCTCTACCCACATCTCTCTGTCCTCTTCTTTATCCCTCCATAGAAAATCAGCTGAGTTCCTCCGAAATCCATTCAGTCCTAGGATGTGTGCTTCAGATGCCAGACCCAATGGGGACTTAGGGAAAGTGGGTTTTAAGAGTAGACCTTGGGGGCGCCTGGGTGGCTCAGTGGGTTAAAGCCTCTGCCTTTGGCTCAGGTCATGATCCCAGGATCCTGGGATTGAGCCCCGAATCGGGCTCTCTGCTTGGCCGGGAGTCTGCTTCGCTTCCTCTCTCTCTCTGCCTGCCTCTCTGCCTACTTGTAACCTCTGTCTATCAAATAAATAAATAAAATCTTAAAAAAAAAAAAAGAGTAGACCTTGAAAAAAAAAGTAGACCTTGATTGGTAGGATTGGGAAGTATGGAAAGGAAGGAAAGAATGGAAAGGAAAACTACCTTGGAAAATAGGCAATCCAGGTAACTGACACAGAAAGATAGATATATATATATATATATATATATATATATATATATATATATATATCTTTTAAAATGTAGAACTTGAAGTTATTAAAAAATGTTAATTACCTATCAGTATTACTCTTGGGAATTTCTCTCTTTCTTTCTTTCTTTTTTATTTTAAGATTATCTATTTATTTGAGGGGCGCCTGGGTGGCTCAGTGGGTTAAAGCCTCTGCCTTCGGCTCAGGTCATGATCCCAGGGTCCTGGGATCGAGCCCCACATCGGGCTCTCTGCTCAGCAGGGAGCCTGCTTCCTCCTCTCTCTCTCTGCCTGCTTCTCTGCCTACTTGTGATCTCTGTCTGTCAAATAAATCAATAAAATCTTAAAAAAAAAAAGATTATCTATTTATTTGAGAGAGAGTGAGAGGGAGAGAGAGCACAAGCACAATTTGGAGGAGCAGAGGGAGAGGGAGGAGCAGAATCCCTTGGTGAGCAGGGAGCCTAATGCGGGCTTGATCCCAGAATCCCGGGATCATGACCTGAGCTGCAGACAGACTCTTAACCCACTGAGCCACCCAGGTGCCCCTCTTGGGAATTTATTCTAAGGAAATAATTCTGAAGAGGAAAAGAGCTAACAGTATGGATAAAGATATTTATAGCAACATTGTTTAAGATAGCAGTAAACTGTAAACAGCCTAAATGTTCCCACATGGCTTTATAATTCATGAGTTCATGATACCTAAATCCAGTGACTTACTGTGCTGTTATGAAATTAATAGGAAGATGATACTGATTCATAGGAAAATGTTGATGGATTTTGGTGACAAAGTGGTTTCTGTCTTAGCAGGCAAAGTTACACATACACTTGAGTGACTAAAAGCTGATTACACCGGCCGTAGCGTAAATTGGCATAAGGTAGATACTGGGTTTAGGTGAAGTAAGTGGCCATGAATATTTTGTGTGTTTGAAATTGCTTAATATACACTTGATACACTTTTTTAAAAAGAAGACCTTAACGTATCAAAGACTTTGGATCAGGGTGGGAAGGCCAGGGGGAGGGACCTCCAGACCTCCCATCTGTTACCACTGGGAAGACAGAACTGTTGGGTCTTATCAGCCGCCTGCACTGCAGGGGCTGGAGAATTCAGATTGGCTAACTGAGTCTTTTCGTGATGGAAGGCCTGACCTCACCGGCTGGCTAATTGTACAACTGCTGGCCTCGCAGCTCGGACTCTGCCTGGTGCAGGTGACCTCCAAGTTGCCTCAGAGCCCCAGATGATTGCTCACACCTGGTTTTGCAGGGAACCAGCCCTTTGAGTACGTGTGGCCCTGAGGCTCAGCTCTGAGCTGCCCACTTACCTCCAGGCAGAGGGAGGCAGCCTCCTATGCTCTCTTCTGCAGCTCCGGTAGGCAGCGGCGAGCAAGCATATGCTTTGCACGCTGACCTCCTGCGGCCCTGCCTAACCCAGGTAGGGCCCTAGTGAGTTAGCATCTTGGGTGTTTGCAGTATTGTACATACTTATTATAGGATTGAAACTTTGAGTTGCCCTTCATGGTTAGCCTCGAAAAGCCCCCCACATTTATCCAGTCTGTCTCTACCTGCTTAGCAGTCAGGCTCCCTCTGAACCCCCGTCTCGCCATAAGCTCTGCTCAGACTTGCAGCTGGAGGTGTGGCCTTGTGGCCGAGCAGCTGACCCTCTTCTGACCACTTTTTCCTGTCTCTGGCATCTCAGAACCTTGGGATGCCTGGTGAATAGGCTTCTCACTGTTCACCCCGTGCCGGTCCCTGCCTCCCCATGTGTGTGTAGACTTTTCTTCTTAATGGGGCACTTTCTGGACATGTGGAGTGTCTCTGCAGAGGACGCTTGATCATCCTTTCCCTGTGGCCGCTGTGGTTAGGGGCAGCAAGGGAGTCTTCCCAGTGTTGTTCGTGGAGTCCTCAGGCGTATGAGAGCTGGAGAGCCCTGGGCAGACCTTGTGCAGGCAGGTCGGACCTGCTAGAACAGACCATGGCAGCAGCGGTGCATGTGTGGAGAGATGTCGGGGCCCTGCTGGGGCCCTGGTTATCTCAAGCACCTATCTGCAGAAGCCAAATTCCAGAACTGTCAAAGGTTTGGAGTTTCTTTGTTCTGAGATCAGACTGAATTGAGGCCTTGTGGCTAGAGTTTGGCCAGGGTCAGGAATGAGTTGGAAAGCGTGTGGGCTCAGGGCTCATCTGGATACTCGGGAGGGGCACTGAGGCCAATTTCATATTTTCCGTGATGTGTTTGGAGGCAGCGGGGGAGGGGGGATATCTGTGTGCTTTCCTGGAATATTTCTAGATGGCCGCGGTCCCACCCCACCCCGGACAGCGACCTCCGGCCTGCTCTCATGGGATCATTGCTGGTGGTGTGCAGCACAGTCTAAGTAACAAGCTGTCTTCTGAGCCCAGGACCCAGCAGTCACTGCTCGTCTCAGTTCCCTAATTTAGAGACCACGTGCGTGCCCCAGGGCTGTCAGCAGCTAGATTTCTTGAAGCTTGAAACACATTTCCATAGAAACAATGCTATAAATGGTGGTTGGGTTCCTAGGCTAGCCCACAGAGAGCCCTGGTGTCACCTCTGAAGTTGCTGAAATAAGGTATTAGTAAAATTGAGAGCGAAAATGCAGCAGCGAGATCCAGCACCCAGGACGTTAGAGGTTAAATGGTGTGGGTTGATTTGTGTAACTCTTTCTTTAGCGGGAGGTATCTTCCTGAGCCCTCCTGCTAAGGGAAGCTCTGGGGCCATCCTCCTGCCCTAAGTCCTGTCTCTCTTGGCTCCCATTCCTTCTTGCTCCCTCCTCAGGCCAGGAGTTGGAGCTCCCAGGCTTCCTGGGAGCTGGGCGGGGTATCTTTAGGGTCAGGAAATCGTACTCAATGGCCCGGACATTTTTATCATCATCGTCATTGTTATTTAAACCATTTCCAGTTAGAGTAAACATTACACCTTAGCAATTTGTACTGTCAGGATTCTCTTCTGATTGCTGCTCAGGCTCCTGTGGATGTTTTAACCTCGTTTGTAAGTCCTTGTAAGTCCGCCTGCCCTGTTCCTTCGTGCTGATTTTGTCACAGAGCAAGGTCAAATGGTTTCATCAGATTGTTTCCACGTGCCGATCCCTTTCAGGTTTCATTCTGAATGGATTTCAATTTGGGGGGGTTGGTCTATATATAGGTGCCATGAGTATCGTTTGTAAAAACTCCTTTGGGGGAGGGTATTTGAGATTATTTTCATGGAAACTGGTCTCCCAATCGTAACTACCTGGTCAAAGTCGTCAACTCTAGAAAGGTCTGAATGGTTTAGAGTGGCACAGCAGTGTTGGGGTGGCTGTCTCCGGATGGCCCTGCCATCAGCAGCCTTCTGGTTTAATTTATTTACTTATTTGCACGCGGACTTGAGGCTATAATGGGTCCTTAATGGGGTTCTAATTTGCATATCTTAGATTGCTGCTGAGACTGTACATTCTTCGTCCTGATGATTTACTGTTTGTGTTTCCTCATGTGTCAAACTGTGTTTGTCCTCGGTGTCTGCAGAACCTCCCCACTTCCATCTGTCTCCTTAAACTACTCTCCTGTGGAGAGAAGAGGGACGAGGGACTCACGGTCCTGCCTGCCTCCCTCCTGGAGGGGGGTGGGGGCCCCCCCTTGGCCTGGGCTAACCAGACTCCACACCTGCCTGGCTCAGCCCCTCACTGGCTAGGACTGGTGCTCTGGGTGTGGAGGGGGGGAAGGGAGGGAGAGGGACAGACCCTGGGGGCCCAGTGATGGACGTCAGAGGGGAGGTAGGGAGGTCAGGAGGGGCTTACCTGAGTGGTGCCAGTATAGGCTCCTGAAGTGACCTCCTTGTAGGGCTACAGGGGAGGTTCTGGGAGGAGCTACATAGGATGTCAGGGCTGGAGAGGGCATTGGGGTTCATCTGATCTAAGGGTCACCCACTCCAAGGTCCCATCCCCATCTCCCAACAGCACAGGTGAGATGATAAGTGATCAAGGAAGCAGTGGAAAATTGGGGTGTGGGCGTCCCACCACAGGGCTGCTCCTGTGGTGCTGCTGGTCTCCCCTAGTGCTGCTCCCCTCAGGTAGCTACTCTTCCCCACCTCTGACAGGGAAGGTGGCCAGTGTTCCAATTTTTTTCATGACAAACCAGAAATCCTGATTTTTATTTTTCTAATTTTAAAAAAGATTTGTTTATTTATTTGAGAGGAGAGAGAGCAGGGGGAGGGGCAGAGGGAGGGAGAGTCCCAAGTGGACTCCGCACTGAGAACAGAGCCTGACACGGGGTTCAATCTCACAACCCCGAGATCATGACCCCGAGATCACAACCTGCACCCGAAACCAAGAGCCAGGTGCTTAATCAACTGCGCCACCCTGGTACAGTTGTATTTTATGTTCAACTAAGAAAGAGAAAATGCTGTTGATTAAACCATGGCATGCTCTGTTGATTGTGGGGTGCATCCTGATTTCAGAGAGGTTAAACGTGCATTTGGAATGGGAGAAATAGTTATGAAAACAGTGATAATAATAATAATGCTACATGTGATTGCTTACCTCAGATTTTCTCATGTGTTACTTGTGCATTTATCAGCAAGAATTTCCTGGGCACCCACTCTGTGTGGGCGCCAGGGATACAAGGTGACTGGCATCTAGACTGATCTCTCTAATCCTAGTAAGGAGGAAGCTCAGTTAGTTTAGGAGCAGGGACAGAGGCAGTGAGGGGTGCTTGGGATTGACTTAGGAAGTGCTCTCCGGGGAAAGGGATGAAGGAAGAAGGCTCGAGCTGGGGAGGACCTACTGTGGAAGAAGGAAAGAAGGCCCTACTGCAGCTGGAGCTGGCTAGCTTCAGCTAGACCCCACGGGGATCTCAGGGGTGTGAGTTGAACCATCACAGCATGGGTTCCACCTTGAGATGAGGGGGCTGAACTTTCTGACCCAGCCCCTTGCCCCACCCCCTATTCAATCATTGGCTCTAGTGCACTCGATCAGCAAAGGCTCCCTTTGAAAAGAGGGCAGCTTTGATCTCTTCTTAGTGACTAACACAGTGGTTGGGGGATGGTGCCCCAGTCTGAACGGAAGGAGGTCCAGGAGGGCTCCAGGGGTATAAACTCCAGTGGGCTTCCTCTGTTTGGAGAGGTCAAGGAAGGCTTCCTGGGGGAGTTGCCATTGAGCTCAAGTCTGATGGGAGACTGGGGGTGTGGGGTTTACCCTGTGGATGAAGGTGGGGGAGGAGGAGCCTGTGTGAGCAAGCAGGTCTCTTGAGGAACTTCAGCTTGTTTGGTTGTGTGGCCTTGGGGCTGGGGCGTAGGACAGAGCTGGTCATGTCCAAAGTGTCCACACCTAACAGTTCGGCTAATGGGCTCAGCCTTATGTGGAAGAATGCTGGGAACTCCTGAAAAGGGATGTGACCGCTCTGATGGCAGTGAGGATGGTAAGTGTGCAAGACGAGACGCAAGGGGGATGAATCAGGAGATGACAAAAAATGGTAACCAACACTTCCGAAAGACTTCACGGGTGCCATATGCTGTGAAGATCTTGTCTCCATTTTGCAGATGAGAAAACCAAGCGGTTAAATAACTTGCTCAAGGTCATCAAGCTAGTGTGTAGTGTGAGCCAAGATTTGGACTTAACGTCTCAGCTTTGGCTCTTAACCTGTGTACTCCCGTGAACACAAATAAGGGGTTCTAGTTCATAACCTATCAGTGTTTGTTTTCATTTAAGGATAATTTTTTTTTAAAGATTTTATTTATTTATTTGAAAGACAGAGATCACTAGTAGGCAGAGAGGGAGGGGAGAGCAGGCTCCCCACCGAGCAGAGAACCGGAAGCGGGGCTCAATCCCAGGACCCTGGGATCATGACCTGAGCTGAAGGTAGAGACTTTAACCTACTGAACCACCCAGGCACCCCTAAGAATAATGTTTTACTTATTTATTTATTTATTTATTTATTTATTTGCTTTTAAAGATTGTATTTATTTGAAAGACAGATCTCAAGTAGGCAGAGAGGCATGCAGAGACAGAGGAAGGGAAGCAGGCTCCCCGCTGATCAGAGAGCCCGATGCCATGCGGGGCTGGATCCCAGCACCCTGGGACCATGACCTGAGCCAAAGACAGAGGCTTTAACCCACTGAGCCACCCAAGCGCCCCAAGAATAATGTTTTGAAGCATGCCCCACTGCACACACTCGATCTTGTGGGAGTTCCTCCTGGCCCATGGCCACAAGGTAGGGAAGCTGAGCTCCAACAAACAGCCAGTGACTGGAGTCTGTCTGGGGCTGGTTCTGCAGGGGGCATGGAACTGTGCTGAAAGGAGGCCTTTGGGAAGCTGGCAGCCTTGGCTCTGTGAAGAAAGGGTGCTTCTGTCCCCGTGGCCCTGCTGGCCGGCCCTCCCTGGCAGCCACACCTGTTTTGTTCTTCCCCCTACACTCAGCCAGACATTGCTCCCAGAGTGACAGCAGCAACTGGGGACATCTGCAGAAGCTCCCTCTCAGGCCTGACAAAGGCACTAAGAACGTCGTCCGGAGCCTGCAAGAGAAGGGAGGTGGAGGCGAGGGTAGGTGGGGGAAAGGATGCGGACAGCTGGGGCCTGGTGTGGCAGACATGGCCCTGCCCCAGAACAGGTGAAGTAAATGTGAACGGAGCTTTCATGGGTAGAAGAGAAAACAGTGCAGGGACTTCTTAGCACACTATGGCTTCACTTACCGGCTGGGGTGGTTTTGAGCTCCCTGTCCTCTCAGAAAGGACATGACAAAAAGTGGTGAGGAGAAGGCACGGCTGGTGGGTGGCACTGGGGAGGAAGTGTAGGGAAAGGACATGAAAAGAGACTGGGACTGGGGCCTTAGAAGGACACCCAGATGTCGGGGTTGAAAAGAATCTGGGACGAGCCCAGCAGAGGGTCACCCTGAGGCTCATGGGGGATGGACCCAGAGGTCTTCAGGGGAAAAAATATCTTACCTGGGCTAGGTTGAAAGGAAGAAGCTAGTTTTAGCAGAAGGGGATGTAGGCTAAAACAGTAAAAAGAGGAACAGTTGTAATCCCTTAAATGTACCTAGCAAGATACCGTCATAAAGCAGTGTTTTGCCCTTGGAATTCTCCAGGCCCCTAGAAGGTGTGTGTTCTCTCAAGGTCCATGGAACAAATTCAGTACATCTGCTACGGGCCCCAAAAGCGAGGCTCAGCGGTGTCCACTTCCCTGACAGCACACAGGGCGTTAGCGATAGGCAGGACCAAGACTCTGTCCTGGTGACTGTTTTTTCCAAAACCTCTCTTTTCTTCTGTTGAAACCGTAGGTAAATGAGGTCTTAGAGGCGGAACCTTTATTCTGCCAAGGAAAGGACAATAGGGACACAAGGAACCCAGCATCGTTGATTTGTGATTTCCCCTACAGTATTTGTTCCTTGATTCCCCAGGCTCCAGTACAGGTCGCTTCCCTTATTCGGTGAAGCACACCATCTGTGCCGGCCTCCATGGAAAGATCCTGACAGAGAAGGGACAATGGAAAAAGGGCAGGAATGCAGGCCTGGGGCTTGGTGGGGTTGGAGGCAGGGAGAAAACCCCTGTTTAAATAGTAACTGATGGCAGCAGTTACTTAATAGAGGTGGGTGGCTGGGTAGGGAGGACCTAGCTTCCGTGGAAGCTTTTTTTCCTAATAACACCTTTATTGGAATGTAATTCAATACCACAGAATTCACCCTCAGTAGCTTTTTAATGGTCTCGGGTTGTCCCAGAAGTGGACACTGCTGATGGTCACTCGGGGCCAAGTCCAGAGAGCTGGTACAGTCCCAGGAAGCCTCTTTAAGGCCATTTTCTGCCCTCATCAGGACACAGAGTTTGGAAGCCTGTCAAGGGTACTTTGCCTCCTGGAGTGTCTCTCAGCAGACACACTCCCTGGGCACTGGAGCTCTGTGCTCCTCTCTTCCCTGCAGTTTGTAAAGGTCGAGAAAAGCTTGCTCTGTGGGAAGGTCCCTGGAACACCTTTTTTTCCCCCTCTCCAAAGGGCACCCTTGTTGGCTGCCCCAGAGACTAGAGCTTCTAAAACCAAAACTTTCACTTCACATGTCAGTGATTCTGCACTGTCATATCTGCAGCAAAACTGACCTCCAGGGCTTTCTCGGAAGAGCTGCAGCTGTCTCTACACATCCTTGTCTGCCTGCCTGTGGGAGGCGCGCTTCTCCTGGGGAGGGGGCATCGGTCGCCATCTTGAGCCCTCCTCCCTTTGACGCACACATGCCCCTCTCCTTCCTCTCTTCTTTCTGAAATGGACTGAGTCTGGAAGTTGAGTTGGGGTGAAGGGATGTGCTGTTGCAAGATGAGCGGGACTACTCCGGGTCAATGACTTCTGTTTCCCACACACCCCCTGCCACCTTCCCCTGCTCCTCATGCTGCTCCCTGGGCCGGGCCCAGCTACCCAACATGGGACAGGAGGAAGTCCTGGCCCGACGAGGCTGCGTGAGGAGTGCCCTCTGGAGTGGCTCCCATTCGTTTCCTGGAGGTTGGGCCCTGGCTCCACGGTGGCAAGTTCTTCCAGGAATGTGCTTCCCAGCTGGGTTTTCTGGTTGGTTGGGAACATCCCTGGGCTGGTCTGCCCTGGCTCTCAGGGGCTTGCTCCGGGGCTGGCTTGAGGCCAGATTTCAGGGTTAGGCCCGGTGGTGGGGGTGGGGAGGACAGGTTGGCCAGAGGCCTGCAGAGGAAACCTGGCAGCAGCAGGCACTGGACACCAAGTGGCTTTGCTTTTGCTTCCCTCACTTGGATGAGGTGTCAGTGGGAATGAAGAAATCAGACAAATGGAAAAAAACGAAAAGGCTTTATACACCGAACCTCTGCCTAGGAGTCCTGAGAATCTAGCCTCTTCTTGGGGGACCGGGCCTGCATGCCTCAGCACCCCAGTCCCCCAGCTGCCTTCCTCTGGGGGAGCTGGGAAGAGGAACAGAGAAGTGACAGATGATTGACTTGTCCTGTGATCTTGCGCAAGTCCCTTAACCTATCTGAACCTCTGTGTGCTCGTCCATAAAACCAGGGGGATAAAACTCACACATACATAGGGTTGTTAAGTAGGCTCTGTGTGGGGACATGCTTTAAGAATTGCCAGAAACAATACTGTCATAGGAGATGCTAAATCCCAGAGCCTGGGCTTTTCTTTGTTGAAGGTGGTTTCCCTGGCTTCTCCATGCACTTTTTACAATCACGGAATCCTGGATTTTAAACCGGAATGGAGTTTTAAGAGGTCCTCTGGTCCAGTGCCCTGGCATAATGATGGCTGTTTTGAAGAGGAGACTGTTTTAGGTTGTCCTTCTTTTGCCGTATGTGTTCTATTCTGGTGCAGTAAGCCCTTTTCCTCCTGGGTGAGGTGTGAGCTCCAGGGGCGCACAGGTGCTCCCGCCGGCAGAGGCATGGAACAGGACTAGATGGTGGTGCTCCTCCTCGGGAGCAAGGCTGGGTCTGTGTCATCTCGTCCCCAGTGGCAACCCTGCAGGCTCGGAGGGTCTGTGAGGATCCCATTCCACTGCCTCTCCCCAGCTCCCTGAGAAAGCAAGAGATGCACTTGCTTCTCCGGACTGGGCCCAGGGGAAGGCCGCCGCCGCCAGGACACAGTGTTTTCTTCCTTCAAAGGCAAACCTCCTTCTGACCCATCTCTTTGGGAAAAACAAAAACCAAAACAAATGGAAAGAACCTCCCCTGGACTTTCTCTTGGCCCTGGAGCTTCACCGAATGTGGGTGCCAACGAGAACCTCCGGGAGCAGAAATGTTCCCCATCTTCCTGGCAGCCAGGCCAGAAGGCACGGGGTTTGGGGTGGGGGAGGGAGGTTAGGAGGGAACGGAGGGGAAATTTGGGCCTGCAGTGAAAAGCTGCCCCGACTCTGCCCTTAGTGGCTAGAATTAAACCCAGGAGCTTTTCATCACCTCAGTAACTGGTCTTTTATGGGGGCTGGGACGTTTCTCAATAACCTTTACACCACTAGGATGCCAAAAGTGAAACTTGGGGAAACTTAATGAAGTGCCTTAGAGAGGATTGTGTATGATTTACCGGATCCAAAACCAGAGTGCTCTTTGTGGAAAGAAAGCGACTTGTGTCCTCCCCAACATCACATACACACTTTCCTGGCAGGACCGATGGGTTTCCAAGCATTTCGTCACCGTCTCCTTCTGACCTTGGTGTGAAAGGAACGGGCCGCGTGGCCTGTTGGTTCCAGCAAAGCCATCGGGGGCGCCGGCCAGGGCTGAGGGAGGAGGGCGACCCGCTCGGCAGTGGAGGTGAGGTCGGCTGGAAATCCCCAGCCCGGCCAGCCGCCCGAGGTTTAAAGACGCCTTCTCCGGCCTTATTTGGTCGCAGGAAGTGGGCGGCGCCAGGCCTGCTGGCGGTGCGGCCGACCCGAGACAGTTGTGCTGATGGAGTGGTGGAGCTGGTTCCTGCTCGCCGCGGTGCCGCGCGCGCCGGCCGGCCGCTGGGCGCTCCGCGCTCCCAGCCCGGAGTTGTGCAATCCTTTGTAGCACGCCAGAGTCCTCCTCCTGCGCTGTTGCCTCTCACCCTCTCTCTCTCTCTCTCTTTTTTTTTTTTTTTCAAGCTGTGAGCTCAACCGATGAGTCAGAGCAGTGCAATCCTGACACTGCATCGCAGGACTGGGGGTGACACGGAGGGAGGGAGAACGATCGCGAGGCAGACACCGCGGGCGCGGGGTGCGCCGAGGCTCCTGCGCCGCAAGCGTGGGGTGACAGCCCGCGCGTCCCGCCCGGGCCCCGCCAGCAAACTTCCCAGCCTTGGGAGGCGCGGGCTGGCGGAAGCCCTGCGAGCGCGGCGGGGAGGCGGAGGCGCCTGTTTGTTTTTAAAATCCGGGAGTGCGTGCAGGCGGCTGGAACCTGGGAGGCGACCGAAGGCGGCGGCCCGCGGCGGAAGGGGGACGGCCGATGCTGGAGCTCGGGCAGGAGCGGGGTAAGTGGGGTGCCCGGCTGGCTGCCGAGGCCTGCACGCGGCGAGGCGCAGCCCGCCCTGGCGGCGGCGGCGGCCCAGCGACCCGGGGCTGCGCGCAGGCGGTGGCGGCCGGGCGCGCGGGCTGCAGCTGTGCAGGCGCGGCCGGGAGCGGGGGCGCGGGGCTGCGGGGGGTGCGGCGCGTCAACTTCTGCGGCCTGGGCCGCCGGGGCGGGGTGTGCGTGTGTACGTGCGTTCGCCGCCCCGCAGCCCGCGCCTCCGCGGCCCGCACCTCCAGCCCGCCGCTGCGTGTGCCCCGCCAGCCCGCGGTGTTTGTGCAGCTACGCAGCTCGCGCGCGGCCCCCGCCCACCCGGGCGCGGCCCCGGCAGGAAAACCCTTCGGAGCCGCCTGGCCCGCCGGGGCGGCGGCGGCGGCGAGTCGGGAATCCGGCTCTTTCTCCGCGGAAGAGAAACGTGGTGTCCGCGGGGACCGGCTTGCGGGACCGAGCCCAGGCCCCGGAGGAGTCGGGAGGGGCTCGCGCGAGCTGCGGGAACTTGGCGCGGGAGCCCCTGACCCGGGTCCTGCCAGCGTGCACGGCAAAGTGGACGTGGAAACCGTGCCCGAGCCGGGAGTGTGGGGGACAGACGTGCAGGGGCGGCAGGGAGCTGGGACAAGAGCGGCAGAGGCCTAAGGGGAGCGCTTCGCGCGGGCCGGCCGGCCTCACCCCGCGCTCCCCGGCGCTGCTGGCGCACCTCAGACCTGTCATCCTTCTCGGCCGCCCCCGCACGCCCGCGCCTCTGCGGCCTGCTAGCTCTCCGCGCGCCTCGCCGCGTGCTGTGTTTGTGGGTGCCCGTCCGGAACTCGGGGGCCCGGGTTTTGTCTGGACCCTGCACATGGCCGGCGTGGTGGAGGTAGTCCTACCCTCCCCGGCCACGCTGACGGGAGCGGGAGCGTGTGCACCAGTTGCCCCCCTGCAGGGCCCCCACCCAAGCCTCTGGCTAAGGCCTGGTGCCGCCCTGCCATGTTCAAGCCTCAGCCCCGAAGAAGGCAAGACCTGGAGGAAGTACCTGCGTCCGGCCAAAGTGGAGGCCACTGGGTACTCCGGCCCAGCCTCCTGAGCAAGCTGCTGGAGAGATGAAAGGGGAAGTTACGCGCCCCACTTAAAACTTTGTTGGTAACAACTTTGTTGGCTACTTCCTGCTTCCACCGTCCCACATCGGAGCCGTGTGCCCGCCTGCGGAGCCCGGCCAGTGGGTTGGGAGGAGAGTGGCTGACTGTGGAGGCCGCTGTGGCACGTGTGTGTAGGGGATCCCTGTTGGCAGTTGTGGCTGGGGGGGAGGGGAGGTCCGGCTTGCTCCAGCAGGGGGAGCCTAGCCTGTGGAGGTCTGGAGGGCTGGCCTCTCCTTGTCCCTGCAGCTTCAGGACGGAGACTGGAGGCCTGATGAAGGTGGAGGGACAGCAGCTCTGAGGAGAAGCCAGTCCTCCCCCGTGGAGCCCCGGGGGGAGGAGGGAGAACCACCTGTCCTGCTCTAGAGCCCCCCAGAGATGGTGTGGCACATACCGGAGAAATAGAGAAATGCATCCTTTCCATAGGCGATTGGATGGCTTCGGGACAGGGGGAAAGGAGAAACCTTCCTAGGTTGAGAATTTATGGGTCCTTTTTTTCCTCCTGCTCTGGACAGTGAATAAGAGGGGTGTAAACATTCAATTACTGTGATAAACCATCTCATTGCATGGTCCTGGCCTAGTCTCCATTCTAATCGTATTGGCCTCTGGCTGGTTACTCTGATCTCTGTAAAGCCTAGGGGACAAGGGGGTGAAGAACCTGGAGGGTGTTCCCCCTCCCCGCACCACCATACAGCTTGCTCTGGGACAGTCTGCCCACTGCCTGCTGTGACTTTTCCAAGTGCCAGGCCGAACTCTCCCCTTACCTTAGGAAAGGATGTCCTGGAACGCCCATGAGGATGAGAGTTCAATTTTTAAATACGGGATTTAAAAGTAACCCAATTGTTTAGCCCTGTGGGCTGCTACTTTTAATAAATGGAGGGAGAATAAGGCAGTATGCAGCTACAGATTCAGTTAGGGGCCGCCCCGTGCCTGCAGAACCCAGGGAAGGGCTGCCCTGTGGAGCCAGGAGAAGAGAGGAGTGGGGGAGGGGGTGGCGGGGGGCGGCAGGCACCTGGGGCAGAATGTCTTAGAAGGGGAACGGGCCAGTCTGGGAATCTGGCCTTGAGGGCCCCCTCCTGCCGCTGGGTCTCCCAGAAGGAAGCCTTGCTCGCAGAGGAGTGGGGATGACCACAAGCAGCTGGAAGAATCCTGCGGATCGTTTTAGGCCTGTTTCAAATGGTACTTCTTTGGCGACGCCTCAGCCTTCTTCCGAACACTCATTTCCGCCTTATGTAGTCATTTGTGTATATACCGTACTCTGGTGCTCAAAACATAAACTCAGAGGAGTCTCCCAACCTCCGTCGCATAGTTGCAGTGAGGAGTCTATACGTGAAAGGCCAAAAGTACGTCTCAGCATCACCCTCACCTCTGCCCTAGTATTTGTCCCGTGTTGTTCTCACAATGCCTGGCTTCTGGTAGGCATTTAGTACATGTTAGCTGAACAAATGGATGAAAGATCTCGCAGAAAAATGTGGACTTGCATAGGGCGGGCCCCGTGAGTCTGGCCGCTGCTGGGATTCATACCGCACCTTTGGTTTCAGGAGGGGTCACTCCACGAGTGAGGCTGGTGCTGGTGAGCCCAGTTCCTTGGCCCCACACTACAGCTGGCCTTCCGGATTGCTGGAGAATGTGTCTGGTCGTTCTGACCCCAGCGGGACCTCGGGGTAAAAGTGGGAAGCCTCCTGCCTGGGAATCTGCTAACCTGGGCATTTCCTTTGCCTGGGCCAAACTGGCGTCCTTTGTGTGCATGCGCGTGTGTATCGGTACAGAAGCAGCCCGGGTGGGGAGGGGGGCGGCGGCTCCGTTCTTCCCTGACTCACCAGCGGCTGCAGGAAATGCAGCTAGGGGTTGCATTCCGTTGGAGAGGTTGCTGCTGCGCCATGGAGCCGTGACGCTATGGGGCTGAACTTGCACACCAAGGCTGGAGCTAGGCGGAGTGTGCCGAAATCCCCAGGTCTTACTTAAGGGATCTTTCATTTGCATTCGAGGCAGCATTCAGGATACCCTGAGACTGTGAGCTCATTTTATGAATCAGAGAAGCATTACAGCATAAATTTGGTGTTGGAAACCGCTGCTTTGAATCCAGATTGCCCCTCTCTCCACCCCAGCACGTGCACGCTTACGGGGTCTCTCACAGCCACACACTTGGGAGTGCTAACAGTTGGGGGGGGGCATCAGGTCAAATTCCAGAGCCATCAGGAAAAGCTTGTCCACACCCACTTCCGCCCCCACACTTGGGACGCCATTCCTGTATGGTGTGTGGACAGTAACTGGGGCGGTGACTACGAAGGAAGCCCAGTAGGTGCACGGGAACAAGGACTGGGCAGACCCTGGGGTTCCCACTCCAGCTTCTCTACTTCCTGTGTGGCTTTGGGCCTTGCTAAACTTGCTGAGCCTCAGTTTCCTTACCTGTAAAATGGGGATGATCCTAGTACTTTGTAGGATTGCTGGGCAGGTGAAACAAGATCTTGCATGCGGAGGGGTGCATAGTAGGTACTCAACAGATGGGGACTGTCATTTCCCTGGTCCCTCCCAAGTCCAGCCATTTGCCTTTTACTCTTCCCAGGGAAGAGGAAATGAAGCGTGTCCGGCTTGTGGTGGGAGGGCCCTCCTGCAGGGCATTGGGGCATGTGTGAATGAAGCTCCTTTTCTAAGTCCCCAGGCCCAGGGTACAGCTGTGTGATCCTCTCACCTAGACAGGCCCAAATCCTGGTGCCTCTGCGCTTTTGCAAGGGATTCTGTCCCTGCAGCCCAAAGTTAAGGGCTCAACTTCCCAGAGATCAGATTGTGCTCTCGGGAACCTACCCGCCCAGGCCTCAGGCTGAACTGCTCACGTGGGTGGGAGGAAGGCTGCTTTCTCAGCCACGGAAAAAGTCCCCTTGTCTTTGCCTCACCTGAAGCCTCCCAGTGTGACCTCAGTGGAGGTTTGGGTGGAGCTGAGGGTGGGAGTTGCCCTCTAGAGAGCTCTTGGGCTCTTTGACCAGTTGAAGTACTCTTTCACTGATTGAAATAGCAGGGGAGGGGGAGACACCGAGGTATTATATAAGAAGAAAGTTGCCACATGTCAGAAAAGAGGTGGGTTTTTGCTGGGGTAGGGGTGGTGGGTCTCCCTGAGGGACACAATTACGGGCTGTGGTTTGCTGGGTTGGTAGGGAGGAGGGGGGCGGGAGCCTGAGGCTTCCCGGGCAGCCCTTCCTGCTCTTGCTCTTTGTGGAACAGAGCCCAGTGCCGTGGCCAGCTGGGGAAGGTGCTCCCTGTTCTCTCTGCCTTTCTCTCCAGCCGCAGGGAGCTTGTGGGTTTTTTTTTTTCCAGGCAGTGCTTCTTCCTCCAGGAGTCTCAGGAAGGGGGGGAGGGGAACAGCCAGGGCAAGATTTGACCAGGCCAGAGCTTGAAGTGGGGAACGTCTGCCTGGCTTGCAGCCAGAAGGGGGTTCCCTGTGAGGCTGCCCAACTTCTCTGGGGAAATGGGGTCCAGAGAGGAAGGAAAACGGTGAGGGATTTCAGTTCCCAGCTTTTTCCAGCAGTTGGACAGACAGAGGCCCAGTCCAGCCTGCTGTTGGCAGAATGTGCCAGGTCCTTATGGGGGAGGGCCCCAGAGCTCAAAAGGGGCTCAGAAAAGCTTAAGTGATAACTGGCAGCTCTTGAGAGTGCTCCTAGGCTGGCTTCCCCCCCCTCTTCCTTCTCTCCTATCTCCACCGCTGCTGCCTCTTCCTCCTTTTCCTGGTCCTGCCCCTCCCCCTCCCAGCCTCCTGGCAGCTCCTGGGGAATGTACCTGACTGCTGCCAGGAGTCTCCTTCCCACGTGACCTTGCTGGGTCTGACCTCCCCAGCGGGCCTGGGTCACGATCCTGGGCTCCCCTGCTCCCAGGAGTCATCCCAGAGCTGGAAGACACTCTGGGACATCGAATCCCACTCCTTTGTTTTCAGATGGGGAAGTGCAGAGACAGTGAGTGCCTTGAGATTCCCCTCCGTGTCCACTGTCACCTGAGGCCATTGGAAAGAGGAGCTGCTCCAGCGTCCTGCTCCTGGTTCCTGCCCCTCCTGGTTTGGAAGGTGGGAGGGGCTGCCCAGAGGAGTTGTCTCCAGCTCCTGGGCGTGGCTCAGTCCCCAGCTGGCTCCCTAGTTATTTATTTGTCTGTGTGTGTGTGCGTGCCTGCGTGTGTTTCTGCGTGTGTGTGTGTGAGAGACTTTTTGTGGTTGGGAGACTGGATCTGAGTGAAAGCAGAAGTACCCATGTTATGTCAGCTATGTGACAGGCAGATGGGACCTCATAGGGACAGTCAGGAGAGGAAGAAAGGGGGCCAAGGCCTCCCCTGTGCAGTGGCCGCTGTGCTCTTTGTGTTCCTGCCTCAGTGCTCGCACGCTGAAGCATAAACACCCCTTCCATGTTGCTAGCAGCTGCCTTTCCTTGCTGGCTTTGGGCGGAAGAGGTGCCAAAAATAACCGGCAGGCACTTGGACTTGTAGGACATTGACTGTGGTCGCCCCGGGGGCAGGCTTACTGGCTGGCTGCAGGCCGGGTGCCTTTGGCATCCCTGCTCATACTTGCTCTGGCCACCCCCCTCCCCAGCTTCCCTCCGGTGATGGTACTTTGCCTCTTACTGCTTTTCTTCGAATGAGCCCAGCGGGGTGTGGAGGCTCCGTGCTGGGCCTGGAAGCTCTGCCCAGTATCTTCCAGGGACTCTTGTCTCACCATGTCCCTACAGGCCCTGCTGGCACAGCGGAGCCCAGGAGGGGCCTGTGCTGGGTGTGCCCCTCCTGGGTCCCTAGGGCAGATGCCCTGCGTGCCTGCAGAGCCCGACACGAATGTTGGGACCGCTCAGCTCCTTGTCTGCTCAGGCGAGCTGGCCGTCTGCTCAGGCAGCCGCGGGACGAGAGCATCAGACTAGTCAGGTCCTCCCAGGGTGTTGAAGACTGATAACGATGCCGCTCCTGCCCAGCAGAGGGGAAAGGAAAGCACATTTACTGAGCCTCTACTTTGTGCCACACACTCCATGTACCTGTTCCCCTCATCAGATTCCATGGTAACTAGGAGGCGGGGATATTGTGCCCATTTCCTGATAGGGAAACTGAGACCCACAGAGAGGCTGGCGATTGGAGAAGCTGGGATACATTTTGTCAGACCCTAAGGCCCTGGCTCTTCTTGCCGTGCAGCACCCACTACCTGGGCTGTTTGCACGCGCACAGGGAGCAGTGCTTTGAGCCTTGGAATGAAGTGCTGATGGTAGGAATTCAGGCACCTTTAGACCGTTGATGAGGGAAGATATTTTGGACTGGGAAGGGCACGGAAGACCTCTCTGAGGCCTCCCTCTCCAAACATGTCGGAGGGCAGTCAAGCCCAGCCCAAGCCACAAAGGCCCTCCAGTAGATGCAGCAGACACCTAAGGGTCAGCTGTCCCTGATCTGGAGGGTTGCAGGGGGAGTCCCTCATGCATGGGAAGAGTGGAAAGCCTTAGCGTGGGTCTCCCCAAGACTTTCCAAGTGTTTCCTCCTCCCCAGACATCCCAGCCTCTGCAGTCAGCCCTGAGATCAGTTCTAGGACCGTAGGCCAGGGATGGGTGGAATCTTGGGTCTCCCTTCCTGGCTGTTGGGTCTGACCCTAGCGTCCATCATCCCAGCAGGTTGGCCCTGCTCTCAGAGAACCTGGTCGGTGTGTACTTGGGGCCTGGGCTGGATGTACCGCTGGTGGCTGGTGCCAAAGGCCTCTGGGTGTATTTCAGGAACAATAAAGAATAAATCAACACAGGAAAAAAGGCCCTGCAGCAGCTGCTCAGAGACTGAAGAAACGCAAGGAATGTGTGAGCATTTGGCAGAGGCCCTGGATCTTGACCGGGGCCTGAGAAAGGGCGAGGCTCCGACTGGCTGGCTGGGCCAGGGAGGCAGGCGGCTCCGTGCCCACGTCCTAGCTCCTCCGGGAGGCCCAGGCAGCTGTGCTGACCCCCCACTGCAGCAAGGGTCTGTGCTTCTCGGACACTAGCAGGTCCTGGGGAGCCGTATTGTCCCCACTCTTGTTCCAAACCAGCGAGACAGCCCTCCTCGCTGCCTGCTCTAGGTCACCGGGTGGGTGTTGGTGCCTTCTGGAGCTGACCACACAGGAGACCCCGGGCTGATGCAGACACCACATGCTAGTCACCCCTGTTCCACCTCCCTCCCGAGAAGGACATGAGCCAAACGTCAAGGACCTGGCCCTGCCGGGAAGTGCTGGGTGTGAGAGCATCCACCTGCGAGGCCCTGACCACACCTGTCTGCCCCAGTAATCAGCCGTGTGTCCTTGGGCACGTCACTTCACCTTGTAGGGCTTCAGTGTTATTTGTCATGAAATAGAGTTGTGGACCAGTGACCTTTGGTGTGGGTAGACACTATCTGTCTCCTTTAATCAGGATGTGCAATGAATAGCCCTTATTTAGGAATTCAGGTTCCTGAGAGGAAGCCTCCAGAAAGCCCTATGCAGAAGGCAAGTTGCTTTGCTGGGGCTGATAGTCAAAGCCTTGGGTGGGGGAGAGGGGATTGTTACCAGTGGGAACCCAGTCACGGAGTTGACCTGACCCAGACTCAGGTGGCCAGAGGAAAGGACGGGAGCCTGGGCCCCATGAGGGTTTGGGTTGTCTGACAAACAGAGGACAGTCAAGGCTTTATGTGTAAAGAGCTGTTTGCCCCGCGGTGGGTGTGGGGTTGGGGAGTGTGGGAGGGGTGTGGCTTCCTCCTCAGCAGAAGGTGTTGGGACTTCCACAGACTGTCCCCTGTGGTGGTGATCACCAGTAGTCTCTTCATTTTCAAAGCCGCTCACTTCCCACGCCTCTGTCAGCCAGCACCCTTGCCCAGCCACGCTTGCAGAACACCCTGGTGGTTTTCAGGCCCGCCGAAGCTGCTCTCCAGGGAGAAGACGTGAGCCGTTCAGAGGCTGCCACCAGGTCCCAGCTACCAAGCAGGAGGCTGAGCCTGAAGCTTCCTGGGAAGGAATTTTGCAGAATGGGCCGTGGGTTCCAGTCCCAGCTTCCCCTCTTTACTCCCGTGGCCTCGGGCAAGTGGCTGGACCCCTTGGATCTTCAGGTTCCTCATTGGAAAATGGGGGACAGTACTAATGAGTACCTTGTTTTGAAGATTAAACCACGTCATGGGTAGAGAGCGCTTAGCACTGTCCTGGCACACAGTGGCACCCTCAAGAAATGGTAGAGATGCTGGTGGTGGGAAAGGAGAAATGTGTGTGTGTGTGACATTGGGATTGGCTCCAGGCCCTGCCCAGTCTCTTGCCAAAAGGTGTGGCTTGCCTGAGTGGAGGCACGAAGCATTGTTAATGGAGTTCTGGATTCAGGGCCCTGCTCTGCTCCTGGCTGTGCATCCGCAGACTAATTTCTTTCCCTCTCTGCTGCTCTGTGGAATGAGGAATGGACTCCGTGAGCATTGGCATCCCTTCATGTTTGGAATCTGTTCAGCTTCCTCAGCTGGGTCCGGCTTGGCTGGTTGGCTCTGAAGAGAGCACCGGCCAGCTTTCTCTCTGTGGTGTGGAGGCTCTTACTCCGGTGAGCGAGATCCTCCCGACCCTTCGGCTCCCGGCTCACCTCTGCTGTCCCCTCACAGTGCCCCCCGGTAAAAGTCCCCTAGGGATTTTTACCAATACCCCGTCTTGTGAGGAGCCTGGGTCTGACAGACCCGGGTTGGGATGATTTCTTCGTGGGAGTGTTAGAGACTGTGCTCTACTTGGAAGTGCTCCCAGGAAAAGCAGCCGCTGGGAGGGAGCATGAGGAAGGGGAGGGTCCACAGCCCGCTTTGTGGGGTTCTGGGGTTCTCACGTGTGGCATTCCTTCTGAAGCCCACAAGCGTGCAATTGGGAGTTTTCTGGAAGAATGATGGAAAGACCAGGGACTCTGAAGGCAGGCAACAGAGACCTGAATCATGCTTCTGCCACTTTAGCAGGAGAGCCTTGGTTTTTGTCTAGAATGGAGACAATAATATTGATGCTTAGATGGGAAGTTTGTAAGCATGGATTAGGGTATGTCAAGTGGCTGGTGTGGGGGAAGTGCTCTGTAAATGTTTGCTTCCTTCTTTTGGATATTCTGTAGACGGGCAGGGGGAGTGAAAATATTTGCCTGTGGCCTTCCCCACCTCCCCTCTAGGGAGAGGCAGCTGCCTAATAAGCTGTTACAGCCCCACAGGCCTCTCCCTCCCACGGCTGTTTGGATTCTGGGGTCAAGCTTGGGGTCAGGTTCAGTGTGTGTCTGGTACAGGGGATGATGGAAGAAGGGCTACGCAGGCGTTTGCAGAAATCTGAGATCTGCAGCTTCCTGGGATTGCGCAGAAGGTGCAGAGTCCATGATCTGAGGGAGTGGCCTTTCTGGGCTGGGACAACCTGACAAGTTCTTAGAACCTTCATTTCCTGTAAATTCCCCAAATTTCCTTCTGTTGTTGATTTTTAATTGTTTCATTTTGATTGGAGGACATGCTTCGAATGGTTTCACTTCTTTTGAATTTATTGAGACATGTTTTATAAGCTAATTTACGATCTGTCCTAGAGAATATTCCATGTGTTCCCTGAGAAGAATGTGTATTCTGCTGTTGTTGGGTGGAATGTTCTGTAGGTATCTGTTTAGATCGAGTTGCTTCTTGGTGTTGAAGTCTTATGTTCCTTGTTGATCTTTTGGTTAGTTGTTCGGTCCGTTAGTCAAAGTGGACCATTATTGAAGTCTCTGGATATTACTGTTGGATTGTCTGTTTCTCCCACCCATGCTGATAGTTTTTGCCTTACGTCTATTGGGGACTCTGTTGTTAAGTGCGTATATGTTTTTAATTGTAATATTCTCTTGAGGGGTGGATGCTTTTATCATTATAAGAGGCCCTTCTTTGTCTCTAGGAAGAATTTTTTTTTTTTTTTAAGATTTTATTTATTTATTTGACGGGGAGAGAGATCACAAGTAGGCAGAGAGGGAGGGAGGAGGAAGCAGGCTCCCCGCCGAGCAGAGAGCCAGCCCGATGTGGAGCTCCATCTCAGGACCCTGAGATCATGACCTGAGCTGAAGACAGAGGCTTAACCCACTGAACCACCCAGACGCCCCTCCAGGAAGAATTTTTGTCTTGAAGTCTGTTAGCATAATATTAGCATGACTTGTCCAGCTCTCTTTGGTTACCCTTCATGTGGTCTTTTCCCATCCGTTTACTTTCAACCTGTTTGCGTCCTTCAATCTAAAGTGTGTGTCTTTTGTAAACAGCATATAGTTGGGGGCACCTGGATGGCTCAGTGGGTTAAGCCTCTGCGTTCGGCTCAGGTCATGATCCCAGGGTCCTGGGATCGAGTCCCGCATCGGGCTCTCTGCTCAGCAGGGAGCCTGCTTTCCTTCCTCTCTCTCTGCCTGCCTCTCTGCCTACTTGTGATCTCTCTCTGTCAAATAAATTTAAAAAAATAAAAAACAAACAAAAAAACCCCAGCATATAGTTGGATCGTGGTTTCTTTTTTTATTTTTTAACCCATTTTCCCCACCTCTCCTTTTTAATTGGAGTGTTTAATCTATTTACATTTAAAATAATTATCGATAGGGTAGAGTTTATGTCTGCCATTCTGCTGTTGATGTCTGTCTTAATGTCTTTTTGTTTGTTTCTCTGTTACTCTGTTACTGTCTTCTTTTGCGTTAAATAGGTATTTCCCAGTGTATCATTCCTGACTTCCAAAATGAGACTGGGAAGAGTGAGGGTTCAATGAGATGTTTGGCACCATGCCTGACAGATAGTAAGTGCGTAGTAGACAGTGGTGGTCATGGGGGTGGGGGCCCTGGCCGTCTCAGAGCCATGGCCGGCCCTAGGGCTGACTGAGAGCAGAGTAAAGCCAGGGCTCCGTGGGATTCCGCTCATCTCCTAGGCAGGATATGGCCCTCTGGCAGTCGGCTCCTTTGGGGAGGAAGGAGCAGTGGTTCCTCGGAAACCATCTTATGCCCTTTTCCAACCCTGTCGTCTGTCCCCTGCTCCAGCACGCGGCCACCACCAGGGCTGCCTGTGGAGCTTTGCAGCTTTCCACCCCCCACTCCTCACCGGACTCCTAAATCCATCTCTTAGGATAGGTTTGAGAATCACTGCTCAACACAGGTGGGCAGCAGGGTGTGATAGAGAGAGATCTGGTTTGGAGTTGCTGGACTTGGATTTGAACCCTGGCTCCTCACCGTGTCCTCAGGCTCTGACCTGGAACAAATTGTTTTCAGAGCCAACCTTTTCTCATCTCTCAGGTGGGAATAGTGGTTACACAAGTAAGCAGTACTCACACATATGGGGCATGTGCTCAGTGCTGGTGGTTAATACTTCATGTCGCAGTTGCTGGTTACAAAGGTGTTTGTCCTGCCTTGTTCCCTCCACCGCCCCCATGGCCTGCCCAAAGCTCCTAAATTCTGCAGAGGCAGGAACCAGGGAGCTGCAGCTTCTGGACCAGACATGGGTGACTTGGGTAACCAGTCCACGACACTCGCCATTGGGCCACACGGCCTCCAGGCCCTGGTTCTCTCAGTCTTGGGGCAAAAACAGAGAGAGTGAAGTAGTACTATGGGAAAATGATTAATACGGAGTTAGAGCGTGAAGATTCAGAAAGGGTGGGAACTGTGTGTGCCAGAGGCTGCCGGCAGGAGGTAGACAGTCAGCTTGGAGGCAAGGCTTCCAGGTGGAGGGAACAGCTCTGGCCAAGGCTGAGAGAGTCAGGGAACTCTCTGCAGGTCACCTGTTCCCGTATTTCTCGCCCCTGCATGGGCCACTGTGGGTTATAATCAGTGTGTGTTTCTGTGTGTCTCCTCCATTGGTCTGGGAGCTCTGTGTGGGTAGGGACAGTGCCGTGTCTCCTGTGTCTCCCCAGAGCTGGAGGGCTGCAATGGGTGTGTGTGTGTGTGTGTGTGTGTGTGTGTGTTTGCGGTGGGGAGGGGGAGCTGTTCAGTAGGCAGGGTCAGGCCCTGTTTAGGGAGGCCCCTGTGACACAGCTCCTCTGTGTCTTGGCCTGGGGCAGAGTCTAGCCCTGAGGCTTAGGCACAGACTGCAAAGAGCCCTGCCCCTAGACCTGCTGAGGAGCCAGCCTGGCTGTTCCGAAGGGGAGATAGAGGTTGGAACAGCCTCTGGGTGTGCAGAGATTTCATATTTGCTGTATCTCTTCTGGAGAGAGCCAAAACCTGCCAGCTTTTACTTTGGTCCCCTGGGACTCTCAAATCCTGCCGGAAGGGATTTTCCTAGGCTGCCTGTGATTGTTGGTGGCCCTTGCCTCAGAGGGAGGCAGCCAGTCCCTTCCGTGTGGGCAGAAGCTGGGCCTGGGGATTTGATCTTTTCCAGGCTCTTCCTGGGACTCTCTTTTCTCTCTGCTTCCCCCCTATAAAATAGACCTCGCTCTCGTAGCTTCTTTTGAACATTCTGGCTGCCTGTAGACTTCCTGAGGGTGCTTGCTGGCGGTGGAGCAGAGGAACAGTGAGGGTAGGTGTCTGCATGAAGCCCCGAGAGTGCCTCGTAAGGCAAAGGATTCCTCTCTCACACACATCCCTTCAAAGGCATCTCGGCGTTGACATTTTTACTGTCACAGCTCAGACTGTAGCCAGCTGGAACCCTGGCTGAACCATCTCTCCCGCTTGATGGCTCAGATCCCTGGGACCCTGGGCTCTGCATTTCCGAGCTGAAGCCGGGTCCCTAGAAGTGCTAATCTGGGAACGCGTGGATCATACAGGACCTGCTTTCTCATCCCCTGACACCCTCCCCAGGGGAAGTGACACTTGTCAGAGTCAGGTCTTTGTCCCTGTTGCTGGTGTGTCCTTCCTTACTGGTAAGCAGACTGCTTATGAACAGAACATATGTGTCCAGTGGTTTGGAGACAGGGGGCCCTTTAGCCTGGTGGAAACTTCTAGTTAAAGTTGGGGAGCGGGCTGGAACACAGCATGGCTGATGATTGCACTGTGGCCAGAGGAAGGGGGTTATCTAGGGCCCGGGCAACTCTAGCTAGCCCAAGATGACGGTTCCAGGCCACTTGCCTAGTCTCGTGGTAGCCACAGACCCCAGAGTACCTGAAAGAGAACTTTCCAGGATAGGAGCGTGGGCTGGAGGGCCAGCTGGGCCAAGGAGGGCCCCTCCTCAATGCTCCTGGCACTCTAGCCAGGCACCTTGGTGTCTCGAGGCCCAGCCCAGCCTTGTCAGGGCACAAGGTAAACAGATCCACATGTTTCTGGCTATGGTCAAAGCAAGGGTTGGGAGGCCATGGGGGAAGAAAAATCGGACAGGGCAGCAGGGGGGCTGGCGCTTTTCCAGGTGGCCTGCCCGTGGTGCGGGGCAGCAGCTGAGGGGGATGTGGTGGGATGGAGTTTGGATGGGCTTTTCACTTCATCTCAGGGTCACGGGGATCTCCGTTGTGCATCGGGGAGAGAGACTGGGAGCCAGGGCCTGGGTGGGAGCCCAGGGTGGCCATGCTGGCCATGAGTGGTGCCCCTGGCCAGGCAGAGCTCTGACTCACCTTGGGCGCAGTCTTGAATGAGCATCCCGTGGGGCAGGTACAAGTCAAGTGTCAAGGTACAATGGTCTGCAAACTCTGCTCCGTGGAGCTTGCTGTCTACTGGGGACGAAGATACAGGCCTCTGGAGTTCTGTGTGCTAAGCGTGGTATGGGACGGGGAGGTGGCTGGGAGGTGTTGTGGGTGCATAAGGAAGCTCCTGGCTCAGCCCTGGGGTGAGGGAGGGCTTCCCAGAGGAAACAGTGTCTCAGACCTGAAGGACGAGTAGGACCTGGCCAGATGAAAGGGTTGGGAGGGTGTTAGGAGCAGAGGTTCTGCCTTGCCAAAGACCTGGAAGCAGAGCAGGAACAGCACTGAAGGAGAGCCCAAGCGTGGCAGGTGGATGTGGCGGGAGCTGCGGATCTTGTGGGCAGGATGGGGAGTTTAGACTTTGTCCTGACATAGCCTCTCTGGTGCTCTGGGAATTGGCTGGCCTAGGGATTTGTTAGATGCCATAAATAGGTGTGTACTGTCTTGGTTGGGGATGCGTGAGCTCTGACTGTCCGTGCTCCCAGCGCTGAGTTTGTGGGGCTGGGAGTGGCCCAGGTTGTGAGAGCAGGAGCTAGAAACTTCAGGGAGAAGGGCCAGGAGGGTCCTCCAGTCAGCCGCCATATCTGGGGCAGAGCTGAGCTCCTGCAGCTGCTGTGGGACCAGGTGAAGCATCTCCTTCCTGGCCTGTGTCACCTTGACTCACACTGGTTTCATCTCTCAGATGGCCACACTCAGTGTCTCAAGCTTGTGGATGGCTCTGGTCTCCTGGTGGTCATGGCCTGGCCCCACCGCTGAGGGCTGGGCATGTGGCAGGGCTGTTGAGGACACTTGGGGAGCTGCATATTTTCTAGCTGCCATCTCTGGAGGGCATGGTCTCACCATCAGCACAGGGCACCCAGACACTCTTCCAGCGCCTTCCCTCATGTGTCTGCAAAACACGAATGCGGGTTTAGCACTGTTTCCTTTTCTTGGTGCATGTTGCTTTTTTCCGTAGAGAGAGAGTGTTTTCCACCACAGATCCTCCTGAAAGCGTCATGGGTCCCCGTCATTGATAACAGACTCTTGCCTTGTCTTCAGCCCCGGGGGCATCTCTGGTCAGAGATCGGCTAGGGCAGTGAGGTGCCCAGAGGAAGGGAGAGGGACTAGAGCTGGGACAGACAGTCGAACAGACTGATAAGTGGCTTACAATGTCTGGGGCCCCTCGGTGACTGTGGGTTTCCTTTTGCAGTGTTCTGCATCCGCTGTTAGAGACCCTGCAGCTGGTCCCGGGGGAGGGGGAGAGCCACTGCAGAAGTTCCTCATTACACCCCCTTCCCTGTATCTTCAGGGAGTTGGCCCATAGGTCAGTAGCCTTCGGAAAAGATGACTTCCTTCCTCTTCCTCACTGGGAGGAAGGCCAGGCTGACTTCCACCTGAGGAACAGAGAAGTGGGGTTGGGGCACAGGAGACAAGAGGAAGTGGCTTGGTCTTGCCCAGAGTTGCAGGCTGTGAGGTTCAAGTAGGGTATGAGAGCTGGAAGCCCCATCAGCAGCAAGTAGACCCGAGGCAGGGCTGAGTTTGCAGGGGTTGGAGAGTCCAGGCCCAGAGGACTAGACTGAAGTGGCCGGCTCAGGCCTCCTTGTGGGTGGCGCTTCTGTGGTGAAGCCCCAT
The DNA here is from genome assembly GCF_964662115.1 of Mustela nivalis. Lineage (NCBI taxonomy): Eukaryota > Metazoa > Chordata > Mammalia > Carnivora > Mustelidae > Mustela > Mustela nivalis. The sequence goes on along the minus strand of NC_139025.1, from coordinate 14,801,353 downwards.
TTCTTCCTTCCCTTTCTGTAGGACTGAGGGCCTCAGCTATATGGGGTAGAAATAAAAGAGGTTTACCTGCCAACGGTTTGGGCAGGGATGAGGGGCCTGTCAGTGAGGAGGTGTATCTGTGTCCAGAAGTCCTTGCCCTGAGATGGTGGGGTGCATGCTGTGGAAGGGGGGGGGTGCAGAGAGGGACATGGTGTCTTTGCGGCATGTCGTAGGGACAAAAAAGAAGAGCTTGGTCTGGGAGGCAGACAGACCTAGGTTCAGGTTACTTAGGCCCCCTGAGCCTCAACTAGTTCATCTGTAAAATGGAGGTTAAAATAGCAATGCTTCATGCTTGGCCTTCATGCTGCCGTATAATGCTGTTGTGGAAACTAAACCTATGCAAAGCGCTTAGAACAGGCCTGGCACAGGTGCCCTTCTGCTGCTGCTGCCACAGCCACCACCATCCTTGGAGCCCTGCTGCCTTGGTGTGGGACCTCCCCTCCTTCCTCTAGGGTTCCAAGGCATCTTTCGGTCGTCTTATCCCCCCCAGATCATGACCTACCTTCTCTGAGGGTTGTAGGTTTGGGTGTGCTCTTGGCACCTTAGTCTGCCAGTGTGTGGGACAGAAAGGCCTCTGCAGAAGCTTCTGGGGTGATTCAGCCTCCCCAGAATCTGCTGCCTTGGTTTCTTCTAAGCAAGGTCCCAGGCCAGTTTTAGAAACCTACTGCGGGGTCCTTCTTGACATGCAGGGTGGAGGAGGGGAGGGTGACCAGCTTGACCAAGCAGCTGGTGAGCCAGCATGGGGCCCAGGGCCCAAGGCCCCCAAGCAGCCCTGCCTTGAGCTCCATGCACAGCCTTGACCTCCATCTCACTCAACCCAACCTGCAGAACTCACCCTCCCCCCTGGGCTCCCAGTGGCCATCCGGCCCCCCACCCCCCACCCCGTGCTGCGTGCCTGGGTTACCCTCCACCAGGTGTACACGCTCACACATGCACACAAGCTCCTCTGTCACGTGGGCCTTCCCTTCTTCCAGTCCCCAAGCCCATGAGCTGGTGCTGCAGCTCATCAAAGGCAATGGGGCTGTAGCTGGGGAAGGGGGGGCAGCCTGTGCCTGGAGGGCAGGGGAAGCAGGAGTGCACGTGAGCACCTGAGGGGCTCTGGGGGGGGGGGTGCTGAGGCACGTGGATCGCGGATCTGCCAGCTCCCCCTCAGCGCCCTCACTCTCCCCTCGGGCACATTCTTCCTTCCTCTGTCTGGCTTCTGCAGCCCTGTCTCATTTGCTCACGCTGATTGGAGAGGCCGAGCTTGATGCCTGTTACCAACAGTCCCAGCCTGCGTCTTCACCCGGCCACCCAGGATTATTTTCATGGGGGAGGGGGTCGCTGGCTTTGGGGTCTCTGGTCTGAGTCAGGTTGGCTGTCAGGGAATGAGAATTTAAAGGCAGCAGAAAGGGGTTTGTTCTAAAGGTGGTTTCCATGGACCTCTGCACGGCCTGCTTGTGCAAATTGTCCCCCTGCTGCCAGGGCCAGGGGGGCTTGGATGCCCACCTAGTCTCTCCCCACCCCTCCCCCAATTTCCATAAGTGAAGTCGAAGAGGGTGCTGGCAGGAAGCGCTGTCTGCTTACTGCGGGGCCCAGAGCTGAGGAAGGAAATGGAGGAGGAAGTCCCTCCCCTTCTGGGTGCTGGTGAAAGTGAAAGGCAGGTGGGGGGGGCGCTGGAGTGAGTCACTGCAGCTCCGGGAGGGGAAGGGCTGGGGAGCTGCGGAAGCCTGGGAACGGCTGATAGGGGGCCTTGCACCGAGAGAGCCGGCCCTTACTCCCAGCCCCGGCCCTCCTTGGCTGGGCTGGTTTCCCGGGAACTCCTGGGACTACTAACTAGGACCTGGAGCTTGTAGGGTCTGAGGTCTGAGGTTGGTCTGGACCTGCAGGCTCATTCCCCTGGGGCTTCCTGAGCTCCCCTCCTCTCCCTCCCCTTCCCTCCTGGCCTGACTGGCTCAGGACCAGAATCTTAGCGGCTTTGGGAGGAGGTAGGCTGAATAGCTCCCACCTTCACCAGCTTCCGGGGGTGGGGGTTGGGGGGGAAGCCCTCTGACGAAAGACAGAGCTTTGAAAATACATGCAAGGTATACATGTAGGTGATAAAAATACATGTAAGTTATAAAATACTGGTCTTGATTTGGGCTGTCCTATAGCAGCATAAATAGAGCAACCTGCTTTGGGTTTTTGTTTTGTTTTGTTTTTATGAAGTTAGAAAATAAACACAGACACCATGAACACTTTTAAGTCACACCATGTCACAGAAAAACATTTCAGATCTAAGTCCTAGCAGTCTGCATCCCCTCGGTAGGTATCGTAGTGGCGCCAGTCCTTTGCCCAGGACGCCAGGAGCTCTTTGAGGGTGGAGGAGGGTAGGTGAGGATTGCTGACCAGGTACCAGGCTGGATCCTGCCTCCAGCCAGCCAGGGCTGCAAAACAGGTTCTGTGCTGTTTTGGGAAAGACTGGCCACAGCAGTCCCACCCAGCAGCTCCTCCCAGGGGTGGGGCTAGAACTGCACCTACCCTTCCAGGGCCTCACCTGCATGCCTCCGTGCAAAGGACTGGGAGCTAGCCCTGGGCCCTGGGCTCTCCAAGGACCTGGTGGGCTCCCCACCCTGGAGCCACATAGTTAGGAATGACCCCTGTTGTCTCCACTTCCTGTGTCTGAGATATTCTTGGAGCATCGCAGGAGACATGGTGTGGATAGAACTCCTGGGTCTGCTGGGGAAGCTACTGTGTGGACAGACATGCTCAGCCTGTGGGCAGCCAGACCTGGCCTGTGAGAAGGCCTGTGTTGCCCCTTTTCCTGTCGCTGGCTGTAGGGGATCCGACTGGATCTCAGTCCCGCTTGTTCCCTGGTAGATACCTTTGTGTCGTGTACAGATTATACACCCAAATGGTGCAGGGTGAGCTGCTGGGACAAGGAGGGTCACAAAGCACTGCCTTCTGGTTGTTCCCACCAGAGGCCCTGGCTCCTGCCTCGCCAGGGCTGCTCTGTGAGCGTGGGCCCCTCCCTCATACTTGTGCTGACATCTGGGGCATCCTGGGAGGCTGTGACTGACGCTATCGCTTTTCTGTCTGCAGGCTCCAGGGCCTGTGGAACATCATGAACTGGGCAGAGTAGCCGAGCCCAAGAACCTCTCCGCCAAGCGCAAGGAAGAGCCGACCTGCTATCTCCCCGTGCCTGGCCTCATCCCTCTCCCGCTCTGCCCCCACTGGCTCCCGGACAAGAGCTGGGCTTCCAGCAGGACCTTCCCACAGGGGATGGGCAACTGGTGAAGTAGGGCTCACTGCCAGGGGCCCGGTTGGCCACACCATGAACCTCCAGGCCCAGCCCAAGGCTCAGAACAAGCGGAAGCGCTGCCTCTTTGGGGACCAGGAACCAGCTCCCAAGGAGCAGCCCCCACCCCTGCAGGCCCCACAGCAGCCCCCTGCCCCTCCACAGTCCACCAGAGTGAAGGAGGAGCCTTACTTCGGGCACGAGGGCCCGGCAGGGGCGGCCCCCGTCTCCCAGCCTGTGGAGCTGCCCCCTCCCAACAGCCTGGCCCTGCTGAACTCCGTGGTGTATGGTCCCGAGCGGACCACGGCGGCCATGCTGTCCCAGCAGGTGGGCTCGGTCAAGTGGCCCAACTCCGTGATGGCTCCCGGGCGGGGCCCCGAGCGCGGAGGCAGCGGGGGCGTCAGCGACAGCGGCTGGCAGCAGCAGCCGGGCCAGCCTCCACCCCCCACGACGTGGAACCGCCACAGCCTGCCTCTCTACAGTGGACCCAAGGGGAGCCCCCACCCCGGCATGGGGGTCTCTACGTACTACAGCCACCCCGAGGCGCTGAAGCGGGACAAAGGAGCCGGGCCGCAGCTGGACCGCTACGGAAATGCCGTGCGGCCGATGATGCCGCAGAAGGTGCAGCTGGAGGTCGGGCGGCCCCAGGCGCCCCTGAACTCTTTCCATGTGGCCAAGAAGCCCCCAAACCAGACCCTGCCCCTGCAACCCTTCCAGCTGGCGTTCGGCCACCAGGTGAACCGGCAGGTCTTCCGGCAGGGCCCACCGCCCCCCAACCCGGTGGCGGCTTTCCCGCCGCAGAAGCAGCAGCAGCAGCAGCCGCCGGCGCCGCAGGCCGCTCTCCCGCAGATGCCGCTCTTCGAGAACTTCTATCCCATGCAGCAGCCCCCCTCGCAGCAGCCCCAGGACTTTGGGCTGCAGCCGGCCGGGCCGCTGGGGCAGTCGCACCTGGCTCACCACAGCATGGCGCCCTACCCCTTTCCCCCCAACCCTGACATGAACCCAGAACTGCGCAAGGCCCTCCTGCAGGAGTCAGCCCCACAGCCTGTGCTACCTCAGTCCCAGATCGCCTTCCCCCGGCGCTCCCGCCGCCTCTCGAAGGAGGGCATCCTGCCTCCCGCCCCCCTGGATGTGGCTGGCACCCAGCCTGGACAGGAGCCCACCAGCAACCTGTTCCTGCATCACTGGCCCCCACAGCAGCCGCCGCCTGGGCCCCTGGGGCAGCCGCATCCTGAAGCTCTAGGATTCCCGCTGGAGCTGAGGGAGTCGCAGCTGCTGTCCGACGGGGAGAGACTGGCACCCAACGGTCGGGAGCGGGAGGCTCCCGCTATGGGCAGTGAGGAGGGCGTGCGGGCCGTGGGCACGGGGGACTGTGGGCAGGTGCTACGGGGTGGGGTGATCCAGAGCACTCGACGGAGGCGCCGGGCGTCGCAGGAGGCCAATTTGCTGACCTTGGCCCAGAAGGCAGTGGAGCTGGCCTCACTGCAGAACGCAAAGGTGAGAGTGGCACGGGGTGCAGGCCTGGCCTGGCACGGGGCACGGGGAGCCGAGTCTGGGGCCAGGGGAGTCCGCAGGGCAGTGTATTCCCTTCATTGACGGAGACGGAAAGAACCTGTAGCCTTTGGGAGTTCTGAACTACCTGCGTGCAGAGAGTCTCTACGTGGGTACCTCCCGACCTGAAGGAGAGAGGAAGTGTCTGCACAGGTGTAGTCCACAGGCAGGAAGGTGCCACGTGCCCTTGTGGGTTGGCACATGAAGGACTGGGAATAGGGGTAGGTGGAAACCATTGCCAGATCCTGTGTACTAAAAGAAGAACGTGGCAGTGGTTACACAGATGATTATACTTGACAGAATGCTTCAAACTAATTAAAAATAGGTGCATTTTGTTTTAGTAAATTTTGCTGAAATCGGGTAGATTTAAAAGAAATGGCCACAAGGAGGGAAGAAGAATGAACCGAATCTGAGCACCTCTCTTGTACTTGCACTTTCTCATACTTGGTCACAAATGATTGGTCATCAAACCCTGTGACGGATGGTGCCATTATCCTGTTTTGTTGCTAAAGAAGCTGAGGCCCAGGGATGATTTCATTGATGGAGATGGAAAGAACCTGTAGGCTTTGGGAGTTCTACAAAGGGCACAAAGCTAAGATAAAAGCCTAGTATCTGGCTCCAAAGCCAGTGTTTGCACCTTCCTTCCCTAGGGGTTTCAGCCTTTCCCCCCATACTCCCCCTTCCGCTTTTCCCCATGCCTTTGGGCCAGGCTGACACGTCAGAGGCTGTAGAATTTGACTTCCCTCCAGCCACTTGCCAATGGGGAAAAGGTACAAAGACCACCATTGCTTGGTAACAGGTTCCTTGGTTACTTTCTTTTGCAGAGATTCGTTTTGAATTTAGATACTGTTTCTTGTGCCATGCCCCATGCAGATGAAACAAAACAGTCTGTAAGCCACTTGTGACTTGAGATGGCCATCTGGGGACCCCCGTAGCAGGCAGGATCCGAAGTCCTGGCAAAAGGGAGGTTATAGGGAGTATTTGGGAATGTGGTGAGAGAAAAGGTATTTAGGGAAAGACTGTTGAAAACCATTGGTTTTCATGGGAACCATCATAGCATCAAATGCTGTGGTTCATAGGAATGAACCATCGTGGGTGTCTTGAGTTCCTGAATCCAGTGGTGACTAGAGGTCTAGGACTTACCTTCTAAACCTTAACCTCCCTCTCCTCCAGGATGCCAGTGGCTCTGAGGAGAAGCGGAAAAGTGTGTTGGCTTCAACTACCAAGTGTGGGGTGGAGTTTTCTGAGCCTTCCTTAGCTGCCAAGCGAGCACGAGAGGACAGTGGGATGGTACCTCTCATCATCCCAGTATCTGTGCCTGTGCGGACTATGGACCCAACTGAGGTGGCCCAGGCTGGAGGTGTTGACGAGGACGGGAAGGGTCCTGAACAGAACCCCACGGAACACAAGCCGTCCGTGATCGTCACCCGCAGGCGGTCCACCCGTATCCCGGGGGCTGATGCCCCAGCTCAGGTATGAGAAGCTCCCCATGGAAACCCCTCTCCCTCTAGTACCTGTGTGCTCCTGGGGACCTGATACCCTGTGGGGAAAAAGGAGAACATGGCAATACAGGAGGGACTCAAGCAACCTGTGGAGATACTAGTTATATTTTCCAAACCAAACTGACAGATAAATGCATTTATGGGAGACAGTTGGACAGTTTTATACTTAAAATTAAGACTGCCCAGGAAAATCTAGGACGTGTGAATCTCACTACAGGTTAGCAAAATTTCTAATATGGGTCAGGTTTTGTGCTAGGCACTGGGATGCAGAGATGTTCACTTGTTCTGTCAATACCAACATAGGTGTGTTAAAGTCTCTCACTAAGATTGAGGTTTTATCTGTCTCATCTTTTCTGTCAGCATTTGTTCTTATACATTTTGATGCTGTGTTATTAGTTGCATACTCCTTTAGAAGTGGATTAGATACTTCATCATAAGGAAATGCTTCTGTTTATCTTTCATCATCTTTTTGCCTCTTAAAGTCTATTTTGTGAAACAGTAGCTTTCTTTTGATAAGTGTTGCAGGGAGACGGAATGGATGAGATATGTACCTTTTCCATCGATTTATTTTTAGTCCTTCTGTAGTCTTATGCTTAAGGTGTATCCTTTCACGTGGTCTGTAATTGGGGTTTGTTATTATTTGTTCTGACAACCTTTGTCTTTTAGAGCATTGCTGTAGTTTAACATAACTACAGAAATACTTGGGTTTAAATTTGCCTTCTTTTTTTTTTTTTTCCTTTAAAGATTTTATTTATTTGTTTGACAGCCAAAGATCACAAGTAGGCAGAGAGACAGGCAGAGAGAGAGGGGGAAAGCAGACTCCCTGCTGAACAGAGAGCCCAATGTGGGGCTCGATCCCAGGATCCTGGGATCATGACCTGAGGCTTTAACCCACTGAGCCACCCAGGCGCCCCTACTGTTTGCCTTCTGATTTATCCCAAATTGTCTTTTCTGTTCCTTTCCCCCATGTCCCCTCACCCTGTTTGGCTTGATTGGGTTTGTTACTCCATTTTCCCTCTCAATTAATTTATTAGTTATATTCTTGTTTATTCTTCTTATTTGTTTACTTAATTATTACTCTTATTTATTCATTACTCTTTTAGTAATTATCCGGGCAGCCTTTCTTTTCTAGATTCATGTGAGAGAACTAAGTCCCACAAAAAGGAATTTGAATGACTACCTTCTCAGATGGCACAAAGCTAGTACCATTCCAAATGCATAAGCAAGCTAAGTCATTACGTATAGTGAATGCCTCATGACATTAGGGCTTAATTTTCTGGTTGAAAAGAGCTACTACAGTGTAAAACATGCATTCTTGGCTTATTGAAATCTAATATAAATTAGTATTTTACCTCTTCCAGAACAATGCAAAGTTCTTACAACACTTTTAACTCCATTTTTCACCAGTCTCTAACTTGTAGAATTATTAACATGTATTTTCATTCTCTAAACATTTTAACATCACCAGGGCATTATAACATCATTGTTTTTATTAAGTTTTTAACTTTAATTCCTATATAATTAACATACAGTGTTATTTTAGTTTCATCTGTACAATCTTGGGATTCAACAATTCTATACATTCCTCAGTGATAACATTGTTTTGTTTTGTTCAGATTTTAGATTTACTGAAAGACTTAGCAATTTGTGGCTTTTCATTTCTTCTCATATCTCCAGGCTTCCAGCTCAGATCATTTATGTGCTGTTTGAAGAACGCCCCTAAGTATTTCCTTCAGTGCGAGTCTGTTCATGATGAAATTTATTAGTCTTTGATTGTCTGAAAATGTTTATTTTTTTAAGATTGATTTCTTTATTAGCTATCAAGAGAGGAGGAGGATAACTTTGCTGGGTGGAGAATTCTGTGTTGGTAGTTACTTTCTCTTGGCATTTAATATCATCCTATTGTCTTTAGACTTTGTTTTAGTTACAGTATTAGGAAATCACCATAAACCATTTTGTTGTTTCTTTGAATATAAGGTGTCATTTTATCTTCCTGTTTTTAAGTAGTTTTTTGTTGTTTTTGTTTTTGTCATTGCTTTTCAGCCCTTTTGCTGTTAGACCTAAATACTGGTTTGCTTTGTGTTTATCCTGTTTAGAGTTTTTAGTCCTTCTTAAATATTTTGTCTACCCCATTTTTTCTCTTCTCTCCTTCTGGAACTCCATTTACACATTTGTTGGAGCCTTTCACCATATCCCCTATTTTGTCTGTCATGCACTTTTCTGTATTTTCCACTTTTCTCTTACTCTGGACTTTCAGTTCACCCATTCTCTTTTTAGCTGTATCTAATACGTTGTTAAGCCCACTCATCGAGTTCTTATTTTTAGTTATTTTTTTTAGTTACTGAATTTCTGTTTGTAGCATTTCTAATTCTTCAATGAAATTTTCAACCTTTTCTTCTATTGCATAATTTAAGCATAGTTTTCTTAGAGTTTATGTCTGATAATTCCATTAGTGGGATCCTCGTGGGTCTCCTTCTGTTGTTACTTCTTGTTTGTTTTTTTTCTTAAATGCCTGTTACTTCTTGTTTTTAAATAACATTTTGTTCTCTTACAGACCTGGTTAGTTTTAATTGCATGTCAGACAATATGAAAAATTGTTGAGGTAATTAAAGACTGGATGACTTGTTCTTGTCTTCTAGAGAGGATTTAGCTTTGCATCTGACAGGTAGCAAAGGGCATTAGCAATCCTGAATTATTTAATTTAATCACCAATTGAGATAATATGATTTTTTAAAAAGGATAAGATTTTATTTATTTACTTGTCAGAGAGAGAGAGCACACAAGCAGACAGAATGGCAGGCAGAGGCAGAGAGAGAAGCAGGCTCCCTACTAATGAACGAGCCCGATGCGGGACTCGATCCCAAGACCTTGGGATTATGACCTGAGCTGAAGGTAGCGGCTTAACCGACTGAGCCACCCAGGCATCCTGAGATGAGATGATTTTAAGTTAAGCATTATTCCATGTGATGATGAGTGTTTTTCTGAGTCACCTTTATTCTGAGGAGTTAGCCTTTTGGAGCCCCAGTCCAAGGCCTGGGGGTTTATCAGGCTCTCTTTCTTGGGCAAGGATTTTTTAGTTCTCTGCTGGAGATTTGGCCTATAAGCCTGTCTTCCGTAACAGAAAAGGGAGCTCTAAGATTATCACGGGCAGCTCAGTCTCTACTCCCTGGTTGTGATAGAGGTTGGAGGCTAGAGGCCTTAGCTTGTCCTGAGGATGACTGGAAGGAGCCTGAGCAGCTGCACAGCTCCACGTGCCCATTTCACAGATGAGGAAGTAGGTCCAGAAAATGCGAGAAGTTACCTAAGTTCATAGAGCCAAGAAATGACAGGGCTAGCCCTGGAATTTGGATCTCTTGAACCCCCACCTGTGGGTACTTTCACTTCACCAGGCTTTAGGAGGAGGTCTGTTTAGGTATTTATTTATTGTTATTGTTTACTTAGTTATTTATTTTTCCTTGTATTATAGATATTTTCAGTGTTGCACAAAAGTGTAGAGGATGGTAAAATGGACTTCAGTATTTGGTCACCCCCTGACTTTAATGGTTTTCAGAATACAGACATCCTTTTTTAAAATTTGTACCTCCACTTCTTCTGCCACTAGATTTTTTGTTCTAAACAAATCCGAAACACCATATCATTGCATTCATAAATACTTAGGTTTGTATCTGACGTACACTACACATAAGCTTTCTCCCTTCCTTTCCTTGCTTCCTCCCTTCCCCCCCCTGCCTGCCTTCTTTCCATACAACCTCAATACTACTACCACATCTACAAAATTAATACCAAAAATATTGTCAAATATTAGTTTAATTCCATTTCCCTTATTACAGAGTTAACAAATCAATACAGCTAGCTGAGTTCATGTTGGGTTTCTTGTCTAGCAAGTTTGGGGGCCTTCGGTTCTGCTGCATTTTTTTCTGTGTAATCATCTTGAAACATCAAAGGAAACATTTCATTTCTTCCTCGTAGAAGAAGAAAAGAAGGGCAAGAAAAGAAAAGGGCACAAATGGGTAAAGGCCATGGCCAAGACTTCATGGACCATCAAGGCCCTCTGCTGAAAGGGGTTGTGGGCTGGACCCTGGGAGGGGGAGGAGGCCCAGGCCTCCTGGGCCACTGTGACCCAGCCTGACCTCTCGGCCAGCCCCGCACCCAGGGACACGATGTGGATGTTGCTCATCCTCATAGGGTTCCATTCTCCTGAGAGGATAGGGATGGAACAGAGAAAGGCCTCTGCTCCCTTACAGCCCTACCCTCTATTCTGTCTGAAGACCCATGAGGCCTACTGAGCAGGGAGAAGTGGAACCTCGGAGCGCTAACCATGGGCTAGTCTCTGGTCATGGGACAGATACTATGAGGACAGGACCATCTTATTCATTTGGTGGCCCAGTACCCGGCTCAGGTCTTGGCACATAGCAGGCACCTCCATCTAATACAGAGCTTGATAGCAGCTCGTATTTATTGAGCAATTACTATATATCAGGTACTGTTCTCCATGATTTCCAAGTATTCATTTCATTTTCATTGCTAACCCATTTGGTAGGTAATTATTATTCCCATGTTAAAAATGTTGATGCACGGAGAAGTTAAGAAGTTTTTGGTGTAAGTAAAGGAGGTAGATCCCTAAGCAATCCAGCCGTGGGGCCTGGACCTTAACTACTACAGCTCCCTGTCCAGTGGCATATTTACGTCAGGGGTTGCGAACCAGAGCGTGTGGGCCACATCAGACCTAAGAATGGACTTTACATTTTAAAAGGATTATTTGGAAAGCGTGGGGAGGAGGGGGAGAAGAAGGATATGTGACGGGGATGGGCATGTAGCCCACAAGCCGAAATTTACTTTCTGGCCCTTTACGGAAACAGTGTGCTGACCCCTAGCTTAGAGGAGACCGTCAAGGGATTTTTGGACCTGTTCCCTGTCTCAGGCTTGCCTTGGTGGGTGTAGCGGGCAGACGAAGTTCCAGAGGTGAGACTGACAAGGAGTGGTCAAGTCTTCAGTTTTCCCAGCACCTAGGAGGCTGAGCCGTCTTGGTTCTGTTTCCGTCTCCAGGCTGAGGACATGAATGTCAAGCTGGAAGGGGACACTTCGGTGCGGAAACCAAAGCAGCGGCCACGGCCTGAGCCCCTGATCATCCCCACCAAGGCGGGCACCTTCATTGCTCCTCCCGTCTACTCCAACATCACCCCATACCAGAGCCACCTGCGCTCTCCTGTCCGCCTCGCCGACCACCCCTCTGAGCGGAGCTTTGAGCTGCCCCCCTACACGCCTCCCCCCATCCTCAGCCCTGTGCGGGAGGGCTCCGGCCTCTATTTCAATGCCATCATGTCAACCAGCAGCATCCCGGCCCCTCCTCCCATCACGCCAAAGAGTGCCCATCGCACCCTGCTCCGGTCTAGTGAGTGACACCCCCCATCAGGGGCCGAGGGGGCAGGGAATGGGCGTGGGGAGGGCAGCCGGGAGGGATGAGACTCTGTTTATAGGGCTGCTGGAGATTGGGCTAAAACACTGCGGGCAAAGGGGTTCCAGCCCCTTTTCTGAGAGGAAAAGGAGACTGTCCTGGTTCAAGAACAGGCAGGGATGTGGGAGGCAGGTGTAAGCCCAACTGTGCAGGTTCAGATCCCGGTTCTGCCATTTACTATTATTTGTGCAAGTCGTTCAAACCCTCTCAGCTTCAGTTTCTTCCGTATTCAATTGAAGATACTAGTAGTATTTGCTTGATGACGAAATTGCCGATCTCAACTCTTATCCACAAATAGCGGTTTCCTGGTTTCAAACTAATAGCCACCTCGCAGGGTTGTGGGGAGGTTGACGTAAAGCACTTAACATCATACCTGGAGCGTCCCGTATGCGCTTACCGTCTGGTAGATCCTGTCTCCCGGCTCTCTCAAACAGTAGTTTTGGCGTAGAGCAGACATTTTGGCTGGCCTGGATGGTGTTGAAGTGTTTCCCTCTCCACGAAAGGCTCCATTTCCTCTGAAAAATGGGATAATCCTGCCCCTTAGCGGTGGTGGAGGATTAAGTGGGAGTAGAGGCTACCTGAGGTGGAGGGGTGAGGCCACGCAGTCAAGATGTTAACCTCCAACCCTGACTGCCCTTGGCCTAGCTCTCTGATGCCCCCTGGTGTCTGTGCATGAGAAATGGCTGACCCTGGGCTGGCTAACCTCCTCCCCTCTCACATACCCTCCAAGCTTCAAAGCTTCTCTCCCTGTCTGGGTTATGCAGGAAGAAGTCACTATAGAGACCAGACTGGAGGCAGCGAGAGGTCTCCTGTCCATCCAGGAGTGTTTATTGAGTACTTGGGTGTAAAGCGTTGAACTGGGCCTGTGAAGGCTCCAGCAGTGCATGGGACAGCATGGTCTGTTCTAAAGGGAGTACAGGGTCATTGGGGAGTTGACCTGGGAACCTGGGAGACAGAAAAGCAGAGGTTGTGGGCAGAGTGGGAGCAGCAGCCAGCGAGTGAAGCAGACCCTGAGCTCCTGAGCCTGGGGTCTTAAGACAGCCTTCAAGAGAGGGTGGGGCTAGAGCTGAGCTTCAAGTGGGAAGGGGGTGGGGAGGGTCCACCAGGGTGAGGAAATGAGCGGTACCAAGCCCTGGAGGTGGGTTGTGCAGGGAGAGCAATGAGAGCCTACAGTAAGCGGTCTGCTGGATCCGGGGTCTGGGCGAGGAGCTGGTGGGAGGCATCGATGGAAGGGGACTGCGTGAGCCAGCAGAGTGAGGAGTTCGGGGTTTATCTCAGGCTGCAGAGGGGAGTCAGCCAGGGTTTACGTTTCAGAGCAAGGGAGTGTCTGGATCCTGTGGGACCTAAGATTAGTTCAGGAGAAACTGAGGCAGAGAATCCAGGATGGAAGGGAGGAGATGAGTGTGAAACAGGGGTCCCCTTCACCACCGTACTAGTGTGCCAGAAGTTTTAGCCCCTTGACTAGAATAAGTACGGCCTAAGGCCGGAGTTAATTCTGTAGTCTCCTGGGGCAGGGACCCAGCTCTGGGTGGGAGTAGTAGTAGTAATCATAGCTAATATTTATCGAGGGTGCGGCTCTGCGCGTGACTTATTCAGCCCTCACATTAACTGTGGGGGGGGGGGGGGGATAGTAATAGCCCCTTTCAGCAGGCGTGAAAGCAGAAGCAGCCACATGTTTGGCAGAGTCACAGTTAGCCGTCACAGTCGCGGGCTAAGGAGCCAGGATGCAGGGTGCCTGGTTTCCTAGTGTGAGTCTCTGTGAGTCACTGCTGTGGCTCTTCACAAACAGAGCAGCCACATAAGGTGGGGGTGGGGGGTGCTTGCTCAAGGGAGGAGGGGACCATTCACCAACGTGCCTTTCATCCCATAGATAGCGCTGAAGTCACCCCACCTGTCCTCTCTGTGATGGGGGAGGCCACCCCAGTGAGCATCGAGCCGTAAGTGCAGCCCTTTCTCTGGCCCATGGCATGAGGGTGGCCAAGAGGGATCCTGTGCACGCGGGCCGTCTGAGGAAGAGGAGGGTCGTGTGGGGCCCGCAGAGGGCTGAGCGGGCCTCTGAGACTCTGCAGTGGCCTCTGGGCTTTACTGTGTCCAGCCTGCTTCTCTGTGGAAGTCCCAGGGCAAGGGAAAGGACCAGCTCAGTTTAAATTTCACCTCTGAGAGAATTAGGGGGATAGTCCAAGAGACTTCTTCTGTGTCTGGAGACCTGGAGCTTCTCCCCTTTCCAACCTCTGGGCCTTGTCTTTCTGGCCATACCAGGTGCCCTTTGCCAGGCTGTCCTCACAGAAGCCAAATTCCTTTCCACCCAGTTGAGGCCTTACTGTGCTCAGCCTCTGCTAGTTACCCCTGCACCTTCTCCCACCCCAGCGAGAAAGAGTCCCGGTCACCGCCAGGCGAGGCCTCACTCCCTGCCCTTTCCACCCCTGCAGACGGATCAATGTGGGCTCCCGGTTCCAAGCGGAAATCCCCTCGATGAGGGATCGCGCCCTGGCAGCCGCCGACCCCCACAAGGCTGACTTGGTGTGGCAGCCGTGGGAGAACCTCGAGAGCAGCCGGGAGAAGCAGAGGCAAGGTGAGGGGGACGGGCTGGGGAGGTGAAGGTGGCCTGTTGGGCCGGTGGCTGGGCTGGGCCCGGAACCTGATTCCTTCTCCTCTCTTCCCACGCTCGCTCCAGTGGAAGACTTGTTGACTGCCGCCTGTTCCAGTATTTTCCCTGGGGCTGGCACCAACCAGGAGCTGGCACTGCATTGTCTGCATGAGTCCAGGGGAGACATCCTGGTGAGACAACGGCCCCGGTGGAGGGAGAGCCCCTCGGGGAGGCTGGCCGGGACCTCTGTCTGCTGACAAGCTGATCTGAGGCCTGGCAGGGGCTCTGACCAAGCCATCTTAGTTCCAGAGCCCAGACTTCACGGCACAGGGTCCTCCTGTGTACGTACCCCAGTCTCCAGTTCTGGGTCAGTGAGTCCCCACCCTCAGAAAGACCGTCATTGAGGGCTTTCTGCACCTGTGGCTCTCTGTCCTGGGGACCGCATGTTCCCCTCTGAGGAGGCCCATGGCTGAGTTCCTGAGCACCTCGCCCCCATGACATCGCCATCCCGCCAGACCCCTTGCCCCTCAGCAGCTAAGTGTGTGTGTGTCGGGGGGATGAAGGCCCCCCCTACCATTCGGAGGGCTGAAGAGGCCTTCTGAGTTCTGCCCGGCACCTGGGATGCTCCGCCGACCACCGAGACACCTGCAGGGCCCTGAGCTTTCCCCCCACTTCCCTTTCAGGAAACGCTGAATAAGCTGCTACTGAAGAAGCCCCTGCGGCCCCATAACCACCCGCTGGCGACGTATCACTACACAGGTGGGCCTGGACTTGCAGCCTCCAGGGGTCTCCGGCATGGGGGGGTCAGCTCTGCACTGAGGCACGGCCCCGGGGTGGGGGGGTGTGAGGGGATGGATAAGCCAAGAGCCAAAGAGAGGAACTGATACCAAGCTGGGGTAGTTCTCAAGGGGCTTCCTGTGCCCTGGAGGCCAAGGGGGAAAGGTGTGGGCCAGTGGGAGCCTGTGCAGGCAGAAAAGTCTGTGGCAAGATGCACGGGACAGGGAGTGCCGTCCATACCAGCTCGGGTGCCTGGAACTTAGGCAGCCCCTGGAGTGCCACGTCCCATGCCGGGCACTGTGCTTTAGAAGGGACAGTGACCCGGTGGCATAAGCACAGCAGCCACTGTCCTCCATCCCCACTGGACGGTGCATCTTGCCCAGGCCAGGCAAAGCATCAAGGGTTCCACGGGCTTAAGTCATTCAGTCTGTACCATAGCAGGGTGTGGATCCGGCTCTGAATGCCCCCAGGGAGCACCGGTGGGTGCCCTCGCACCTCTGTGCCGGCTGGGGTCGCCCCCTGCGGTGCACACAGCCCCATCGAGCTCACTGCCTTGGCTCCCTTTCCGCCCCGCAGGCTCTGACCAGTGGAAGATGGCAGAGAGGAAGCTGTTCAACAAGGGCATTGCTATCTACAAGAAGGACTTCTTCCTGGTGCAGAAGCTGGTAAGCTGGGGCTCTGTTGTAGGGGCGGAACTGGCTGCATGATTTGGGGTTCTGTCTGCCAGTGGTGAGCCCGCAGCCCCTTCCCAGGCTCCCTGAGAAAGACGCCGTGAGGGTAATGCCACTCAGGGTCCTCCGAGACACTTCTCCAAACAAGGAGGAACAATTGGGCCTTTCCTCCCCTTGGTTCCAGGCCTCCTTCCCTCAGGTTAGGGTCCCCTGCTCTGGAATCTCGGAGGTCTGAGTGGACAGACCCACCCAGAGAGGTCAGATTTGAGGCAGTGACTTGCCTGGGGGAGAACAGGAGAAGGAGGGCTGCAGGCAGGCGCAAGCCGTCCCCACAGGGGCTGAGCACTTCGGAAGCCCCAATTATACATGGAGGAGAGGTCACCCTAAGAACGAGGGGAACTGAGAGCCAGCAGGGAAGGGACTGTGTGACTGACCTGGGGGGCCACTGCTCCCGCTTCCTGTCAGACCCAGGGCTTCCTTCCAGTAACTCAGCTGAGCAGATAGAGGAGGCCAAGCCTAGTTTTCCTAGGTTGAATTTCTCTTGTCCTCTCCCTATCTTCTTCTGGAAGAAGAGAGCTTTGCTAATCCAAGGACTTGCATCTTTCCAGCAGCCTTGCCTCACAGAATCTGAGCCTTGTGGCCTGCTGAGGCAAGAGAGTTTCCAAGAACATGTTCTCTCCTCCTGGAACTATACACTGTGCCAGGACAGCTCTGGGGACCGGGTGCTGAGGAACTCTCCTCAGGGCCCTGTTGTGAGGACAGTCAACTTGCTGGGTTTTAGCAACACTGCGTTCCTGGATTGGGCAACATTTCTGCGAAGTACGTGCCTGTGAAATTCACGGCGGGGCCCCTAATGCCGTAATGAAAAGAGCAGACCATTAGTCATACAGATGATCAGAGAGAATTGATAGCAAAAGCATAAACAGGGTCTAATTAATACATCGTGACTCGGCCATTCCTGAGAGATGGGAGCACAACTGTTTCCTCCTCGGGCGCTGAGGACTGTCACTGACCCCTGCGGCTCTGTGGACAGGACTTCCAGCTCCCTCTGCAGCCCCACAGTTGGCGGAGCAGTCTGGGAGCCTGGGGCAGAAAGGGCAGAGTCAGAGAAAAACAGCCGCTGTGTGGGGGAAACCTTCCAGAACCTAACCCCCGGAGCCAGATGGGAGTGCTAGGATTTCAGAGGCTTGAGAGGCCCGCTGGAGGTCATCTGTACCTGAAGAGACTCACCTAAGGTTACACAGACGTTTAGTTGGCAGAGTTTAGTTTGGAGGAAGACTTGGGCCTTCTGATTCCTTTTCAGGTTTTCCAGAGCTTTCTTGTTAGTCTCCCCTGAGTCCCTCTCTGCCTTAGGACGTTGACCATTTCTCTAGACTCACTGTCCATTGCTGCTCCCTGCGGGGGGTGGGGAAGGATACGGTTGCCCGGCTCAATGAAGGGAGTTTGTGTTGCCAGGTCTGGGCTGGCTCTGACTGTGGATGGTGTCCAGATTGTTTTCACCCTGGCTTTTTATTTTGAAAAATTTCAAACTTAGAGCAACATTGAAAACCTAGTACAGTGAACAGCCACATACCCCTTACTTCTATTTCCCAGTTGTTACTGTTTGCCACGCTTGCTTTCCCTCTCTCTTTTTGTCAGTGCATAAATTTATATACATTCTGTTTCCTCTTTTTCTGTTTTAATCATTAAAAGTAAGTTACAGGGCGCCTGGGTGGCTCAGTGGGTTAAGCCACTGCCTTCGGCTCGGGTCGTGATCTCAGGGTCCTGGGATCGAGCCCCACATCGGGCTCTCTGCTCGGCAGGGGGCCTGCTTCCCTTCCTCTCTCTCTGCCTGCCTCTCTGTCTACTTGTGACCTCTCTCTGTCAAATAAATAAATAAAATCTTTAAAAAAAAGAAAAGAAAATTTAAAAAAATAAGGATATTCCTTTGCAAAACCACAATACCATCATTATACCTAAGAAATTGAAGCTGATACAGTAATACTCTCTAATATGCAATCCCTCTTCAGGTCTCCCCAATGGCCTCATGTTGTTGTTGTTTTGTTGTTGTTGTTGTTGTTGTTGTTGTTGTTAAAGATTTTATTTATTTATTTGACAGAGAGAGATCACAAGTAGGCTGAGAGTTAGGCAGAGAGAGAAGGGGAAGCAGGTTCCCTGCTGAGCAGAGAGCCCCATGTGGGGCTCGATCCCAGGACACTGGGATCATGACCTGAGCCAAAGGCAGTGGCTTAATCCACTGAGCCACCAGGTGCCCCCTCATGTTGTTTTTTAGCCTCCCCCCCCTCATTTTTAATAGTGTTGAAGCATTGGTCAGTGGTTTATTCTGAATAGGCATTGGAGAAATGATTGTATTTCCTGGGTTTCTTGGGTTTAGGATTGCTGCGGCTGGGGGCGTACATACGTGGATGGGAAGGATTGGAGTATCCCCCGGCAGGTGAGCTAAACCAGGAGCTCTGACCTTGTTTTGTCTTCCAACCAGATCCAGACCAAGACGGTGGCCCAGTGCGTGGAGTTCTATTACACCTACAAGAAGCAGGTGAAAATTGGCCGCAATGGGACGCTAACCTTCGGGGATGTGGATATAAGTGATGAGAAGTCGGCCCAGGAAGAGGTTGAAGTGGATATTAAGGTGACTCCCTTCCCAAGCCTCCGCTGCTTTGAGCCTGGGCGAGGGGCCTGAGGCCAACCTCTCTGGAAGTCCCTGGAGGGTAGAGAGAGGAAGGCAGTGTCCCTGACCGCCCCAGGGAGCTAATATCCTGGGCACTGGACCTGGACCTTTTAGGTTCCCCTCTCTGTCTACCAGTGTCAGGGGAATAATGGATTGTGTCAGTGCGGAACGTTGGGAGTTTTCCCACAGTACTTGGACCAGCCCTGATTTACTGTCCCCTGATGGCAGATCTCTAACCCTGTTGCCTAACAATGTGGCGCAGCTACCGATAGTGTCACTATCACACACCACCTGTGCTACTACTTCATATTTTTCTTTCAGTCAACTCATTTCTTACTTAGAAGAGAAACACTGTATCACCAGTATTGTTTGCCATAGAAGGTACACTAAAAATAAATAGATAATGAAAATCAAACAATGTTATTAAATTCTGGGTAGATACTCTTACCTGCCAAGACTCCGAGTCTCAGGCCTGATTTCTGTTTAACGAAATCTGGAGAAGGATAAAAAAGACCCATTAAGACCCGACTCAAAACTTTGTCCTTGACACCGTCGGGATTGAAAGAAAATTGAAGAGCAAATGTTATTTAATTTTCTGGCCATGTATCCACCTGACATCATCTTGGGGTTCAGAGTCCACACTTGGCTGACATGCTGCACTAAGGAGAGATTGTTTTGGTCCCCATTGTGCAGGTGGAAAGTGGGCGCAGGTCCTGAAAGCATGACAGAGGTGGTTTAGGATTGCAGCTAAGGTTGCTGCCTGGCCCCACCAGACCACCTTGCTGAAGGGTGTGTCTTGGACTGGCCTGCCTTTTCCCTGCCTTTAAGTCAGTCTCGAGGGCTCCGTCTCTTCCTGAGGGCCTCCAGGGCTCAAGACTCCATCCTCCTTCCTAGGTAGACCAGCGGGGGCAGGAAATGGAGTTGTAGCACAGGAGGCCGGGCAGGGCCAGGCCAGGCTGGGCCAGGCAAGCAGGACGATCAGGGGCTAGTGGCCTCTGGCTGGGTCAGAATCAGGGCAGTACGGCTGTGTAACCATGCTCCAGGCTCACTGCCCTTGCTCTTGTCCCCTGTAGACTTCCCAGAAGTTCCCTAGGGTGCCTCCTCCCAGAAGAGAGTCTCCAGGGGAAGAGAGGCTGGAGCCCAAGAGGGAAGTAAAGGAGACCAGGAAGGAGGGGGAGGAGCAAGTGCCAGAGACCCCGGAGAAGGGAGAGCAGGAAGAGGGGCGAGAGCGAAGCCGGAGGGCGGCGGCTGTCAAAGCCACACAGACACTACAGGCCAATGAGTCGGTAAGTGTGACCTCCGCTGGGGGAGTCCAGCGCCAGGAGGAGGGCCGGAGCTGGGCCTGGGGCTGTGGGAGGGAGGGCAGAACAGGAACAAGGTGATGGCGATCATCGATCATCATCATCATCGCCACAGCAGGAACTGTTCTAAGTACTTTATGCTTTTAATTCCTTTAATCCTCATAACCCTGTGTGGTAGGTACTGTCATTATTCCCATTTTACAGATGAGGAAATTGAGGCCCCTAGGTAAGATAGCTAGTAGGCAGCCTGACTCCAAAGTCTGCTATTAGTTTTTTTCTTAAAGATTTTATTTGTTTGACAGATAGAGATCACAAGTAGGCAGAGAGGGAGGCAGAGAGACAGGAGGAAGCAGGCTCCCTGCTGAGCAGAGAGCCTGATGTGGGACTCGATCCCAGGACCCTGGGATCATGACCTGAGCCGAAGGCAGAGGCTTTAACCCACTGAGCCACCCAGGCGCCCCTGTATTGATTTTTATACTATATTGCGTCTGGATCTGAGACTCAAGAAGAAGGCGTGTGGGACGGTGGGGAGGCATTTATGAGTTGTACGTCAGGCAGGCTCCCCCTGAGTGAGCTGTGTCCCTGCCAAGGACATCTGACAAGAACAAGCTGAGACCGTGAGAACGGCCCCTCACATATGTTCTCCGCATGGTGCCCTCCTGCCCGTTATTTCTCGTTGATTCCTCACGGTAACCCCATAAAGTGTTAACCCGTACCTGGAAGAAAGAGGACACTGGGTTCAGAGATGCTGAGTAACCTGCCCGTGGTTCTCATAATGAGGCCCCGTCCACTCTGTCGCAGACCAAGAAGCAGGATGTACCAGCCAGAGGTGTTCTTGTCAGGGAGAGGTGCCTCCAAAGAGTAGGGATGGGAAGGGCCTATTAAGGAACTACTGTGAGAGTTAAAAAAAAAAACAAGTATGTCGTACACTTGCGCTTTCAGCCCAGACTGCAGACTCCCAGCTGTCTCCTCCCTTCGGAGACTTGGCTGCGCTTCTTCTCCGGGAGCTGTGCTCTGTGCACAAGCTGCATGGAGTTCTGCTGACTTCTGTGAATACGTCCCTGTGAGGGTCAGCCTGTGCACAGACAAGACTCTCGATGGCCATCTGAGGCTTCCCTGACTCAGAGCCCAAGATTCTGTGTCCTGAGCAGCACCTCTCCAGCTCTGTGCCACGGTCCTCTGCTCTCCATCGTCTGCTTGCCTGCTTGGTTATTTCCCTTGGTGGCTCCTGTTGTCTGTCCCATTCACTAGACTTCGAGCTCTCTGAGAGCAGGGGTTCCTGTCTGTCACCTCTGTATCCCCAGCACCTGGCATAGTCATGTGGACTTGCATCTCATTTATGGAATTCAGGCACGAGTGAATGGGCTAAATGACTGCAAACATGCAGACATCATTAATGGAGACATCTAGGCCTCCTCGTCAGGTAGATGTATGGGGAAGTCCTGTGGCAGCTAGGCCTGTCCCACAGAACAGCTGTACCAACAGCTTTGTAAAGATTGAGTTGGCTACAGGGTATCTGGGTGACTCAGCTGTTAAGGGGACTGCCTTTGGCACAGGTCACGATCCCCGGGGTCCTGGGATCGAGCCCCACATCAGGCTTCCTGTTCAGTGGGGGCTCTGCTTCTCCCTCTCCCACTCCCCCTGCTTATATTCCCTCTCTCGCTGTCTCTCTCTCTCTGTCAAATAAATAAAAATTTAAAAATCCTTGGGCGGGGGGCAGTGGGGGAAAGAGTTGGCCAAAGACTGGAATCAGCTGCCAAAAAGAGGTGAGTCCCTTGTCACTAAAAAGATTCAAGTAGATTCCAGAAGGCCATTTGGCAGGAGCGCAGGACCTTCAAGAGCCCTCTGTTCCCTGCGATACTAGAATTCAGGGAACTCTCTTTCGCAGTCTCACCTGTCCTGGTCTGATCCTCTCCAGGCCAATGACGTCCTCATCCTCCGGAGCCATGAATCCAATGCCCCTGGGTCTGCTGGTGGCCAGGCCTCAGAGAAGCCAAGGGAGGGCGCCGGGAAGTCACGGAGGGCACTACCTTTTTCAGAGAAGAAGAAAAAACCGGAGACATTTAACAAGACCCAAAATCAGGAGAATACTTTCCCTTGTAAAAAATGTGGCAGGTAAGATGGTGGGCCCTGCCTCCCCTGGGACCTAGCAGAGTGGCCACCCCTGGGGAGGGCAGGGAAAGCTGCTCTTGAGGGGAAAGGGCAGAGGTAGTGGGAGCTCTCGCCTTGCTTTCCGATTGGCAACGGGGGTTTCTAGGGCAGTGATGTCACCTGGCGGCTCTGAGGAGAGGGATGATGGGGCTGAGTCAGGAACCCATCTCCCCTGGAATAGGGGTGGGAGTGAGTGGGCCGTGTGGCCCGAGCCCATCAGGCAGGGCCGGGGCGCCCCGGTGGGGTGCGCATTTGCACACTGCACAAACACACGCGTGCACGCGCGCTGTCGGGCCTGCTGGCCCCGGGGAGTGGGGCCGGCCCTCTGATTTGAGCCCCTCCTGCCCCGCCGCAGGGTGTTCTACAAGGTGAAGAGCCGCAGCGCCCACATGAAGAGCCACGCCGAGCAGGAGAAGAAGGCCGCCGCGCTGAGGCAGAAGGAGAAGGAAGCGGCGGCTGCTGCGGCCACCGCAGCCGCCAACTCTCCCCACCAGCCGGCCCTGCGCGAGGAGAGCGGCGCGGGGGAGCGGGGCTGACGGCCCGGGGTGGGGGGGCCCGGCCGAGAGGGCGCCCCGCGGCTGGCCCGAGCCCCTGCAGCCCCCGCAGCCCCCGGGGCCGCCGGAGGGAGCGCCGAGAGACGGCGCGGACTCTGCTCTGCAGAACCAGACAATAAAATAAACGGCTCTGGTAGTTATCAAAGGCCCAGGAGCAGTCTTCAGGGCTGCAGGATCCAGTTCTCTTGCATTCGGGGTCGGAAGTCGTCCTCAAGCTCTTCTGGAACCGCGGAACAGCGAAGGTCCCTGCCGGCTGGGGCTGCCCCTCGCCGGGATGTCTGCCACCCCGTTCCTCTTTGTGTGTCCCCGCCACCACACCCCCCCCCCCCACCCCTTCGGTCGTGGAGAGCCAGGCAGGATGGTTCCCCTCCCCGAGGACATCCGAGGCGGCACAGGTCCTGCCCCCAATCCCCCGGCCAAAGGGACTCCCCTGGAGGGAGTGTGGCGGTCCTCTCTGAGAGGGAGCTCAGCCTGGTACCCGTGCTGTCCCCTGTATGACAAGGGCCAGGCCTACGCTGCTCCAGTGACCCAGTCCTCAGGCCACCTCCTCTGGGAGGAGAGCTGCCGGAATGCCTAGAGGCCAGAGGACAGGTGCCTGTCCCTTTGCTGCTGGCCCGCAGCCTGCTGGGGCTGAACAGTTTCTCTCAAATAGGGGTCGGGTGGGGGTGGGGCAGCGTTCCTCTCCGGAGCCGCCCGGAGGGGCTAGGAAGGGTGCCGAGAGTGGAAGCTGCTGGGCTGGGCTGGAGGGAACTCTGAGATCGACCTTTGACTCTCCTGCTTCCCACCTTTTTGCCAAACACCTTTGGGCCCTGGAGGCTGCAAAGGGAGCTTATCCGGGGCCCAGCCTGCTCCCCCTTGGTGCGAGTTCCTTCCCTGCCTCTTTCCTGCCCTTGGCTGCTCCCCTCTATCCCCATCCCATCTGGTCTAGTGCAGCCCCCAGTCCTGCCTGCTGGAGATTTCTGGATCCTTCCCTGGGAGGGCGAGGTCTCCTAACCAGATTGGACAGGAGCCTTCATTCCTTGACTTGTGTCATTTGGGAGCTATTTATTTATTCGTAATATTTAATTTTTAACATCCTCTCAGGGACCAGGGGCCTCCTGCTTTACAGAGGCCCAAGTGCATTTATCCCAAAACAAGGCACCTTCTTGGCATCCACCCCACCCCCCATTCCTAAGACCCTAAGGTCCCTCACCTCATTGCTCTGGAAGCTCTTGCCATTAGGAGTGATAGTAGCACTGAAAGAGGGTAGAAAGGTGTAAGGTGTCACCAAAGCCACACACAGACTAGCAGAAGCAAGGGAGCTCAAAGGCAGTTCTTAATTGCTACCTCTTCTCTGGCTGTATTTTCAAGTTGCCTGAGGGGATTGGCTGGAAGCCAGGATTCTGGCCTTGTTTCTGGCTTGACTGAAGCCATATTTGGCATGGAGTCACTGAAGTGAAGGGCTGGAAGTTTCTAGGGGCCCCAGCACTTGCCAGTCCTGTAGGAGGGCTGAGTTACTTTTCTATCTTGTTATTCAGCCTTAGTTGTGTTAAAAGCTACAAGTGAATGCATATATATGACAGGTCAGCAGGTTAGGAAGGAGCTAAAAATTCTGCCACTCTCCTTATGAGATAGCCAAAAGGCGCCTTGTCTGATAGGGAGTGGGGAGGGAGTTTCTTTCTAAACTGCACTAACAGGTGTTTCTCAGCATTCATTTATGCATTAATATGGTTCTTCAGGACCCCAGTGATGGGAGTAACAAAATTCTTCTCCCTGCCAGACTCCAGGAAGCTACCTACATCTTCAAGTTCCCAGTTAATTTCCCCCAAAGGCTTCTTCATGGTCCCAAGACTGCAAAAATCTGGCATACCCTCCGGAAACAGGAGGGTGGCAAATTTAGGCTGTCTTCTCAATCACTTGTATAATAAGAGTGCCTTCGCAGCTTTGCCCCAAAGTGCTACTTATGTTTCCCGAGGTTTTTTCTATTTCGGTAGTATTTAGTTTCAGGCTCCTCTGTAGACACGTGGTAAGAGGAAACCTCCTTCGTTTAGAGTAATTCTCCTATTCTAAGCTCATAGAAACCAGACTGGGTAAATTTTGGTGGAGAAAATCAAGCTGGTACCTGTGTATTAATTCCACCAGACACTGTATTTTAGAAGGGCTCATGCTCCATGGTGGAGTCCTATCTAGAATATTTGGTGAAAGTTAAAACGTGTAGCGGGCAGATGCCATTGTTCCAAGTGACCTGCAAACAAAGTAGGTGCAGCCATAGGAGTTGGGACAGGTATATCCTTTATGGTGCTTTCTCCCTGTGAACACAATTAGCTCGTCTTTTGTTAATTCTTTTTCTTACTGTCTTCTGTTCAGAGCTGTTTGCTTAAAGAAGTTAAATGACAAACAACTCCGGCTTTCTGATGCCCTCCCCACGCCATCTCCCATATCCATCTTCCAGTCTCCACCTACACTTAGCTAAGGGCATGAAGCTAACCTAGTGCCTGTGTTCCAGACCATTTCTGAGGTCTCTCACCCACCCAAGGAGACTGTGCTTCAGCACACTGTCCTCCATGCCTTCAGCAGCCCCCCTCACAGCTAAGGTACACCCTCATCCTTTCTGCCACCCCCCCTACCCCTGACACAGAGGTTGTATGTTGCTTATGTCTAGAGAGATCCCCTATATTTAACTGCCTCAGTGACCTGACCTCTTTCTTCTCATGTGCCAGATGTTAAGATGAAGGAGGAATACAACACATACTCAAGCCTCAGCTATTTAAATATATTTTCCCTGGGGCTGTCTTTTTTCGAATGGTATTTATTACCAGACTGGCAAGCCTAAATCCTTAGGTTTACAGGAAGTATGCATATTTTTATAAAACAATTGTATGTCCTCCCCATATTTTGCTGTGTTAATATTTGCCTCTAACAGTTTGCAGCTGTTTCAACTTTCCCTCATTTGTCTCTAAGTTGAAGGCCTTGTTTGGAGGGGACAGCACAGGAACAGCCTTGACAGTCTGTAATTATTGTACAAATATTTTAATAGCATATAAATAAGTATATTCCTTTTATTTTGGAAAAAAATGATCAGACACTGCCTTTTGTGTGTTTGCTGCCTGTGGCACCCTTTTTTAAAAAGACTGTTACATATTAAAATAGTGTGTATATATATATATAAATATTACCTCTTTTGCTGTACAGTTGTGATAGACCAGACTGAAGATTTTATTTTTTGTGTGCTTTTTATAAAAAAGAAAAAATAACACACTAAAGTAAATCTTGCGGATGTGATTGTAATGTACCTATGTAACTTATTTACTTTTGAATGTTCTTCTGTATCTTTAAACCTTTTATTAAATAAGGTTTTAAAAATTCGGAGTTGAATTCTGTGTTCTTTTGGGGAGATTTTCAACCACCCGGGATTGAGGTTGGGTGTCCCCGTTTTGCTTGCAGGGGATTACTTGACAGTTTTGAACTACAAAGATTCTCTTTTATCACCTTTTTGTCAAATGATGCCAGGACGGGGAAAAACAACAAGCTAGCGTGTCTGCCTGGCTACAAAGATTCCTGAAAAGATACAGGTATTTTTACAAAATTTTAGACAAGGAAAAGTCTCAACTCAGTGTCTCACACAAAAATATGTACAAAGCACACTTCCCACGGGTTAGTTTCGTGGAGATGAAGTAGCGAGCGTGCAGAAGGCAATCAGGTGGACAAGCGAAGCCGGTATTTTTCCTACGCAGCGGTAGGCCAGTCTGCTTTGACGGACGTCACCTTCACTCCACTCCTGAATTTTCGTTTAAACACGGTGCTTTGTTTACAAAAAAAAAAAAAAAAATTCTGGAAAATGTGAAAAAGGAAATGCGCCTTCAGAGTAAGCTGTGCCCGGAGCGCCTCGCACCATGGCAACCGCTCGACCCCCGCCAACCGCGGGAGCGCGCGGAACTCGCGTCCTCAAGGCCGCCGTTGCCATGGCTACGCCCAGCCGCGGGGGCGGGACCTGGCGGAACGGCGCTCCGGGAGCCGGCCCCGCCCCCCACTGCGGCAGGAACGCCTCCGAGGGCTGCGGGTCGGTCGACCTGGTGGCGGAGCTGCGCCACACCGCCGCAGCCGGTTGCAGCCGGCGCACGGCTGCCCCTGCCCGCCCCTGCCTCCGCCACCTGCAGCGTCGTTTCCCCGTCCTTCTGGCGCGTCCGCTGCCCGGCCTGTGTCCTCGGTCCTCAGACGCCCTCGCCGCCTGGAGCCATCACCGCGTCTGCAAGGAAGCCGCTTGCGGCCTGGGCTCGCCGCCGCCGAGACCTCAGAACTGTCTATTCCTTCGGGGACGACACAGCCTTCGTCTGCAAAGCAGCCGCTCCTCCGCCTGAGGGCCGGCCTCCGACCGCGAACGCCGCGGGATCGTCTCCCGGGAGGTGCCGCGGGTGTCCGGCGCCCCGGCTGCAGGGAGAAGGCGGCCACGCCCCGCGGCCACACCCCGGCGCCCCTCCAGCCCCGCGGTTCCAGCTTTGGCCACCCGCCCTCGCTCCTCGCCTGCCTTCTTCGCGGCGACGCGACCCCCTGCCTGCGCGTGGAGACCCCGGCAGCGGACCCCGATCGGAGACGCCAGGTGGCGGCGGACGCGTGACCGACTGCCTCAGCCTCCCCGAGGCTTCGCTCCGAGAACGAGCCGACGGACTGACTTGGGGGGGCGGGCAGCGAAAGGACAAGAGCAGGATTCTGGTGTCATTTGTTAATTGTGATCGCGTGAAGCTTGCCTCCCTCGGGCATATTGGGGCGAGTGTCAGCAGCTGTTCTGAGTCCTAGAGCACAGGCAGACACAGCCTAATCCGTATTTATAGAATTGGGGCCCGTGATAGTTGGGAAAATGGCGATGACACTGTTGGAAGACTGGTGCAGGGGGATGGATGTGAACTCCCAGAGAGCCCTGCTGGTCTGGGGGATCCCAGTGAACTGTGATGAGGCTGAAATCGAGGAGACCCTCCAGGCTGCGATGCCTCAGGTGCCCTATCGAGTGCTTGGGAGAATGTTTTGGAGGGAAGAGAATGCGAAAGCAGCCTTGTTAGAGCTCACTGGCGCTGTCGATTACGCCGCGATCCCCAGGGAGATGCCGGGGAAAGGAGGGGTCTGGAAAGTGGTCTTTAAACCCCCGACTTCCGATGCTGAGTTTTTAGAAAGGTTGCACCTCTTCCTGGCGAGAGAGGGGTGGACCGTGCAAGATGTTGCCCGCGTCCTTGGCTTTCAGAACCCCGCTCCCGCCCCAGGCCCAGATATGCCTGCAGAGATGCTAAACTATATTTTGGATAACGTTATTCAGCCTCTTGTTGAGTCCATATGGTACAAGAAGCTGACGCTCTTCTCGGGGAGGGACATCCCGGGGCCCGGGGAGGAGACCTTTGATCCCTGGCTCGAACACACTCATGAGGTTTTAGAGGAGTGGCAGGTGTCTGATTTAGAAAAGAGGCGGCGATTGATGGAGAGTCTTAGAGGCCCTGCCGCTGATGTCATCCGCATCCTCAAGACTAACAACCCTTCCATAACCACTGCCGAATGCCTGAAGGCGCTCGAGCAGGTGTTTGGCAGCGTGGAGAGCTCTAGGGATGCGCAGGTCAGATTTCTGAACACTTACCAGAACCCGGGAGAGAAGTTGTCTGCCTATGTCATTCGTCTGGAGCCTCTTCTGCAGAAGGTGGTGGAGAAAGGGGCCATAGATAAGGATAACGTGAACCAGGCCCGCCTGGAACAGGTCATTGCAGGGGCCAACCACAGCGGGGCCATCCGAAGGCAGCTGTGGCTGACGGGGGCTGGGGAAGGGCCTGCCCCTAACCTCTTCCAGCTGCTGGTGCAGATCCGGGAGGAGGAGGCCAAGGAGGAGGAGGAGGAGGCTGAGGTTGCCCTCCTGCAGTTAGGCCTGGAGGGGCACTTCTGAGGCCCTGGAGTGGGGCTGTAGTACAGATGTAGATCACAGCCGATTTCCTTGTCTCCGTGCTGTCTTACAGGTGTGTCTCTTAGTTGTGAAGACTTCGCCATGTTCTCTTGTTTGGGGGGGGGGGGTGGAGGGAGTCAGGCCTGGGTATTCGGGTAACATTAGTACCGCCTCGCCAGTGAGCACCCTGCCCTGCTCCAAAGGGAGTGGTACTGGCTGCAGTGCCGAATACAGACCTGTCCGCAGGAGCTCAGCTGTCCTTGTGGCAAACTTCAGTTGTAAAAAAACATGTGAATTCGTGACATGTCCCATTGAGGCAATTAAATGTGAAATTGCATGTTCAGATGTTCAGCGCAGGGCCTGGCAAACGCGAGAAGTGTTCAGTAAATACAGGAGCTGTTGTTAACTAATACCGTGAATAGTTTTTTGTGTTTACAGTAAATTGCTCCTCATTTACATTAATGGAAAGAAACGTGACTTAATTAGATGCTACTTAGTTATTCAAACAAAGCGAATTTCTTACTTTTCATCTTGAAACATCTGGATCAGTTTAATTGAAGAGTATTCTGAGACTATGGAATGGGGTGTTAGAAAAATACTGCAGTTCTAGAATTATGTAAATCAATTTTTCTCTGTACAAGATACAGATATAAATTGCATGGGGAGGTTAATAAGAACCGGTTACAGTATCTGTTCCCCCATTTCAAATATTTGTCATTGAATAGTAGTTCTTGTTCATGCTGATTCTAAGTGTTCTAAATTTGAAGTTATCAAAATACATGTAAATGAATAAAAGAATTTAAAAAAATTCTGTTGTTTTTCTGACATGTATACAAAATTTCATTGTAATTAAGCTCTATATTCTCTTAGGAAGACTTCCCCATGTCACTAAAACAAACAGACAAACAAACCAGTTACTTTATCTTTAAGCTTTATAGCATACTACGTTAAGTTTAAATTGCAGAACTTTTTAATGTATTCCATTTTTGCACGTTTTCTACCAGGAAAATGTTAGAAGGCTAAATAGATATAAGTAAATATTAACTTACCATACAATGTTAGGAAATCCTGAAATGAGGCTCAGGATGCTATCTAGCAATGCTTTTTCTCCCCTTTTAAATCCCTTTTCAGGTAAAAATGTTTTGCTACAGGAATTCCTCATACCTGTTTAAAATGAATGTTTCAGATTTATAGCAGTCCTTTTATATGAAAATGGTATAAAGAGGGACAGTTTAAAAACATATTTGACTGCTGGGACGCCTGGGTGGCTCAGTTGGTTAAGCAGCTGCCTTCAGCTCAGGTCATCATCCCAGCGTCATGGGATCGAGTCCCACATCGGGCTCCTTGTTCCGCAGGGAGCCTGCTTCTCCCTCTGACTCTGCCTGCCACTCTGTCTGCCTGTGCTTGCTCTCACTCGCTCTCTCTCTGACAAATAAATAAAATCTTTAAAAAAAAAAAAAAAAAACATGTTTGACTGAAGAGAATCAGTGACTGAAGATGTTTTGTCTTGAGATCCCAATAAATCCAGAAATAGTTACATGAACATAAAGAGTTCAGTGGGGTTTTCCCCTAGTAACAAGGCTTTAAAATTATAGCCAATCTATTTAACAATCATAAGGCAAAAAATTATTTATAAAGGCTAATACTGATATACAGTCTACAGATATTTCTGCATACTCACTTATGTCCTCATCTGCCATGTCAGGTCTGTTCCACGCTCACAATCTTCTCTCCAGAGATCTCCACATACTTGACCCTCACAACAGATACCGAGTCTTCGCTTCCCCCACCAAACATGGCCTCATTCCTCCACTCCCCAACTCATTCCCATCATCTTGGTGGCATGGCACTGGGTACACACACCCCACTTACTTCTTAGAATCTTACCTGTACACACACAGCCACTCCCACCTCCCCCCCAGCACTCCGTCCCTACCCCCATGCATACACTGCAGCAGTCTCCACTGCAACCATACGTTCCCGTCTCTCCACACGTACACACACATGTGCTCCCACTGCCGCTTCACACCAACCGGCCACCACACATATACACACATTCTCACCCACACATACTACATTCATAACAAAAATAATGAGTTCATTTTTTTCACCCAGTGTTGCAGGCATCTTTCTACGTCTGTACATAGGGATACACCTTCTTATAGCTGCAGAGTTGACTAAATTTTAGAAAGGAGGGTTATTACTTAGGATTCTTTTATTATATATAACAATTATATATCTACATATACATACATATATATTTAATACATACATATAACAGTATACATGTCAGGATTCTAGACATCCACCCTTTAGTCTAGAAAATAATGAACTAAAAGTAATCAGCTGTTTCTAATCTGAATTAAAGTTTTCTCTTTATAGGCTCAGAGACTAAAATCTGCTTTTTAAAGGAGGACAGCAGCAAGAAACATCCTTAAAACCAAAAAACTGTGGAATAAATAAGTAGAAACTGCACTACAGTACCATTCTGAGACCAAAATTATATTCAGCTGATAGTGCAGAATACGTGCTGAGACAGCATATAATGTTACGGCCATTCCGTATGGAAATTCCGTAGGGAAATGCTACGCTCTTCCCTACTTCTTGTGTATCACAAAGGGGCTGGCCAATGTCAGGTTATTCCAGACCACACATCAGGGGCCTCTTAACCAATCTTAACCTCCCATACCACTAGTGAGGAGAAGACTAGGACTTGTCACGTGCAGTAGTAACTTGCTCTCTTGGGAAGCACTCTTTCCAGGATACTAATCATTGAAACGGTGCCCAGAGAACTTATGGTGAACACTTAGAAAACTGGGAGAGGAGACTGTCCTATAGGGGGAAAAAAAAAGCATAAAGAAATGAGTCAATCTCTCCCCCGCTTCTCTCATGCACACGCACATAAGCTCTGTGGAATGTTTGATCCAAAGACCAAATTTCTTCAGAATTGAATGTCATTGGAAGTCGTTGCTCTGTACTAGCTAAAACTAATGGGTCATATAACCAAAAAAGATACAAATTATTTTTTTTTATAAAATAACACAATTTATTACTATTTTAAAACATGTCTCACAAAATAACATTCAGAAACTCAACATTTCTAAATAATTTAACACAATAAGTTTAGTCATAAAGTCATGCTACAAAATTCCTGCATATAAAAGATTATTACCAAAGTATTAATAGATGTTAAAATGTTCTTCAGAATGGAATTGGTTCTAGAAGCCAAAGATTCTGGAATGATGCTCGTTATCACGACTGACACCCTGGGAGAAGTAGCTAGCTGTATGCATATTCTCCATAGCTACTGACTCGCCAGTCCTGTGGAACAGATCCCTCTAGGCGATAGCACCTCAGAGGCAGGTACCCTGTGACAGATCCAAGAAGCAAAGAACTTCCCACCCTTGTAACATGAGCCACAACTTAATTTAACCAACATCTAAATTAATTTTGCAAATCTAGATGTGGGAAAGATAACTCACGAAGTTTCTATTCTGAGAGGATTCTACTTGACACATTCCCCAGAGGGACGACTGTCAATGTAGCGGATGTGGAAGATGACACCAACAAGGGACACAGGGAAATCCTGACTCTGATTATGTCAACAGACAACTACTGCGCAGGTGGGCTTAGAACGAGCAAGGATGAAGTTGGATTCTCCAATATCCACGTGCAGGCTAGGTATTTACCTATCTGCCCTTTGGGAGTACTTTCCACCAACATCCAGTTTATAATTTTAAAGTGCAAATCTACTGCAAAATAGTTCATTCTCTCCCACTCCCTTGTTAAATTTGCTGGATCAGAATTTGGTTGGCTGGTTCCCCTCTATTTTAGCCCAATATGGGAAATTTACTAGAATCCAGTTATGACTTCTCCAAGTGGCAAGAGAAAATTTTTCTTAGTTTAGGAAAAAAGTAAGACTCTGTCTCAGTTTTTTCTTTCAGTTTTCTTCCTTTGTAGTCATTAGCTTATAAAAAGGCAGGGATAGAGATTTAGATGTGGGATTTCTGAAAGTTCAGTGATTTTTTTTTTAAGCACACCCCCCCCTTTTTTTTTTATTGTGCCTATTTTATGGTTTTACAAAAACAAAAACCAAAACCTCATGCTGGAGTGAAGATAAAGGAATACGGTCAAGTTAGCTGTGACGGAAGTACCAAATCCATTACACTGAATCTTGCTTTATATTTAATTTTTCACAGACCCATTAAGCAGCCTAAATAAAGAAAATGTGTGTCAAAGGAATAAATTTCAGTTAAAGAATAACTTTCAGTTCAGAAATTAGTTTCCTCCCTTTACCAATACTTACAAAGTAAGGTCTTCACAAATTGACAGACTGTGGTCCGAGAGACACTAACTACTCATATAATCGATACTTTGACACTCCTCTCCCCCCACACACATCAATTTTTAAAAGTTAATGATTAAATCCAAACTTTATAGACCCTACACTTCTTCCATTTAATCTTAAGAAAAACCCAGGTAGAAGATTCTGGGTCAGAGAGATAAACAATCTTCCATTCCACTTACACATCACCGATTTTGAGAATAAATCAACAGTTAAGATTCATTTCTTATTCCTTGTTACTCTACTTCAGACCACTGGTAAAAGGTATTAGAAGAAGTGTCTATTCAAGCCAAAATTTCTTTTTCCTCACAAGAACCACATTTAAGTATCTTATAACTATACCGAGTTAGTGACCATCATGATCAGACATTCCTCTGATCACATTCAAAACTGGTGTCTACAGTATTTAATGACTGCTACAGTCTGGAAAATTCTATGCATTAGTGGACAATGAAGGAACATTTAAAGAATGAACACTTAAAGAATGATCCATTTTCTAAAAGCACACTCAGAAAGTTCAACTTTAGAGATAAAGAAAAATCTACCATAAAGTTGAGTTCTGTTAGAGTGATAGAGAGGTAGGTTAATAATTACTGTCCTAAGAAAAGCAAGAGTGCTAAGAAATAGAAGTTGAGACCCTGCTGAAAAATATAAGCTGAACCTTCCAGCCCTGAGTTTCTAGTGTTATATGAAAATTATTAAAATGACCATTACCAAAGAGAAAAACACCAAGGACCATTTTCGTTGCACCCATGATTATTAAATACGGCACCTTCTCACATATAATAACTGAGGTGGCATATATGACAATGGAGTGAAAATAATGCACCCTGGACAAAAGGAATGTTAGTATAAAGCACTGGTTCTTCACCAGGGGCAGATTTGCTCCTATGCCCCTGCCAGAAGGGACAGATGGTAATGTCTGAAGACATTTGTGGTTGTTACAACTAAGCAGGGGGTACTGCTGGCATCTAGTGAGGAGAAGCCAGATATGTTGTTAAACATCCTGTAATACACAGGACAATATCATCCAACCCAACGTGTTAATAGGGCCAAGACTGAGAAACTCTGATTTAAAGGAATAAAATCCTATGAACAGAGAACACAAAAACCTTTCAAGGTCTTGACCAGGTAATATACCCATAAGCTTAGAGTTAGGGAACACAGAAAAGTTGAATTCTTTGTAGACTAAAATCAAGTTACCTGTGAAAAGTTAAAATACTGAACTGATTTTAGAGCTCTACCATCATTATGAGAATAGAAGAAATTTAAATGAGCCACTAAAATGGCATAATGCTTTAAACCAGAAGCACAGAGAAAAGCCATTCCAAGTAGGTCAAGTATATAATCCATAAACCAAAGGGATTTAGTATCCGCTAAATTTTCCAGTAAAGATGATTTAAGGAATGATTGGAGAGAATGTTCAGAACGTACTCATACATCCTATCTTCCATTTTCTAATGGCATGGATTCTGATTTTAACTCCATGAAATGGATGCATAGAAGTCATTCAAATATTTGCTGAAACTAAATATGAATTTTGTGTGAAATGGACACAGAAAAGCACCTTTCATTTCTTTGAGAACTATCAGTGATTAAAGACATTAAGAAACAAGGAGAAGCTGAGAAAATTAGTTTCCATATTATAAAATTCAGAAAACCACACACCAACACTGTAAGCCATTTTACAGATTCAATATAAAGGCATCCCTTCCTATTACATTCACTTCCAGAGTAACTTTTGAAAATATATCCATAAATTGTAAAATGGCTTCAAGCTTGCCTACTGGGTGAAGTGTGAACTACAACTGAACTACAACAGAAGAAGATCGTCTTCCCTCCTAGTTTGGGGGACTTAAACATCACACGGGGAATACTCATTGTCTACAGTTCACAAAAGAAGTACCCAAAGTCTTTGAATGTATAAGCCAGAGTAAAGATTTCTTCCTATCAGATTATGAGGAAGAACAAAAAGGAAGCTAAAAAAAGTGTTGGACTCATTTTTCCTCTTGCTGTTTATACTTAGTATTGATTGTCAAAGCAGTGGTCCCTTTAGATCAGAGTGACTCAGAGAACTCATGTAATTCCCACTTAAATGA
Source organism: Mustela nivalis (assembly GCF_964662115.1). NCBI lineage: Eukaryota > Metazoa > Chordata > Mammalia > Carnivora > Mustelidae > Mustela > Mustela nivalis. The sequence continues at coordinate 14,766,504 of NC_139025.1, read as the reverse complement.
TAGTTGAAATTTTCTGAAAGCTAGGACTATGCAATCACTTTTCTAAAAAATGACTCTCCCCTCTGACTGATTTTACACAAGTAAATGGGGAAATAAGAATCAGTCTCTGGTTGAGGGACTTTAGGCACAATTTGGCAGAGCGTCTCTGACTTCTTTTCTGCAATCTGTGATTCAGTCATGACTTGCTATGAACTTCCTCTGGTTACTGACTACTGACTACTATACCTGGTACTTTCCAAAAAGATTTTTTTTTTTTCCTTACAAATTCTAAGCTCTGTATCCAACTATTGCTTTGCAATTTTGAGGTTAAGTCACCTACCATGCTTCATAGAGAAGGCAATCTTCAAAAATGTTGCCATTTGTCTGGGATCCCATAATGAAATACCTCTTCTCTTTTCCCTCCATAATCACTTACATAATTCATTTTAAGAGCTGTCTAACTTAGAAACATTCTAAAAATATATTTTGAGATTCTAAATTTAATCTACTGAAAGGTATCAGATGCAGTCTTTTAGGCTCTATATTCTTATTTATAGCAACCACTTCTCCCAACATGAGGGTCAACAGAACAAAGTTATTGGAGAAAATTTTGATATATATGAATAGCCAACATTTACACTAGGAATTCAAATATAACTACTGTTTACATATATTCCCTTATATAACATATAAGGGACTATAAACCAAAAAGTGTGCCTAAAGTCAGGTCCACATGAATAACATGACCACAGCAGTGGTCAAAGGAATGATCATGGCCATCATTTTCACCACTGACCCGGACCACAGCATGACTGACTGTGCACAGTGACTCAAGTGGCCAGGCATGCAAACACAAGCCAAATTCCAGTTGACAATGCACATGTTTTTTAGAAAAACAAGTAAGTAAATATAACATGGGCTATAAGGCCTCCAAGATATTAATTTTTCCTTTTTCACCACAGCTTTTCCAACTGGGCTTTGGGAGTCTTTGTTCTAGGGCTGCTTTGTATTTCTTCTAAGAGGAACCCCTCCTGTCACTGTGGTGCCTTCTGAACCAAAGGCATAACACATTTGTGCTTCTGAGTCATAAGGACATGGACCTTCAGGAAAGATGGTCTACAGATTCAAAAGTTAAGTATATATATTTAAATGCCTGGTCTGGAAAAAAAAAAAAAAACCTAAACAAGATGAATAAAGAACAGTATTTGTTGTTCTTTGTTGTTAAAAATGACTGGTCTATAAAAGTTTTGTAGACGGGGCCACATAAGTACATAACTGGGACTGAAGACAAAAAACTGAGAATTTGAGTTTCTAAAAAAAGTACTAGGATGAATGAAGTTGGTGTTACCGTTTGGGGGGAGAAACAATAGGTTTAAAAAAAAGATAGGAATGAGAGATTTGTTTTATCTGAAGAACCTTTTGCCCCACACAGAATCTTTAAAATAGACAATTATACAAAACTTATCTATTGTTCTTATGACATTTAAATAAGTTAACACAAAGCAGAAAACGTGGTGTTAGTTATCTTCTTCCTCATCCTCTTTAATTACTGGGGTACCTAAAATGAAAAAGAAAATTATTTCTGGTCATTCTCAAAAGACTGTTAAAATTCTAAATGAAAATATTTTCCTATTAACTTGAGAAGCTATGAGATGCTAGGAAGTGTGCCATAATAAAAATAATTTCATAAAATAATCTTAATTTCAAATTATCCAAAAAGCCCCTCAGGGAAATTCTCAAATGGATTAATATAAGTACTTATGAATATGGCTCCCTAAATACGGAGTTGCACATGAAATGGTTACAGGTGCCAGGCAGAAAAATAAAGCCTGATCCACAGTAAAAACTTTGTATGTTAAACACAAAGAAATATTCTTCATTTTTCACAATAAAAATACAATCCCAGTGTTGCCAGAAATCTGAATTTTTATATTATTCTCCCAAATATTAAACAATAGGGACAAATTTGGGGGCGGGGACACATCTGCAGGCTGTCACTGGGCCAAGGGCCACCCATCTCTGAGCACTGGCATTTGAAGCCTGCCCACAATTTGACCTTGATCCACTGTTCTGTCTTAACTCCTCAGACAGTCACCTTCTGCACCAGCTAAACTGATCAATTCACTGTCTCCCAAACTCACGGTGCACACTCTTACCCCTGGAGCCTTGTTCGACAGAGTTCCTCCATTTTGGAATGTCCCACAACTCGCCTTCCATCTAAACCCCACCCTTAGTAAGAAACCAATCCACTGCCTCTTCCTCTGTGATCCTTCCGTACACAACATTTATGTTGTTTATGTCAGCAAGCAGAGTTTCATCCCTCTGCACTCCCCACAGCATCTTTTTGCAGGGGGAGAGTGAACGTATTATTGGAGTATAACATCCAAAGTACAAAAACTACAGATCAATAAATATACACAAAGTGAACACATCTGGTAATCAGCAACCAGATTAGGTAGAGAACATTATTAGAACCGTCCACTTCCATTCACTATCCCCCACAAAAGGCTTATTCTATCCTAATGTCCAACACCACAGGTTACTTTGCCTGTTTTTGAAATTGATATGAACAGGATGGCATAATATACAATCTGTGTCTGGCTTCTGTTACTCGACATTATGTTTGCATGACCCATCTATACTGTGTGAAATTTGTAGTTCATTCTTTCTTATTGCTGTTTAATATTACATTGTATGAATATGTCATAATTTATTCTATTGTTGATGGGCATTTGGGTTGTTTCCAATTGATAGCTATTAAAATAGTTCTGCTATGAACATTCTCATACACGTCATTTGGTAAACATATATATCCTTTTCTCTTGGGTATATAGCTAGGAGGAAAAGTGGGGTCATAACGGATATGTACGTAGAGCTTTCATAGATAATGCCAGTTTTCCAAAGTGGTTATACCAAGTTACATCACCATCTGGCAAGGTCTGAGAGTTCTAGTTCTCCATGTCCCACTAATATTTGGCATTATTCTTTTCATTTTAGCTTTTTAAGATTCCCCAGTTCTGCTTATAAGCAACAGAAGAGAAGCAAAAGTAGGCAAATGAGCAGCTGTAGCTATCTCTGTTCTGGTCTATTCTACTAGGGTAGACTAAGCTGGTTCTCCTAGGGGCTGTTTGGATTGGCTTGAGGTCAATACTTGGTCCAAAAGCCTACAATGTGGCTTGGTCTATTCAAGGTCTACATGGGGCGTTCTGTTCCATTTTTAAGGGAAGGGTTTTATTTCCTGTAGGCAACCCTGAAAGAAGACAAATGACTTTAAATGGTTTCTAGAATCCAACCAAAGGTGAACGTTAAAAAGCTAAAGTTCAGGGGCACCTGGGTGGCTCAGTGGGTTAAAGCCTCTGCCTTCGGCTCAGGTCACGATCTCAGGGTCCTGGGATCGAGCCCAGTATCAGACTCTCTGCTCGGCAGGGAGCCTGCTTCCTCCTCTCTCTCTCTCTGCCTGCCTCTCTGCCTACTTGTGATTTCTCTGTCAAATAAATTTTTAAAAATCTTTAAAAAAAAGACAATAGGGCAAATATGTATTTGGTACATGGGATGATGATGATGATGATTACGTAGTTGGATATTGCTTATTTGTTTCTTCTAAATATTTTTCTTTCTCTCCATTCAATCAGGTAGCCTAGTTGGCTTTGGATCACTGCTACAGGGGCATGTGGAAAGTAGAGAAAGACCATCAGATTTACCGGCTTTTGTCTTCGAAAGGCCTAAGAAGATTCCTGGAAGACAGTTTGTGAGAAGATGCAGAATGATGTGGAAATAAAGGAGGGGGGCTAGTGATTCTCTTTAGATTAGAAAGGTTATTTCCCTGGGCTGGCAGAAAGAGAGAAGTCTGTGGATTCTGGAACAGTTGGGATCCTTGCCTGACTTCCTGGGAGGAGGTAAGATCCAGAGAAGTCTGGGACTATTATCATTTCCAGTTTTTAGCTTATAAAAGAAAAAGATTTGGTGAAATTAATTAACTAGGGACGCCTGGGTGGCTCAGTTGGTTAAGCAGCTGCCTTCAGCTCAGGTCATGATCCCAGCGTCCTGGGATCGAGTCCCACATCAGGTTCCTTGCTCCGCAGGGAGCCTGCTTCTCCCTCTGACTCTGCCTGCCACTCTGTCTGCCTGTGCTCGCTCTCGCTCACTCTCTCTCTGACAAATAAATAAATAAAATCTTTAAAGAAAAGAAAAGAAATTAACTAGCACGATGACGAAAAAGCTATTAAGTGGGAGAAATGGAACTTGAACCCAATCAGTCAGGGATAGCTACAAACATTGACACCTATCTTAAATATTGGTTAACTAAAATGAGAGGATGGGGGTAGAGCGAAAACTACAATTTGGGTCCAGCTGTGAAAAAGCGACTGCTTACCATTTATGTCTAGTTATCCTGCAAAATAATACCTGCCTTGAGAACAAGACCAGCTTTCTTGAAAGTTTCTGGTCTAGGGATGACCTTATACCAGTCTTAGTATGCTAGAAGGTGTTCATCTCACCCTGGCTCGACCCCGGACTGTAAAATTTCCTATGGAATGAAATGGCTTTGGAGATTAGGAACAAGCTATTTCTTTTTTAGTTTTGTTCCTTTTCATTATTCCACGTCACAAATTCAATCCCTATACCCAAAAAGCATTGTCCCAACCTCGCCCAGAGTCACTCACCATCCAGCTTTTTCAGTTTGGGAACTCTCTTGGTGGCTTCTTCAACCCAGTTTCCATCAGCAGAATGTTTCTCTTCCAGGGGATTGCCTACAAACACCAGGTCTTCCAGACATGGCAATTCTGCCAGCTTTACAAATTCAGCTACAAGTACAAGGAACACATTCCATATTAAAATGCCAAGTTGTCCTGTTACAATTTTGGGGGTTGAACTCGAGTATGTGTTTGTGACTATTCAGAACCCTCAGTGTGTGACAAATCGTTCAGAATGATTTGTTGGTTAAGATTTTGAAGAAAGTAAGGGATATTATATCATATGAAGTCATTCTCTGAAGACATTATTGAAAGGGAAGGAAAAAGAAAACATACCTCTTCTATCTTTACCCTAGCCTAAGGATGGGGTAAGAAAAGGAGATGAGGTTCAGAATCACAAAGACAGTAGCAGGTCTTCTCTATGCTGTACTGTATCAGTGTGGGTTAAGTCAAACTGCTTTTGTCTCTACCCATTCCCTCATCTTCGAGTTCTTTTTTTTTAAAGATTTATTTATTTTTATTTGAGGAATGCTTGGGTGGCTCAGTGGGTTAAAGCCTCTGCCTTCAGCTCAGGTCATGATCTCAGGGTCCTGGAATCGAGCCCCGCATCGGGCTCTCTGCTCAGCAGGAAGCCTGCTTCCCCCTCTCTCTCTCTGCCTGCCTCTCTGCCTACTTGTGATCTCTGTCTGTCAAATCAAAATAAATAAATAAATAAATACATAATTTTAAAAATCAAAAAAAATATTCATTTATTTGAGTGTGTGGGAGGGAGCAGAGGGAGAGGGAGACAGAGAATCTCAAGCAGACTCTCCTTTGAGTGTGGAGCCTGATGTGGGGTTCAAACCCACGACCCCGAGATTGGAAGTTTAACCAACTGAGCCACCCAGCCGCCCCTCATCTTTGAATTATTCTTTTTAAGATTTATTTATTTATTTTATATATAGAGAGAGTGGGTGGAGGGGCAGAGGGAGAGGGAGACAGTCTGAAAGAGACTCCCTGCTGAGCACAGACCCTGCAGGGCTTGATCTCACAACCATGAGATCACGACCTGAGCTGAAACCAAGACTCCAGAGCTTAACTGAACAAGCCATCCAAGTACCCCTCATCTTTGAATTTTCAAGGCACTGCATTCACACACCTATGGAAGAACTCATTACAGTTTTATAATTATTAACTTATAATAACTATAAGCTGTAATAGCTATAATAGCTATAATATAAGAGCCTGGCACAGTCCATAACACTGAACAGGGCTTTAGTAAATGCTGAATGAATAATACACTGTAAGAAAACAAAGTCAGGGCGCCTGGGTGGCTCAGTAGGTTAAAGCTTCTGCCTTCAGCTCAGGTCATGGTCCCAGGATCCTGGGATCAAGCCCCGCATCGGGCTCTCTGCTCAGCAGGGAGCCTGCTTCTCTGCCTGACTCTCTGCCTACTTGTGATCTCTGTCAAATAAATAAATAAAATCTTTAAAAGAAAAAAGAAGGGGCGCCTGGGTGGCTCAGAGGGTTAAGCCTCTGCCTTCGGCCCGGGTCATGATCTCAGGGTCCTGGGATCGAGTCCCGCATAGGGCTCTCTGCTCAGCAGGGAGCCTGCTTCCTCCTCTCTCTCTCTCTCTCTGCCTGCCTCTCTACCTGCTTGTGATCTGTGTCTGTCAAATAAATAAATAAAATCTTTAAAAAAAAAAAAAGAATATCTGATGTCTTTAAAAAATAAATAAAGAAAAAAATAAAAGAAAAAAGAAAACAACAACAAAAAAAGAAAACGAAGTCATATAGATGGCAAATACATCTTCCATCCAAGAATTATTAAATTTAAACTGATTCCATTCAAAAGTTAGGAAAGAAAGACTTTATTTAAGATTATTGCAAGATGCCTGAGTGGCTCAGTTGGTTATGTGGCTGCCTTTGGCTCAGGTCATGATTGCAGGGTCCTGGGATTGAGCCCTGCATCAGGTTCCCTGCTCAGTGGAGAGCCTGCTTCTCCCTCTCCCTATGCATGCTGCTCCCTCTGCTTGTGCTCTCTCTCTCTGTGTCAAATAAATAAAATCTTTTAAAAAATTTTAAAAAAAATCTGATTCCATTCAGCTTTTGGACAATAATTTTTTTCCATGATGAATAGGACCAGGATCTATTCAATTATAATCACTTTAAGTAAATATTTAAATGTAAATTTTACGCATTCAGCTGAAAGGCTGGAACCCTGTGTGCATTTAAAGAAATGTCCCCATTTTGCATCTTGTTCTCTATTTGGGCGATTTTCCATAAATAGGAGGTAGAAGAGCCAATGAAGAGCCAGCTTCAGCTTACCCCAGTCTTTTACGAGGTTATTAGACATGTAGAGAATCTTCAATTTCTTCATTACATGGATCCCTTTCAACTTCTCAATAAAATTGTAGGAGATCCATAGTTCTTCTAATGTGTCCCCTACTGCTTCCTGAAAAAGAAAGCAATTTGGTTTACAAGCTTATTTTTAAACATCAAGCTTTTAAAAAAACTTTTCCTCTGTCCCCTTTCTTATAAACAAAGGGGACAGAGGAAAAGTTTTTTTACTTTTCCTCTGACAATGGCCTTCAGAGTGAACTGAAACACACCTGGCCACTAGCAGGAGAGCTGAAGGCAATGTGCAAGTTATTTTCTCATTAAAAAGGCAAGTACAGGGCGCCTGGGTGGCTCAGTGGGTTAAGCTGCTGCCTTCGGCTCAGGTCATGATCTCGGGGTCCTGGGATCGAGTCCCGCATCTGGCTCTCTGCTCAGCAGGGAGCCTGCTTCCTTCTCTCTCTCTGCCTGCCTCTCTGCCTGCTTGTGATCTCTGTCTGTCAAATAAATAAATAAAATCTTAAAAAAAAAATAAAAAGGCAAGTACAACATTTTCTTCCTCTCTTCAAACTGATCTAAGAATAGCTACTGAAATATCAAAAGGGGAAATAACAGCAATATTTTATCACTTTTATTGAACTGTATAGACTTCAAATTATTTCCCTGTACATTTTATTATTTGATCCTTATACCATTTAAGATAGGCAAAGCAGGTTACTTGATTTCTATTATAGAGAGCTTAAAGGCATTTTCTAAGATCACAATGTTATTAAATAATAAAGCTAGGTCTAAATTTCAGGGTTTTTTTGTTTCAGTATTTACTACATAAACTTTCAAACACAAGAAGTTGGAAGAATCTTACAACAAAGGGCGCCTGGGTGGATCAGTGGGTTAAGCTGCTGCCAGATCATGATCTCAGGGTCCTGGGATCGAGTCCCGCATTGGGCTCTCTGCTCAGCAGGGAGCCTGCTTCCTCCTCTCTCTCTCTTTGCCTGCCTCTCTGCCTACTTGTGATCTCTCTCTGTCAAATAAATAAATAAAATCTTTAAAAAAAAAAAAAAAGAATCTTACAACAAGTATCTATGCATCTACGACCCAGACTCTATCATTAATATTCTACTATCCCTTTCCTATCACATATCTGTCCATCTAACCATCCACTATCCATTAATTCCTCTTCCTTTATTTATATAAAATAATCAAAATTTATTTTATTATTTTTCTTCTTATTTTGATGTATAAAATTCAGCTTAAAACCCACAGGCTTTCCATTATGGTATAAAGATCACACTGGATCTCAAGTGCTAGATTAATCAATGGTGGTACAAAGACTCTTCCTTCCTTTATAGACATAAGACAAATATAATGATTATTTCTCTTTATAAAAAAGAAATGAGGGGAACCTGGGTGGCTCAGTTGGTTAAGTGCCCGACTCTTGATTTTGACTCAGGTCATGATCTCAGGGTTGTGAGATCAAGTCACATATCATGTTCCATGCTGGGCAGGAAGCCTGCTTGGGATTCTCTCTCTCCCTCTCTCTCTGCCTGTCCCTCCACTAAAAAAAAGTGCTATGCAGGATCAATTACATGCTCAATTCCCTCTTATCCCCAAATAATTTACCTACAACCACATGGTAACATCTAGACTGTGGGGCCTAGGTCTACGTCCTGGTAATTTTCCCTTCAAAGACCCCTAAAGAAAGTAAGTGTACCCTGGGTAAATATCCTTAATGCATTTCCTGTACTGGTGGAAACAGGGGGAAGCCAAGAAGGGAGTGGCCTGAATTAGTCTGTGTGTCATCCCAACTCCCACAATTCATCATAGTTTCAACTTTGAACTTTCAACTTCATTCATATATCAGAACTTTGTGATTTAACCAAACCCCCTCCTCTAGTAGTTTTCTGGTATCTTCTCCCAAAGGACCTAATATAGCCTATCTTTCAGAAGAGGGCAATCAGTCTTCAAATCATTGAAAATATATTGTGTAAATTTTCATCTCACCACATCTCCATTCATCTCATGTCTCCAATTTAGAAAGTGTGAGGTAGCAGGAAAAACACTGACTAAATATGGATTATAAGATTTAGGCTCAATTCTGGGTTCTGCTGCTTAGTTAGTTTTGTTTTACATGTGCGAGTGAGGACCCTCAGTCAATTTCACATAGCCAATTTGTTGAATTTACTCTTTCACTGATCTGCTGAAAAACTGTTCAACTACTTATAAATGACAGCAATTCATTTTAGATAGGGTAGAAATTTCTTTAGCTAGGATAACTTTTGAAGATGTCTGTGATGTTTTATTCATCCAAGTACTAATTAAATTTTAGTTTAGTTTTCAGGATGTAGCTGTTTTACCACTGCTGAATTGCAGTGCATTTGAGGACTTTTCTTTGCTTGGCAATATGACTTTGCGGAATGAGAGTTTCTTATGTATATTGACTCACAAATGTATAGATTTGGGATGCCCAGAGCATAGTTCTTTCAAATCATTTTCAATCCATTCTGCTACTGTACTTCCGTAAATGGAAGGATTTGCTAACCAGCTCAATTAGATTACTGTTTTTATTGTTCTAATCATTTGAGAAGTGATTAGTGTCTAAATTATGAAACTGACATTCTACAAAGATGGACTGAAAAAACACAGCTGAGATGAAACAGCTGTATATTAAGACTAAATAAAATCTTAAAAATTTTCAAGGTGTTGAAACACAATTTTCTATATAGTTTTATGTAGGTAATAATGATAAGATTTTAGGAAAGCAATCTGGTGACTATGAACCAGCAAATCTGGCTAAACTGGTGTAGATCAGTTCAGTGAAATCTGTCATTAAGTGCACTGGCTCTTTGGAGAACCGGACATTGAGTAAACAGGTACTTAGCAAACTGGTCTGCTTCTGCATGTGATCAAATTATTCCTCCTCCTAGTTTCTTAGTCTGTAAAATAAGGAGGTTGGCATATTGAGATATCATTTCACACTCATCAGGATGGTTACTATCAGGCAAATGGAAAATAACAAGTGTTGGCGAGTATAGAAAGAAATTGGAATCCTTGTGCAATAATGGTGGGAATGTAAAATGGTACAGCTACTATACTACAGAACAGTTTGGTGGTTCCTCCAAAAATTAAAAATATGTGATCTGGGGCGCCTGGGTGGCTCAGTGGGTTGAAGCCTCTGCCTTCGGCTTGGGTCATGATCCCAGGGTGCTGGGATCGAGCCCCACATTGGGCTCTCTGCTCAGCAGCGAGCCTGCTTCCCTTCCTTTCTCTCTGCCTGCCTCTCTGCCTACTTGTGATCTCTCTCTCTCTGTCCAATAAATGAATAAAATCTTTAAAAAAAAATGTGATCTAGAATTCCCATTCCTTTTTTTTTTTTTTTTAAGATTTTATTTATTTATTTGCCAGAAAGAGAGAGAGAGCACAAGCAGGGGAAGTGGTGGGCAGAGAGAGAAGCAGGCTCCCTGCTTGGCAAGGACTCTGATGCAGGACTCAATTCCAGGACCCTGGGATCATGACCTGAGCCGAAGGCAGACGATTAACCAGCTGAGCCACCCAGGCATCCTGGAATTCCCATTTCTGAGCATACACCCAAAAGAACTGGAAGCAGAGTTTTGAAGAGATACATGGATACAGATGTTCACAGCAACATTATTTATGAGTCAAAGAGTGGAAATAACTCAAGTATCTATTAATGGATGAATGGATAAACAAAACAAAATATAGTATATACATACAAAAGAATATTATTCATCCCTAAAATGGAAAGAAATTCTGATACATGCTACACATAAATAGGATATTATGCTAAGTGAAACAAGCCAGTCACATGAAGACAAGTACTGTATGATTCCATTTACATGAGGTACATATAGTAGTCACATTCACACAGACAGAAAGTAGAATGGGGTTTTAGAGCTGAGGGGAGGGGACAGGGAAGTTATTGTTCAGTGGGTACAGAAGTGCAGTTTTACCAGTTGAAAAGAGTTTTGGAGATGGATAGCACTGATGGTTGTACAATAATACAAATATACTTAATACCATTGAACTGTACTTTTAAAAATGGTTACCATGGTAAATTTTATGTTATGTGTATTTTGCAATAATTTTTTTAAAAAGGAAAGGAAATGAGGAGGTTGGACAAGAAGTTCTCTTAGATCCCTTTCAGCTATTAAAGTTTATGATTCTTTGAAAAGTATGAAATTACAAGTACTGAAAACAAACAAAAAAAAGTATCTTCCATAAATAGTATTACATTGGAAGTTGTAGGAATGGGAAGGGCTTAATAAAGTGCTATAAAAACCTCCATTTTGGACCATACAAAATGATGATGATTATTATTAGTGTTTGCTTTTGATATAAAGTAATGAATTCAGATAACAATTTTCTTTAAGAAGATCTGATTCATAAACAGTTAAGAGCTGTTTATAGACAATTGATTATAAATATACCCAAAACAGCTTTTAATATTATAAACAGGAAGTGATTAGAGAGAAATTACCTCATTCATCATAGCAACAAAAACTGTAAACTATCTAGGAATACATTTTTTTAAAGATTTTATTTATTTATTTGACAGAGAGAGACTGGGAGAGAGGGAACACAAACAGGGGGAGTGGGAGAAGGAAAAGCAGGCTTCCTGCTGAGCAGGGAACCCAATGTGGGGCTCAATCCCAGGACCCTAATATCACGACCCGAGCTGAAGGCAGATGCTTAACGACTGAACCACCCAGGCGCCCCAGGAATACACTTTTGTAAGAAGTGTACAGGCCTTACAGGAACTAAAACTAAAATTCTACTGAAAGACATAAAAAAATCTGAATAAATCTGCCTGTAAGGGAAGTCTCATTATTATAAAGATATCAATTTTCGGGTGCCTGGGTGGCTCAGTCCATTAAAGCCTCTGCATTCAGCTCAGGTCATGATTCCAGGGTCCTGGGATCGAGCCCCGCATCAGGCTCTCTGCCCATCAGGCAGCCTGCTTCCCTTCCTCTCTCTCTGCCTGCCTCTCTGACTACCTGTGATCTCTGTCAAATAAATAAATAAAATCTTTAAAAAAAATATATCAATTTTCTCCAAATCAATCTATAAATTCAATGTAGTTCTAAGACTTCCAATGGGAATTTATTTTTGTGAGCTTGATAAACTGATTTTCAAGTTTCTCTTAGGGAGTAAATATTTAAGAAAAGCCAAGCATTTTGAACAAAGAAAGAGGACCTATCCAAACAGATATCAAAATACATTATAAAGCTAAAGAAAACTAAACCAGCATATTGGAGCTGGAGTATATATATAAGTAAAACAACAAATAGAAAGTTGGCCATCCAGGAACCCACTCATGCATACACAGAATTTGGTAGGTGGCACTTACAGTGGGAAAAAGAGATTTTTTCAATATATGGCTAACCATTTGAAGAAAAAAAAATAAGGTTTGATACCTGCCTAATGAAATATATAAAAATAAACTCCAGATGGACTAAATATATAAACTTCAAAATTTTACACTTAAAAAAAAACTATAGAAGTACTAGAAGAAAATGTGACTATTTTTATAATCTAGAAGACCTTCTATATAAGATACAAAACATAGAAGTCATAAAGTTTGATGAATAAATTTGACAAATTTTAAAATTCCACTTGGCTACTACAAATAAAGTAAAAAGACAAGGGACAAACTAAGAGAAAATACATTTAATAATCCTGAAAACTGGGGTCCTTGGCTGGCTCAGTTGTAAAAGCATGTGGTTCTTGATCTCGGAAGGTGGGTGTGAGCCCCATGTTGGGTGTAGAGATTACTTAAAAATAAAATCTTAAAAAAAAAAAATCTCAAAACCCTTTGCATTAAATTGAAGTGTGGAATCTGCAATCAGATTGCCGAGATTTGACTATCTTGGCCAAGTCCTCCACCCTGTCCACCTTCTTCCTCCTACTCTCTGCCTCTCTTCCATCATTTTCTTTTTTGTTTATCTAGTCATCCATTGAAGTACACTTGGGTTGCTTCCATCTTTTGGCTATTGTGAATAATGCTGTTATAAACATGGGTAAACAAATATTTGCTTGTATTTTAGAGGAGAATCATTAGCTTGTTTTTTGAATAAAAAGTAACATACAAAATAACAACAAACCAAAACAAACAAAAAACCCTGAACACTACAAAAGAAAGCATAAAAAGAAAAGTGTTTCACATCTCATACCTCTTCCTTTCTGCAGAGGTAACAGCTATCACCAGAAATATTATATATAGATCGATCTATCTATCTATCTATATACATACACATTGCTTATTTTTTTCACTTGACAATATACCTTGAAAATTATTCTACCCACCATGTAAAGGTAAGTCCTTCCTCATTTTCCCCTTGATATGTTATTTATTTATTTATTTAATGTACCTAGTCTACAACTGACAGACACCTAGAGTGTTACAGCTTTTTATACAAGCTATGTTGCAAATAATATATTTGATCTAACATCTTTGCCCATATACATGAGCATGAAAAAAAACTCTTAGATGTGGAATAGCTAGGAAAAAGTAAATACATACTGGGGGCCTGGGTGGCTCAGTGGGTTAAGCCTCTGCCTTCGGCTCCGGTCATGATCTCAGGATCCTGGGATCGAGTCCCGCATCGGGCTCTCTGCTCAGCAGGGAGCCTGCTTCCCTCTCTCTCTCTCTGCCTGCCTCTCTGCCTACTTGTGAGCTCTCTCTCTCTCTCTCTGTCAAATAAATAAATAAATAAATCTTAAAAAAAAAAAACAAACCCATACTGAAGATTGTGATAGCTACTACAAACTGCTGGTCTCAGCAACAGTGTTTTGTTTTATTTTAAAGATTTTATTTATTTATTTGTCAGAGAAAGAGAAAGACAGAGAGAGCACAAGCAGAGAGAGCAGCAGGCAGCATGAGCAGCAGACTCCTGGCTGAGCAGGGAGCCCAATGCAGGACTCCATCCCAAGACCCTGAGATCATGACCTGAGCAGAAAGCAGATATTTAACCCACTGAACCCCCAGACGGCCCTCAGCAATAGTTTTTAAGAATGTCTGTTCACTACACTTGGGCACTTCACATAACTACCTAAGACTGAGTGTTTTTATTTTGAAATGAGAATTTTTTTTTTAATCTTAAAATGAGGACATTTTGTGAATTTCAAAGGAGACAATACATATAAAGAGTCTGTTACATAGATAATAAATGTTAACAATAATAGTAATAATATTCTTAACAATGGATATTAGAAATATTGAGAGTGATTAGAATTCAATAAGAAAAAAATAAAGCCAATAGAAAAATGGGTAAAAACTTTATTTGGTCAATTTCCAAAAGAGGAAACATACATAACAAAAATATAGGAGGACATTCAAAATCAGAACTAGAGAATACAGATTAAAACAACACAGTAGTCTGGGGTGCATGCGTGGCTCAGTGGGTTAAGCCTCTACCTTTGGCTCAGGTCATGATCCCAGGGTCCTGGGATTGAGGTCCTGGGATTGAGCCTCGAGCCCCACATCGGGCTCTATGCGCATTAGGGAGCCTGCTTCCCCCTCACTCTCTGCCTGCTGCTCTGCCTACTTGTCATCTCTGTCAAATAAATACATAAAATTTTTGAAAAAAACAACAACACAGTACTCCATTTTTGCCTATCATATTTTACCATAATAAAAACAGGGATAATACTAATGATATTGAGGGCGGAGGGGATAATCCTCTCCCATACACCATTGATGGAAGTAGAAACTGGCACTAGCATTGTAAGAGCAATTTGAGGTACCTACCAAAAATTTAAATATGCACAAATATTCTCAGCATTTCTACTTACAGCAATCTAGCCTACATAAACATTCAAATAACTGTTGAAGGTTATGTGTGAAGATATTCACAGCAGCATGATTTGTAATAGCAAAAAGAAAAAAGATACCCCTTCCTGAAACAAATAATATGAACACTCAGCAGTATAAGGAATAAATGCATTTTTATATACTGAAATGTGAAACTATAAGCTATTAAAAGCTATTTATAAGCTATTAAAAAAATAATGCACTGGGGATTCAGTTAAGTGTCTGCCTTGGGCTCAGGTCATGATCCCAGGGTCCTGGGATTGAGCCCCGTGTCAGGCTCCCTGCTCAGCTGTGAGTCTACTTCTCCCTCTGCCCCCACACCCCCAATTTGTGTGAGATCTCTATCTGTCTCTCTCTCAAATAAATAAATACAATCCTTAAAGAAAATGAAAATGCAATGGGGTGCCTGGGTGGCTCAGACGGTTAAGCATTCCACTCTTAATTTTGGCTCAGGTCATGATCTTGAGGTTGTGAGATCGAGCCCCACATTGGGCTCCCGGCTCATTGAGAAGTCGGCTTCTTTCCCTCTTCTCTCCCTCCGCCCCTCCTCCCAGCACACGCTCTCTCTCAAATAAATAAATCTTTAAAAAAATACATTAAATCTTCATGTTTTGCCATGGAAGGATATCCCTGATATACTGATAAATGAAAAAGCAGAAAAAATATGGCCTGTATATTATCAGTACAAACATATAAACATATATATATACACACCCATACACACGCACACACACACAGATATCCATAGGTATAAAGAGGAAAGACTTTCAAAGTGTATTTCATGTATTAATGAAATGCTTGATTTTTTATATTAACGTATATTACTCTTAGAATTAAAAAGGTAACCTAATAGTTTCTGTAATTAGGAACATATTGAGTCACTCAGTAAATATTTACAGAGTGCCTACTACACCTATCCAGCACTGACATAGATGCGATGAACAAAACTGATATACTCATTAGAACTCGACTGTGTGTGTGTGTGTGTGTGTGTGTGCGTGACATGACAGAGAATAAACAAATGAAAATTTCAGATAATAACAAGGAAGATGAAGAAAACTGTAAGTGGCGAGAGTTACTGCCTAGAGGGCAACTTTAGATATATGGCAGCTGGGTCGCTTCTGCGCAGGAGACATCCAGGCTGAAGTGTGAAGGTCAGTAATGAAGAAATCCAAAGTAACAGAGTTGATAAGGCCGTAGAAATAGCAAGTACGGGGGTCTTCAGGTGGGAACAGACCTGGTGTGTTCAAGGAGGAGACGGACCAGTGGCTGTAGATTACCAACTATGAAGAGTGACATGGAATGAGATCTGAGGGAGGCAGAGGCCAGATCACATACACAAATGGGCTTGCAATGTACCTTGTTAGCTTTCCTGAGTCCTTTCCTTTGATTTAACAATCCAGGTTTCACATATTAGTCATCTGTAACTTACGGAGCCAGCTATGTGAATTCATGCTTTGAGGCTGGTGTGTCTAGGTGAATAAATCAGTTAGTACGTGAACCTGCCTGAAGCCTGGTGTCTGTATCCCGATGCACTTATTTTCCTTTTGTCTATGCATAAGTAGTAAAACTTGTGGATTGGTAAAATGTTTGATCTATACATAGTATATACACATACACATATATGTACACACACACACCCTGGGAAGAAAACTGCTGGGTGGTATTGATAGAAGTCTATGGAAAGTAAAGAGATCTAAGCAAGTGATGGTTCAGCTAGATAATACCTCTACACATGCCTTTAATCCTGTATTCATAATTTCTTTGTGGTTTCTAGGTATATATTATATTTCATGGGAGAAGGTATATACTATAGCAGTGCTTGAGAATCTGGTGTGCTGTAAAAACCTGGGGAACATCAAGCATCTGGCGTATTAATCCCCAGAATTGGGGGCATGTTTACTTGCAAACTCTTCCTTTACAGATAATTCAAAGTAATGTTTAGCTTGAAATATATTAAATTCTGAACTTCCGTTGACAAATTAGCATTGTACCCATTATGAATAATGTCTCTATACTTGACATTTTTACCATCTAGGGCCCAGAAGAATGGAAAGAAGGAAAAATTCCTTTACATTTGTGAATCATTTAGAACAGCAAGAAAAATTTCATTTCACAGATCATTAAAGGATTTCACTTATCATATCCAACTAGCAAGCACCCAGTTCATCTACTGGTTATTATTTTGAGGGAGAAAACTTCTTTTATTTAACTCCAGAATGTAATCTCTGAGAATTTCCAAATATTTTGTAAGTTTATTGGTAACACTTCATGTGGGTGAGTAAAGACATTTCAAGATAATTCCAAAATCACAACTCTGAACACGGACTCCTGTTCAGGTATTATAGTGGCCTCTGCAACAAGGGGACGGCCACTTCAGCCTGTCTGGTTTGGTGAGGTTATTGTCGAGAAGCTCCGTAGATTCATCCCTGCTGGTTCTTAGGAAGCACAAGCTAGACTTACTGGGGGAGTGAGAGGAGAAGGCCAGAGTCATAAAAAATATCGGACTGTTGGGATGCCTGCGTGGCTCAGTCAGTTAAGGGCCTGCCTTCGGCTTAGGTCATGATCCCAGGGTCCTGGGATGGAGCCCCACTATCAGGCTCCTTGCTCAGTGGGGAGCTTGTTTCTCCCTCTGCTTGCCCTTCCCCTGCTTGTGCTTTCTCTTTCACTCTCTCTCTGACAAATAAATAAAAATAAAATATTTTTTAAAATTTCAGAATGTTTATAAATTATTTAACAATAAACACTTAAAAAAAATTATTGTTGGGGGACCTGGGTGGCTCAGTCACTAAGCATCTGCCTTCAGTGTAGGTCATGATCCCGGGGTCCTGGGGTGGAGCCCATCATGCTCCCTGCTCAGTGGGGAGTCTGCTTCTCCCTCTCTCACTTCCCATCCCCTCTGCTCATGTTCTCTCTCTCTCTCTCTCTCTCTGTCTAAAATAAACACATAAAATCTAAAACAAATTTAAAAATTTGTCTTTTGGGGAACGGATACAAGAAAAAGACATTGACTTTGTCATTCCTGAAATTGCCTAGATTTACAGTATTGTTTCATCTCAACATTTTTGCAAGGAAATTCAAATGGCCAATAAATACACAAATAAAATACAGTGTCAAAAACTTAAAAAATTTTAAATGCCCACGTTTGGTAAGGGGAAACAGGAGCCCTGATACATTACTGGTAGGAATATAAATTGTTTCAAACTTTCTAAAGGGTAACCTGATAATATGTTATATAGAAGCCTTAAAATAAATTTATACTTCTTGACCCAGCAATTCCACTTCAAGGACTTTATCCAAAGAATTACTCACAGATATGTGTAATAATATAGCTAAAAGGAGATTTATAATAGCATTTATGGTAACAACTCCAAACTAGAAACAATGACTAATAAGTAACTGACTTAAATTATGGTAAATCGATAAAATAGAATATTACGCTGTTATTTAAAAAGGGTATGGTTGAAAATTATTTAAAAAACTTGAGTTATGGGGCACCTGGGTGGCTCAGTGAGTTAAGCGTTCAACTCTTGATTTCGGCTCAGGTCATATTTCAGGGTCAGGAGATTAAGCCCTGCGACAGGCTCTGCACTCCACAGGCAGTCTGCTTCTCTTCCTCTCCCTCTGTCCCTCCCCCTGCATGTGTGCACACAGGCATGCTCTCTCAAATAAATAAAATCTTAAAAAAAAAAAAAAAACAGAACAACTTAAGTTACATCCTCTGATCAAAAACCTCCAATGACTATTCAAGCCATTTGGAAAAAAAATCCAAAATCTTGGGCGCCTGGGTGGCTCAGTGGGTTAAGCTGCTGCCTTCGGCTCAGGTCATGATCTCAGGGTCCTGAGATCGAGTCCCACATCGGGCTCTCTGCTCAGCGGGGAGCCTGCTTCCCTCTCTCTCTCTCTGCCTGCCTCTCTGCCTACTTGTGATCTCTCTCTGTCAAATAAATAAATAAAATATTTTTTTAAAAAATCCAAAATCTTATTATGACCTATAAGGCTCCATGTGGCCTGGTTCCTGGCTTCCTACCTCAGAGAGGACAACTTCCCCCTGCCCCCACCTCATTCACGTCTTCTGCTCTTACTCAAGCATATCAAGTACCTTCAGTTTCAGGACATCTACCTTTGCTGTCCCACCTCAGTCTGGAACACCGTCCCTTGGTCGGCTCTAGAGCTTACATCCTCACTTCCCATCCACCCATGCTTTTGTATGTTTTGTTTTTCTTCATTGCCTTCATCACCACCCATATTATATAATCTATTGTTTACGTACTCTACAAATATTTTCTAGTCTGCCTCCCTCTACTGTAATAGAAGTTCTAGGGGAGCAAGGACTTCCTTTCATATTTTTCTGTATCTCTGATGCCCAGAACAGCACCTGGCTTAAAGTAGGCATTCAGGAAATATACTAAATGAGTTTGTTAAATGAATGAATAACATGAAAAAAATCATCTTTACATATTAAGTAAAAAAATAAAAGATCCAAAATAGTATGTATAGTATGGTTTCATTTTCTACATCAAAGAATAGAAAAACATGCAAGAAAGATTACAATCAAAATATCAGCAATATTTATGAGGTGCCTGGGTGGGGTAGTCCGTTAAGCATTCGACCCTTGTTTTTGGGTCAGATCGTGCGCAGGGTCACGATTGAGCCCCACCTCAGCTCTCCATCTCCCTCTGCCCCTCCTCCTGCACACTCTGTCTCCCTCAAATAAGTAAGTAAATCTTTAAAAAAAGTTACCAATATTTAAACTGTAAGTGATCTATAGGTACCTTTCATAGTTGCTTTTCTATTTAGTAAGGTTTCTGCAATGGACAAATATTGCTTATATATTAAGGAAAGAAGTGCATGCTTTTTTAAAGAAAGAAATAACAACCTACCAGTCCATTTAAGTTCTTTATGTTGTTTCTTCCTAAAGACAATATCCTCAAGTTTTCTGCAGTGGGGAAAAAAAAAAACCACAGTTATTTGTTTATGAGAATCATATTACAGTTGTTGTAAATCTAGTATAATGAAGTGTTAATAAACTTTATATAATAAATATACTTACCTAATGAGTAAGAAAGGCTGTATTAATAAAAAGTGGTATTCAAGTAGGAAGTTGACTTACTTATCATTGAAGGTAAACACTACAGCTGTAATTTCACATCATGACAACATGAAATTTACAAATGGTCAGCTATTTTGAAAGCATGGTTTTAAATTGCTGGCTAGGAAAAATACTTCAGGGATAAAATAAATAAAGAAGATTTGAACTTTAAATTTGGAAGCCTATATACTTCAAATCTACTATAGCATGAGGACTCACATTAGAAAATAGGAACATATCTATGTATAGCCTGCCTCACTCCACAAAGGATTAAAAGTGAAATCAAATGAATTAGTATTTTAAAATCTTTTGCTTTCAAACATTTAAAGAGTTAGATTGTGATTTGCTTTAAAAATTCTTATTTGTGGGGCACCTGAGTGGCTCAGTGGGTTAAGTCTCTGCCTTCGGCTCAGGTCATGATCTCAGGGTCCTGGGATCGAATCCCGCATCGGGCTCTCTGCTCGGCAAGGAGCCTGCTTCCCCTTCTCTCTCTGCCTGCCTCTCTGCCTACTTGTGATCTCCCTTTCTCTATCAAATAAATAAAAAAATAAAATCTTAAAAAAAAAAAAAAAAGCTTATTTGTGGGGTGTCTGGGTGGCTCATGTCCTGCCTTTGGCTCAGGTCATAATCCTAGGATCCTGGGATCCAGCCCTGCATTTAGCCCCACATCCAGCCCTGCATCCAGTTGCTTCTCTGCAGAAGACTGATTCTTCCTCTCCCCTCCCCCTGCTGGTGTGCCCTCTCGCTGTGTCTCTCTCTGTCAAATAATAAAGAAAATCTAAAAAAATTAAAAAAAAAAAAAGATAAGGAGTACAACAAAAACAACGATGGTGAGGAATTAAAATTTAAATATTACAAGTAATAAACACAGGACAGATTTGAAAAATATATAATTTAAAAATCTAATTCTTCCATTTAAATGTAACTCTAAAAAAGCTTTAAAATGTCTTTAAAATGTTCAGATCTCGTGTTCTAATGTTCTTTGGGTGACCACATTTAAGACACATGGTGGATATAGTCTCGCTGCCATCTGACAATTACTGTGGTTAAAACAGGTGCCAGTTTCTGGGATTACATAGTGTCTCTGGAATGTTTATTTCAATAACGAGAAAATCCAAGAACCATCTGTTACTGTGGATCACTTACTTAAGCCATTGAGGTTGGCAATTTTTTCAATGCAGTTTGTAGACAGTGAAAGCTTCCTTTAAAAGAACAAAGGAAAACTTGAATTAATACGAAACAATTTTAAGTGGTATATTAGATAAATAAATAAATAAATTGTGTATCAGGAATTAATCAAGTGCCCATACAAGATAATATTTAAGTCATGTTTTCTTTTTACACTGAATCCTTTTTTTCCCCTCTCAGACATGGCATGTATTCTTTCATTTTGAAATCAATCCTCATACTTTTTTCCTGATTACAGAAGTTAATACATATTTATTGTAGAAAATAAAAAAAAAACTTTCTGAAGGTAATTTGGTGTTACCTATTAAATTTTTTAAATGCATTTGACCCAGTAATTCATTTCTAGGAATACGTCCTATTGAAATGCTAATACCAATGCCAACAGATCTATAAGATCTATAAGCTAGATTATTTAGTGTATTATTGTAATAGCAAAAAAAATGGGGAAAAATCTGTAAACATCTAGCAACTGAGGGATAATTAATGGAAAACTATGCTGTCACTAATACAAATGGAATTGGGCTCCAGATACCAGCTTGGGAAGATGTCCATGATGTGCGCTCAAGTAAAAAACCACCTAGCAGAATGATACATTTTAAATGATCCCTTTTGATAAAAAGCAGAACTATAGGGTATCTGGGTGGCTCAGTTGGTTAAGCAACTGCCTTCAGCTCAGGTCATGATCCTGGAATCCTAGGATTGAGTCCCACATTGGGTTCCCTGCTTGGCAGGGAGTCTGCTTCTCCTGCTGACCTCTCTCCTCTCATGCTCTCTCTCAAATAAATAATAAAATCTTAAAAAAAAAAAAAAAAGGCAGAACTATATATGTGCATGTGCAAAGATATTTATTTGCTTGAGTGTTAAATCATTCAGAAATGAATACTGAGGAAGTCATATGTAATCCTAACCACTCCACAGATTCCCCCAGAGAGAACTACTTTTAATAGTTTGTATATATTTGTCTAGATTTTTTCTACTTATAACTCAGTTATATAAAAAAATAATTTAGGGGTGCCTCAATGTCTCAGTTGGCTGAGCCTCTGACTATTGATCTCAGCTCAGGTCTTGAGCTTAGGGTCATGAGTTCAAGCCCTGGATTGGGCTCCACAGTGGGTGTGGAGGCTCCTTACCGAAAAAAAAATAAAGAAAAGAAAAAAATATTGTACAGGGACATAACTACACATTCTTAGTCATCCCTTCTTTTCTTTCTTTTTTTTCATTAGACATCCTTTCTTGACAAAAACATTTAATATTTTAGTTTACTTCATGCAAAAAATAATAAAAGCTAATTTTATTGAACACAATCTGTGCTCAGAACTCTCCCAAGTACATAAACTGTTTTTTTTTTTAAAGATTTTATTTATTTATTTGACAGAGAGAAATCACAAGTACACTGAGAGGCAGGCAGAGAGAGAGAGAGAAGGAAGCAGGCTCCCTGCTGAGCAGAGAGCCCGATGTGGGACTCGATCCCAGGACCCTGAGATCATGACCTGAGCCGAAGGCAGCGGCTTAACCCACTGAGCCACCCAGGCGCCCCAGTACATAAACTGTTTTAATCCATCACAACAATCCTGTGAAATAAGTACTATTATGATCACCCGTATTTTACAAATGAGTAAACTGAGGTACAAAGATGTTAAGGAATTTGCCTAATATTACATAGCCAGAAAGGGGCAGAGACTAATTTAAACCCCTCCAAAACTGACGCTAAAACATGTGGTCTTATCCTTTCTGATATGACTTGAAGAAGAATTCTTTTTTTTTTTAAATAAAAGTAACTACTGTACAGTGTAAATTATTGGTCAAATCTGTATATTTTCCAATAATCCCCAACTCCTGACTACTACCAGTGGAAAATGGGAGTGCCTTAAATGTGGGAATGTGATTGGGGATGAATTCTTTAATTGGTGTCTAGGCAACCTACCCAAAGAGATTGTCAGCAAAAATATGAATAGGCTGACTCTTTCCAAGCCGCTTCCTAGTACTCTGGTACTAGGTACAAAACCTTCTCAAATGTTTGCCTTTGAGATGTCTTTATGATAAAAAAGAGATCTGACCATTTTGAAACAGTGCTCTTTGAAATCATGCTTTTGAAGCAAAAAAAAAAAAAAATCTAAGATGGAATTTTATATAATACACTGTGCTGTCATCATAAAGGACAAGTTGCATACAAAACATACATTCCAAAGACAGATACTAGCCTAATGCATGAGTTCACAAATTATGTGTCTAAGAGATATCAAGTTGCTTATTATAAATACAGATTGGGGTGCCTGGGTGGTTCAGTCGTTAAGCATCTGTCTTCAGCTCAGATCATGATCCCAGGGTTCTGGGATCGAGCCCCACATCAGGCTCCCTGCTCAATGGGGAGCCTGCCTGCTTCTCCCTCTCCCACGCCCCCTGCTTGTGTTCCCTCTTTTATTGTCTCTGTCAAATAAATGAATAAACTTAAAAAAAAAAAAAGATTCCTAGATCTCATCAGTAGCTATTTTGTTTCTGTAAATTGGGATGGGGCTTATCTCCTGTATAAGGAGATTCTTATGCTGGTGGTCAGTGCACTACACTTCAGTGCACTTCGAAGCACACAGAGTGGAGAAAGCAGAAAGAACCCTAGGTGTAACTACAATAGTCTACAGCTCTGAGAAGAGACATTGCTGCCAGAGAGCATGGTCACAAGGTGTCATGGTTTAACTGCCTCAAATTTGCCACAGAAGCTTGCCAAAAAGCATATAAGTATTTAGAAAATAAGTTAAGAGGATGAGTCCTAGGATCAAGTCCCGTATGGGGCTCCCTGCTCAGCAGGGAGTCTGCTTCTTCCTCTGACTCTCCACTTCTCCTGCTTTCTCTCTCAAATTAAAAAAAAAAAGAAATAAAAGAAAAGAAAAGAAGAGGAATTAATATAGATTTGGTACTTAAAGTCATGGGAAAATAGAATTACAAAATAATAAATATAATTTGATCTCAATTAGGAAAAAAAATTAGAAGGCTCTATATCAAAATGCTAATACTGATTCTCAAAAGGTGGGACCATTTTGGTTAATATTAATTCATTCCTTTGTGCTTTTTGTATTTTCTAGAGGTTTTACAATGTATTTTTATAATTTGAAAAAATTTTACAGCAGTATCTCTTAGTCCTCTGCTAAGTATAGTGCTGACTGGTAATCTTGTAAGAGAAATCATTAGATTTTATGCCAAGATAATAGTATTACTGTGTTATTTAGTTTCTCCCAAGAGACAAGGAAACCTCTATTCTCCAGGCACATTATACAAATTTTACTGTAAAAAAAAATACTACATTGTTCAGGGTTACTTTATTAGTAGTCCCATAAACCAGTAATCTCTTATGTTTGGCCTTGCCAAAGGGAGAACTGCATTAACCAAACAAAAAAAGAGAAATGAAGATCATAGGAAACTAACACATTTTTTCTGGTTTGTGTATTTAGAAAAGAAAGGGAAAAAGACAAGAGAACTTACTCGCAATTAGCAAGTGTGGACAAGGAGGCATCCATCTTCTCTATAGGGGGAATCTGAGCATAAAGCTTAATCTCTTTGGCTTCGGATGGCTTCTGACTGGTTTTCTCTTCCTGTGACAAAAATTAGTTCGGAAGAAAGTGAAACCTGATTGTAACAGAACTAAAAAAGTACAGACTACCCTAAAGCTTTTCAAAGTTTATTTCAAAACAATTCTTAGAATTTGATAACTCTGCATTCTTTACAATTCACTTACTGACATTTACTAACTGACCCTGACAACCAGGCTTCTACATGGCCGGTTCAGATAATTTACGGATAGGTCCCAACCAAGCGGAAGGGAGGAGGAAAGAAAATAACCTTCATTTCTGTAATATTTAAAATCCTTGGGATGCCTGGGTGGCTCAGTGGGTTAAGCATCTGCCTCCAGCTCAGGTCATGATCCCAGCACCCTGGGATCAGTCCCACATCAGGTTCCTTGCTCAGAGGGGAGCCTGCTTCCTCCCTCTGCCTGCTGCTCCCCCTGCTTGTACTCTCTGACAAATAAGTCAATATATAAAATCTTTAAAATAAAATAAAATCCGTTAAGAGTCAAGACACCTGAATGGCTCAGTCAGTTAAGCATCTGCCTTCAGCTTAGGTCATGACACCAGGGTCCCAGGATCGAGTTTCCATCTGGCTCCTTGCTCAGCGGGGAGCCTGCTTCTCCCTCTGCCTGCCTCTCCCCCTGCTTGTGCTTGCTCTCTCTCTAACAAATAAAAAACAAAATCATTTTTTAAAAATCCTTTAAGAATCTATCAATAAAGAAAAATACAGCAATAACAACATGTTCTTGGGAAGAGTTCTTTGTCCCTAAGCACCCTTTTCTTAAATATCAGATTTAGATCTATAAGATCAACTATTTTGTCGCCTTATCTTGCTTTTTATTTTTCTTTTAATTTTATTTATTCATTTGCCAGAGAGAAAGAGTAAAGCAGGGGGAGCGGCAGACAGAGGGAGAAGCAGGCTTCTAGCCAAGCAAGGAATCTGATGCTGTGATTCCATCCCAGGACCGTAGGATCATGACCTGAGCCAAAGGCACTTTACTGACTGAGCCACCCAGGTGTCCCTCTTCTTGTTTTTTTCTGCACACAGTTCAGTCTGAGATAGAGCTCCAAAATACCAAGAATTCGGGAAGATGTCATCCTTACAACATAGCCCAAGTCAAAGAAAATAATTTACTCTATAATAATTTACTACTAAATTCTATCTTAGATTTTCAGTACTATGTACACAATTTAATATTACCAATATATGCTGCTTAATATTATTTTCAAAGTACCTCCATACTTAAAGTTAGTTCTCTCTCTCCAACAAAACAGGAAGCTCCTTAAGTGCAGGACCATTTCCTTTGCTTTCCTGCATTTTCTATAACAGTGCACTATCAGACATACAGAGGCTTATTTTTAAAATTCAAATGGTACCATGTCAATACTAGAAAATACTCAATTTTAAAAAACAACAAAAAAATACACAGTACATTGAAAGAAAAAGATCTAATACACATACACTCAATACTTATTTTTGTGTCAAACATTTGTAGGTTATGAGAGGGAAACTGATACATAGTAAATCCTGAATAAATGTTAGGTTAATCAGTGAAAAAACGAGCTTAATGTCTTCAATTTATCTTAAAGTCAAAGATTTATGGCCACAATATAATCTAGAAATAGAACCTACAACCCAAAACAAAAAAGCAACCACTTATTATTATTATAAGTAAATTAAGTCCTAAAATCTAATTCATGGAAAATCTAATCTAATACTAAGCTTATTCCATATTTACTTTTCTTCTTTAAGAAAACAGATTTTTCATTAACCAAACAGAAATGAAATTTTTTTTTAGATTTTATTTGTTTATTTGACCAAGAGAGAGAGAGAGATCACAAGTAGGCAGAGAGGCAGTCAGAGAGAGAAGGGGAAGCAAGCTTCCTGCTGAGCAGGGAGCCCGATGCGGGGCTCGATCCCAGGACCCTGAGAACACGACCTGGGCTGAAGGCAGATGCTTAACCATCTGAGCCACCCAGGCGCCCCCAGAAATGAATTTTTAAATGTGAAGTACAGAGAAGTTTATAAGCACCAAAGCAAGAATTCAAATATTTCATTATTCTATTCACCCTCTTTTCCCTACACACAAGTCTCGTGAAAGATTTTCTTTTTTCCTGAAAGACTTTTGATTCAAAGCTCAGCCTCAAAAGCAAAGACATCCATTATACAAAGTACTATTGATAATATCCACCAAAAAAAGTTATCACTGAGCATAGAAATTGAGGAGCTATGTCAATACTCTAAGGAAATTCTTTTTATGATGCTGAATTACAAATGTTCAAACTTTATAGAATGATTTATTCAAAATATCTATAGTTTATATTTAATTCATGTTTTTATAATGCAATTTCCTTTCTTATGTTAATATATACCTTAGTATTTTTTCCAGTGTTACTGACATGTAACATTCTATAAGTTTAAGGTGATGATCTGATACCTGTATATACTGTGAAATAATTAACACAATTGGGTTAGCTAACATATCCATCACCTAATTTTGGGGGGGGCTTGCTAAGAAAATTTAAGATCCACTCTCTTCCAACTTTCAAGTATATAATGCAATATTATTAACTATAGTCACTATGCCATATATCAGATCCCCAGGACTTGGCTTATAACTGGATGTTTGTACCCTTTGACCAACATCTCCCATTTCCCCCACACCCAAATCCCCGGCAATCACTGTTCTACTCTTCATTTCCGGGTTCAGCTTTTTTAGATTTCACATAGGTGTGAGATCATAGAGTATGTGTCTTTCTCTGACTTATGTCACTTTGTATAATGCACTCAAGGTCTGTCCATGTTGTAAATGGAAGGATTTCCTTCTTTATTGTGGCTAAATAATATTCCACTATGTAGATAATCAATGTTTTTTTATCCATTTACCCACTGATGGGACATGTAAAATTTTGATATTGATATAATCCACTGATTTTAATCAGACTTTCCCAGTTTTAGTAGTACTCATTTACACACAAATGTGAATGCATTTGTATGTGTGTATTAAATGTATGCAGTTTTATCACCTATATAGGTTCATGTACCCACTGCCCCAGTCAAGACAGTTAAATAGTTCCAGTACCACAAAGGTTCCTTGTGCTGACTGGTCAGATTTAAATAACTATTCAATAATTCTTGTATGGTTTCTAAAAGAGGTAAAAATTCATACACTCATGGGATTGGGAGGGAGACAAACCATAAGTAACTCTTAATCTCACAAAACAAACTGAGGGTTGCAGGGGGGAGTGGGGGAGGAAGAGGGGAGTGGGGTTATGGACATTGGGGAGGGCATGTGCTATGGTGAGTGCTGTGAAGTGTGTGAACCTGGCAATTCACAGACCTATACCCCTGGGGATTAAAACATATTACATGTTTATAAAAAATAAAAAATTAAAGAAAAATTCATACACTCACCCATCTGGCTAGAGCTTCTTTGATTGTTGTTGCTTTTGCCTTAAAAAGAAAGGAAACATGAGTATCTTTATTGGTATGATTTGTTGATTCAATTTTCACACAATGAGTATTAGCCTCAGCATCTACCATTGAAAAGATTAATTTCTTTCTTTGAGACCTTACATGCAAACGAAGTGTTTTAATTTCCTCAAATCAGGATGATTTATTTAAATGCCTCTCAGAGAAATTAAGGAAATCATCATGTAATGCCCATATACTTCTCTCCCACTTGGTTTACAAAAAAGATACAGTTTTCAACATTTGATATTAAAATAGATCTTATGGGGCACCTGGGTGGCTCATCGGGTTAAGCCTCTGCCTTTGTTTGGCTCAGGTCAGGATCTCAGGGTCCTGGGATCAAGCCCTGCCTTGGGCACTTTGCTCAGTAGGGAGCCTGCTTCCCTCTCTCTGCCTACTTGTGATCTCTCTCTATGTCAAATAAATAAATAAAATCTTTAAAATAAAATTTTAAAAAATAGATCTTATTTCATTGATTCTAAGATCAACAACTTTTACGTTTTAACATCTTTGAAATTTGGATGCATTTTACAACCCGAAACAATCTACAATTACTGTGGCCGGGTAGCAGTGGTGATGATCTAGAAAAATATTAAGCAATTTATTTCATACACATATATTCTTTTTTATGTTTGCAAATAATGACTTACGATAAAAACCTACGTGCCTAAATACATTTAAAAGAACTTTGTCCCGGGGTGCCTGGGTGGCTCAGTGGATTGAGCCTCTGCCTTGACTCAGGTCATGATCTCAGTGTCCTGGGATCAAGCCCCGCATCGGGCTCTCTGCTCATCAGGGAGCCTGCTTCCTCCTCTCTCTGCCTGCCTCTCTGCCTACTTGTGATCTCTCTGTCAAATAAATAAATAAAATCTTTTTAAAGAAAAAAAAAAGAACTTTGTCAGGGCGCCTGGGTGGCTGAGTGGGATAAGCCTCTGCCTTCAGCTCGAGGCCTAATCCCAGGGTCCTGGGATTGAGCCCCCCATCGGGCTCTCTGCTCAGCAGAAAGCCTGCTTGCCTGTCTCTCTCTGCCTGCCTCTCTGCCTACTTGAGATCTCTCTCTGTCAAATAAATAAATAAAATCTTAAAAAAAAAAAAAAAAGAACGTTGTTGATAGGCACAAAATAAAAATTCTAAGTGATAAGAAATTACTTGTCATGATTCAATTCCAACTACTTATTTTTCTTTCATAAAACATAAAATAACGTTGCACCTTATAATCAATAGTATCTTTGATTCAATTTAGTATGACACTTAAAACTTAATTATTTTATTTTATTTTTTTTTAAGATTTTATTTATTTGACAGATCACAACTAGGCAGAGAGGCAGGCAGGGAGAGGAGTAAGCAGGCTCCCTGCTGAGCAGGGGCCCAAACACTTAAAACTTTAAATGTGAGAAAAGGGAGACATCTTTTCATTACCGCTAGAGTTCATTTAGAAAAAATCCTAAGCAGGTGCACCTGGATGGCTTAGTCAGGTTCTCTGCTCCATGCGGAGCCTGCTTCCTCCTCTCTCTGCCTGCCTTCCTCTGTGCCTACTTGTGATCTCTGGCTGTCAAATAAATAAATAAAATCTTTTTTAAAAATCCTAAGCAATAACAAAAGGAAAAGTTTAAAAGTACAGTTAACTCTCCAACAAGACAGGCATTAGGGACACCAACCTCCCCTGCCACAAACGCACAACACAGTAAAAAATCCGAGTATAACTTCCGACTTGCCAAAAACTACTAAAAGCCTTCTATCAACCAGAACCTTACCAATAACATAAACATTTGATTAATGCGTATTTTGCTCATCACATAAATTATATACCATAATCTTACAATAAAGTAAACTTCAAAAAAGAAAATGTTATCATGAAAATCATAAGAGGGGTGCCTGGGTGGCTCAGTAAGGTTAAGCATCCCACCCTTAGTTTTGGCTCTGGTCATGACCTCAGTCAGGGTCAAGAGATAGAGCCCCATATTGGGCTCAGCGTGGAGTCTGCTCAAGATTCTCCCTCCCGGGGCCCGTGGGTGGCTCAGTGGGTTAAGCCTCTGCCTTCGCCTCAGGTCATGATCTCAGGGTCCTGGGATGGAGTCCCGCATCGGGCTCTCTGCTTGGCAGGGAGCCTGCTTCCCCCCCTCTCTCTGCCTGCCTCTCTGCCTACTTGTGATCTCTCTCTGTCAAATAAATAAATAAAATATTAAAAAAAAAAAAAAAGATTCTCCCTCCCTCTCAGCCCCTCCCCTGACTCGTGCTCTTTCTCAAATAAATTTTTAAAAAAGAAAAAAAAATGATAAGAGGAAATACACTTAAAGTATTGCAGTGTATTTACTGGAAAAAATCTGCATATAAATGGATCGGTACAGTTCAGACCTACGGTGCTCAACTGTATATACCATTACATCTAGAAAGCAAGGACATAGTAATAAATAATCCTTGGGTTAAAAAATAAACTATAAACTACAGTAAAACAAAAAAGATAAAAGAAGAAATATAAAAATTTTAGGAATATAACATTTAAAAGGAAGTTTACAGTTTCAAATATATTTATCTATTCAAAAATTAAGAGAAAATAAGAAACAGAAAACAAGCAAAGTATTTGAGATATTTGAAAAAGCACATCGTTGCAAACACAAAGAAGGCTAAGGAAAAATACAAAGGAATAAGTCAATAAAAAACAGACTGAAGAAAAAAAACTTAACAAAACTAAAATCTGGTTCCTAAATCTCTAGCAAGCCTGACTGAGCAAAAAGAGAGCTGTACGATGAAAACAGAGAATCAGAGGAAATTAACAGATACCACAAAGATTTAAAAATAAAATATCATAAGCAAACATATGGTAGTTTGAAAACCTAGACAAAGAATGCATTTCTAGAAAAAACACAAGTGTCAAACTGTCACAGGAAGAATCAGAAAATCTGAATAGACCAATAATTATTTGCAATGTTAAAAAGATAACCAGAGATTTACCCTTATCCTCTTCCCCTACATCTCCAAGCTTAGATAATTTTACAAGTAAATCCTAACAAGGTTTCAAGGAACAGATATTCTCTGTTAACAGACAAGTTGTTTTAGAAACCAGAAAAGGAGGGAAAGCTGCCAATTTATTTTATGAGGCTAGAATAACATTGATGTCATAACCAGATAAGAGGCCCTCCTTACTTCTCAACACAGATTTGAAAATCCTAGATATAACATAGATCTCCAAAGCCAATGGTGAATAATATTCGTGGTCAAGAATAGCTGATCCCAGGAGCATAAGGATTGTTTAATCAAAAAACCCTATAAATGTAAATCATCTATTTATGGATTAAAGGGGTGGAAATCACATTTATTTCAGTAAGTGAGGAAAAAGTACTTTATAAAATAGTTGTACATCTGGGGCACCTGGGTGGCTCAGTCAGTCAAGAGTCTCCCTTCAGCTCAAGTCATGATCCCTGGACCCTGTGATAGAGCCCTTCCTCTCCCACAGCCCGCTTCTCCCTCCCCCTCTCCCTCTTCCTCTCTCTGGCACTCCCCTTGCTTGTGCACTCTCTCTCTCTCTCTCTTTCTCAATAAATAAAATCTTTAAAAAAAATAACATTCTACATCTTACATTAAAAGCTCTCAACTAAGAGTTACAAAAAAATTCTTTACTTGATAAAATACAATAGAACAAACTGAGAAATAGAACAAATGGAATTCAGCAAGTGAAGAACATTGTTGAGAGAGTTAACAGAAAAACTGGGAGAAGAGATTTTTAACATAAAACCAACAAAAGACTAATATAGAATATAGAGGGAACTCCTAAATTAAAAAAAAAAACACCAAAAAATGGAAAAAGTTAGCAAAACAAATATAAACAGAGAATTAACAGAAATTGAAATCCAGGGGCACCTGGGTGGCTCAGTGGTTTAAGCTGCTGCCTTCGGCTCAGGTCATGATCTCAGAGTCCTTGGATCAAGCCCCGCATCGGGCTCTCTGCTCAGCAGGGAGACTGCTTCCTCCTCTCTCTGCCTGCCTCTCTGCCTATTTGTGATCTGTCTGCCAAATAAATAAAATAAAATCTTTAAAAAAAAAGAGAGAGATTGAAATCCAAATGACTGACAATATCATGAGGTACTGGGACTCACTGAAAATCAGAGGAATGCAGAGTAAAACAATGGAATACTAAAATACATCCTCAGATTGGCAAAGGTGAGAAATCTGGTAAGAATGTAGAACTCTCAGGCAGTACTGAAGGAAGTAAAAACTAGTAGAGACGGGTGGCTGGCTGACTTGGTCAGCAGAGCATGCAACTTTTGATCTCAGGGTGCGGAGTTCAAGAACCACGTTGGGGGTAAAGCTTACTTAAAATCAAAACAAAATAAAACAAACTAGCAGACTTCTGGAAAGCAGTCTGACAATACCTAGGGAAATTAAGTATACAGAGGCCCTATGACTCGGAAATCCAACTGCTGGGCAAATTTTCAAAAAAATCCTGAAAAGATACATCTAATAATACTTTTAAACTGGAAGCAATCTGGCTGTCTATAGTTTGGTTTATGAGGTTACTAGTTCCCCTACAGATAGAAGTCAAAAACTGAAATGCCTAAAGGACCAGTGGACATCTTTAATGGGTAAAGCTGGCCATATACAGAGAATAACCTTACCTCTGGCATTAGAAAACAGCTGGCAGGTGGGACTTTGGACAAGATCACTCCAAACATTAAAACTCCATTACTGAAAATAACACCCTTTACTAAGAAAGTAAAGAGGCTGCCATTTATACAACATCATCATATTTTAGTAATACAAAAATAGGGTGAAAATGTGTCCAGTGGTGAAATATGATATTTCTGATTTTTTACATAGGCCATAAATCTGGGTTTTGATGTGAAATACAATCATTTAAGGACAATGGAAGCTAAGGCAGTTTTTTTAAAAAATAAAGATATTTATTTATTTATTTATTTATTTATTTATTTGAGAGAGAGAGAGAGAAAGCAACAACACAGGAGCAGACTTGATCCCAGGACAGGGGGATCATGACCTGAGAGGAAGGCAAATGCTTAAGTGACTGACCCATGCAGGCACCCCAGAGACGAACGTATTGTTCATTGAAAAAACTATGTTGGCCTGATTTCTGGAGGGCTCTGAATCTACCGGTTTCCAGCCTTAGCTAGCTTCATCTAATTACTGGTTCTGATTCTCTATTTGACGATTTTCAGTAATTCTCATGGATCATGCTCTCCAATCGTTTAGGGCTGATTATTTCTTCACCTGAATATAAACCTGGGTTCCAGAACTTTTTACTTTCTTTGGTAGTGGTTTTCAGCTAAATGCCTGTAGAATAAAGTAAGGAGAGTGTGCGGGAAAACTACTTTTAAAAGTGGTATTTAATCCTGTGGTGGAAGGCAAGCATGACTTCGTCATCATTTCAATTTCCTGGGCTCAATTTCTGCCCACTTACACGGCACTGGAATCACAAAAAGAAGACAACCAATTGTACTTGTTCTTCATAAACACCTCTACCCGACAGAACAATCACAAACGCTGCTAAACAGCTTTGACTCTGTAATCAACCAACATCATCCCTTTTCAAACTGCTAGATGGAACGACCAAATCTGTAAGCAACACTGCACATTTTTAAAAACTTTTTTCTCTTTTTTTAAAGATTTTCTTTATTTGTCAGAGAGAGAGAGAGCGCGAAGACAAGCAGGCAGTGTCAAGCAGAGGCAGAGGGAGAAGCAGGCTCCCTGCCCAGCGAGGAGCCTGATGCGGGACTTGATCCCAGGAAGCCGGGATCCTGACCTGGGCTGAAGGCAGTGGCTTAACCGACTGAGCCACCCAGGTCTCCCAACACTGCACATTTTAAGGAGGAGTTGAGGAGCATCAGTAAGTAAAATCACTTCTTCATAAAGGTCTTTGATTGGATAGATCGCGGAGAGATTTCAAATCCCAGGTAGCAGAATTTCTCAAGGTATGCTGGGACGCCCTCCAATTTTGGAATTACTTGAGGTGCACCGTCCTCAAGTGGGACATTGCACATTCCCGAAAACCACTGCATTAAGAATTCATAATCTGCATTCCAGCAAGCTCAGTCTTCAGCCGACGACACTTACGCATACTTACACGTGAGGAACATCCCCTATACAGTCTATCCGACTGGGCTTTACAGTGCTCCCTAATAACTGCACTTACAGTCATTCAGAGGACAACCCGGGCACCTCACAGGTAAGGAGCACCGCGGCAGTCGGGGTTACACACACGCCGCTCATAACCAGCTCCCCGCGCCCCGTCTCGCCAGGGGGAAAATGACTGCTATGCACAGAAAAATCCTTATTCGCACTCCGCCTTCAACACCTTTCCCACTCTAATCCGCTCTTTTTTCGAGAAGTTCCCGCTCTTTGCGCTCCCTTTCTGTCAGAGTCCCTCCACACGACCCAACCTCCCATCTGCCCCAGGCCGCCCGCGCCCCAGACCACCCCGTGCGGGGGCTTCTCTTTCGCCTCGGGCCTCTGACTGAGGAGCTAGCGCCGGCGACCGGCTTCCTCCCGCTGACCGCGAAGCGCCCCGACCCTCAACCCTCCACAGTCACCCTTTTCCACCTCCAGTCTCCTCTCCTCTTTGACTACAAGGCCTAGAGGGTACTCACCATTCCGGCCGTTGCTACTGTCACTGCTCTGGTTGCTAGGGCCCGCCGAGGTCAGTGCGCGTGCGCACTTCTCGGAGCCCTCCGCGGATCCCACCCCCGGCAGTGGTCCTTTCTCTCCGCCCCCCGGGTGGCGCGTGCGGGGCATTGTGGGACCGCCCGGCCGCCGCCTCGGTCCTCCCGCGGGTCAGCTGCTCGCTTCCCAGCATGTGCGGCGGGGCTGCTGGGCTCTCGCAGGACGCGAGAGCTTCGCCATGCAGGGTGGTCAGGAGATGCTTTCTACGGGAAGCGGTGTCACTCGCTCTGCAGTGACGTGCCTGCCTAAATTGAAAACCTCGCTATAAAATTGCCCTTCCCGTAAATAACTTTAAAAATTCCCTTCTCCTGCAGATTGCCCATCCGCATCCTTGTCTTTATCGCCTGTTGTAATTCACCTGTAGTTCGACCTAAACTAAATTCTTTTTGTTGTTGTTGTTCTTTTTATGACCGAAACTAAATTCAGCTGTATTTCCCCGGTTGCCTTTCCCCAACCCCTCCATGGAGCCAGAGGCGAATGAAAGCATAAAACGGTGGTTTTAGATGACCAAGATGCCCTCCCTTCCTCTCCTGCGATTAAATTAGACAAAAACTGTAAAAATGCTGAGTTGCTAGGGGTATGGAGAAATGCGGTTGCGTATATACACTGCTCTTTATAACTGACACAGCCTTTGTGGAGAGCTGTTGGTAATAGTATGAAAAGCTTTAAATACGTGTGCACCTCTGTGACCCAGCAGTTGGACTTCTGGGACTTCATCTTGAAGAAATAATCAGACAAGTGCACAGAGATTTATGTTGAAGGTTTTAATAGCAAAAAGTAAAATAACCGAAATGTCAAGGAAAAAAAAATTGGTATTCTCAAAAATCCAAACAATGAAATAATATACTTCCATTAAGAATGTTGCTAGGAGGGGCGCCTGGGTGGCTCAGTGGGTTAAGCCACTGCCTTCAGCTCAGGTCATGATCTCAGGGTCCTGGGATGGAGCCCCGCATCTGGCTCTCTGCTTAGCGGGGAGCCTGCTTCTCTCTCTCTCTCTCTCTCTCTCTCTCTCTCTCTGCCTGCCTCTCTGCCTACTTGTGATTTCTCTCTGTCAAATAAATAAATAAAATCTTAAAAAAAAAAAAAAAAAAAGAATGTTGCTATGGGCACCTGGGTGGCTCAGTGGGTTAAAGCCGCTGCCTTCGGCTCAGGTCATGATCCCAGGGTCCTGGGATCGAGCTCCACATCGGGCTCTCTGCTCAGCAGGGAGCCTGCTTCTTCCTCTCTCTCTGCCTGCCTCTCTGCCTACTTGTGATCTCTGCCTGTCAAATAAATAAATAAAATCTTCAAATAAATAAATAAATAAATAGAAAGTTGAAAGATGAAATGCATCTATTCACATGCAGTCATGATGTCCTAATTTAAAATGCAAGTTACCAAACAAAATACTTGGTCTAATGTTCTTAAAAATGATATACTGCAGGGATGCCTGGATGGCTCAGTCCATTAAGCCTCTGACTCTCCATTTTGACTCCAGTCATGATCTGGGCGGGGAGGGAAGAGGGGGGTGAGGGTGGGGGTGTGTGTGGATCTCATCCTGGGCATGGAGCCTGCTTGGGATTTTTTTCCCTCTCCCTCTCTCTCTGCCCCTGCTCCCACTTGAGCACACACACACTCTCTCTAATAAATCTAAAATATATATATATACCATGCACACATTTTTTTTTTAAGATTTTTAAAATTTATTTATTTATTTATTTGACAGAGAGCGATCACTAGTAGATGGACAGGCAGGCAGAGAGAGAGAGAGAGAGAGGGAAGCAGGCTCCCTGCTGAGCAGAGAGCCCAATGCGGGGCTCGATCCCAGGACCCTGAGATCATGACCTGAACCGAAAGCAGCGGCTTAATCCACTGAGCCACCCAGGCGCCCCCGTGCACACATTTATATATGACATATATAAAAAAGAATATGATGAGAGTCTAATGTTTGCTGCAGATTGAATTGTGTCCTCCCCACTCAAATTCATATGTTGAAGCTCTAAGGCCACTGTGACCGTACTTGGAAAGAGGGCTCTTAAGGAGGTAATTTCAGTTAAATGAGGCCATAAGAGTGGGGCCCTAGGGACGCCTGGGTGGCTCAGTTGGTTAAGCAGCTGCCTTCGGCTCAGGTCATGATCCCAGCGTCCTGGGATCGAGTCCCACATCGGGCTCCTTGCTTCGCAGGGAGCCTGCTTCTCCCTCTGACTCTGCCTTCCACTCTGTCTGCCTGTGCTCGCTCTCGCTCGCTCTCTCTCTGACAAATAAATAAATAAAAATCTTTAAAAAAAAAAATTAAAAAAGAGTGGGGCCCTAATCCAATATAACTAGTGCCCTTAGTGTAAGGGCCTGCCCCTCCCAGAGGAACTTGCTTGTGGACCCCGATGTAGGGGTGGGGCAGGCCAGTTGGAGATGTCCAATCGGTGCAGCATGTGTATATCTATCCACTAGGGTGGATTGAGATCCGATTGGCCACCTGTATAGGGGTGGGACTCAACCAACTGCATAAAGGTTGCTGCGAGGCTAGCAAAGGGGGAGGAGAGCTGCGACCAGACCGGAGCAGAAGAGTCGATGGGTGCAAGAGTCGGCGGAGTGGAGGAGCTATAACAGCTCTTGTAAGAGCTATAACCGCCGCAAGCGGTCCCACCTCCGGTGGTCCTGCCTCCCGCGGTCCTGCCTCCCGCGGCCCCCAGAGCCCTCGCCTGCAGCCTCCAGCCACCGGGGGTCCCGAGCCGCCGCCTGCAGCTTCCAGCAGCCCCAGGCCCCGCCTCCGGTGGCCCCGAGCCACCTGCAGCCTTCAGCCGCGTGCAGCTTCCAGCAGCCCTGAGCTGCCCAGACACCAGCGGTCCAGCTGTCAGCGGTCCCTCGACATCTGCGGCCCTGAGACTCCAGTGGTCCAGTGGCCCAGTGGTCAGCGTCCCGAGATACCAGTGGTCCAGCAGTCCAGTGCTCAGCGGTCCCCACGCCTGCAGGCCCTAGACGTCAGTGGTGCCGAGACACCAGCAGTCCAGCGGTCCTGATGCCTGCAGCCCCTGGATGCCAGCGGTCCCGAGACGCCAGTGGCCCAGAGATGCCAACAGCCCCTAGCCGCCAGCAGCCTTGCCGCAAAATGCCTTGCCACCCCGAGCCACGAGCGGCCTTGTCCGCAGCGGTGGCTTCCTCTGGGTGGCAACCTTGTCAGAGTGGCATCGTGGGGAGCAGAGTCTGTGTCATCCGGGTTGTCCTCCTTGTCATCGTCGCTGTCATCATTGCCTCTTCGTCGTCGGGAGCGGCCTCATCCGGGAAGCGGTCTTGTCCAGAATGGCGTCTTCTTGGGAGCTCCCTTGTCTGGGGAGCAACCTCATGGAGCAGCGGCCTCATCTTGGGAGTGACCTCTTCTTGGGAGCGGCTCCAATCATGGAGCGGCCTCATCTGCGGAGCGGCCTCATCTTAGAGCAGCCTCCTCCGGAGCGGCCTTCTTGGGAGTGACCTTGTCGGGATCATCGTCCTCGCCTTTTCCTAAGAGATAGCCCTTACCGGTCAGTTTGATTCTTGATGCTTGGCGCGAAATAAAGTTTTGTTTGACCTTCGCTTTGTTATCAGTCTCGTTCCTTTGATCACAGACCCTAACACTTAGAAGAGGAATAAACATGCTAGGAGTGGTGCTCACAGAGGAAAGGCCATCCAAGGATACAGTAAGAAGATGGTCACCTGCAAGTCAACAAGAGAAGCCTCTCCCAAAACTAACACTGTTGGCATCTTGATTTTGGAATTTCAGCCTCCTGTATTGTGAGGAAATAAATTTCTGTTGTTTAAGCCACCCGGTCTGTAGTATTCTACTATGGCAGCCTGAGAAGACTAATATGGTGTTCATTTTGCTTCTCTATTTTCTCATTATTCTATTCTGGAATGTGAATACACACACACACACACACACACACACACACACATATATATATATAAAAAATAAATTTTTATCTATTCAATTATTTAATATTTTATATCTAATTAAACAATATATTTAAATATTAATGGAGTTTAATATTTAATTTAATATTTAAATTATTTGATTTGTTTTTTAGATTTATTAATTTTTCTCTCTTTTCTGATTATTCTATTCTGGAATGTGACTATTTATTTATTTATATTTAATTAATTTTTGTTTTGTAGATAGGCTTGGCTCCACACCAGGCATGGAGGCCAACATGGGACTTGAACTCATGACCCTGAGATCAAGACCTGAGCTGAGATCAAGAGTTTGACCCTTAACCAGCCAAGCTACCCAGGAGCCCCAGTAATGTGGATAAATCTACGTTAGGGGTATTTCCCAGAATGAGGTTTATTACCAGAGATAAATTTTATCTGAGTGCCATCCATATGGCAGGGCAAAAATCTAATTTCCAGGGATGCCTGGGTGGCTCAGTTGGTTAAGCAGCTGCCTTCGGCTCAGGTCATGATCCGGGGGTCCTGGGATTGAGTCCAGCATCGGGCTCCTTGCTCAGCGGGGAGCCTGCTTCTCCCGCTGCCTCTGCCTGCCTCTTTGTCTGCCTGTGCTTGCTCGCTCTCTCTCCCTCTGTCTCTGGCAAATACATAAATAAAATCTTTTTTTAAAAAATTCTAATTTCCAAACATCTGGTCTTCTTATTGCTCTGTGAGCTGCACTCCTTCCCTTCAAAGTCCTAGACCCCAAACCTTTTCTCCTTAGTTCAGGATGACATATATACTTCGTTTTGCCTGACTGTCTTTTGAATTTCTATGTCTGTGTGGATTCCCCATATATAAAAAGCTAAGTTTCATTTTCTTCTATTAATCTGTGTCATGTCAATTTGATTCCTAATACAGCTAGAGAGACTTTGAAGGGGACAGTAAATTCTTGCTCCCTCACAGTGGAAAGAGAGTAAAGTGTCAAACTATTTCCTTCTGATGTTGATGTCATTTCTCTTTCAACATTTCTGTGGTAGATTACGTTATTCATTCACCATTCCAAGAGAGGAATGTCTCAGCCAATTCCCTCCTAGTATTTTTCAGATATATTCTTCTGTGTTATTCCAATAAAAGTCCCAGATAAATCTATAAAAACGGATTGAGGGGCAAGAACATTAGAATATAAACCAAACTAAGAAATCTAAAATTCCAGTGCAAAAGGCCATTCTAAATTTTCAAATCTAGAAAGAAATTAAGGCACACCTAGTCACCAAAGTGAAAGCCAGGATGTATATGTTTAGGTAGCGGTTTTTACAGTATAGTTTTCTTAACATTCAGATAACTTGACATACCTTGATCTGCTCTTTTTAAAATTAAAAAAATCTCAAGCATCTCAGGACTCAAGTTTACTTTTAGAAAGCCTAAAGCAAACCATGAAAAAGACATAACGCATAGGTCCTCAATTATTCCAGCAATGGATTTTTCCAACCACAGGTTTACAACATTAAAATAACTGAGAATTTGTTAATTTTGTTTCAATTCAGCTATTTGATCCCCACTTACCCTCAACTATGAAATGTTTTAAATCTCTCATTTGAAAGACTGTTAGTTGTTCCAAAGGATCCTGAGAGTGAGAGTAGAAAATAAGCCAGACTAGTTTTTTTTTTTTTTTAAAGATTTATTTATTTATTTATTTGACAGAGAGAAATCACAAGTAGTCGGAGAGGCAGGCAGAGAGTGAGAGAGGGAAGCAGGCTCCCTGCTGAGCAGAGAGCCCGATGCGGGACTCGATCCCAGGACCCCGAGATCATGACCTGAGCCGAAGGCGGCGGCTTAACCCACTGAGCCACCCAGGCGCCCCAGACTAGTTTTTTTTTTTTTTTTAAAGGTTTTATTTATTTATTTGTCATAGAGAGAAGCGAGAGAAAGCACAGGGAGACAGAGTGGCAGGCAGAGGCAGATGGAGAAGCAGGCTCCCCACCAAGCAAGGAGCCCGATGTGGAACTCGATCCCAGGACGCTGGGATCATGACCTGAGCCGAAGGCAGCCGCTTAACCAACTGAGCCACCCAGGCGTCCCATCCCAGACTAGTTTTTTAAAAACAAAAACCTATTTCACTTATTCAGTCATCTTGTTTTCGGTGTGAGTGTAACTCAAAGAATTTGACTACGTCCTGATTTTAGCACCATCAAGCTGTGTGATTTGGATAAAACACTTTAAGCCTCCGTTTTCCTCATCTGTAAAAGAAATTGATCTATGAAACGAGCAACGAAGTCTCTTCATCATGATGAAGAGCTCCAAGCAATCAGAGTATTTGAAAATAACAACAAAAAGGTCATCTGGGGGCGCCTGGGTGGCTCAGTGGGTTAAAGCCTCTGCCTTCGGCTGGGGTCATGATCTCAGGGTCCTGCAATACATCCCCGCATCAGGCTTCCTGCTCCGCGGGGAGCCTGCTTCCTCCTCTCTCTCTGCCTGCCGCTCTGCCTACTCTGTCTGTCAAATAAATAAAATCTTTAAAAAAAAAAAAAAAAAGAAAGGGTCATCTGTATCCTAACGTTAAAATAAAAAAAGTGAACAATGCATGTAATAGGACTTCAGTTACGTTGGAGCTTGAACCGATACCAGTGAAAGATCTGGATCCACTATTCTCGTCATTTTTACAAGGAATAACTGGAAAAATCAAATGAACACAAAGCTCCGCCTACTACAGAGGTAAACCAAATACTTCAGGCTAGAAACTGTACCGCAGCGTTGTGCTTACTGTAGCAGAGATGCTCGCAAGGAATAGCGCGGGCAGCACTAGGAGCTTAAAGGGGGCGGCAGCTGGCAGAACAGAGGTTCCCGAGCAGATGAAATTTAAATCCCAATCACCATTTGGGAGAGTGACTGTCCCACCTGAGTCTAGGGAGACAGAATCAAGGAATTAAGGCGCTCGTTTTGGTTTTTTGGAGATAAACCAGCCAGCAAAGCAAGTCAGCTTTCCTAAATCGATTTCCCAAATCCATGCGCAGCCCTCTGCCGAAAAGACCTCACGCACCCGGGGGCAGCAAGAAGACGCCCCGCAGGCGGCCGGCCTGCAGCCGAGCACGGCGCAGCTCGGGGCTGGAGAACCAGCGCTGCACCTGAGCGGAGGCCAGCGCCGGGCCCAGCGACACCGCCGGCTGCCGCGGCGCGCGGTGGACGGTCACCTCCACGTTGAGCGGGCTTCTCACCACGCCCCTCGGCACCTGGTTGAAGCAGGGATCCTCGCAGCCGACCCGCGAGAGGCTCCACAGGAGCCCCATGGGCTCCACGCCCGTGAAGTCGCCGCCCACAGCCGGGGCCCTGGCCGGGTCCAAGCCCCCGCGGCCGTCCGCCTCGTAGTGCGCCAGCGAATGGAAGGGGCGGCCTCGGAAGCTGACGGCCGTCGGCCGCAGGGTCGCCCGCTCCCTCGGGCCTAAGCCTTCCACTTGAATGTGCAGGAGCTCGTCGGCCAGCCCAGTCTTAGGCGTGACGGTCAGGGCCGCGGACTTCGGGGAGTGAAGGGTCGATGTGGACATCGACCTCCGGGGCAGGAGGGGGATCCTGGGGGTTCCGAGCACCGCCTGGGCAGCCCTCCACATGACCCCGAGATCCTCGCGGCTTTGGTTCGGACGCGAGACCCGCAGCCGAGCGGCGGCAGGAGGGAGAGTCAGCGGTCTCCAGGCGCGGCTGGCCGGAGCGGGGCGGGGCAGAGCGGGGCGCGGCAGCCCGGGGGTGGGGGCGGGGCAGCCCGCGCGGCACGAGCTGGGCGGGGCCAGGCCGGGCGGGGCCCAGTGCGACGTCCGCTTTTCCCGAGGGCCGGAGGGCCCTTGACGGGTCCCTGGGCCGCCGCTCAGCAAAATGCTGCAAGAAGAAGCGACTTAGGAGGACCGGGGTCGGTCATGCTGTTGGAGTCCTCGTCGTGGGTCGGCTTAAAAGAGGCAGGAGCTCCTCCCCAACCTACTTCTCCACGTAGCCAGGGAGAGAAGCTACTGATCTGACAGAATGCTGGCCGGTCTCTTTCTTGAAAGTCCCTCCCTGGCCACCAGGGGACACAATTCCCTAAACCTGGTTGAAGGAGGCTACCTGTAATAGCCTTTGGCCAAATTCCTTCCGTGAACCTTTTTTTGCCTGGGATTAAGAAAGACTGCCAAGAGGCGCCGGGGTGGCTCAGTGACTTAAACCGCTGCCTTCGGCTTGGGTCATGATCTCAGGGTCCTGGGATCGAGTCCCGAGTCGGGCTCTCTGCTCAGCAGGGAGCCTGCTTCCTCCTCTCTCTCTGCCTGCCTCTCTGCCTACTTGTAATCTCCCTCTGTCAAATAAATAAATAAATCTTAAAAAAAAAAAAAAAGAAAGACTGCCAAGGTTAAAGCTTAAACGTAAAAAAAAAAAAAAAAAAGACTGCCAAGGTTAAAGCTTAAACGTAAAAAAAAAAAAAAAAGACTGCCAAGGTTAAAGCTTAAACGTGTAGATGGGGCAGCGCTACAGATGTATACGCTATGGAAATAATCGTTATTGTCTTGGGGTCTTGGGGCCTGGCCCAAGTATGAAAAATGTAGTTTTTTTATGCAGAAAAAATTACATCGAGACTGTCCTTGTTTTCCAGAAAAAGCCCCGGGACTCACAAAATAAAACCATATTTTTTTACATTCATACAAATATTTGCATGTACATGCATATAAAATGGTTCTGAAGGATATACTCCAAGTTGGTAACTATGAGCCCTGTGAGAAGCCTGGAACTGGGTAATAAGTTAAGAGGGTTAAATTTAATCTGACTGTCATGTCCAACCTCAGAATGCAAGAACAAGTCCAAAGTGGAATCCAGCACCTCTGAGAATCTCAGAGTTGGAAGACACCCTAAAGGCCCTTATGCCCTCTCTCTTTTAAGTTGGAATCCCCACTTAGATTTTGTAGGATCCATTACTTCTCCCTCATAAAAATTTAACTGTTGGGTTTTTTTTTTAATTTTTTAAAAAAGATTTTATTTATTTGTCAGAGAGAAAGAGAGAGTACACAAGTAGGCAGAACAGCAAGCGAGCCAAACCAGGCACCCTGTTGAGCAATGAGCCTGATGTGGGACCAGATCCCAGATCTTGGGAGCATGACCTCAGCCAAAGGCAGAAGCTTAAAGGACTGAGACACACAGGCATCCCTAAATGCTATGTTTTTAAAAAGATGAAATAGATAAAACTTTAAAAGACTTTTAAATATTTTATTTATTTATTTGACAGACAGGGATCACAAGTAGGCAGAAAGGCAGGCAGAGAGAGAGAGGAGGAAGCAGGCTCCCTGCTGAGCAGACAGCCCAATATGCTGCTCCATCCCAGGATCCTGGGATCATGACCTGAGCCAAAGGCAGAGGCTTTAACCCACTGAGTCACCCCGGCGCCCCAGGGGATACAGAACTCTTAGCAATAAAGACGCTCAGTCTTCAAAACCAGAACACAGGTCAAAGCTAGACCAGCAATTAAGAGTTGGGCAGGTACTTCTCACCTTTCTCCTATTTCAGGTTAGGATTGATCCTATGGATAAGATCAGGGTTAAGCCTATATGGTAGGGAAAGTTCAGGGAGAAAGGGGTGGCAGTGAAGAAAGGAGGGTTCCAAAGTCTGGGAATCCAATAGGACCTGACCAGAGCTAAGATAATTATTTTGTTGCCAAAAGTTTCCTATGTGCTTTGGAAAACCCCATACATGCTCTATGAATTAATTTTTTAAAGATTTTATTTATTTATTTGACAGACAGAGACACAGCGAGGGAGGGAACACAAGCAGGGGGAGAGGGAGAGGGAAAGGCAGGCTTCCTGCGAAGCAGGGAACCCAACGTGGGGCTCCATCCCAGGACCCTGGGATCATGACCAGAGCCAAAGGCAGACGCTTAACAACAGAGCCACCCAGGCGCCCCTATGAATTAGATTTTTATTCATAGTATCTGGTCTATGATTACTACAATGTTATATTTTGCTGGACTGGGCAAATTTTTTACCACTGAGATGTTTATGGAAGAAAGTCTGAATTTGCTGCCAGGCATCTACCTGTGCCCTTGACTGAGCCTTTGGCTCACCTCCATGGACTATTGCTTGGCCTAACACTGTATGTACAGAAGCTCTGCAAGGAGGAA
The DNA here is from genome assembly GCF_964662115.1 of Mustela nivalis. NCBI lineage: Eukaryota > Metazoa > Chordata > Mammalia > Carnivora > Mustelidae > Mustela > Mustela nivalis. Next base: position 14,721,709 of record NC_139025.1, on the reverse strand, counting down.
AGTAAGGGGGATCAATACAATGACCAGTTCCTGGGTAGCAGATTATCTGGGGCCTGTCTTTCCCATGGGCTTGTAACCGTTCAGAGGCTATCTGAGCATAGACGGGACTCTTCCAGTCTTGATCATCCATGCCAACAATGAACAGGAAGGGCCCCTGGGCCCTTTCCACTGGAATAATACTTGGGTGATTGGGTTCCTCCAGTGGGTTGTCCCAAACATCCATAAAATGCAAATGTCCCGACTCATTAATTGTACATCTCCCTGGGTCACTGCCAAGACTGGGAATAATCATATCCTTGTAATGCAGAGAAGTTATTGTGTTGGCCACACAGGTATTGATAAGGACCGTGGCTGTGATGCCCTTCAAGAAAGAGGCCATTGAGAGACACAGGTCACCTCCTTTGGAGAAGCCAAGAAGCCCAACATTCGGGCCTTTCACCTGAAGAAAAGAAACAGAACAAGCCCAAAATTTGTAACTGGAGGACATAAATGGTGACTTTTATATTCTCCTGGTAGCTTTCTTAAGTGTCATTCACTTTCCTTCCTTATGCAGCAACCCACAAAGCTCAACTGTGTCTTGTAAGAAGCAAATCAATTGATTTCCTAGTACGCAGGCCTTCCACTAATATTCATGGCGACTGGGTCAAGAGTACACACGGAGACCCATACACCCCGTATCTAAGTGTTTAAAAGTTACAAATCAAATCAACAAACTTGGGCGCCTGGGTGGCTCAGTGGGTTAAGCCGCTGCCTTCAGCTCGGGTCATGATCTCAGGGTCCTGGGATCGAGCCCCACATCGGGCTCTCTGCTCAGCAGGGAACCTGCTTCCTCCTCTCTCTCTCTCCTTGCCTCTCTGCCTACATGTGATCTCTCTCTGTCAAATAAATAAATAAAATCTTAGAAAAAAAAAAAATCAACAAACTCTTCAAATACATTTTTGGCTCCCACCTTCATAAATATACCTCCATAATGGAAAGTCTGAAAGCTTGGGAGTCCTTGAAGTTCTGTACTGGGATGGGGCCTGGCGGAGAGCCAGTCCAGTCCTCCATCCCTGGCCCACCTTCCTTCTTTTCCTGCCCCTAGGTCCATCATGCACCTTGAGAGGCCTCTCACACATGTATGTGGACACCCCAGCTTACATGTTTAAGGCCTAGGTGTGTTCACATTGATAGCTCAGAGAAGAGACATAGGGCCTGGAAGCAGGATCAGTGCTATTTGGCAAAGAATTCTGGGGCTCCAGATCACAATGGCATGGGGTGTGTGTGTGTGTGTGTGTGTAAGGGACACAAATTCCAGGTGGATACATTGCCTGGGTGCTTGGGACTCCTCACCCTGTGGGTAGGGATGCAGCCCAAAGGAAGGCCAGAGTGTGGCCATCTAAAACAAAAGGCCCAGGACAGAAGACCCTCTTGCCTAGGTCTAAGGGCATTTCTGCCCTTATTTCTGGCCTCTTCTTTTTCCCTGGGGCCTTATCTCCTCTAATAAACCAATAATCACAGTTCAAGATTATCTAGGTTTTAGCAACTCTGCTAAGAGACCATTCCCTGGATTCTGGCAGAGTTAGAGTACCTTACAGAGCTGACAGAACATTTTATTACTTAACAGTAGAAGATTTGGGTTTAAGTGTGTATAGTTGAAGAGTATGTATTCCATTTACAATCATACCAAAATGTTTTGATTATTTTTTCCAGTCTCAGATAAAACTCTCTCTCTAAAAACATAATACCATCATCACACTTAACAAAACTAATGATTCCTTAATATCATCAAATATACTCCCTTTTCAAATGTCCTAAAATGTCTCTTAATAGTCAAATGTTTTCTGCTATACATTTAGAATAGCCTTATACATGAAAAAAGCTGAATCTCAGAGAAAGCAGTTGCCTTATTCAGGATTATAAGGCCATGTGGTGGTAGATGGAGAATCAGAATGTAAGGTTACTAACATTGTAGTAGAGCCCTTTGAATTATGGTCAAGAATTAAAGGGAAATAAACAGTTGAGTCATAAGAGATTGGAAAAAGATGGGTAGAAACAAAAAGAATAATCCTAGTAACTTTTGAAGGAACTTTGGTGTCTCACGACATCTTTCTATGCCCCTGTGTCCTGGTAGGGTTTTTGAATCCAGTCCTGTGTCTGCTCTACTCCCTCTCCTCTGCATCCAGGCAAGCAGCAGAACCCACCTGGGGATGCTGCAGCATGAAGTTCACAGCTTCTTCAAAGTACTCCAGGTGCAAAGCTTCCAAATTCTCAGGGAGGTCTTCAAATCTGAAGTAAGCCAAAGCAAGCACAGCGAAACCATGTCCAGCCAGGAGGCTGGCCCTATATTCACAAAGGCCACCACCAGTTCCAAACAGATCGATGATCCCAGGGAAGGGTCCTGCACCTAGAAAGCACCACAAATCATAAGGAGCACCCTCTGCCCCTCCTTGCTGCTTATGTGCACTCTCTCTCTCTCTGAAATAAATAAATAAAATCTTAAAAAAAAAAAAAGTCACTGACAGACTGTTCATGATGGGAGAAGGTGGCTATCGGTTTGATTTTTTTTAGGATTAGGGAGCACTGCCTCTACCTGTGACGTTTAGCTTCCTTGGAAATTTGATGTGGAAAGAGGCCAAGACCACTCTCCACAGCGGCATAAGTCATTACCTAATACTGGTATCTGAAACACAGCCGCCTGCTGGCACTTGAAATAAATGCACTTCCTGAGCATGTTGAATGCACATTATACCGTACAGCTAAGGGGTGGCAGTGACTCTAGGAAGTGCCATGAAACTTAAAGAGGAAACAAACTTCTATCCAGAAACCGTAATAGGCTCTGGAGTGTGCGGATGAGCTTAGGAAAATTCCCCAATCATGTGGTTCCCCGGGCCAGCCAAGAGGCCGTCCGGGGTCCCGGGACTCCCCCACAACGCTTCTCCAGAACAGCCTCGAACCCCGGGCGCTCACCTGGGGGCAGGAAGATCGTGGCGCGCAACCCGCCCGCGCGCACCGGCTCCCGCCGCACGCCCGGCCGCAGGAACTCGCGCTCGTGCACCGTCCGGCCCAGGACACGACCCGCGTCAGGCTCGTGCCCGTCGAGCACCTCCAGCTCCACGGCGAAGGGCGTCTGCACGTCCCGCTTCACGAGCCGCTCCAGGGGCTTCTCGGGCTCCAGGGCCCAGAGCAGCCCCATGGGCTCGAGCCCCACGAAGCTGCCGCCCAGCGCGGGCGCGCGCTCCAGGTCCAGGAGGCCGCCGGCGTCGGCTTCGTACCGCGCGTGGGCCCGGAAGAGCGCGCCCTTCTCGTCGCGCAGGGACGCGCGCAGCGTGACGGGCTGTCGGGGGGCCAGGCCGTGCACGGCGATGCGCACGGGCTCGTCCCAGCTGCAGCGGCCGGCGGGCTCCAGGATCCAGGTCGCAGGCATCCTGATTTCCGCTGAACTGAGGATTGCAGGCTTCAGAGAGCTCAGAGTTCAGTCACGTGTTTATCCAGGCTTCTCTCCACCTACCTGGGAAGCAGTTGCAGTTGGAACCTTTGTGCGTCGCATGTTGGACGCACGTGGGACACCCTCAGCCGCTGTGTGAGGTCTCCTAGTGTTTGTGCAAATCCACTAGTGTCTGGTCGGAAGAAAGTAGCTGCTAAATTAGGAGTTCATTATTGATTCTGCAGTCCGGCGCAGTAAGTGTGGAACAGAGGCACAAAGAAGACTGAGCTGGGGGAAACGAGAACCTGGAGCTGTAGAAAGCATCCCCGGTGACTGTAATTCAGATGGCAGTGGAGAAACAGCCTGCTCCTTCCTTTGCCTCAGTCCTTTACAGAGCCTTTCCCCCAGAGTCAAGGGTACCAAGGGTGCTTCCAAAGCAGGTAGATGTTGATGGAGTGAGATTTACCTGAATTCCAGTCTGATACTGCTCCTTAATATCCTGCTGATCCTTATTTAGCAAGATGTGTAATTAAGTCCCTGAATTCAGCCTCTTTGTAAAAGGCATATTGGGATGAATACGTCGGCTACCATATGTAGAAACACTGCATGGATAAAACCTTTTAGCAGGTGCTCAGCAAGAGTTTTGCTTAGCTTGAGATCTGTTTATTTGAGAAAGCGCTGGGTCATAAGCAGGGGTAGGGGCAGGGAGAGGGAGAGAGAGTAGCATGCTTCTTGGGGAGCAGGGAGCCTGATGCTGTGCTTGATCCTAGAACTTTGGGATCAGGACCCCAGCTGAAGACAGACCCTTAAGTCACTGAGTCACCCATGTGCCCCTGGAGTTTTACTTTTAAATTCACAGATCTGGTCACTGACAGTCTCCGTGTTGTTGAGTTGTGTCAGAGTTCTGGCAGGGAACAAGTGGCACTTTCCAATTGCGTAATTTGTGGAGAGCTTCATAAGAGGACTATTTCCAGAATCATCGGCAAGGTTAAAACACAAACAAGGTTGGGTACAGAACCTTGGGCCCAGAAGGCTCAAGGGCAGAGGGTTGCCTGGCAGGATGGTTTAGCCAGGGTGGTGGGAGGAAGGCAATCCAAGGTGAATTAGGAGGAGTAGGGAGAGAATGAATACCTTGACCTCACTCTCCTCTCGCCCTTCACGTTTGTTTTTTTAATTAAGATTTTATTTATTTGACAGACAGAGATCACAAGTAGGCAGAAAGAGAGACAAGAGATGGGGAAGCAGGCTCTGAAGCCAGGGAAGCAGGCTCCTTGCTGAGCAGAGAGCTGGACCTGATTTGGGGCTTGATCCCAGGACCCTGGGATCAGATCCGAGCTGAAACAGAAGCTTTAACCCACTGAGCCACCCAGGTGCCCGCCCCCTTCACATTTTGCCAGTGCCTTTCATTAGCTAAACCCAACCATTCAGCTCAGCCTACTGGTTGGAGCGCACAAAAGATGCCCAGGGAGTGGAAGCTCAACACATAGTTATAAACTGAACAAAAAGAAGCCAGACTAGGTCCCAGATCTCAGAGTGCAGTGAGTTTTGAGCTCTCTACCCCTGAAGTAACTTCTGTGGAGTATTTTAAATACCTGTTGTTTAAAGTGTTGTAGGCTGTGGCCCTTGGGTGGCTCAGTTGGTTAAACATCTGCCTTCATCTCATGTCATAATCCTGATGCTCGGATCAAGCCCCGGGTTGGTCTCTCTGCTCAGCAGGTTGTTTGCTTTTCCCTCTCCCTCTTGGTGTTCTTTCTCTCTCAAGTAAATAAATAAAAAAATAAAATCTCTTTTAAGAAATAAAAAAGTGTTGGGGCACCTGGGTGGCTCAGTGGGTTAAGCCTCTGCCTTCAGCTCAGGTCATGATTTCAGGGTCCTAGGATCAAGTCCCACATCGGGCTCTCTGCTCAGCAGGGAGCCTGCTTCCTCCTCTCTCTCTCTCTCTGCTTGCCTCTCTGCCTACTTGTGATCTCTCTCTTCAAATAAATAAAATCTTAAAAAATAAATAAATAAATAAATAAAAAAGTGTTGCTGGCTGTGCTCAATCCAGGAACACTCAGCTTACAAAGAATTTACCTGGCCTGCTGCGGCCACCAGCACAACTGACTTCGGCACTCAGGGGCGCCTGGGTGGCTTAGTAGGTTAAGTGTCCGGCTCTTGATTTCGGCTCAGGTCATAATCTTAGGGTTATGAGATCAATCCCCACATCAGGCTCCATGCTGGGTGTGGAGCCTGCTTGAGATCCTTCCTCTCCCTCTGCTGCCCACCCAAAGAGAGAGAGAGAGAGAGAGAAGGAAAATAATTTTTTTTTTTTGAGATTTTATGTATTTGACAGGGAGAGAGGGAACACAAGCAGGAGGAATGGGAGAGGGAGAAGCAGGCTTCCTGCTGAGCAGGGATCCCGATGTGGGGTTCAATCCCAGGACCCTGGGATCATGACCTGAGCCGAAGGCAGATGCCTAAGGACTGAGTCAGCCAGGTGCCCCCAAAAGAAAGAAACTTAAAAAATGAAATCTGCACTTAGGTTTTAGAAAGGCCAAGAAAAAGGTGATTTCTACCTCTCCCTTCCCTGTTACCTAGGTTGTTGTGAAGAGGCACAGAAATGGCTCCCAGGCACATGAGGGAAAAGCAGCAAAGGAGGAGGCCTGGGGGTCCTGGGATCAACCCCCACAGCGGGCTCCCTGCTGTGGGGAAGCCTGCTCTTCTCTCTCCCTCTGCCATTCCCCCTGCTTGAGCGTGCTCTTTAGGTCTCTATCAAATGGATGAATAAACTCTTTTAAAAAGGGGCACGTGGGTGGCCCAGTGGGTTAAAGCCTCTGCCTTCAGCTCAGGTCATGATCTCAGTGTCCTGGGATCGAGCCCCGCATCGGGTTCTCTGCTCAGCAGGGAGCCTGCTTCCTCCTCTCTCTCTGCCTGCCTCTCTGCCTACTTGTGATCTCTCTCTGTGTCAAATAAATAAATAAAATCTTAAAAAAGAAAGAAATATTGAGAGTGCTTAGAATTTAATAAGAAAAAAATAAAGCCAATAGAAAAATGGGTAAAAACTTTATTTGGTCAATTTCCAAACAAGGAAACATACATAACAAAGATATAGGAGACATTCAAAGTCATAACTAGAGAATACAGATTAAAACATCACAGTAGTCCGGGGCGCCTGGGTGGCTAGGTGGGTTAAACCTCTGCCTTCAGCTCAGGTCTTGATCCCAGGGTCCTGGGATGGAGCCTGGAGCCCTGCATCAGGACTCTGCTCAGCAGGGAGCCAGCTTCCTCCTCTCTCTCTGCCTGCTGCTCTGCCTACTTGTGATCTCTCTCTGTCAAATAAATAAATAAAATCTTGGGAAAAAACCAACAACACCACCACAGTACTCCATTTTTGCCTATTATATTTTACCATATTAAAAACAGGGATAGGGGCACCTGGGTGGCTCAGTGGGTTGGGCCGCTGCCTTCGGTTCGGGTCGTGCTCTTGGGGTCCTAGGATCGAGTCCCGCATCGGGCTCTCTGCTCAGTGGGGAGCCTGCTTCCCTCTCTCTCTCTGCCTGCCTCTCTGTCTACTTGTGATCTTTCTCTGTCAAATAAATAAATAGAATCTTTAAAAAATAAATAAATAAATAAATAAATAAATAAATAAATAAAAACAGGGATAATACTCATGGATATTGAGGGCGGAGAGGAAAATCCTCTCCCATACACCATTGATGAAGTAGAAACTGGCACTAGCATTGTAAGAGCAATCTGAGGTGCCTACCAAAAATTTAAATGTGTACAAATGGTCTCAGCATTTCTACCTACAGCAATCTAGCCTATATATACATTCAAATAACTGTTGAAGGATATATGTGTGAAGATATTCACAGCAGCATGAATTGTAATAGCAAAAAAAAAAAAAAAATCCCTTCCTCAAAAAGATAATATGAACACTCAGCAGTATAAGGAATAAATGCATTGTAACTTTCTGAAACTGTAAAACTATAAAGCTATTTCAAAAATAATGCACTGGGGACTCAGTTAAGTGTCTGCCTTGGGCTCAGGTCATGATCCCAGGGTCCTGGGATTGAGCAGGCTCCCTGCTCAGCCAGGAGTCTGCTTCTCCCTGCGCACCCACCCCCCAACTTGTGTGAGATCTCTATCTGTCTCTCTCTTAAATAAATAAATACAATCCTTAAAGAAAATGATAATGCATTGGGGTGCCTGGGTGGTTAATCATCCCACTCTTGATTTTGGATCAGTTCATGATCTCGAGGCTGTGAGATCGAGCCCCCCTTTGGGCTCCCGGCTCACTGAGGAGTCTGCTTCTTTCCCTCTTCTCTCCCTCCGCCCCTCCTCCAGCACATGCTCTCTCTCAAATAAATAAAGTAAATCTTTTTTTTTTTTTTAAGATTTTATTTATTTATTTGTCAGAGAGAGAGAGGAGTGAGAGCGAGCACAGGCAGACAGAGTGGCAGGCAGAGGCAGAGGGAGAAGCAGGCTCCCCGCCAAGCAAGGAGCCCGATGTGGGACTCGATCCCAGGACACTGGAATCAATACCCAAACCGAAGGCAGCTGCTTAACCAACTGAGCCACCCAGGCATCCCAAATAAAATAAATCTTTAAAAAAATACACTAAATTTTCATGTTTTGACATGGAAGGATATCCCTGATATACTGATGAATGAAAAAGCAGAAAAAATATGGCCTGTATATTATCGGTACAAACATATATAACATATATACACACATACACACGCACACACACACAGATATCTTTAGATATAAAGAGGAAAGATTTTCAAAGTGTATTTCATGTATTTATGTAATGCCTGATTTGTTTTTTATAATTAACATATATTACTCTTAGAATTAAAAAGGTAACCTAATAGTTTCTGTAATTAGGAACATATTGAGTCACTTAGTAAGTATTTACAGAGTGCCTACTACACGTATCCAGCACTAACACAGATGCGATGAACAAAACTAATGCACTCATTAGGACTTGAGTGTGTGTGTGTGTGTGTGTGTGTGTGACATGACAGAGAATAAACAAATGAAAATTTCAGATAATAACAAGGAAGATGAAGAAAACTGTAAGTGGCGAGAGTTACTGCCTAGAGGGCAACTTTAGATATATGGCAGCTAGGACGCTTCTGCGCAGGAGACATCCAGGCTGAAGTGTGAAGGTCAGTAATGAAGAAATCCAAAGTAACAGAGTTGATAAGGCCGTAGAAATAGCAAGTACAGGGGTCTTCAGGTGGGAACAGACCTGGTGTGTTCAAGGAGGAGACGGACCAGTGGCTGTAGATTACAGCTATGAAGAGTAACATGGAATGAGATCTGAGGGAGGCAGAGGCCGGATCACATACACAAATGGGCTTGCAATGTACCTTGTTAGCTTTCCTGAGTCCTTTCCTTTGATTTAACAATCCAGGTTTCACATATTAGTCATCTGTAACTTACGGAGCCAGCTATGTGAATTCATGCTTTGAGGCTGGTGTGTCTAGGTGAATAAATCAGTTAGTACGTGAACCTGCCTGAAGCCTGGTGTCTGTATCCCGATGCACTTATTTTCCTTTTGTCTATGCATAAGTAGTAAAACTTGTGGATTGGTAAAATGTTTGATGTATACATAGTATATACACATACACATATATGTACACACACACACACACACACACACACCCGGGAAGAAAACTGCTGGGTGGTATTGATAGAAGTCTATGGAAAGTAAAGAGATCTAAGCAAGTGATGGTTCAGCTAGATAATACCTCTACACATGCCTTTAATCCTGTATTCATAATTTCTTTGTGGTTTCTAGGTATATATTATATTTCATGGGAGAAGGTATATACTATAGCAGTGCTTGAGAATCTGGTGTGCTGTAAAAACCTGGGGAACATCAAGCATCTGGCGTATTAATCCCCAGAATTGGGGGCATGTTTACTTGCAAACTCTTCCTTTACAGATAATTCAAAGTAATGTTTAGCTTGAAATATATTAAATTCTGAACTTCCGTTGACAAATTAGCATTGTACCCATTATGAATAATGTCTCTATACTTGACATTTTTACCATCTAGGGCCCAGAAGAATGGAAAGAAGGAAAAATTCCTTTACATTTGTGAATCATTTAGAACAGCAAGAAAAATTTCATTTCACAGATCATTAAAGGATTTCACTTATCATATCCAACTAGCAAGCACCCAGTTCATCTACTGGTTATTATTTTGAGGGAGAAAACTTCTTTTATTTAACTCCAGAATGTAATCTCTGAGAATTTCCAAATATTTTGTAAGTTTATTGGTAACACTTCATGTGGGTGAGTAAAGACATTTCAAGATAATTCCAAAATCACAACTCTGAACACGGACTCCTGTTCAGGTATTATAGTGGCCTCTGCAACAAGGGGACGGCCACTTCAGCCTGTCTGGTTTGGTGAGGTTATTGTCGAGAAGCTCCGTAGATTCATCCCTGCTGGTTCTTAGGAAGCACAAGCTAGACTTACTGGGGGAGTGAGAGGAGAAGGCCAGAGTCATAAAAAATATCGGACTGTTGGGATGCCTGCGTGGCTCAGTCAGTTAAGGGCCTGCCTTCGGCTTAGGTCATGATCCCAGGGTCCTGGGATGGAGCCCCACTATCAGGCTCCTTGCTCAGTGGGGAGCCTGTTTCTCCCTCTGCTTGCCCTTCCCCTGCTTGTGCTTTCTCTTTCACTCTCTCTCTGACAAATAAATAAAAATAAAATCTTTTTTAAAAATTTCAGAATGTTTATAAATTATTTAACAATAAACACTTTAAAAAAAATTATTGTTGGGGAACCTGGATGACTCAGTCGCTAAGCATCTGCCTTCAGTGCAGGTCATGATCCCGGGGTCCTGCAGTGGAGTCCTGCATCGGGCTCCCTGCTCAGTGGGGAGCCTGTTTCTCCCTCTCTCACTTCGCCTCCCCTCTGCTCACGCTAGCTCTCTCTCTCTCTCTAAAATAAATACATAAAATTTAAAACAAATTAAAAAATTATCGTCTCTTGGGGAACAGATAAAAGAAAAAGACATTGGCTTGTCATTCCTGAAATTGCCTAGTTTTACAATATTGTTTCATTTCAACTTCTTTGAAATGAAGGAAGTTCAAATGGCCAATAAATATATGAATAAAGTACAGTGTCAAAAACTTAAAAAATTTTAAATGCCCACGTTTGGTAAGGGGAAATAGGAGCCCTGATACATTACTGGTAGGAATATAAATTGTTTCAAACTTTCCAAAGGGTAACCTGATAATATGCTATATAGAAACCTTAAAAGAAATTTATACTTTTTGACGCAGCAATTCCATTTCAAGGAATTTATCCAAAGAATTACTCACAGATATGTGTGATAATATAGCTAAAAGGTCATTTATAATAGCATTTATGATAGTTACTCCAAACTAGAAATAATGAGTAATAAGCAACTGACTTAAATTATGGTAAATCAGGGTGCCTGGGTGGCTCAGTGGGTTAAGCCGCTGCCTTCGGCTCAGGTCATGATCTCAGGGTCCTGGGATCAAGTCCCGCATCGGGCTCTCTGCTCAGCGGGGAGCCTGCTTCCCTCTCTCTCTCTCTGCCTGCCTCTCTGTCTACTGTGATCTCTCTCTGTCAAATAAATAAATAAAAAAAAATCTTTAAAAAAAATTATGGTAAATCAGTAAAATAGAATATTACGCTGTTATTTAAAAAGGGGTATGGTTGAAAATTATTTAAACTTGAGTTACAGGGCACCTGGGTGGCTCAGTGAGTCAAGTGTCCAACTCTTGATTTCGGCTCAGGTCATGATTTCAGGGTCAGGAGATTAAGCCCTGCGACAGACTCTGCACTCCACAGGCAGTCTGCTTCTCTTCCTCTCCCTCTGTCCCTCCCCCTGCATGTGTGCACACAGCATGCTCTCTCAAATAAATAAAATCTTTAAGAAACAACAAAAAAAAGGAACAACCTCAGTTACATCCTCTGATCAAAAACCTCCAACAGCTACTCAAGCCATTAGGAAAAAAAATCCAAAATCTTATTATGACCTACAAGGCCCCATGTGGCCTGGTTCCTGGCTCCCTTTCCAACCTCAGAGAGGACAACTTCCCCTGCCCCCACCTCATTCACGTCTTCTGCTCTTACTCAATCATATCAAGTACCTTCAGTTTCAGGACATCTACCTTTGCTGTCCCACCTCAGTCTGGAACACTGTCCCTTGGTCAGCTCTAGAGCTTACATCCTCACTTCCCATCCACCCATGCTTTTGTATGTTTTGTTTTTCTTCATTGCCTTCATCACCACCCATATTATATAATCTATTGTTTACGTACTCTACAAATATTTTCTAGTCTGCCTCCCTCTACTGTAATAGAAGTTCTAGGGGAACAAGGACTTCCTTTCATATTTTTCTGTATCTCTGATGCCCAGAACAGCACCTGGCTTAAAGTAGGCATTCAGGAAATATACTAAATGAGTTTGTTAAATGAATGAATAACATGAAAAAAATCATCTTTACATATTAAGTAAAAAATAAAAGATCCAAAATAGTATGTATAGTATGGTTTCATTTTCTACATCAAAGAATAGAAAAACATGCAAGAAAGATTACAATCAAAATGTCAGCAATATTTATGAGGTGCCTGGGTGGGGTAGTCCGTTAAGCATTCAACTCTTGGTTTTGGGTCAGATCGTGCGCAGGGTCACGATTGAGCCTACCTCAGCTCTCCATCTCCCTCTGCCCCTCCTCCTGCACACTCTGTCTCCCTTAAATAAATAAGTAAATCTTTTTTTTTTTTTTAAAGATTTAATTTATTTATTTGACAGAGATCACAGGTAGGCAGAGAGGCAGAGAGAGAGAGAGAGGAGGAAGCAGGCTCCCTGAGGAGCAGAGAGCCTGATGCGGGGCTCGATCCCAGGACCCTGGGATCATGACCTGAGCCTAATGCAGAGGTTTTAACCCACTGAGCCACCCAGGCGCCCCCTCCACAAAGGATTAAAAGTGAAATCAAATCAATTAGTATTTTAAAATCTTTTGCTTTCAAACTTTTAAAGAGTTAGATTGTGATCTGCTTAATGCTTATTTGTGGGGTGTCTGGGTGGCTGATGCCATGCCTTCGGATCGGGCCGTGATCTCAGGGTCCTGGGATCAAGCCCCACATCCGGCTGCCTGTTCAGTGGAAAGCCTGCTTCTCCCTCACCCACTCCCCCTGCTGTGTTCCCTCTCTTGCTGTGTCTCTCTGTGCCAAATAGATAAATAATATCCTTTAAAAAATGCTTATTTGTATTTTTTAAAAGGATGATCCTATTCATATATCTATTTCTGGAAGAAAAAAAAAAAAATAGAAACAGTGGTTGCTTTATGGTCAGAGGAAAACTTACTTTCCAGTGTAACCTTTTTTGAACTGTTTACATAAAACTATATGCATGTATTATTTTTCAAAATTAAAAAAAACATTTCTAGCAAAATAACAGATATTTTGTTTTGGAACATTTTTGGGGAGAACATTTCTCCCCCCAAAAATTGTTGATTACTTATGCATAAGTTACACACTTAGTTTTCACAGCATAACCTTCTGTAACTGTCGTCCAATACGGTAGTTACTAGCCATATGTGACTATTTAATTTAAATTAATTCTAATTAAATACAATTTAAAATTCAGTTTCTTGGTCACACTAGCCACATTTCAAAAGCTTAACAGTTGTACGTGGCTAGTGGCAACAGTATGTCGCAGACCGTTCTATCTGATGCACTGTTTCAGAACATCCATAATTCAATGGTTAAGAACACAAATTCACTTTTCAGATTTCTAGTCCCAGCTTTCTAGGGAAGCAACCAAGCCTCTTTGACTCACAGTTTCATCATACATAAAATGAGGAAATATAATATCTAACTTATAAGGATATCGGGATTGGGGTGCCTGGGTGGCTCAGTCAGTTGAGACTTAGTTTCAGCTCAGGTCATGTCTCAGGCTCAAGAGATGAAGCCCTGTGTTGGTCTCTGTGCTCAGCACAGAGTCGGCTTGGATCCTTTTTTTTTTTTTTTTTTTAAGATTTTATTTATTCATTAGAGAGAGCACACAAGCAGGGGGAGAGGCAGAGGGAGAGGGAGAAGCAGACAATGCCGTGGGGCTCAATCCTAGGACCTAGAGACACAACCTGAGCTGAAGGCAGACTCTTAAGCATCTGAGCTTAAGCAGGTGCCCCCTGCTTGAGATTCTATTCCAACCTCCCTCTCCCTCCCCCCTGCCCCTTCCCCCACCAACCCCAGCTCATTCTCTCAAATAAATAAATAAATAAATAAAATCTCTATAAAAAGAAGAATATCAGGATTAAATGAGATAATTGTCTAAAACATTCAGCATAAGGCTTAATTCAGGTAAGTACAACATAAATGATGTGTGTGTTTGTATGTTTGTGTGTGCATGTGTATATCAGGCATATATGGTTATATAAACTTTGTTTTAATTAATGTAATTAAATGAATTATTTTAAATTCCACTATGGGAAACATTTAACTTTTAGGACAAAGTATTTCAAGAGTGATCTAATTCATGCAAAAATGCTTTAATTGTTGAAACAAGACCACATGTTATGGACTGAACTGTGTTCAGTTCATATGTCCTAAAATTCATATGTTGTAGTCCCAACACCCAGTGCCTGAGAATATGACTGTATTTGAACACAGGGATTTTCAAGAGGTAATTAAGGTAAAATGAGACCATTTTAGGCAAAATTCAATATGTCTGGTGCCCTTATAAGAAGAGGAGACTGGACACAGAAGTAGAGGAAAGTCTATTAACGACCAAGGGAAAAGATGGTCATCCATAAGCCAAGGAGAGAGGCCTCAGAAGAACTCAATCTTGCCAAAACCTTGGTCTGTTGTTTAAGCCACCTAGTCTGTGGAATTGATTATGATAGCCCTAGCAAACTAATACATCCCATAGAACTATAAATGTGCGGAAATTAAATATTTAAGAAAATCACATATCAATTATTCTTTAAAGCTTCTTCATATGGAAAGATTGGCATGTCATTTTTTCTTTTTCATTCAGAATAGAAGCTGATTCAAAAAACCTGGGTGGTTCGGTTGGTTAAGTGTCTGCTCAGCTGGGAGTCTGTTTCTCCCGCACTCTCTGCCCCTCCCCATTTCATATTCTCTCATGCGCTCATTCTGTGTCTCTCAAATAAATAAAATCTTTTTAAAAAGTTATTGATTCAAAACACAATTACTGAGCATCTACTGTATGCAAGGAACAGCTATAATCACTTACAATATAACAGCGAAATACAGATAAAAATTTCTGCTGACATTGAGCTAGTAATTTGCAAAGTGGTAGACAAAACAAATAAATATATTAGAGACTGACAAGCGTGAAGCAGAAAAAAAAAGCAGGTAAAAAGAATGAAATGTTCGGGGTTTGGGAACAGTTGACATTTTGGATAGAGGGTGACGTCTAAGATTTAAAGGAAGCGAGGCAGCTAGCCATGAGGCTCTTCGGAGGAAGGACATTTACAGGCATAGGAACTTTAAGAACAAGAGCTTTGAAGCAGGGCCACATCAGAAGTGTTCACAAAATACAAAAACCTGCCTGAGAGAATGAGAGAAGAGTAATAGGAGATGAAATTAGAAAGATAATGGGTCTTGGGGATGTGTGAGAAAGAAGTTGAGAAATTACCAGGGAGTTTGGCCTAAGCAAAGGGAGGAATGGAGCTTTAGCATCTGAGAAAAACATATAGAAGTTGGTTTAGCTGGGGCTGGAGTACTTAGTTTTGGACATGTTAGTTATGAGATGTGTATTAGACTCCAATGGTAGTATCAGGCAACTGACTGGAATCTGGAATTCAGAGGAGATGCCTGGGTTAGAGATACAGAAGTGGGAACCATCAGCCATGACCTGATGAGATAATTCAGGGAGTAGGTGAAAACAGAATAGAGAAGAGATCTACGAACTGGGTCCTGGGGACTCTAACACTTAAAAGTTGGGGACATGAGACTAGGAAGGAGTAGTCTAAGAAATCAGGAGGGCACCGCATACCAGAAATCAAATACTGAAATTGCTTCAAAGAGGAACAAAATCATCCATGTCAAAATACGCTGTTAGGTCAACGAACATGAGGACTGAGAAACAACTTCAGAAACTGGAGATAACAAATATATGCAACTCTTCCAAAGATAATATTGAACTTAATATGTAAAACTCCTTTAAAAAACAAAACAAAACTCCTTTAAAAAAATACACGTGAAAAGGGTGACAAAGGCTAAAATGATCTTACTAATTTATTACTGTATAGGGAAAGAAATTATGACATTGAAATTAATGATAGAGAAGACTATTTTTAGAAAGAAGACTCTGGGGGCTTCTGGGTGGCTCAGTCAGTTAAGCGTCTATTGGTTTTGGCTCAGGTCATGGTCTTGGGGTTGTGGGATCGAGCCCCGAGTGGGTCTCTGTGCTCAGTGCGGAGTCTGCATGGGATTCTCTTTCTCCCTCTCCCTCTGCCCCTCCCCTAGCTTGTGCACTTGCACCCTGCACTCTCTCTAATAAATAAAATCTTTTAAAAAAAGAAAAAGAAAACTCTGTTATCAGTGTTGAAGGTCAACTGAAGAGCAGAAAGATAGGAGACAAAAAGATCAAGTAGGAGGCTATCACAAAAGTCATAAGGCAGTGTTTTTCAAACTATGGATCATATAAAAACCAACTTAGTGGGTTATGACAAGCATTTTAAAGAAGTAAACGATCTCATCATTCCTGTAAATCAGAGATCGTTAATGGTTCCCCTCAGCCTAGTAAAGACCAAAGGCCTTAATGTTGCATTCAGTCATCTAAAAGCTGTACCACCCTATTCATACCTGAACACATCATTCTTTTTTATGACTTTGTGCATTCGTTAATGCAGTGCTTTTTTTTACTTTGACAATAGCTCCTTCCTCTAACAGAAAAGTCCTAAAAGAAACAAGATTAAGAATGTTAAGTTTAGGGGTGCCTGGGTGGCTCAGTATGTTAAGCATCTGCCTTCAGCTCCAGTCATGCTCCCAGGGTCCTGGAATCAAACCCTGCGCTGGGCTCCCTGCACAGCGAGAAGTCTGCTTCTCCCTCTCCCTTTTCCACTCCCCCACTCCCACTTGTGCACTCACTCTCTCTCTCAAATAGATAGATAAATAAATAAATAAATATATATATATTTTGGGGTGGGTTTTGGGATTGATTGATTCATTTGACAGAGAGACAGAGACAGCAAGAGGGGGAACACAAGCAGGGGGAGTGGGAGAGGGAGAAGCAGACTTCCCACTGAGCAGGGAGCCTCATGTGGGGCTTGATCCCAGGACCCTGGGATCATGACCTGAGCTGAAGGCAATCGCTTAATAACTGAGCCACCCAGGCACCCCAGTAAGTAAAATCTTTAAAAGAAAATAGGAATGTCACGTTTAAATGTCATTTCTCCTTCTAAAGCCTTCTCTAGTCATCATCATAATTACACTTTCCTTAGGAACATTTATAACCGTCTATTTTGGATTATAATAGTAAATATCCACTTCATATAGTTATTGTGAAGATTAAATGAGCAGTATCCTTAAAGTGCTTTGAATAGTGCCTGATACATATAAATGCTCAAGAAATATGAGCCATTATTACAGTTAGTGAGGAATATGTTCTGTCTCTTTAGATTTTTTATTTTATTTATTTGTCATAGAGAGAGAAGCGAGAGCAAGCACAGGCAGACAGAGTGGCAGGCAGAGGCAGAGGGAGAAGCAGGCTCCCTGCCAAGCAAGGAGCCCGATGTGGGACTCGATCCCAGGATGCTGGGATCATGACCTGAGCTGAAGGCAGCTGCTCAACCAACTGAGCCACCCAGGCGTCCCTGTTCTGTCTCTTTACATAATGAGTTCCTTGAGGGAACGCATCACATTTCACTACCATCTCTCTAAATCTCTATCTGCCTCCCAGGACCTTACTCAAAGTTGGCATTCAGTATCTATGTAGTCCTGGAGAGGAAATTACTAATAGAGCTATGGGTAAGATGACTCAATCTATTGTAAAAAGGAAAAAGAAAGAAAGAAGTAAATCTTTAAAAAAATGTATACTGGAACCTATGCTCTAAGGGCAAATATTGTTTTACAAACCTATTCCACTTCATGTGTGTGAATATACATTAGATATGCGTGTTCATATAAATACATGCACCGAGTCATGAATTCAAATGTATTCCTTACTGTGGAAAAATGGTCAAAAGTGCTGGAAAAACACAATCTAAGGGGGAGATAATGTGAGTCTACATTAAAGCTGTAGCTTCTGGCAATGAAAAAGCAACAAATTATTTGAGAGCTCTTTCAAAGAGTAGAGTTAACAAGACTTAGTGATGGACTTAAGCAAAGTAAAGGAGGAGGATGGTAGGTTGAATAATGGCTCACCAAAAGATACCTAAATTTTAATCCTTGGAACCTGTGAATGTTACCTTATATGGGAAAAAAGTACTTTGCAGATGTCTTCAAGTTAAGGATCTTTTTTTTTTAAGATTTTATTTATTTATTTGACAGAGAACACAAGTAGACAGAGGCAGGCAGATAGAGAGGAAGGGAAGCAGGCCCCCTGCTGAGCAGAGAGCCCGACGTGGGGCTAGATCCCAGGACCCTAAGATCATGACCTGAGCCGAAGGCAGCGGCTTAACCCACTGAGCCACCCAGGCGCCCCAAGTTAAGGATCTTAAGGAGAGTATCCTTGCTTACCCAGGTAGTCCCTACATGCGGTTACATACATCATCATAAGAGGGAGGCAGAGACAGATTTGACACAGACAAAAGAGGAGACTTCAGTATGACCCCAGATTGGAGTGATGCCCTCACATGCCAAGGGACATGGCAGCTATCAGAATCTAGAGAAAAGGCAAGGAACAGATTCTCCCCTAAAGCCTTCAGAGGCAGTACGACTCAGTCAGAACCTTGATTTTGATCCCCTGAAATCTAGCCTCCAGAACTGTCCTTTTGTTATTCCTGTTGTTTTTTGGAACTGTTGTTTTAAGCCACCAGCTTTCAGCAACCATAGGAAACTAGCGGGAGTCAGAGCCCTCAGCAATGGGACGGGAGCAATGTCATTAAGACAGAGAAGAGTGGGGCGCCTGGGTGGCTCAGTCGTTAAGCATCTGCCTTCAGCTCGGGTCATGATCCTAGGGTCCTGGGATCCAGCCCTGCATTTAGCCCCGCATACAGCCCCGCATTGGGCTGCCTACTCTGTGGGAAGCCTGCTTCTCCCTCTTCCACTACCCCTGCTTGTGTTCCCTCTCTTGCTGTGTCTCTCTCTGTCAAATAATAAATCTAAAAAAAAAAAATCTTTTTTTAAAAGACAGATAAGGAGTACAACAAAAACAATGATGGTGAGGAATTAAAATTTAAATATTATAAGTTTTAAACACAAGACAGATTTGAAAAATTTATAATTAAAAAAAATCCAATTCTTCCATTTAATTCTAACTCTAAAAAAGCTTTAAAATGTCTTTTAAATGTTCAGATCTCGTGTTCTAATGTTCTTTGGATGACCACATTTAAGACACATGGTGGATATAGTCTCGCTGCCATCTGACAATTACTGTGGTTAAAACAGGTGCCGGTTTCTGGGATTACATAAGTGTCTCTGGAATGTTTATTCCAATAACGAGAAAATCCAGGAACCATCTGTTACTGTGGATCACTTACTTAAGCCATTGAGGTTGGCAATTTTTTCAATGCACTTTGTAGACAGTGAAAGCTTCCTTGAAAAGTACAAAGGAAAACTTGAATTAGCACAAAACAATTTTAAATGGTATATTAGAAAAATAAATAAATAAATAAATTGTGTATCAGGAATTAATCAAGTGCCCACACAAGATAATATTTAAGTCATGGGGACGCCTGGGTGGCTCAGTTGGTTAAGCAGCTGCCTTCAGCTCAGGTCATGATCCCAGCGTCCTGGGATCGAGTCCCACATCGGGCTCCTTGCTCGGCAGGGAGTCTGCTTCTCCCTCTGCCTCTGCCTGCCATTCTGTTGTCTGCCTGTGTTCATGCGCTCTCTCTCTCTCTGACAAATAAATAAAAAAATCTTAAAAAAAAAAAATTTTAAAAAAGGAAAAAAAATATTTAAGTCATGTTTTCTTTTTATACTGAATCCTTTTATCCCCTCTCAGACATGGCATGTATTCTTTCATGTTGAAATCAATCCTCATACTTTATTCCTGATTACAGAAGTTAATACATATTTATTGTAGAAAATTAAAAAAAAAACTTTCTGAAGGTAATTTGATGTTACCCATTAAGTTATTTAAATGCATGCATTCCTTGACCCAGTAATTCATTTCTAGGAATATAGCCTACTGAAATGCCAATGCCAACAGATCTATAAGCTAGATTATTTAGTGTATTATTGTAATAGCAAAAAAACGGGGAAAAATCTGTAAACATCTAGCAACTGAGGGATAGGTAATGGAAAACTATGCTGTCACTAATACAAATGAAACTGGGCTCCAGATACCAGCTTAGGAAGATGTCCATGATGTGTGCTCAAGTTAAAAACCACCTGGCAGGGGCGCCTGGGTGGCTCAGTGGGTTAAGCTGCTGCCTTTGGCCCAGGTCATGATCTCAGGGTCCTGGGATCGAGTCCCGCATCGGGCTCTCTGCTCAGCAGGGAGCCTGCTTCCTTCTCTCTCTGCCTGCCTCTCTGCCTACTTGTGATCTCTCTCTCTCAGTCAAATAAATAAATAAATAAAATCTTTAAAAAAAAAAAAAACCACCTGGCAGAACAATACATTTTATATGATTCCTTTTGATAGAAAGCAGAACGATATATATGCATGTGCAAAGATATTTATTTCCTTGTGTGTTAAATTATTCAGAAATGTATACTGAGGAAGTCATATGTAATTCTAATCACTGCACAGATTTCCCCAGAGAGAACTACTTCTAATGGTTTGTATATATTTGTCTAGGTTTTTTTCTACTCATAATTCAGTTATATAAAAAAAATTTAGGGGTACCTCAGTGTCTCAGTTGGTTGAGCCTCTGGCTGTTGCTCTCAGCTCAGGTCTTGATCTCAGGGTCATGAGTTCAGGCCCCGAAAAAAAAAGAAAGAAAAGAAAAAATATTTTACAGGGACATAACTACACATTCTTAGTCATCCTTTCTTGACAAAATATTTAATGTTTTAGTTTACTTCATGCAAGCAATATGATAAAAGCTAATTTTATTGAACACAATCTGTGATCAGTACTCTTCCAAGTACTTTACATAAACTGTTTTAACCACCGCAACAATCCTGTGAAATAAGTACTATTGTTATCACCCATATTTTACACTGAGGGACAAAGATGTTAAGCAGTTTGCCTAATATTACATAGCCAGAAAGGGGCAGAGTCTAATTTAAACCCTTCCAAAACTGACTCTAAAACATGTGATCTTATCCTTTCTGATATGACTTAAAATTTTTTCATTTTTTTTTTAATAAAAGCAACTACTGTGCAGAGTAAGTTATTGGTCAAATCTGTATATTTTCCAATAATCCCCAACTCCTGACTACTACAAGTGGAAAATGCTTTAAATCTGGGAATATGACTGGAGATGAATTCTTTAATTGGTGTCCAGGCAACCTGCCCAAAGAGATTGTCAGCAAAAATATGAACAGGCTGGGCGACTGGGTGGTTCAGTGGGTTAAGCCACTGCCTTCGGCTCGGGTCATGACCTCAGGGTCCTGGGATCGAGTCTTGCCTCAGGCTCTCTGCTAGGCAGGGAGCCTGCTTCCCTCTCTCTCTCTCTCTCTCTCTCTTTCTCTCTGCCTGCCTCTCCATCTACTTGTGATCTCTCTCTGTCAAATAAATAAATGAAATCTTCAAAAAAAAAAAAAAATCTAAGAGGGAATTTTATATAATACACTGTGCTGTCATCATAAAGGATAAGTTGCATACAATAACTAAGTATGCTTGCTTTTCCTTTTTATTCCAAAGAGAGATACTAGTCTAATGCATGGGTTCACAAATTATGTGCCTAAGAGATACTCAAGTTGCTTATTATAAATACAGATTGGGGCACCTGGATGGCTCAGTCGTTAAGCACCTGCCTTCAGCTCAGATCATGATCCCAGGGTTCTGGGATTGAGCCCCACATCAGGCTCCCTGCTCAATGGGGAGCCTGCTTCTCCCTCTCCCACTCCCCCTGCTTGTGTTCCCTCTTTTATTGTCTCTGTCAAATAAATGAATACATTCTTAAAAAAAAAAAAAAACAAGATTCCTAGGTTTCATCAGTAGCTATTTTGTTTCTGTAAACTGGGATGGGGCTTAAGGAGATTCTTAAGTTGGTGGTCAGTGCACTATACTTCGAAGCACACAGGGTGGAGAAAGCAGAAAGAACCCTAGGTGATTCTACAATAGTCTACAGCTCTGAGAAGAGACATTGCTGCCAGAGAGCATGGTCACAAGGTGTCATCATTTAACTGCCTCAAATTTACCACAGAAGCTTGCCAAAAAGTATATAAGTATTTAGAAAATAAGTTAAGAGGATGAGTCCTAGGATCAAGTCCCGTATGGGGCTCCCTGCTCAGCAGGGAGTCTGCTTCTCCCTCTGACTCTCCACTTCTGCTCTCTCTCTCAAATAAAAAAAAAAGAAAAGAAAAGAAAAGAAAAGAAGTTAAGGGGAATTAATACAGATTTGGTACTTAAAATCATGGGAAAATAGAATTACAAAATAATAAGTATAGTTTGATCCCAATTTGGAAAAAAAATCAGAAGGCTCTATATCAGAATGCTAATACTGGTTCTAAAAAGATGGTACCATTTTGGTTAATATTAACTCTTTCCTTTGTGCTTTTTGTATTTTCTAGAGGTTTTACAATGTATTTTTATAATTTGAGAAAATTTTACAGCAGTATCTTTTAGTCCTCTGCTAAGTATAGTGCTGACTGGCTAATCTTATAAGAGAAATTATTAGATTTTATGGCAAGATAATAATATTACTGTGTTGTTTAGTTTATCCCAAGAGACAAGGAAACTTCTATTCTCCAGGCACATTATACAAATTTTACTATAAAAAAATATTACATTGTTCAGGGTTACTTTATCAGTAGTCCCATAAACCAGTAATCTCTTATGTTTGGCCTTGCCAAAGGGGGAACTGCATTAACCAAACAAACAAAAAAAAGAGAAATGAAGATCATAGGAAACTAACACATTTTTTCTGGTTTGTGTATTTAGAAAAGAAAGGGAAAAAAGACAAGAGAACTTACTTGCAATTAGCAAGTGTGGACAAGGAGGCATCCATCTTCTCTATAGGGGGAATCTGAGCATAAAGCTTAATCTCTTTGGCTTCTGATGGCTTCAGATTGCTTTTCTCTTCCTATGACCATTAGTTTGGAAGAAAGTGAAACCTGATTGTAACAGAACTAAAAAAGTACAGACTACCCTATAGCTTTTCAAAGTTTATTTCAAAACAATTCTTAGAATTTGATAACTCTGCATTCTTTACAATTCACTTACTGACATTTACTAACTGATCCTGACAACCAGGCTTCTACATGGCCGGTTCAGATAATTTACGGATAGGTCCCAACCAAGCGGAAGGGAGAAGGAAAGAAAATGACCTTCATTTCTGTAATATTTAAAATCCTTGGGATGCCTGGGTGGCTCAATGGGTTAAGCATCTGCCTCCAGCTCAGGTCATGATCCCAGCACCCTGGGACCAGTCCCACATCAGGTTCCTTGCTCAGAGGGGAGCCTGCTTCCTCCCTCTGCCTGCTGCTCCCCCTGCTTGTACTCTCTGACAAATCAATATATAAAATCTTTAAAATAAAATAAAATCCGTTAAGAGTCAAGACACCTGAATGGCTCAGTCAGTAAGCATCTGCCTTCGGCTCAGGTCATGATACCAGGATCCCAGGATTGAGTCCCCCATCTGGCTCCTTGCTCAGCGGGGAGCCTGCTTCTTCCTCTGCCTGCCTCTCCCCTGCTTGTGCTAGCTCTCTTTCTCTCTCTCTCTCTCCCTCTGACAAACAAAATCATATTTTAAAAATCCTTTAAGAGTCTTATCAATAAAGAAAAATACAACAATAACAACATTTTCTTGGGAAACATTCTTTGTCCCTAAGCACCCTTTTCTAAAATATCAGATTTAGATCTATAAGATCAACTATTTTGTCATCTTACCTTGCTTTTCCTTTTCCTTTTAATTTTATTTATTTATTTGCCAGAGAGAAAGGGTAAAGCAGGGGGAGCAGTGAGGGGGGGACATACCTAGAGAGAAGCAGGCTTCCAGCTGAGCAAGGAATCTGATGCTGTGACTCCATCCCAGGACCCTGGGATCATGACCTGAGCTAAAGGCAGACACTTTACCGACTGAGCCACCCAGGTGTCCCTCTTCTTGTTTTTTCTGTACACAGTTCAGTCTGAGATAGAGCTCCAAAATACCAAGAATTTGGGAATTCTTGGGAATTCCCGAATTCTTCAGGAAGATGTCATCCTTACAACACAGGCAAAGTCAAAGCTATTTGCTCTATAATAATTTACTACTAAATTCTATCTTAGATTTTCAGTACTATGTACACAATTTAATATTACCAATATATGCTGCCTAGTAATATTTTCAAAGTACCTCCATACTTAAAGTTAGTTCTCTCTCTCCAACAAAACAGGAAGCTCCTTAAGTGCAGGACCATTTCCTTTGCTTTCCTGCATTTTCTATAACAGAGCACTATCAGACATACAGAGGTTTATTTTTAAAATTCAAATGGTACCATGTCAATACTAGAAAATACTCAATTTAAAAAAACAACAAAGGGGCGCCTGGGTGGCTCAGTGGGTTAAAGCCTCTGCCTTCGGCTCAGGTCATGATCCCAGGGTCCTGGGATCGAGCCCCGCATCGGGCTCTCTGCTCGGCAGGGAGCCTGCTTCCTCCTTCTCTCTCTCTGCCTGCCTCTCAGCCTACTTGTGATCTCTGCCTGTCAAATAAATAAATAAAATCTTAAAAATAAATAAATAAATAAATAAAATAAAAAAATAAAAAAACAACAAAAAGGGCGCCTGGGTGGCACAGTGGGTTAAGCCTCTGCCTTCGGCTCAGGTCATGATCTCAGGGTCCTGGGATCGAATCCCGCATCCGGCTCTCTGCTTGGTGGGGAGCCTACTTTCTCCTCTCTCTGCCTACTTGTGATCTCTCTCTGTCAAATAAATAAATAAAACCTTAAAAAAAATAAAAACCTATTAAAAAAATTTAAAAACAACAAAAAAATACACAGCACATTGAAAGAAAAAGATCTAATACACATACACTCAATACTTATTTTCGTGTCATACATTTGTAGGTTACGAGAGGGAAACTGATACATAGTAGATCCTGAATAAATGTTAGGTTGATCAGTGAAAGAACGAGCTTAATGTCTTCAATTCATCTTAAAGTCAAAGATGTATGGCCACAATATAATCTAGAAATAGAACCTACAACCCAAAACAAAAAAGCAACCGCTTATTATTATAAGTAAATTAAGTCCTAAAATCTAATTCAAAGAAAATCTAATACTAAGCTTATTCCATATTTACTTTTCTTCTTTAAGAAAACGGATTTTTCATTAACCAAACAGAAATGAATTTTTAAATGCGAAGTACAGAGAAGTTTATAAGCACCAAAACAAGAATTCAAATATTTCATTACCCTATCCACCCTATTTTCCCTAGACACAAGTCTCCTGAAAGACTTTTGTTTCAAAGCTCAGCCTTAAAAACAAAAGACATAGAATATTCAAAAAACCATTGATAGAGCTCCACAAAAAGTTATCGCTGGGCAGAGAAATTGAGGAGCTATGTCAATACTCTAAGGAAATTCTATTTATGATGCAGAATTACAACTGTCCATACTTTATAGAATGCTTTATTCAAAAATCTATAGTTTATATTCAACTCATTGATTTTATAATGCAGTTTCCTTTCTTATGTTAATATATACCTTAACTGCGATGCACAGAAAAATCCTTATTCGCACTCCGCCTTCAACACCTTTCCCACTCTAATCCGCTCTTTTTTCGAGAAGTTCCCGCTCTTTGCGCTCCCTTTCTGTCAGAGTCCCTCCACACGACCCAACCTCCCATCTGCCCCAGGCCGCCCGCGCCCCAGACCACCCCGTGCGGGGGCTTCTCTTTCGCCTCAGGCCTCTGACTGAGGAGCTAGCGCCGGCGACCGGCTTCCTCCCGCTGACCGCGAAGCGCCCCGACCCTCAACCCTCCACAGTCACCCTTTTCCACCTCCAGTCTCCTCTCCTCTTTGACTACAAGGCCTAGAGGGTACTCACCATTCCGGCCGTTGCTACTGTCACTGCTCTGGTTGCTAGGGCCCGCCGAGGTCAGTGCGCGTGCGCACTTCTCGGAGCCCTCCGCGGATCCCACCCCCGGCAGTGGTCCTTTCTCTCCGCCCCCCGGGTGGCGCGTGCGGGGCATTGTGGGACCGCCCGGCCGCCGCCTCGGTCCTCCCGCGGGTCAGCTGCTCGCTTCCCAGCATGTGCGGCGGGGCTGCTGGGCTCTCGCAGGACGCGAGAGCTTCGCCATGCAGGGTGGTCAGGAGATGCTTTCTACGGGAAGCGGTGTCACTCGCTCTGCAGTGACGTGCCTGCCTAAATTGAAAACCTCGCTATAAAATTGCCCTTCCCGTAAATAACTTTAAAAATTCCCTTCTCCTGCAGATTGCCCATCCGCATCCTTGTCTTTATCGCCTGTTGTAATTCACCTGTAGTTCGACCTAAACTAAATTCTTTTTGTTGTTGTTGTTCTTTTTATGACCGAAACTAAATTCAGCTGTATTTCCCCGGTTGCCTTTCCCCAACCCCTCCATGGAGCCAGAGGCGAATGAAAGCATAAAACGGTGGTTTTAGATGACCAAGATGCCCTCCCTTCCTCTCCTGCGATTAAATTAGACAAAAACTGTAAAAATGCTGAGTTGCTAGGGGTATGGAGAAATGCGGTTGCGTATATACACTGCTCTTTATAACTGACACAGCCTTTGTGGAGAGCTGTTGGTAATAGTATGAAAAGCTTTAAATACGTGTGCACCTCTGTGACCCAGCAGTTGGACTTCTGGGACTTCATCTTGAAGAAATAATCAGACAAGTGCACAGAGATTTATGTTGAAGGTTTTAATAGCAAAAAGTAAAATAACCGAAATGTCAAGGGAAAAAAAATGGTATTATCAAAAATCCAAACAATGAAATAATATACTTCCATTAAGAATGTTGCTAGGGGGACGCCTGGGTGGCTCAGTTGGTTAAGCAGCTGCCTTCGGCTCAGGTCATGATCCCAGCGTCCTGGGATCGAGTCCCGCATCGGGCTCCTTGCTCCGCAGGGAGCCTGCTTCTCCCTCTGACTCTGCCTTCCACTCTGTCTGCCTATGCTTGCTCTTGCTCGCTCTCTCTCTGACAAATAAATAAATAAAATCTTAAAAAAAAAAAAAAAAAAAAAAAAAAAAGAATGTTGCTAGGGACGCCTGGGTGGCTCAGTGGGTTAAGCCTCTGCCTTCACCTCAGGTCATAATCTCAGGGTCCAGGGATGGAGCCCCGCATCAGGCTCTCTGCTCAGCAGGGAGCCTGCTTCCTCCTCTCTCTGCCTGTCTTTCTGTCTACTTGTGATCTCTGTCAAGTATATAAATAAAATCTTTTAAAAAAAGAAAAAAGAGTGTTGCTGAAATGGGATTCCTGGGTGGCTCAGTCAGTTAAGCTTTTGACTCTTGATTTCGGCTCAGGTCATGATCCCAGGATCCTGGGATCCAGCCCCACATTGGGCTCCTTGCTCACTGTGGAGCCTGCTTCTCCTTCTCCCTCTGCCTGTCTCTCTGCTCACTTGCGCTCTCTCTCTCTCTCTGTCAAATAAATGAATAAAATCCTTTTTTTAAAAAGTTGTTGAAATGCATCTATTCACATGCAGTCATGATGTCCTAATTTAAAATGCAAGTTACCAAACAAAATACTTGGTCTAATCTTTTCTTTTTTTTTAAGATTTTATTTATTTGACAAAGATCACAAGTAGGCAGAGAGGCAGGCAGAGAGAGAGAGGAGGAAGCAGGCTTAGAGCCTGATGCGGGGCTCGATCCCAGGACCCCAAGATCATGACCCAAGCCGAAGGCAGCAGCTTAACCACTGAGCCACCCAGGCACCCCTGGTCTAATCTTCTTAAAAATGATATACTGCAGGGATGCCTGGATGGCTCAGTCCATTAAGCCTCTGACTCTCCATTTTGACTCCAGTCATGATCTGGGTGGGGAGGGGTGAGGGGTTTGAGGGTGAGGGTGGATCTCATCCTGGGCGTGGAGCCTGCTTGGGTTTTTCTCCCTCTCCCTCTCTCTCTGCCCCTGCTCCCACTTGAGCACACACACTCTCTCTAATAAATCTAAAATATATATATACCGTGCACACATTTATATATAACATATATCTAAAAGAATATGATGAGAGTCTAATGTTTGCTGCAGATTGAATTGTGTCCTCCCCACTCAAATTCATATGTTGAAGCTCTAAGGCCACTGTGACTATATTTGTAAAGAGGGCTCTTAAGGAGGTAATTTCAGTTAAATGAGGCCATAAGAGTGGGGCCCTAATCCAATATAACTAGTGTCCGTAGAAGAGGAATAAACATGCTAGGAGTGGTGCTCACAGAGGAAAGGCCATCCAAGGACACAGTAAGAAGATGGTCACCTGCAAGTCAACAAGAGAAGCCTCACCCAAAACTAACACTGTTGGCATCTTGATTTTGGAATTTCAGCCTCCTGTATTGTGAGGAAATAAATTTCTGTTGTTTAAGCCAGCCGGTCTGTGGTATTCTACTATGGCAGCCTGAGAAGACTAATATGGTGTTCATTTTGCTTCTCTATTTTCTCATTATTCTATTCTGGAATGTGAATACACACACACACACACACACACACACACATATATAAAATAAATTTTTATCTATTCAATTATTTATTATTTTATATCTAATTAAACAATTTAAATATTAATGGTGTTTAATAGTTAATTTAATATTTAAATTTTTGATTTATTGTTCGGATTAATTTTTCTCTCTTTTCTGATTATTCTATTCTGGAATGTGACTATTTATTTATTTAATTTAATTGATTTTTTTTTTTTTTTTTGTAGATAGGTTAGGCTCCAAACCAGGCATGGAGACCAACATGGCACTTGAACTCATGACCCTGAGATCAAGACCTGAGCTAGATCAAGAGTTTGACCCTTAACCAACCAAGCTACCCAAGAGCCCCTGTAATGTAGATATTTTTAATTTTGAAATAATAAATAAATTCCATTTTGTAAAAGGTAATTGAATCAGATTTTTTTAAAAAACAGGAAACACTAAATTGTTTATTAATGAAAATTAAAATGGGTATTCATAGGGGCATCTGGTTGGCTCAGTCAGTTAAGCATCTGCCTTTGGCCCAGGTCATGATCCCAGGGTCCTGGGATGGAGTCCTGCATCAGGCTCCTTGCTCAGTGGGAAGCCTGCTTCTCCCTCTGCCTACCACTCCCCTTGCTTGTTATTTCTCCGATGAATAAATAAATAAAATCTTTTTTAAAACTTTTAAAAAATAAAATGGGTATTCATAACATATCTAGCCTTTTTGCTTGGAGTGTTTTGTTTCATTTTGTTTCAGGTCTCCATACTACCACACCTCTCCAAACTAGAATTTATCCTGGCTGCCAAAACAGCCCCTAGTTTTGCTGATGTGTCTGAAATGGGAATTTAATCCTTGAACATATCTTCTAACCTAATAGAGTATGCCTTTTGCTCAAAACTGTGGATTACATCGGGACGCCTGGGTGGCTCAGTTGGTTAAACAGCTGCCTTCGGCTCAGGACGCTGGGGATCGAGTCCCACATCAGGCTCCTTGCTCCGCAGGGAGCCTGCTTCTCCGTCTGACTCTGCCTTCCACTCTGTCTGCCTGTGCTTGCTCTCGCTCGCTCTCTGACAAATAAATAAAAAAATAAAAAAAAAAAAACTGTGGATTACATCAAAAGACATTGGCATTAAAGGTAAAATACCACTAGTGAATCAATTCCATCTTCATGCTTGTTCAGAATGTTCTTCACTTCCTCCTCATCATAGGAGGAGGAAACTTTGACTATGAATATGTCTTATTTACCTCCAAATAAATTATTTACCTCTATATAAGCAGAAATGTGCTGAGTTTTAGATTCTCAAAGGTTAAAACCATTCACACAGGAAAAGAAAGAATTACAGAACTTGGATCCTTTTTTAGTTCTTCTGAGTCCTACCAAATGGCAAAATAGATTCAAAAAGCTGTTCACCACAGACTACGGCTTTGGATCTACTTACTCTTCCTGAAGGCCTAGAAGAAAGTTGAGATAAAGATTAAAACTACTGTTGAGACAATTTCCCCAGATTCAGAAAATCTGGCAGACCCGTTGAAAAGTAAAGTTAAAGGAGTGTGAATGGTAGCCACCGAATACGTTAAGGAATCTTTAATTCTCTGAACAAGAATGTGGGTTGAATAAAAGAGAAAGAAAATGTCACATTTACCAGATGATTAGAGATTGAGCAAAATAGCTAAAAGTTACATGCCTTAAAATTTAAAAAAAATTTTCAGAATTTAAAGCTTAAGTTTATTTGTTCAAATAGGAATGAGCTTTGTAACAAATTCCAGTAGTCAGTTTCCCAGATTATTATTCTCATTATAGTTATTTGATAAAAAGCCAATTTCTCCCCTAGGGTTTTGGTCTGTTTAAAAACAATTTTTTTTTTTTAAATCTTACGTGAATGGGGTTCATGTAAGTTAAACCTGTCTTTGGCTCAGGTCATGATCCCAGAGCCCTGGGATAGGAGCCCCCAAGGGCTCTGCTCTGCCCTTCCCCCTTGTGCTTTTGCTTTTTCTCAAATGAATAAAATCTTAAAAAAAAAAAAAACTTACATGGATAACCCAAAAATCAGGAGGCAGCACATATGTATTTAGGTATGTATAAAGTATGACACATATACTTTCTTTTGATGTTAATAATTTGGAACATATATTATGTTTTAAAAATAACGTTAATTAGGGGGAGGGAAACTATTACTACTACAAATTAGGACGCCAACACTTCATCCTCTGCCAAGAGCCCAAAATATAGTTCTGACCACAGGATCCACTGATCAAGCAAAATCAAAGGCTGATAATTAATACTTTCATCTTCCCCTTCAATTATGTGGAAGAAAAAACCACTAAACTATAAGTACTGAGAACTTTTAACATCTTCTAATTCCACACATATTTTTTAAGAATTCTTTCTTTCTTTCTTTCTTTGACAGAGAGAGAGCGAGCACAAGTAGGCAGAGAGGCAGGCAGAGGGAGAGGGGGAAGCAGGCTCCCTGCTTCCAGGACCTAGAGACCATAACCTGAGCCGAAGGCAGAGGCCCAACCCACTGAGCCACCCACATGCTCCTCCACATGCATTTTTAAAGTTTAAAATCAAATCACAGAACTTCAGTTAAAATTATTTTAATAAATTACACTCATCCATAAATTGCAATTAAAGCTTTAGTGAGGGTGGTGGAAAGTAGAAGGGATGAACCCAGTTTTTATCTCAAATAATTGCATTGTCTACTTGTGTCATTATCAGCTCGGGAGGAGAACCAGAATGTGCCTATTTTTTTTTTTAAGATTTTATTTATTTGTCAGAGAGAGAGAGGGAGCGAGAGCGAGCACAGGCAGACAGAATGGCAGGCAGAGACAGAGGGAGAAACAGGCTCCCCGCCGAGCAAGGAGCCCGATGTGGGACTCAATCCCAGGACGCTGGGATCATGACCCGAGCCGAAGGCAGCTGCCCAACCAACTGAGCCACCCAGGTGTCCCAAGAATGTGCCTATTTTTAAATATGTTTTTGAAGCAAAGTGTGAAGGAAAGTTTTTTAAAGTACAAACACAGAGATAGAGGAACTGTAAAGACTCAGTGTTTCTCAGAAATTGCTCAGCAGTTTTAAAGCAAGTATTTTAGGATGCCTAACTTTCTTTAAAGATCCTAGAACAGGTGGCAACTAGAAAAAAAAAATCAAAACCTGATTAACAATATAAAGGATTCTATGACTTCAGTCCTACCACAAATGAGTCTCTGAGTCATCTTGTTAGAGTTCACTCCAGCCTCTATTATGGGAAAGTTATCATGGTCCAGTGGTTCCTCATCATTAAACCAGGGACCTATATTTATGTATTCACCCCTGTTCAAAACAGTTTTATAATCTCTGGGACACATAATATCAAACTAATTATCATACTCCAGTTGGGTTTTTTTAAGATTTTATTTATTCATTCATGAGAGAGAGAGAGAGAGAGAGAGGCAAAGGGAGAAGCAGGCTCCCCACGGAGCAGGGAGCCCAATGTAGGACTCGATCCCAGGACCTGGGGATCATGACCTGAGCCGAAGGCAGATGCCCAAACATCTGAGCGACCCAGGTGCCCCATACACCAGTTTTTAAAAAACCTTTGGAAGTACAGGTAACAAGGAAGGTAGGTGGGAACTGTGGGTAAATGACAGATTGGAAACTGGTTTTCACTTAGCAATTACCTTGAACTCAAGATCAAACGAACCAAAATTGGAGAAACTTGGATATTAGCCAAAGTTACAGGTTCTGATGAACTTGAAGCAAGTATTCTTACTTCTTTTAAAAGCTTGCAGATGCCCCTGAGAAGTCTATAGATTTCAGTCACCACTTGCTAAAAATATTCAATCTAGCCCTTAATTCGTTCTGCACATACTCTAAACTTAAACGTCTAGCTGGTTAGACTTTACCCGAGATGCAAGTGCAAAAATTCCAAGATCTGGGCGCCTGGGTGGCTCAATGGGTTAAGCCGCTGCCTTCCGCTCAGGTCATGATCTCGGGGTCCTGGGATCAAGACCCGCACCCGGCTCTCTGCTCAGCAGGGAGCCTGCTTCCCTCTCTCTCTCTCTGCCTGCCTCTCCGTCTACTTGTGATTTCTGTCAAATAAATAAATAAAATCTTAAAAAAAAAAATTCTGGGGCACCTGGGTGGCTCAGTGGGTTAAGCCACTGCCTTCGGCTCAGGTCATGATCTCAGGGTCCTGAGATCGAGTCCCCCATCAGGCTCTCTGCTCAGCAGGGAGCCTGCTTCCCTCTCTCTCTCTCTGCCTGCCTCTGTGTACTGTGATCTCTCTCTGTCAAATAAATAAATAAAATCTTAAAAAAAAAAATTCTAAGATCTTCTTCCAAGACTCAATCTGAGCAACAGCATGAGCTTTGAGCTGTCCACCTCCCAGAACAGGCACTCCCAACACGGGATCCAGGGATACAGAGAAAAGGGGGTTATGAGGGGGATCTATTCTATGGCCAGCGTTAGGGTAGCTTAAAAGACTGAAATTTGTCTTTCCGTGCCCTGTGAGGTGCTTCGCAGCTATGCCTGCATAAACAGAACTCTTCCAATGCCTGTCATCCTCACCGACTATGAAAAGGAAATGGGCACTGGCTTCTTCAAGGGGGATGCGGCTTGCCCGGTAGGCTGGATCTAAGGGGTCCTCCAGTGCTTCTTTAACATCATAAACCCCTGAACCCATAGCAGAGATTTTATCTCGGTTAGGTTAAAAGGCAGTCCTGGGGCACCTGGGTGGCTCAGTGGGTTAAAGCCTCTGCCTTCGGCTCAGGTCATGATCCCAGGGTCCTGGGATTGAGCCCCACATCTGGCTCTCTGCTCAGGGGGGGAGCCTGCTTCCCCCCCCCCCTCTCTGCCTGCCTCTCTGCCTACTTGTGATGTCTGTCTGTCAAATAAATAAATAAAATCTTAAAAAAAAAAAAAAAAGGGCAGTCCTGGCAGGATGCATCTACCACATGAAAGGGAAGTAGTTGTGTTAGAGATGCAGCCATTGATGCTTACAAGGGCACCTATATTTGGGAGAAAGCTAGCCATGGAAAATGCCAGCTCAGCCCCTTTGCCAGAACCGATCACGCCAACGTTTGGCCCTTTAACCTGGAGATTGAAGAAAAAGAAGACAGACAAGGACAGAGACAGAGACACAGAGAGAAAGCATGACTGTTAATGGCATTGCAAAGCCCTAGATAAAACCATTTATGTACGTATCAGATAGCTTATTTATTCATTTATTTATCGATTCAGTAATTCATTCAACAGATATTTGTTATAGATGTTTTCCAGCCCATTAGTACCACTTTTCTTTATTCACGCTCTCCTGGCCCTAAGGAGTTAATTTTAAATACGGTTCTCTCTGCAATCCCGCTCACCTTCGGTTGACTTTGCACAAATTTAGCTGCCTCCTCAAAGTAATATAAATTTAAGTCCTTCATGATTGGAGGTAGATCTTCATAGCCATAAAATGGCAAAGCCAGAGTAGCAAAACCTTGACAAGCCAGGAGACTAGCTCAAGATTCATTTAATCCTCCATCACCAAACATATCAATCACACCAGGAAAAGGACCATCTCCTATAAACCAGGAAAGACAATTAATCTGGGATTAGGTGACAGGACATTTAATGGACTATGATACCTGCCTAACCTTTTCTGAAGCAAATTCTAATTGCATAATTTATATTTTTAAAATTCTTTACTATTTTTTAACTTTAAAAATTGTTTAAGGATTTTTTTCTGTTTTGAAGTATTCACCTATTGGCCTTGGGGGGAAAAATCTGTTTTGGCTTAAATAGGTTTATTGTTGTGGTTGAAATAGATACTTGTTTTGGCTATTTTGAAGCTATAAATGTAAGAATGTTTTTATCTTTTTTTTCCTATGAGAAAATCACTTGGAAATGGAAAAAAATATGAAAATTTGCACCAAAGATATGGAAAATGTTTTGGTTTGAAGTGTAAATCCTAATTAATCTAAGCAAATAGTTCTGGCAGTCTTGAGTTGTGACAGTATAATACCTCATTGAAAAAAAGTCCAAGTGCAAAAGGCCCTTGGAGTTCTCAATGAGCTTAAGATACAGTCACCAAAATCCCTAATAAACACAGTTTTGCTATTTTAAAGGTCTATTGATGGTGTAATATTAAATGAACAGTATGTGTGACATTGGTGCCAAAGGCAGGCTGTCCCTAGATTAACCACGTTGGTACATAAAGATTATTTTTAATTCGAAGGAGCTCAGCGGAGTTGCCCTCAGAAAATGCCACTTTGGCATGGGGGTTATCTTGAGCTGAAGGCAATTGAGACCCTGCAGGCTCAACAGAAACTTTTGCCCTCCCTTAGAGACATGGAAAAATCTAAGTGAGGGGTATTTCCCAGAATGAGGTTTACTACCAGAGATAAATTTTATCTGAGTGCCATCCATATGGCAGGGCAAAAATCTAATTTCCAGGGGCACCTGGGTGGCTCAGTTGGTTAAGCATCTGTCTTCAGCTCGGGTCATGATCCCAGGGTCCTGGGATCATGCCCCGCTTCAGACTCCCTGCTCAGCAGGAAGCCTGCTTCTTCCTCTCCCACTCCCCCTCTTGTGTTCCCTCTCTCGCTGTCTCTCTCTCTCTCTTGCTAGGTCACATAAATAAATAAAATCTTTTTTAAAAAAATCTAATTTCCAAACATCTGGTCTTCTTATTGCTCTGTGAGCTGCACTCCTTCCCTTCAAAGTCCTAGACCCCAAACCTTTTCTCCTTAGTTCAGGATGACATATATACTTCGTTTTGCCTGTCTTTTGAATTTCCATGTCTGTGTGGATTCCCCGTATATAAAAAGCTAAGCTTCATTTTCTTCTATTAATCTGTGTCATGTCAATTTGATTCTTAATCCAGCTAGAAGGACTTTGAAGGGGACAGTAAATTCTTGCTCCCTCACAGTGGAAAGAGAGTCAAGTGTCAAACTATTTCCTTCTGATGTTGAAGTCATTTCTCCTTCAACATTCCTGTGGTAGATTACGTTATTTATTCACCATTCCAAGAGAAGAATGTCTCAGCTAATTCCCTCCTAGTATTTTTCAGATATATTCTTCCGTGTTATTCCAATAAAAGTCCCAGATATATCTAAAAAAGGGATTGAGAGGCAAGAACATTAGAATATAAACCAAACTAAGAGATCTAAAATTGCAGTGCCAAAGGTCACTCTAAATTTTCAAATCTAGGAAGAAATTAAGGCACACCTAGTCACCAAAGTGAAAGCCAGAATGTATATGTTTAGGTAGCAGTTTTTACAGTATAGTCTTCTTAACATTCAGATACCCTGACATATCTTGGTCTGCTCTTTTTAAAATTAGATAAACCTCAAGAATCTCTGGATTCAAGATTACTTTCAGAAAGCCTAAAGCAAACCATGAAAAAGACATAACGCATAGGTCCTCAATCATTCCGGCAATAGATTTTTCCAACCACAGGTTTACATTAAAATAACTGAGAATTTGTTAATTTTGCTTCCATTCAGCAATTTGATCCTCAGTATGTAAACTTGCTACCTTTTAGACTCTTAAAAAAAAAAAAAGGAGGGGAGCCTGGGTGCCTCTGTCATTAAGTGGCTGCCTTCAGTTCCCGTCATGATCCCCGGGTCTTGGGATGGAACCCGCTTGGGGCTCCCTACTCAGCGGGGAGCCTGCTTCCTCCTCTCTCTCTGCCTGTCTCTCCGCCTACTTGGGATCTCTGTCTGTCAAATAAATAAATTAAATATTAAAAAAAAAAAAAAAGAAAGTGTCATCTGTATCCTAACGTAAAACCAGTATATTAAAAAAGTGAACAATGCATGTAATAGAATTTCAGTTACGTTGGAGCTTGAACCGGTACCAGTGAAAGATCTGGATCCACTATTCTCGTCATTTTTACAAGGAATAACTGGAAAAATCAAATGAACACAAAGCTCCGCCTACTACAGAGGTAAACCAAATACTTCAGGCTAGAAACTGTACCGCAGCGTTGTGCTTACTGTAGCAGAGATGCTCGCAAGGAATAGCGCGGGCAGCACTAGGAGCTTAAAGGGGGCGGCAGCTGGCAGAACAGAGGTTCCCGAGCAGATGAAATTTAAATCCCAATCACCATTTGGGAGAGTGACTGTCCCACCTGAGTCTAGGGAGACAGAATCAAGGAATTAAGGCGCTCGTTTTGGTTTTTTGGAGATAAACCAGCCAGCAAAGCAAGTCAGCTTTCCTAAATCGATTTCCCAAATCCATGCGCAGCCCTCTGCCGAAAAGACCTCACGCACCCGGGGGCAGCAAGAAGACGCCCCGCAGGCGGCCGGCCTGCAGCCGAGCACGGCGCAGCTCGGGGCTGGAGAACCAGCGCTGCACCTGAGCGGAGGCCAGCGCCGGGCCCAGCGACACCGCCGGCTGCCGCGGCGCGCGGTGGACGGTCACCTCCACGTTGAGCGGGCTTCTCACCACGCCCCTCGGCACCTGGTTGAAGCAGGGATCCTCGCAGCCGACCCGCGAGAGGCTCCACAGGAGCCCCATGGGCTCCACGCCCGTGAAGTCGCCGCCCACAGCCGGGGCCCTGGCCGGGTCCAAGCCCCCGCGGCCGTCCGCCTCGTAGTGCGCCAGCGAATGGAAGGGGCGGCCTCGGAAGCTGACGGCCGTCGGCCGCAGGGTCGCCCGCTCCCTCGGGCCTAAGCCTTCCACTTGAATGTGCAGGAGCTCGTCGGCCAGCCCAGTCTTAGGCGTGACGGTCAGGGCCGCGGACTTCGGGGAGTGAAGGGTCGATGTGGACATCGACCTCCGGGGCAGGAGGGGGATTCTGGGGGTTCCGAGCACCGCCTGGGCAGCCCTCCACATGACCCCGAGATCCTCGCGGCTTTGGTTCGGACGCGAGACCCGCAGCCGAGCGGCGGCAGGAGGGAGAGTCAGTGGTCTCCAGGCGCGGCTGGCCCGAGCGGGGCGGGGCAGAGCGGGGCGCGGCAGCCCGGGGGTGGGGGCGGGGCAGCCCGCGCGGCACGAGCTGGGCGGGGCCAGGCCGGGCGGGGCCCAGTGCGACGTCCGCTTTTCCCGAGGGCCGGAGGGACCCTTGACGGGTCCCTGGGCCGCCGCTCAGCAAAATGCTGCAAGAAGAAGCGACTTAGGAGGACCCGGGTCGGTCATGCTGTTGGAGTCCTCGTCGTGGGTCGGCTTAAAAGAGGCAGGAGCTCCTCCCCAACCTACTTCTCCACGTAGCCAGGGAGAGAAGCTACTGATCTGACAGAATGCTGGCCGGTCTCTTTCTTGAAAGTCCCTCCCTGGCCACCAGGGGACACAATTCCCTAAACCTGGTTGAAGGAGGCTACGTGTAATAGCCTTTGGCCAAATTCCTTCCGTGAACCTTTTTTTGCCTGGGATTAAGAAAGACTGCCAAGGGGCGCCAGGGTGGCTCAGTGAGTTAAGCCGCTGCCTTTGGCTCGGGTCATGATCTCAGGGTCCAGGGATGGAGCCCCGCATCAGGCTCTCTGCTCAGCAGGGAGCCTGCTTCCTCCTCTCTCTCTCTGCCTGCCTCTCTGCCTACTTGTGATCTCTGTCTGTCAAATAAATAAATAAATCTTAAAAAAGAAAGAAAGACTGCCAAGGTTAAAGCTTAAACGTGTAGATGAGGCAGCGCTACAGATGTATATGCTATGGAAATAATCGTTATTGTCTTGGGGCCTGGCCCAAGTATGAAAAATGTGGTTTTTTATGCAGAAAAAAATTACATCGTGAGTGTCCTTGTTTTCAAGGAAAAGCCCCAGGGCTCACAAAATAAAACCATATTTTTTTACATTCATACAAATATTTGCATGTACATGCATATAAAATGGTTCTGGAAGGATATACTCCAAGTTGGTAACTGTAATGAGCCCTGCGAGAAGCCTGGAACTGGGTAATAAGTTAAGAGGGTTAAATTTAATCTGACTGTCATGTCCAACCTCAGAATGCAAGAACAAGTCCAAAGTTCTGGAACCCAGCACCTCTGAGAATCTCAGAGTTGGAAGACACCCAAAAGGCCCTTATGCCCTCTCTCTTAAGTTGGAATCCCCACTTAGATTTTGTAGGATTCATTACTTTTCCCATTGAAATTTAACTGTTAGGTGTTTTTGGTTTTTTTAAATTTTTTAAAAAAGATTTTATTTGTCAGAGACAGAGACAGAGAGAGAGCAGCACAAGCAGGGAGAGCAGCAAGCGAGCCAAACCAGGCATCCTGTTCAGCAATGAGCCTGATGTGGGACCTGATCCCAGGATCTTGGGAGCATGACCTCAGCCAAAGGCAGAAGCTTAAAGGAGTGAGACACACAGGCGTCCCTAAATGTTATGTTTTTAAAAAGATAAATAGATAAAATTTTAAAAGATTTCTAAATATTTTATTTATTTATTTATTTGACAGAGATCACAAGTAGGCAGAAAGGCAGGCAGAGAGAGAGTAGGAAGCAGGCTCCCTGCTGAGCAGACATCCCTATGTGCTGCTCCATCCCAGGATCCTGGAATCATGACCTGAGCCAAAGGCAGAGGCTTTAACCCATTAGTCACCCCAGCGCCCCAGGGGATACAGAACTCTTAGCAATACAGATGCTCAGTCTTCAAAACCAGAATACACATCAAAGCTAGACCAGCAATTAAGAGTTGGGCAGGTACTTCTCACCTTTCTCCTATTTCAGGTTAGGATTGATCCTATAGATAAGATCAGGGTTAAGCCTATATGGTAGGGAAAGTTCAGGGAGAAAGGGGTGGCAGTGAAGAAAGGAGGGTTCCAAAGTCTGGGAATCCAATAGGACCTGACCAGAGCTAAGATAATTATTTTGTTGCCAAAAGTTTCCTATGTGCTTTGGAAAACCCCATACATGTTCTATGAATTAATTTTTTAAAGATTTTATTTATTTATTTGACAGACAGAGACACAGCGAGGGAGGGAACACAAGCAGCGGGAGGGGGAGAGGGAGAGGCAGGCTTCCTGCGAAGCAGGGAACCCAACGTGGGGCTCCATCCCAGGACCCTGGGATCATGACCAGAGCCAAGGCAGACACTTAACAACAGAGCCACCCAGGCGCCCCTATGAATTAGATTTTTATGCATAGTATCTGGTCTACAATTACTACAATGTTATATTTTACTGGTCTGGGCAGATTCTTCATCACTGAGATGTTTACGGAAAAAAGTTTGAATTTGCTGCCAGGCATCTACCTGTGCCCTTGACTGAGCCTTTGGCTCACCTCCATGGACTATTGCTTGGCCTAACACTCTATGTACAGAAGCTCTGCAAGGAGGAAAGTAAGGGGGATCAATACAATGACCAGTTCCTGGGTAGCAGATTATCTGGGGCCTGTCTTTCCCATGGGCTTGTAACCGTTCAGAGGCTATCTGAGCATAGACGGGACTCTTCCAGTTTTGATCATCCATGCCAACAATGAACAGGAAGGGCCCCTGGGCCCTTTCCACTGGAATAATACTTGGGTGATTGGGTTCCTCCAGTGGGTTGTCCCAAACATCCATAATATGCAAATGTCCCGACTCATTAATTGTACATCTCCCTGGGTCACTGCCAAGACTGGGAATAATCATATCCTTGTAATGCAGAGAAGTTATTGTGTTGGCCACACAGGTATTGATAAGGACCGTGGCTGTGATGCCCTTCAAGAAAGAGGCCATTGAGAGACACAGGTCACCTCCTTTGGAGAAGCCAAGAAGCCCAACATTCGGGCCTTTCACCTGAAGAAAAGAAACAGAACAAGCCCAAAATTTGTAACTGGAGGACATAAATGGTGTCTTTTATATTCTCCTGGTAGCTTTCTTAAGTGTCATTCACTTTCCTTCCTTATGCAGCAACCCACAAAGCTCAACTGTGTCTTGTAAGAAGCAAATCAATTGATTTCCTAGTACGCAGGCCTTCCACTAATATTCATGGCGACTGGGTCAAGAGTACACACTGAGACCCATACACCCCATATCTAAGTGTTTAAAAGTTACAAATCAAATCAACAAACTCTTCAAATATATTTTTGGCTCCCACCTTCATAAATATACCTCCATAATGGAAAGTCTGAAAGCTTGGGAGTCCTTGAAGTTCTGTACTGGGATGGGGCCTGGCGGAGAGCCAGTCCAGTCCTCCATCCCTGGCCCACCTTCCTTCTTTTCCTGCCCCTAGGTCCATCATGCACCTTGAGAGGCCTGGAAGCAGGATCAGTGCTATTTGGCAAAGATTCTTGGGCTCCAGATCACAATAGCATGGGGTTGTGCGGGTGTGTGTGTGTGTATGTGTAAGGGACACGAATTCCAGGTGAATACATTCCCTGGGTCCCTTGGACTCCTCACCCTGTGCAAGGCCAGAGTGTGGCCTTCTGAAACAAAAGGCCCAGGACAGAAGCCCTTCTTGCCTACGTCTCAGGGCAGAACGTCTCTTGTATACTGGTCTCTTCTTCCCTAGGGCCTTATCTCCTCTAATAAACCAATAATCACAGTTCAAGATTATCTAGGTTTTAGCAACTCAGCTAAGAGACCATTCCCTGGATTCTGGCGGAGTTAGAGTACCCTACAGAGCTGACAGAACATTTTATTACTTAACAGTAGAAGATTTGGGTTTAAGTGTATATAGTTGAAGAGTATGTATTCCATTTACAATCATACCAAAATGTTTTGATTATTTTTTCCAGTCTCAGATAAAACTCTCTCTCTAAAAACATAATACCATCATCACACTTAACAAAACTAATGATTCCTTAATATCATCAAATATACTCCCTTTTCAAATGTCCTAAAATGTCTCTTAATAGTCAAATGTTTTCTGCTATACATTTAGAATAGCCTTATACATGAAAAAAGCTGAATCTCAGAGAAAGCAGTTGCCTTATTCAGGATTATAAGGCCATGTGGTGGTAGATGGAGAATCAGAATGTAAGGTTACTAACATTGTAGTAGAGCCCTTTGAATTATGGTCAAGAATTAAAGGGAAATAAACAGTTGAGTCATAAGAGATTGGAAAAAGATGGGTAGAAACAAAAAGAATAATCCTAGTAACTTTTGAAGGAACTTTGGTGTCTCACGACATCTTTCTATGCCCCTGTGTCCTGGTAGGGTTTTTGAATCCAGTCCTGTGTCTGCTCTACTCCCTCTCCTCTGCATCCAGGCAAGCAGCAGAACCCACCTGGGGATGCTGCAGCATGAAGTTCACAGCTTCTTCAAAGTACTCCAGGTGCAAAGCTTCCAAATTCTCAGGGAGGTCTTCAAATCTGAAGTAAGCCAAAGCAAGCACAGCGAAACCATGTCCAGCCAGGAGGCTGGCCCTATATTCACAAAGGCCACCACCAGTTCCAAACAGATCGATGATCCCAGGGAAGGGTCCTGCACCTAGAAAGCACCACAAATCGTAAGGAGCTTTAGACTCTCAAAAGACTGAGTTTCAGACCTTGGCAGCCAGCAAAGAGAAGTTTCTGAAGCAGGTAAGGTTCAGGGTGGGGGAGTGGGTGGGAAAAGGACCCTTTTAAAAATTTTGCTTTATTTTTTTCTTTTAGTAACCTTCAGGGAGAAAGGAAGGGGAACACAATGTTTTATTTCCTCCAGAATTTTTCACATATTATTTTTTTTAAGATTTTATTTATTTGAAATACAGCAATCACAAGCAGGCAGAGGCAGGCAGGGG
Organism: Mustela nivalis; assembly: GCF_964662115.1. Classification (NCBI taxonomy): domain Eukaryota; kingdom Metazoa; phylum Chordata; class Mammalia; order Carnivora; family Mustelidae; genus Mustela; species Mustela nivalis. The sequence goes on along the minus strand of NC_139025.1, from coordinate 14,679,865 downwards.
CGGGGTGGGGGGCTGGGGGGGAAGCAGGCTTCCTGTTAAGCAGGGAGCCTGATGAGGTGCTCAGTCCCAGAACCTTGGAATATGACCTGAGCAGAAGGCAGAGGCTTTAACCCACTGAGCCAACCAGGCACTCCGTCACATATTTTCTTATGTAGATATACCAAATTTGAAATAGCATATGCTGAAATGTAGATTTCCCACAATATTTTTTGAAAAAAAGAAATCTATTTGAGAATTACTGGAGAGCTGTAAAATGCTTTACAAACGTAAGAGTTTATTAGATATACTCCCCATGTTCTTGCACTCTCCAGTCCAGCCTTAGATAAAACCATCCCTAAATATGCTGTTCTTTTTGGCTCTTGAAAGTGGTATACACTATTGTCCTCCCCTCTTTAGTTTATATGACCTGGCTGACCCCTCAGTTTCCAAACCTACATTTAGATCTCCTTTCCCAGAAGGCAGAAGTAGACGTCCTAGGTCTCCCTCCAGGCTGAGTTGAGTGAATAGCATTTTTTTTTTTTTCCAGATAGTATTTTATACGTTCCCACTAGCACCCTGGGCCTTTACTTTCTCTATCACAGCACTTGCCACATCTGCAAGTGCAAGTATAGTCACATGGCTCCTTTATGAGGCTCTAAGTACAGTGAGGGCCGTGTCTGACTTTGATATCTATTCCGCCCCAGTATGTAGCATGTCCTTGACTTAATACATATTTGTTAAATGATTGAATTCTTTTACATTATTTACAAAAGCCTTTTTATTAAAAGATTTTATTTATTCGTTTGACAGAGAGAGACCCAAGAGAGGAAACACAAGCATGGGGAGTGGGAGAGGGAGAAGCAGGCTTCCCACTGAGCAGGGAGCCCAATGCGGGTTGATCCCAACACCCTGGGATCATGACCTGAGCTGAAGGCAGAGGCTTAACTGACTGAGCCACCAAGGCGCCCCTACAAAAGATTTTGAGACAGAGAACAATTTTTAATGGACCACATAGTAGACATTGAAATAGTTAATGGAAGATTGACTTTACTGGAATATCAGATGCCCTGATGGGTGGTGAAAGGTTTTTGGGTGGAGATTCTCTTTAATTCTTTTTTAAGCTTTTATTTATTTCAGAGAGTGAGTGAGGACTCATTCAAGGGAACAGGGGAAGGGGCAGAGTGAGAGGGAAAGATTCTCAAGCAGGTGTCTTGAGATCATGACCTGAGGTTATGACCTGAGCTGAAATCAGAGCTGGTCACTTAACTAAAGGAACCACCAGGAGATTCTTTTTTTATTTTAAGATCCATTTATTTATTTATTTATTTATTTATTTATTTTACAGAGAGAGAGAAATCACAAGTAGGCTGGCGGGGGGGGGGGGTGCGGTGAGGAAGCAGGCTCCCCGCTGAGCAGAGAGCCCTACATGGGGCTCCATCCCAGGACCATGAGATCATGACCTGAACCTAAGGCAGAGTCTTAACCCACTGAGCCATCCAGCCCCCCCCCCCAGGGGGCGATTGATATTGAATCAGTTGGTGCAATTTATTGAGCTCCTACTGTATCTCTGGGCAAACCTCTAGGAATATGCACATAGAGAGTTGTGTTAAATCTTACTGCAGTGGCAGGAGTTCACAGTTGAGTGTGCAGCCTCTAGTTAAGGTTGTGAATTGCTGATGTGCTGTAAGAATAAAGCAGGGCCTCCTGTTTTGGAGAATGACGGAATTGTTTACGGATTCTGTGAGATGCGGCAACTCCAGCATTTCTATATAGGAGGCGTTTCAGTCGGGAATCTGATTCTAAGAGTTGGGTCAGGGGTCTTGTTTCCACGCTCATTTTACGTAGTAAGCGCCTTTTACTTAGACTAGGGTTTCTCAACCCCAGCACTACAGACATTTTGAGCATGAATTTTCTTTGTTGTGTGGACTGCCCTGTGCACTGTGGACGTTTAAAAACATCTCTGGCCCCTATCCACTAGAAACCAGTAACATCCCCTTCCACCCCTTCCGTTGTGACAAAAATGTCTCCAGATACTGCCAAATGCCCCTGGGGGTGGGGAAAAGGCATCCCACATGATACTCATGGACAGGGATGCCTGCCTGGCTTAGTCATTAAGCATGTATCTTCAGTTCAGGTCATGATCCCAGAGTCCTGGGGATCAACCCCTGCATCAGGCTCCCTGCTCAGCTTGGAGCCTGCTTCTCACTAACCCTCTGCTGGCTGCTCCCCCTGTTTGTGCACTCTGTCAAATAATAAAATAAAATAAAATAATTTTTTTTTAAGTTTTTAAGAATCACTGACAGGTGCTTGGGAGGCTCAGTCGGTTAAGGGTCGTGGGATTGGCTCCCACGTCTTTGGCATCCCTTGCCCAGCATAGTCCTCTTCTCCCTCTGCCACTCCCTGCTGTTTCTGTGCACTCTCTCTCTCTCTCTCAAATAAATAAATAAAATCTTAAAAAAAAAAATCACTGACAGACTGTTCATGATGGAAGAAGGTGGCCATCGGTTTGTTTTTTTAGGATTGGGGAGCGCCACCTCTACCTGTGGCGTTTAGCTTCCTTGGAAAGAGGCCAAGATAACTCTCGATAAGTCATTACCTAATACTGGTATCTGAACACAACCGCCTGCTGGCACTTGAAATATGCACTTTCTGAGCATGTTGAATGCACATTTTAGCGTACAGCTAAGGAGTGGCAGTGACTCTAGGAAGTGCCATGAAACTTAAAGAGGAAAAAAAAAAAACTATCCAGAAACCATGATAGACTCTGGAGTGTGCAGACGAGTTTAGGAAAATTCCTCAATCACGTGGTTCCCCGGGCCAGCCAAGTGGCCGCCCTAGGTCCCGGGACTCCCCCCACCCCGGTTCTCCAGAACAGCCTGGGACTCGGGGCGCTCACCTGGGGGCAGGAAGAGCGTGGCGCGCAACCCGCCCGCGCGCACCGGCTCCCGCCGCACGCCCGGCCGCAGGAACTCGCGCTCGTGCACCGTCCGGCCCAGGACACGACCCGCGTCGGGCTCGTGGCCGTCGAGCACCTCCAGCTCCACGGCGAAGGGCGTCTGCACGTCCCGCTTCAGGAGCCGCACCAGGGGCTGCTCGGCTTCCAGGGCCCAGAGCAGCCCCATGGGCTCGAGCCCCACGAAGCTGCCGCCCAGCGCGGGCGCGCGCTCCAGGTCCAGGAGGCCGCCGGCGTCGGCTTCGTACCGCGCGTGGGCCCGGAAGAGCGCGCCCTTCTCGTCGCGCAGGGACGCGCGCAGCGTGACGGGCTGTCGCGGGGCCAGGCCGTGCACGGCGATGCGCACGGGCTCGTCCCAGCTGCAGCGGCCGGCGGGCTCCAGGATCCAGGTCGCAGGCATCCTGATTTCCGCTGAACTGAGGATTGCAGGCTTCAGAGAGCTCAGAGTTCAGTCACGTGTTTATCCAGGCTTCTCTCCACCTACCTGGGAAGCAGTTGCAGTTGGAACCTTTGCGCATCGCATGTTGGACGCACGTGGGACACCCTCAGCCGCTGTGTGAGGTCTCCTAGTGTTTGTGCAAATCCACTAGTGTCTGGTCGGAAGAAAGTAGCTGCTAAATTAGGAGTTCATTATTGATTCTGCAGTCCGGCGCAGTAAGTGTGGAACAGAGGCACAAAGAAGACTGAGCTGGGGGAAACGAGAACCTGGAGCTGTAGAAAGCATCCCCGGTGACTGTAATTCAGATGGCAGTGGAGAAACAGCCTGCTCCTTCCTTTGCCTCAGTCCTTTACAGAGCCTTTCTCCCAGAGTCAAGGGTACCAAGGGTGCTTCCAGAGCAGGTAGATGTTGATGGAGTGAGATTTACCTGAATTCCAGTCTGATCCTGCTCCTTAATATCCTGCTGATCCTTATTTAGCAAAATGTGTAATTAAGGCTCTGAATTCAGCCTCTTTGTCTGTAAAAGGCATATTGGGATGAATATGTGGGTGACCCTATGTAGAAACACTGCACGGATCAAATTGTATAGCAAGTGCTCAGTAAGAGATTTGCTTTTCTTGAGATCTGTTTATTTAGAGAGAGCACTCGGACATAACAGGGGAAGGGGCAGGCAGAGGGAGAGGGAGTAGCATGCTTCTTGGGGAGATGTGAGGCTTGATCCCAGAACTTTGGGATCAGGACCCCAGCTGAAGGCAGACCCTTAACTGACTGAGTCACCCATGTGCCCCTGGAGTTTTACTTTTAAATTCACAGATCTGGTCACTGACAGTCTCCGTGTTGTTGAGTTGTGTCAGAGTTCTGGCAGGGAACAAGTGGCACTTCCCAACTGCATAATTTGTGGAGAGTTTCAAAAGAGGACTATTTCCAGAGTCATTGGCAAGGTTAAAACACAAACAAGGTTGGGTGCAGAACCTTGGGCCCAGAAGGCTCAAGGGCAGAGGGTTGCCTGGCAGGATGGTTTAGCCAGGGTGGTGGGAGGAAGGCAATCCAAGGTGAATTAGGAGGAGTAGGGAGAGAATGAATACCTTGACCTCACTCTCCTCTCGCCCTTCACGTTTGTTTTTTTAATTAAGATTTTATTTATTTATTTGACAGACAGAGATCCCAAGTAGGCAGAAAGAGAGAAGCAGGCTCTGAAGCCAGGGAAGCAGGCTCCTTGCTGAGCAGAGAGCTGGACCTGATTTGGGGCTTGATCCCAGGATCCTGGGATCATGATCCAAGCTGAAACATTAGCTTTAACCCACTGAGCCACCCAGGTGCCCCTCCCCCTTCACATTTTTGCCAGTGCCTTTCATTAGCTAAACCCAACCATTCAGCTCAGCCTACTGGTTGGAGCACATAGAAGATGCCCAGGGAGTGGAAGCTCAACACATAGTTATAAACTGAACAAAAAGAAGCCAGACTAGGTCCCAGATCTCAGAGTGCAGTGCGTTTGGAGCTCTCTACCCCTGAAGTAACTTCTGTGGAGTATTTTAAATACCTGTTGTTTAAAGTGTTGCAGGCTGTGGCCCCTGGGTGGCTCAATTGGTTAAACATCTGCCTTCATCTCCTGTCATGATCCTGGTGGTGCTGGGATCAAGCTCTGGGTTGGTCTCTCTGCTCAGCAGGGTGTTTGCTTCTCCCTCTCCCTCTTGGTGTTCTTTCTCTCTCAAGTAAATAAATAAAAAAATAAAATCTCTTTTAAGAAATAAAAAATAAAGTGTTGCTGGCTGGGGTGCCTGGGTGGCTCAGTGGGTTAAGCCTCTGCCTTCGGCTCAGGTCATGGTCCCAGGGTCCTGTGATTGAGCTCTGCGTCGGGCTCCCTGCTTGATGGGGAGCTTGCTTTCCCTCTCTCTCTGCCTGCCTCTCTGCCTAGTTGTGATCTCTCTTTGTCAAATAAATTAAAAAAACAAAAACAAAAACATGTTGCTGGCTGTGCTCAATCCAGGAACACTCAGCTTACAAAGAATTTACCTGGCCTGCTGCGGCCACCAGCACAACTGACATTGGCACTCAGGGGCGCCTGGGTGGCTTAGTAGGTTAAGTGTCTGGCTCTTGATTTCAGGTCAGGTCATAATATTAGGGTTATGAGATCAATCCCCACATCAGGCTCCATGCTGGGTGTGGAGCCTGCTTGAGATCCTCCCTCTCCCTCTGCTGCCCACCCAAAGGAGAGAGAGAGGGAAGGAAAATAAATTTTTTTTTTAAGATTTTATGTATTTGACAGACAGCAAGAGAGGGAACACAAGCAGGGGGAGTGGGAGAGGGAGAAGCAAGCTTCCTGCTGAGCAGGGATCCCGATGTGGGGTTCGATCCCAGGACCGTGGGATCATGACCTGAGCCGAACGCAGATGCCTAAGGACTGAGTCAGCCAGGTGCCCCCAAAAGAAAGAAACTTAAAAAGTGAAATCTGCACTTAGGTTTCAGAAAGGCCAAGAAAAAGGTGATTTCTACCTCTCCCTTCCCTGTTACTTAGGTTGCTGTGAAGAGGCACAGAAATGGCTCCCAGGCACATGAGGGAAAAGCAGCAAAGAAGGAGACCTGGGAGTCCTGGGATCAACCCCCACAGCGGGCTCCCTGCTGTGGGGAAGCCTGCTCTTCTCTCTCCCCTGCTTGAGCGTGCTCTTTATGTCTCTGTCAGATGAATGAATAAAATCTTAAAAAAAAAAAAAAGGTGGCTGGTGGGGAGGAGGCCTGGGTTAGGCCATTCAAAAATGCCTTCTTGTAGGGAATTCTGCACTTAGGAACTCCATGGAAGAAATAAGTACTTTACAGGTCAGCTGACAGGGTGGGTTACTCATAATCTGAAAAAGAGTTGGCTGCTGTAAGAAAGGGGGGTGGTTTCCTACAAATTCTAATATTTGCCTAGTGACTTGTTGAAGTAGCTGTAGCTTAATACCGGAAATGTGTCTTACTATCTCCAATATTTTAGGGGTAGGAAATTTATGGATAGTCTTTGCCTGATGTAGGGTAGAATTTCTCAGGTTACCCCCTACATAATTACACTCCCAGAAAGGTTTCCGTCTGGGCTGGCGCCTGACCTCTTCCATGTATAATAGCCCACTGACTTTTTGTTATTAACTCAGTAGGGAAAGGCTAAACTTCAGAAATTTTACTTCATTATCACCTATCAGCATGCCATCAATGTGAGTAATGTCACTATCCCAGTTAGGCTTAGGACACCTGTTTAAATATCACCTTAACAGATTATGTCAAATATTAGAGAGTTGAAATACTTTGGAGGCAAAACCGTAAAGGTAAATCACTGGCCTCCAAGTGACCTCAAACTGTTGTTGATGTCTAAAATGTAAAAACAAACAAACAAACACACTGGGATTAAAAGACAACACCCCAGGGCGCCTGGGTGGCTCAGTGGGTTAAGCCGCTGCCTTCGGTTCAGGTCATGATCTCAGGGTCCTGGGATTGAGTCCTGCATTGGGCTCTCTGCTCAGCAGGGGGCCTGCTTCCCTTCCTCTCTCTCTGTGATCTCTTCCCTTCTTCTCTCCTACTGTGATCTCTCTCTGTCAAATAAATAAATAAAATCTTAAAAAAAAAAAAAAAAAAGACAACACCCCAGGGGCATCTGGGTAGATCAGTAGGCTAAGCATCTGCCTTCAGTTCAGGGCATGATCCCAGTGGCATCGTGGGATCAGCCTACATCCCATCAGGCTCCTTGCTCAGCACGGTTCCTGGTTCTTCCTCTCCCTCTGCTTGCCCTTCCCCTTGCTTGTGCTCTTTCTCTCACCATCTCTCCCCCCGCCCCCGCCCTCTGTCAAATAAATAAATAAAATCTTAAAAAAAAAAAATCATCCTTGATTGTTATCCTTTTACTGACCTTGATAGGGCATTGTTTTCTTTCTTTTTTTTTTTTTTTTAAGATTTTATTTATTTATTTGACAGAGAGATACAGCGAGGCAGGGAACACAAGCAGGGGAGTGGGAGACAGAGAAGCATCCCCAGGTCCCCAGGATCACGACCTGAGCTGAAGGCAGACATCCAACTACTGAGCCATCCCAGCGCCCCAGGGATGATTTTTTTTTTTTTTTAAAGATTTGATTTATTTAATGGCACAAGTAGGCAGAGCTGCAGACAGAGGGAGAGGGAGAAGCAGACCCCCTGCTGAGCGGGGAGCCCACTTGGTTGGCTTGCTCAATTCCAGAATCCTGGGATCATGACCTGAACCAAAGGCAGATGCTTAACCAACTGAGCCACCCAGGCACCCCCCAGTCAGGGATGATTTAGAAAGATCTTCCCATAGGAAAACAGTTACAGATCCATTGCATTAGTTTCCTGTAATCCTCAATTGACATCTGAGATCCATCTACTTTTCCAGTAACCCAACTGAGAGTTGAGGGGGAAAGGCTGAAAGTGGGGATGGGGGCACCTGGGTGGCTCAGTGGGTTAAGCCTCTACCTTCCACTCAGGTTATGATCTCAAGGTCCTGGGATCAAGTCCCACATCAGGCTTTCTGCTCAGCGGGGAGCCTGCTTCTCTCTCTCTCTCTGCCTGCCTCTCTGTCTACTTGTGATCTCTGTCAAATAAATAAATAAAATATTTAAAAAAGAAAGAAAGAAAGTGGGGATGGATTCCCAGTTACTCCAATATCAGCTATGATTTCACTCATGATCTAGCCTGGTACTGTTTCCTGTTGACAGTTATGGTGGGACAAGAGAGCTCCACCTTTCCATTTTTTAGCAGCCAGTATACATCCCATTTGAGTAAAGTCCTTTCTTCAAGACAGCAATAACTTAATTGCAATTATACTCTCATGGTTGCGTAGTATTCTATCAATGTTCACTTTCTGACTTTGATGTTTGTAGTATAGTTATGTAAGGTGCTAGCATTAAGAAAAGGGAAGGAGTGGGGTGCCTGGGTGGCTCAGTCAGTTAAGCATCTGCCTTAGGCTCAGGTCCTGATCCCCAAGTCCTGGGATGGAGCTCCGCATCTGGCTCTGCTCAGCGGGGAGCCTGCTTCTCTCTCTGGGGCACCTGGGTGGCTCAGTGGGTTAAATCCTCTGCCTTCCGCTCAGGTCATGATCCCAGGCTCTTGGGATTGAGCCCCACATCAGGCTCTCTTCTTGGCAGGGAACCTGCTTCCCCCTCTGTCTGTCTGCCTCTCTGCCTACTTGTGATCTCTCTGTCAAATAAATAAATAAAATCTTAAAAAAAAAGGGGGGGGGGAATGGCATAGGGAACCCTGTGCAAGTTTTACAACATTGCTGTGGGTCTAAAATTATTTCAAAATAAAAGGTTTATTAAACAAAACAAAACAAATAAAATAAAACAGTATTAGGGAGTGATAAAACCATCAAAAAGGATACCTTTGATCTTCTGTCCCACTTGTGGAATTAGTAAAATCTGCCAACCTCAGACCCTTCTTCCTCCATATCCTTGAACATTTAGTCTTTCCCATTTAATTGAGGTTTCCAAGAATTTGCATTATCTCTGATCCTGTATCTAAATCCCCTGAAATACTTGAATATTTCCCTTGTCCAAAGCATCTGGACTCAGGCATATGATTTCTCCAGAGGAATCTGATACCGTAACAGGTCTAGAGAGAAAGGACATGGGGGCCACATGTCTCTCTCCCTTTGAGGGGTCTCCTCCTTAGTCTTTAAGGAAAAGTTCTCTGTATTCAGAGAGATTAAATGGCAAGCATAGTTTTCAAAGTAGCTACTTGCTGTCTGGATACAAAAACAGCTTTATTCTTAGCCTGGTCAGCCTGCTCATGGCTCAGTTCCCAGAACTTTGAATTACAAAAGTTATTTATGCAAACAAAAGCCCAGGGCCAGACTGCTTGGGGAGGGGGGAGGAATTCTACCAAACATTTAAAGAAGAACTAATTCCTATTCTCCTGAAACTGTTCCAAAAAATAGAAATGGTAGGAAAACTTTCAAACTCATTTTATGAGGCCAGCATTACCTTGATCCCAAAACCAGACAAGGATCCCATCAATAAAGAGAACTACAGACCAATATCCTTGATGAACACAGATGCAAAAATTCTCACCAAAATACTAGCCAATAGGATTCAATAGTACATTAAAAGAATTATTCACCACGACCAAGTGGGATTTATTCCAGGGCTGCAAGTTTGGTTCAACATCCCCAAATCAATCAATGTGATACAACACATTAATAAAAGAAAGAACAAGAACCATATAATACTCTCAATAGATGCTGAAAAAGCATTTGACAAAGTACAGCATCCCTTCCTGATCAAAACTCTTCAAAGTGTAGGGATAGAGGGCACATACCTCAATATCATCAAAGCCATCTATGAAAAACCCACCGCAAATATCATTCTCAATGGAGAAAAACTGAAAGCTTTTTTGCTAAGGTCAGGAACACGGCAGCGATGTCCATTATCACCACTGCTATTCAACATAGTACTAGAAGTCCTAGCCTCAGCAATCAGACAACAAAAGGAAATTAAAGACATCCAAATCAGCAAAGAAGAAGTCAAACTATCACTCTTCGCAGATGACATGATACTATATGTGGAAAACCCAAAAGACTCCACTCCAAAACTGCTAGAACTTATACAGGAATTCAGTAAAGTGTCAGGATATAAAATCAATGCACAGAAATCAGTTGCATTTCTCTATACCAACAACAAGACAGAAGAAAGAGAAATTAAGGAGTCAATCCCATTTACAATTGCACCCAAAACTATAAGATACCTAGGAATAAACCTAACCAAAGAGGCCAAGAATCTATAAGAAATTGAGGAAGACACAAAGAAATGGGAAAATGTTCCATGCTCCTGGATTGGAAAAATAAATATTGTGAAAATGGCTATGCTACCTAAAGCAATCTACACATTTAATGCAATTCCTATCAAAATACCATCCATTTTTTTCAAAGAAATGGAACAAATAATCCTAAAATTTATATGGAACCAGAAAAGACCTCGAATAGCCAAAGGAATATTGAAAAAGAAAGCCAAAGTTGGTGGCATCACAATTCCGGACTTCAAGCTCTATTACAAAGCTGTCATCATCATCAAGACAGCACAAAAACAGACACATAGATCAATGAAACAGAATAGAGAGCCCAGAAATAGACCCTCAACTCTATGGTCAACTAATCTTCAACAAAGCAGGAAAGAATGTCCAATGGAAAAAAGACAGCTTCTTCAATAAATGGTGTTGGGAAAATTGGATGGCCACATGCAGAAAAATGAAATTGGACCATTTCCTTACACCACACATGAAAATAGACTCAAAATGGATGAAGGACCTCAATGTGAGAAAGGAATCAATCAAAATCCTTGAGGAGAACACAGGCAGCAACCTCTTCGACCTCAGCCACACCAACATCTTCCTAGGAACATTGCCAAAGGCAAGGGAAGCAAGGGCAAGAATGAACTATTGGGATTTTATCAAGATCAGAAGCTTTTGCACAGTAAAGGAAACAGTTAACAAAACCAAAAGACAACTGACAGAATGGGAGAAGATATTTACAAATGGCATATCAGATAAAGGGCTAGTGTCCAAAATCTATAAAGAACTTAGCAAACTCAACACCCAAAGAACAAATAATCCTATCAAGAAAAGGGCAGAAGACATGAACAGACATTTCTTTCTTTCTTTTTTTTTTTTTTTTAAGATTATTTATTTATTTATTTGAGAGAGAGACAGTGAGAGAGAACATGAGCGAGGAGGTCAGAGGGAGAAGCAGACTCCCCATGGAGCTGGGAGCCTGATGCGGGACTCGATCCCGGGACTCCAGGATCATGACCTGAGCTAAAGGCAGTTGTCCAACCAACTGAGCCACCCAGGCGCCCATGAACAGAACTTTCTGCAAAGAAGACATCCAGATGGCCAAAAGACACATGAAAAAGTGCTCCATATCACTCAGCATCAGGGAAAAACAAATCAAAACCACAATGAGATATCACCTCACACCAGTCAGGATGGCTAAAATTAACAAGTCAGGAAATGACAGATGCCGGCGAGGTTGCAGAGAAAGGGGAACCTTCCTACACTGTTGGTAGGAATGCAAGCTGGTGCAACCACTCTGGAAAACAGCATGGAGGTTTCTCAAAATGTTGAAAATAGAACTACCCTATGACAGAAATTGCACTACTGGGTATTTACCCTAAAGATACAAACGTAGTGATCCGAAGGGGCACGTGCACCCGAATGTTTATAGCAGCGATGTCTACAATAGCCAAACTATGGAAAGAACCTAGATGTCCATCAATAGATGAATGGATAAAGAAGATGTGGTATATATAAACAATGGAATACTATGAAGCCATCAAAAGAAATGAAATCTTGCCATTTGCAATGACGTGGATGGAACTAGAGGGTATCGTGCTTAGCGAAATAAGTCAATCGGAGAAAGACAACTATCATATGATCTCCTTGATATGAGCAAGTGGAGATGCAACATGGGGGGTTAAGGGAGTAGGAGAAGAATAAATGAAACAAGATGGGATTGGGGGGGAGACAAACCATAAGTGATCTTAATCTCACAAAACAAGCTGAGGGTTGCTGGGGGGAGGGAGGTTGGACGAAGGGGTTGGGGTTATGGACATTGGGGAGGGTATGTGCTATGGTGAGAGCTGTGAAGTGTGAACCTGGCGATTCACAGACCTGTACCCCTGGGAATAAAAATATATTATATGTTTATTTTAAAAAATCATTACACAAAAAAGTTATTTATGGTGAGTGTTTGCCAAGAGTGTTGCCCTAGTGGTGGCTGTTATGGGGAATTTGAGAGATTAACTTTTCCAGGTGCTACATCACTTACTGTTGTAATTTTATTAAATTACTAGTAAGCAATGACCATATAGTTTTAACAAAGAAACAGTTCTATGGACAGAACAAAATACTGGCTCACAGAAATACATTATTTAAAGGATTTTATTTTTTAAAGATTTTTATTTATTTGAGAGTGAAAGAGCATGTGAGAGTCCGAGCAGGGGGAGTGGGAGAGGGAGAAGCAGGCTCCCCTTGGGCAGGGAGCCTGAAGTGGGACTCTATCCCAGGAACTGGGATCATGACCTGAGCCAAAGGCAGAAGATGAACTGACTAAGCCAGCCAGGAGCCCTTAAAGGATTTTAAAGTAATCTCTACACCCAATATCAGGCTCGAACTTACAGCCCCAAGAGTTGCATGCTCTACCTACTGAGCTCTCCAGGGACCCCACAGAAATACGTTTTCTATTTGCCCAGTTCTCTGGCTATTCACCACTAACAACATCCATGCCCTGTAGTAGCTCTGCTTCTAACTTTTGAAGAGCAGGATGCCAATCTTTGAGAAAATAGGAATGCCAGCTTCTTTGCATTTTAGTGAAAAGCAGATCATTTGGGCAACTGGGGCAGCCTGCCCCAGGCTGATTCAGACGGCTTCTTTAATCATTCCTGATTGCTTCTGTTGTAATTCTCCAAGACCGCCGTTGTTCTCCAAGGATCATGGGAATCTTCATAATCTCATCAAACACAGAAACAGCGTGTAACTCTTGGAACATCGTATTCAGAGGTAAGTGCTCCCTGTGAGACCTCCTCTCCTCCAATTTGGCCTGGTCAGTCTGAATGTCCTTTGCCTTTATCCTATGATCCTAGTAGCCAACATAGATTTTTCCAGAAGTCTCGTTGTATATTATAGTGAGAGCTGGATTTCTGCTGAATCATTGTGTCTCTTCTCTATAGTGTGTGTCTATTCATTGGCCCTTGGAAGCTGCCTTCTTTTACCTTTATTACTGGGTAAGTTTGAGGTGATCTATGGAGGACTACATAAATTTGCCTTTTAACATCCTGAGAAAACAAGAGACTCTGGTCTGGGGAGAGACTTGCTGAATGCTCCCTGTCTGTTCTGATTTCTTGAAAACCCAGGAAAAACAGCCAGAAGACCATGCTCTCATGCCCTCATCTTTTTCCCTAAACTTTAAACTCTAAATCTTCTCCCCAGATAGACTTTCTTCTCATCAAATCACAGTTTTTTATTGTAATATTGTTCCTATCAGTCAGTCTCAGGTCCTGCTAACTGGGATTGTCTTTCTTGCCTAATGTCCTATCAGTGTTTCTTCCAGCAACACAAACTAATTCTGGCCTACCCAATGGACTACTTAGATTTAGACTACGTGGCATTGTTTCCACTGGTGGTCCTTTGCATCTTGACTGTGGTCTCTAATTAGAACATCTAGAGTCTCTACCATAGGACCTTGAACTTGTCTAGGAGGTGATGATATCTTTGGATAAACTGAATGGCATTTGCTCGGTCTTAGAAGAATGTCTTATGCTCAAATCATGAAGAATAGCATGTAAAAACTTGGACCCACCAGCAAGAATTACTAGGAACTAGTAGAAACACCCATATTGACTTGTAATATACAGTGACTATGGAATATTTACTTTAACCAGTGCCAAACCTCATACAGTTCCTGGTTTGTGTTCCCTCTCTCGCTGTGCCTCTCTCTCTGTCAAATAAATAAATAAAATCTTAAAAAAAGAAAAAAAAAGAATTGGACACGTAACTGACTCAGCCACCCAGGCGCCCCATGTTTCTATCTTTATTTTTTTTTAATATTTTATTTATTTATTTGTGAGAGAGAGCGAGAGAGCGAAAGAGTGAGTGCAGCAGGCAGAATGGCAGGCAGAGGGAGAAGCAGGCTTCCCTGCCAAGCAAGGAGCCCAATGTGGCACTCGATCCTAAGATGCTGGGATCATGACCTGAGCCAAAGGCAGCCTCTTAACCAACCGAGCCACCCAGGCGTCCCTGTTTGTATCTTTAAACAGCATATTTTTTACTTTTACCAATTTTTGAATCTTACATAAAACATTTTTTTTACTTGATCGAAGTTAAGTTTTTATTTAGCTAAAGGCAAATCTCACGAGTGTATTCTACTTAAAAGAAAAACATCTTTATGTAGTATGATTTTATTTATATACCATACAACTCACCTATTTAAAGTGTACAATTCGGTGGTTTTAGCATCTTCACAAGGATATGCAACTACCACCACTACTAATTCAAGAACAATCTTATCCCCCCAAAGAGAAACCCTGTACCCACTTTCTCCACATCCTCACCAACACTTGATTTTATCTCTCTCTCTTTTTTTTTTTAAGTAGGCTTCACGCCTGACATGGGGCTCCATCTTACAACCCCAAGATCAGGAGTTACATGCTCGACCTACTGGGCCATCCATTTATCCCTCTTTTTCATTATAGCAATTCTAGTGGTGAGAAGTGGTATCTCATTGTGGCTTTAATTTGGATTTTTCTGATGATACTGAGCATCTTCTCATGTGCTTATCAGCAATTTGTATATTTTCTTTGGGGAAAGAACTATTCAGAAGCCTTGCCATTTAAATGCCCTCTGCCTGAAGTTTGACTCACTCCCTCATCCTCAGTCATGTATCTGCTCAAAGACTACCTATTCAAATACGTCTTCCTTCACCAGTCTATTTAAAATATCACCTCTCTCGTCATGCTCTAATCTTATTTTTTTTAATTCTTTACAGAATTTATCATTTTATTTTCTTGCTTCCCAACTAGAATAAATGCTCTTGATATCAAAGATTTTGCTATCTTTGTTCATCTTTGCCAGGAACTTAGAACATTGCCTGCCACGTAGCAGCGTTTCAGTACATATTTTTTGAGTAAAATTGAATGACTGAAGGCAACAACAGAAAATAAAAGCTTTTCTGTTTCTTTTGGAGTTTTTTTTCAAGAAGGTACTCAGCAGATTTATTTCACTTTGACAAAGTAAATGCTATATAATTAATACCTAATATAAATCCATGTTGAATATACATAGGAGATACAGAGTTTAAACATATTGGTTAAACAGATTTTAATTTTCAGTGAGATTTTATTTCATTATTCATTGATGACAAATTCTTAAAACAAGGTTTAACTGTCATAATTCTGTTAGTTTATACATTTACTTTATACCCTGTACATATACCTACTTTCACTTGAGGTTAAAGTGTCCATTTCTTACTCTCTGACAGGAAATCAATACTATATATGATTTAAACCCATTTTTTAGAGCAGAAAATTGAACATACTAGGAAAATCAGCCTGATACATTTTGTTCTTTACTGGAATGTATAGTCCATTTATGTTTAATGTAATTACTGATCTATCTGTTTGAGTTTAAAGTATTATATATTTTCTACCCTGCTTATTCTGTATTTTTTTATGTTATTTTAGCTTTTCAAAAATTATTCGGGGTGCCTGGGTGGCTTAGTAGGTTAAGCCTCCGCCTTCAGCTCAGGTCATGATCCCAGGGTCCTGGGATTGAGCCCCGCGTTGGGCTCTCTGCTCATCAGGGAGCCTGCTTACCCCTCTCTCTCTCTGCCTGCCTCTCTGGCCACTTGTGATCTTTCTCTTTGTCAAATAAATAAATAAAAATCTTTTTAAAAAATAAATAAAAATAAATATTATTCAGGGTGCCTAGGTGGCTCAGTTTGTTAAATGATGACTCTTGATTTTAGGTCAGTTCATGATCTCGAGGGTGTGGGGTCAAGCCCCACATCAAGCTCTGTGCTCAGCGTGGCGTCTGGTTGAGAATCTCTCTCCCTTTCCCTCTACCCCTCCCCCCACTCACATCTGTGCTCTCTTTCTCTAATTAAATAATAAATAAAAACTTCATATAAAAATTATTCCAGGGGTACCTGGGTGGCTCAGTGGGTTAAAGCCTCTGCTTTTGGCGTGGGTCGTGATCCCAGGGTCCTGGAATTGAGCCCCGCATCAGGCTGCTCCTGCTGAGCAGGAGGCCTGCTTCTCTTTCTCTTTATCTCTGCCTGCTTCTCTGCCTACTTGTGATCGCTGTCTGCCAAATAAATAAATAAAGTCTTTAAAAAAAACTCTAAAAATTATTCCATTTAACTCCTGTATTACCTTATGGTAATAACTCTTGATTTATTAACATTAGATAAAAATATTTTTACCACCTTGTGAAAAATGCAATGAATGATCTTAGAACAATTCTACTCCACTTATTTCCTTCCTACATATGCAATTTAATTCTATGTGTATTTTAAACTACATAGTATATTATTTGCAAATATTTATTGGGGCACCTAGGTGGCTCAGTTGGTGAAGAGTGCCTTTGGCTCAGGTCATGATCCTGGGGTCCTGGGATCGAGCCCCATATTGGGCTCCCTGCTTCTCCCTCTCCCTGCCCAATCCCTCTCTCTCTCTCAAATAAATAATAAAATCTTAAAAATATATTTGTTTAACCATAAAAGACTCTTAATCTCACAAAACAAACTGAGGGTTAGCAGGGGGAGGAGGGTAGGGAGGGGGTGGTGGGGTTATGGACATTGGGGAGGGTATGTGCTATGGTGAGTGCTGTGAAGTGTGTAAATCTGGCGATTCACAGACCTGTACTCCTGGGGCTAATAATACATTATATGTTTATTTAAAAAATTATTTAAAAAATATATATATATGTATTTGTTTAGACTTATCTACATATTTAGCCTCTTCATTATATTCCATTTCTTCCTTCATCTATGTGCTCTCCCCTGGAATTATTTTCCTTGTGCTTGAAGAATACTCTAGTTTTTCCTTTATTGCAGATATGCTATATTATCTCAATTTATATTTTTCTGAAAATGACTTAATTCTGATTTCATTAACTTTTTTCAATAACCTTTATGAAATATAAATGCTTTCATACTTAAGCATCTCTTCTTCTAGTATAGGCTTCTAGGTTGTCACATATTTTCTGTCAACGCTTTGAAGGTATCATTCCAGTGGTTTCCCATTTCCATTATTGCTGTGTTTAAGTCCGTTGTTAGATTTAGTGTTGTTCCTTTGAAGGTTGTCTTTTTTCTGTGGCTGCTGGCAAGGCTTTTTAATCTTTAGCTTTCTTTGCAGCAGTGTTCCTACAGAACAAACAATTCTGTGGACAGATTGCAAAGATCACTGCAACAGTAACTCCCATCTCAGATGCTCTTCTGGGAATCTTGCAATTCCCTTATCAGGAGGTTAAGAGTCCACTTTCCTTGCACCTTTTTGTGTTTACCTCAAACAAGAGAGTACAGTTGAAGCGATGCTATGTGACTTCCAAAGCTAGGTCATAAAAAAATGCCATCCTGGGCACCTGGGTGGCTCAGTGGGTTAAGCTGCTGCCTTCCGCTCAGGTCATGATCTCAGGGTCCTGGGATCGAGTCCCGCATCGGGCTCTCTGCTCAGCAGGGAGCCTGCTTCCTCCTCTCTCTCTGCCTGCCTCTCTGCCTACTTGTGATATCTCTCTGTCAAATAAATAATAAAATCTTTAAAAAAAAAATGCCATCCTTTCTTGGGACGTTCATTCTTGAAAGTCAGATACCATGCTTTGAGAAAACTCAAGCAGTCTCTGGACACGCTCATATACGCAGGAATCACAGTTGCCTTTAGGACTAGGTGGCAGGTGGAAGCTGGAAGGACTTCTAGGAGACTTAGTGAAAGCCTAAAGGACCCCATGGAGGTTATTATTGAGGGCCTACAGGAAAGCAATAAAAACTTACTGGAAGCTGAAGGCAACACTGACACTTGGCAGTAAAGTGAAAAATGGAAAATAGACCTAAATGAATTCAATAATCTGGCTGAGGGGATTTCCCAGCAGAATACTGATAGTGCCATCTGGCTTCTGCTGCTGCCTATGATAAAAATGCAAGAGAAAGGGTTAAAGAATGAACTCTTATATGTGAAGGAACCAGGACTTGTCAAGTTCGACAATAATACTATTTCTCTTTCCCAGCCTCCCCGTAGGGTAAACTAGTCTTTAATTACGACAGGACCCGGCACCTGGGTGGCTCAGTGGGTTAAAGCCTCTGCCTTTGGCTCGGGTCATGATCTCAGGGTCCTGGGATCAAGCCCTGCGTGTGCTCTCTGCTCAGCAGGAAGCCTGCTTCCTCCTCTCTCTCTCTGCCTGACTCTCTGCCTACTTGTGATCTCCCTCTGTCAAATAAATAAATAAAATCTTAAAAAAAAAATTAATTAAGACAGGACCTCAGACCAAAGTCAAATCCAGGGTGGGTCTATGGGGGGGGGGGGTCCTTTGTGAAGACCTCAGAAAGATTCAAGGTTGTACTTCATAGAACATTTCCAACCGAGCAAAGGCCCCTCTGAAGATTTTAAGGTGTCCCCAGAAGATCCTATTAAATAATAGATTCAAAGAATATATTTTTTTAAAGATCTTATTTATTTATTTGACAAAGAGAGACAGCAAGAGCAGGAACACCAGCAGGGGGAATCAGAGAAGGGAAGCAAGCTTCCCCGAAGGCAGACGCTTAATGACAGCCACCCAGGTGCCCCTCAAATAGACTTACAGTGGTGTGTTTTATGTAATAAAGTGAACCTCACTAAGGTTTTTAGAAAACCCACATAGTTCTTAAGAGAATTGTTCTGGTAGCACTACAAATTTGAACTAAATACAAAGAGTGCAGAGAACAGAACTTTGGACTCCTAATCTTTATCATCTAGGAAGCAGACTGAAGTGGCTTTGGAGTTACTCATTCATTTTATGGAAAATAAAGGTTTTAACTCAGAAGGCAGAACCAAGAGCTACAGAGAACAACTTACAGACGGTTAATGAGCATCAAAGAATTGGCAAAATGTTCTCAGATTTCAAAATCGCTAGGGGGCAGTGACTTGTCCATATGCCTCCCACTTCCCCCATTTTTGAACAAGAATGTTAAGAGTTATCTTACACCTCTCCCACCGTTGTATTCTCTGTGTGTGTGTGTGTGTGTGTGTGTGTGTGTGTGTGTGTGTGTGGTTGTTTCTTTAGTTCACAGGTTTTCACTTTGAGAATGATACTTGGGGAGCTATACCCAAGAACTATATGTGAGGAGTCTCGTCTGTACCTGGATGTGACACAGATGACACAATCTTAGACCTTGAGCCTGCACAGAACACTGTCACGGAATGAGAGTTTTGAGGAGCCTTGAAAGAGGAATGGGTGTATTCTGTCTGTGGGAGGAACGTGAACCACTGCGGCCAGAAGGCAGATTTTCAAAAAATGATTACAATGTTCCCCATCCTATATTGTCCTAGAACCTTGCCACTCTCCTTTTAAAAGAGGTGGACTCTATGCTCTCCTTGAACTTGAGTGAGGCTCTGGGACTGCCTTGACCAATAGATTATGGCAAGAGCAATACTATGTAGCTTACGAGACTAGTTCAAAAGAATGCCATGCAATTTTGCCTTGCTTTCTTGGGATGCTCACTCTTGGGTCCAAGCCCAAGTAGCCAGTGGAAAAAACCCATGTGGAGAGAAATTGGGAGAACCTCCTAAATCACAGGACTGTCTGAATCCTCAGATGATAGTCACTACCAACCTCCCTGCTATGTGAGTGAGAAAAATAAAGAGTTACTATGTAACTGTCTGCCCACCCACCTTTTTTTAGTGAGAGTGGGGAGAGGCAGAGAGAGAGGGAGACAGAATGTTAAGTAGGTTCCATGCTTGGTGTGGAGTCAGACAATTGCTTGGTCTCATGGCCCCGAGATCAGGACTTGAACTGAAATCAAGAGTTGGGTGCTCAACCAACTGAGACACCCAGGCACCCCAACTAGTTACTGTTTTAAGCCACCATGTTTTTGAGGTAGTTTGTTCACAATAATAGCTAACTGAAACATAACCCCAAAACACTGCCACACAATGTTTTAAAATAACAATCATTTGCTCACAGATATACAATTTGGACATGGCTTGAAAGGTACAATTCTTCTCAGCTTCAGATATCTGAAGCCTTTGCTGGGGAAGATTATAAATGGCTAGGACCTAGAAAAATCTGGGGGTTTTCACTCACATGTCTGGTGCCTGGGTGGAAATAACTCGAAGGCTGGTCTACAGTTGGCCTCTCCATATATTTTTTGGCTTCCTTACATTATCACGGCCTCAAAGTAGTCAGACTTCCTAAGGTGCCTCAGGGCTCCAAAAGCAAATGTTCCCAGTAGAAAAGGTGGGATCTTATTTATTTATTTATTTATTTATTTATTTGAGAGATCACAAGTAG
This sequence comes from Mustela nivalis, assembly GCF_964662115.1. Lineage (NCBI taxonomy): Eukaryota > Metazoa > Chordata > Mammalia > Carnivora > Mustelidae > Mustela > Mustela nivalis. The sequence goes on along the minus strand of NC_139025.1, from coordinate 14,659,490 downwards.
GCAGAGAGGCAGCCGGGGGTGAGGGGGGAGCAGGCTCCCTGCTAAGCAGAGAGCCTGATGAGGGGCTCGATCCCAGGACTCTGGGATCATGACCTGAGCCGAAGGCAGAGGCTTTAACGCACTGAGCCACCCAGGCACCCTGAAAAGGTGGGATCTTCAGAGCATTTTATGATCTAGCCTCTGAAGTGACATACTACTAGTTAAGCTCAACACATCTGACTGAAATGGAAGCTCATCCAGATTTGAGAGAAGAGTATCGGGTCTTCCACCTCTTGGTGGAATAAATGCCAAAGGGTTCATGGCTGTGTTATAAACTGCTACAGATAATTTTTCTGTGATAGTTATGCTATTCTTTATACTTGCTTTAAGTTTATTGTTGTTATGAACTGAATGCGTCACCTCAAAATTCATATTTTTTTTAAAGATTTTATTTATTTATTTGACAGAGAGAGATATCACAAATAGGCAGAGAGACAGACAGAGATAGAGATGAGGAGAAGCAGGCTCCCTGCTGAGCAGAGAGCCCTATGCAGGACTCGATCCTAGGCCCCTGGGATCATGACCTGAGCCGAAGGCAGAGGCTTAACCCACTGAGCCACCCAGGCGCCCCTCAAAATTCGTATTTTTAAATCCCAACCCACAATGTGGTGGCATTTGAAGGTGGAGCCTTTGGGATGTTATTAGGTTTACCCGAAAGCATGAGAGTGAGCCCCCCACCATGATGGAATTAGTGCCCTTATAAAAAGAGGTAGAGAAGCCAGTGCTCTCTTTCTTTGTCACAGGAGGACATGGGGAGAAGGCAGCCATCTGTAAGCCAGGGAAAGTCCATTACCAGGAACTGAATCTGCTGGAATCTTGATCTTGGACTTCCAAGCCTCCAGAAAAAAAGAAATGTCTGTTGTTTCAGCCAGCAGTCTATGGTATTTTGTTATAGCAGCGCAAGCTAAGACATGCTTCTTGAATTGCATGTGGCTTGATGTCTTTGTCAATTTTAGAACCGTCAACTTTTATCTCTTTAGATACACTTATGCAATGCTTTGTGGCCCTCAAAGAAAAGGAGCAATGAGGCCACTAAGAATGTCACACTATGCTTTTCCAAAGTCTATTCTTAAACCCAGGAAGAAGGAAAATAAGTCATGGTCATTCATCATTGAAACAGAGTTTAGACTTAACTATTCTAGAGATGCTCCCCTTCTTTACCCTAACTCCTCCTCTCAAGGCATTCTTCTCTGATCTCCATGAGGAAAAGGTCAGCCTGGCTTCCTTATACCAACACTTCTCTGTAAGGTTTGGCCGATGAAAATTTTACCCTGCTACCAGTATTCGAACCAGTAACAAACACTGAATGGCAATTCTCCCACAGTGATTCTTTTTTTTTTTTTAAGATTTTTATTTATTTATTTGACAGAGAGAGATCACAAGTAGGCAGAGAGAGAGGGAGAAGCAGGCTCCCCACTAAGCAGAGAGCCTAGTGTGGGACTCCATCCCAGGACCCTGAGATCATGACCTGAGCCGAAGGCAGAGGCTTAACCCACTGCGCCACGCAGGCGCCCTCCCACAGTCATTCTTTAAAAAAGAAAAGTAACCTAGCATTTGTTCAACTTTAAATTTCATCCATGGCTTAAAATGTTAAGTAAAATCTAAAAGAAAATACAAATTTTAACAGATGGGATGCTTTTTACTCTTTGTGTTGTATACCTCACTGAATCTTCTGTAATAAGCATGTGTTACATTGGTAAAATTAATGAAAACATAATGTATTAAAATTTTTACCTAAAGTACATCATTAATACCCACGACATGAATTTAACATCATCCAGGGGACAACTGATACACATATGATTACTGAAAACCAGAGTCTGACCTTGAATTTCTCATGTCAGTAACAGACCAACACATTACAATTTTGGGGAAGCTATATTCTGGGTACTTCCAAGATGTTTGCAGAAAAAGGTTAGAATTTGTTTCCATGAATCTTCCTGAGCCCTAGCATGAGCCCTGGGCTCCCCACCCCACATTATAGGTTTGTTCAGTAATTTGTGCACAGAAGCGGGGCATAGGGGGAAGTAAGGAGGTTCAATATTATGCCCAGTCCCAGGATAAGAGAGGATCTGGGGTTTTTCCTTTCCATGGGCCTGTAACCGTTCAGAGGCTATTTGGGCATATAACTCACTCCTCCAGTTATGGTCATCCTGACCAACGATGAAGAGGATGGGCCCCTGGGCTTTCTCTATTGGAATCATGCTGGGGTTCTCATGCCTTCCTATAACATCATTTCGTATATCCACAATGTCCAGGAGGCCTGAGAAGGCTACCTTGAGTCTTCTAAAATCATGGTTCAATGGTGGGATGCACATCTGCTTGTACTGTATGGGTCTGTTTCCACTGAACCCAGATCCGTTGATGGAAACTGTGGCTGAGATGTTTTTCAAACATGAGGCCATAGAAAGACAAATATCAGCCCCTAAAGAAAAGCCCAGAAGCCCAATGCCTGGGCCCTTCACCTGGAAGGCAAGAAGAAAGAAGAGTCAAGAACACATGTCATAGAAAAATGTTCTACAGTGATGGGAATAGGTTCACTAATGAGTGTTGATACTTTGGGTCTGAGTTAAGCTGAGGGTAGAGGCAAAATGGGGGCTGGGAAGTAGCCATTCCTTTAGAGGCTGACAGAAAAAAAGTATGGAGCTCTTGGTTGGCTCAGTTGGTAGCATACAGGACTCTTAATCTTAGGATTATAAAATAAAGGTATTAACTATTAAAACATTTTAACATAACGAGAGATGCTAACTTTAATTTGTGAGTTGGCCACAAGGTTATCAAGCTCAGCTGACAGGAGTTTCTTCCCACATAAAAAATATCTGAGTGAACACATGGCAAATGAATTGTGAACTCCCTGGCAAGTCTGGGTATTTATTACAAATGTTCCAGACTATCAACCGCTAGAGAATGCTGAGTCATGGAGCCTGTCAAGTTCAGGTCCTCATTCAGGCGGGCATGATCTAAGTCTCAATGGGCCAATGTATCTAACTGTGTGGAACCAAGTTCTGTTCTAAGTGAATGACTCATCTGACCTCATCTACATACACTGGCAAATGATTACAGAAACCAAGTAAGACTTCAGATCAAATTAAGTAGTTTTTAGCTTCTGGAATACGTGAGCAAGTTCTGATCAAAATCTGAGAACACACTGATATCAGAAAATTAAAGATTAGGGGCGCCTGGGTGGCTTGGTGGGTTAAAGCCTCTGCCTTCGGCTCAGGTCATGATCCCAGGTCCTGGGATCGAGCCCCGCATCGGGCGCTCTGCTCAGTGGGGAACCTGCTTCTACCTCTCTCTCTGCCTGCCTGTGATCTCTGTCAAATAAATAAATAAACTCTTTAAAAAAAAGAAAAGAAAATTAAAGATTAAAAAATCAGAGTCTGCACAGAAAAGTAAAAAATCAACAAAACTAAAAGACAACCTAAGGAATGGGAAAAGATATTTGCAAATGACATATCTGATAAAGTGTTAGCATCCAAAATTTAAAAAGAACTTACAAAACTCAACACCCAAGGCCCCTGGGTGGTTCAGTGGGTTAAGTGTCCAACTCTTGATCTTGGCTCAGGTCATGATCTCAGGGTCCTGGGACTGAGCCTTGCTTCAGGCTCCCTGCTCAGAGGGGAGCCTGCTTCTCCCTCTCCCTTTGCCCCTCCCCCTGCTCATTTCACTCTTGCATGCACTCTCTCTCTCTCTCTCTCAACTTTTTAAAAAAATCTTTTAAAAAAGATGTTCAACATTACTCATCATCAGGTACATGCAAATCAAAACTACAATTAGTGCCTCACACCCATCAGAATGGCTAAAATCAACAACACAAGAAGCAAGTGTGGGCGAGGATGTGGAGAAAAAGGAACACTCATGTACTGTTGGTGGGAATGCAAACTGGTGCAGCCTCTGGGAAAAATAGTATAGAGGTTCCTCAAAAGTTAAAAATAAAACTATCCTCCAATCCAGTAATCACACTACTGGGTATTTACCCCCAAAATACAAAAACACTAACTCAAAGAGATGCATGCAGCCCTCTGTTTATTGTAGCATTATTTACAATAGCCAAGATATGGAAGCAGCCTAAGTGTGCATCAACAGATGAATGGATAAAGATGTCTCTCTCTCTCTCTCTCACACACACACACACACACACACAGGAATATTATTCAGCCATAAAAAAAGAATAAACTAAAAAAAAAAAAAGAATGAAATCTTGCCATTTGCAATAAGATAGAACTACAGAGTATAAGGCTAAGTGAAATAAGTTAGAGAATGACAAATACAATGATTTCACTCATGTGGAATTTAAGAAACAAAACAAATGAAGAAAGGGAAAAAAAAAAGAGAGAGAAATCAAGAAACAGACTTAATTCTAGAGAACAAACTGATGGTTACCAGAGGGGAGGTGGATGGGGGATGGATTAAATAGGTGATGGGGATTAAGGATTGTACTTGTGAAGAGCTGTAGACTCCCTATACTGTACACCTGAAACTAACATAACACTGTATGTTAACTATACTGAAATTACAATTTAAAAAATTAGGGGCTACCGGGTGGCTCAGTTGTTAGGCATCTGCCTTCAGATCGGGTCGTGATCCCAGAGTCTTGGGATCAAGCCACACATTGGGCTCCTTGCTCTGTGGGAAGCCTGCTTCTCCTTCTCCCACTCCCCCTGCTTGTATTCCCTCTCTCGCTGTCTCTGTCAAATAAATAAATAAAATCTTATTTAAAAAAATATATATATAAATAAAATTTTAAAATTTTTTGTTTGTTTTAAAGATTTTATTTATTTATTTGACAGAGAGAGACCACAAGTAGGCAGAGAGGCAGGCAGAGAGAGAGAGAGGAAGCAGGCTCCCCGCTGAGCAGAGAGCCCGATGTGGGGCTCGATCCCAGGACCCTGAGATCATGACCCGAGCCGAAGGCAGCGGCTCAACCCACTGAGCCACCCAGGCGCCCCAAAATTTTAAAAATTTTAAAAACATGTAGGGGTGCCTGGGTAGCCTGTTAAGTGTCTGCCTTCAGCTCTGCTAATGATGTCAGGGTCCTGGGATGGGGCTCCCCTGCTCAGCAAGGAGTCTGCCTCTCCCTCTCTCTGCCTCTTCTCTCTGCTCATGCTTTCTTTCTCAAATGAATAAATCAATCTTTTTTAAAAAAGGCATGTAAAGGGATGCCTGGGTGGCTCAGTTGGTTAAGGGGTTGCCTTTGGCTCAGGTCATGACCCCAGGGTCCTGGGATCGAGTCCTGCATCAGGCTTCCTACTCAGTGAGGAGCCTGCTTCTCTCTCTCCCTCTACCTGCCACTCTGCCTACTTATGCTCTCTGTGTGTCAAATAAATAAATAAAGTCTTTTTAAAAAGGCATGTAGAATTAACAAATTAGAAAGTCATTTTGCGGGGCGCCTGGGTGGCTCAGTGGGTTAAGCCGCTGCCTTCGGCTCAGGTCATGATCTCAGGGTCCTGGGATCGAGTCCCGCATCGGGCTCTCTGCTCAGCAGGGAGCCTGCTTCCCTCTCTCTCTCTCTGCCTGCCTCTCCATCTACTTGTGATTTCTCTCTGTCAAATAAATAAATAAAATCTTTAAAAAAAAAAAAAAAAAAAAGAAAGTCATTTTGCATAACAAATGCAAGTTCCCGAATAATTCCTTTAAATATATAAAACCTCACATGGATTTTTATGATTAATTCTGCCTTACTAAGCCATCTGACAGAGAAAGTGTGATTAGGCACCTGAAGCCAAGGAAGTCTCCAAAAGAAATCTCTGTGAAAAGAGAGTCCAGCAGCAACAGGGGACCTGGCACAGGTGAGTGCAAAGTGGCAACCTCTCTGGATGTATTTCTAGAGAGAATGATACAATAAAGGACATTAGAAGAACCTTGGAATGTTGAAGCATGTAGCACAGGGCTTCTTCGAAGTACTCCAGGTGTATGCTGTCAATTTCCTTGGCGAGATCTTCGAAGTTATAATAAGCTAGAGCCAATGTGGCAAAACCATGACCAGCCAAAAGGCTTGCTCGATATTCCAACAGGCCCCCTCCAAATCCAAAGATGTCAATGATCCCTGGGAAAGGTCCAGGTCCTAGAAAGAGAACAATATAAGGGAAGGGTATTATATAATTTAAATAATTTGCTTTCCTTTTAGAGATCTTTCTATTTAGTGGGTTCCTATGAATCATAGGGAAAAAGACACAGTTCCCTGAGTTACTATGCAAAAGGAATACAAATACCTTAGAAGGAAAATCTACAAGGTACCTTCACATCAGTGAGTTTATCCTCCATATGATTCTATAAATTATCTACAAGGTTCTAAGACTCTTTAGTTATCGAGGAGAGTAATAAAGTCTTTCATCACTGACTACATCATGGAAGGAGGGATTTCACGTTTTAGATGGTGTTGATTCGGGACACCTGGGTGGCTCAGTTGGTTGGACGACTGCCTTCGGCTCAGGTCATGATCCTGGAGTCCTGGGATCTAGTCCCGCATCAGGCGCCCAGCTCCACGGGGAGTCTGCTTCTCCCTCTGACTTTCTCCTCACTCATGCTCTTTCTCACTGTCTGTCTCTCAAATAAATAAATTAAAAAAAAAAAAAGATTAAAAAAAAAAGTTTAGACTAGATGGTGTTGATTCATAGTGTTGTTAGGGGACTGGACATAAAATCAGGAATCTTGAAATAAAGCTTTAGGTTGTGTTGCACTGACCCTTGGCTTTGTGTGTGTGTCTACCGATATTTCAGATGTCTATTTAGAGAGAGGAAAGAAAAATAAATATCCAGAGATGGTTTCAGGTGAGAAAGTCGGTAGAGTCTGAAGTGTAATCCGTGGTACAGTGAGGCATGAAGAAGTGGAGAGGATGCCCAGTGTTCCCAGGGCACTACAGAGCGGTGACGAGACAATAGCTTTCTTGATTGATAGGGTTGATGAGATCTGTAGTTTATTGATAACAAAGTGGCCCACATACCTACCCATCCTGACACCCCTTTTCTTGAGCCTGCGGAGTAACAGTACTCACCTCATTGAGATATTATGGAGAATAAACGATATAATGCAAGCAAAACGCATAACAGAGGCCAACACGTCAAAATACTCCAGTTTGGTTGTTTGGCTACTGGCTTCCTCATTGTCAGCTTCTCTGTCCTAATTCTGCCTGTACCGGAAATCACCGGATGCCAGGACACCCAGCCGCGCGCCCCCTAGGACCCCACACTCACCAGGGGGCAGGAAGAGCGTGGCGCGCACCCGGCCCACGCGCACCGGCTCCCGCCGCACGCCCGGCCGCAGGAACTCGCGCTCGTGCACCGTCCGGCCCAGGACACGACCCGCGTCGGGCTCGTGCCCGTCGAGCACCTCCAGCTCCACGGCGAAGGGCGTCTGCACGTCCCGCTTCATAAATCGCCAAAGCGGCTTATCCGGCTCCATGGCCCAGAGCAGCCCCATGGGCTCGAGCCCCACGAAGCTGCCGCCCAGCGCGGGCGCGCGCTCCAGGTCCAGGAGGCCGCCGGCGTCGGCTTCGTACCGCGCGTGGGCCCGGAAGAGCGCGCCCTTCTCGTCGCGCAGGGACGCGCGCAGCGTGACGGGCTGTCGCGGGGCCAGGCCGTGCACGATCACGCGCACGGGCTTGTCCCAGCTGCAGCGGCCCGGTGGCTCTAGGACCACCGTCACCATCCCGGCTGCGGGCGGCTGCCGCCCGGACCTGGAGCAGAAAAGGCGCAGATCGCTCCCGGCCGATGTCTGGTCCGGCGCGGCCGAGTGCGCTTCGCAGGCCCGACCGGGTCAGGCGTCCACTGGCGCAGGAACAGTGGGTGGTGGAGCGGCGTCAGGAGGAGTCTGGGCACTTTCAGATCCCGGGGCTTGCGCAGCCGGGACTCGCCTCAAGTAAAAGCGGCGGCTCGTCCTCCCAGTCCGCGTGGGGCGCGCGTAACGGGCTGAACACTGGGCGTGGTCCTGAACCCGCCTCCGGAATGCCGCCCTCCCTCGGGCGGTTGTCTGCCTTGGGAGTCAAAATTGGGTAATCGACTCTGGGTAATCGATTCGTGGTGAAACCAGAACTAAACCAGTAGGCAGAATTCCAAGAATTTGCCCTCCACGGAAAAGGGCAATTTTTTTTTTTTAAACTTTTAGTGGTTTATAACATACGTACAAAAATTGCGCAGACCCTAAGCGTGCAGTCCAATGAATTTTTACAACGGGAACATACTTTTGTAATCAAGCACAGAAACCCAGAAGCCTCATTCCCAGCAAGACAGGAGCCACCCTCATTTCTGCTCCGGGCATTTCCCCTGTCCCCAAAGTTACTCTGTCCTCTTCCAACAAAATGAGCTATTTTATGGGAATGAGTCCATCAGTGCGTCGTCTTCGGTGTCTGTCCGCCTTCCCTCGACATTGTTTCTGAGATCCCTGTGTCTTGTTGGGTACAGTTGTACATCATTTATTATCATTGCTAAGTGTTGTTCCATTTTGTGATAGGGCAAGTGTTTGTCAACTTCACTACCAATGGGCATTTGACAGTTCTCAGATTGGGACTATAGTGCTATGAACATTCAAGAACCTTCTTTTGATGAACATAAGTGTGCATTTCTTTCTTTCTTTTTTTTTTTTTTTAAAGATTTTATTCATCTATTTGACAGAGAGAGATCACAAGTAGGCAGAGAGAGAGAGAGAGGAGGAAGCAGGCTCCCCGCTGAGCAGAGAGCCCGATGCGGGACTCGATCCCAGGACCCTGAGATCATGACCTGAGCCGAAGGCAGCGGCTTAACCCACTGAGCCACCCAGGCGCCCCATAAGTGTGCATTTCAATTGGGGTATATATCTGAGAGTGGAATTGCCGTATAATAGGGAATGCATATGTTTAGCCTTAGTAGATACTAAAAGTCAATCTTTTGAATGTGACCCTAGAAGCAGTACAGATATAATGTTCAGAGATGCCCAGTGTTTTCTTTTTACATACAATAACAATAGCTACTCTTTTATCAGTACCAAATGCTTTACATGCAAAATTCAATACGTTCACCAGAAGCTGGGAGTCTTTTTTCGAATATGGCTGAGGAGGATCTTGAGGCTTGGAGAATATTAAGCCCCTGAAGTGATCTAATAAGTGACAGAGCCTTGACTGACTCCAAATGTGGGACTCAAGGGTGAGCGGCAGCATTGTGGCGAAGTGTAATCAGAGTTCTGACTCTGGCTTTACCTAGTTCTGTAGCCCGCATCAAGTGTTTTTTGGGTTTTTGTTTGTTTGTTTGTTTATTTTTGTTTTTTTCAATTTCTCTGGGTTTCAGAGTTCTTGTTTGTAACATAGTAAAAGTCTCTCACTAGGTTGCCTGGGTGGCTCAGTGGGTTAAAGCCCCTGCCTTCAGCTCAGGTCATGATCCTGGGGTCCTGGAATCGAGCCCCGCTTCCGGCTCTCTGCTCAGCAGGGAGCCTGCTTCCTCTTCTCTCTCTCTCTCTACTTCTGATCTCTCTCTCTCTCTCTCTCCTTCTGATCTCTCTCTGTCAAATGGATAAAATCTTAAAAAACAACAAACAAACAAACAAACAAACAAAACAAGCACCCTGGGAAGGACTGGGCTTGTGTTTAGAGACCACATTGCGTGGAGAGTATGTACCTTTAAAAACTTTAAAGAAAAAAAAAAGTGTCTTTTCTTTCATTTAAAGGAATTGGGGAGAAGACAGGTTATGAATTTGGTCCATCAAGTTGTGCCAGTATTATTTCCTACTTTTTTTTTTCTTTAAGATTTTATTTATTTGACAGAGAGACACACAAGTAGACAGAAGGAGAGGGGGAAGCAGGCTCCCCACCGAGCAGAGAGCCCCACGTGGGGCTCGATCCCAGGACCCTGAGACCATGACCCGAGCGGAAGGCAGAGGCTTAACCCACTGAGCCCCCCAGGGGCCCCTATTTCCTACTTTTATTATCAATTTGTATTTTACCTTCAGAAAGTGTCACTTTACATCTTTTGGCCAAATTTCTTATTGGTTTGTAGAAGGCCTTTGTCTGTCACCTGTCGATTTTGTGTTGTATTTTCTTCTATTCTGCAACTTATTTTTAAATTTTCTTTTGTTATAACTTCACATTTTATGATGTTAAATCTCTTGGTCTTTTCCTTTACAGTGTAAAAAACAAAAATTCAGGGGCGCCTGGGTGGCTCAGTGGGTTAAAGCCTCTGCCTTCGGCTCAGGTCATGATCCCAGGATCCTGGGATCGAGCCCCGCATCGGGCTGTCCACTCTGCGGAGAGCCTGCTTCCTCCTCTCTCTCTCTCTCTCTCTCTCTGCCTACTTCTGATCTCTGTCTGTCAAATAAATAAATAAAATCTTAAAAAAAAATTTTCAAAGCAATTTGAAGAACCCTTTTTTTAAGGATTCTATTTATTTATTTGTTTGTCAGAGAGAGAGAGTGTGTGTGTGTTAGGGTACGGGAGTCGACCACCCCTCAATTAGACAGAGAACACTCTTTTTTTTTTTTTTTAAAGATTTTATTTATTTATTTGACAGAGGGAGATCACAAGTAGGCAGAGAGGCAGGCACAGAGAGAGAGAGAGAGGGGGAAGCAGGCTTCCTGCGGAGCAGGGAGCCCGATGCGGGGCTCGATCCCAGGACCCTGAGATCATGACCCGAGCCGAAGGCAGCAGCCCAAACCACTGAGCCACCCAGGCGCCCCTAGACAGAGAACACTCTTGATAATGCAAGTCACACAGCGAGGTTTATTTCCAGCTAGCTGGGGTCCAAGTATCTGCCCAGCGCTGCAGGTTTCAACAAGGACCTCGAGCACTCAAAGCCAAGGGTTTATATAGCATTTTCTTTTTCTTTTTTCTTTCTTTTTTTTTTTTTAAAGATTTTATTTATTTGAGGGGTGCCTGGGTGGCTCAGTGGGTTAAGCTGCTCAGTAAAATGGCTTTCTGGCCTTCAGGATGGCCATTCTTATGCTAACTCACTCTTCCAAGAGAAAACAGGCAAGCACAAGCAGGGCAAGCGGAGGAAGCAGCAGACTAATGCAACACTTGATCCCAGAACCCTGGGATCATGACCTGAGCTTAAGACAGAGGCTTAGCCAATTGAGTCCCCAGGCATCCCAGAAACTTGAAGATCTAGTGACTTTACTAAGCATGATCCATAAATTGGGCAGCATCCCATCTAAGAAGTAGAGGGGAGTTCAAAGGATTTGTACAAAATGGAAGGCTTTTCCTAGAAAGGGGGGTGGAATAAGAAGATATTAGCAAAAGAAAAGAAAGGATTGCTTCAGGCAGGCCCTTCCTTAGGAGGGAAGATCAGGGAGTTTTATGATGCAGAGTATCTCATCTTCCTCTGGGGAAAGGCCTTGTGACAGATTCCTCACTCAAATTGATCAGAAAATTCCTGACTGACCAGTTGGGACTGCTATCTGGGGGAGGTTGGAATTGCCATTAGGTTAGGTATTGAGCCCCGGGTTTGGTAACTCAGTGACACCGTTTTAGGCCTGTTGTTTTTCTTTTTAACAAGTCTGGATTTTGTGTTAAGCTAAGGAATACCTTCTCCTATGTATGATTATTATTACATTTTTCTCTCTTTTATTTTTCCCTAATGCTATACTTGAATGGCCTTTTTTTTTTTTTAAGATTTTATTTATTTATTTGACAGAGAGATCACAAGTAGGCAGAGAGGCAGGCAGAGAGAGAGAGGAGGAGGAAGCAGGCTCCCTGCTGAGCAGAGAGCCCGATGCAGGACTCCATCCCAGGACCCTGAGATCATGACCTGAGCCAAAGGCAGCAGCTTAACCCACTGAGCCACCCAGGCGCCCTGAGTGGCCTTATTTTTAACAGTTAAACTTTTATTCCCTCCAGAATCCAGCTGGTCTTTTAAAAAGTCTATAGCCATGGGGCGCCTGGGTGGCTCGGTAGGTTAAAGCCTCTGCCTTCAGCTCAGGTCATGATCCCAGGATCCTGGGATCGAGCCCCATGTCGGGCTCTCTGCTCCGCAGGGAGCCTGCTTCCTCCTCTCTCTCTCTGCCTACTTGTGATTTATCTCTCTGTGTCAAATAAATAAAATCTTTAAAAGAAAAAGAAGAAGAAGAAGAAGAAGAGGAAGTAGTCTATAGCCATGTCAGTGAATTTCTAGTAGTTGGGCTTCTTTTGATGGCAAGTAACCAAAATCCACTCCAACTGGTTTATTTATTAATTTACGTTTTAAAATTTTACTTATTTGACACAGAGAGACACAGCCAGAGAGGGAACACAAGCAGGCGGAGTGGGAGAGGGAGAAGCAGGATTCCCACCAAGCAGAGAGCCCGATGCGGGACTCGATCCCAGGACCCTGAAATCATGACCTGAGCTGAAGGCAGCGGCTTAACCCACTGAGCCACCCAGGCACCCCCTTCAAACTGGTTTAAAAAAAATAAGGAAATTATACATAGTAGGTGATGAGGAAGCAGGAGGCTGGCTGAAGACAAAGCAAAAGCTGGCGCCTTACACCCCCTCTCCATCCGCTTCCCCTCAGTAAAGTGTGTAGCAGTCCTCAGGCACCCCTGACTGCCATAAATGATAAACAAGTAGTTAACTTGCAGAGATCACAATCCTGCAAGACAGGAGTCTCCCTTGGTTTACAAATCTCCTAGAGATCTACAAACAAAGAAGTTACCTTATCAATAGCACAAATTTCCAGAGGCAAATAACTCCGTTCCCCAGCCCTAAATAAAGTTAAATCTCTTCTAAACCTAAATCTCACTAACAAAGATGATTGGTAACAGGATTGTGACATCCCACCAAAAATCTCCCCACTATCTTGATGGTAATGACTGGCCTAAAGACAACATTGATCAAGCAGCGGGCGGAGGCCTCCGGTATCCTGGCAGGCACCTTGTAGGCCCTCTTTAGCATATGAAAGCTCCGTTGAACCCTCCCTTCCCCTTATCTTCCCCCAACCTCAAAGTACAAAACCTGCCATCCCTCAACAACCAGGGGCAGCAGCTCTTCGGGCCCAGGGGTGTCGTCCTCGTGCTTTAATAACCACCATTTTGCACCAAAGATGTCTCAAGAATTCTTTCTTGGTCATCGGCTCCAGACCTCAGCCCACCGAACCTCAGCCCACCGAACCTCACCTAGGTTCTAGAACTTCATCATATGGTGCCCCAACGTGGGGCTGTGAGTTTTTACATTTGGACTCGGAGCTTCGGTGCAAAATTGGTGGGTACTTTCTCTCCTTTTCCTTTACTCTCATTTCAGGGCTTTTCAAGGAGTATGGTTTTATTGGAACACTTGCATGTCAATTGCTCAGGCTGTAATCCTCTAGCCTGTGGCTACTCTATGGGGAGGAGAGCATCTGCCTTTGGGCTGTAAGCTAGTACCTTGGCCGGAATGGCCATAAGACGCAGAAGCTTGATACCCTCTCTTTATTCCTGTTCTTATATAAAGTTGTCTCTCTTGGGCACGGGACAGCCACACCTAAGTCACCAGGACGGCTGCCAATCTTAAGACTCCCGTGTGAGGTTTCCTCCTGATTGATCTAATGTGATGCCTTCCACATCCCTGGTCTAGCCACTTCTGGCCGAGAGACCTCCACTGGGAGCCGGCCGAAACCAGTACCCGATTGAATTCAAGTGCAACCGGGGACCGTTTTCTAGGGAAGTTGGCTGCAAGGACCACATGTGTTGGAATGTCGCATAGACCATGATGGATTTCAGTCTTTACTGTTTCTTGTCAGTGTCTTCTACAGACGACTTACAGCTGTGAAATTGGGTAATTTCCCCTTGCCAAACTTTTATAGTATTTCCATGGGTTAAAATGGCAAAACAGTATGCAGTCTTCAGGACATACGATGGCATGGCATGGCACAGCGTTTTGGTCCATTCACCAGGCACCCATCAGCAGCCTAGGATGTGATGGAGAAGTGGAGGGACGCCGGCACCCTTCTAGGGCCTTTTATGGCAGGAATGCCTTCCTGGGGAAGGCAGGATAGTGATCAATAGCGATATCTTGAGGTACGCCTTTGGTCACTTTTGACACGCGGGCACCTCTGACATATCTTGCGTGGGACGCCACCCAGCAGTCGGGGATTTGGTGATGGACCTTTACTTTTCTGGGAGCATGGCCTCAGTAGGCTTCTTTAGTTCCCAAGGACTCTACCTTGGGGTGCCTTTTAACCCACTGGAAATAATTTGGATTGCAAAATTTAGGAAAGGACTGAGCTCCTGTAACGCTGCATGGCCTCAGTGGGATCTATCAGTTAGATTTCCTCTGCAGGAAACAGGGCAAATTGACCTAGGATATTCTTTCATTGCTGATACCTAGGCCTTCATTGCTCTACACCAGGACCCCAGACTAAGGTGCTTTTGCAGAATGTGTTTGCCCAAATGAGTCAGCTAGTAAACTTACTCCTGACATACTGGATGATAACTATATAAATAAACCTTCTAGTAAACCCAGGTTGCTGGGCCATCCCTAGCAAAGGGGACTCTGGCTTTATTTCTCTCTGTTCTCCTAAAATACGTGGGGTCTTCTCCCTCATTCACTTCCCGTGTTAATGGGTATAACTGGAGCCAACTGGGGTTAGTCTAACTCGAGGCAGAGACATAAGGAATATTCCCAAGCCGCTTCCGAAACTCTTTGTTTTGGGAAGTTTCCCAGTCTTCTCTGGCCCGACTTGGACTGCTTAACGCCCCCCCCCCCCCCCCCCGCTGGTGGGAAATCACAGCATCTGCTCCTCTGTTGGGGCTGATGAGCTCTAAAACCACAAATCATTTTTTCTGCCTACTGGCAGCACTTTGTTTCCTCTGTTTCCACCCTCTGTTACTGCACCAACGTGTGTGGGGCCTGCCTACCTGACCTCTAGACCATCTTTGGTGCTTTCTGCACCACGGTTCCTCTCTTCACTGTCAAGGAGCAAGAAGAGCAGCCCCTAGACCTAACACCACCCCCCACGCCAGATCTTCCCACTCATGTCTCAGGTAAACATTCAAAGTGGAGTGGGCCCAGGTGGAACGTAATATTGGAACTAAGTTAAGTTTGTTGGTTTAATTAAGATAGACATGTCTTAAGTCATCAGCAGTAAATGTGAAACTTCGAAATTTATTGAAGGTCAAATAAACATGTGTTATTTGTTAAAATTTGTTAGCAAGGAAATGACTAAACTGATGGTTAATTATTGTCTGTCTCAAAGTTTTAATGGGTAATTGCTGAAGTAGCTTTCAAAGTCTTTGGTAACCTGAAAGTTTAAAGTTTTGGTTGGATGACAAATGGAACTAAATTATGGACATCTAGGTCTTAACCAAACAGGATAAAATGCTAAGTCATTAATTATTGGATGTAGGTTTGTGCTTTTGACTTCTTAACTGCAAAGAAACTAAGAGTATTTAAATCTGTTGATAAACATGTTTAGCACTTAACTGATTCATAAATTTGCCATCTGAAGAATTCTGTTGTAACAGTTCACAATTGGTTAATACTTAATTTACACTAGAGATTAAAGTATTTCTAAGAATATTAAATTCTGCTTTGTATAACTAAGACTAATGGAAATAAGGGAAACAACTCTTTATGTAGGAAAGTAGATGATAGGTAAGAAAGAGTTAAGGAATGGGAGTACATTCTGTTGAGGGTAAGAGAAGGTAATTTTGTTTTAAATAAAGTGGTTGTTTGGAAGGAAATGACTTGGGACAAAACCTGAATGCAAAGGAAAATTGTAGAAGGTTTGTGAAGGGAATTCTTCAGAAAAGGAATTTTAGCTATGGTCAAGACGGACTAAGATTGAAATGAATGGGTTTTAAAGGTACATTGGTATAAGACTGAAATTGTCTCTGTTCAAAGGACAAAGTTTTCTTAGATTAATTGATCTGCTGTTAAGAAAATGTAAATGGTTTTCTCTTTGCCTGTTCAGAAAACCCAGTTTCTATGTTTTGTTTTATCAGGTGTTTAACATCCCTAATTATAATTAGGCATGTGTTTTAAAACTTTCTAAGGTTTTAGCAAATGTTGACAAGATTTAAGTTGTAAATCTCTTTAACTCTGGCTTTTCCTTGGTAGGTGCAGTTACTCAGAAGTACTACTGAACCAATGATAAACCTTGGGTTACATTTGGGAAAACACTATAATTATTCTAGAGATTATGCATTTCCTAAAGTTTTAACGTTTTGAGAGATCATTGCTTGATACTGTAATTATGGAAATGTTATGTGTCACAGAAATAACTTGAATTCCTTGCCAGCTAAATTGTAAACTCTCGTCTCATCAGCTCTAACCATATCCATTCTTGAGTTTTTGTCATTTATAATTGTTTTTAATTCTTTTATAAAATGAGTTTTATCTTAAAGGAGATTCACATAAAGGACTTTCAGGACACAAACAGATATTTGATGTACTTGAAAATCCTAAAACTGAGATGGGTAAGAATTTCCAGAACTAACTAAAAGTGCATTCACCAGATTTAGTAACATGGGACTAAGTGAACTAAAAGATTATAGTGTTGTGTCTCTTAATATTTTGTCTTATTTTTAGACATTGCTGGTTCTCTAATATTTGCTCTTCCAGATTGGCGATACTTTTTCTTAAGTTATATGTAACTTACAGAGATGTAAAAGTATTGATTTGTAAACAAATCAAAGCATTCAACTTTTCTCTCTATCTGAACCCTCTGAAACCAAAAGGTCTCAGTAACTATTCTTTCTTTCTCGGCAATCGGTCATTTGCATAAGTTCAATAAGAATCTGTTCTCCTTGTAACAGGACAGCATTGGAAACTGGTTATTTTACCAAGGCTTTGACTGGAATGTCATGTTTGAGAAAGACGAGCATAGACTCAGAAAAGACCAGACAGCTTTAAGGAACTAAGGTTGACTTTATGAAACCTGGAGCCATAAAGCCCTTTGGAACTGTTGGCCTGATACCTTCCTTACAGAGTTCCAGAGATCTCACCAGGTGAGTAAAGAATGTCACTTCCTGGCAGGATACTTTGGGAACCTCCGGAAGAGGCATTTGCCCAAATCAACAGGTATTGCAGGCATGCCTGATGGCAAGTATGTGGCTTGGCTTCTGGCCTGGAGAGGCTACTAAAAAAGTTCAACCTAGAGATTTCCTTATAAAAAGTTCCAGCAAAGCCGATTCTAAAAGATATATTTTGATCACACTCACGTTCTTGCTGAGCTTATGTAAATAATTAGGCCAGGTTTGTTAAAACTGGACTTTTTTCTCAAATAATTAGACCTGATTTGGCTATTTCTGGAAATGAGGGTTATTTTAGAGAGAAAAATTATGTTTTAATAACATACCTTTATGGATGTTAAATTCTAGATTTGATTGTCTTTAAATGTTTGTTTACCTAAGCTAAACAATTTGAGGTAAACTTCAGAGAAGTTGCACAATAGCTTCTTTAGTTGATCTTATTTTGTGGGGATATTAGCAGAACCCCATGGCATATGATTAAACAACTGGAAAAATGGGATTGATTCCCCTACAGTTATAACTTAACTATCACCTTGTGTGTGGCTGGAATAATGAAATTGCCTAAAAGCCAGCATACCATACTCCATAGTATTAACTATGGACTTGTGGAGATAATGGATGACCCCACTTTCTTTATGAAGGGATTGGATGATGCATGGGGCACTCTCCTTATCTCTTGACAAGTTTTCTCCCACTTGCCAGTGATCCTCTGTAATCAGGATATTGTTAAGCCTGGACCACTTAAAGGGCTTCTTACTGGTTTCATCCCTTAGTCATATTTATCCTAGAAGCCACCTCTGTTGAGGGGCAGTTGCAAACAGATGCTTTAGCGAAACATGGAACATGACTCCTCATAAAAAGAGCCTCAAAGCTCACTGCAGAATAGTCCCTGAATGTAATGACATCACATGAGGTCCAGATTTGTCTTAGAATTCAAAGGCCACCAATGGATGATGGAGGCCTGCTTATTAAATACTGGGCTATACTTACAGATATGCCAGAAATAATACTTAAAACTTGTCAGACTTTAAACCTAGTTACCTTTGTGCCTGAACCTGACCATTGTACCTCTTTCTCTAGAGAGCAAAAACTGTTAAGAGGTTATTGATCTTGCTTACTCTATTTGGCCAGATTTAAGATGCCCCTGTTAAAAATACAAATGACAGTTGGTTTACTGATGACAGTAGTTTTTATAAAAAGAATAAGAAAAGTTAGATATGCCGTAGTGCTCACTAGCACTTTGCAACTGCCAAAGCCTAAAAGTAAACATTAACACTGACTCCAAATATGCCTTCCTGGTACTACATGCCTATGGAGGAGCTATTTGGAAGGAAAGGGGATTGGTATCAAGCCATTACTCCCCAATCCAATATGGGCCTAAGTTACAAAACCCTCCTTATCGCTATACTAAGGATGATGTATATCAAATCTGGGGTACATATTTGTGGTTCACACCCACGATTGGACAGCTCAGTCAAAAGGCAGTTTTATGCTGGGAACAAAGAAATCATACATATGATACTTGGGCAAATAACACAGGACATCTAGGATGGCTATCATTAGAAATGTGTTCCAAGTAATAGTACTCCAGGCTACTGGCTGGTTTGCTACTGATTGAGTAAGGCGACCTGGCATTAGATGGTCAGCTCCAAATGAAACCCACTGGATGTGTGGAACTAAGCTATGGCCCTGGCTTCCTCCAGGGTGGATAGGTCACTGTACTTTAGGATTTGCCTGGATTCATGGGCGCATTACTAAGACCATCACCACTCCAACTAATCTCCCCAATTTAAAACAAAGATAGACACGATCGGTTTTTATTTTTTTTTTCTTTCTAAAGATTTTATTTATTTATCAGAGAGAGAGAGGGGGAGAGAGTGAGCACAGGCAGACAGAATGGCAGGCAGAGGCAGAGGGAGAAGCAGGCTCCCTGGTGAGCAAGGAGCCCGATGTGGGACTCGATCCCAGGACGCTGGGATCATGACCTGAGCTGAAGGCAGCTGCTTAACCAACTGAGCCACCCAGGCGTCCCAGACACGATCAGTTTTTAAATGGTATGATCACTTAACATCCATTTTTGTTCATCTGTGGGACTAGAAGATGTCATGTGGCATGTAGAAGCCCTTAATAAATGTACTACGAAGGCACTCAATAAATAGCATCTCCCTACTTACTACTGAAGTCTCACAGATATGCAAGGCAATCCTACAAAAAAGGATGACCTTAGATGTCCTGACAGCAGCACAGGATGGCATATGTGCAGTTATCAAAGCAGAATTTTGTGTGTACATCCTAGACTATCACAAAACTGTCACAGAACTAACAAAAGAGATGAATGCCCAGATTAAGGCTCTACAAGATCCTTCTCTCTCTGTGATTGGTTAAGTTCCTGTTTTAAGGGAGGACTATAGCCAACAATTAAAAATCTCTTTTTCGGGCTTCTCATTCTTACCACCTTATTAATTTTAATATGTTGCTTTGTTCATTGTTTCTCTACTTGGTGCCGAGACTCCATTGCTGCAATGACTTCACCACCACAGATGATCCTGACCACGCACAGAGACACTTCTTCACTGTCAGCGCTGGATTCTGCTGCCTCTACCTTTCTTAACTCCCTTATACATTCCTCCACTGATCACTGTTGACCCAAGTAGGTATGGACAGCTCCATGCCCCTATTCAGCAGAAGAAGTTACAGAAGATGAGATCTTCCTTAAAGATTTGAGGGTCAAAATTGTTCAGGGAGGAATGATGAGGGAGCAGGAGGCTGGCTGAAGACAAAGCAAAACCTGGCACCTTGCACCCCCTCTCCATCCACTTCCCCTGGGTAAAGTGTGTAGCAGTCCTCAGGCACCCCTGACTGCCATAAATGATAAACAAGTAGTTAACTTGCAGAGATCACAATCCTGCAAGACAGGAGTCTCCCTTGGTTTACAAATGTCCTAGAGATCTACAAACAAAGAAATTACCTGATCAGCACAAATTTCCAGAGGCAAATAACTCAGTTCCCCAGCCCTAAATAAAGTTAAATCTCTTCTAAACCTAAATCTCACTAACAAAGATGATTGGTAACAGGATTGTGACATCCCACCAAAAATCTGCCAACTATCTTGATGGTAATGACTGGCCTAAAGACAATTTTGATCAAGCCACAAGGCCTCCGGTATCCAGGCAGGCACCTTGTAGGCCCTCTTTAGTATATGAAAGCTCCGTTGAAACCTCCCTTCCCCTTCCCTTCCCCCCAACCTCAAGGTACAGAACCTGCCATCCCTCAACAACCTGGGGCAGCAGCTCTTCTGCCCATGGGTCCTGTCCCCGTGCTTTATTTAATAAATCACCATTTTGCACCAAAGATGTCTCAAGAATTCTTCTTGGTCATTGGCTCCGGACCTCAGCCCACCGAACCTCACCTAGGTTCTAGAACTTCATCATAGGGAAGGAAGAATTATTTCCCTCTACCCTTCAAGTTCTCTTAGTTGATCTAAAAATTAAATTGTCATGAGATAAATTAAAAGAAGAAAACAAAGTTATTATGTGCACATGGAGGCCCAATAATGAAGTTGAGACCCAAAGAAATAACTAAGGCTGTCATTTAAAAAAAGATTTTATTTATTTTGACAGAGATCACAAGGAGGCAGAGAGGGCAGGCAGAAGTGTGTGGGCGGGGAGCAGGCTCCCTGCTGAGCTGAGAGCTGGATGTGGGGCTCAATCCCAGGACTCCAGGATCATGACCTGAGCAAAAGGCTGAGGCTTTAATCCACTGAGCCACCCAGGCACCCCAAGGATGTCGTATTTTTTTTTTTAATTATTTTTATGGCAAGCAGTCTTTATACATCTTAGGCAAAGAGACAATACAATTGTGAGGAATTGACAGGACAAAGAAAACTTGTCTTTGGGAGCTTAAATTAGAAGTTCTGAACAGAATTTAGGCTAAAGTAGTAATTAGCAAATGATTGAAGTTGGTGTGGGACAGTCTCATGGGGTGGAGGCCAACACCCAGCGGACCGGTCATGAAGGAATTCACCCAAGGCAGAACGAAGACAAATTTACTGAATAAATGTCAAAGAAACAGCAGGTTGGAAAGGGAGAGACTGTGCCAGGACAGGGTGGGGGCATGGGCTGTAGTTAAGGTCGGGGACTGAAGGAGAATGTACACAATTTTCCTTTTTTGGTAGCTGTGCCTGGTTGTAAGTAGCCCATTGGTCAGCTAGGGCTTATGGTTATCTTGAGGTGGGTCACCTGATTGGCTTGTTTGCCTTCAGCCCTGTAGTCACTTGGGCCCTTCCAGATGGGGTGTTCCTTGCCCCATTTGATTGCCTCAAAGTGGCCTGTACCGTTGGTTTTATTCAGCCTTCTCAGCTCCAAATTCCCTATCTCTGGTTATAAGAATGTTTCTTTACCTCTCGGTACAGGGAGGGGGCCTTTCACCTGGGTGATTTTGTTAAGTCTCTAATCAAAAGAGCGAGACTAAACAAACTGAGGGTTGCTGGGGGGAGGGGGGTTGGGAGAAAGGGGTGGGATTATGGACATTGGGGAGGGTATGTGCTTTGGTGAGTGCTGTGAAGTGTGTAAACCTGGTGATTCACAGACCTGTACCCCTGGGGATAAAAATATATGTTTATAAAAAAATAAAAAATAAAAAAAAAAAGAGCGATACTGATACAAAGTGAAGGTCAAGCAAAGTTTTACTTCGCGCCAAGCATTGAGAAACAAACCGACCGTTCAGGGTCACCTCTTACAGAGAGGGCGACCCGTCCCTGCCTCACAGAATTAACTTTTATAGAGCAAAGGCCATATGGTTGAGCCTGGCCACACAGAGGTGGCCAGTGAGATTGTAACACAGAGAAAGCTGCAAGGTCATGCTAGTGTTGGGGTCCATTATCAAAGGAATGAGACTGAGACAAAGTGAAAGTTATGCAAAGCCTTATTCTATGCCAAGCATTAGAAGTTAGACTGACCAGCCAGGGCCGCCTTCGAAGAGAGCAAACCCCTCCTGATCTCACAGGCTGGTTTCATAGGGCATAACCACAGACCCAAGGTATGTGGCTTCTATGGTTAGGGCATTTACTCCCGGAATCGATACCCAGAACCATACCAGGAACTACAGGGGTGTTTATTCCCGGAATGAAGTCCATGGATATAAACAACAATATGGCTACCTAGGCAATATGGAGTTGCTCTGGCTAAGCAGGTCCTATTAGTTAAACAGGTTTTAACATTAAATTGGCCCTAACAGCTAGGTCACACACGGGTGGCCAATTGAATTACAATTCACCCCATAGTAGCTATTTGAACTAGCGTATCACCTTGGTCAGAATTGGCGCCCAAAAAGTGGGGCCCACACTCCTTGGTAGCTAGGGAGACAGCATGCGCACCCCACTGATTGGATGTCTCCACCTGGTCCGGCTCATCCCTGCGTTCGGGCTGTTATCTCCACCTGACCTGACCTGCCCTTGTATTTGGGCTCGGTTACCTGGGACTGGTCGACCATATTTTACTGATTTCCCAGACTTGCTTTTAAGTAAGTTCCCCTTGGGGGGGGGGGGGGGACAGGGTCAGGGTCAGTTTAAGTTTTACTGCATAAACAACAAAATCACCGTTTAACTGGAACCGCTCTGGCTAATAGGCCCTTAACAATTTATTTCCTGTTTTCAGGGAGACAGATGGTTCTGAGGGCCCTCCTTGCACAGGCTGTTTGGGTTTTGTTTGTTTTTTTAAAGATCTTATTTACTTGACAGACAGAGTGAGAGAGGGAACAGAACACAAGCAAGGGGAGTGGGAGACAAAGAGAGAGAAGCAGGCTCCCTGCTGAGCAAAGAGCCCGATGCGGGGCTCGATCCAAGGACTCTGGGATCATGACCTAAGCCAAAGGCAGACGCCTAACCGACTGAGCCACTCTGGTGCCCCCACAGGCTGTTTGTTTTTAAATAGTCTTACTGAGTGGTGCCTGGGTGGCAGTCAGTTAGGCATCAGCCTTTTGCTCAGCTCATGATCCCAGCGTCCTGGGATCGGGAGCCTGTTTCTCCCTCTCCAACTATTTGCTGCTCCCCCTCCTTGGGCTCTCTCTCTAGCTCTCTGTCAAATAAAATCTTAAAAATAAAATAGTTTTAGTTAGAAATAATCAGTATGCCATTGTGGTACATTGAGGGGGTAGTCTGTCCAGGTTCCCTACAACATCTGTTAGCATGTCCAAGATGCAGAACACACACAACACTGAGCACTAGCATGGATGTGGAATAACAGGAACTCTCATTCATTACTCTTGGGAATGAAAAGTAGTATAGAGGGACGCCTGTGGCTCAGTTGGTTAAGCAGCTGCCTTCGGCTCAGGTCATGATCCCAGCGACCTGGGATCGAGTCCCACATCGGGCTCCTTGCTCGGCGGGGAGCCTGCTTCTCCCTCTGCCTCCGCCTGCCATTCTGTCTGCCTGTGCTCGCCCCCCCCCCATAAGTAAATAAAATCTTAAAAAGAAAAGAAAAGAAACGTAGTATAGACACCTAGGAAGATAATTTGGCAGTCTCTTCATACTTTACCATATGAACCTCCTGGTATCAGGAGGATGATGACGAAAACTTGATGATGAAAACCAAAGATGATGAAAACTTACATCCACACAAAAACCTGCCCATGGATGTTTACACTAGCGTGATGCGTAATTTGCCAAAGTTTGAAGCAACCAAGGTGTCCTTCAATAGGTCAGGGTGATGAGGGAGCAGGAGGCTGGCTGAAGACAAAGTCAAAAGCTGACACCTTGCAGCCCCTCTCCATCCGCTCCTCCTCAGTCATATGTGTAGCATTCCTCAGGCAGCCCTGACTGCCATGATCAATAAGCAAATAGTTAACTTGCAGGGATCACAACCTGCAAGACAGGAGTCTCCCTTGGCTTACAAATGTCCTAAATCTCACTGACAAAGAGGATTGATAGCAGGATTATGACATCCCACCCAAAAGTCTCCCAACTATCTTGATGTAAATTGCTGGCCTAAGGATGACATTGATCAAGCCTCAAGGGCAAGGCCTCCCAGTAGGCCTTCAGTAGGCCTCCCTCCCATTTCCTGGCACGTTGTAGGCCTTCTTTATCATATGAGAGCTCCATTGAAACCTCCCTTTCCCTCACCTTCCCCCAACCGCAGGGTACTTAGCCTGCCATCCCTCACAACCCGGGGCAGCAGCTCTTCCTGCCCATGGGTCCTGTCCCCATGCTTTAATAAACCACCATTTTGCACCAAGATGTCTCAAGAATTCTTTCTTGGTCATTGGCTCCGGACCTCAGCCCATTGAACCTCACCTAGGTTCTAGAACTTCATCAAAGGGATATACAAACTTGGGTACTTCCAGACTATGACATGTTACTCAGCAAAAACAAAACAAAACAAACAAACGTAGAATACTGGTGGGGGGTAATTGGTGTTAGGGGAGGCTGTACAGGCACAGGGGTCATATGGGAAATCTCTGTGCCTTCTTTGTTTTACTGTGAACCTAAAACTGCTCTAAAAATACTCTTTTTTAACAAAATAAGGAAGGGGTGCCTGGGTGGCTCAGTGGGTTAAAGCCTCTGCTTTTGGCTCAGGTCCTGGTCCCAGGGTCCTGGAATGAAGCCCCCCCCACCATTGCTCAGCAGGGGAGCCTGCTTCCTTCTCTCTCTGCCTGCCTCTCTGTCTACTTGTGATCTCTGACTGTCAAATAAATAAAATCTTTTAAAAAAAAAGAATTTAATAGCAAAATAACGAAAATTATTGTATTGGAAATAGGAATAGGTCTGGTTTTATATTTGATTGATCCAGTAGCTCAACGATGACAACAAGCACTGTTTCTTTCTGTCTGCTCTGCCATTCATGTCATAAAGTGGCTGCCCAAATGATTGGGGCTTCATACTTCTTCGTTCATGTTTAGTGGGAGAGAACATTCAGATCTGCAAGTATGTGACCTAAATTGCATACTGTTCACTGAATAGAATGTTGAGACTGGCTTAAACCAAACAAGGATCATCATCAGGGCTCTTGCATTCAGGGTGGAGTTAGCTTTCCCTGAAGCCCATAGCTGTGGCCAATGGGTGATACCTGAATGAAGATCAGGAATTCTTATAAAAGGGAGAAGGAAAGTGTTTGCTGGGTAGGTACTTGACAATATCCTTGAGCGCAATGGAGGGCAGACCCGTTATGGTATTGTTGGCTTTTCAGAAGTTAAGGTTAAAAAGGAAACTTTTTTTAATTTAGAAAAAGAAAAGGGGATTAATAGGAGTTATGACTATTAATGGAACTAATTAAGGCATTTGGAGGTTAGCTGCCCATGGGTCCTGTCCCCGTGCTTTAATAAACCACCATTTTGCACCAAAGAGGTATCAAGAATTCTTTCTTGGTCATCGGCTCCGAACCTCACCTAGGTTCTAGAACTTCATCAGGTTGACTTTGAGAAGATTTGTGTTTTTAGATTTGAACAGAGAATTTGACATTAGAAAATATGTTAGGGGACGCCTGGGTGGCTCAGTTGGTTAAGCAGCTGCCTTCGGTCAGGTCATTATCCCAGCGTCCTGGGATCGAGTCCCACATTGGGCTCCTTGCTCGGCAAGGAGCCTGCTACTCCCTCAGCCTCTGCCTGCCATTCTGTCTGCTTGTGCTCGATCTCTCCACCCCCCCCCCCCGATAAATAAATAAAATCTTTAAAATAAATAAATAAGAAAGAAAATATGTTAGGAAAGAAGAAATTAAGCACATAGCAATATTTCACTGCGAGATGAAAATTCTCCTTCAGTTTATCCTCAGTTCTCAAAATCGAATATGGATGAGAGAAAACACTATGGAAACAAGTCAAGAGAAGGGGATCATGGGAGGCTTTCCCCAAATATATATTGCTTATTTTGAGCTAAAAACACTTGAAAAGCAGCAGGTGCAAGAAAGGCCTTCATCCCCTCTTTCCCCTAAAACAGGAAACTCCTCAGTGAGAATCCCCCTCCCTTAGCAGTAGGAAAGAAGCAGTCTGAATACCAGAGGTAGGATGCAAGGCTGAGAGAAGTCTGCACGAGATTTGATTAAAATACTTCTCTTTGTTTAGTTTCCTCATATCTTACTTTTTCACAATTGACACTCTGTTTAATCGTATGTGTAAGTTCTTAGGTTTTTGCCACTTCTTTGGGTCTTCCTTTTCTTGTGAAGACTTCTTGTACCCTTAAAAATCAAATTGGTATGCTTTTCTTTTATTTTTTAAAGATTTTATTTATTTATTTGAGGGAGAATGAGTGAAAGAGAGCATGAGAAAGGAGGAGGTCAGAGGGAGAAGCAGACTCCCCAAGGAGCTGGGAGCCCGATGTGGGACTCGATCCTGGAAGTCCGGGATCATGACCTGAGCCGAAGGCAGTTGCTCAACCAACTGAGCCACACAGGTGCCCCGCTTTTCTTTTATTTTTTAAATAAGATTTTATTTATTATAAAACTTTTATTTTTGTTTTTTATTTATTTGACAGAGAGAGAGAGAGATCATAGGTAGGCAGAGAGGTAGGCAGAGAGAGAGGAGGAAGCAGGCTGAGCAGAGAGCACGATGTGCCTGAGCCAAAGGCAGAGGCTTAACCCACTGAGCCACCCAGGCGCCCCTAGATCTACTCTTACATGTATTTTTAACACCTGGCACCCCAAGACACACCACCACTCTAACGCACCCTACACTTCTAATCCAGGAATTCCACTGACAATGTATATAGGAGAAAAACAAGCCACTTCCTTTGCTGTGGCTGGGGCTATTATCCTGCAGAATGGATAGAAGGGCTTGAAGGGAATTAATGACAATATATCTGAAGTCCTACAACACCGTGCACATGAATATGAAAACACACAAATGTGCATTCTCCTGGGTGGATGAGAAGAGGCAGAAATCCATGTTCCCAAATAAAATGAAGAAAGACAAAGATGAGGCCAAGTTAACAACAGCTTACAACAGAGAAGCAGCCTAATGAAGAAACTGACGGAGAGAGAAGAAACTGCATTTGGGGATATGAATCCCAGCTCTATGCTTAATATGCAAAGACTTCTCTGAGACTTGTTTTTTTTTTTTTCAGTTGTAAAATGAAGGTGCCACCTGCCTCACAGATTGGTGTGGATTAAGTGAGGAACATACAGCGGTAAAGAAGAAAAGACTGACAAAAAGAAAAAGAACACTGTGCTGTTTTGTTTTGTTTTCATTATTCATTTAAAATTTATTTATTTACTTATTTGTTTTTGTTATATTTAATTAGTTTCAGAGGTAGATTTCAGTGATTCATCAGTTGCATAGGACACCCTGTGCTCATTACATCAAGTGCCCTCCTCAGTGCCCATCACCCAGTTAACCTTTTCCCCAACCCACCTTCCCTCCGGCAGCCCTGTTTGTTTCCTAGAGTTTAGGGTCTCTTATGGTTTTCCTCCCTCTCTATTTTCATAGGGTCCACTCCTCCTCTGACTGAGCCAGCCAGGTGCCCCAAGAAGTTTTTGTTTTTTACATTGTGTTTAAGATGGGAGAAATAACAGCATGTGTTTCAGGCTAACGGGAATTACATAGGAAAAAGAGGAGAAAATTGTTGGACCTATCTCCTTGAATAGATAAGAGGGTATAGGAAATAGTAAACAAGTAAAAGGGTTGACAAGATAAGAGAACTGCTCATCCATAATGATAGGAAAGAAGGCAGAGAATAGGAGTACAAATGCTTTTATGTGGGTCAGTGTGATGGTGATAGGAAAGAAGGCAGAGAATAGGAGTACAAATGCTTTTATGTGGGTCAGTGTGATGGTGGGACTTTGTGTAAGTTCAGTGCTCAGTGCAACAGAAAATGAAGTTCTCTATACCTTGGTCATTGCAGACAAAGAGAAGGCAGAGAAACTGAAGCAGTTCCTGCACCCAGGTTTGGCAGTGAAGGAGCTGAAATGAACCATGCACATTGATTATTAAGAGCCTACTTCAGGGGCGCCTGGGTGGCTCAGTGGGTTAAGCCGCTGCCTTCGGCTCAGGTCATGATCTCAGAGTCCTGGGATCGAGTCCCGCATCGGGCTCTCTGCTCAGCGGAGAGCCTGCTTCCCTCTCTCTCTGCCTGCCTCTCCATCTACTTGTGATTTCTCTGTCAAATAAATAAATAAAATCTTTAAAAAAAAAAAAAGAAAATAAAAAAAAAAAAAGAAAAAGAAATGTTTCTAAAAAAAAAAAAGCCTACTTCAGGTTTATGGATATGAGTTTAAGGTGATACCAACAAATAAAAAGCAAATAGTGAAATGGTAGATATAAACTCAGTATGTTAGTTATGTTAAATGTAAATGGACTAAATACTCCAGTAAAAAGACAAAAACTGGCTTTTGAAAAGTCAGTCTATTAAAAAAGAAAGAAAGAAAGAAAGAAAGAAAGAAAGAAAGAAAGAAAGAAAGAAAGAAAGAAACCGTATCCTACTTACTGGAGGAGACATAACATGAATATTAAGATACAGAAAGATTCAAAGTGACAGGAAAGAAAAATATATGCTATATAAATGCTAACAAAAATAAAGGTGCTGTGGCTATACTAATTCAAAGTAAACTTTAGGGCAAAAAATAGTAGAAGGGTCCTTTTTTGTTAATAGTTAAATGTATAATGGTGAGAAAAGTTTGCTTTAACAGGAAGATATTATGTTTCTGAAAACTGTCTGAAAATATAAAATGCAAAATCATCATAACTGAAAGAAGAGACAAATCCCCAAACTAAAAGATTTTTACTCATCTCAGTGACTGAGAACGGAGATTTTATTTTATTTTGATTAGGCAATGATTGCATTTTCTTTTTCTTTAAATAAGGTGGTACCATTCCTCAAAGAACTGATGCAGTTTTGAACATCATTTCCCAATGAAAGGAACTACATCTATCTCTGCTTGTGTGTTGGGTTCATTTTGCAGTAGATGAACCAGCGCCTGCACATCTTCACCCAGTAACAGTCCCTGCAGTGATCCTTGATTATGCTGTTGGTCTTGAACAGCAAGGGAAGCTGCAGGCTGGGGAGGAGGCAGATGGGTCAGAGCATCACGGCCCAGGTGCACTGGGCTTTGCACCGACAGGACCTTCAGTGCACAAGGGTCCTAGAAAGAGTGGAGAGCATGCAGGGGTTCACCAGAAAGCAAGGACTCTTAAAGAGCAGAGAACTCAGGGTGGACAACAGTATTACAAGCACAATTGCTGTGTTGTGGCTGAGTCTGGGAAGAAGGTACCTGACAGATTACTGGCAGAGCATTTCACACATGCCTGTGCAGTGGACAAGAACAAAGAGATCTTAAAAATTTGTAAGGATATGAAATTTAAAGTGAGACAGTCAGTATGGTGGTGGTGGTGGGTTCCCCCCCACCCCTCCAGCCACTTTCAAGTGCTCTGGTGCAGATGCAGGAGAAGCAAGAGGGGACATCCTTGCCTTATTCCTTATCTTAGTAAGAAAGCTTCTAGTTTTTCACCAAGTATGATGTTTGCTGTAGAGTTTTTGTAGATATTCCTTATCAACTTGAGTAAGTTCCCCTTTATTCCTACTTTCCTGAGAATTTTTAATCATTAATGGGTGTTAGATTTTGTCAGATCAGATGCTTCTTTCTGCATCTATTGAGCAGGTGATTTTCCTTTTTTTGCCTGTTGGACTCCATTAATAGATTTTTGAATGTTGAACCAGCCTTGCTTAGTTAGCTAGGATATATCCCATTTGGTTGTGTTGTAGAATTCTCTTTTTCTTTTTTAAAAGATTTTATTTATTTATTTATTTATTTGACAGACAGAGATCACAAGTAGGCAGAGAGGCAGGCAGAGAGAGAAAGGAGGAAGGAGGCTCCCTGCTACACAGAGAGTTTAATGTGGGGCTCGATCCCAGAACCCTCAGATCATGACCTGAGCTGAAGACAGAGACTTTAACCCATTGAGCCACCCAGGCAGCTCATTTCTTTTTCTTTTTTTTTTTTTTTAAGTTTTATTCATATAAGTAATCTCTGTACCCAATGTGGGGCTCACACTCATGACCCTGAGATCAAGAGGCTCACATTCTTCCAACTGAGCCAGCCAGGTGCCCCAATTCTTTTTAAATATCAACTGCTTCTTTATTGTTTCATTTAGAATTTTAGAATTTAATTTTCATTGAGACAAGTATTTATGTCTATTATCTATTTATGTATCTATAATTATACATAGATTATTATATATTCTTTATACATGCGGTTATTATGGATTCTTTCTCTTTTAACTGTACAGAAGGTTCTTTATAAGAGAGAGATAGGATGGGCACCTGGATGGCACAGTTGGTTAAGCATCTGCTTTCAGCTCAGGTCATGATCCTGGAGTCCTGGGATCAAGCCTTGCATCAGGCTCCCTGGTCAGTGGGGAGTCTGCTTCTCCCTCTCTCTTCATACTTCCACCCTGCTCATGCTCTCTCTTGCTCTCTATCAAATAAACAAAATCTTAAAAAAAAAAAAAAAAGCAGGGTACCTGGGTGGCTCAATGGCTTAAGCCTTTGCCTTCGGCTCAGGTCATAATCTCAGGGTCCTGGGATCGAGTCCCGCATCGGGCTCTCTGCTGGGCAGGGAGCCTGCTTCCTCCTCTCTCTCTGCCTTCCTCTCTGCCTACTTGTGATCTCTCTCTGTGACATATAAATAAATAAAATCTTTAAAAAAAAGAAACAAAGAAGCTTCCTCGTGGAGCCATCTTTCCCATGTCTCAAATCATGTGAGGCTTACACATCAAGAGAAAATATTTGTGCAGGTTTGTTTTTTAATGTCAGAATAGTTTTGAAGCAGAAATAAATTTCCCTGAACCTAAGCGTCTTCTACATAGAAGTTCTCCTAGAGAAGGGTTTTTTGCTCTGGAGCACTGTTTATTGACCAAAGAATTTCTGAGAGTATACTATTTTCTCATCTGTGCTGCCACAGAAGATCACATTCCAGCTCAGAAACAAAGTTTATTGGTGGAGAGTCTCCTTGCTAACCCTTTGTACACATATAACGTCTTGTCACTTCATGGACTTGCTAGGGGATGGCATGGAACTTTAACATGTAAAAATGACTTAAAAAAAAAAGGGGGGGGGCGCCTGGGTGGCTCAGTGGGTTAAGCCACTGCCTTCGGCTCAGGTCATGATCTCAGGGTCCTAGGATCGAGTCCCGCATCAGGCTCTCTGCTCAGCGGGGAGCCTGCTTCCTTCTCTCTCTCTCTGCCTGCCTCTCCGTCTACTTGTGGTTTTTTTCTGTCAAATAAATAAATAAAATCTTAAAAAAAATAAAAATAAAAAAATAAAATAAAAATGACAGCACATTTTTAAAAAAATATTTTTATTTATTTATTTATTTGACAGACGGAGAGAGATCACAAGTAGGCAGAGAGGCAGGCGGGGACGGGGGGTGGGAGAAGCAGGCTCTCTGCTGAGCAGAGAGCCCGATGTGAGGCTCGATCCCAGGACCCTGAGATGATGACCCAAACTGAAGGCAGAAGCTCAATCCATGGAGCCGCCCAGATGCCCAAAAATGAGACCACATTTTGGCTCATGTAGTATTCCTCCACTTTGAGATCTGATTCATTGTCACTTGCTTTGCAGAAAAAGAAAATATTTTTCAAATCAAAATTACATGTATGCTTGCAACTCTGGCTGTGTTACAACTGTTCAGTCCAGGTCACCCTGAAGGACACTGTTTTTATTTGTATGAAGCTGTGTCTCCATTCATACTTTACTCATACCTCAGTTACGTTTTCTTTTCTTTCGTTCTTTTTTTTTTTTTAATTTTATTTATTTATTTGACAGAGAGAGATCACAAGCAGGCAGAGAGGCAGGCAGAGAGAGAGAAGGAAGCAGGCTCCCCGCTGAGCGGAGAGCCCGATGTGGGGCTCGATCCCAGGACCCTGAGATCATGACCTGAGCCGAAGGCAGAGGCTTTAACCCACTGAGCCACCCAGGCGCCCCCTTCAGTGAGGTTTTAATGTAATTAATAATGTAATATCCAGGAAATAAACTTATTCCTCAATCAGATACTCCAGAAGTATTTTTTACTATAGTAGGGGAAAAGAGCAGTGTCTCACCTTGCTCTGAGTGTTTGAGCCTAAACTGATTCATATTCAACTGACTGGCTGATTCTCGTTCATAAATCTGAATAAATTCCGTCATTAATGCCTGCATTCTCTTTGTTTCACCTTATACCGGCTCTGTCAATCTTTGTAACTGAAAGATAACTGTCATTTCTTTTATTTTTCTTATTTTTATTTTTATTTATTTATTTATTTGACAGACAGATCACAAGTAGGCAGAGAGGCAGGCATAGAGGGAGAGAGAGCGAGCGAGAGAGAGAGGAGAAAGCAGGCTCCCTGCTGAGCAGAGAGCCCAACGTGGGGCTCGATCCCAGGACCCTGAGATCATGACCTGAGCCGAAGGCAGAGGCTTAACCCACTGAGCCACCCAGGCGCCCTGCGTTGCTGCTTTTAAAATCTTTTCTTCATCACTATATTTTGCCAGTTTAATTGTAATATATCTTAGTGTGGGTCTGCTTTTGTTGATTTTGATGGGAGATCTCTGTGCCTCCTAGATCTGGATATCTCTTTCCTTCCCCAGATTAAGGAGGTTTTTATCCATTATTTCTTCAAATAAATTTTCTGCCCCTTTTTCTCTCTTTTCTTCTGAGACTCCTAGAATACAAATGTTATGTTTGATGGAGTCACTGAGTTCCCTAAGTCTATTCTCCTTTTGCGTAATTCTTTTCTCTCCCTTTGTTCAGCCTGGTTACTTTCCATTACTCGCTCTCCTTAGGTCACTAATCCCTTCCTTTGCTTCTTCCATCCTGCTGTCCGTACCAGCAATCACGCTCCTCATTTTGTACACGGAGTTCTTTATCTCTGCTATGTTATTCCTTATCGCTCACATCTTCTACTCTTTTCTCAAGTCCAGTGAGTATCATTATGATCATTGCTTTAAATTCTCTACCAGGCATGTTACTTATATCCATTTCATGTATATCTCTGGCCATGGCCCTTGTCCTGTTCTTTCATTTGGGATAAATTTCTCTGTCTTCTCATTTTGCTGCCTCCTTGTGTCTGTTTCTCTGATAAGAAAGTCAGCTATGTCTTTTGTTCTTGAAAGTAGTGACTTCATGAAGAAGAGGTCTGGAGTACCCTGCAGTGCCGTGTCCCCTGTTCAGCAGAACCGGGCAAGGAGCGTATCCTATGTGGGTGGCTTTCCCCCTGCTGTTGTGTTGAGTCACTTGTCCTTTTAATATAGTCATCTGTGCTGACTCTCTGCCTGTTTGGAGCTCTGTGTAATGTTAGTGAGACTCAGGCTAGTTCCAAGGGTGCGTGCCTGCCAGGGAACTTGAGTGCTGGAGGAGGTCGTGGCAAAATTTGTGCTGGGCCACTAGTCCTACGGAAGATCCCCTGAAGTGCCCCAAAGTGCTGCTGTGGCTACCAGCCAGGTGTGGGCGTGGCCAGGAGCAGGAGACTGGCTCCCAGTGGGGCAGTGGGTAAAACTGGCTGGGGGTGCCTGGTGGTAGCTTGTACAGCTAGAAACAGCACGCAGCAGGGGCTGGGTGCCCCAAACCACCTGGAGGCAGCTCAGGGCAGCAGCTGTGTAACCTGCAGCTGAGCGGGACTGGTATGCAGTTTGAACATTTGTCTTGAGCTCAGGGCCAAGGGGGTAGGCTTGGAGCGTGTGAGTGTGTGGTACACTGCTAAGCAGGTTAGGTACCAGCGCTGTGCAGCCCTGCCTCCCGCAGATGGCCCTGTGTTTATGCTGGGGGCTAGGGGATGAAAATGGTGCCCGCCAGCTTCCTTGTTTCCCAGATCCCCCAATATGCTGCGAAGTTAGTATGAATCTACCTGTCCCTCATTTGCTCTCTGGCATTGTACAGTCTGCTGTTTTTATGTTGCCTCTCTGCCCGGGCTGTGCTTTAGGGGCAGCAACAGAGCTAGTGCTTGCCGTCTTGGGTGGAAGTGCTGAGTCAACTGACTTTTAAAACTCCAGGCCCCAAATCCCCTTCATTAAACAAACTCAAAGAATTCAGCCCCTCTGTTTTTCAAAGCCAAAGCTTACAGGGAATGGTGCAAGGCTCTGTTTCTCCACCTGCTCTGCACACCCAGCTGCCTCCCTGCTGCAAGCATCCTCCCTCTGCATATCTGGCCCCTCTAATCTTTTGGGTACAGCTTCTTCTCTATATTTGGTTCTGCCAGTCTTTTGATGGCTCTCTGCTTTAGTGATTTGGATGTGAATGATACACAGTTGTAAACCTGAGACAGAGTGATCTCAGGGTCCTTCTAGTCAGCTATCTTCCCCTCACCAGGAACTGTGATTTCTAAACTAAGACTTGGGCCCGTTCTCACAGAGAAAAATCTCTCTTTATAGAAATTAAAAAATAAGTTTTATTGAGGATTGTAGAATTTGGCACTGAGAATTTGGCCTCAGTTACTCAAGCATCTGCTTTGGCTCAGGTCATATCACAGAGTCCTGGAATAGAGCCCTACATTGGGCTCCCTGCTTGGTGGGGCAGGGATTCTGCTTCTCCTTTGCCTCTGCCCCTCCCGCTAACTCTGCCCTCCCCAACCCCCCCATCCAGCTGGGCTCTCTTTCTTGCAAATAAATAAATATAAATCTTAAAAAAAAAAAAAAAAAAGAAAAGAAAGAAAAGAAAAAGAAAAACAATTGTTTGCTCTCTCCCTCTGTCAAAATAATTAATTTTTAAAAAATAACTTAAAAAATAAAAGAAAAATGTTAGTCAATAGTGACCAATAGCTTCCTATACAGAGATGCTAGGAAATAAATTAACTGTGCAACTTGTTTTTTCCTTAAAACTATAAACTTGCCGAACTAAAATTTTCTTTTAAACTCTACAGAACTTATTTATTATCCTTAAAGGAGAAACTTATATTTCCACGCTTACTCTTTCTTTTTCTTTTTTAAAGATTTTATTTATTTACTTGACAGAGAGAGAGAGAGATCACAAGTAGGCAGAGAGAGAGGGGGAAGCCGGTTCCCCGCTGAGCGGAGAGCTCGATGCGGGGCTCGATCCCTGGAACCTGAGATCATGACCTGAGCCGAAGGCAGAGGCCCAACCCAGAGCCACCCAGGCGCCCCGAGGCTTACTCCTTCTTGAGTTAACAGGGAAGTCTACATCCCAAGCAAACAGTCTGAGATTGACATGGAAATGAATTTACAAAGATAATCATCACATCTGTAATCATTAGAGCTAACTTGTTTTAAAACCTAGATATCCAAAAATAGAAAACCACTTAAGTAATTATGGATTATGAAATACTGTCAACATTCAGAAGGTTTGGTACCATGTTCAGTATATGATGTTAGGTCAGAGAAAAGCAGGGTAAAAATCTGTACACAAGGTTAAAATATGAATACACATACATATATAGAAAAAAATAAGAAAATGAAGTATACTAAAATTTTAATTATGCTTTCTCTTTTAAATACTTAAACCTTTTATTTTTTAAAAGATTTTATTTATTTACTTGACAGACAGAGACAGTAAGAGAAAGAACACCAGCAGGGGGGAGTGTGAGAGGTAGAAGCAGGCTTCCCACTGAGTGCGAACCCCATGCAGGCGGATCCTAGGACCCCGGGATCATGACCTGAGCCAAAGGCAGACACTTAACGATTGAGCCACCCAGATGCCCCAAACCTTTTATTTTAAAATAGTTTTCAGTTTACAGAGAAGTTTCAAAATTACAGTTTCTGTATACCCAGCACCCACTTTCCCCTTTTGTTAGTATATTATATTAGTATGGCACATTTGTCACAACTAATGAGCCAATACTGATATATTAGTATTAACTAAACTCCATATTCCGTCCTGTTTCCTTAGTTTCCCCCATTGTCCTTTTTCTGTTCAAGGATCCCATCTAGGACATCATATTACAGTTAGTCAGGTCTCCTTAGGCTCTTCTGGGCTATGACAGTTTCTCAGACTTTTTGTTTTTAATGACCTTGACAGTTGTGAGTATTGTGCAGAATGTCCCTTAATTTGGTCTTGCTTGAAGCTTTTCTCATGACAAGACTAGAGTTAAGGGTTCTTGGGAGGAAGACTGCAGAGATGAAGTGCCACTTTCAACACATCGGTCATACCAAGATTATGTGGCATCAACACAATTTATCCCTGATATTTACCTGGCTAACGTAGTGTTTGTTATGCTTCTTCATTAGAGTTACTTCCTGTCCCCCTTTCCATACTGTACACTTTGGTAGTAACTAAATATAGCTTCCTGCATTTTGACTTCTTTATAATTTTCTATATTGTCTAAATTTCTACAATAAACACATATTTCCTTAAATATACATTTATTCTCTATTTTATTTATATTTATAAGTTTATATTTATAAATAAATTATATATTCATTCATATATTTATCTATATAATATACAGTTATATATAAAATTATATTTATTTATAAGTAAATATATTTATTCATTTATTTATTTATTTTTAAGATTTTATTTATTTATTTGACAGACAGAGAACACAAGTAGGCAGAGAGACAGGCAGAGAGAGAGGGGGAAGCAGGCTCCCTGCCAAGCAGAGAGCCTGATTCGAGGCTCCATCCCAGGACCCTGGGACTATGACCTGAGCCAAAGGCAGAGGCTTTAACTCACTGAGTCACCCAGGTGCCCCCATAATCCAGTTTTAAATCCTACCTATACTTCAGCTCCCTTCTGAAATGCCACTACTCTTAAGTTCTCCCCACCTCCCCACCTAAGTTAGATGTGGTTTGTCCCATCCTTGTATAATACTGTCCCTGTGGCACTTTTATTCTGTTCTACCTCTACACTAAAATGTTATTTCCCCGACTTGTTTCTACATCCATCTTATTTCAGGAGGGATTAAGGAGGGGCTCCTCTCCTCCCTGTGTCTGCTGCAAGGCCCAGTCTACAAGGGACAGAGTCATCCACACTCTTAATATCTTTTCGTTTCTGTCCTGAGGCTCTCTCAGGAACCTGCTCCAGGGTCTCTGAGGATAATGAGTATTCCAGCATGATTCCAGCGAAGAAATTACCTTGGAGAGTATAGTTAAACCAGTCTGGTGTTTCTAGTCCATGTGCTGAGGAAAGCATGCAGAAAGCACAATCAGCGGTACAAAGAGAAGCCCCCGAGCCCGCTATTAGCTTTGGCCAAGGGCGGAGGAGGCATTCCTGAGCCCACTGAGGTGTGTGGAGACGAGAAACTATAGGCACCAAATTTTCCTCATGTTAAAACAATCTTCGCCTCTTTCATACCTTTTTCTTTTGGCTCTCAAAAAATTTTCTTACGGTTTAGTCCTGGCTTGGCAGAGCCAGAGAGACCACAAGCCCCTCTAGTTAGCACCTTTGCGAAGAGTTTTTTTTTTTTTTTTAAGATTTTATTTATTTATTTGAGAGAGGAAGAGAGAGCATGAGAAGGGAGGAGACTCCTCAAGGAGCCGGAAGCCTGATGAGGGACTCGATCCCAGAACTCCAGGATTGTTACCTGAGATGAAGGCCGTGGCTTAACCAACTGAGCCACCCAGGCATCCCCCGCCCCCCCCCTTTTAAAAAATTTTATTTATTTATTTGACAGATCACAAGTAGGCAGAGGCAGGCACAGAGAGAGAAAGGAGGAAGCAGGCTCCCTGTTGAGCAGAGAGCCCAATGTGGGACTCCATCCCAGGACCCTGAGATCATGACCTGAGCCGAAGGCAGAGACTTAAGCCACTGAGCCACCCAGGCGCCCCTCTAAATGCTTTTTCTTAAGATGACATTGCAGAGACTTAAGCCACTGAGCCACCCAGGCGCCCCTCTAAATGCTTTTTCTTAAGATGACATTTTATTACTTAGGTGCTGTCTGAATGTGAAACAGGATTCTCTGTAATGTAGCAATTCAATGAAAATTAGAATTCAATGATAAAACAGAAGAGGAAGGGAAATATAAATAATGTTAAGTCATAATCCATATTAAGAAAAAAGATCCATTTGCCATGCTTACATCTTAATAATCTTCCTGTTCTTTTTCTTTAATTTTGTAAATATGTTTCCAAATGTTATTTGAAAATATGTCCTTGAAGAAGTTTAAAGTCCATGGATGTAACCATCAATTTCGAAGCCTTCCCACTTAATTATGAGAATGCTAGTGTATAATGCCCAATATGTAAACATCTGAATTTTCATTGTTAGGGAGAAGTGTTTCATATTGCTATCACAGTCATCTTTGGCTAAACAAGTGTCAATCACTGACTCTAGCAGATTACATTTGCTTTAAAATGTTGTGAACAGGGGCTCCTGGGTGGCTCAGTCATTAAGCATCTGCCTTCACTAAGGTCATGATCCCGGGGTCCTTGGATGTAGGCTCCTTGCTCAGAGGAAAGCCTGAATCTCCCTCTCCCACTCCCCTGTTTGTGTTCCTTTTCTCGCTGTGTCTCTCTCTGTCAAGTAAAGAAATAAAATCTTTAAAAAAAAAAAAAAAGCTTTGAACAAGGTTTGTGTTTGCACATATTTTCATTTGCCTCCCAGAGTTGTGAGGATTAAGTGAGCGGCATAAAGTTGGTGCCATATTTCCTTTCCCAACTGCTCTCCTTCCTCCTGGACTAAAACCACTGTCACTTCCATGTGTTGCTGTGGTATCAGATTTGTGTCCCGTAAAACCTGCCTCTTCCCACCACTTATTTGTTTTGTAAAGTCAGTATCTTTAAAATGACATTAATGGGGCACCTGGGTGGCTCAGTGGGTTAAAGCCTCTGCCTTGGGCTCAGGTCGTAATCTCAGGGTCCTGGGATCGAGCCCCACATGGGGCTCTCTGCTCAGCGGGGAGCCTGCTTTCTCCTCTCCCTCTGCCTGCCTCTCTGCCTACTTGTGATCTGTCAATAAAATAAAATGACATTTATGCAACAAAACACATTTTTTTTAATTGGTATACATATGAATGTTAAAGCAAAATATGTGAAAAGACACATATGAAAATTGTCACAAAGATTTTAGTGGAAGATGACGGTAGGCTGGGGACTGATGGGTCACTTCGCCTAGATTATTTTGAGCTAAAGGTAACTGAGAGCCTGCAGGCTCAAGAGAAACTTTTGCCCTCCCTTAATGACATGGAGGAATCTAAATTGAGGGTCTTTCCCAGAATAAGGGTTATTAACAGAGATAAACTGTATCGGAGTGATCCATCTGTATGGCAGAGCAAACATCTACTAATTATCAAACATCTTCTCTTATTGCCCTGTGAGCTGCACTCCTTCCCTTCAAAGTCCTAGACCCAAACCTTTTCTCCTTAGTTCAGAATGATGTTCATACCTTGTTTTGCCTGTCTTGGGAATTTCCATGGCTGTGTGCATATGCTATCAGATTTGATTTTCTCCTGTTCATCTACCTCTTGTCAATTTGATTCCTAGTTCAGCTAGAAGGACCTACGACGGGACAGGAATTCTTTCCCCCTGACAGTAGTCACAGTGGTGTCAACACGGAAAGGAGAAGGAATATCCACTTGTAACGTTCCAACATTTAACCTTTAACAAACTTGCTTATACTTACGGCTCTCTTTTCATTCCTGACATAATGTGAATGTAGACTTTTTTTTTTTAAGATTTAAAAAACATTTCTTTGTGTGAGAGAGAGAGTGCACACAAGCTGGGGGAGCAGCAGACAGAGGGAGAAGCAGGCTTCCCACTGAGCAAGGAGCCCCATGTGGGACTCAATCCCAGAACCCTGGGATCAGGACCTGAGCCAAAGGCAGACACTCAACTGACCGAGCCATTCAGGTGTCCCAAATGGAGACTGTTTTTAATGGTGATGTCACTTAAAAAGAGAAAGGAATAAAAACCCAAAAGTGTTAAAATAATAAATCAGGTGGGGATGCCTGGGTGGCTCAGTTGGTTGGATGACTGCCTTCGGCTCAGGTCATAATCCTGGAGTCCTGGGATCAAGTCCCGCATCGGGCTCCCAGCTCCACAGGGCACCTGCTTCTCTCTCTCTGACCTTCTCCTCGCTCATGCTCTCTCTCTCACTGTCTCTCTCTCAAATAAATAAATAAAATCTTTAAAAAAAAAATAATAAATTAGGTGACCTTTTTTTTTTTCTTTTAAAGATTTTATTTATTGGGGCGCCTGGGTGGCTCAGTGGGTTAAAGCCTCTGCCTTTGGCTCAGGCCGTGATCCCAGGGTCCTGGGATTGAGCCCCGCATCGGGCTCTCTGCTCGGCAGGGAGCCTGCTTCCTCCTCTCTCTGCCTGCCTCTCTGCCTACTTGTGATCTCTGTCTGTCAAATAAATAAACAAAATCTTTTTTTTAAAGCCCAATGCTGGGCTTTAACCCACTGAGCCACCCAGGCACCCCAGGTGAACTGTCTTTAACTGCTGCTGCTAGCGTATGTTAGTCTCACTCTCCTAACCTTCAAATAGTGGGCTATATTTTCAGGAGAGTCCCCCTAACTTTTCCCCACCAAGTGTTTGTGGAAGAAAGTCTGGAGCTGCTTCCAAGCATCCACCTGGGCCGTGGCATGAGCCCTGGGCTCCCCACCCCAGATGACAGGGCCACCCACCAAGGTATGTAGGGAAGCCCGGCACAGGGGGAAGTAGGGAGGCTCAATGTAGTGTCCTGTCTCAGGGTAACAGATGATCTCGGGCTTCTTCCTACCATGGGCCTGCAAGCGCTTAGAGGCCTCATAAGCATAGAATTCACTCTTCCAGTTGTGGTCATCCTGACCTACAAGGAACAGGAAGGCACTCTCAGCTCTTTCTACAGGAATGAAACTCTTCTGGTCAGCTCCTTCCAAAGGGCTGTTCAGGGCATCCACAATGTCTGCCAAGCCATCTTTGGTCAGCCTTACTCGATTTGGGTCTAAGCCCAGAGGGGGTAAGATCTCATCTTTGTAGTGTAAGGCTCCCCCGACATTGGCCACGGAGCCATTGACTAAGACCGTGGCGGTGATGCCCTTCAGGAACGACGCCATGGAGAGGCAGAGGTCACCTCCTTTGGAGCTGCCAAGCAGCCCGACTCCTGGACCCTTTACCTGAGGAAAGGACAGAGAAGGAAGGAGAATGAGGCTATGAACAGCGCAATGTGACGAGCAGGGCCTGGAACTGAACAAAGGGGCAACTGAGCCTGAATCTGGGCTCTACCATTTGCCAAGTTTTGCAGTCTTGGTGTATTATTCACTTACTCTTCCTCTATCTTCCTTTCTGAAGTTTCTCTATCATCGTTCTTGGTGACTTCAGCAACCACATGGAGGATATACTCAATACTCTGGCTTCTCAACCTCATTCCATCATGCTACATTTCACTTACGTCTGCTTTCCACTTCCCCCAAATCCATGGCGCACCTCTCCCACAACCTAAAGCTTCTTAACCTTTAACCCTGCTCACTTTCACTGTCCCGTCTTCACACCAGATGGAGAAAGTAAAGCTCTCCAGTAGGAACTCTGCCTCTTTTCACCCTGTGGGATCTACTTAATTCCACAAGAGCTCAAGCTTTCTACCCTCCCTTGGGTTTCCGAAGCACCTCTGTGCTTATCAAAGGGCCCCCTGCTGCCTGCACTTGGAGTCTCCTCCACTCTCATTCTCCAGGACTTACTCCTGTAACTACGTCATCTCCCTCCTTCATCATCACTTTCTACTCTACTGGCCCATTCCCAAGGGCATACTTAATGCTCTGTTTTCACAACAAACCCTTGACCTCACATCCATTCGGCCCTGGTGGGAATCAACTGTCTGAGTCGCTTGTTTTGTCTTCCCTTCTCTACCCTATCCCCTCAGGGTAGTTTGGGTCTGCACTATCCTTCGAGGACTGGTCTTGCCATAGTTACCAACATGTATTACAAAAGGCCCTCTGATTCACCACTCAACAGCAATCTTTTTCTCCCTACGGCTTCTACAACAGCACCCTTGACTGGTTTCAACCATTTATTCCTCCTAGAGGAAAAGTACTAGGAAATTAAATGACATATTATTATCATCCCAACTTTTCAGAGGAGGAAAGAGGGCCCGTAAGGTCATGGGGCTAGCTGCCAATTAGTGAAATCAAAACTTAAATTTAGGGGCACCTGGGTGGCTCACTAGGTTAAAGCCTCTGTCTTTGGCTCAGGTCATGGTCTCAGGGGCCTGGGATCAAGCCCCGAATCGGGTTCTCTGCTCAGTGCGGAGCCTGCTTCCTCCTCTCTCTCTCTGCCTGCCTGCCTCTCTACCTAATTGTGATCTCTGTCTGTCAAATAAATAAATACAATCATTAAAAACAAAAACAAAAACACCTTAAATTTAACTCTTGTCTGTCCACATCTCATGCTGGTGCCACTGCACACTATCACCTTTTCTAAGAGTTCCAAAGCTTCCTGTCCACTGAACTCTGAATTGTAAAGTAAGCAAGTTTTATCTGCTGGTGCTCTGATACCGGAGCCTATAGCGCCCTCAAAACACTTCCTAGTGTTGGGCTGGCAGGAAGGGCTACTAAAGATGGCGAAAGTTCCCGCCACAAGACCTGAGCTCGGACAGGAGAACAAAGGCCCAAGCAGGAATCTGAGACCCCCGCCCCGGGCTCCTGTGGACCAATCGGATCCCGATGAGCGGCGGGATATCCAAATAAGGGAAACTTGCCAAAAGACCCCTGAGCTTTCCCCAAAACCCCTTAAAAGCCCCCTCCTCCCTGCCTTGGGCGCGACTTCCGCCACGCTGCTTTCCAGAGTGGCAGAACCTCGCCCGAGGGTGCCCACCTCCTCCCGGCGCAACTTTCCTGGCTCCCCTTCTCCTGAGCCCTGAAACTTCGCCGGAGAGCGTTTTTAATAAATCTTGCCTTGCACCCACTTTGCCTGGTGTTGTGTTTATCTCGCCAGAAAAAAC
Source organism: Mustela nivalis (assembly GCF_964662115.1). Taxonomy (NCBI): domain Eukaryota; kingdom Metazoa; phylum Chordata; class Mammalia; order Carnivora; family Mustelidae; genus Mustela; species Mustela nivalis. Next base: position 14,616,806 of record NC_139025.1, on the reverse strand, counting down.
TTTACACCTAGTACCCAGGTTCTTTGGCTGCCCAGTTCTTCTTTAACACTGTGGGGGCACCTGGGTGGCTCAGTGGGTTAAAGCCTCTATCTTCGGCTCAGGTTATGATCCCAGAGTCCTGGGATCAAGCCCCAAATCTGGCTCTCTGCTCAGCGGGGAGCCTGCTTCCCTTCCTCTCTCTCTGCCTACCTGTGATCTCTGTCTGTCAAATAAATAAATAAAATCTTAAAAAAAAAAATACTCAAGAGGGGAGGAGGAAGAGCTGGAGGGGGGCGGGAGCAGGTCCCAGAAGATGGCGGAGGCGGGGGATTTCTGGTAGGTCCTCTTTTAGGATAAGATGCTGTAACTGTTGAAATACCATTCTGCACTGATTCACAGACAGTTGGCTTTTCAGCTGGGAAGCCTTTTTCTCCCCACCTTGCTGGTTTACTGAACTGATGAAACCATGGCAGAAGGAGAGACAGAATCACCTGGGCCCAAAAAGCGCGGCCCCTACATTTCATCTGTCACTAGCAGGAGTGTGAACTTGATGATTCGTGGAGTGGTACTATTTTTTATTGGAGTATTTCTTGCCCTAGTGTTAAATTTACTTCAGATTCAGAGAAATGTGATGCTCTTTCCACCTGAGTGATCGCCAGCATCTTTTCTTCAGCGTGGTGGGTACCTCCGTGCTGTGGCACAGCCTCAGCTGTGATTGGGTTATTATACCCCTGCATTGACAGGCATCTAGGAGAACCACATAAATTTAAAAGAGAGTGGTCCAGTGTGATGCGGTGCGTAGCCGTCTTTGTTGGTATAAATCATGCCAGCGCTAAAGTGGATTTTGATAACAACATACAGTTGTCTCTCACACTGGCTGCACTCTCCATTGGACTATGGTGGACGTTTGATAGATCTAGAAGTGGTTTTGGCCTTGGAGTAGGAATTGCTTTCTTGGCAACCTTGGTCACTCAACTGCTAGTCTATAATGGTGTTTATCAATATACATCTCCAGATTTTCTCTATGTTCGTTCTTGGTTACCATGTATATTTTTTGCTGGAGGCATAACAATGGGAAACATTGGTCGACAACTGGCAATGTATGAATGTAAAGTTATCGCAGAAAAATCTCATCAGGAATGAAGAAGGCAAAAATGTATCTTCTATACAGAAAAACAGGATGAAAAGGGCACGTAAATGATCGCTATATCAACAAAGCTTCGGACTGTAAAATTGCCAGGATGCAGTTTTTCCCTTGATTGGTGTATATATTTGTGTGTATGTGTGTGTGTGTATGTGTGTGTGTAGATAAATACATATCTACACACACACATACACACACTTCCACACATATACATGCACATACGCATGTATTACTGCAATCTGTGATTGCTTCATCTGTAAATCAGTTACAAACCTTGATGTATTTGACTTAAATAACTATAAAATATATGCACTACATTAAACAGCGTGTTCATTAATAGATGAAAATTTTAAATTAATTTTTTAAACATACCATATATTGTATCACAATGTTGATGTGCCAAAATATTCTGTTATTGTCATGCAGAGTATAAGAATGCTTGAACAGTTTATAAACTTAGTGAAATAAAATAAGAGGAAAGCCAAAAAAAGAGAAAGAAAAAGAAAAATGGAAAGCTGGTATATTCTCAAAAAAAAAAAAAAAAAAATACTCAACACTGAGGCCTCTCCCAGAGCAGGGTTATGCACAAACATTTAACCTGGGGCCTTCTGGAGATAGTGATTCCAGTTCCCTTTCCTTCTACTTACTTTATCAAAGCCAGGGTTTGCAAAGATGTTTGGGCTTATAGTGATGTTCTGTAAAATACTGGGATTTAAAATTCCAAACCAACTAAGAACATTTTTACTAGCAGGAAATACAACAACATAAAATTGCACAGAAATGGTCGACAAGAAGTGACTCTAAATGGTAGTGTGTGTTGGAGCCTAGGAGCGGCTGTGGTGAATTTGTCGCATTCTGCGAAAACTAAGAGCAGTTATGAAAACACCGGTACACAGATCATAACCCAGAGAAGTTCTAACCTGAGGGTGATCCAGCAGATAGTTGACAGCTTCTTCAAAGTACTCCAGGTGGAGGATCTCCAGGCCTTTGGGGAGGTCTTCATAGTTATGATAAGCCAGAGCCATCACAGCAAAACCCTTGCCAGCCAGCAGACTAGCTCGATGTTCCAGAAGGCCACTTCCAACTCCATAAATGTCCACAATCCCAGGAAAGGGTCCTGGTTCTTTGCAAGAAACAAAACACAAAACTGAACTATTTCTGACACTCTCTGCCGTGGTGTCAAAAGCCCTGTGTTACCTACTTGGTGATGTCAAAGTTTTCTATTGATGATCAGAAATGCTAGAAGCCCTCTGGTCCTCAAGGATCTAGACAGTGGCATAGGCTCAATCCACATTTCCCCTATACCCAGAGCCTCAAAGCACCACAGACTTTTTACAAATAGCATGCCTTAATTTTGTAATTGAAAATAATTTGGGGGGCGCCTGGGTGGCTCAGTGGGTTAAGCCGCTGCCTTCGGCTCAGGTCATGATCTCAGAGTCCTGGGATCGAGTCCCACATCGGGCTCTCTGCTCAGCAGGGAGCCTGCTTCCATCTCTCTCTCTCTCTCTCTCTGCCTGCCTCTCCATCTACTTGTGATTTCTCTCTGTCAAATAAATAAATAAAATCTTTAAAAAAAAAAAAAAAGAAAGAAAATAATTTGGGACGCCTGGGTGGCTCAGTTGGTTGAGCAGCTGCCTTCGGCTCAGGTCATGATCCCAGCGTCCTGGGATCGAGTCCCACATGGGGCTCCTTGCTCGGCAGGGAGCCTGCCTCTCCCTCTGTCTCTGCCTGCCATTTTGTCTGCCTGTGCTCACTCTCTCCCTCTCTCTCTGACAAATAAATAAATAAAATCTTAAAAAAAAAAAAAGAAAAGAAAAGAAAAGAATTTACAAGCAGACAATGAAGAGAGCAAAATCATTACCCACTGCCCCTCCCACCCAAAGCTAACAATGCCAAATGCTAAGGAGCAGGCAGAACACTGCTGGTGGAAACCCAAAATGATACAGCCACTTTGAAAACAGCTGAGCAATGTTTTACTTAACCACTTACTTACCAAATGATTTAGCAATCTCATTCCTAGGTATTCATCCAAGAGAAGTGAAAATTTGTGTTCACACAGAAACACTTAGGCAAGACTTTGTAGTGACTATTCATTATCTCCAAAGACTTGAAAGCCAGCCTGGAAACCCGTCCTTCAACCGTTGAATGAATAAATCTGCCTTTTTTTTTTTTTTTAAAGAGATTTTATTTATTTATTTAAGACAGAGAGAGATTGAGAGTGTAGCAGACTTCCCTCTGCCTAGGGAGTCTGGGATCACACCCTGAGCCAAAGGCAGCCATACTCTACCGACTGAGACACTCAGGTGCCCCCTTCACGTTAATTTTCTTAAACCTTAATATATTGTGAGATTTAGAAGCAAAGTTGCTATACTAAGAAACCATTAAAAAAAAAAAAAAAAAAAAAGGCGCCATCTGGCCGGCTCAATTGGCAGGGCATGAGAAGCTTGATCTTTGGGTTGTGAATTCGAGCCCCACCTTGAGTGTAGAGATTATCTTTTTTTTTTTTTAAGATTTTATTTATTGGGGCGCCTGGGTGGCTCAGGTCATGGTCCCGGGGTCCTAGGAGCGAGCCCTGCGTCGGGCTCTCTGCTCAGCCAGGGAGCCTGCTTCCTCCTCTCTCTCTGCCTACTTGTGATCTTTGTCTGTCAAATAAATAAAAATAAAATCTTAAAAAAAAAAAGATTTTATTTATTTACTTATTTGACAGAGAGAGCACAAGTAAGCAGAGAAACAGTCAGAGGAAGAGGGAGAAGCGGGCTCCGGGTGCCCCCAGTGTAGAGATTACTTAAAAATAAAATCTTTTTAAAAATAATCATTAAAAGATTTGGAACTACCGAGCGCCTGCGTGCCTCAGTCGGTTAAGCGTCTGCCTTAGCCTCAGATCATGATCTCAGGGTCCTGAGATCGAGCCCCCCACCTGGCTCTCTGCTCAGCGGGGAGCTGGCTTCTTCCTCTCAAGTCTCCCTCTGTGCTCTCTCCCAGAAAAATAAAATCTTAAACAAACAAACAAACTTGGAACTACCTATAAATGTTTTCGTTTTCACCTATAACTGTCTTTCTCCTTTCCCTATGATGTCTTCTAACGAACCTCTCAATTTTGGAGAGGCAGACCCACCCCCCGCACCAGGGCCGACTTGGAAGCCCCCAGAAACCTCTGCAATGTTGGGAGCTACCTTCTTACTGTCGGTAGAAGTGCGGGAGACAAGAGAAAGGTAGTCACGACAGCCGGGGACCCCGGGCGCTCACCTGGAGGCAGGAAGAGCGTGGCGCGCAACCGGCCCGCGCGCACCGGCTCCCGCCGCACGCCCGGCCGCAGGAACTCGCGCTCGTGCACCGTCCGGCCCAGGACACGACCCGCGTCGGGCTCGTGCCCGTCGAGCACCTCCAGCTCCACGGCGAAGGGCGTCTGCACGTCCCGCTTCACGAGCCGCACCAGGGGCTTCTCGGGCTCCAGGGCCCAGAGCAGCCCCATGGGCTCGAGCCCCACGAAGCTGCCGCCCAGCGCGGGCGCGCGCTCCAGGTCCAGGAGGCCGCCGGCGTCGGCTTCGTACCGCGCGTGGGCCCGGAAGAGCGCGCCCTTCTCGTCGCGCAGGGACGCGCGCAGCGTGACGGGCTGTCGCGGGGCCAGGCCGCGCAGGGCGATGCGCACGGGCTCGTCCCAGCCGCAGCGACCCGCGGGCTCCAGGCTCCAGGTCGCAGTGTTCCGGGCGGGGGCCCGAGAGACGCGGCCACCATACCACAGCTTTGGAGACCCTGGCAGGAGGCCCCGTCGGCCGAGTCTGGAAGCTCGCAGGATAGCGCCAGAGGAGGCTACCATCATGCCTTCGGATTTTGGTTCTCGAGCGGTTTGAACAGCGCAGTGAAGGAAGTTAGAAACTGCTCCAGGAGCCTCTAGCGGCGGGCTGCGTCATCCGCACGGTAAGCGCCCGGTGGGGCCGAGGAGCCCGACAAATTGAGCTTGGAGGGCCAGACTCCTGTCCCGCCAGGTCAGTGACTTACATGTAAAAGCAAGAGGGAAAATGACACGCATGAACTTGCTTTACGTACTGAAAAACCTGCACTATTGGGGAAGACTTTCGAAGTTCTTCTGGGAAGCTCATTGGTCCGCGCAGTGTTTGCCGATCAAGAAGCTGGCTCTGAAGGGTTGTGGCAGCTGGGAAAAGTCTCCAGTCGCCAGTTTTTGTTTTTAATTAATTTTGAAGGGGGTTTTGTTATTTTTCACCCAGTTTTTTTTTTTAATAATTTTATTTATTTGAGATAGAGCATGAGAACGAGTGGTTGTGGGGGGAGGGGAAGAGAAAGGGAGAAGCAGGCTGTGCGCTGAGCAGGGAGCCCCATGGGCGGCTGGCACCCCTGGTATCAGGATCTGAGACCAAGTCGGGAGCCTAACTGACTGACCCTACCAGGCACCCCTCCAGTTGCCAAATTCTTAACACCTAAGAGGACTGGAGCACTGGAATTTTTTTTTTTTTTTATCAGTTTGTTGAGTAATTTCCTCTCATTAATTATCATGAAGTTTCGTTAAAAGTGTGCATAATAGTGTTTTGTTTGTGTATTACCTGTGTATAGGCTTATCTTCCACACCATCCCCACATTTAAGAGGCCTGGAGTTTTACTAGCTGTGTGACCAGTGCATTTTTCCTTATAGGTATAAAAATAGACAAATGAGATCATAGCTACTGTACTTAGGCAAAGGTTATCTCTCTCTCCTCTGGGACGGCTCACCTTTCCCCCACTTTTTCATAAACTGTGGATGGGTTCTACCTAGTGGTGGATTTTTCACTAAACTTAACTTCAGGCCCCTTTTAAGACCTTGTATTGGATCTTATATTCATGATTTTTTAAATATATATTTATTAGAGAAACCTGCAAAATGTGTAAGCTCCACTCAAGCCCATAGCAGCTGTTTGCCACTGGTCCCCATAAGACCACACCCTTCAAGGACCTTCCCAACCAAGCCTTTTTACCTAGTTTCAAATGTTCTCAGCTCCTGCTGGTTATTAATCATGCGATTCTCTGAAGCTCTAATTAGTGTTGCACTGGTTCTTTGGGATATTTCAGTGTATTTTGTGCACAGAAACTAAAGAAAGTAAATAATAATAGTTCCTAATCCTCTCAAGAGCTTTATGAGAAAATTAAGGCCTGGAGGGAGAGGTGAAGTGATTTGCTGAAGATCAAGCCACTAAAAATACTGGGATTTATTTATTTTTAAAGATCTTCTTAATATTTATTTGTCTGAGAGAGATCACACAGTAGGAGGAGTGGCAGGGGGAGAAGCAGGCTCCCCACTGACTTGATCCCGGGACCCTGGGATCACAGCCTGAACTGAAGGCGGATACTTAACTAAGCTTCCCAAGTGTCCTAAAATACTGGGATTTCTATCTTTGCAGTCAGATCCCACTCTGTGCTCTGAACCGTTATGCAGCTGTTCTCACGTGATATGTCCTATGGTAAAGATTTGTAAAACAGATACTCATACACTGTTGACGGATTTATGACCTTTTCAGAGCAAACTGGTTGAAAATGTTTAAAAGGTGCATTCTCTTTGACCTTAGGAATTTCTTCTAAGTATTCATGGATGTATGTATATATTGGCCATAAGGATGCTTATCGTATTGTTCTTTTTATTTATTTATTTGACAGAGAGAGATCACAAGTAGGCACAGAGGCAGGCAGAGAGAGAGAGGAGGAAGCAGGCTCCCTGCTGAGCAGAGAGCCCGATGCGGGACTCGATCCCAGGACCCTGAGATCATGACCTGAGCCGAAGACAGCGTCTTAACCCACTGAACCACCCAGGCGCCCCTTGTATTGTTCTTTTAATAGAGGAAAAGTTAGAAACCAACCAGCAATATAAATTTGGTCTAATCAATTTAATTGTGATGCAGTCATATAACAGAAGATATGTAGCCATTAGAGATGCTGTAGCAGAATATGATGGGGAAATTTTCACGACACTGAAAGCAGGTAGAGATCAGCAGTTATCCACACTGTTGTTTCTTAGGCATTGGGGTATTTTGGGTAGTTTTAACTTTCTTCTTTACCCAGAATTTTAATCAGGAATAACATGGCTGGAGCACCTGGGTGGCTTTGTTGGTTGAGCCTCTGACTCTTGATCTCAGCTCAGGTCTTAATCTTAGGGTCACCTTGGACTCCACACTGGGCATGGAGCCTACTAAAAAAATAATAAGAGAGAGAGAAAAGAAAAAGAAATAAGATGACTTTCATAATTAAGTGGTTTTTTAAAAAAATGGTGGTATTATACAAACATAAAACTTACCATTTTAATCATATAGCTAAGTACACTCACAGTATAGTGCAACTATCACCACTATCCATTTCCAGAACTCTTTCATCGCTCAAGCTGAAAACCCCTGCAGCCCCTGGAAACCACTATTCTACTTTCCATCTTTTTTTTTTTTTTTTAAAGATTTTACTTATTTGACAGAGAGAAGGAGAGATCACAAGTAGACTGAGAGGCAGGGAGAGGGGGAAGATGGCTCCCCGCTGAGCAGAGAGCCTGATGCGGGGCTCGATCCCAGAACCCTGGGGTCATGACCTGAGCCAAAGGCAGAGGCTTTAACCCACCAAGCCACCCAGGTGCCCCTCTACTTTCCGTCTTGAGGAATTTGACTATTTGAGGTACCTCATATAAGTGGAATCATACAGTATTTGTCCTTTTGTGTCTGACTTATTTCAGTTAGCGCCTTCCATATCCACCCATATGTGTAGCATGTATCAGAATTTCCCTCCTTTTTAAGGCCCAGTAGTCTACTGTGTGTGTGCCGTACATTTTATTTGTCTGTTCATCTACTGATGGGTTTTGGGTTTTTTCCACGTTGACCATTGTGAATGCACTGCTATTAACATGGGTCTATAAATACCTGTTTAAGAGCCCCTGCTTTTAATTCTTTCAGGGATATACTTATGAGTAGTAGAATTGCTAGCTCATACAGTAATTCTGTTGAATTTTTAAGTCTCTCAGTCTTTTCATCTCAGAAACCATGCTTTTTTGCCTTTTGTAAGTGTCCCAGGTTTTTTTTTTTAAGATTTTATTTTATTTATTTATTTGATATATCACAAGTAGGCAGAGAGGCAGGCAGAGAGAGAGGGAGGAAGCAGGCTCCCTGCCGAGCAGAGCGCCTGATGTGGGGTTCGATCCCAGGACCCTGAGACCATGTCCTGAGCCGAAGGCAGAGGCTTTAAGCCACTGAGCCACCCAGACGCCCCTCTTTTTTTTTTTTCAAAGATTTTATTTATTTATTAGAGAGAGAGAGAGCCTGAAAGGAGAGAGGTCAGTGGGAGAAGCAGACTCCCTGCCAAGCAAGGAGCCCAACATGGGATTCCATCCTGGGACTCCAGGATCATGACCTGAGCCGAAGTCAGTCACTTAACCAACTGAGCCACCCAGGCATCCCAACCCCTCTTTTTTTTTTTAAGGTTTTATTTAAGGGTCCCAGGGTCTGAGCATAACTTGAGCCCAGGCACTAAAATTGAGTGCTTAAGTTGGTCAGCAAGAAATGATGACCACCTGAATAGCTTCAGGTCAACCAGACAGACAGAGCCTCATGCCCAGAAATCTTTCCTGCTGTCAGGACAAATTCTTTTCTTTTCTTTTCTTTTTTTTTTTTTTTAAGATTTTATTTATTTATTTGACAGAGAGAAATCACAAGTAGACAGAGAGGCAGGCAGAGAGAGAGAGGAGGAAGCAGGCTCCCTGCTGAGCAGAGAGCCCGATGCGGGACTCAATCTGAGGACCCTGAGATCATGACCTGAGCCGAAGGCAGTGGCTTAACCCACTGAGCCACCCAGGTGCCCCAGGACAAATTCTTTTCATAAGGGAACTTCAGAAGACCAGAATTCTGGAGAGCTGGGATTATACTAGTAGAAATATGGAATTTGAAGAGTCCCCTTGTAAAAAGTGTCACCAGCTGATCATCTAGCCAGGATTTGGGGAGCAGGAGAGATGGAATTGAACTGTATGATCGCAGGAGAGTAAGTGGAAGTGGAGGAATGGAAGGGGGATGGAAGGACCCCAAAGAGAAACCCATTCTACTTTACTATTTGTTCTATCAGCCTACTAATCTGAAGCATGCCAGAGCTGGGTGAATGCTTGTGGGGGAAAAAATAATTGAGCTGCACAAACTTAGAGGTTTATTTTCAAAGGATGACCAAGCAGTCTGTTGTACCATCAATCAAGAAATACAATGCAGCTTCCCAAAGTTGTTTAGAAAAGTAAATAAAATAAATAGCCGAAGATACCACTGGTTGAACCTGCAAATTCTGTCAGTAGCCCTGTGGAATTCTAAAGAGATGGTTGCCTGGCAACCAGTATAAACAGCTTTGGAACCTAAGAAACCAAGAAAGTTTTAAGATGCAGAACCTTGCTTCCCCTTGAAGACTGGGCTGAGGGAGGCCACCCTGAAGGTAATTTGAAAACACTGCTACTTTACCAGTATCTGAAAGGAGCTTTTAGTGCCAGCTGAATGATGAAAAGCAGTCTGAAGTAGTAGAAAACCCTTTGGATTAGGTGTCAAAAGGGTTAGAATTGCTTCAGGGATTAACCAGTACTGTGATCATTGTGTCTCTTCTCTCTGGACCTCAATTTGAAATCTGTAAGATAAAAGGCTTAGAACAGTTAGAACAGAATAATGTTTATGGCAGAGATTCTGTAGTAATCTTAAGAGACCGTAGTAGATCTGTGTGAGTGCATGGCAAGGAACAGGAATTAGAAAGTAGAGGGGGAAGGGGCACCTGGGTGGCTCGGTGGGTGAAGCCTCTGCCATCCGCTCAGGTCATGATCTCGGGGTCCTGGGATCAAGCCCCGCGTCGGGCTCTCTGCTTGGCGGGGAGCCTGCTTCTCTCTCTCTGTCTGCTTGTGATCTCTTTCTCTGTGTCAAATAAATAAATAAAATCTTTTTAAAAAAAGAAAGTAGAGGAGGAAAATGAAGGAACTTTCAGATGAGAAAGGCAGCAGGGGGAGGGGTCTGAAACAAACCAGGTTCAGAGGCTGTATTCTCTGATCCAGCTCTCCCCTCACCACCCAGCTTCCTTCATAACCCCCACGGATACCTGCTGGGGCTGTAGCTTCTCCAGATTTAATGTGTATAAACACCTGTGAGAGCTGGTTGAAATGCAGATTTCTAGACTTCACTTGCACCGTACTGAATCAATATTCTAGGATGTAGGACACAGGATTCTGCCTTTTAACAAGCTCTTCAAATGATCCTGATATAGAAGGTCCTTAACCATTAATACAGTCCTGGAAGCTGACTGTCCCTCTTGGGCCTACTTTAAAACCAGACTCTGTGGGTGGAGGTGAGAGTCTATTACCTTTTTTTTTTTTTTTTTAAAGATTATTTATTTATTTGACAAGTAGGCAGAGAGGGGAGTAAGGGAAGCAGTCTCCCTGCTGAGCAGAGAACTCGATGTGGGGCTCCATCCCAGCACCCTGAGATCATGACCTGAGCCGAAGGCAGAGGCTTTAACCCACTGAGCCACCCAGGCGACCCGAAGTCTATTACTTTTTAAAGCTCTCAGAAATACTGTGCTAGGAGCCCACATTGGGCTCTCTGCTCAGCGGGGAGCCTGCTTCCTCCTCTCTCTCTGCCTGCCTCTCTGCCTACTTGTGATCTCTGTCTGTTAAATAAATAAATAAATAAAATCTTTAAAAAAAAAAAAAAGAAAGAAAGAAATACTGTGCTAATAAGGCTTATTGCTTTTTAGCCTCCTGTGGCGGTTTCTGCTGCTTTAATAACAAGGAAAAAGCAAGGCATTACTCTTTTTAGCATGAATTATTCAGCCCACTTCAATTATTTCTGCAGAATAATGGTCCCAGACCAGGGGTGAAGGCATGGGACTGGGAAGGTGAAACAAAAGGTAGAACTAAATTTAAAACCTTTGAGATAGGTGCGCCTGGTTGCACCTGCCTTCAGCTCCGGTCACGGTCCCAGGGTCCTGAGGTCCAGCCCCACATTGGGCTCTCCACTCAGCCGGGAGCCTGCTTCCCCACCTCTCTCTCTGCCTGCCTCTCTGCCTACTTGTAATCTGTCTTGTCAAATAAATAAAATCTTAAAACAAAAAAAAAAAAAAACCTTTGAGATATCACTCACTGGAATCTGGATTCTTCTGTTAGGTTTTACTTGGAGGCATGTGGCCTAACCCTTCCAACCTGACTCCTGCCTGTCTAGCCAGGTTCCTAGAGGTACAGAGATAATGCTGGTGCTTGCTGTTTACCAGATTACCTGGTCTTTAGTTATGCCAGGTTTGACTGACTACAGGATGTAGTATATTCAGTTTCTTTTTTTAATTTTCATTTTTTAAGATTTTATTTATTTGACAGAGAGAATGAGTGGCAGGGGGTGGGGGGAGGAGCAGAGAGAGAGAGAGAAGCAGACAACTCCGCTGAGCAGGGAGCCAGATGCAGGGCTTGATTCCAGGACCCCAGGCTCATGACCTGAGCCCAAGGCAGGTGCCCAACCAACTCAGCCACCCAGGAGCCCTTGTTTCTTATGCTGTCAGTACATAAAGGCCCCTGGGATGTGCCACTCTGCTTTGGCTCTTTTTTAAAAAATTATTTATTTATTTATTTATTTTAAAGATTTTATTTATTTGACAGACAGAGATCACAAGTAGGCAGAGAGGCAGGCAGAGAGAGGAGGAAGCAGGCCTCCTGCTGAGCAGAGAGCCCCATGTGGGGCTTGATCCCAGGACCATGGAACCATGACCTGAGCTGAAGGCAGAGGCTTAACCCACTGAGCCACCCAGGTGCCCCTAAATTATTTATTTTTAAGTAGGCTCTATGCCCAGCACAGAGCCCAACACAGGGCTTGAATTCACAACCCTGAGATTAAGACCTGAGCTGAGATCGAGTTGGACAGCTTAAGCAACTGAGCCATCTAGGCACACCCTGCTTTTGGTTCTTAAGGGTCCATTTGTTGGGAGGAGGACCTTGCCTCAATGTTGGTCTAGGTAACATTTAAGTTTGGATAATATGGAGCCTCCAAACTCCATACAGAGGATTTTTTCTTCCCTCTCTGTCCACCTTCTCTTTTAATTGCCAAGGGCCCCAGTATTCCTGACCTGTTTCCTAAGTGCCCAGTGTACCATCTAACTGGTCATCATAAGAAACAAGGGCTCCTGGGTGGCTGAGTTGGTTGGGCGCCTGCCTTGGGCTCAGGTCATGAGCCTGGGGTCCTGGAATCAAGCCCTGTGTCTGGCTCCCAGAAACTTACCTTGAGGGGCATAGTCCATATAGACCCCAGAAACTTACCTTAAGGGGCATAGTCCATGCTCTAAACCAGTGATGATTCTTCACAGTTATGTAATACTATGTAGCTTGCAAAAAAAAAAAAAAAAAAATCATACATGTTCCCTAATTTTGAGCTTCTTATCAACACTAAATTAGAACAGATACCAAACTCTATTTTCAGACTGGCACACTGAGGCAAATCAGGTGGGGTGGGAAGTACAGAATCTGGCCTTACACTTGTCTTCTGACCCTAAGTCCATCTAGGACAAGACTCTTTTGACCAAAGCCTTCCAACATTTTGTCCTGTCCTCATTCCTTTTTTTCTTTTTTAAAAGATTTTATTTCCTTGAACTCTTGCCATTTGCGACAACGTGGATGGAATTAGAGGGTACCATGCTTAGTGAAATAAGTCAATCGGAGAAAGACAACTATCCTATGATCTCCCTGATATGAGGAAGTGGATATGCAACATGGGGGTTTTGAGGGGTAGGAAAAGAATAAATGAAACAAGATTAAGTGACTCTTAATCTCACAAAACAAACTGAGGGTTGCTGGGGGGAAGTGGGGGAGGGAGAGGGAGGTGGGGTTTTGGACATTGGGGAGGGTATGTGCTATGGTGAGTGCTGTGAATTGTGTAAACCTGGAGATTCACAGACCTGTACCCCTGGGGATAAAAATACATTATATGTTTATAAAAATAAGAAGAAAAACATTTTATTTCTTTATTTGACATAGAGATACACAGTGAGAGAGGGAACACAAGGAGGGGGAGTAGGGGAGGGAGAATCAGTCTTCCCGCTGAGAGGGAGCCCGATATGGGGCATGATGTGGGGCTCAATCTCAGGACCTTGGGATCATGACCTCAGCCGAAGGCAGATGCTTAATGACTGAGCCACCCAGGCACCTGCCCTCATTCCTTTTCAGAAACACACAAGGAGTTTCCCTCTTTTCAATAACCCATCATAATGGCTTGACAATTTATAATAACTGATAATGCTACCTACTACGGTATTCTTTGTGGGATGCTGGCATTGTAACCAAAGATTCTATATACCACCTGCTAAAGGGTATATATATCTGGGGACACTCAAAATCATTTTGTATAGTCACCTTGGGGTGAAACCAGTCCTCATCCGTTTTTCAAGTGTTTAGGATCAAAATGCCCCCTGCCTTAGGAGCAAGAATTGACACACTGATATGTTAAGAATGAGAAAATGTGGGGCACCTGGGTGGCTCAGTCAGTTAAGCATCTGCTGTCAGCTCAGGTCAAGCTCTGCATTGGGCTCCTTGCTCAATGGGGAGCCTGCTTCTCCCTCTGCCTCTGCCGGCCACGACCCCTGCTTATGCTCTCTCTCTGTCAAATAAATAAATAAAAATTTTTTAAAAAAGAATGATAAAATGTTCTATCAGGCAATACTAAGGCACAAGCACATGAATGTTGTTTTCATCTAATAATTCATCTTCAAACTGTGAAAGTAGGCACTGTTTCAGAAAATTGTCACTTGTGACCCCCTTCTACCCTTGCCTTAACTCTTTTGGTTTCACTTTTAAAATACTCTGTGCCCTTATGGCCATGTTACCTTCATAGTTGTGAAGAGATGGAATGACTAAATTAGTCTTCTATGCAAAAATTCCTGATATCATAGTAATCATATATGATTTAATTGAGTGAGGTTATCAATTCTGGACTAGGGATATATAGATAAAAGCAGGCTCATAAGAAAAAGAAATATACCCACAGGTCAGGTTTATTTATTTATTTATTTATTTTAATATTTTATTTATTTATTTGACAGACAGAGATCACAAGTAGGCAGAGAGGCAGACAGAGAGAGAGGAGGAAACAAGCTTCCTGCTGAGCAGAGCCCGATGCGGGGCTCGATCCCAGAACCCTGGGATCATGACCTGAGCCGAAAGCAGAGGCTTTAACCCACTGAGCCACCCAGGCGCCCCCACAGGTCAGGTTTAATAGAACAAAGTGGACCAAATCGAGTCCTAAGGAGAGAAGGTACTGGAAAGCCAGTGTGTCATAGAGGTTAAGTGCTTTGGAGGAGGAGTATGGCAGCGAGGTTTAAAACCTGCCTCTGCTACTTACAGCCTGTGTGATCTGAAGCAACCCCTTTACTCACTCGGAGCCTCCACTTCTTCCGATACACATGGAAAACCACAATATTGTCCCTAGGAAAAGCCCTTGACAATGTGCCGGCAGACCTCACTGCTGCTTCGCTTTACTGCACTTCACAGATCCTCTGTTTTTGACAGACTGAAGGTCTGTGGCAGCCCTGTGTCCAGCACGTCTGTTGGTGCCATTTTCCCAATAGCATTTGCTCGCTTTGTGTCTCTGTGTCACATCTTGGTGATTCTTGCAGTCTTTCGGACTTTCTCGTTATCAAGGCATTTGTCATGGTGATCTCTGGTGACAACTCACTGAAAGCTCACGGTGAGCGTTACTTAGCAATATTTTTTAATTAAGGTATGTGCATTGGTTTTTAGACATATTGCTATCACACATTCCATCAGCTACAGTGTGGTGTAAACCAAACTTTTATATGCACTGGGAAACCAAAAAATTCATCTGAGTCACTTTATTATGATATTTATTTTATTGCATTTGTCTGGAACCAAACCCACAATCTCTCTGAGGTCTGTCTGTCCTTGATAATTGTCAATTATCATTATTAGACCAAGGAGGGACTTCAGAAGGAAAATTATTTTAAGATTTTTTTTTTTTTGACAGGTCACAAATAGGCAGAGAGAGGCGGGCGGGGCGGGAGGGGGGCGGGGAACAGGCTCCCCCTCCAAGCAGAGAGCCCGATGTGGCACTTGATCCCGGAAACCTGAGACCATGACCCAAGCTGAAGGCAGAGGCTTAACCCACTGAGCCACTCAGGTGCCCCAGGAAAATAATTTTAAAAAGCCCTAAATGTAGGAGAGCATGGGTGGCTCAGTCGGTTAAGGGTCTGACTCTTGGTTTCAGCTCAGGTCATGATCTGAGGGTCTTGGGATTGAGCCCTATGTCAGGCTCCACACTCAGAGGGGGTCTGCTGGAGGCTTGCTCTCCCTTTCCATCTCCCTCCGCTCCTCCCTCTGTTGGGCAGGCAGATACACTCTCTCTTTAAAATAAATCTTAAAAAAAAAAAAAGGCACTAAATGTAGGCATTTGTTCTCTACGGTGTTTTCCATCCTAGCTAAAATCTGAAAACAGCTTGCCCAATAATTAAGGAAAAGGTGACTTACCTACTTGGTAAAATATTCTGTAGCTGTTAAACACTTTTTTTTTAAGGATTTTTTTTTAAAGATTTTATATTATTTATTTGACAGACAGAGATCAAAAGTAGGCAGAGATGCAGGCAGAGAGAGGGGGGAAGCAGGCTCCCTGCTGAGCAGAGAACCCGATGTGGGGCTCGATGTGAGGCTCAATGTGGGGCTTGATCCCAGAACCCTGAGATCATGACCTGAGCTGAAGGTAGAGGCTTAACCCACTGAGCCACCCAGGCACCCCCTATTAAACACTTTAACAATGAAGACTATGTAGAACTATGGAAAGGTACTGGGTGATTTTGAAGGACAGCAGACACAGAAGACATGGTCCTTGGGTAATATAGTTGGAGGCAAATAATTAACAATGTGAGGTGCCATAGGACTGAGAGGTGAAAGTACTGGTATGCAACCACAACTGTACACCTATACATACTGTAGCATCTGTGTTAACTCTACTGGAATTAAAAAAACAAACAAACTGGTACAGACTTGGAGTGATTTATAAATTTGTGCGGGACATGGAGGCCTGGAGAGGTCAAGAAAAAGTTCTGGGGGAAAAAAAAGGAAAAAGTTCTGGAGCAGATAGGAACTAACCTAGGCCTAGAAGAATGGATAGAATTTGTCCAATGTGGAGGAAAGGCTACTGCAGGTAGAGGGCACAAAAGGGAGCTCCACCGTGTAGACCGAGGAATACGCAGAGATAGCAGAGATAGAACTCAGAGACTCGAGAGGTATGACCAGAGAAGGTCATCAACTGGGGTTACACTCATGAAAAACCCTGGATGCCAGGCTGATTGAACTTTATGCTACAAGCTCTTTTTTTTTTTAAGATTTTATTTTTTTTAGATTTTTTAAGATTTTAAGATTTTATTTTTATTTATTTGACAGAGATCATAAGTAGGCAGACAGGCATGCAGAGAGAGTGGGGGAGGCAGGCTCCCTGCTAAGCAGAGAGCCCGATGTGGGACTCAATCCCAGGATCCTGAGATCACGACCTGAGCTGAAGGCAGAGGCTTTAACCTACTGAGCCACCCAGGAGTCCCTATGCTATAAGCTCTTTAAACACACAGAAAGCGATATTTGAGGTAATTTATTTCTTCATAAGGAAAGGAGGGGCTGAACTTTGGGGACAAAGGGGAGAATTGGAAGCAAGGGTCTGATACAAGGAATATTTAGAATGTTGAACCATTTCTTACTTTTGTCCTTCTAACTCATGTGGCTTCTCCCTACTCCTCCAACCCCATGCTCCTCCATCTGTCTTCCCATTTCTTTTCTGTACTGCTGTGGGATACTGATTTCTACTGACCTAGAGCTCTCACCCATTCCTCCCATCCCCTCAACAGGATCTGGTCACGCCTCCAAGCCTGCATCTGTACCAGGAAAGTGTGGAAGGAAGCTTTTGCTGGGAAACAATGACCAGAGCCCAACAGGGAAAGACCTTTCTTTCCCCCCATTTCCATCAGTCGCTGCCCCCACGGCTGGGATGGGGCATGAATTTTCGCCACTCAAAACCAGGACATGAGGAGTGTGCTTCCTTGTCCAGCGTGCCTCCGGTCTTCCACGTTAGCCCACATCGGTGCACATACCTCAAGAACCAATATTTGAAAAAGGCCGCTACAAACCTTACCTTTTCTCAGGAGGTGGTATGGCAGCGAGGGCTCCCCAGCACCCCTTATAGCCAGTACAACTTCGACCATCTCTACAAGGCAGGCCACATCATCCAGCCTCCCCCGATCAGCAGGGACCGGTATGTGAAACCCACTGGCTTCAAGCCCTCACGTTCTTCGGGTCCCTCGGCAAGGGTCACCTCCCAAGCTGTGAAGACAGAAAGGTCTGCCAACCTTAAGAAGCAGCCGAAGGAATCCAAGCCAGCAACTGTGGGCTGGGAAAAATCTTGCCCTCTCATCCCTCATCCCTTCAGGGATCCAGACATACCAGGCCCATCACTTTCTCTGGACATGAACCTGGAGGAGAGGGAACCCTGGCTGCCCCCTTCCGAGAAGGAGGCCAGAGCCTGGGAAGCCATTGTGCTGGAAAAGCTGAGCAAGCGCACCGCCCGATGGATCCAGAGCAGACGTCCCCTGAGGCCTGGGGCATCCCCCAGCAAGTGGCAGAGCTTTTTGCACCAGCAATATGACTGGAGCCACATCCGGGATGAGCTTACTTCCTCCAGCGACCTGGAGCTACTGAAACAGCTGGAGAAAGAAGAAATGGCAGAATTTGAAGATGAAGGTGTTATCCTGCCCACCTCGGAGCCAGAGAAGCCGGAGCTGCTGCTTTCTGTTTATTATAGGTACACCGGCTGGGGCCTCAGGCACACGTTTGAGAATCCTTGGGTTCCCTTCAAGGACTCCTGGGTTGGTTCACATTCCTTATTTCAGAACACACTGTCCCACCAACCTCTTGTGCTCTCCACTGCCAACCTGTTCTCTATGATCTCCTTAAAGTAAGGCTCTCAACCTACCTACTGCTGACCTTCTGGGTTGGAGCCTTCTTTGTTGTGGGGGGCTGTCTTGTACCTTGTAGGATGTTTAGCAGTACCCCACTGGATGCCAGCAGCACTCTCCAGTTGTGACAGCCAAGGATGTCTCCACACATTGACACGTGTCCCCTGAAGGGAACAAAATCACTCCTAGTTAAGAACCACTGCCTTTAGAGGGACTGGTTTTTGGCCTTTCCTAGCAGACTGAGCTATTTTGCTATCTAGGTGCTCTCAGAAATGTCTCCATATCAAGAATGAGAAAGCAGAGACCTCAAGGCTCTGAGGTTTGGTTTTGTGTCACTTTGAATAAGGAGCCAACGTGTCACTGACTCCAAAACTGACTGGCAGCTAGACAGAGAACTGATCAACCTGAGGACTGATGACTGGGTGTTTCTCAGATTGCTTCCTTCTCACTTACAGCTCCAGGGAAGACCAGTGCTATGATTCCCAAAAGTGAACTAAAAGTTAAGTGGGAATCCATTTATTTGTTCATTTATTGGACAAACATAAACTGCCTTCCTACTCCTTGCCAGGTGCTCTGCAAAGTGCTGGGAATACAATGTAAATGAGAGACATCGACCCTTTAAGGAACTTAACAATCTGTTCACTGGGGTGGACAGACATTAACCACACACACCATGAGGTGAAGTAATGTAGGAACTTGTTCCCTTCCCCATGTCTGTGCAACCTCTGAGGGCACCATGTTAAAAAAGGGACTGTTGGAACCCTGACCCCTCTACCGTGCTGCTCACTGGCTGCAGGAGTGGCTCCACTAGAGGAGGAGGAAGGAGGCTGCAGACAGGCCCTTCTGGCGGGCTTGAATATTCATTTGGCACTTTGGGAGCAAGGCTACTAGTTAAATGTAGAAGTTTCCAGATGCTCATGTGTACATGAGGTGAGCTTAAAGAGGAGTGAGCTATGGGTCTGTTGGAAGGCAGCAGGTCCATCTCCTGTCTTTCCCTTTTCTCCCTGTCCCTCCTGCTAAGATTGCCCAATTACTTGCCACAAGTGCAGACAGCTGGAACTGTCCCTGGCATCAATGAGACTGTTGAGGATATCAAAAGGAAGAAGAACATCTCTCAGCCCCCAAAGGAGAGCCGCTTCCGGCAGGTGAATCCTCGAGCTGGGAAGTTTGCTTACTCCACAGACAACACCTTCGAACAGGAGATCTACTTTGGTAACAGAGCTGGGGTTCGGTGCTGGGGGCTGAGGTGGACATGGCACAGGGAGGTGGAAGGCTTGGCGGGGTGGAATGAAAGAGTCTCGGGTGTGGATAAGAGGCCCTAGAAGACCAACATCCCCTCGTGACTAGCACAGGACGGTTGTCTTGGCAGGGGATAGGCAGTATCTGGTGGGGGAATCTGTTTGCCCCACTCCCACCACCACACCTTTCTCTATCCCTTTATCTTACTAAGGAGGTTATTCCACAACCATGTGGAACATGGGGTTGTAAAGCAAACAAGATTTGGCTTGGAGAACAGCTACTACTTCTCTGCTCTTCTCCCTCTCTCCCTTTGAGATAATCCATTGAGGTACTTTGTTAGAAGAAAATCACGGGCTTTGGAGTCCAGAGGATCCTGGCTTAGCTCCTTCCTACTAACTTAAGCAAATTATATAATCGCTCCGAGCCTCCTTTGTAAAACGATACTAATAAAAATGCTCTTAAAGCCTGGGTGGCTCAGTCAATTAAGCATTTGCCTTCAGCTCAGGTCATGATCTCAGGGTCCTGGGATCGAGCCCCACATCAGGCTCCCTGCTCGCAGGAACCCTTCTTCTCCCTGCCTCCCTCCTTCTTTCTCATGCTCTCTCTCTCTCTCCCTCTCTCAAATAAAATCTTCAAAACAAAAAAAAGCCACTTCAAGTAAAGAATAGAAAGGAACGCATCTATAATGCTTCTTGCTCAGTGCTCAATAAATGTCCACTACCTTCCCCCTCCATCTTGTTATCTTTTCAGTGCCTGGCTTCCAAGACATGTGATCTAGGTTTGCACGTTCCAAGCTGTTTATTCTTCCTTGCCCCCATCTTGTTCAACTGTCAACTGAAAGTCGTCTTTAAGTATTTAACAGAATTATTCAGATGAAGTTATTTATGACTGATAAGAAATGAATTAAGATACTCCTTAATTGGGACTTAGCTTTTCATGGGGGACAATGCCTGTAAGTTAAGATAGGTTCTGCCTTGGCCCTCCAAGCCTCTGTGAGGCCACCAGCTCCTATTTCCAAGCAACAGTCACCTTCAAAGGATGCCCCCACATCATGGGAATCATGAGTCTTTGGGGCTGAAGAGTAAGGCAGAAGGAAATTGGGTGTGATCCTGGTGACTGAAAACCCAGCAAGGAACTTCTTATTTCTTTATCTGATCACAGATCAAGTCCGGATCATCCACCAGATTGGTGGGAAGAGAGACCACATTTTCTTGGAAAACCTCAACTGCTACAAGAAGCAGCTGTCTAAAGTCTTCCCTGAAACCCCAGAAAGGTGGACTTCCCAGCCAGTTCCTGAACCACGTAAGCAGGAAGTGGTAATGGGGTGATGATGAAAGTGCACTTTTTTTAAAATTTAAGATTTATTTTAGAGGGGCACCTGGGTGGCTCAGTGGGTTAAGCCTCTGCCTTCAGCTCAGGGTCCTGGGATCGAGCCCTGCATTGGGCTCTCTGCTCAGTGGGGAGCCTGCTCCCCCCCCCCCACTGCCTACTTGTGATCTCTCTGTCAAATAAATAAATAAAAGCTTAAAAAATATATTTATTTGAGAGAGAGAGAGCGCATGTGTGTGTGAGCATATGCACAGACCAGGGGAAGGGGCAGAGGGAGAGGATCTCAAGCAGACTACCTGCTGAGTGCTGAGCCCCAAGTGGGGCTTAGTCTCACGACCCTAAGATCATGACCTGAGTGGAAATCAACAGTCCCCACACTGACTGACTGGGCTGCCCAGGTGCCCTGAAAATAGGGCTGTTTCTTTAAGGACCCTGTTTCATGGACTGGGTATCACCGTATGTCGGGGAGTCCCTTCCTACTAACTAAAAATCATCTCATCAAATTATAAAACACTAATTGCAACTAGGAAGAGCCTTTGTGGAACATCCATTCAGTTGATATCTACTTAAAAAACTTAGGTGTAACCAAGAGCTTTAGGGCGGATAATTACCAACCAGGCAGGTCCCATCTTCTTCCCATGCTTCCAGGGAAAGTACATCAGACCTTCAATCCGGCACCCTGCCTTGTCCCTTTGGGCTCATTCTACCTTCCCATTCCTTTCTCAGGCCCATACCTGCCTCTGTTCTAGATTTCTGTTTCATAAGCATATCATTCTTAATTCCGTAAGAGAGAGAGATGGAGGGAAGGCAGATGGCCAAGAAATGAGCTTATGAAACAAAAAATGCCCGTCCTCCAAAGATCATGCTTCCATGTCCTATGACTTTTCTTTGCAGTGTCACTGCTCTGGTGGGCCCCTTCGTGTACAGAAACTAATGGTACTAGTAGAAAGCACCCCGGGAAAGCCTTAGATTGAGCCTAAGCAAGTTCACCTTCTAGGGCTTCCCTTCATTAGAGCTGAGATGCTAATCATTCCTACAGTAAGGCACTTTGGAAATACCTACTGATTCTGTGATATTTATTGATACTTAGGTGACTTTGTGCATGAATTTTATAAACCATTAAGTGCTCAAACTCAAGGAATTATTACTAGCATACCATGTTTCCCCCATGGCAATTGTATCGTGTACGCTCTCTCCTCTGAGATAGTAAATCCACAAAGACAGAAAGTTGACCAGCAGTTGCTAGGGAAAGGGAGGAATCGGCACAGGGTTTCTTTTTGGGGTGATAAAAAATATCCTAAAATTAGGGGTGCCTGGGTGGCTCAGTCATTAAGCATCTGCCTTAGGCTCCTCCGGTCATGATCTCAGGGTTCTGGGATTGAGCCCCTGAGTCCGAGTCCGGCTTCCTGCTCAGCAGGGAGCCTGCTTCTCCCCCTGCCTGCTGCTACCCTGGTCATCCTTGCTCTCTCTCCATCTCTCTGTTGAATAAACAAATAAAACCTTTTTTAAAAAAATCCTAAAATTAGATGTTGTGATAGTGGTAGAACTCTGTAAATATGCTAAAACCACTGAATTGTATCATTTTAAAAGGACGGATTTTATAGTATGTGAATTCTACCTCACAGCTGTTATAAAAAACAAATCGCCCTGCTGAATTCAGATGCCTCACCACCTGTCTCACTGGCTTCACACTTTTCCCCTACTGTGCTAGATGTCTGCCCTCTATTCCCCAGAACATAGAACATTTGATGAGCAGAAGCTGTAGAATCTTTCCCAAACTTCCTTTTTTTAAATAGTATTTGAAATTGGGGACCCAGGCTGGCTCAGTTGGTGGGAGTATGCAACTCATAATCTCAGGGTTGGGAGTTCACACCCCACATTGGATGTGGAGTCTACTTAAAAAAATAATTAATAGGGGCATCTGGATGGCTCGGTCAGTTCAGTGTCTGACTTCAGCTCTATCAGGTTCTGGGATAGAGCCCCCTGTCGGACTCCCTGCTCAGTGGGGAGTCTGCTTCTCCCTCCCTTCCCCCTCTCTCTGTTCCTCCCCCCTGCTCATGCTCTCTGTCTCTCTCAAATACTCTTTAAAAAAGTAACTATTTGAAGTTGATCTGGGAGAAGTAAAGTCAGAACAGTAATCTAGATGCACCTGCTTATAATTCTCATCTAGAAAATACTAGGTATGAAAGAACCTAAAGAAGGAAAAATTTGGGGGGCACCTGGGTAACTCAGTGGGTTAAGCCTCTGCCTTCAGCTCAGGTCATGATCACAGGGTCCTGGGATGGAGCCCCGCATCGGGCTCTCTGCTCAGTGGGGAGCCTGCTCCCCACCGCCCCCGCCTGCCTGTCTGCCTACTTGTGATCTCTGTCAAATAAATAAATAAAATCTTAAAAAAAAAGAAGGAAAAATTTTGAAGTTAGGAGATGTGGGTAGTTTTTTTTACTCTCTATTTTGATTGAATTGAAGACTTAGATGATGATTTCTTTAAAATGATCAAAATTCTCAAGATACAAAGTGTACTTCTTGCTATATAACCTTAATTTCCCCCAAATTGTGATATAAAACTCTCTAGTATACCCAGATCATTCTAGTTCTTCTATAGTGAACACAGGTCTTATGGTCCAAAGTGAAAGGCACCATTTGTTTCTGCCAGCAAAGGATACTGTGCCTTTTATCGCATAGGAAGCCCAAGGGCTGTCTGTGTGCCCCCTTCAGAGGACTTTTTATTTGGAATGTGGTTAGTGGATGTGTTTATACTTGTCTCCAACTCAAAGGACCAGAAGTAAAATTAATGTTGGCAGGTGTGCGTGTTTATTCCCACACAGGTTAAATACCGGAGATTCAAGGCTTTCTCACCACACCCTTTTTAACTCCCTAAGCAGGGGGATGTAGGAGGAAAGGGACTAGACTAATTCAGCTACTTCTCACTTCTGTGGGAGGGATTTCAAGCAGGCTGAGAGGAGAGAAATGGGGGAGTAGCATAGTATCGACTCACTGGGAGCTGACCTGTCCAGAGGTGGTTCTGCCTCCCCAACTCATACCTCCTACTGCAAAGGAAGCCAGCCCTCAACAGGTTGACGGGGCTCCCCCAGCATGACTGAGCTGGGGGAGAACCATTCGGAGGGTATGCTCTGTGCGCCATCTGAGCTAAACTGCCCTGGAGTCTCACAAGACTCTTTTTACATTAGGAGAAAGAAATGGTTTTGCCTTGCTTGCTCAAAGGAAAGAGTGGATTTAGAACAAACCTAAACATGTTAGAATGAAATCGTGGAAGGGACACAAACCAAGGCAGTGACAGATCAGGGCATGAGACAGATAAGCAACGCCACAGATCATGAACTTGGTAATCTGGAAATGTTTTTATATTTTTTGCCTTCCCCACACAACTGCTCTGAGGAAGAGTCCTTCTGAAGCTGACACCAGGGAGATCACAAAATCTAGAAAACATAGCTGTAACTGGTTTTTATATAACAACTATATTTTTTATAATACATTCTTCTGTCCTCAAATTTTCAGCTGTTGTCATAATGAGGAAAAACTCAAGAGACGCTAAAATCTCTCAAACTTAGCAGTTGGTAGCAGCATTCCTCCTCCCAAATTAGAAACATTAAAAAGTCAGCACCTGGCCGGCTCAGTCAGAACACAGGACTCTTGATCTTGCTGTCCTGAGTTCAAGCCCTGTGTTACCTGTAGAGATTACTTACAAATAAATAAAGTTTAAAAAAAAAAAAAGATTTGAGAGAGACAGCGTGCGTGCACGAGCAGAGGGAGGGGCAGAGGGAGAGAGAATCCTCAAGGGACTTCCTGCGGAGCTTGTGCCTGGCATGGGGCTTGACCCCAGGACCCTGAGATCATGACCTGAGCCCAAATCAAGAGTCATCCGCTTAACTGAGCCATCCAGGCATTACAATAAATACATAAACTTAAAAAAAAGACAAAACGCTAATAAACTAGGAATGGACAATTACATTCTAAATTGCAATATAGCAAGATAACTGAATTTTAAGCAAAACCTTATTATATATAAACAAATTTTGTTCTTAAAGATTCAGTATATAAGAAGGTTTATATATATCTAAATCCACCCCCCGCATGCCTTTATCACGTCTGTCATCAGGACTTTTCCTAACTCCCTATGGGACTTGTAATTAGTTCCCAGCATAATCATGGGCAAGTTTGTTCTGAAGAGTTTGTTCGGCCTTGGTGTTGGTCAGGAGTAGGATGTCATGCTAGCTTGGAACACAGGGCCTCGGGCAGTGGGGCAAGACGACCTCACACTGCCATACTGCAAAGTCTGCAGGCCTGTGAAAGGAGCCCTGCGCTGGACAGCTTTGCCCACTCCAGTCAAAGATCCACTGCTCCAGATGGGCGAGGAGGACGTTCCCATTATGACCAGGAAACTGAGGAAGCAGAAAGAATCACTCAAGGAGGATGTGACTTGGGAAGTGGCGGTCCTGCGGAGGATGCTGCAGGAATGGAAGACTGCCTGGGCTCTGAGTAAGTGAAGGGGCAGTGGTGGGTCTGGAGATATCAGTAAACATTTGAGGGAGGAGGGTCTCACCTTGGCCTCATGTTTTTCAGTCTATGAAAATTCATCCCTCTCTTGTGAAAACATACAAATCCAGTTCACTCATGAAGGTGTCACTAGAGAAGAGCCTTTGACACAATGATAGTTGACCTATCTCTGGAGGCTTTCTGCATGAGCGGATTGTACCTCAGTAATCTGAGTACATTTGCTACCCTGAGGACTCTTCAGACAGGGACTCCGTCTTACAGCCTCTGAAACTTTATGCTCAGTAAATGACGCATGAAGGGAAGGATGAAATATGCTGCCCAAGCAATGGAAGTGTAGTGATCCAGAGAAACTAGTGGGCTGTGGTAGAAACAACACCTCTCGAAAATTCACATGCAGAGTTGGGATTCTCAGATATCCACTCTGCCTTTGGCAATGTGGGAGTAGAAGGTGGAATGCCTGGGGCAGAGTAAGGGCCTGGCAAGGACTGGTTAAATCTCTAAGGTGTGAGGACATAGGACTGCTGGCTTGCAACTCGAGACTAGTTTAATTTAATTAGTGCAGGAGAGAGGCGATCATACAAACATAAAAGGGCTGACAGATTTTCTGAGTAAAACTACCAGTAGGAACTCTGAAATGAAAGCTTATACCTACAGAGAGAGAAGTTAGTAATAAAATAAGGAAGATCTTGAAAGCCAGATGGAAGAGACCTCAGAGGCAATCTAACGGTAACCACAATCATAACAATTGAGTCCTTAGTATCTTGCCTGGCCTTTTGTTAAATATTTTGTACAGTTAACTCATTTACTACTCAGAGTAACTCAATGTGGTAGGTTCTACTACCATTCCTATTTTATAAGTGAGCAATATTAACCTCAGAGAGGTTAAGTAACTTATCCAAGGTCACACAGCTAATAATTGTGATTCCAAACCAGGTGGGTTTGATAACAAAGTACCCTTAATCACTGTGTTATCACCCTTTTATTTTCCAAATGGTAACAATGAAGAGTTATTTAAGCAAAGAGAGACAGAATATAAGATGGGATGGGGCAGGGGAGCGCGTAGCAGCCTTTGCGAACTGCCCAACAGGGTATGTGGATTGTCAGAGAAATATCTTCCCCATATCCCTGGGGCCCTTTATTCTTCTGAACTAATGTTTTGATTGAATTGTGCTAGGAAGAAGGGGCCTATCTAACCCTAATCAGATGGTTTTCTTCTCCTTTCCCTCCTTGTGGCACAGTCATCGAGTGGCACCATGCGACAGTAGAGGGCCTACTGCGGGGCTTGCTGGACGTGCATGACGACACTCGGATCCAAGCCATCATCACATGTGCCACAGCTGCTTTAGAACGGCCCCGGATTGCCACCAGCCGGGGGGACTCGAGTGAGAGCCAGAACTTAACTTGCTTGAGAATATAGGCAACTCACACAGCCACAGACAATGAGAACTGGTGTGGACCTTTGAGCTTATCTGAGATCATTTTATAAACAAAACCAAGGCCCAGAGACTGGCCTGAATATACACAGCTTATCAGCAAGAGATGAAATTTAAATTCCTGACTTCAGGTTCAATGCCTTTGGCACTACATTTCATTACCTTCTGTTTGCCTAGCAGCTTCAAGGAAGCTTGCACTGTTCCACTCAGGGATCCTGTTTGTAATAGACCCAAATTATACATAGTTCGTGTGTGTACATACATACACACTTTCCCCTCCTGACTCTATTTTAGCCCTTCTTTTGACAGCACATCTGAAACCCAAGACAGATACCCTCACTGTAGACATCCTCCCCAAGTTCCAAACCTCAATCAGCAGCCCCACAGTCCACCTAGTTTCAGAGCCAGGGCCCTGGGAGTCATCCTGGATAAAACCTTCCTCCTCCCATAACAAAATGAGATTCTGATTTTGCCTCCTTCTTTGTGTATTCATCAATCAACAGAGGAATATAAGAGGTAATTCCCTTCCCCCCAAATTCCCAGTCTCACCCCATGCTACTCCCCAGGGTCACCAGTGTTGTTTGGCATTTCACATCTTTCTTGATGCTTTCGGAAATAATATGTCAACATACATGTAGGATTTTCTATTCATTATAAAAATGAGTGTTGAATTTTACCAGCCATTTCCTATTTTCTCTCTTTAATTTGTGGATGTGAATTCTGTTGTTAAATTCTTAGACTCTAACAGATCATGGTAAATTATTCTTTTGTTACTCCACTGGGTTTGATTTATTGATATTTTAGAATGTTTTACTACATTTACAAAAATGAGTAGTTTGTTAAGTTTCAGTTTTTGCTAGTTTTAGAAAATGAATTAAGGACTTAGCCATTCTTTCCAATGGTCTTTAATCTTTTGGAAAAGAAAAGTCAATAGCTTTTTTCTTTACTAGCAGTAAGTAGTTAAAAAGGAAAATTTCCCATCTAGAACAGCCAGAACTGTAATCTGAGAAGACAGTTTAACAAGATCCAGGACCCAAATGCTAGAAACAATCAAGTGCTATTGAGAGGACATAAAACCAACTGTCTTACTTATTTCTCAGATGCCCTCAGATACCTTTTATGGGAAACCTGGGCTAGGGCTTTTTCCTCTCCGTTGCTGGTAGCATTCTAATAATATTCTGTCCTAATATGTATCATTCTATCTTAACTGTTTACTTTTCTGCCATTCCTGCCAGACAAGGAGCCCTCCTAAATGGCGGGGACTAATTTTACTTCTACAAAATTGTCATGTTTTTAAAGTTTCATTTATTTCCTAGCTACTGAGTTCCAGATATGGGCATTTTTGGTACAAGTTTCTGAATTTGCTGCCCCATCTGCCAGAAAACTCTTCATTTCTTTTTTAACCTGATTAATTTCTATACTTGTCCTTTAATTTTCAGCTGTCATTTCCTTTGAGTTTGCCCTGCCCCACCACCCAAACTTGGGTCATTGTCCCTCTATATGCTTCCACACTTAGGCATTTTTTTTCTTTTTTTCATAAGCTCTAGGCTGAACATGGGGCTTGAACTCACGAGCCCAAAATCAAGAGTTACAGTCTCTTTCAATTGAGCCAGCCAGGCGGCCCCCACACTATGCATTTTTTATTATAACTGCTTATTTCCTTGGGTATTCAATGAATGATACGTTTGCAGTACCTGGCACAGAGAAAACCAGTAGGCAGCCAGATATTATACTCTTATCCCCAATCTTTCACATACGTACAAAGAACACTTTTGTCTGCTCCCAGAATTATGCCTTCATGTGATCCTTTTCAGATGTCCTAGGTGTCCAGATTTTAACCTTTGTCTTTTTTCTTCCCCATACCTTCCCAAAGAAAACTATCTTACTTATTACTTTTTGAAATACTCATTTGACTTCTACTTATTCTCCTAAAACACACCTATTCCCATTTAACCTATTGTTAACAAATGGCATAGCCGCCCACAATGATGATAAGATCAGAAACCCTAAAATCTTAGTCACAGATCCAGCTCTGCCACTTCTTGAGAAGTCAGTTAGCCTATTTGAGCTTCAAATTCCTTATCCCTAAAATGAGGATAATTGTGGACAAAAGGTTAACAGACCCTTTCCCCTTCTACCTGAGAATTTGAGCTTTAGTTAAATGTCTACGTGTTGCCCTGATCTCTATAGGCCACATTGCTTACGGTAAACATGAACTCTGACACATCACATCTGGACTGGGAAAATTGTAAGTGAAACAAATGCCTTAAGGAGGCACCATCACTTGGGCTTCCACGAATGCTGTGGCTTCTAATAGGCAGGCCCTTTGTGGGCCCTGGGATGAGAACTCAAGCCTTGTTGTAAGATAGGCTCACTCCTGCGAACCCAGCACAAGTCCCCGGAAGGCTCTGTGGAATGCTGTCCAGAGTGCCTTGAGAACTCTGGCCAGAAGGAATGCCTGAGGCTGCCCTATTGGCCAACTGCTCTCCCATCCAAGATCCTTCAGAAGACTGGTGCTTTGTGTGGTCTGTGAGTCATGTGAGTCTTGATTTTTCGATCTAAAAAGACTCCTGAAATGACGTATTTCAAATGAGCTCCGCAGTTAATACCTGCCTTGCCTACTTCAACGAGCTGCTGCCAGACTGAATGAGATAATGAATATGAAAACACCATAAATGGCAAAGTAAAAATACAAAAACATGTATGGTAAATAGGTTGATTTTCATCATTGAAACTAATGGTGAAGGTCACCAGAGTCTAGCCGGAAACCTTCCGTGGCCTGAATCCAGCTCTCCATGGGCCACATGATCAAGGACTAGGAGCAGGCATACCCAGCACAGAAGGGAGCCAGAAATGCCCACTTACTGCAGGTGCTCAGCCAAACTCTATTAACCAGCAGGAAGCACCAGGAACTGAGGTTGAGGACGGCCACTATGCAGCTAGGGGGAAGAAACTGTTTCGGTGAAAATCAAAGAGGCTAGCACCCTCTTACCTGGTTCTCTTTTGATCACAGACAAGGAGACTGGGAAAGCCCCATCTGTCCAGGTCTTGCCAGAGGTTCTACAGCCCGCCCTGGAGGCTGCTCTTGGGGACCAAAATGCCAACGTGCGGATGGCAGCGGCACTATGCCAATATGCCACACAGTCACATAATCCCCTTGCCCGGGACGTCATGCACAGTGTCCTGTCGAAGGGTGAGTAACTCCCTGCCGCTTCTGACCTGCGACTATGGGGTAGAGACAGGACATCTCACTATCAGCCTCTCCTAATCCTTTCTTCTCCAGTGTCATGCTCTGTGAGGTCTTCTGTATTGGGGGTTTGGGTTTCTGTCCATGAACATTCAGAGATAGTGCTTCCTAGATACTTTTACAAAAGAGGGTCACTGCCACCTAGTCGTACCTGGGTGGCTAAGTGTTTCATAGACCTATTTGTCTGGACACCATGACCCTGTTCACACAAATTTATTTGGCCCTTATGGCCTACTGCTGTTACCCAGCAAGAGCCTTTTAGGGTTTAACTTTTCAGGTTAAGGTTTTCAGTCTATATCTAAAACCTTGATACGATCCATTGAAATACAGGCATTGACTTCTATACTAAGCAGGGCACAGGAGAGTAAGATACCAGGCAGGTAACAGCCTTGGGTACCAACCCTGAGGCTGTTCTCTCTGCAGGGAGAACAGACAGCTGTTTCTCACCCCACCCAACAGGTAACAGTGTGGACAGCTGGGCTGCAGCTCAGTGCTTGGCTCTGGAAGGTGATGTCACATACCCCGTGATTAAGAGGATCTTCCAGCAGCTGTTTACTAAGAAGAATGATGACACAGAGCACCAGTGTTGTATGCTCCTGAGCCATCTCATTGAAAAGACAGTATGTATTCATTACAGGGTCAGAGGAGAAACCAAGTTATGGGGAACACTCGAGTCTGAGGTCAGTTCAAGTAAGGAATTGGAAATGCAGGTGGCTGAGTAAGTCAGTCAGTCAGTGTAGTTAAAAGACTGGACTACGTGTGTGGGTGGATTGGGGGACAGAGTTGTATTTACAGGTAAAAAAGGACACCAGCCACCTGAGACAAAGGTGAGAAAAGTAGGCTACAGGTGGTTTCTGTGTGCAAGAAGAGTTGTGATATGTAGAATTTGCTTCTGCCATAAGTTTACCATTGAAAACTGCACTGACCTACAAGTGTGTTTACTTTCAACAGAAATGTGAAACTCACAGACATTGAGGCATATACAAATCGTATCAGGAGTAAAAATCGTTAAAAAGAAGGTCCCAGGAGTTTTCTGTTCAGGTTGCTAAATCTGTATATTGTTCCTTGATTTAAGAATCCAAAGTCAGTTGGCTCAGATAGAAGAGTGCCCCGTGTCTTGTAAACCTACTCTTTCCTTCACTAGGGATGGGCTCCTCATGTACTTGTGACATTAATTAGGCTGAAGGCCATATTAGGATCTAACACTTCTTCAGGCTCCAGCATCTCTAAAAGTTACCAGGAATATCCACCTAAGTCTTCCATTCCTCAGACCCTGATACACACCATGCTTGCTGTGGAGCTGAACAGTTACCAGTGGAGGGACCGGATCATAGCCTGCCGGGTTCTCTCACAGATCGGTGGGAACATCAGTCTGGTAAGCCTTCTGTGTTTTCAGGACAGAGAGTCGAAGCAAAAGGAGGCTGGGGAGCCCTTCCACTTTTTGCTGCTATTTATTATTTATTTATTTATATTTTTAAAAAGATTTTATTTATTTATTTCACAGACAGAGATCACAAGTAGGCAGAGAGGCAGACAGAGAGAGAGGAAGAAACAGGTTTCCTCCTGAGCAGAGAGCCTGATGCAGGGCTCGATCCCAGGTCCCTGGGATCATGACCTGAGCTGAAGGCAGAGGCTTTAACCCACTGAGCCACCCAGGCGCCCCTAGTATCCCATTCTTACCGAGCAGATCTTTGTCTCTACCTTGCTACCTTAGTCCTAACCCAGGATTATCTTTATATGCCAACATGTCTTTCAGACTCAAGGCACTTGCTTCTTAGCAACAGTTGTAACTCACTCACAATGAAATAAGCAAAAAACCCTAGGAAAATTTAGAAACTCTTATAGTACTTTGGCATTGCCTTAACATGAATGTACTGTATAAATACCAGCAAGTGACGTTCCTTACCCTCCCGCCCCCGCCAAAACTGGTCCTTCACCAGAGAGTTTGAGAAGCACTTACTTAAACTACCCAACAGCCCAATCATACCAGTGTCTATGTTGGCTCTGAGTGTTCAGCACATAGAGAAGGTATAAAACACAGTCCCTACTTTAAAAAGATTGACAGTTGGAATGACAACATACACAAATGATTCAAGAACAAGTGATACATGTACAGTACACTCATAATTTTTCAGAGAGAGACATTAGTGTAGGCTGAACCTATCACCTGGGGGAAGGAGTGTGGAACAGCTGCGCAAGACTTAGTCGGAACTAAAGAGGGACTTCCAGGGGGCAGAAACCCTGACCATCATTTGAGCTTTCACCCGACCTGTTTCTTCCCATTACTTTTTAATCATCTTCAGCTGTCCAAATGGGGGGTTTCCCCTTCTTCCTATGTGCCACTGTATCTTTTCCTTATGACACTCAGTACCTCCAAAATGTCCCATTGAAAAGTTAAGAAGTTTTCTTAACTGCCCTGAGAAGTTAAGACCCTCCACCCTTGGACCCTCACATTTTGAGTGGAAAGCACAAAATCTGGTCATTTGGTATTATCATCTGAAGACGTTTTAGTCCGGGTTAATTCTGCCCCAGTTGCCATGAACCCTTGCTCTGAAATCCTGACCAGCAGCACAGGCAATGCCTGGGAGGTTGTGAGAAGAGCAGGATCTCCCCTCAGGCTCACTCAATCAGAATCTACATTTTAACAACATCTAATTTGTTTGCACACTCACCTCCTTAGCACCGGTCACTCAGGATTACCAACTGCAGAGCTGGCAGGGGACTGACGTGGCAAAGGTGAGAACTTCACGTCAGGTTGCTGGAATGAGAGAAAAGCACTATGTCCGTCAGGCCTTCATTCATTCAGGAAGCAGGGTCTGACCACAGCCTACACGCTTGGCACTAGGCCAGCACTGGGGATGCAAACATATTGTCTGAGAGAAATCCTCAAACAGGAGGGAGACGTTCCACCACGTCGGGGTGGAAGAGATGTTTCAGGCAGGGAGAATAGCTTGGGCACGTTGACACAATCATGAACCACAACTGCAGTAATCTCGGTCTCATCCCTTCTGAATGAAGTATTGATATACAGGGTGGCCCCCTGTCCAGGTTTGTCCAGGACATAGGCCAGTAAAGTCCCAGGCAAACTGGGAGGAGTTATCACCCTACTAGTGCATAACCATCAAATGTTAAGTCCCTCAAGGACAGAAAACGTTGGTTCTGACAATATAGCAGTGTTAAGCATAAGCTTAGAAAACAGACTGGGCCTTGAATCCTACCTAGCTCTAGCAGAAACAGGTTAACCATGGGCAAGTAAACCTAAGCCTCCATTTTGTCTCCTGTAAATTGTAATCAGCTTCACTGGATTGTCAGGGAGGATTACGTGATGGGTGCAAACACCTGGCACAGTACCAAGCCCAAAACCGGCATTCAATAAATGGTAGCTAATTATTACTCCTATTTACAGGATATGAAATATAAGTTGATCCAGATGATGCTGAGTGACTGGAATAAGGAAGTAAGACATGCAGCAGCCCAAGCTGTGGGGCGAATGAAATTTGGGAAAGAGGTGTACAACACCATTAGGTAAGACCTAGTTAAACATGAACTCAGTGAAACTTTTCTGTTCGTAAGTGTTCGAGGATCCGGCCAGCTGGCGTCTGTTGAGCTGCTTCGTATGTTCAGCATCGTACTGGGTCCCACTGCAGGATTGTTTTAAAAATAAAAAGTTACCAGTTCCTATAGACACTAACAATGTGGCTAAGGAAAGAATCAGAGTGCCCATTAGGTGTTAAGCACCGTTTTGGGTGTTTGAGAGTTCAAAGGTATGACATGATTCTGATTATACAGGCAAAATACACAAATGCTTCGTAAGGTCAACTTTCATGGAGGATGGATCAGACTACATAGGCAGAGAGAAGGAAAGACATTCCAGGCTGGGAGCCAAATCCGAATATAAAAATGAAGGTGGCACAGGGGAGGACAGTGAAGAGAACTTGACTGAGCAATAGGGACACGTGTGGAAGTTTCCTTCACTGAGCCATTCAATATAGTTTAGTGCCCAGCACATGCTACTAATAGGGGTTGAATTAAGACAGTTGAGATCTCTCCCCCGTGAAACTTAACCTCCTGGCGTAAGGCTGACTAGGAAAAGGTGGGAATGGATAATGGAGAGCTGACAGAGGTTGGGTTTTTATCTTGAGGACATTCGTGGTGGTGGTGGTGGGAATGCCAAAAGTTCAAGGAGGCAAAATAAAAGCACTTGTGCTTTCCAGAGTCAAGCTGAGTCAAGGAAATTTCCAGGAGCGTGTGGAAGCTCTCTCCCTGATTGGTGGGCTCCAGCTCATGACTGCCAGGCTTCTCCCAAGCTTCCTGAACTGCTTCTCCGACAACTTCATGGCAGTTCGGCGGGCAGCCTGTTTGGCAGCAGGCGCCCTGCAGATCCGAGATAAGATGGTGAGTCAGAGAAATACATCGCCATTCACCTGATTAACCTAAAGAGGGCATCACCCTGAGCTTCCCTTGTTGGGAATACTGCACGCACCGTTCTGTGGACACCCCACATGAAAGATCAGAACCAGGAAGGTGAGGGGGTAGACGGGCCACATCGATGAGTCAGTTAGGACCCTTTTCAACTCCCAGCTAGCCCAGATTTAACTCGAGAGCACATCCTTGAATCCTGTTCTCACCTCAGTTACAGGCTTTAGGATCAACTCCAGTGAATGGAGTTATAATTATAATCCCTAGTTATTAGGGGAAAATCTGATTGCAGGTGTTCTAAAGAAGCCTGTATAACCAGAGAACTGTGGGCTGAGGACAGTCAATCTAGACAGGAGATAATTCGGCTAATACACCATGTGTGCAGGCTAGTACTTCAGCTTCTGGCTCGTTCGTCACTAGAAGTGATAGAAGCCCATTTTTCAGTGATAGCACATTTCAGAGGTAAGACGGGTCCCTGTCTCTGGTTCATTCTTGTTCTGATCCTCTCCACTCAACATTGCTCTTTTATTCATCCCAGGTCCTCGACTGCCTTTTGAATCTGGTACAGAGGGATCCTTACTGGAAAATCAAGGCATTTGCCATTCAAGGTAGTATGGGAGTAGCCCCAGCTTCTCAACCTCAAACACCTTCCCAGGTGCTGGTATAAATTCCCAGACTCTTTCTAGGAAGGGAGTAGACTATAGGGGTAGAGATGGATACACCTTCTCAGAAGTTCTTGCCTAAGAAATTGAAGATTATTTTCTTTTTAATTCTCACTAAGGATCCTGTGTCTAGGTTTATGTCAAACCTGTTAAGAAGGGCTAACAAGGCAGTCCCCACCAACAGAATTAGTAATAAGTTCTAAGTAGGTATCCACAATTGGATACACTTGCTCTGGAGTTTTCAACTACAGGACTCTGTAAAAGACCAGATTCAAAAGACTGCTGGCAACTTAAAACCATGCCGTCAAACTTTCCTAGAGTTTCTTTTTAAGGATTTTTGGCATTCCTTCTCTTGTTGACTATCTTTGCTTTAGGTAAACCTGTTAAATAATTGTGTCTCCTTTCCCCATTGTATTGCCTGGACTAGGTTAGTCTTCGGAGTTATCTGCCCCATATCTCATCCCTACATAAATAATTAGTATAGTCTCACATCCTAATGGGCAAGGATGGGATAGGACCTCCCTCCTCATCCCCACAGGAATCCTTCTGAGACGTCCTACTCTAACCCATCCCTAAAATTCTAATGATAATTAACTGTCATCCAAAAGAGAAGGTACTAACAAAATAGTTCAATATTTGCAATACTTAATTTAGCAGGCTGCTACCTACATATTATTGCTGTTATTTGTTAATAAGGCCATTTCTGGATGTTAGAATATAGCCAACTCCATCTTAAGTGACAGTGGAACTTGCTGCCCTCTAATCTCTGCAGCTTTGGGTCACATTGGCCAAGTGAGTCCCCAGCTGACAGACCTCCTGCTCTGGGCCATCCATTATGAAGAGTCACCAGGTGTACGACTAGAAGCTTGCCGTAGCATCCTAGCCCTCGATCTTCAAGGGGACCGGGTCAGGGACACGTTCCTAGATGTGCTGCTCCTAGAGAACCATGAGGCTGTTCTAAAGTAAGCTCTAAACCTGATTCCTGCCATGACCTCTTGTACTGCCGACTCTCCCGTCCTTGTTAACAGAATACATCCCTGCCTTTCCAGGGTGACTAATGGCTGTAAAAGCACAGGCTCACTTGTGCCATTCACCCACCCACTTACAAGTGGGTAACAGAAAAACTAGCCTAAATTAAATGGGAAGTCAGGTCATATCATGCATGTAGCTATTCTCTATCCCAGGTGGCTTTAAATAATTCATTTATTCAGCTAACATTTTTCAAGTGCCTACCGTGATGACAGGCTTTAGAGTTAAAAAGAACAGAATTTGAATCCCAGCTCAGGCATACACTAGTTATGTAAACATGGGTAAGTTACTTAAACATTCTGAGCTCATTTTTTCAGATATCAAATGCAAATAATCATCTACCTTATGGGTCTGTGGTGATGATTAAAGAAATGATATGTTTCGTATCCACCATGAGTGTTCAATAAATGGTACCATTAGTATCTTCCAATATATAGCCTTAAAAACTACACAACAGGGGTGCCTGGGTGGCTTGGTGGGTTAAGCCGCTGCCTTCGGCTCAGGTCATGATCTCAGGGTTCTGGGATTGAGTCCTGCATTGGGCTCCCTGCTCAATGAGTCTGCTTCTCCCTCTGCCCCTCTCCCCCCACCACTCCAGCTTGCTGTCTCTCTCTCTCTCTCTCTCACACACACACACACACACACACACAAATAAATAAACTCTTAAAAAAAAAAAAAAGAGTAAGAACAATCTGGGCACCTGGGTGGCTCAGGTGGTTAAGTGTCTGCTTTTGGCTCAGGTCATGATCCTGGGGTCCTGGGATCGAGTCCCACATCAGGCTCTCTGCTCAGTGAGGAGTCAGCTTCTCCCTTTGTGGCCACCCCCCTGCCCCACCCCCAGCTCACCTTTTCTCTCTCTCTCAAAAAGTAAATAAATCTTTAAAGAAGAAAAAAAAAAAAAGAGTAAGAACAATCTGGGGCACCTGGGTGGCTCAGCTGGTTAAGCATCTGACTCTTGATTTCAGTTCGGGTCACAATCTCAGGGTCGTGAGGTCAATCCCTGGGTCAGGCTCTGTGCTAGGTATGGAGCCTGCTTAGAATTCTCTCTCCTTCTCCCTCGCCCTCTGCCCTTCCAACCCCAACTTTCTAAATTTAATAAAAAAAAGGATAAGAATGGGGGCACCTGGATGGCTCAGTGGGTTAAGCCTCTGCCTTCGGCCCAGGTCATGATCCCAGGGTCCTGGGATCGAGCCCCTCATCAGGCTCTCTGCTCAGCAGGGAGCCTGCTTCCCTTCCTCTCTCTCTGCCTACTTGTGATCTCTGTCAAATAAATAAATAAAATCTTTTAAAAAAAAAAGGGTAAGAATGATCTAAGAAGTTCCTTTTATCTTTCAGGGAAATTCATCAGGCAATGAAGATACTCAACTTAGAAAATGTAGGAAACCAAGAAATGCTTCAGAAGATCAGGAACAGGGTAAGTTAAGTGCAAGCTATGTTTTCAAGAGAAAATTCAGAACTCTCAGAGTTCCTCAGACCCTTTTCTCCATCACAGAAATACTTTCTACAACCACACAAGTACTATATTTTCTGAAGATACAAAACATTTATGCAAAAATCAGATTATAAAATCCTAGTAAAGGGGCACCTGGGTGACTCAGTGGGTTAAGCCTCTGCCTTCGACTTGGGTCATGATTTTGGGGTCCTGGGATCGAGCCCCACTTCGGGCTCTCTGCTTGGTGGGGAGTCTGCTTTCCCCACTCTCTCTCTGCCTGCTGCTCTGCTTACTTGTGATCTCTGTGTGTGTGTGTGAGTGTCAAAAAAAACAAAAACAAAAAAAACTTTTAAAATCCTAGTAAAGACAAAGTAAAAACAATAATCCTACAGCCCTATCAAGTAACCCTCGAAATGGGCTATTGGTTCTGAAATACTTATTCTTCCTTCCCTTCCCATTTTCTCCCTGCCATCAACTAAACCCACGTTGTTCTTTTTTACAAGTAGACCTAGAGAAGGAAGAGTGACAGGAGCTAGCACCCTTGATTTTTACCTTTTAACTTTCCTTAATCCCTAAACTGGGGTTTTGCCAAAGGGGTGCTCTAGCTGAACAGGTAGTTCTAATTTTTCAAAGTTGTTAGATGAGTTGAAGAAAGAGAGGGACAAAGACTTTAAAAATGTAAGATTCTTTCTTCATGTAATTCACAAAACCAGCTTCACACCAACCAAGCATTTCTTAGCATGTTCCTTTCATCATGCCCAAAAAGCTAAAATAGATTTTTCATTCACAGGTCTAAAAAATGTGCAACAAACATCAGAAGAATGCTGAGGGACTGTACCACCTAATACCAATAAGCACAATGCAATAAGTTACTTTATTAATGGTTTTTGATTATTTGCAGCCTAATAGTTATTTTTTTCAACATCATTTCTTCTGATCTAGATTCAAACACTAAGCCAAAAGGATTTGCTGACCCAGAAAATATTCAAGATGGAGAGGGTCATAGGAAAAATGAAGGAAGAAACAAAACGTGTTTACTTGCAACCCAAGGAGGGGCAAAAACCACTCAAACTCCATACTTTTCTACAAGAAACTTTTCACGGTAGGTTTCCACAGGGTGAGTTGTACACCTTGACTCCTTTAAAAGCCTCTTCTGGGATCTGGACATCTGGGGAGTTTAGTTTCTAGCCCTGTAGGATGAGTCAGGAAAGCTGCTACCTTTCATTTTTGGCCACCATCCTCTCAGTCCTTTTATTTTTTTCCTGCCTGCTCCCTGGCTTTTATTATTTGCTGTTTTGTCCCTTAAAAAAAAAAAGAAAAGAAAAGAAAAGAAAAGAAAAAAGAATGAGGTAGTTCTAATTGAACAGATTTAAAAGTTAGGTAAGAAAAAAAAAACGAGAGGTTGGGAAACAGAACAAAAACTACTGTTACATTTGATTAAGCATCCAAACAAAGCCTTGTAAGTTTAACTTTTAATAGCAGTTACCTCTGGAAAGTGGGGTTGGAGAGAGCTCTCACTTTATGTACATCCATTAAAAAAAAAAACAAAAAACTTCATAAAGTTCTCAACCTTATGTAACTGCACCTGTCAGTTACGGTGATAGGATCTTAAAGTTCCAGACACAACCTAAATGAAGTGCAGATACCAAGCTGTACCAAAATGTACTTACAAAATCTGTGCCCAGGTGTAGCAGCAGCCTCAGATCATTCAGTCGGCTGCCTACCAGCCACCACCCCAAACCCAGGTCTTCTGGTTCCAAGTCCAGGGCTCGCTCTGGTACACCAGGCTCTCTTCCACCAACCATAAGAATATTCACTTGCCAGGTTTGGGGAAGATTCTTCCAACTGCCAGAAAAAAAAATGAGAGTGGAAAGTAACTGGAACACCAGCCTTCCTTCATGGCCAGCTTGCTACCAGATGACTGACTGAGGCACAAGTAGGTGACATGCTGCCCCTTTGGGAGCAATGCCAGCTACTGATGCTAGCAAGCACTGAGCAAAAACACAGTTCACTCTTAACTTTTCCAGTAGGATTGTGCTGTTTGGGGCTCAAGTAGCATGATTAAAATAAATTACCCCTCAAGTTACAGAATTGCCCCAATCCTACAACCATCCCAAGTTACCTTTCATCTCAGCCATTACAGATTTTCCCTATCTCCCCCAACCCAGTTCCTTCAAACCATGTCACATAATAATCTAGTCTTTAAAAAAAATAATCTAGAAACAGTCTTTGGCACTTTAATAACTTTTCTAACATTCACACAAACTCACGGTCACAAACAGGATACTAGCCCCAACCCTCCCCGCAAACTGAGGAAAGAGAACTCAAATGAAGGGTGCAAATTCCAAATAAAAAATATCTAATGTCTCAAGAAGAATGACACAGCACACTGAGGCCTGGGGGTGACGATGAGGCTGGTGTTCTGAAATGATCAGGATCAAAGTTACTTCTGCAGCAAGAGCTCCTTTTTGCCACCTCCAACGTCTGCTTTTACTTTTGTGCCTAGGTGAAGTGTTGATTCCTAGAAAACCGTCTGAAATTTGTGACATTAAAGCAGTCTTAAAGGTAAATGTAAGCAGTCCTAAAGGTAAACGGTTCTCAAAGTACCTGAGTCCCCCCTCCAACCTCTCCCAGCCCCCGCAAAAAAGGTGGTAATGGTGGTTAAGAGAGAATCACCACTGTCTTGCTTCCAGCAATCAACAAGGAACTAGTTCAGGTTAGAGGCATCTTGGTGAGCAGCAGCCCCTTGTCATATAACATGGTCGCCAAGGAAAGCTGGTCCTCCACAGTGTCACAGGGCAGGTCCCCTACTCTCACAAACTCTGGGTAGGAGCGGAGCAAGAGTTCCATGGCATCAGCTTGCTGAGGGTATATCTCCAAGCACTTGGGCTCCTCCAGATGATAAACACGGGAGTTCTCCACTGTGTAATAGAGAAACAAATGGCCTCCCTCCCCCACCAGCCGGGCTATCCCATCCTGAAGCATGTGCACCTCCGTTTCTGTTGTCAACTGGGCCCCCACGTTCACAGGTTCGCCAGCCTCCCAGCGAATTGGGAGCCCGTAAACACTGAGCGCCCTCTCCCGATCAGTCAGCACAGGGGGCAGAGAGTCGTGGATGAAGTCTTTGGCTCGCTGGTCAGCCACAGCATCGACAGGGGCAAAGTGTCCCAAGCGGGCAACCAGGACTCGCACCTTCTCCATGAAAGCCGTTCTTCGTGGATCCTTAGAATCCGAGTGCTGGGCCCCCATGTAATCCATGAAGTCTCGCGGGAGACCCCTTCGGAACTCTATATTTTCTTCCATGGCAGCTTGCACTGCCAGAGGCAGTACGGCCTCCAGGAAGTCGCCCCAGGTATTGCGCTGGTACGTGGACAAGGTGAGGTGCAGGGAGTGCACTCCATCCTGGCATTCAGCTTGGTGGATGAAGCCCCGAGGAAAATAGAGCAAATCTCCAGGTTCCAGCACGGTCTGCAGCACCGGCTCCCCGAGGTCGTCCTGGCTGAAGTTGGGGCTGGAGGTCAGCGCCAGCTCCTCCGTCGGGACCCGGGGGCGGTAGACGCGCCAGAGCTTCCTACCTTCCAGCTGCAGCACAAAAGCCTCGATGTCGTCGTAGTGAGGGGCAAAGCCCTGCGAGTTGGGGGGCGTGAGGTAAATGTTGGAGCCTGCCATGCTGCCAAACTGCTCCTGGAGCACAGCCAAGAACTGCCACACGGTGGTCGAGAAGGCCTGCGGGCAGAGGAGGCGCAGGGAGCAGCCGGCCTGGTACAGGGACCAGGCTGCGGCGGGCAGCGCGCGGCCGGGCGGGTTCAGGGTCTCGCGCCGCCCGTTCACATAGCGAGCAGCGTCCAGGTGCTGCCCGAACTGCACGTCCTCGTGGCGCAGCATGGAGTCCAGGTCTGCGGTGGAGAAAAGCCCCTGGTAGTAGGCGGGGTCCTGCCGCCGCACCAGCACCGCCTCCCGCTCCCACAGGCGCCGGTAGAAGTGGTCCGGCGGCATGGGCGAGATGAGCCACTCGAAGAGGCGCGCCGCCCGCCGCCGGCTGCTGGGGATGCGGTTCAGCTCGGCCAGGACGCGCTGCAGCGGGGAGTCCCAGGCCAGCTCCCCGCCCGTGCTGTCCACCTGTGGCCCGGACAGCGTGGCGGGGGCTGCGGACGGCGGGGCGGCCGCCAAATGCTGGGCACTGCACAGCAGGGCCGTTTCCACCACGCGGGCGGGCGCGGCGGGCACGTCCACCAGGCGCGCGGGCGGCGCGGAAGCCGGCACCAGGCGCGCGGGCAGGGCGGGCGCCTCCACCAGGCGGGCCGGCGGGGTTTGCGCCTCCACCAGGCGGGCGGGCGGGGTTTGCCCCTCCGCCAGGGAGCGAGGGGTTTGGAGGGAGCGAGCCGCGGGCGAGGCCTCCAGCAGCTCTGCAGGCCCCAGGTGGCCATACGGTTCTCGCCGGGCCGCATCGGGGATGGCCGCCGTCCCACCAGGCAGCGGGTCCCCCTGATCGTCTACCGCCGACTCCACCCTCGAGTCCTCCGAGTCCTCGCTGGGCAGCGTCTGGGCCCTCAGTGCGGCCATGCGGGATGCCACGCTTCTCCTTAGCTGCCTTCGGATCTTCCTGGGCCTTAGGGGCAGGGCCAGCACCGACCCGCTGTGTGGCTGCGA
Source organism: Mustela nivalis (assembly GCF_964662115.1). NCBI lineage: Eukaryota > Metazoa > Chordata > Mammalia > Carnivora > Mustelidae > Mustela > Mustela nivalis. The sequence goes on along the minus strand of NC_139025.1, from coordinate 14,574,772 downwards.
CTGGCGCCGGCGTCTCAACCTCCCGCGCCTCAGCAGCCCGGTGCTGGCCCGGAGCCCGTCCATGGCGGGAACCCCTTCCGAGGCCGGCGGGCCTGGGTGGAAAGGATCTCGCGGAGAGCCGCTGCGAGGCACGCTGGGAAGGGGGCGCGGCCTCCCGGCTGGCCACGCCTCCCATTCTCTCACCCGGCGCCTCCCGCTCGCCCTGCGGGCAGTACCCGGCTTCTCACCGGAGTAGCGGTGTCCCTCGCGAATTTGTAAGGGCTCCACATTTGCTGGGCAATTTAAAAACCAAACTGCTGGGGACTCCGGGAGAAAGAACGTTGTCTTCTTTATTAACTCTTCTTTCCTTCTTTAATCTCTGTGTCCTGGAGTGTTCCCAGGACGTCCTCATTTCTGAGCAGCGTGCTCCCTAGCAACTTTGCACAGGAAAGCACACAATTCTTATTTTCACAGAATGTCCTTGGGCAAAGATCGAGATTCCTCAGGCAAAGTTCACGCCTCGGTTCCACCCGCTCTTCTTTCTCAGCAGATGACGCCGCTGACTCCCTAATTTCCTTCCTTCCTTTGACCAGTACAAAAATCTCAGCCTTTTGGGGGTGGGGGGAGTCCCTGGCTGGCTTAGTCGGTAGTGTAGAGCATGTGGTCCTTGATCTCAGGGCTGTGAGTTCAAGCCCCACGCTGGGGGTGGAGCCTACCTTAAAAAAAAAAAAAAAAAAAAAAAGAATGCAAGGATATACAGAATGTCAGTCATTGGCCTCTCTGTGATGTGGGAAAGAAGTTATGAGCTCTTCTACTTGCGTTCTTGATACCTGCCCTTTCCGCCCATGTGGGGTTTTGTTGCATTAGCTTGGGCTTTTCGCCTCAGAATCTTCTATCACACCTTCCCTGAATCCTAAATTGACCTCTTAGTTCTGAGCCTCTCGTTTAACAGGGACTATAAAATGTGGTAGGCAAGAGGGTGCAGTTGTTGAGGATAGCACCACAGTCACTATTCCCTGTAAATATTGTTGCTTCATTCATGAAGATTATGTCTTCATTTGAATCATTTGAGATAAATTTCCAGGAATGGAATTGCTGGGTCAAAGAGCAAGAGAGCTTTTGTAATTGTTGGTAGGTTTTTCCAAACTGCCTCCAAAAGGGTTTACCAAATTGCCCTTCTGAAGAGTGTACAGCGTTGCAAACAATTAGGAGTATGTTGGACTGCATCTGTTTGAGCCTTCCATCCTCTTCAGTCAAATTCCTTATCTGAACCCTTGCCAAAGCTTTTAGGTTTTACCCCTGCACATGTGTCACACTCTCCCTTTTAAATTTATGACTGTAATATAGTCTATTACAGTGGTCTTCAACTGGGGTGGTTTTGCCTCCCAGGAAACGCTGGGGGTGGGGGTAGACTGTTAAAATATGCAGGGGTAGAGACCAGAGATGCTGTTAAACACCTACAGTGCAATGGACACCTTCCCCCACCAGATAATTACCTTACCCAAACTGTCACTTGTTCTGAGACCAAGAAACCTTGGTCGATTATAAGTAGTCTCCAAGCTGGTCTCTAACTTTGATCTCTCCCTATACCAGTTTGTAACACAGGTAGCAACAACATTAGTTTTCTGAAGTTGTGGCCCCAGATTTGCCAGTGCCCCACTCAGAAATTCATCTTGTACTTAAGAAATCCAAGCTCCTTAGCTAGGGTCTGAAGTCATGAAATGTTACAGCTTTATCACTCACAACTCCCCTAAGTTCTACTTCTAGAAGTTCAACTATTTGCTGTTCCTTGCCTGTTCGCCATACCTTTATTCACGCTGCTTCCCCTAAATGCTGTCCTTGACCCTTTCACGTGAACTTAGCACTTTGCACCTTGTATTTGTGTATTATGTACTTGTCATTTTCCTTCCTAAACTGTAAACTCTTTCAAGGATGGTGGGATTTCAAGGAGAGGACTTCTGGTTCCTGCTCACTCATTATCTGTGGCATTAGCTGAGTCAGGTTACTCTCTCAGGTCTCAGTAATCTCATCTGTAAAATGGGAATAATAATTGAATCTATTTCATTGAGTTGTTGGGAGGATAAAATAATGCATGTAAGGCACTTAGCACAGGATCTGCTGCAGAGCTAAACGCTTAAAAAAATGATAGCTTAGTGATAATAATTTATTATTATGGAGCAAAGCCCTATAAGGTGGTATGTGTGCCTCTAGCCTGGTTTGGAGGACCTCAGAATGGGGGGGGAGGTTAAGATTTTTGCGTATGTTTGTAGAAATTTAAGTAAATCAGCAGGGACACATTCTGCAGTGAACTAGGGGGAAGAGCTGTGCTCCTTGGCTCACAAAGCTAGGGTATAAAGGCTGCTAGAAGACTGCTGTAAATGTATCTTTTCCACATCCTGTACAAACATCTCCTCCCAGTCCTTTCTGTAACTTCATCTTTTTCTTTTTTCAACATTTTGTGATTTCCTCAAAGGATGTTGTTGCTATCTGTCTTTGAGATTCCCTTGTGACCGAGAGGCATCTTTGGAGCCTGACTTATTTTAAATTTCATCACTTTTCCTGTGGTGCTACTTAGTTCTCACTGTAAGAGCAGATATTAACAACCATCTCCAGAAACACAATTGAGTGACATGGAGTAAAGTTCTTTTTTTTTTTTTTTAAAAGATTTTATTTATTTATTTGACAGAGATCACAAGTAGGCAGAGAGGCAGGCAGAGAGAGAGGAAGGGGAAGTAGGCTCCATGCTGAGCAGAGAGCCTGATGCAGGGCTGGATCCCAGGACCCTGGAATCATGACCTGAGCCTAAGGCAGAGGCTTTAACCCACTGAGCCATCCAGGTGCCCCAGAAATACTGTTTTCTAAGCAACAAACTTCACTTTCCCAAGCTCATCTCATTTTCATGATCTCGAATCATTGCCTGTCTTGCTCTTCTGGTTTTTTTGAATCAACAGAATTCCCCTTTAAATAAATCAAAGGAGGGGCACCTGGATGGCTTAGTGGGTTAAAGCCTCTGCCTTCCGCTCAGGTCATGATCCCAGGGTCCTGGGATCGAGCCCCACATGGTGCTCTCTGCTCAGCAGGGAGCCTGCTACCTCCTCTCTCTCTGCCTGCCTCTCTGCTTACTTGTGATCTCTGTCAAATAAATAAATAAAAATCTTTAAATAAATAAATAAATACATAAATAAAAGGAAACTGACATTAAGATTATAAAATCAGTACTTGTTCATCAGAGAAGCTGCTATAGAAATTAAACAAGTTAAATAAAGCCAACTCCATGTTTAAGCTTACATAGAATGATCTGAAGCCTCTTAGGAAAATGCCCCAAATTATCTCCCCTGCCAAAACCCATTGCTAGATAGTTATTCCTTTGGATCAGTCATTGATTTTTTCACTCATTCTTTATCTAAAATTCAAATACACTGGGAGGGTATAAGAATTTGCTAGGGCTGTCATAACAAAATACCACAGACTTGTTGGCATAAACACTTGATCTTAGCCAAAAGGCCGAGAAGCGATAGTTTGTTGGCATAAACAAAAATGTATTTTCTTACAGCTGCGGAGAATGAAAGTGTGAGATTGAGGTATTGGCAGAGTTGGTTTCTGAGAGCTGGCCCCTTGTCTTGGTAGAAAGCTATCTTCTCCCTATTTTCACACCATTTCTCCTCTGTAAAAATCTGTGTCCAAATTTCCTCTTCTTTTATGAGGACACCGGTCATATTGGACTAAGGTACACTTTACTCTCTCCAAATAGATTCTGGGGATTAGGACTTCAACATTTGGGAAGGAGGGGGACATACTTTAGCCCGTAATGACACCAGCTGTCTGGGTCTTTGGACCTAGAGGGGGTCCTCAGAACCAGCCAGGAGGGTCCTTGGCTTCACACTGGACCAGCAGGAAGTGAGAGCAAAGTGTATTGAAGACAGAGAGAGTGCAGGTGCAGACAGAGAGTCCAGGAGACTCGGAAAGGAAAGAAGGAGAAGTCTTGTCTTTGCTCAGGGTCTGGAGTTTTTGTTTTTTTTTGTTTTTTGTTTTTTTTAAGATTTTATTTATTTGACAGAGAGAGATCACAAGTAGGCAGAGAGACAGGCAGAGAGAGAGAGGAGGAGGAAGCAGGGTCCCCGCTGAGCAGAGAGCCCGACGCGGGACTCGATCCCAGGACCCTGAGATCATGACCTGAGCCGAAGGCCAAGGCTTAACCCACTGAGCCACCCAGGCACCCCAGGGTCTGGAGTTTTTATTGAGGACAGTAGTCTGGTGTATGGGTCGGGTATGCAGGAACTGGTCAAAACAAAGACGAGTGCTCAGGTCGTCTTCCTAATAAGTCACTAATGCCCTGGAGCTAGGGGTCTTGAAAAATGTACATGATCACCCCTCTGGTCATGTGCTGGGGGGCTCTAAAGAAATCACTAACTCCTTGCCCTTACAAGGAGGGCATACATTATTTGTACTAGAAGCTGTGGTGCAGGGTAGGAGTGCAGGTCCTAATGAGAAGAGAAGCAGGAAAAGGAGCCAAGAATGAAACTAGCTTTTTTTTCTTTTCCCCCATGGGGTCCTTTCAGTTTCCCTGTCTCAATAGCAAGAGGGTGATGTATTAGAAAAACCTGTTTTCCCCTCTTGTATAAGGAAAAATCCATTCTTTCCTCCTCCCATGTCTGTCTGTCTTGTCTCCTTTACACTTCGCCTACGGAACATTCACAACACTTCACTTCTGACACTGCTGGTCACCAACTACATGAAGGTTTCTCCCCCGCAACAAGCAATTCTCTGCAGCACCAGCTGGGGTGGGGGTCTTATAATTTAACTAAATTCTAACACTATCTACCTGGAGATAGAGCATCTGATTCCACAGGTTAAGTAAGGCTTAGGCCCACAAGATTGTTCCTACCCTACTTCAGATGCCAGTTACAAGTAGTAGGTCTCAGGTTACCCTCACGTTCTGTCCAATTTGACTACAAATCAAACAAGGTTGTGAGATTCTCACAACCCCCTCTTCAGGTTCAATTAATTTCTCGGGGTGGCTCACAAAACTCAGAAACACTTACATTGACAAGTTTATTAAGGATATGATAAAGGAGACAGATGAGCAGCCAGACCAAGAGCTGCATGGTGGGGAGGTCTGGGAGGGTCCTGACAGGGGGAGCTTCTGTCCCTGTGGAGCTGGGGTATGTGTCCCATTCCTGATGTGGATGGGTTCACCAACCAGAATCTCTCTGAGCTCCATACTGTTGGGACTTTTAGGGAGGCTTCCTGTCACAGGCATGATTAATTATTCACTTGGTTTCTAGTCTCTGTTCCCTCGCTAATGGATGAGGGGTGGGCCGAAAATCCCAAGCTTCTAATCATGGCGTGTTCTTTCTGGTGACCAGACCCAACCCAGAAGCCCGTCTAGGGTTACCTCAATAGACCAAAAGATGCTCCAGGTGCTCTTATCACTTAAGAATTTACAAAGGTTTTAAGAGCCCTGTGTCAGGGAAGGGGTCAAAGACAAATATTAGAACTAAGAAATGCTCTTAGAGGGTCATTTTTTAAAAAATGATTTTATTTATTTATTTATCTGACAGATGGAGATCACAAGTAGGCACAGAGGCAGACAGAGAGAAAGAGGGGGAAGCAGGCTCCCCGTGGAGCAGAGCCCAAGGCGGGGCTCGATCCCAGGACCCTGAGATCATGACCTGAGCTGAAGGCAGAGGCTTTAACCCACTGAGCCACCCAGGCATCCCTAGTGTTCTTATTATTAGGGAATTATGAGGGTTTCAGTAGCTCTGTGCCGGGAGTGGGTGGTGGGAGGGACCAATATATACTTTTTCTATTACCTCACAGGTGATACATACTAGATACATACTGGATTCAGAACTCAAGTTCCTTTGAGTACTTTTCCATCATGAAGGGAGGAGAATATGAGAGGTTGTTGGAAGTGAGATACAAGGAAATTGTCCAGAGCAATGGTTCTCAACCCAGTGATTTTGCCCCCAGAGGACATTTGGCGTTGTCTAGAGACATTCTTTTGGTTGTCACAACAGGGGAGTTGCTACTGTCATTTAACTGGCAGAGGCTAGAGATGCTAACAAACATTCTACAATGTACAGCACAGCCCTGCAACAAAGAATTATTCAGCCCAAATGTCAATAGTATCAAGATTGAGAAACCCTAATATAAACTTTTGGATGACTGCATCAGTATAAAAATTTGAATGTGTTTAAACCTAGTAATTGTGCTTTTAGGAATCTATCCTTTAAAATATTCACCTGTGTGCGCCTGGCTGGTTCAGTTGGCATGCAACTCTTGATTTTGGGGTTGTAAGTTCAATCCCCATGCTGGGTGGAGGGATTACTTAAAAATAAAATCTTGAAGGGTGCCTGCTTGGGTGGCTCAGTCAGTTAAGTGTCTGTCTTTGGCTCAGGTCATGATCCCAGGGTCCTGGGATCAAGCCCCATGGGGAGCCTACTTCCTCCTCTCTCTCCCTCTCTGCCTACTCATGATCTCTGTCAAATAAATAAATAAAATCTTTAAAAAAAAACTTGAAAAAAAAAAAAGATCCTCTTTCTCCTTCTCCCTCTCTGCCCCTCTCCACCTAAGAAAAAATGTATATAGTAATTTGAAAAATCAAATTGCATAGCAAAATATATGTTGGTTAAGTGTCTGCCTTTGGCTTAGGTCATGATCCTGAGGTCCTAGGTTGGAGTCCCCTACTGGGTTCTTTGCTGAGTGGGGAGCCTGCTTTTCCCTCTACCTGCTATGTGCTCACTCTCTCTCTCTCTGTCAAATAAATAAATAAAATCTTTTTAAAGAACCCACAACTCATACACATTTATATATGGTTTCTTTATTATTTACTTATTATTTGAAAATTTTTTTAATTTTTACTCAATCTGTACACTCATTGTGGGCTTGAATTTACAAGAAGGAGATCAAGAGTCACCTGCTCAACAGACTGAGCGAACCAGGGGCCCTAGCTTCTTTAAAGCCATATATGATGTGTGCATATGTATGTGTGTCTGCATAGCTGAGTATCTGGAAAGACATTTCCAAACTGAAGAAAGAGGTTGCCTCTGGGAATGGTATTATTGGTGATAGAAGAAACTTTTATGTTTTACTTCATATATTTCTGATTTATTTTGCTTAAGGCCTCAAGGACTAGGCCTTTGCTTTGGCAAATGTGAGGCAGATAACAGTCTAGTTTTGAGACTAGTGGCTTACTAATTTGTAAGACTAATTTACCAGATTACTATAAATCAGGGGTCAACAAATTGTGGCCTTCTGACCAAATGCAGCTTGTCTCCTGTGTTTATAAATTCTGTGGACTAAGAATGATTTTTATATTCTTGAATGGTTGAAAAATCAAAAGGAGATAATATTTTGTAATGTAAAATGTATACAAAACTCAAATGGCTGTGCCCACGAGTAACCCTGTATTGGAACACAGCCACATTCATTCATTATAGACTGTCGGTAGCTACTTTTATGCTACAACAGCAGAGTTGAGTAGGTTTGAGACAGGCCGTCTGATGTTCAAAACCTAAGATATTTACTATCTGGCCCTTTATATATAGAAAAAGTCTGCCAAGTACTGATATAAATCATTAAAGATGCTGTCTAGAATGTTGAACTTCCAACTCTTTTGCTTACATATCCTCTGAAAGAATGGTGAAAAACTTTGTGACCTTTTTAACTTTTTAAATTGACATCCAAAGTATTTTTGGGATACCTAGTTGGGATTTTGGGATACCTAGTTGGCTCAGTCCGTAGAACATGTGACTCTTGATATTGGGGTCATGAGTTCAAGCCCCATGTTGGATATAGAGATTACTTAAAAATAAAAAAAAATCTTAGAAAACAAAAGTGTTTTTGCTTTAAGTTTAAATAGATGCAAAGGATCTAATTGATTCCAGCATTTACACATTGCTATTTTATTATTTTTTAAAAGATTTTATTTATTTATTTGAGGGAGAGCGTGTGTGTACATGTGTGGGGGAGGGGCAGAGTGAGAGAGAAAATCTCAATCAGATTCCCTGCTCAGTGGGGAGCCCCACACGGGATTTGATCCCAGGACCCTGAGATCATGACCTGAGCCCAAGACAGATGCCTAACCGACTGAGCTACCCACACGCCTGACACATTGCTATTTTATTTTATTTTATTTTGTTTTGTTTTTAAAGATTTTATTTATTTATTTTTATTATACATATATATTTGTATATAGTTTTATATACATATAATTTATATTTATTATTATTATTTATTTGAGAGAGAGAGAGAAAGAGAGCATATTAGTAGGAGGAGGGACAGAAGCAGGCTCTGCACTGAGCAGGGAGCCCGAAGCAGGGCTCAGATTGCAGGACCCTGGGATCGTGACCTGAGCTGAAGGCAGATGCTTAACTGACTGAGCCACTCAGGCATCTCCCACATTGCTGTTTTAAACTAAAACTGTTATGCCACTCTTTTAAGTGCATCCAGTCGAATCTACATAGTGTAGTAGTTTGATGCCCACCATCATCCGTTAAAAAAAGTAAACAAAGCTCTTCTTTACAATTGAAATGGATTATCTTTTTGACACTTACAAACTCACATTTCCGTTTTGAAGTAACTTCCATACAGAATGTTATTCTAATATACAATTATGCTTGCAAATATTTTTATCATCATCACAACATCTGTACAAAAGATATTTAAGTTGAGGTTCCAGTTATCTCATCAGAGTCTCGTTCCTTCCTAGGATCCCCTGATCTCCTAAATGATTTATTTATTTATTTATTTATTTATGTCAGAGAGCATGAGCACAGGCAGACAGAGTGGCAGGCAGAGTCAGAGGGAGAAGCAGGCTTCCTGCTGAGCAAGGAGCCCAATGTGGGACTTGATCCCAGGACGCTGGGATCATGACCCGAGCCAAAGGCAGCCGCTTAACCAACTGAGCCACCCAGGCATCCCCTAAATGATATTTTAATACCTGCATGCATTAAGGGTCACCCTGTGCTGTACAGTTCTATGGGTTTTGACAAATGTGTGATGCCTTGTATCGACCATTTCAGTATCATACAGAATGGTTTAACCTCCTAAAAATCTGTGTTTCAGGGGCGCCTGGGTGGCTCAGTGGGTTAAAGCCTCTGCCTTTGGCTCAGGTCATGATCCCAAGGTCCTGGGATCATGCTCCACATCAGGGTCTCTGCTCAGCAGGGAGCCTGCTCCCTCCTCTCTCTCTGTCTGCCTGCCTCTCTGCCTACTTGAGATCTCTCTCTCTATCTCTGTCAAATAAATAAATAAAAGTCTTAAAAAAAAAATCTGTGTTTCACTTATCCCAGCCTCCCCTCTCCCCATAAACACCTGGCAATAACACATCTTTGAATTATCTTCATAGTTTTGCTTCTTCCAGAATGTCACACATAACTGAGATCATACATTTTGTAGACTTCTCAGACTTCTCAGACTTCTCCCCCTGTGTGTATGTAAGGTCCTTACAGGACGGGATAGAGCGGGAGTGGAAAGAGCTGCCCTTATCTGCCACAGCCCTTCACCAATTTTGCCATCTCCCCACACCCTTGTCCCTCTGGCAACTATTGGTTTGTTCTCTTTATTTGTAGGTCTGATTCTGCTTTTTGTTTGTTTATTCATCTTTAGTTTTTATTTGTTTTTGTTTATTCATTTAAACAATTTTTATTTTAATTTATTTTAATTTATTTTTATTTTTTAAGGAGGCTCTAGGCCTAGTGTGGGGCTTGAACTCACTACCTCAAGACCTCAAGATCAATCAGTCACTCTGGGAAGACTGAGCCACCCAGGTGGCACCCCTTCGTTTGTTTTTTTTTTAAGATTCTACATATGAGTGAAATCATATGGTGTTTGTGTTTCTCAATCTGACTTATTTCACTCAACATAACACCCTCTAGGCCCATCGATGTTGTTGAAAATGGTACAATCTCATCCTTTTTTATAGCTGTGTAATATTCGTGTGTGTGTGTGTGACATCTTTCTTTCTTTCTTTTTTTCTTTCTTTCTTAAGGATCTTATTTATTTATTTGTCAGAGAGAAAGAGAGAGCGAACACAGGCAGAGTGGCAGGCAGAGTCAGAGGGAGAAGCAGGCTCCTCATTGAGCAAGAAGCCCAATGTGGGACTTTATCCCAGGACGCTGGGATCATGACCTGAACTGAAGCCAGCTGCTTAACCAACTGTGCCATCCAGGCGTCCCGTGTGACATCTTTCTTATCCATTTGTCTATCAAAGTACACTTGGGCTGCTTCCGTATCTTGGCCATTGTAAATCATGCTGCAATAAACATAGGGATGTACGTATCTTTTCAAATTAGTGTTTTTGTTTTCTTTGGGTAAATACCCCGAGGTGGAATTGTTGGATCATATGGTAGTTCTATTTTTAACTCTTAGCGAATGTTCCCTACTGTTTTCCACAGTGGCTGTACCAGTTTATATTCCCACCAGCAGTGCGTGAGGTCCTTTATTTCTCCACAGAGGACATCCCTCTTATTAGCCCATGGAGTAATGCAGAAACCTTGATTGATATTAGAACTATCGGGCGCCTGGGTGGCTCAGTGGGTTAAAGCCTCTGCCTTCAGCTCAGGTCATGATCTCAGGGTCCTGGGATTGAGCCCCACATTGGGCTCTCTGCTCAATGGGGAGCCTGCTTCTTCCTCTCTCTCTGTCTGCCTCTCTGCCTACTTGTGATATCTGTCTGTCAAATAAATAAATAAAATCTTTAAAAATTTTTTAAAAAATAAAAGATATTAGAACTATCTAGACTCCTGAGGATGCTATAACCTAGGTACAAGCTCAACTATGGCCATCACTACATTGGTTTATGGGGTTGAAGTAGACCACTGCTCTGTCCCTGGGGACTGTTCACCCTGTGTGAATCCACCTCCTCAGCGCATCCCAGGAATAGGTCTCTCCAATCATAGCTACAAGGACGTACCGTCGCTGCTGCTACTTCTGCATAATTGTAAAGACATAAAAAATACAGGCTAATCCCAAAGGTCGTCACACAGATGCCCAAGCCTTCTTGAGTGGGAAATTTGGGCATATTTGCCACATTAGGCTTCTGACTGGGGTCAAAGGAGGACAGGTCTTGAAGCTATAAATTCTATTATTTATTATAGTTGTTCATAGAGCTATTCTGATAAACTGTGGCTGAAGAGGCTTTCCCTTTGGGTCTACCTTTTACATGAAACCACATGTTCGGCATAGGCACTCACGTGTTAATATTTCTCTGCAGCCTGTGAGGCCCCACACACCAAATCCATGGTCACAGAGTCCAGTCCTAGACCTACACACAAGAAGCAGAAGTCAGTCATCACCTCTGAGAGATCTGCGCACTGCCCGGGAAAAAAGGATTATGATGGGACCATTTGGATCTGACCCCTCAGATGTCTAGCTGGGTAAATACTCAAGAGAGAAATTTTTTCCAGGGTTATGTCCTCGTTCCCTGGGAGGAAAGTTGATCATTTCTAGGATGAGCCCTTCTCTTGTTCCAAGACAGACAGCAGTAGACCTAGTCACATTCTGTTTTTTAAATTGATGCTGTACAGTCTCTTTGTCATTATGTTTATAAAGAAAATTCTATTTAACAGTAGTCCTGAGTTTTTTTCGTGTGCATCATTTACACAGAGGGTTAAAGAAAATTGACATCACATTAGTGATTGAGCCTGTTTTTCCATACCCTTGAAAGGTTATATACTAATTATAGGTCAGAGCTCCAAGTTTTACTAGAGTAGAAATATTAAAGATCCATCATCCTTTGCAAGCTGTATACAGAGTCCTCTGAAAAGAGACAGCTAGGAAAGAGACAGCTCTGGTGATATTTTTCTTTTTAAATCTACAAGTCTAATCTTATTCTAGAGCAGATTCTTTTTTTTTTTTTAGCTTTTTATTTATTTATTTATTTGACAGAGAGCACAAGTAGGCAGAGAGGCAGACGGCGGGGGGTGGGGTGGGCAAGCAGGCCCACTAAGCCACCCAGGCACCCCTAGAGCAGAGTCTTTACCAGAGTGTTACAAGAAGACCGAGCTGGCACGATCATTTTCCCTCCCACCACGCAGGTGGGCATCAACACTCTGAGATCCCTTGGAAGCATCACTGTAGTTTTACGATGCTGATCAACGATTCTCAGGAACCTTAAGAAACCCTCGTGCTTTAAAGATTTAGACATGATGGAAGAGGGGCAGCCTTGTCTGTGCATCATTAGGTGGGATTCTGTAAGAGCATACTGATGTGGGCAGGCCAGGTCCAGCACCCAGAGGGAGTCCTGCAGGACCAACCAAGAGCATTGTTGCTTCACACAGGAGAGAAATCAAACTCGAGCAATCAGGAAGTGAGAGAGTTTATTGAAGGCATAGAGAGAGCAGATACTGGTGGAGCATTTGGGAGACTCTGTAAGGAAAAGAAGCCTGAGTCTGTCTTAGCTTGGGGTCTGGAGTTTTTATTGAGGACGGTAGTCTGGTGTACGAGTCCTCTCTGGCATCCAGGGACTGGTCAAAACAAGGATGAGTGCTCAGGTGTCCTCCATATGTCACTGTTGTCCTGGAGTCAGTCGTCTTGAAAAATGCACGTGACCACCTCACGTGGTCCATCGTCCTTAGATACTATCCGTTGTGCTGCAAGACTCCAAAGAAATCATTAACTCCTTGACCTGTACGAGGAGAACATACATTATTTGTACTATCAGCCATGATGCAGGGCAGGAGTACAGGTCCCAGCCAGAACAGAAGTAGGAAAAGGAGCAAAAATTGACATCGCATCAATAAAACCAGACTTTTTTTTTGTGGGGTCCCTTCAATTTCCCTATCGCAAAACAATACCAAAAAAAATCACTATGGAAGAGGAGAGACCAGTAGTCAAAGTAGTGTGACTCCAGCTTTCTTTCTTAAAAACTGATTGCTATTTACACCTTAAAAAGCTTTGGGACATTTAGAGATGAAAATACAGGTGATGTGAATTGCTCTCTTTTTCTTCCCCTAATCACATCCTCTCTTCCAGTGGCACTGTTACCACCAGCAATATGAAAAGCAATAACTTCGGGGTGCCTGGGTGGCTTGATGGGTTAAGGCCTCTGCCTTCGGCTGGGGTCATGATCCCAGGGTCCTGAGATCAAGCCCAGAGTCAGGCTCTCTGCTCCGCGGGAAGCCTGCTTCTTCCTCTCTCTCTGCCTGCCTCTCTGACTACTTGTGATCTCTGCCTGTCAAATAAATAAAATCTTAAAAAAAAAAAAAAAGAAAGAAAAGCAATAATTTCCACTATGAATGCCTCACAGCTATGGGACCCGGGGAAAAAAGGACTGGGGGGGTGGGTATAAGTTAACTTCACAACAGAAAATCTTTCCTTTTCCTGACACATGGAACCTACGTTTTTATTTATCAGTTCACACACTCTGTCCAAGTGAAATAGGAATCCGAAAAGCACCATCGTGTATATGGAGGTTATTTCCACGTCTGTGAAAAAGGAGGATTCTGGGATCTGGCTGCCAAGGGGCATTTGAGACAATAAAGAATTCTGTACGAGTACTTTCTCAGACCCTCTAGCTTTGACTTTGTCATTTCCTAGTGAAAGGGCTTTATTGTGCACTCTGCATTGCTGGCAGGAACAAGAGAGCCCAACTGAACTCTTCAGTTAGTCAGCAAGGCCAAACAGAGGGTCTCTTAGAAGGTCTGCCCTGTGGGAGATGTAGCAGCCGCAGAAGAAATGGCCCTTGTGCTCGAGGAGTTTACAAGGGGTTTTATAAGACATACATATAAGGGTCTTTCAAAGACAATATGCTTCATCTAGTAGGAAATGTGTGGCACCCAGCAGATGTCCCGGAGGAGTTGGGGTGGGGGTGGGAGGTGCAGGAGTAGTCATGGAGACCCAGGAGCAGGCTTGGATCTCACTGCTTTAAGGAATGGGTAGTACCGAGAAGAGGAGGCAAGACTCAGGTGAGCGGAAGGACAGGAGAAAAGGCTACAGGGAGGAATGAGCTTAGTAGGGGTCCACGACAGCTCCTTTTTCCTCTCCTATTTCTACATTGGTTTACTTGTTACTTCGCAGTGAAGAAGCGGGACATCCACTCCCTTTACCTTCATGCTTTTGCTGATCTGTTCATATTAACAAAGTATTATAACGACAAAATACTCCAGGAATGTCACAAATCCTTTATAAAGAACCTCACCTGTCCCTCCCAACTGAGACATCTGTAGGACGGTCGCTCCTCCGTTATCTCCTTTTCCTTGTTCCTCTTTTCATCTTTCCTCTCCCTTTCTTCTGCCACAACATTCATTAACTCCACTGGCTGATTAAACAAGTGACAGCTCCCCATCCAGCTCTAAAAGGAAGCTTCTGGAATCACCTGGGTGGCTCAGTTGCCGAAGTGTCTGCCTTCAGCAAGGGTCATGATCTCAGGTGTTGGAATGGAGCCCCCCACCTTGTGGGACTCTCTGTTCTGCAGGGAGTCTGCTTCTCCTCCCTCTGCCCCTCCCCCCCATTTCTCTCCCTCAGCTTGTGCTCTCTCTCTCTCTCTCAAATAAATAAAATCTTTTTAAAAATAAAATAAAAGGAAGCTTCTGTTTGGCCCTGCATATGGGAGAAACACCGTGCTGTCCTTCTCTTGGTCGAGATCTAGAGAACACTTCCATTTTTCAACCAAGCTTCCTATCTGTAGCAGTGTATGCATACCATCTAAGTTAGCATCCATTAGTGAATTACCGTCCACAGCAAGCTTCTTGACCCGACCAACAGCAAAGTGAGGCTTATGGGTAAAAAGGAAATCACCTGTGTTAGAATTTACTCTCTTTTCTTCCACAATCTTGTATTGGTTATCACCCTACCTACCATCATTTCTTGATGATCTGTATTGTCAGCAAATATTTACCAAATGTATGTGTTACTTACTCATCACGGATACACCAAGAAGACCGATTCTCTCACTTTGAGGAATTTTTTTCTCTAGTTGGATCAAATGGGCTTGTTTGTTTGGAGACAGCATCAGACCCTCTCAGGGGTCAAGAATGAATGAGCTGGATATTCTCACGTTTTTTGAGACGCCAGCTCTATTTTAAAAGACCAAGTGTCAAAACTGTATTTCAAAACATGATGGTAGATTTTTAAATGATTGCTTTTAACACAAAACGTTACAATGACTAACTTTCGAAATATCAAAAATCTAAACTGACGTGGATATTCATAGCAGCATTATTTACAGGAGCCAAGAAGTGGAAACTGTTAAAATGTCCATCAACTGAGGGATGGATAAATAAAAGTTGCTGTATCTGTGCAATAAAATGTCGTTTGTCCGTGAGAAGAAATGAGGTGCTGGGGCGCCTGGGTGGCTCCGTTGATTAATCCTCTGCCTTCGGCTCAGGCCATGATCCCAGGCACCTGGGATCAAGTCCCGTGTCAGGCAGCCTGCTTCTCCCTCTTCTGCTGCTCCTCCTGCTTGTGCTCCTTCTCTCTGTCAAATAAATAAGTAAAATATTTTAAAAGAAGAAGGAGGAGGAGGAGGAGGAGGAGAAATGAGGTACTGAAACAAGCTACAACCTGGCTGAATCTTGAAAACATACTAAGGGAAGGAAGCTAGTTTCGAAGAACCACATATTATATGACTGACAGGAAATTTCCAGAACAAATGTATAGAGACAGAAAGTACATTAGTGACTGACAAAGTGGAAATGGGGAGGGAGAGGAGAATAGCAATTGGCTGCTAAGAGGGTTTCTTTTAGGAGAAACAAATATGTCCTAAAATTAGATTGTGGTGATGGTTGTACAACCCTGTGAATATACCAAAAAAACCATTGCATGGTACATGTTAAATGGGTGAGTTGTATGGTATAGAATTATATCTCAATAAATTGAAAGGTTTTCTTATGATTATGAAAGGCCCACCAGTGTGAGACGCTGAGCAGAATGGCACAAGGGACAGAATGTCGGTTTGGAAGTTCAACCCATCTGAGTCCAAATATTCTGCTGCTTATCAATTGCGGGGCCGCAGGTGAATTACTTGAATTCTCTGCTATTTCTTTTGTTTGCTGTAAAATGAAGATAATAATTCCTCTTATGGGACTGTTTTTTGAGTAACATTTATTCAAAAAATACTTATGAAACAGTCATTATGGTCCAGGCACTGTTCTAGACTGGGGATATGGCAGTGACCAGGACAGTCAAGGTTCTCTACGTTACATCTCACACAAAAAAATTGAGATTTTTACAAATGAAATCTCTGCAATGTTAAATATTGTCAACTAACTTAAAATATTCTCCCTGCTCTCTTTCTCTCTCTCTAAAAAAAGGGGGGGTGCACATGAGTGACTCAGTTTGTTAAATGTCCGACTCTTGATTTCTTCTCAGGTCATGGTCTCAGGGTCCTGAGATAGAGCCCCACGTCTGGGTGTGGGGCCTGCTCGAGATTCTCTCTCTCCCCTTCCTTTGGCCCCTCCCCCATCTCTTTCCTAAAAAAAAAAAAAATTAAAAACAATATAAGCCAATACTGTGCCAAACACATCTGTGAGCCAAATTCTGTCTTTGGATTGATAGTTTGTGACCCCTGATACAAGCTTTTCACATGGTGAGTTTCTAGAATATTGGTCACTTGGCCGAACCTTAGCACTCTCAGTCTGCTCCCATATGCTGCCCAGCCCCAACCGAGGAAACATTTCTCAAAATTCGAGGAACTCATCCCGGCAAGTCATAGAACCAGGCAGTGGCCTGGACCCCATCTCCATAAGATGCTGCACCCCATCTCACTGACCCAGTGGGGTCCCCTCCAATTTGCATGCCTGGGCTGAACTGGCTCTCTACACCATGGGTTTGGAAGACACTGTGCTTTGTATGCTTTTCCAGATCATCCAACATTCCCCTTACGGCTTCTGTGGGAGGTCAGGTTAGGGCACAGTCTTACCTGTTAGGGTTTAGACTCTTTCCTTTTCATTTGCCTGCTGATATCTATGACTTCAGCAGTTTTGGCCAAGTGTGTAAGTATGCAGTAGCAGTACCGCACGTTCTTTCCCAGAACTCAGTAATAGGTAATTAATTTAATCCAGGCTAATTCTCTAACATAGTCCTGACCTCAGAAAAGAAAGAGAGTTTTAGATCCATCTTGTAGCTCTTCAATTCAGAGTCAAATAACTTCACATTGCTTGTTTATCTATCACCAGGGCAGCTGAATTTAATGCTCTGGGAAGAGGGAGTCTAGAGAGAGGATTCAGGAAATCAAACCCATCTTCATTGGACCATATTACCCCGTCACCACCAAACTGTTGTTGGGATTACTTCATCCTATACAGTCATGGTTTCCCTAATGCCCCTAAGTTTGAGACTCTCACAGTCAAAAGCTAAGAAGAGCACATCTGACTTCAAAAAGTTTTCGCAAAGACAATTCGATGTTCTAGAAAAAATGGTGTGCTCCAGCTTAAATTCCCTTCTGCTACTACTAATTTGGGTCAGACTCTGTGCAGATTACCACCCTGAGCTTTACTTTGATTATTTGTAACATGAAAAGCAGAATTATCTTATAGATCTATTGCTGTAGTTGTCAACCTGATTGCATATTATAATTGCTTTTTTAAAATAGTCGCAGCCTGTGCCATACTTACTTCCAGCAAGTTAAGACAGAATCTCTGAAGGTGAACTCCAGACATCCGTAGATTTTAAAGGCTTCACGAGTCATTTTAATATGCAACCAGGATTGAAAATAACTGGTAAGGATGAAACAATGTTGCTTGTGTGAGGCAGGTGCTCCACAGTCCCTTCTTATTCCCCAGTTTAAGTTTCAAACCAAAAGTTGATGTACTTTTGGTGTGTGTTCTAAGATTGCACCACTAGGTGTCGGTTTGACCATACAGATTGGTTCTTAGGAGCTTCCGGTTACCTGTTGTCAGGGTAACGACTGAGTGTACCATGAGCATAACTCTGTGTTGAGTACCGGCTTTATGCCAGTCACAGTGCTGATGACTCTTTTTTTTTCTTTTTTTAAAAATTATTTTTATTAACATATAATGTATTGTTTGCCCCAGGGGTACAGGTTGTGAATCATCAGGCTTACACACTTCACAGCACTCACCATAGCACATACCCTCCCCAATGTTCATAACCCAACCACCCTCGCCGCACCCCCACCTCCCCTCAGCAACCCTGTTTGTTTTGTAAGATTGAGAGTCTCTTATGGTTTGTCTCCCTCCCGATCCCATCTTGTTTCATTTTTTCCTTTCCTATCCCCCAAGCCCCCTAACTTTGCCTCTCAAATTCCTCATATCGAGGAGATCATATGATAATTGTCTTTCTCTGATTGACTTAGTTCGCTCAGCAAAATACCTCTACCCTCTAGCTCCATTCATGTCATCACAAATGGCAAAATTTCATTTCTTTTGATGGCTGCATAGTATTCCATTGTAGGTATATACCACATCTTCTTTATCCATTCGTCTGTTGATGGACATCTAAGTTCTTTCCATAGTTTGGCTATTGTGGACATTGCTGCTGTAAACATTTGGGTGCACGTGCCCCTTCAGATCACTACATTTGTATCTTTAGGGTAAATACCCAGTAGTGCAATTGCTGGGTCGTAGAGTAGTGCTGATGACTCTTAAAACATGTGATTTCTAATCCTCTATCAAGTGGGCAAGGCAGCTGTTGCCCCAATCGTGAGGAAGCAGAGGATCAGAACGATTGTTTCTTGTACAGGACGTAGTCAAGCTTCATTCATTCATGTTTTTGTTCAAAACCACTTATTAGGAGCAAGGTACTGTATGTATCTGGTTATTATGGATCCAAAGGTGAATAAGGCACAGTAATTATTCTCTGGAAGTCCATTTCTACCATTAAAATGAATATTTTAATTTTAATCAATGAATATTGACTTTTAATATTCAATATTATATTTAATTATATATTGATTTTAATATCTTAATATTTATATTTTGATTTTAATATTCAATATTATAATTAATTTTATTAAATATAATTTAATTATACTCATATATAATTATATTTAATATTCAATTATATTTATATATTATATATTCAATTGTATTTATATTTAATCAATACTAATTGATTAAAAATACTGAATGAACTGAATAAATTAATATCCAGCACTCTGCTAAACACTGCAGAAAGAGCCACAAGGGAAATGTTTTAAGTCTGCACCTTACTCTGATAAGAAAATCTGAATGTTTCCTTCCAAAGGTAGTGCCATGTTCTAAAACACCCCAGCTGATTCATCCCTATGGTGAGAAAGTCTCAAATCTTGGAGAAGTTTCTAGATGATCAGGGACCAGAGTATTGCTGTCCTACTGGATTTGATCAGTGGATCCAGAGTCTAAAGGCTGCTTTGGAGCTTGTTCCATGTTACAAGGGAACCAACTGTGCCTAAGCCACTTGACAATTAGGATCACGGGGATTATCAGGCTGGGTCAAACCCATAGGCCATGGGATAGTCTCTTACCTTGTAGGAAAGGTTATTTGAACAGTGGAACTTAAACCTGGCTATGAATCAGAATCACTTGGGATAGCCTTAGCAAAAATAACATATGGATCCCTGGGTCTTACTCCAGCCTAGTGAAATGAAATCCTTGCAACTAAGAGAGGGGCCTGGAACTGTGATATAAGACCAGGTCTGAAAAATGGCTGGTTCATTCATATATGGCTCTGTAATTTATATATTTACTGTATTCTGATTATATTCTCTCCCTGGATACAAAGGTCATGCATTTATTATTTACAATGTAAAGTTATATTCTTTTTTATCAGTACTAAGCCTATTTCCACTGGAAGTTTGTAAAGGACATTGAAATCCTAGAATCTGTGGATTTCAGAGATGAGTCCATGTTGACCTTGCCCGTGCTCTTTGTGATACTGTAGATTTGGCTTAGCTTTCCCTCTCAAACAGGCCTACCAGTCACATGCCTGTGCTTGTGATTGTTTGTTTGTTTGTTTACACGCTGCTCTGTCTTTACCAAGTGATGCGTTCTGCATCAGCTGGACAACGTTTGTCCACTTTGTGCAATAACAGAAAAATAATATCTGTTCCTGTGATAATTGTGACCTGCGGTGGCTGCTGCTTAGGTCAGGCAGGAAAGGTAAGTACTTGTTGTAGATTTGGGTTAAAGTCTTATTATGAGTCTAGACAGCCTGCTAACTTGGAAGAGATCAGGAAAAAGAATATACTTTTACTGCTTTTATTTATTTATTTATTTATTTTTTATTTTTTTTATTTACTGCTTTTATTGCTCAATGACTAACATCCCTTTGGAATGACAATCTGGATGGTTTGCAGAAAAGAAACCAGAGAAGTGAGTGGGAGTATTTATAAGAAAGTATACAAAATGTTGAATAAGAGAAGACTACCAGGGTCACATACCTGCCAAATGAAAAGGGTTCTGATTTAACTACTTCCTTTAAAACAAAAAGGCTGAGTGGTTGGAGATGGAGAGCCACAATTGGGATGATCATTTTGGAATCTCCAACTGTCCCTTGATGAGTCAATGTTTCTTTTTTTAAAAAATTTGATAGACAGGGATCACAAGTAGGCAGAGAGGCAGGCAGAGCGAGAGAGAAGCAGGCTCCTCGCTGAGCAGAGGACCCTGGGATCATGACCTGAGCTGAAGGCAGAGGCTTTAACCCACTGAGCCACCCAGGCGCCCCTGAGTCAATGTTTCTAGGTGGCCTTACGTACATGTGAAAAAGAGAAAGAGAGGAGGAAGAGAGTTGGGGAGAGATATAGAGAGGGAGAAGCACGATCAGGTCATAGCTTGCACACCCCTTTAGGCAAGTGAAGTCTGGCCAGGATCCATCTGCACAGAAAAAGTATTAGAGTTTGGTTGGAAATTTCTAATACTCCAGAGATGAGATTTCTAGTTGTATTCCTTGCGAACTGCAACAATGACCCTGTTCTCAGCTAAGCTTGTTAGGAAGTAGATCCCTAGGTCCACCCCAGATGAAAACACTGTGGCCTCTGATTCCAGTACAGTAGCCCAAAGAAGCTCTGGCTTCCTTCCATATGATGGAACACTCGACATAATAACTTTTCCTCTAGAGATTTTGTGGCATCTCACAAACATCTGCCCATCCCCTGGGCAGCTGACTAAGCCACATCTCTGACATGCGTCTTTCACTTAAGGTCCTCCTGTAAATCGATGACTGGGCTGAAAATAGCATGTGGGCCTCCTGATTTGAGGTCTCACACTCAGCGCCTCCTCCTCTTGGCTACCCTCAGTCTTAAGCAGTTTGTGGGGCTCCCACAGGGCCTGTGTGTCAGATCTGCCTGCTTCTTTGCTGTTGTCCCCTCCCACTGACTCCATTTCTGGTTTCCTGGTGTCCTGGCAACTGGGCTCTGCCTCGGTTGTCTGGGATGCAAGAACTGTTGAAGAACCTACAGAAATTCTTCGTGTCTTGTCATCCTTCCTCCCAGTTTGCCCCTCCCCCCACAGCCGCCGGGCCATGGAAGTACCCAAGTACCCTATCCTCAGCTTATTCTTCCTCTTTCCCTAGCTCCAGCCTCCCCTCCCCTCAGCAACAGGAATCCACAGGCCCAGAGCTTGTGAGGAAGGAAGGAATGGGAAGGAAAAGTCTTTCTTTCTTTTTTTTTTTTTTTCTCTCAGCTTGCCCTCTTGTTCCCAGGGAAGGAGCTGAGGTCATGAATGTTGGCCTCCATGGGAAGAATTTTTGCTTCTATCACTTACCCTGAGGGAGTTAGTGGTTTGTTTGTTTGTTTGTTTGTTTATAATTCGGAGGAGGGATGACTCAGTGCAGACCTTTGAAGGGAAATCCCTCTCACAGTCTGAGGGCCGCCATGGGCCCTGTATTTGAATTTAATATCCAAACCAGAAAGGTTTCACTGACTCAGAGGAAACTGAGCTCTCCCTGTCCCCAGTGTTGGCAACTCTGGACAGAACTTGCCCCAAAAGGAGCAAATCTGTCTAGGAAAGTCCAACATAGACAGGCAGTGGGATTTCAAATTCAGGGTGCGGGGATGGGCCCATATCCATTGGTGGAGGGCCTTATTTAGCCTGTGCTTTACCCTACTAATTACTGTAACCACTAGTGATCGTTACACGATAATTAGCACATGCCTTTTTTATAATTCCCAGAGCACCACCCCAGAATAAATGATGGTGTAGGGTGGCGAGGCTGCTCCTCGAGACGACTCCTGACTCATTCATTCACTAAATATTTGGAGAGCTACTGCGGGCCAGGCCCTGCGCTCAGCAGCTAGGAGCAGCATGGATGTGGTTCTTGGTATCACAATAACATGCTACAGAAGGGCGAGGCACTAAGCAAATTTACACGTGGGCTGTGTGAATCAAATGTGGAAAGGTAGCGTGTGTGATGGGGGCAACCCAATTCAGTGTGGCTGGGAAAGGGGGTGTCAGAAGTTTCCCCTGTAGTAGTAACTTCGAAGGTAACATCTGGAAGGTAAGTAGGGACTAGTCATGGAATCCAACTGAGGGCAAACTTCTACAGTATTTGTATAATTTCCCCAGAACATAATGTTATACCCAAAGTTGCCTCCTCATGTTAGCCCTGGAAGGTAACTCCGAGGCTGTGTCAAATTCAGCGCACCCCAAATTCAGCTGCTTCTGTACAATGGGACGCTACCTTGGAAAAGCGTGAAATTCCATACAAATGGAGGATGTTATTATTGTGACCAACTAGAGAGAGTGCGTCGGGGAGGAAGACGGTACCAGGGAAACCGGCGAGCCCTTCAGGTTCTTCAGTTTCCACACCCAAGCCCAGTTCTCTGTGCCCTTGGAAGGGTCTGGGTCTGAGACGGGAAATATGTTTGTCTGTCTCCTCTTGAACAACAACATCATTCTTATCAGCTGCTGCCCTGAGAAGACACTGATGTCCTCTTGCAGGAAACTAACAGGAAAAGAGAGAAAGCCTACCACTGAATACACTTCCTGAGTGCAAAATGAAATGGCCGCTGTTCTGGCTGCCTGTAGGAAAGGGCTGAGTAAATAAAGACACCATCCCCATTGTGTAGTCAGGCTTCCTGGGGGCAAGTCCTCACCTCCCCACCCCTTCTTTCCTTTCTAAAATTGGCCATCCCGCAGAGGAGCCAGCAGAGGTTTTCTCTGGCTACTGAAAGTTCTCGAAACTGGCAAGGCTCCTCTTTCTCAAACACAGAGGAAACACAGAGTTAGAAGGAGAGAAGACAACAGTCACAGGAAGGGGAACTTGATATTGCTACACACCTCTCCTCGAACCTCACAGAACTTTCCCAGCAACTTCTGCTTTGAATATTTCCCTGCACAAATCTGGCAATGTCTGCAGATGTGTCAGGGGGCAAAGGGTCCAGGGCTAGAGCATCTCTGAAACGCCACGGGCCTGTTTAAATCACAGCAACACAGGTGATTTGATGTGAAGGCCGAGGTATAAACTGTCATCCCCTGTATTTACTGAGCTCTAACGGCCTAGCATCACAGCAGTAATGGTGAGAAGGTGATCGTTCCTCAAGAAACTGTTCCAGTCTAAAGGATCCTAAGGCATTTCCTTGGGAGGATTGTTTTTTCTTCCTCATGGGAACACGGACAGAAGCAAAGAACATGTACACTTACTGGGCAAGAGGAAAAGGGGTTGGGGGAGAGACAGTGATTGGGAACAGATACCCTTGGCCTAAAAAGATTTGATCAGCTGAGTGGTGCCCTGGGACCTTTGTCTTTCTATAGTGTTACTGATCTAAAGATTATTTATACTCTAGGAGCCCCCCCCCCATTTTTCTCATATAATCATGAGTGAACCCTGAGAAATTATTCAAAGCCAAAATAATGGGGTTTCCTTGATTATAGTTCCTCCTTACTCTGGCCACAGGCCAACCCTCCATATCCTCTTTCCTTATAAGGAAGCCAGCTTCGACCCAGCCCTGCTGGCTCACTCCAGCCTCCTAGCTCTATTTCTTTCACATTGCAAACTGGACTCTCTTCCTCCCACTTTCTTTTTTTTTTTATTAGTATTATTAAAATTTTGTCTTAAGTCATCTCTGCTCCCAACATGGGGTTCGAACTCATGACCCTGAGACGAAGGGCTGCACGCTCTTTGGACTCATCCAACCAGGGGCCCGTCTTCCTCCCACTTTCACGTTACAAAACTGTTCTTCCTTTAGTCTTTGGTTCTTATTGCTCCCAACCCCAGTCCTCTTGGGGGTCCTACCTCATGTACAGAGAATGTATGAGATCCCCTTTCTCTTATCTTCAGCTAAGGACTGACTTAGCAGGTTTTTTTTTTTGAAAGGGACAAAGTCCATAGAGCCAAGTCCCTGCTCATTCCAGGAACATTACCCCCTCTCTGGAACTTCCATGGAGCCAGACTCAGACTTCTGCATAGAGGAGCTGGAGCCATGATTAGCCCACCTTGCTGATTTTGAGGATACATTTCTTAGCATAGAGCAGACAGGAAATTAGGCTGGAGTTCAGCTTTGTTGGCCATATTTTATGAACCCCAAATCCAGCATTACAATCTGGCAAGTGTAGGGTACACATAGATAAATGAGACAAAATATTTGAAAATAAATCCATCCTGAAAAAGTTAACGTAATCATAGCATATCCAGTAGCTTGAAGAGGAAACCAGTTATCACATACTCATGTGACGTTAATAGCAACTAATGGCTACTGAGTACATATTATGTACTCAGTACTTCCTGACTTATGTAGATTATCTCATTTATTCTTCATAAAGGCTTTGCTCTAATAGCTAGAAAGGAGAAAATCAATCATCCCATTACATTACTATATGTACTGTTATATTAATAGTAATAATAGTTATTACGTATGCCAGTTATATACTATATGCCAGGCCCTGAATTGAACACATTCTCTCATTTAATATTTATTATTATTTTTTAAGGATTTTATTTATTTATTTGAGAGAGAGAGGGAGAGACTGCAAATACAAGTAGGTGGCTGGGGCAGCGGGAGGAGAAGCTCCCTGCTAAGCAGGGAGCCCAATGTGGAGCTCGATCCCAGGACCCTGGGATCATTACCAGAGCTGTAGGCAGACCCTTACCCGACAGAGCCACCTAGGCACCCCTCTCATTTAATCTTTAAATGAAACCAACAGAGAAGTATTATTATTTCCTAAGGTAGGCTAATTCTTGTTGTTGTTTAGAGGCTGGGGAGGGGCAGAGGGAGTAAGAGACAGAAAACGCTAAGCAGGCTCCTCACCCAGCAGTAGCCCAACAGCAGGGGTCCATCTCACAATCCTGAGATCACCAGCCTGAAATCATGACCTGAGCTGAAAGCCAGAGTCAGAGGCTTAGTCAACTGAGCCACCCCGGCACCTCTAAGGTATGCTAATTCTAAAGTGGCCCCAGTGAGCCTCCTCTTGGTATTTATATTCTTGCATAATAGAATGTGGCAAAGTGATGGGATATCAGTTTTGTGATTAGATTACAAAAGACAATGCCTTCTGTCTTGCTAGCAGTCTCTCTCTTCATGACCCTCCCTCTTGCCCTCTTGCTTCCTTACTCTAATGACATAAGCTGCCCTGTTTTGAGATGTTTCATGGAGAGACCTTCATGACAAGGTACGGAGGCTCATGAGGACCTAAGGCCTTAGCCTCAAGCCTATGAGCTACTGACTTCTGCCAACAATGACGTGAACCCGCTGAGGACAGACCCATTCCGACGGAGCCTTCAGATCACTGCAGCCTTGCAAGACACTCAGAACCAAAGGACTCAGTTAAGGGGCATCAGAATTTCCACAGAAATGGAGATAATAAATGTTGATTTAAGTTACTAAATTTGGGGGTAACTTGTTATGCAGCAAAAGATAACTAACACATCCCATTTTGTAGAAGAAGAAACTGACGCTTGGGGAACATGGATCAAATTTCCCAAAGTCACACGGCCGTAAAAATGGCAGAGCCAGGATTTGAACACCTTTAGGTTGAAGAGTCTTAGCTCCGGGGCGCCTGGGTGGCTCAGTGGGTTAAGCTTCTGCCTTTGGCTCAGGTGGTGATCTCAGGGTCCTGGGATGGAGCCCCACATCAGGCTCTCTGCTCGGTGGGGAGCCTGCTTCCCTCTCTCTCTGTGCCTGCCTCTCTGACTACTTATGATCTCTATCTGTCAAAAAAATAAAATCTTTTTTTTAAAAAAAGAGTCTTAGCTCACAAATCTACTTTCTTACGTAATTCTAAGAGATTGGAAAAGTGGAGTTCTAGAAGGCATTCTACTCTCTGAAATCTTTGGAGCGTAGCCATGTTTCCAGGAAACTCTTTGTGTGTGGAACAGGGATGGACAAAAGTTTAAATGGTGCTCAAAAGCCCACTCCCTGCTGCGGAAGAATGGCTGGTCCACCCACAGATCTAGTGATAGTAACCCGGGGCTGCATTCAACAGCATAAAGGCAGAGCTAAGAGAGGCGGCCCATCCATTTTATAAGCACTCAAGCTATCTTATCTCTAAAATGCAAGGTGGGTAAAAGGGTATACAATTTTTTCTTGAGGATGAAAATGCACGCATTACATAATGAAGAGGTCTGGTGTGCTATTTAAAAATCATATGGGGGCGCCTGGGTGGCTTAGTCAGTTAAACATCCAACTCCTGGTTTCAGCTCAGGTCCTGATCTCAGGGTTGCGAGACTGAGTCATGTGTCGGGCTCCATGCTCACTGTGGAGTCTGCTCGAGATTCTTTCCCTCTCCTCCCCTCCTGCGCCCCCCCCCCCAATAAATAAATAAAAATCTTGAAAAAAAAATCTTATGACCTCTAGCATTGGAAAGCAAATGGTTTTGCCTGAGAGAAACCAATTTTCACTTTTTTTTTTTTTAATCTTTTCCCATCCATGGAAGAAGCCTTGAACTTTGAAACCACAGTGCTTTGTTCCAGCATGGATAGTAGCTTGGCATTCCTCCGTGTTGTATCTCTCCAGTTTGAGAGGGTGAAAACATCTTCTGGACAGTTTCCCTTTCTTTTCAGTTTCCCGAGCTTCATGCCAGTGGTCACCTTTATAAAATCAAATAAAGATATTCTTGTTGGTTGGCTGAATAGATCTTGTCAGCTTTGCCCTGATGCCAGAGCAGCAGGTTTTGGAGCTCAGGGAGGACTTCCAAGTGGCAGTAGAGCAAAGATCCCATAGGGTAAAGTTCGGATATGGTTCTTTGAGCCAGCGACAGAGGCTGCACTCCGTTGGTGTCATTGTGTAACCTGGTGTAAAGTCCACAGCAGGGGGTGGGGGGTAGGACTCTAAGCCAGTTCAGCAGTCTGCGGCCTCTTGGCTCTGTCTAGCTCTCCTTACTCTATTCTCTGCTGGCTTTCCCCCACCCCCCACCCCCCATCCCTTCATCCCTGTCCTTCTCCATCTTCAGGGATCCCTAATTCAGGGAACTATCTCTTATCAAATCCTTTGGCTTGCTTCCAACTACTAGAAGCAGGCAACTTCTGCACTCGTCTGCTCTCTGAATGATTTTCTTCTCTACCAGATACGTTTGTTTCTCTAATCCATTTGGAATTGTGCGTAGAATCCAAGGAAGGGGTGGGAGAAACCCAAAACCCCCCAGAAAAGAGCTTTTCCCTTGTGAGATTGCCTCTTGGACTAAAAGAGCGAAGAAAGGAAACCAGGATTCTGCCCCTTGGAAAAGTGACGTGAGGAAAAGAGGGCAGAAAGTAATGTCAGCATGCACTGGAGCCCAGGGCAAATCGTGCCACTCCTTAGACATCAGGACATCACTCCAAGTCCTTCATTGTCTACTTAATCAGGATTTATAAAGTCTGTTTTTGCCTTTAATATACCTGCTATCCTGGTCTTGCTCAAGTGGCTCTGAGCAGATATCATCGGCACCACCTCCACTGTGAGCCTCACAACACAAAGATGCAGACGCCCCAACTCCAGTGTTCTTGCTTTCTAAAGTGGGGTCTTAAGAGTAGTGAAGAGGGGCGCAGGGGTGGCTCATTGGGTTAAAGCCTCTGCCTTCGGCTCAAGACATGATCCCAGGGTCCTGGGATCGAGCCTCACGTTGGGCTCTCTGCTCCGAGGGGAGCCTTCTTCCTCCTTTCTCTGCCTGCCTCTCTGCCTACTTGTGATTTCTCTCTCTCTGTCAAATGAATAAAATCTTTAAAAAAAAAAAAAAAAAGTAGTGAAGACATAGCACCAGAAAGAAAAGAGAGTCTGTCTGGCTGGCTGAATTACCTTAGAAGGTCTCCTTGTGCGTGCAAAATCAAAATTTTATTTATTTATTTTATTATTTTATTTTTTAAAGCTTTTATTTATTTTTTGACAGAGAGACAGAGAGCGAGCACAAGCAGGGGGAGCACTAGGTAGAGGGAGACAGAGAAACAGGCTCTCTACTGAGTAGACAGCCCTGATGTGGAGCTCAATCTCAGGACCCTGGGATCATGATCTGAGCTAAAGGCAGATGCATACCCAGCTAAGCCACCCAGGCACCTCCTGCACGGACTTCAATAACACAATAAATAGCTTTTTTGGTGGATCAAAGAATGTTCCTTAAAACCTCCCTTCTTGAAGATTTTTTTTTCTCTTCTTCCTGGATTGAAGATGTTTGTTTTACATTTCTTATCTGATTTTCACAGGGAATGGTAGCGGTAGAAGTGTATATATGTACGTATGAGTGAAAACATTTATGAATGCTTTTTTTTTTTTTCAGTGTATGGGCTAGAATGAATAGCTGACCTTTGTGGCAGTATTCCTAGTTTTGTGATAGTAGTTTTGTTGAGTTCCTGAACTTGATGGCAAGTCCTCTTAGTGAGACTGGCATAATTCTATGTTCTCTATGGCACCAAGTCACCGTGATTGTACAAGAGCCATTATTACCCAAAGTACCATAATAATGCCCATGCCCTCCTATGACGTAATTGTTTCCTATCTGCCAGGACATTAATTGCCTTCTAACTTGCTCTAAAATTGGTAGGTAGGGCAGACTGCCAAGACTAGAGAGAAGAAAACTGGTAATATATGAAAAGGCTGTGTAAAGGACATACTGATACCTCCTTCTCATTGGGGAATCTTCACATTTGCATGTTACTTCATTTGTTATGGATTTTAGCTCAGGCTTGCCTTATGTCTTGGCTTCTACCTTATCATGGTCAATGTCTGATCTTTCCTTTAACTGAATGATTCAGACATCTCTGAAGTTATTTTGTCTTTTTCACTTTCCATTTACAGGCTTTTTATGAGTCACTGAATTGAAGGGGAGGTTATTTCTAAATTGGAAGGTGAGGATGAGGGAAGGGGGAGGAAAGTTCCGGAAAATAACCAGGAAAAGACACCTTATTGTTATAGTTACTGGGGAATGATTTCCGCTTAGTTTGGTGATAGGTGGTTTATTAAAACTTGACTAAAAATATAAGCTAGAAAATAGACAATTTTTCCCCCCTGGATAACAGTGCAGTTTTAGACTATTTGTAGCTTGCTCTGCAAAGGACAGAAGAGTGAATAGAAGAGATGTGGGACAAAGAGTTAGCAGGAAGAACAAAGGGGCAAAGCACAAAATTTCTAAAGTCCAGATTCTCAGTTCCACAGAAGTTCCCAACCATAAGGTAATGCTTGTGAAGAGGTACCTCTTTGACTGTCCCAATCCATCCCTGGGTATGTTTCACGGTCCATGGGTTTGTGCATTATAGGTAGAGTTGTAAGGAAGGTACATTTAAATCTGACTTAGACATTTAAAGAGTAATCAGGCCAGCATTTTATTATTTAGGAGCAGGAAAAGTGGGTGGAAATGAAAAAGAAAAGCAAAATCTAATGATGGATATATTTCTAGGAGCACAAGAGTTTTTATAGCAACACCAGATTTCTCAAAAATGCCTACTGTGACTTGTACCCGAATGAATAAAAAACGCAATCATTTATTCTTGTGCATTGTGCCAATGTAAGAAAAGGGCTGCAATTCATCCAATGGTCCTAATTTAGACTGTTAGGAAGAGGAGAGGTTGGGGAAAAAAAAGACAAGCTTTTCAAGTATCTGACACACATCTAGTATGGCTATTTAAGAACTGCTGAACATAAAAATCAAGTTGGGAGAAGGTGGGAGGAACTGAATTCTCATTTCCAGAGCATCACAAGGGTAGATGTGGTGCGTTTAGTCCCAACCTGCCGATGGTGGCTGCTTGGTCACTTGACAGGAGCCAGCTAGGGCTGAGTCTGAAAGCTAGAGAACGCTCAACACGCCACTCCAGTTTATTAACGACGTTTTACTGGCAACAGAAGCCACTGATTTCTGCTAAATAAACGGTTGTGCTTTGCCCTTTAGCATGGAGACTTCTGGAAAGAACTTCAAGGAAACTGAGTACATTTGGGACTTTCAAGAAGAAATTTTTATCTGTGTGCTTTCCTCCCAAGGAGTTGGAAAACACGCCTCAAATACAATCTCTGATGTTGGTATTTTGTTAAGTATTACCCTATAAACTAGCAGTGATAAACTTCTCTTTATAGGAAGGAAACTGGCGAAAGGGATGGGTATACCGCGTGAATTCTACAACAAAGAGTTAACCCCTCCCGGGTAACCTCGGCTCTGAGCGTCTGCCCGTTCCTTGCTTTCTACTGCGCAACCAAACTGTGCCCGAGCTTGAACCAACCATGACCATCACATCCCTTGCCAGTTGACTTAACAGACGCTTTTGGCAGCCTATCATAACTTCGAACTGCCCAACCATCAACCAATGACAACTAGAGCTTGGTCCTGGGCTCTCCGGGTCCGAACGGGGGCTAATACCGGGTCCCGGAAAAGGGGCGGTGAGGAAGCTATGACGGACGGCTGCGCTCGGCCAATCAGGACAGAAAACCGCCTCCCCACTATCCAATGGAGAGGTAGAAAGTATGAAATGGGGTGGGCCTGTTGTCATGGGGGAGGTGGTGGCGCTTGGTGGCTACTGGCGGCCGAGGTAGAGGCAGTGGCGCTGGAGTTGGTTGGGGGCAGCGTCAGGTGAGTGCCGGTATCGCGGGCTTGGGGTCTGGGGGCCGTCGCGGGGCGGAAACTCCACCTCGGTGCTCCGGAGGCAGAGGCCAGAAGAAGGGGCCTTGGACTGTGGGCCGGGTCGGGCCGGGGCCAGGGCGGCGGCGGCGGCGGCGGCGGCGGCTGCGGCGAGTTCGCGCTGACTGGGCTGGTGGGAGAATGGCCCGGTTCCCGGCGGCGGAGTTCGGGTTGGCAAGATAGGCTGGGGCCGGACCCTAGTGTTTCTGGTCTGGAGCTCTCTTGGGACGTCCCGCTGCTTGGGTCTGGGGCACTGAGCGGCGGCCGGTGTGTGAGGGGTAAAACCCCTCGGGAGACGGGAGCGGACGGGGTCCTGGGCGGGGGAGGGGGTGGATGACCCGGGGTGACTGGCAACGACCTGGTCCGAGGACCAGGTGACTTGGGAATACGCACCCAGCACAGCTTGGGTGCGAGGGAGCAGAGGAACCCGGGAATCCCAGGAGCGGCCCGAGCGGGGAGAGCTGGGGGGCCAGGAAACTGGGAGTGGCCAGGGTCCGAGGGAGCCGGGAGACCGCGGGCGGTCAGGGTTCGGAGTGACAGTGGGCGGCCTGGGTCCGAGCGAGGGGGTCGAGGAAAGGCGGGTTGCGGGGGGGAGGGGTTTGCTGGGGACCCGCTGGGGACCCTCTGTGGAGGGCAACTGTCGGAGGGTGGAGGGCTCCCGGGGGAGTCCGGAGCCGCGGGTTTTAGGAGGGTGGGACCTGTGGAGACCTTGAACAGCTGGGCTTGAGCCGGAGCGCCCTGCCCCCACTGCTGGTCTGGGATGGGATACCCAGGACTGGACTGGGAGCTCCTGGTCTGAGGATCCGCGGGGGATCAGGGATCCTCGAGGAGTAGCTCGGATTCGATACTAGGGTGAGGGGGTCTACTGGGGAGTGGAAGTTGTCTCAGTTGGAGAGAAGTCAAGCAAAATGACACAGGGGTGGGCGGGGAGAAATAATTTCCTTGTAGGAAGCGCGTAGTTAGATAGGGCGTAGTTGGAGGGAACGAGAAAGTTGGTCAGGAAGAGAGTGGTGGTCTTGTGGAAACTGGCCAGAATAGTAGGTGGGAGAAATTAGCATTGTGGCCATTAGTAGATTTTAAGGACTAAAGAAATAGAAGAAACTTTGGCTTCGTATATACTCAGATGTAAGAGAAAAAGCGCCTAAAAGGGTTAAGTGGCTTGCGTTCCAGTGCTTTAGGAAAAAAATGTTTTAGAATGACACCAGTGATTAGAAAATGAGGACGTTGACGGAAGGGTGAATTTGAAAGGGAAAAGAAGAGAAGTAGCTGAAACTAAGGGAGTAAAACGGGGGACTTGATCAGAAAGAGGGGAGTCATGAAAGGATGGACATACCCTGGCCAAATTACAAATAAATTTGAATTCAAGTTCCACCACTTAGCTTGGACAGTTTAACCTCTCTGTGCAAGTTTCCTCGTCTGTATAATAGGGATAATAATAGTCTCTATTTCATAGGGTTGTTTTTTCACATGAGTTAATGTTTGTAGAACTTTGAGAATAGTGGCTGCCACGGAGTGAGTGAGCCGTGGGTACTTACTGACTGGATTGTTAAATAAAGGAAAAAGACCAGGGATTTTTTATGCTGTGGTTCTCAAACCTTAGTTTACACCAGAAACATTTTGGGCTTGGTAAAATACGGACTGCTGGCCCCCTCCAGAGTTTCTAATTCAGTAAGTTTGGAGTGGGTCCTGCGAATTTGCATTTATCTCAGGTGATGCTTTTGTTGGTCAGAGGATCACACTTTAAAAACCACTTGCTTCCATGAAAACAATAATAATGTAGCAACCTTAAAATATCTGTGTCTCCTGCTAGAGACAAGTGGAGGCAGATTGCCAGAATGACCCAAATATAAGGGATACCCTCTGAGAAGCCTGTGTTTTTCAAACTGTGGATCATGATTTATTAGTAATTTATAAAATCAAGTTAGTGGGTTACCATGGCATTGAAAATAAAGTGAAATAGAACAGAATTGCAGTTTCCTTGGTAAGGAAAAGTATTGTTTGGGACATTTTTCTCATATATGTGTGTTCTAGGTCACAATGTAAAATGTATTTCTTACAGGCAAAAGAGTTTAAAAAACTGTTTTGAGCCATGCAGTGCAGCAAAAGTGACCCTTCAGGAGGGGGTTTTTAGGACTGGGTTTATTATTTATGTCTTTATTTTTCTTTTTTTGGTAATTTGTCTCCGGTGGAGACATTCTATTACATTTATTCTTCTGATTAGGTTTCTCTTATGTTTGCTTGATCACATATTGTGTTGTGCCTCTTTTTAGATACTGAGAATCTTTGGTATGAGGACTTAAGGAAATGTGAGGCAGAGAAATGAAATCGAGTGGTGTTTCTTAGATGTGGTACACCTTTGTTTCACTATGCCTTCTTGTTTATCCTTTCTTTTTATACCACTGTACTGTAAAGCACTGTTTGTAAAAAACCCAAGTATACAATAGACATATTGCTGAAATGGACTGGTTTGAGAAGAGTTCTTGTATAGAAAATAAGCAAAAAACAAGTAAAACCCATTTCAAAGGAGAAAAACAAAGGAGTGTTTCCTTTTTAAAAGAGTGGGAGTTATTTAAAGCTTCTTGTGGCCTTACATTAATACAAAACATATAATATAGAAGCATTTTTAAGGGAATCAGATATACTTTTGTATTTTAGATTTCTAGGTTTCTGAAGAGCGAAGAAAGTGGTAATAATCCACAGTAAAATGCACCTGGGATAGAGGCCTAACTACAAAGTAAATAGTTTATTAAGCAGGAGCTTTTGTTTTGATGTTTTTCTCCCTTGAGAATGAACTGTATGTGGCATGTGTTGTAAATTTAACTTGTTTGAGGGATTTAAGTGTAATCTACAGTAACTTTTTAAAGCTGAAGAATATGTATGTATTTTCTGTGCTGTCTTTGGTTTGATATTTCTTCTATAAAAACCTAGATGGTTTATATTTAGGAAGAGTTGATTTAGGTTAGTTTTTGTGGATATAAGAACTGAGAAAGCAGTATGGAAAACAGAGATTCTTACAGTTTTCCTTAAAATTTTTAATCCAAGGGATTTATGTAACCCTTTCATTAATGTTTTATGAAATTGTAAAGAAACTCTTGGTGTAGCTTTGCATTAGGATTAAAAAAAAATTATTTGAGAGAGAGAGGGAGAGAGGGAGGGAGAGTACATGAGCAGGGGCGGGGGAGAGGGAAAAGCAGACCTTTGCTGAACAAGGAGCCTGAATCAGGGCTGGATTCCCAGGATCCTGGGATCACAGCCTGAGCTGAAGGCGGATGCTTAACTTTCTGAGCTACCCAGAAGCCCCACATTAGGATTTTTTAACATAATTTCTTGTCTCTCAAAAATAATTTCTCTTAGATTTTTATGTTTCATTAAAATTTCAATTTTTGTTTTGAAGACTACAAAACATAAAATCATTACATATTTGAGGGGCGCCTGGGTGGTTCAGTGGGTTAATGCCTCTGCCTTCGGCTCAGGTCATGATCTCAGGGTCCTGAGATCGAGCCCCACATCGGGCTCTCTGCTCGGCGGGGAGCCTGCTTCCCTCTCTCTCTCTCTCTGCCTGCCTCTCTGCTTCCTTGTGATTTGTCTGTCAAATAAATAAATAAAATCTTAAAAAAAAAATCATTACATATTTGAATTGAAAAACACAGTCTTTTCACAGAATAAAATTACTGATTTTTATGACAAAGTTTCTAAGGATGAAAGCTTTTGAATTCCTTGCATTGCATTACATGGAGTATTCCTACCACCAAAATGGTCGTTCTGTAAGGCACTGTGCAGTTGGTGGGCACATTTGTAGAGATCATTCAGTTTTTTACTGACTGATGGAGGAATGTAAAATCTTAATAATTGAGTGTGGGAAAATATGAAAGTTCATTCTTTGTGAACATTCAACCAGTTTGATTACTTGCTTCTTAATAAATGGACTTTATTCAGTCGACTTATTATTCACCCATAATTTAATCACACTTATCTATGAATAGCTCTGATTGCTCAACTTACTTTACAGTGAGATTTGTTAATCTGTAGTTGAATGAATGGTGGTTTTTAAATCCCAAAGAAACTTTATGTTCCAGACTGTACGATTTAGTGAGACTTAATTTCATATATTAAAGAAAATTCAAGTAAATGATTTTAAAAAGTAGAAGTTCAATTAACACTAGTTAATTAAATTTATTTTCTATTTCAGTAGCGTTTTCTCCTCTTTTGTTAATAGCTTCCAGTCTGCTCTCTCTGCTTCTAGCCTTTATACAGTAAACCCTAATGGAAACTTTGGTGCCTGAAAAATCTAGTTTGTAAAAGTAGAGAAACGTGCCTGGTTTTCAGTTTGCTGAGAGAACTACTTTTATCAGGAAAGGTCCTGTGGTAAACGTATCACCTTAAAAAAAAAAGTTTTATTTAATAGAGTACTTGAAAACCAGCATTTTATTTTGGGCTTGCCATAACGTCTATTGTGTTTGATAGATTTTGATTTTCACAGAACGGCTCCTGAATTCTCCCAGTTTCTGAACTCTGATACATGGTTCCTTGATAGGGCTAGAGAGAATGGAAACAGTTGTACTCCTTAAATATTAAAAAAGAATTTTGCTATCTTATTTTTTTTTAATCTTGACATTAAAATAAATCCTTTTGTTTGCCAAGAGAATTTGTTTCAGTAATACAACCTATTGGAAATTTTATTATTAAAGTTAGAAATACTATATAAAGCCTTAGGATACTTGTTCAGATGTGAGACACCGGTTCTGATAAGTAGGATGTCCTTATGATACTGCTATGTATTTTTGAGAATGTAAAATATCCACAGTTGAAATCTTGGGGCAAAAGAAGGATTGAAACTAAGGAAGAATGAGGAGAATACGGACATGTGTTTAAGGAGGAGTCTGGAGGATCTGTAGGAAGTATGTCTAGAGTAGTGAGCCACTCTTGGCAGTTTTCCTAGAGTGACATATGTAAAGGAGGATGATCCTATTTGCAGCATTCTCCCATGGACGTATTTTTTGTTCTGTGCAGTTTCCACTGCTTGCCATGACTCTTCCTTTGTTATCTTCCACTCGGGAAAGCAGGTCAGAATGCAAGTGAATAGACTGAGAATTGCTAGTCCTAGAGGATAGGAGCCTGGGCAGGACCATGTGGAATTAGGAGGCTGGACACTTGTCTCTGCTTCTGTAGCTCTTCCGAATAGGTCCCTAGCAATTGTCCCTAGGCCAAACCATACCACTTGTCCTTCCCAGTGAAGTCTGGGATTAAGCAGTGGGAAGAGACCCCCTGTCATCTAAATGGGTTACCAAGGAGCTGGTGTATTAATAATTAGTGTTCAGTGACTTCCCCTTCTCTCACCACCAAATCTCTGTTTCTCCTCGCTGGCTGATTCCTTATGTTCTCCTAATCAGGATCAAAGTCCTGAGTTCTCTGATTAGATAGCAAAATTTTAATTGTGGTAACTTGTTTATAGTAAGGTACATATAGTTAATTAGGAAAATGATTATCAGATTCTTCTCCAGTTATTTAGGGAGGAAGAAGGATTGAAAGCTGTGGAAAGTCCTGAATAAGGGCAAAGTCAGGGAAGCCAGCAACACAGGGAAATATAATATTAGGTTGACTTCAGAAACTTAAACTTCAATCTTGAGTTCTTGACTCTGTTGTCTTATTTTTAGTACCATCTGTTGAATAACTTGGATCTTTCTTTGAATTCAGTTATATTTTTTGCCTTTAAGTCACAGTAAAATTCTTAATTATTTATACCCAGATTAGCAATGTTATAACTAATTCCTAAATTCTTTTCGGTTTGAAGCATAGCTATGGAACCTGTTAGATAAATTTTTCATTAGATCTTACTTCTGGGTTTTTTTAAGCTAATATTTAAGTATCGAATCTCCTTGGCATTGAGTATCCTTAACATAGTGTGGCAGTTCTCAATCTGCAAATCTTTGAATTGGGGTGGATGTTGTACAGTTAATTCATTTGCTCATCAAATGTTATCTGACAAAAAGTAGTCAGTAGTAGACAAAAGTAGTAAGTTCTAAAAATATAATTATACTTAAAAATATGTATATACTTAGAACTTACTACTTTTATATATATGCATATGCATATGTTATCCATATTATATAAATGTTGAATGAATTAAATTTTTTATTTTGAAGGTTAGACTGAATTCATAGAAGCTTTGGTTGTTTTGACTATTTGCTTTGTCAGTGGATATTGAATATTCAGCTGTTATCATATAGGGATTAGATACTATTTTGACTTTTTAAAAAATTTTAATTTTTTTTTTTACTATTTTGACTTTTAAAAAGGTTCATCCTTTAAAGCTCTTAGCCTGCTTTTTCTATCTTTTCCTTACCCAAATGTGCCATTTTAGAAATCCTAGTATACTTCTGTTTCCCCCAACATGGTGTATGCATTCTTTTTCCTCTCTTTTGGGCAGCTTTATTCAGGTATAATTGACATACAATGAAATTGCAGATGTTTTAGGTATACGGTTTGATGAGTTTTTACCTATTTATCCACCACAATCAAGATAAGGAACATACTTAACCATTCTAAAAGTTTCCTTGTGCCTGTTTATAATCTATCTCTCCCTTTCCACCCTTAGAGGTAACCACTAATCTGTCATAGATTATCTGCATTTTCTAGAATTTTATGTAAAGATAATTGTAGTATGTACTTTTTTTGATAGGGAGGTCTGGCTTCTTTCACTCAACCTAATTTATTTGAGATTTATCCATGTTATTTTGTGCATCAGGAGTTTATTCCTTTTTAATGTGGAGGAGTATTCCAATATATAGTTATATCACAGTTTAAAAAATCTCTTGTTGATAGACATTGGATTTTTTCCAGTTTTTGGCTGTTCACACAAAGCTGTTATGAACATTCCTGTACAAGTTTTTTTTTTTTTTTTTTTTAAAGATTTTATTTATTTATTTGACAGGCAGAGAGAGAAGGGGAAACACGCTCCCTGCTGAGCAGAAAGCCTGATGTGGGCTCAATCCCAGGACCCTGGGATCACAACCTGAGCTGAAGGCAGAGGCTTTAACCCACTGAGCCACCCTGAGCTCCTGTACAAGTTTTTATATGGACATGTGTTTTCATTTTTTTTTTTTTTTTAAGATTTATTTATTTGAGAGCTCGCACATGTGGAAGGCAGAAAGAGAGAACCCTAAGCACACTCCCCACCGAGTGCAGAGCCTGACTGGGGCTCCATCCTGCGACCCATGAGATCATAACCCTGGTGGAAACCAGGGGTCAGTGGCCCAACCAACCAAGCCATCCAGGGGTCCCTTCATTTTTTGGGGTGTATCTCTAGTAGTAGTAGAATTTCTGGTTTATATGGTAACTCAGTTTTCCAAAGCAGCTATATATGCCATTTTATATTTCTACCAAGAGAGGCAGTGAGCATTCCAGAGAGCATTCTACATCCTCACCTACACTTGTTATTACTTTTGGTTTTTTATTACAGCTATCCTAGTAGATGTGAAGGGATAACTCGTTGTGGTATTCCTTTGAATTTCCCTGATGGCTAATGAGAATTTTTTCATGGGTTTATTGCCTGTTTATCTTCTTTGGAGAAATGTTTTTTGGGTCCCTTTCCCAATTAAAAAATGGGGTTGGGACGCCTGGGTGGCTCAGTTGGTTAAGCAGCTGCCTTTGGCTCAGGTCATGATCCCAGCGTCCTGGGATCGAGTCCCACATCGGGCTCCTTGCTCCGCAGGGAGCTTGCTTCTCCCTCTGACTCTGCCTTCCACTCTGTTTGCCTGTGCTCGCTCTCGCTCGCTCTCTCTCTGACAAATAAATAAAATCTTTAAAAAAAATGGGGTTATTTGCCTATTATTACGTAGTGTGAGTTGTAAAAATATATATTCTGGACACAAGTCCCTTATGGATACTGGATTTGCAACTAATTTCTTTCTTCCTTCGTTCTTTTCCTTCCTCTCCTTTTCTTTCTATTCTGTTCTATTCCTTTCCTTTCCTTCCTCCCTTCCTTTCTTTGAAAGTGTATTTATCTATTTATTTTGTAATCTCTATACCCAACATGGGGCTCTAGCTCATGACCCCAAGAACAAGAGTCACATACTC
Source organism: Mustela nivalis (assembly GCF_964662115.1). Lineage (NCBI taxonomy): Eukaryota > Metazoa > Chordata > Mammalia > Carnivora > Mustelidae > Mustela > Mustela nivalis. Next base: position 14,535,830 of record NC_139025.1, on the reverse strand, counting down.
TTCTGACTGAACCAGCCAGGGACCTTTGTTACAAAAGTTTAGTAAACTATTCTGCTTTGTTACTAATTCTTCCAAGTAGCAGTTTGTTGGCCTTTTGGTCTAGTGTGGCAGTTGGGGTCATGGTGCCAAGGGAAGCATTTTAGAGTTGCAGGAGTGGTTTATAAATGAATCCACTGATCTAAATATCTGATTGTGTAATTTCATCCTTACATTGTTTCATACTTGGACATTGAATGAAGTTCAGGTGTCATTTTTCTCCTGACAGTGCACCCATGTGTCCATAGTTCTATAGAAGCTTCAGTGTTGGACCTTTAATGGAAATCAGGGTCAGATTTTTAAACATCTTACTTAAGGGAAGAGTAGTTTCTATTATACCCATTCTTTTTTTCCCCCCTACTCTCCCTACCTCCCTCTTCATTTTTTTGTTTTTGTTTTTTCTTAAGATTTACTCTATTTTTAAAACAATTTACTTATTTGTGCGTGAGAGAGAACTCACACGCAAGCAGGCAGAAGGAGAAGGCTCACCACTGATCAAGGTGCGTGATGCAGTTGATCCCAAGACTCTGGGATTGTGACTTGAGCTGAAGGTAGAAGCTTAACCAACTGAGCCACCCAAGCATCCCAAGATTTATTTATTTTAGAGGGAAAAAGCATGTGTGCAAGCATGAGCAGAGGGAGAGAGAGAATCTCTAGCTGACTGCTTGCTGAGTGGGGATGACACACATGGGGGCTTGATCCTGGGGACCCCAGAGATTAGGACTTGAACTGAAATCAAGAATCAGAGGCTTAACTGACTGAGCCACCCAGGTGCCCCTCCCCTCTTTAACTCACCTACCCTAGTACCTTTTTATCTAAAGAAGAAACTTTTGAATTAAGCACATAGCCTTTTCCTGAGGGAAAATAAAATACTAAGGCCTTATTATTTAAATTGGAAATTCAAGGAAATGTTCTATAGTGATGATTAAAACATTATAGAGGAAAAATTTTAAGGATTTTAATTAACTTTGGTAAATTCAAAATCAAGAATTAGTATAACTAATATCATAGTTTTCTTTCCCATGTAATAATCTTAGTTGAAGTTGAGAAATAGCATGGTATTTTCCTTTTCGTTTAAAATATAATATAAATGTAATTCTTTTACAGTTTGTGTGATTTACTTAGCATTTTCAGATAAACTGATTCTCTTTTTTTTTGAAGATTTTTATTTCTTTATTTGACAGAGAGATCAAGAGGAGGCAGAGGAGGCAGGCAGAAGGAAGGGGGAAACAGGCTCCCAGCTGAGTAGAGAGCCTGATGCAGGACTCGGAGATCATGGCCTGAGCCAAGGGCAGAGGCTTAACCTACTGAGCCACCCAGGTGCCCCTAAATTGATTCTTTGTTTAAAGAACATTTAACGGGAACTTCTGTATGGCTCAGTTGGTTAAGTGACCAACTCTTAACTTCCACTCAGGTCCTAATCTCATGGGTTGTAAGATCCAGCGTTGGGTTGGGTCTCTGAGCTCAATGGAGAGTCTGCTCGAGATTCTATCTCTTCCTCCCCTTCTCTCTCTCCTTTTCAAGTAAGTCTTTTTAAATTTAATTTTATTTTTTGAAAAGATTTTGTTATTTGAGAGAGAGAGAATAAAAATCGAGAGGCAGTCTGAGAAGGGGAAAGGAAGAAGCAGGGACTCCAGGATCATGACCTGGGCTGAACTCAGTCGCTTAACCAACTGAGCCTCCCAGGTGCCTCAAGTAAATCTTAAAAAAAAAAAAAAAAAAAACCACAAACAAAAAACATTTAACACTAAATTGAGCTCTTTTTCCATATGTTTTAATAGGCATTATATTTTCTTTTTGGAGCTCTTAGGAGCAAAGGGAAAAGTATACATCTTTTACATGGTATTTGAATTTTGTGTGTTTCATTTCTCTTTGTGGAGTTCTGCTTTTTTAGAATATGAGGGCAGTACTTTGCCAAGTGAGAACTAATTTCCTGGGAAGGCAGGTTGCTGGCTTGACTTCTGGCTGTGCCTTAGTCCTATGCAAAATAATGAAATCACCTAATTTTTTCCTCTAATTCAAATTAAACATGATTGGTTTATATTTGCATTGTATTGAATTCTGTAACCTTTTCTTATAGATTTGTTAACGTACCTGGAAGGATTTTGACTTCATTTGTTAAGTTGGCTATTTGTATCTGAAATAATACTAATGATGTGTTCCTTCAATGAAGCTTCTTACTCTTTTGGTCTCCCCCTCTCCACAGTAGATGTAGTTAGTGTGGGATATCACTTGTGCTTTTTTTTTTTTTTTTTAAAAGATTTTATTTATTTATTTGACCCAGACAGAGATCACAAGTAGGCAGAGAGGCAGGCAGAGAGAGAGGAGAAAGCAGGCCCCCTGCTGAGCAGAGAGCCCGATTTGGGGCTTGATCCCAGGACCCTGGGATCATGACCTGCGCCAAAGGCAGAGGTTTTAACCCACTGAGCCACTCAGGCGCCCCTTACTTGTGCTTTTACAAGAAAGCCCAGACACTGAAATATAGTCATAATTTCTATGATATTGATCCTTCATTCTTTTTAAAAAGATTTTATTTATTTATTTTGAGAGAGAGTGTATGTACATGCACACATGTAAGTGAGGGAAAGGGCAGAGGGAGAGAGTGAATCGCAGGTTAACTGTACTCTGAGGGTGCAGCCCGATGAAAGGCTCAAGGCAGGGCTTGATCCCACCACCCAGAGCATGACCAGAGCTGAAATCAAGAGCTAGGCACTCAACCTAGTAAGCCACCCAGGTGCTCTGACCCTTCATTATTTTTTTTAAATGACATTAACATTTATTATCTATTTTTTCCTCATGCAGATTTTTACTGAACACATAATTTTGGAACTTGTTTTTTTTTTCTTTTTAATGTTCCACACTGGGCATCGTGCCCAATGCAGATCCTGAACCCATGACCCTGAGACCAAGACCAAGAGATGGTCACTTAACTGACTAAACCACCTAGGCACCCCTGGAACCTACCTTTTTTTTAAACATACATTTTAATATCATAATTATTTGAAAACAGTTTAAAACAGCTGAGGAATATTCCATTAAAGAATATATCGTCATTTATACAAGGGATTTTCATAGTTTCACATTCAGATTATTAATTTCCAATTATTATAGACAAAACATCATAGAATATTGCTAAACATAGATCTTTGTCCACATTTCTATAATGTTAAGATAGATTTCTATAAGTGGAATTACCAAGTCAAGGTATACATTTCTGAGGGTTCTTAAGAGAGCAAAACATTGCATAATTCCTTTCTAGAAAGGTTGTACAAATTTATGTTTCCATTAACGGTGTATGAGGTTGAGATATATACCCTTGCCAGCAGTGTTATCATTTAAAAATATTTGCTAATTTGATAGGGAGAAAATAGTAACTAGTTTCTGAAATTTTTATTTTATCATTAGTGGAACATTTTAAATATTATCATTAGCCTTTAAGTATTTCCTTTAAGTGAAGTTATATTCCTGTTCTTTGCTGTTTTTCTTTTTCTTTTTCTTTTTGAGTGGTCTCTAATTTTTTTTTTTTAAGATTTTATTTATTTGAAAGAGATCACAAGTAGGCAGAGAGGCAGGCAGAGAGGGGGGGGGGGAAGCAGGCTTCCTGCTGGGCACAGACACCCTCTCCCCCAATGTGGGGCTCCATTCCAGGACCCTGAGATCTTGATCTGAGCCGAAGGCAGAGGCTTAACCCACTGAGCCACCCAGGCACCCCTCTTTCAGTTTTGTTTTGCCCTCCCTCCTTGTCACTGCTTTCTGATTTTATCTGTTCTTGAATTTCATATACATGGAATATATACTCTTTATCTGGCTTCTTGTCTTTAACATATTTTTGAGATTGATTTTGTTTTGTATATCTTTTTGTTAAGGAAATAGAGCAATTGTATGCCCTTTTAAATAAAATGCCATTTAAACCATCCCTAGACTACAGTTTAAGTATTCAATTTACCTCAGGTCCAAGTTGTCACTCCCTAAGACATGGTTTCCTATGAAGTAGCCATTTTAAGTGAGTCTTCTTTTTTATATCTACATGGATGATTTCTGGAGGGAACACTCAGGAGGAACATATACCAAGAACACATAAGAAAAAAAATACATGTACACACACATTTAAGGGTTTCACTTAATAAAAGTAGTATTGCTTAATAAAACCCTGAGATTTATTTGTCCCTCTCTCTCTTTTTTAAAATTAAATTAAATTAAATTTTTTTGTTTTTTCTTTCTTTTTTTAAAAAATTATTTTTATTAACATATAATGTATTATTTGCTCTAGGGGTACAGGTCTGCGAATCATCAAGCTTACACATTTCACAACACTCACCATAGGACATAGCCTCTGCAATGACCTTTTTTTTTTTTTTTTAAAGTTTTTAGACTTTTTAATTTTAATTTTAATTTTTTTAAAGATTTTATTTATTTATTTGACAGAGATCACAAGTAGGCAGAGAGAGAGGAAGGGAAGCAGGCTCCCTGCTGAGCAGAGATTCCGATGATGCTTCGGGGCTCCATCCCAGGATCCTGGGATCATAACCTGAGCAGAAGGCAGGGGCTTTAACCCACTGAGCCATCCAGGTGTGCCAAGATTTTTATTTTTGAGCAATCTCTACACCCAGTGTAGGGCTTGAACTCACAGTCCCTGAGATCAAGGCTTGCATGCTTTACGGTCTGAGCCAGCCAGGTGTCATTTGCTACTTAAAAGCACTAAAGGGCGCCTGGGTGGCTCAGTGGGTTAAGCCGCTGCCTTCGGCTCAGGTCATGATCTCAGGGTCCTGGGATCGAGTCCCGCATCGGGCTCTCTGCTCAGCAGGGAGCCTGTTTCCTCCTCTCTCTCTCTCTGCCTGCCTCTCTGCCTACTTGTGATCTCTCTCTGTCAAGTAAATAAATAAAATCTTAAAAAAAAAAAAAAAGCACCAAAACATTCCTTGGAAGTTTTATCTTGTGGCAGAAAAACCTCAAGTGAGTTACTAAACAAAAAAGGTTATTTTCAGAATAAAAATGATCTTCAATGATGGATTAAAATACATTTTAAAATGAGACAACTTGAAAATAGACATCCTCATTAAGTAATAAATTCAAATCATTAGTGTAGATAGCAGATAACTTACTAGGTCGCAGAGTATTCCATTTTATGAATCCCACGCTTTGTTTTTCTGTTGTCCTTTTGATAGTCATTTGTGTTATTTCCAGTTTTTGCCTGTTAGTAATAAGGCTGCTATTAACATTCTTGTACAGGTCTTTTTGTGAACATATGTTTCATTTCTTTTGGTCGGATTACCTAAGAGTGGAATTGTTACATCACAGGGTAGATTTATGTTTAACTGTAAGAAATTGCCAAATGATTATCCACTAGCAGTGTATGAGGTCTGGTTGCTGCCTATCATTGCCACAACCTGAGTTGTTAATTTCTTTCTTTCTTTTTTTTTTTTTTTAAAGATTTTATTTATTTATTTGTCAAAGTGAGCACAGGCAGACAGAATGGCAGGCAGAGGCAGATGGAGAAGCAGGCTCCCGCTGAGCAAGGAGCCCGATGTGGGACTCGATCCCAGGACGCTGGGATCATGACCTGAGCCGAAGGCAGCCCCTTAACCAACTGAGCCACCCAGGCGTCCCAGAGTTGTTAATCTTTGATTTTTTTTCTCTTTTTTTTTTTGCCAGTCTAGTGGGTATAGAATGATGTCTTAGGGGCATCTGGGTGGCTCAATGGCTTAAAGCCTCTGCCTTCGGCTCGGGTCATGTTACCAGGGTCTTGGGATCGAGCCCTGAATCAGGCTCTCTGCTCGGCAGGGCGCCTGCTTCGCTTCCTCTCTCTCTGCCTGCCTCTCTGCCTACTTGTGACCTCTGTATATGAAATAAATAAATAAAATCTTAAAAAAAATATATAATGATGTCTTAGAATGTTTTTTATTTGCATTTTTCAGATAACTAAAGATGGTCAACATTTATTCTTTTTTTTTGATTAAAATCTTTATAAGAGCAGATTTGCAGATTAATAGTAAATATATTAATAAAAGGTTCAGTATATTTTATTACTATATATGGATCTAGACTTATTAATCTGGTCTGTAAGGTCAGAGTTTAATTTTTTTTTTCTAAAGATTTTATTTATTTATTTGACAGAGAAAGAGCACAAGCAGGGAGAGCAGGAGAGGGAAAAAAGCAGGCTTCCCACTGAGCAGGGAGCTGGATGTAGGGCTCCATCCCAGGACTCTGGGATCATGACCTGAGCTTAAGGCAGACACTTAATGACTGAGCCACCCAGGCACCCTTAACTTGTAATTAAAAATAAAATGAAAAATATTTATTTCGGGCGCTTGGGTGGCTCAGTGGGTTAAGCCGCTGCCTTCTGCTCAGTTCATGATCCCGGGGTCCTGGGATCGAGTCCCGCATCGGGCTCTCTGCTCAGCAGGGAGCCTGCTTCCCTCTTTCTCTGTGCCTACCTCTCTGTCTACTTGTGATCTCCCTTGTGTCAAATAAATAAATAAAATCTTTAAAAAAAAATTTATTTCAAGTGTAAGATTTTCTAGAAGTTCCGTATTATAGTGATAATTCATAGATTTCTTGGAGACAAATAAACTTTTGCTGTTGATTAATACTTGTGAGAATTTTGTTTGATAAGTAAATGATTTAAAAGGAATACTTGAGGCTGTGTTTTGTAGAGCTGTTGTATGAATCTGGTAAATTGAATAATTGATTCAGGAACATTAAAATTGCATGATCTGGCTAGGACACTAGCTTGTATTTGAGCCACTTGAGAGAACTGATAGTCTATTAATGGGATTCGGTGGTAGTAGTAACACTAGCCGCAGCTGATGCTGTATTCCAGGCATCGTTCTAAGTGCTTTACAGGCAACTCATTTAATTCTCACAATAACTCCTGTGAGGGTAGGTATTATGATCTTTATTATTATTATTAAATATTTTATTTATTGAGAGAGAGTGTGCATGTGTGTGTGAGCTCAAGTTGGCAGGGAGGGGCAGTGGGAGAGGAAGGAGCAGGTGCTCCATCCCAGGACCCCAGGATCATGACGCCAGCCCAAGGCATTAACTCACTGAGCTATCCAGGTACCCCTGTCATTATTATCCTTATTTTCCAGTTGAGAAATTTTAGGTAAGAGATTAAGCATTTACCCAAAATCATAGAGCAAATGGTGGACTCAAACATAAATAGTCTGGCTCCCGAGGTCAGTTCTTACCATTCAGTGCTTAAGTGATTAAATACAGTCAATTTTATGTTCTTTATAGAGCATATCCTTCTGTGGTACTGGTGGTCATAGTGTAAATTGGGATTTCAATTTTGCAGATAGGTTCACGTTTTCAAATAGGTTCTCTACAAGTCTCCTTCACTTCACTATCAGTACTCCTGCATGTATCCCAGGGGGGTAATTTATGGAAGGAAAGTTTCATCTGAATTAACAGATGGTGAACAACCCTAGTAACCTGAGATTGAGTGCTTTTCTAGAGATGTCATGTCTGTCTATACCTTAATTGAGCCTTTGGAATTGGAGCAACTACTTTCAGACAGTCTTCAGCCTTGTTTGTTTAACTGGTCTCTGTGAAAATCTCTAAATGTAAATGTTTAACATCCTCTGGAAACAAACTGAGTGAGATATGAGGTTGATGGAGCTTGTGCCTGAGAAATTTTGGCCGAATAACAGCGCTCCCTAAATATATGATATTCATAGATATTTTTGATGTGCTGACACAAGAATCACAGTTCCTAAAATTCTTTTCTTCCTGAATCTCCTGCATACTGAAACCATGAAATTCCTTGTCTTTAGTTTGGATTTAGATAAGATTAATCTTTGAGGGTAGGGCTGGGTTTTTTTTTTTTTTTAAGATTTTATTTTTAAGTAATTTCCGAATCCAGTGTGGGACGCACTTAACGACTCCGGGAGATCAAGAGTTGCAGGCTCTACTGACTGATCCAGCCAGATGCCCATAGATTTTTTTGGTCAATTTCTTTTGAAAGAAGGTTTGAGGATGGAAGGAAGTGAAAGTATATATTGGCTTTTTATTTTGCCACTCCATTTTTGTCTTCTTCCACTTCTGACTTGGCATTGTTGATATTGTGGGTAACTTAAAGAAATTGGGGTAGATGGGAAGCATTTAGTGTGTATTGAATAAGAGAATGTAAATTTTTAAAGATTTTTTTTTTTTAAGATTTTATTTATTTATTTGACAGAGAGAGATCACAAGTAGGCAGAGAGGCAGGCAAAGAGAGAGAGAGGAGGAAGCAGGCTCCCCGCGGAGCAGAGAGCCCCATGCGGGACTCGATCCCAGGACGCTGAGATCATTACCTGAGCCGAAGGCAGTGGCTTAACCCAATGAGCCACCCAGGCGCCCCTTAAAGATTTTTTTTAAGATTTACTTATTTCACAGAGATAGAGAGGCAGGCAGAGAGAGAGGGAAGCAGGCTCCCTGCTGAGCAGAGAGCCCTATGTGGGGCTCGATCCCAGGACCCTGGGATCATGACCCGAGCTGAAGGCAGAGGCTTTAACCCACTGAGCCACCCAGGCGCCCGAGAATGTATTTTTAGAAAAATTTTTAAAAAGTTTATTTAAGTAATCTCTGAACCCAAAATGGGGCTTGAATTCATGAGCCTGAGATCAAGAGCCACGTGCTTTTCTGACCGAGTCAGCCAGGTATCCCAAGAATGTAAATTCTTTTTTTTTTTAAGATGTTAAAAAAAAAAATATTTGACAGTGAGCTCCAGCAGGGAGGAAAGGGAGAAGCAGGCTCCCCGCTGACTTGGGGCTCAATATTATGACCTGAACCAAAGGCAGACGCTTAACCAACTGAGCCACCCAGGCATCCCTGGAAATTCTTGAATGAAGAAATCATGTGATATGAATTTAATTCCTGAGTGACCATACTCTGTGATTTGGCTAAATGTTTTAACTTCTCTGGGTTTTTGTTTTTCTTTTATGAGGTGATGGTTTGGACTTGATCTTTTTTTTTTTTTTTTTTTAAAGATTTTATTTATTTATTTGACAGACAGATCACAAGTAGGCAGAGGCAGGCAGAGAGAGAGGAAGGAAAGCAGGCTCCCTGCTGAGCAGAGAGCCCTGATGCTGGCCTCGATCCCAGGACCCTGGGATCACGATCTTAGCCGAAGGCAGAGGCTTTAATGCACTGAGCCATCCAGGTGCCCTTGGACTTGATGATCTTAAAAGGATTCGATACTGGAATACTCAAATTATTCTGAAATTATAGTGAATAATATGAATTTTTAAAAATCAGCTTTTTAAATATCAAAAACAAATGTGCCAATGCTGTTTATAGAGCAGTATCTGGCACTGATTTTCAGTGAAGATCTTTTTTTGGGGACTTTTATTTTATTTTATTTTTTCAGTGTTCTAAAATTCATTGTATATGCACCACACCCAGTGCTTCATGTAATATGTGTTCTTCTTAATACCCACCACCAGGCTCACCCAACCGCCTACTCCCCCCCCCCCTTCGAAAACCCTCAGTTTGTTTCTCAGAGTCCATTCAGTGAAGATTTCTTTCTTTCTTTCTTTCTTTTTTTTTTAAGATTTTATTCATTTGACAGGCAGAGATCACAAGTAGGCGGGGAGGCAGGCAGAGTGAGAGGAGGAAGCAGGCTCCCTGCTGAGCAGAGAGCCCCATGTGGGGCTCAATCCCAGGACTCTGGGATCATGACTTGAGCCCATGGCAGAGGCTTTAACCCACTGAGCTACCCAGGCGCCCCGTTCAGTGAAGATCTTAAGTCATATGTCATATTTCTGTTTGCATGTGGGCCTGTTTTTATGATGTTTGCCTGTCTCAGAGCTAGTATTACACTCTCTTTATTTACAATAGCTTTGTAAAAAATTCAGATATCTGGTATGGTGAAGACTCATACACCCACTTCATTATTCTTTAAAATTATCTTGGTTATACTTCTAAATCTCTATTAACCTTTAAAGTACTGTAATTTTGGGGCACCTGGGTAGCTCAGCCATGAAGCATCTGCCTTCGGCTCAGGTCATGATCCCAGGGTCCTGGGATTGAGTCCCACATCCCACTCCCTGCTTGGCAGGAAGCCCGCTTCTCCCTCTCCCACTCCCCGTGGTTGTGTTCTCTTGCTGTCTCTCCCTGTGTCAAATGAATAAATAAAATCTTTAAAAAATAAAATAAAATTCTGTGATTTTTGTATATTCTGCTTAGACTTTCTGGGTATTTATTGGTAGTCGCTATATTCTTATTGAATGAATGTAGTGGACAACAGCCATTCACCCTCTAAAGGCTTATGAATGATAGTGTTGAAAGTTAATATCGGTAAAATTATGAGTTTTGAGAATATTGCTAAAAAATAAAAAACCTTCCTTTTTCTTTTGGAAGTATTTTATTAAATTACTTTCAAAATTGGGCTGGGTGTAATATTAAATGTCTTGAAAGGTCCCACCCCTGGCCTCTCTGCCTGCCACCTTTTTCCATCATATTCCCTTTGGACTAAAATTTTGGGAAGTGTAAATAGGATTTTTGAAATTTTGAAAAATTGTTTAGACAGTTAGTTTAAAACCACCTTAAAAGTCATGATAAATTACACATGAAATTGATGAAACATGCTTTTAATGAACACTTTTACTTTAAAACTAGTTTTTTACTTTAAAACTAGTTCCATCGGGCACCTGGGTGGCTCAGTGGGCTAAAGCCTCTGCCTTGGGCTCAGGTCATGATTCCAGGGTCCTGGGATCAAGGCCAGCATCAGGGCTCTCTGCTCAGCAGGGAGTCTGCTTCCCTTCCTCTCTCTCTGCCTGCCTCTCTGCCTATTTGTGATCTCTGTCTGTCAAATAAATAAATAAAAAATCTTAAAAAAATAAATGAATAAAAATAAAACTAGTTCCATCATTTAAACTTCAGACCTGGAAAGGACATTAGATTTTGTTTACTTGAAAATACTTCATATTTTCATTCTGTAGTGGGTAAGGTTGAGTTCTATAGCACACTCACTGAAATTTTTTTTCTGTTTCCTAACTGAGATCATCAAACATGATTTCAGTGGAACTCTACGGTTTCTCTGTGCTATAGCTGCTTTGGTTTTTCATCTCTTCTTATAAGCCCTTTATTTATTTATTTTTAAAGATTTTGTTTATTTATTTGTCAGAGGAAGGGCACAAGCAGGGGGAGCAGCAGGCAGAGGGAGAAGCAGATTCTCCGCTGAGCAAGGAGCCAGACGTGGGACTTAGTCCCAGGACCCTGAGATCATGACCTGAACTGAAGGTTGATACTTAACCAGCTGATGACAGGCATCCCTGTCCTTTACTTTTTGCCGCCCCCCCTTTTTTTAAATTTTATTTATTTATTTGACAGAGAGAGATTACAAGTAGGCAGAGAGGTAGGCAGAGAGAGAGGAGGAAACAGGCTCCCTGCCAAGCAGAGAGCCCGATATGGGGCTCGATCCCAGGACACTGAGATCATGACCTGAGCCGAAGGCAGAGGCTTTAACCCACTGAGCCACCCAGGCACCTCCTTTTTGTTTTTTTATTAAGGCTCTTTGGTCTGACCTGAATGCTTTTTTCCACCCTATTACCCTTCTAAGCAATAATAGAACCATCTTCTTTTTTTTTATTTGTACATTTTTAAATTATTTTTATTAACTATAATGTATTATTTGCCCCAGGGATACAGATCTGGGAATCATCAGGCTTACACATTTCACAGCACTCACCACAGCACATACCCTCCCCAATGTCCATAATCCCACCACCCTCTCCCTACCCCAGCCCTAGTAACCCTCAGTTTAGAACCATCTTCTTATATGAGTGCTTTCTTCCACTTTTTCTACGTATTATGTCTTTCTCTTTTGATCCCGTAGCACTTTGTAGCAATATTATATGGCATATTATTTGCTCTGCATTTATAGTTACATCCATTTACCTCCCTAAGGAGATTATGCACCTACTGGGAATAGGATCCTTGTCACTTTGACTTATCCTTTGTAACTCCCACAGTTGTCTATCTCAGTTCCTTGCATGTAGTTGGTCCTCAGTGGTGTTGGAATTGAATTAATTTAATTATCTCTGCCCTCAGTGAAGTTTATAGTGTAGGGAAAGGAGATGCACAATATGAAGATAAATAAGTAGAAAGGAAAATTGCCATTTGAGACTATGCAGTGAAAATAATGAATAGTATGCCATAATAGGAGAATAAGGGGAACCAGTTTTGTTCTTGTTGGCAAAGTCCACATTTAAGATTGACATTTGAATTAGTATGAAGAATTAGAAGGAACCACAGTGCACAGAGCTGGAGGTATTTTGTTCTTGTGGGAAGAGTAAAGAAAGAGCTTGAATTTTGAGGTTCTGAAGTAAGGCTATAGCTTAGTGAGTATGAGGGAAAGTACCTTTTAGGATGAGCTTAGATAGGTATAAAGAGGTCAGTCATGAAGTGCCTTGTAGGTTGCTATAGATTTGGATTTTGTTCTAAATGGGGTTCCATTGAAGGATTTTTTTTTTTAAGGTTTATTTGTTTATTTATTTGACAGAAATAGAGAGCACAAGTAGGCAGAGCAGCAGACAGAGGGAGAGGGAGAAGCAGGCTCTCCACTGAGCAGGGAGCCAGGACCCTGGGCTCATTACCTGAGCGGAAGGCAGCCACTTAACTGACTGAGCTACCCAGATGCCCTGCCACTGAAGGATTTTAAGCAGAAGATAAGATAAATATGGTAATACATTTTAAAAAGTCTTACTTATTTTAGAGAAAGAGAGAGCTGAGTGAGCTGGGGATGGGCAGAGGCAGCAGAGTCTCTGCTGAGTGGGGAGCCCGATTCAGGTCTCAATCTCAAGACCCTGGAATCATGACCTGAGCTGAAATCAAGAGTGAGAGCATGATACACATTTTCTTTTAAAGATTTTATTTATTTATTTGACAGAGAGAGATCACAATTAGGCAGAGAGGCAGGCAGAGAGAGAGAGGAGGAAGCAGGCTCCCTGCTGAGCAGAGAGCCCGATGTGGGGCTTGATCCCAGGACCCTGAGATCATGACCTGCGCCGAAGACAGAGGCTTTAACCCACTGAGCCACCCAGGTGCCCCAGCCATGATAATCTTTTAAAAATGTGTATCATGAGGCGCCTGGGTGGCTGTGGGTTAAGCCACTGCCTTCGGCTCAGGTCATGATCTCAGGATCCTGGGATCGAGTCCCACATCGGGCTCTCTGCTCAGCAGGGAGCCTGCTTTCTCTCTCTCTCTCTGCCTCCCTCTTTGCCTACTTGTGATCTCTGTCTGTCAAATAAATCTTAAAAAAAAATTAAAAAAAAAGATTATCATGGCTATTATCTGATCGTTAGGTTTTAGGGAGAAGCAGAAGAGAAAGCAGGAAGAGCAATTTAGAAGAATGTTGGAAGTAGAGACAGAAGTGGATGAATTCAGATATATTTTGGTGATAGAATTTTCAAGATTTACTGATGGATTAGATGTGAAAGAGAAAAAGAAATCAAAGGAATCAAAACTTATTACCAAGTTTCTGGCTTGGTATTAAGATATAAGAGGACTAGGAAAAGAACTTGTTAAGAGGATAAGAATCATTGTTTGGGATCTGTGAATTTCCAAGTGACATCTAAATGATAGTGTTGGGATACGGGGAGGTTGGAGCTTAAGGAGAGGCGATGCTGGAAATTGTCATTATATAGATGGTATTGAGAGACATGAGGAAAGGGTAAGATAGGCTGTCTGGTACTGAGCTCAGAGGAACTCCAAATATTCCTTCTAGTGAGGAGGGGGATGGAGTTTATATTGAGAGAAACCAGGATTTGTCATGTCATGGAAGCCCAAAAGAGAGAGAGAGAAACAGTGCCAGTGTGATTTATCAAAATGGAAATTATTGATGATAATGTGTTGGTCATCTCTGTATGTTTCTCCGGATCTATTTTTGCCCTTTTCTTCTCTGCTTTGTGCTTCAGAAGATTGACCTCTATGGTTTATATTACCCAGGCTTCTTTTCCTTCTGGATTCGTGTTGTGTACATCCAGTGGAGATAAAATTGGCAGGAGATTGGACAGTGGAAGGAAAAAGAGATTAGGGTATTTATTCCCTTTCCTCTTCCCTATGTGGCTCCAGTTTAGGTAAAAACTGCATACCTTTACCTGTAGCTGCAGGGTACCTTTTCCACCACCATAGGTTTTTCTGGTTTTGATAACTTCAGGCTTCAGAGAGGTGAAACTTGTACGCCTTGTACCTTCTAGTAGTTTAGAGAAGGTAATAGCTTCTTTTTCTTTTTTTTTTTTCTTGATTGCTCTCTCTATATATGTTACTTTAATCTGACCACACTTTTGTAAATAGTCTGTCCATTAAACTCTTTTTTTTTTTTTAAGATTTTATTTATTTATTTGACAGAGATCACAAGTAGGCAGAGAGGCAGACAGAGAGGCAGGCAGAGAGAGAGAGGAGGAAGCAGGCTCCCCGCTGAGCAGAAAGCCCGATGCGGGGCTCAATCCCAGGACCCTGAGATCATGACCTGAGCCGAAGGCAGAGGTCTAAGCCACTGAGCCACCCAGGTGCCCCTCATTAAACTCTTTTCATTTATTCCTTTAAGTGTGCTGTCTGTTCAAGGGGCAGTTTCAATGAACTTGTGGAGGTAGACCAGTTTGGAACAGGTTGAATAGTAAATGGAAAGTTGAGAATTAGAGACTGTGAGAACTGATAATTTTTGAGGAATGAGGCTCTAAAGAGTTACAAATGGGGGAGGAGGTGGAACATAGCTGTGTAGGGAATAATGGGATACTCTACAAAACATGTAAATATGGGAGGTAATGGTACATGTTTACATGATAATGAGAATGATCTTGTAGAGGAGGAAAGATTGATGATCTATGAGAGAGTAAATTATGGAAGGAAAGAAACCTTTAAGTGAAAGAGAGAATACAAAGAGCAGACTTCAGTGGTACAATTTAATAGGAATCATGGGTGCATGGGTGGTTCAGTCAGTTAAGCATCCGACTCTTGGTTTTGGCTCAGGTCATGATTTCAGGGTCTTGGGATCGAGTCCCATTTTGGGCTCTGAGCTCAGTGTGGAGTCTGCTTGGGATTCTGCTTCTCTCACTCTGCCCCCTCCCTGCTCTCACTCGCGCGATTGCTCTCACTCTCTCTATCAAAATTAAAAAAAAAAATCTTAAAAAAATAATAATCAGGGGCGCCTGGGTGGCTCAGTGGGTTAAGCCGCTGCCTTCGGCTCAGGTCATGATCTCAGGGTCCTGGGATCGAGTCCTGCATCGGGCTCTCTGCTCAGCAGGGAGCCTGCTTCCCTTCCTCTCTCTCTGCCTGCCTCTCTGCCTACTTGTGATCTCTCTCTGTCAAATAAATAAATAAAATCTTAAAAAAAAATAATCAGAGATGCTTGTTCATTTTAAAGCAGTGGAGAAGAAGATGACAGGTTCAGTTTGGGGGGGATGTTACAGATTTGGTTGTAGAAAAAATAGGGAGCATTCATTGATGGCTTCTGTTTTCTTAATGAAGGTATTGTAAATTAAGTAGTGGGAGAAATGGAGAGGTGGGTGAAATGTTTAAGGATTGAGGAAAAGTTACAAAACAGCACAACAGGGAGCTTTTAGAGTAATATTGTTGTGGCTGAGGTTGTTAGTTGTGAATTTATGACAATAATCAGTCTGACTGGTTATGTGATTTTCTTTAGTATTCTGTTGTTCTGTCCTGGTCATGGAGAAGATTAACTGGAGTTTTGCTAGGAGAGTGTGAAGGAGAGGGACATGGGCAACAGTAAATAATAGTGCAAGGAGTAATTGATTTTATTGATGAACTGTGAAATCTGTACTGAATAAAAAAGACAAGTGAAACTAGGGGAATGATAGGAAGAAAGTGGAGGGTTTCGTAAGTAGGGAGTTTCATTAAGAACCAAAAATTATTTCTGAGTGACAGTTGAACAAGTGAGTTGGAAAGATCAAATCTTTTATTAAATGTCTTCTTTTTCATTTATGTCCCAAATAACCAGAATTTGTATAGACTTAGCCACTTGGCATCTCCCATTCTATTTTTTTTTTCCAAAGATTTTATTTATTTAAAGGAGAAAGAGCACGAGTGAGAGAGAATGAGAGCACAAGCAGGGAAACAGCAGAGGGAGAGAGGGGAGCAGGCTCTCTGCTGAGCAGGGAGCCCCCAACACAGGGCTCCATCCCAGGACCCTGGGATCATGACCTGAGCCTAAGGCAGACACTTAACTGGCTGAGCCACTCAGGTGCCCCGTAGAATCTCCCATTCTGAATAGACAGTCTTTAAATTTTAAATTGCCCCCCCCCCGCCTTTTTTAGGACTACTTGAGAGAGAGCAGGTACATACTTGTGTCCCCTGGGTAAAGGGGCAGAGGAAGAGGGAGGGAAGGAGATTCCTACTGAGTGCGAAGTCCCACCGGGGCTCAGTCTCAGGACCCTGAGATCCTGGCCTGAGCTGAAACCGAGAGTCAGCCACTCAGCTCAAAATCCACATTTTAGCCAAATCGATTTAAACACACAGTCTCTGACCTTTAGAGCTTATGAGTATGATTTAAAACAAGGCATTTTAAAGTCTATTAAAAAATCTTTTTCTATTTGATAAATGTGAGTATTTTGTTAACTTTCTATATATGGGACACAGGAAAATAATTTTGTCTGAAAAATACCTGGTTCTATTTAGGATCTTTTATGAAATTGGTGACATAAGATCTAAACTTACTTTTCCTTAAAACCATTAAAAAACTCTTATTCATTATTGGTACAGTCTTTTGGAAAACAGTTTGGCAGGTTCTCACATACAGTTACACACACACTTACTGTATCTAATAGATTTAATAGGTATTTACTCAAGTGAAACGAAAACTTCATCTGTGCTAATGCCCCAAACTGGAGACAGATTCACATTTATGGCAGCTGTGAACCCCATACAGTGGACTACCATGCTGCATGCAGCAGCGTGGGCAGATAGTGATGCATTATGCTAAGTGAAAGAAGCCAGACTCAGACCACATACTGCGTGATTCCATTTTTACACTCTTTTGGAATAAATGAAACTAAAAGGACAGACAACCGACCAGTGGTTGGCAGGAAGGGGGGCATGAGAGAATTTTGGGGGGTATTCTATATTGCCTGTATCTGCTGTATATCTTCATTGTGGTGACTCTATGTATTTTTCAAACTCAGAAATGTACACTTAAAAGTGAATTTCAGGGATGCCTGGATGGCATAGTCAGTTGGGCGTCTGACTCTTAATTTCGGCTCAGGTCATGATCTCAGGGTCATCAGATTGAATCCTGAGTGGGGCTCTGTGCTTAGCAGCAGTGTCTGCTTGAGTTTCTCCCTCTCTCTCCTTCTGCTCCTCTCCCTCATGTGGGCACATGTGAGTGAGTGAGCTCTCAAATAAGTAAATCTTTAAAGAAAAAGTGAATTTCAGTGTTTCTAAGTTATACCTCAATTAAAGTTCTAGCATATGTTACCATATTAAAAAGTATTTTGGAAAACTGTCTCAAAATGTTTGTTTTTAGATTCTACTTATGTGACTTTTGGGGGAGCAGAGAGTGGTAGACAAGCATCATTAGCATTTATAAAGTTGTTTGAAACTCTAGAAATGTGTAAATGCTGAATTTGTCTATGTGTAGCAAACGCTGCTATCATATGTTTAAAAGAATGTTACAGTGTTAGTATTAGTAGAGAAAAGGAGAGACACTTGGGTGTCTCAGTCGGTTAGGTGTCTGCCTGCTCAGGTTATAATCCCAGGGTCCTGGGATGGAGTTTTATGCATCTGGCTTCTTTCTTGGCAGGGTGCTTGCTTCTCCCTCAGCCGCCACTCCCCCTGCTTCTGTTCTCTCTGTCTCTGACAAATAAATAAATAAAATCTTAAAAGAACCTGAAGTCTCGGTTAGGTTAGCCAAAGTTGCACAGCTAGTTGTTAGCAGGGATAGGTCTAGAATTTAAGTGATGGATTATTAATTTGGTCCTTGTTTTACTAAAACACACTTTTTATTCTGAGTTATTCCTTCTAGAGACTATTTTTAATTCCTATTTGGAACTCTTTAATTGTGTCATCCTAAAGCTGGAAACCACTCCCTTCCTAGTGGTAGGAAAGTCCTGTGTCTGGTTGATAATAGGACCGTGTCTAGTTGATAAATAGGAAGGCTAAATTTGAGAGATCCTGCATCCTTAAAGTTTGCTTAGGCATAATCAACAAATTTAGTTATAAAGACACTTTTCTTTAGGTGTGGGAAACTTGATGCTTAGTTTTGGAATTGTCAAAAGTTACCAGTTAGAAATAGGTTTTTGTAACTTTATTGCATTTAAAAATCAACCTTTTGCTCGGCGCCTGGCTGACTCAGAGGAGTGTGCAACTCTTGATTTTGGGCTTGTGAGTTCAAGCCCCATGTTGGATGTAGAGATTACGAAACAAACAAACAAACACTTAAGAAAAACCCCAGTCTTTTCAGATTATCATGATTCTTGGTTTGTCCGGAAGGTAGGAAAGGTTTAAGAATAATAGTTTTTTTCTGGTTACTTTAAGGAATGAGGATTTATCTTATAAATACCAGGGGTGTGAGGAAGCACCAGAAAGGCTTAATAGTTACACATTTAGGAAATGGAGACTGGAGTGTCATTCAGATACAATAGCAGATTTAGTTGTCTTCTACAGATTTTTTTATGGAAAGTACAATTTTATTTTCTGTTTTTTATTTTTCTATTTTTTCTTTAAGTTTTTGTTATTGAAGTATAGTTGACATACAATGTTATATGAGTTTCAGGTGCACAGTGCAGTGATTCAACAATTCTAGACATTATGCAGTGCTTGTCATTTAAGTGTAGTCACTGTCTGTGGCCATGCAAGTTTGTTATTAACTATATTCCCTATGCTGTACTTTTCATCTCTGTGACTTCTATTTTATAACTGGAAGTTTGTGCCTCTTAATCCCCTTCACTTATTTGCCTACCCCCCCCCCCTTTCCTGGCAACCGCTAATTCATTCTCTGTATTTATAAGCCTGTTTCTGTTTTGTTTTGTTTTTTAGATGCCACATATAAGTGAAATCATGTGGCAACTCTCTTTTAATGTCTGATTTATTTCACTTAGCATAATACCTTCTGGGTCTATCCATGTTGTTGCAAATGCAAAACCTCATTCTTTTTTATGGCTGAGTAATATTCATGTGTGTGTACACCACCATCTTCTTTATCCATTCATCTTTTGATGGACACTGAGGTTGTTTCTGTGTCTTGGCTATTGTAAATAATGCCACGTTGAACACAGGGGTATGTATGCGTGTGTGTGTGTGTGTTTTATATATATATATGTATATATATATATATATATATTTTTTTTTTTTTAAGATTTTATTTATTGGGGCACCTGGGTGGCTCAGTGGGTTAAAGCCTCTGCTTTCGGATCAGTTAATGGTCCCAGGGTCCTGGGATCGAGCCCGGCATCGGGCTCTCTGCTCAGCAGGGAGCCTGCTACCTGCCTCTCTGCCTGCTTGTGGTCTCTGTATATCAAATAAATAAATAAATAAATAAATAAATAAATAAATAAAATCTTAAAAAGATTTTATTTATTTATATGACAGAGGGAGAGAGGGTGCAAGTAGGCAGAGAAGCAGGCAGAGAGAAAGGGGGAAGCAGGCTCCCCACTGAGCAGAGACCCTGATGTGGGGCTTGATCCCAGGACCTTTCAATTATGACCTGAGCCAAAGGCAGAGGCTTAACCCCCTGAGCCAACCAGGTGCCCCATATCTTTTTTTAAATAGCACTGAGGGGTTTGTTTTTGTTTATGTTTTTGTTTTGGGTGTGTGTGGGGTAAATACCCAGTAGTGGAATTACTGGATCATATAGTATTTCTGTTTTTAATTTTTTGAGAAACCTTCATACTGTTTTTTACAGTGGTTGCACCAACTTACATTCCTATCATCAGTACATGAGGGTTCACTTTTCTCCACATCCTCAATCAACACTTGTTATTTCTTTTCTTTTTGATGATAGCCATTCTGACTAGTGTGAGGTGGTACCTCATTGTGGTTTTGGTTTGTTGGGAAGGTAGGAAAGGTTTAAGAATTAAGAATTAAAAAAGATTTTTTCTGGTTACCTTATGGAATGAGCTGATTACTGATCTGGTGATTAGTAATGTTGAGCATGTTTTCATGTGTCTATTGGCCATTTATATTTCTTCTTTGGAAAAATGTTATTAACCAGAACATTTGGGGTCTTTTTGGTGTTGACTTGTATACATTCTTTATATATTTTGAATATTACCCCCTTTACAGATATATTAAATATTACTGAGACTCAGGAAACTTTCCCTGTCTCTCTATGTTCTCCTCTCTCCTTGTAGTATACGTTTTATCCTTGCCTCTGGACCCTAGTTTTAGAGGCAGGCTTAGAGTTCCTGCCCCTCAGAGATATTGGTGATAGTGTGAATGTTGCAGAACCAGTTTCAGAGCTAACTGGTTATCCTGGTTACTTTCTTGATTTTGAAACTGTGTGTGTGTCTTGCAACCTTTGTGGAAGTTATTTACTATGAACTATAGTCCTAGGTAGAGTTGGCAAGTTGTTTTCTTCAAAGATTTTATTTTATTTTTTAAAAGATTTATTTATTTGAGAGAGAAAGGCAGATAGTGAATGTACGCTGTGGGGAAGGGGCAGAGAGAGCAGGAGAGAGAGTCTCAAGCGGACTTCGAGCTGAGCACAGAGCCTCACACAGGGCTCTGTCTCATGACCCTGAGATCATAACCTGAGCTGAAACCAAGAGTTGGATGCTCGGTCAACTCTGCCACCCAGACATCCCTAAATTTATTTTTAAGTAAGCTCTACAGCCAACTTGGGGCTTGAACTCAGAACCCGGAGATTGAGAGTCACGTGCTCCACTGACTGAGCCAGCCAGATGCCCCAAGTTGTGTTGTTTTCTTTCTTTTTTTTCTTTATTTGACAGATCACAAGCAGGCAGAGAGGCAGGCAGAGAGAGAGGAGGAAGCAGGCTCCCCGCTGAGCAGAGAGTCCGATGTGGGGCTGGATCCCAGGACCCTGGGATCATGACCTGAGCTGAAAGCAGAGGCTTTAACCCACTGAGCCACCCAGGCACCCCCCACCGCCCAGTTGTTTTCTTTATCTGGCATGCTACTCCAGTCCTAGCTCTGAGAAATCCTTTGTCTTACTTGTATGGAAGACTTTTAGTCCCTTTTCCCCAGGGAAGCCAAACTCCCAGGTGGTTATTTTTGGACAAGGACCCTTGTGGGCTTTTGGCTTCATCATTTCTTACCATTTTGCAGTTATGTTCCCTGTCACTTCTCAAGAGATATGTGTATTATTTTTTGAGTTAGTTATACATTATTTATTTATGTATTTGACTCGTTTGCATATTTTTCTTGGATAAACTTACTGTGCCAACTAGAAGCCTTTTGAATCTTTCAGAGTTACAGTTTCTCATCTTTAAAATTGGAATTATAGCCCTTACCTCTTGTATTTTGTGCTGATGAAATGAGGTTATATACACTCTTGTATCTGAATTCTATGAACAGTGCCTAGCATATAGTAAGGGTGTATATATGGCAGCTGTTATGTTTTGTGTGAATCCTATAATCCTATAATTCCTTATTGATTTCTTATTTAGACAGATATATCTTTATCTATATAGATAAAGATATCTGTATATAATATATATAATATGTGATAAACCGGAAACATGTGTCAGTCAATACTTGAAATTTTTGCAAATGTATCGGGATTATGACGCGTTTGGGGGCTTTTGGGTGATATATTTAAATCTAATTTTAATCTGTGTCTTAGCAGCTTTGAATTGGAGGTTTTTCAAGATGAATTGTAATTTTTTTCAATATAATAAAGTGCTAAAGTGTTTAGTTCTTTGTATTTGTGGTAACATTTTAGAAATATTTAGGTGATTGATAATTTTTTTCTTTTTAAGATTTTATTTATTTATTTGAAGATAGAAATCACAAGTAGGCAGAGAGGCAGGCAGAGAGAGATGGAGAAGCAGGCTCCCTACTGAGCAGAGAGCTCGCTGTGGGACTTGATCCCAGGACCCTAGGATCATGACCTGAGACGAAGGTAGAGGCTTTAACCCACTGAGCCACCCAGGTGCCCGGTGATTGTTAATTCTTTTAAGCTCTGTTACATACACTTTCCATTAGCTACTAATGAAAAAGTCAGTGCATTAGATATAGATATCACAGAGATTATGGAAGTTGTAATGGATTGAATTTCAAGCCTGGAGAAGGGAAATAACTGTACATGAAGGAGAAAATAAGGTCTTGTTTCAAGTAAAGATTTTGGCTTAGACATCCATAGTTATGACTGAGTAAAGTTCCTCTTTGGGAAAGAGGAACAAAAAGGAGGGATAAAATACTATAAAACAGGGGTGCCTGACTGACTCAGTCTGTAGAGCATGCAACTCTTGATCTCAAGTTTGTGAGCTCGAGCCCCGCGTTACTTAAAAATAAAAATTAAAAAATTAAAAAAAATACACGAGACTTGCAGCTTATGTGTATAGTTTATAACTGATATGCTTTCATGTTGTAACTCCTAAAGTCTTCACTGCAGTCAAACTTTACCCGTGAATTTAGAAGTGTAAATGGAAAAATTTTTTTTTCTTTTAAAATAGAAATGTCAAATTATTCTTTCTTCTTGAGTTTTGTGTTCAAATTAGTGGAGGGATGAGTCATGTAGATTATTGTCCACTCTTCTTTAGGGAAACCTTGGTATATTATTCTGCCTTTTGGAGATGTGTCTAAGAAGATTGTGCTTGCTGATAAATGATCTTACTTCCTTATTTCTTCAGCTGAAATAATAAGACATACCTACTTCCTTTTCCTCTTACATCAAGCCCTGAGTGTATGCCTTTGCTTTTATTTTTGTCTTGTCTTATAAACTGTTGTGTGGATATGGATGTTTGTAACTATGGAAGTGTATTATCAGTTAAGCGTAGCACAGCACCATTTAGAGTTTTAAAGTTAATCTACATGAATGAGAACTAATTCAATATGCCATCTTTCTCATGTTGTTATTCTCAAATAAACTTCAGAGAACTTTTTCTGAGAGGACTAATCGAGGGACTACGTTAGAGACACTTCGGCTAAACTGAGATTTTATGAAATTCTTTTTTTTTAAAAAAGGATTTTATTTATTTGTTTGACAGAGACATACCGAGAGAGGGAACACAAGCAGGGGGGTGGGAGAGAAGCAGCAGGCTTGCCACTGAGCAGGGAGCTGAATACTGGACTCCATCCCAGGACTCTGGGGTCATGACCTGGGCTAAAGGCAGATGCTTAATGACTGAGCCACCCAGGCACCATTTTTTATGAAGTTCTTAATGGTGATGCATTTCTTTCCAAACAGAAAGGGTTTTGTTTCCTTTTTTTTTTTTTTTTTTTTTAAGATTTATTTATTTATTTATTTGAGAGAGAGAGCGAGCAAGTGTATGGTGTGGGGAGGGGCAGAGGGAGAGGGAGAGAATCCTCCAGTGGACTCCTTGCTGGGTGCAAAGCCAGATATGGGGCTGGATCCCAGGACCCTGAGATCATGACCTAGCTGAAATCAAGTTGGTCACCTAACCTACTGAGTCATCCAGGCACCCCCACACGTAAAGATTTTAAAAAAAGACTGTTAATTTTTTAACTGTCAGAATCTATAGTGAGATTACTGGAATGTTGGATTAAGTAGAAAATTGAATAAAATTATGATCCAGAGTTGGGTTTTTTTTAGAGATTTATTATTTACAGTATTTATTTGACAGGGAGAGAAAGTGAGAGAGGGAACACAAGCAGGGGGGCTGTGAGAGGTAGAAGCAGGATTCCTGCTCAGCAGGGAGCCTGATGCCAGGCTCTGAGGATGCCACTCAGGCACCCTGATCCAGGATCTTTGATATTGGAAAGTAATTAGATACTGTATGTCATAGTAATTGCTAAGATTGTACCTTTATTTTGGGCTGCCTGGCTGGCTCCGTCCGTAGAGCATACAACTCTTGATCTTGGGGTTGTAAATTCAAGGCCCATGTTGGGTACAGAGATTACTTTAAAAAAAAAAATTGTAAAA
Organism: Mustela nivalis; assembly: GCF_964662115.1. Classification (NCBI taxonomy): domain Eukaryota; kingdom Metazoa; phylum Chordata; class Mammalia; order Carnivora; family Mustelidae; genus Mustela; species Mustela nivalis. The sequence continues at coordinate 14,511,796 of NC_139025.1, read as the reverse complement.
AAAACTCTCATATTAAGAAATAGCTACTATAGGTATAGTCCGCTGTACTCAGAATAGCTCAAGATGCTTTATGTTGCTCTTTTGCCATTAACACTTCTCTTGTGTTGGCTGAGTTTTTTTGTTTTGTTTTGTTTTTAAGATTTATTTATTTGAGAGGGAGAGAGTGAACAAGAGAGAGAACACAAGCAGGGAGGAGCAGCAGAGGCAGAGGGAGAAGCAGGGAGCCCCGTGTGGGGCTCGATTCCAGGACTTTGGGAGTGTAACCTGACCTGAAGGCAGCCGCTTGACTGACTGAGCCACCCAGATGTACCTGATGAGTTTTTTAATCTGTATTGGTATATTGAATCTTTGTAAAGCAGTCTAGTTTGATGGAAAGAACATAGGATTTGAAATCAGAGGGCTTAAAGTCCTATCTCTCAGTTTACCAGCTCTGTGACTTTGAATTTTTTTGAGATTGTTCTCCTTACAAGTAATACTAAAAAAATGATACCTGTCTTAATAGAATTATTATAAAGATTAAAATTAAGTATGCTTTGTAAACTGTAGCATACTTCTTGATATTACAGTGTTTTTCAATTGGGACCTTTGTTGTATTTTGCAAAAATAACACTGTCCTCAAAGATTGCTTTCAGATGGGTGAAAAAATTGCCAAACTTTGGCTTGATGTGTCACTTTCTTTGGAGTTGAGGATTCTTGAGCTTTATTTATTTATTTATTCTTAAAATATTTATTTATTTATTTATTTTTGATCCTTGGGTTTTAATCTGCCTTTATACTTTAATAATAATTTCTTCACTGAATGAGGAATGCTTTTTTTCTTTAAAGTTTTTATTTAAGTAATTTCTCTACCCAGTGTGGGGCCCAAATCCATGACCCCAAGAACTGAGCCAACCAGGCGCCACTCTTCTTTGCCAAAGTTAGAAATTGGGTAGTCTTTATCATTTCCTTTAGCTTTATGGTGTTGTGAAAATAAAGGCTATCTGGAAACCACACTGGGACTTAGCCTTTCTAGAAGTCACTGGTTCTCAGTGGGGTCAGGACCCCTATGAATCTTTGAATCTTTGAAGGTGCACTTTTCGTTGCCACAATGATTAGGGTGGGGTAGGTGCAGCATTGGCATTCAATGAGCAGAAGCCAGGAGTGCCATACATTCCACAGTGTCTGAGGCAGTTCTGCATGATTTTTGACCTTTTTCCCAGCTCTCGTAGGTGAAAAACCTGTTTGTACTTACTTAATGCTAATTCTGTTATACATTTAAACCCAGTAATTTTTTGCATGTTTTAATAGACACTAAATTTTCTAGGAATGGAACTGCTTAGTAAACAGAGGGCAGATTATACTTTGTTTTCTTCAGAACTTTAACAAGAGTTGTTAACTGTTTTTGGAAAATCATTACCAATGGCATTGGCCCTTTTGGCATCTGATTCTCTAATATAACTCAGTTGTTTCAGTCTACATTTGTAGATGTCATGTGCAAGGCATTTCTTTGTATGTGTGCAAGTGTCAGTTTCCTTAATAATGAATGCTGTGATGGTTATACCTGAACATTGCAGTATTACAATGTATTAAATTACCTTTGTTTCTTTTATATTATATTAGGCATTATCTTAAGTTTTGAAAACTGAGGATAGATAAATTGCCTACTTGCATCTCATTTCAGGTTTGTCTTCTTCTTTTATTTTTTAAAGATTTTATTTATTTATTAGGAGAGTACATGCCACGTGAGTAGGAGGAGGGGCAGGGAGGGAGAGAGAGAGGAATCCCAAGCTGACTCTGAGCTGAGGCTGAGCACAGAGCCCAGGTGAGCATGCAGCCAGGGTAGGGGGTATTCGATCGTTCAGTCTCATGACCCTGAGATTATGACCTGAGCCGAGAGTCAGACATGCAACTGACTGAGCCACCCAGGCACCCCAGTTTGTGCTCTTGAAACAAAAAAATTTTATTTTAGTGGAGTTTCTGGATGGAGCCTATATTTAATGGAAATCTACCTTGCCTTTCAAGAGAGATAGGATGTTGATGTTGATCTATGTTATAAATGTCTGTCCTTTTCTTTTTCTATTTTCCCTTCCCATTATGAAGTATATGATACTCAGACAAGAATACGGTGTTGTGCATGTAAGTTATGAAGCATATAATAAAACCAGTACCTGTGAACTCATCACCCAGGTTAAGGAATAGAACATTACCAGTATTGTTGGTATGTTTCTCCTTGATTTCCATTCACATCTCTACCAGGGATAAAACTATTTGTAATTTTTGTTTTGATTTGTTTGTTATTTCCTTCCTTAAGTTTCCCACTTTTGTATGTATTTCAAAAATTTATAATTTAGTATTGCTTATTTTTTAGCTATAAAAATGGAATCATAGTATACATATATTCTTGTCTTGTTTTACTACATATATTTATTTGCTTTGGCTAATCAGTATTATGTTTTTAAGATTCACCTATATCTATGTGTGTAACTGTTATTTATTTTCTCAGGTATATGGATTAGTATATGACTGTACCACAGTTTATCCTTTCTTCTAAAGATAGACATTGTTTAAAAAAAAAAGATGGGGGCGCCTGGGTGGCTCAGTGGATTAAGCGGCTGCCTTCGGCTCAGGTCATGATCTCAGGGTCCTGGGATCGAGCCCCGCATCGGGCTCTCTGCTCAGCAGGGAGCCTGCTTCCCCCCCCCTCTCTGTCTCTGCTTGCTTCTCTGCCTACTTGTGATCTCTCTCTCTCTGTCAAATAAAATAAATAAAATTAAAAAAAAAAAAAGATGGACATTGTTTTTTTCCATTTTGTTGGTATTACAGAGATATTCTTTTTTTTTTTTTAATATTTTATTTATTTATTTGACAGGCAGAGATCACAAGTAGGCTGAGAGGCAGGCAGAGAGAGAGGAGGAAGCAGGCTCCCTGCCGAGCAGAGAGCCCGATGTGGGGCTCGATCCCAGGACCCCGGGATCATGACCTGAGCTGAAGGCAGAGGCTTTAACCCACTGAGCCACCCAGGCGCCCCTTACAGAGATATTCTTGCTTATCTTCAGGTGCACATGTACAAACATTTCTCTACAACAGTGAATTTTAAACATTTTTTAATTTTTAAAGATTTTATTTATTTGAGAGAGAGAGAGAGAGAGCACGAGCGGGGGAGGGAAGGGCAGAGGGAGAAGCAGGCTCCCCACAAGCAGGGAGCTTGACGCAGGGCTCTGTCCCAAAACCGTTGAGATCAGGATGTGAGCCCAAGGTAGATACTTAACCGATTGAGCCACCTGGGTACCCCTTTAAACATTTTTTTAAAAGAATTTTTTTATTTGTTAGAGATAAAAAGCATGAGCAGAGGGGAGGGACAAGCAGACTCCCCACTTAGCAGGGAGCCCCACACAGGGCTTGATTCCAGGAACCTGGGATCATGACCTAAGCCAAAGGCAGATGCTTAAAGAACTGAGCCAGCCACCCAGGTGCCCCAGATTTTAAACATTTTTGATGGTGACCCCCCTCATGCATGCATAGAATTGAAAGAAAAATGAGGATCAATAGATCGATATTCATCCTTAATATACATGATGCACTCATCCTTTCCATTTTATTTCTCTCTTAACTGCTAATTGTGACCTAAATGTTTTCACAGTTTAAGATAGTTATCTTGGTCTCTTGCGGAGACTAGTGTGTTGACCTTACTTCCCTTTGCCAGAGGGCAACATCTCATGAGGTGAGAGTGCACCTGGTTAAGCAGAACACTGCTCCTACTCCTAGAAACACCTGGTTTCTTGAGCTCAGTAAAAATTCAGCTAGGACTAAATTTGGGTTCAGCCCCTAAGTACCTGCCATTCCTTTATGGGATGAATTCCCTAGGTATGCCCTAACCAGATATTTTGAGTTATGCAAGAGTCCCACCATTCTCAGAGAATGTGAGGGGCGAAATAGGATTGGTTGGCGCTTTCTGTTCTTGATGTGTGCTTTGTTTACTTTCATATCAGACTTGGCTCCTCCCCTTACTGACTTCTTAAAGGCCCAGATCTCAGTAGTTTATTCTTCAGTTTTCTGGTGACTTTCTAATGTCCATATTAGATATTTGAGATATTTCCTCTTACTTGGGTTCTTTACTTTGCTATATTCTAGATAGCTTCAATTTTTTGCTGAAGAGTATGAGAGTTAATTTACATAGGAATTTGTTACTTTCATCTTAAGTAGTTAGTAAAAAACACAGAAGCTATATGTTTTAACTCTGTCTTGGTGTCTGTTTAGAATATGTATGCAAACTGTAATTTACAGAACTGTGCTTTGAACCTCTGAGGAAGAATATTTACATTTGGTGCTATTTTTTAATACAGGTTTTTCTTTTAAATCCAGTTCACCCACCTACAGTATTATGTTAGTTTCAGGTGTACATTATAGTGATTCAGCAGTTCCACACATCACTCTGTGCTCCTCAAGATAAGTGCACTCCTTAATCCCCATCACCTATTTAACCCATCTCCCTCTCCCTTCCCCTCTGGTAACCATCAGTTTGTTCTCTCTTATTAAGACTCTGTTTCTTGGTTTGCCCTCCTCTCTCTTTTTTTTCTCTTTGCACTTTTGTATTGTTTCTTAGATTCCAGATATGAATGAAATTATGGTATTTGTTTTTCTCTGGGTGACTTGTTTTGCTTAGCATTATACTCTCTAGCTCCATCCATGTTGTTGCAAATGGCAAGATTTCATTCTTTTCTGTGGCTGAATAGTATTCTGTGTGTGTCTTTTTTTTTTTTTTTTAAAGATTTTATTTATTTATTTGAGGGAGAATGAGTGAGAGAGAGCATGAGAGAGGAGAAGGTCAGAGGGAGAAGCAGACTCCCCAAGGAGCTGGGAGCCCGAGGTGGGACTCGATCCCGGAAGTCCGGGATCATGACCTGAGCCGAAGGCAGTTGCTCAACCAACTGAGCCACCCAGGCGCCCTGTGTGTATCTTTTTTAATCCATTCAACAATTGACGGACACTTGGGTTGCTTATGTATCTTGGCTGTTGTAAATAATGCTGCTATAAACGTAGACATTGAAGTGTTTTTGAATTAGTGTTCTTCTGTTCTTTGGGTAAATACCCACTAGTGGGATTGCTGGATAGTAGAGTGGTTCTTTTTTAATTTTTTGAGGAACCTCCATGCTATTTTCCAGAGTGGCTACACTAGTTTGAATTCCCACCAGCAGTGCACCAAGGGTTCCTTTTTCTCCATATTGTCTCCAACACATGTTTTTTCTTGTGTTGATGATTTTATCCATTCCAACTGGCATACATTTGGTACTATTCCTGATGACTTGTGTAGGGAGTGCTGAATAGGACTGGAAACAGGAATAACCAAAGTAATGCAGTTTTTAAAATCTCACTTTTTATGAACATAAGACTCAAAAGTAATAAACACAAAGGTTTTCTCCAGTCTAGAAGATGTGTTACGGTTATTGTTACAATTTTTAAATTTAATTTTATTTTCCTAAAGATTTTATTTATTTATTTGGGAAAGAGAGCATGAGCAGGAGCATGAGTGGGGTTTGGGGGAGGTAGGGAAAAGCAGGCTCAAGCAGGCTCCCCGCTGAGCAGGGGAGCCTGATCGGGCCTCCATCCCAGCACCTTTAGATCATGACCTGAGCCAAAGGCAGATGCTTAACAGACTGAGCCAACCAGGTGCCCCTGTAATTTTTTTTTATTGTAGTAAAGTATATAATAACATAACATTTACTTTTTTAAAAAAATTTTTTAAAATATTTTATTTATTTATTTGCTAAAGTGAGAAATCACAAGTAGGCAGAGAGGCAGGCAGAGAGAGAGGGGGACGCAGGCTCTCTGCTGAGTAGAGCCTGATGTGGGGCTTGATCCCAGGCCCCTGAGATCATGACCCGAGCTGAAGGCAGAGGCTTAACCCACTGAGCCACCCAGGCACCCAAAATTTACTGTTTTAACCGTTTTTTTCTGTTTTAATCATTTAAGAATGTACAGTTCAGTAGCATTCAGTACATTCACATTGTTGTGCAACCATAATTACTATCTATCTCTAGAACTTTATCTTTCCAAACAGAAACTGTAACACATTAAACAGTAATTCCTCATCCTCCCCTCCTCCCAGCCCATGGCAGCCAGCATTCTACTTTCTCTCTCTATGAATTTGACTACTTTGAGTACCTCGAAGACAGGAAATCATATAGTATTTGTTCTTTTGTATCTGGTTTTATTTCATTTAGCATAATGTTTTCAAGGTTCCTCCGTGTCGTAGCATGTGTGAAAAAACTGCTTTTTAAGGCTAATATTCCATTATATGTACATGCTACATTTTGTTTATCTGTTAATCTATCAGTGGACATTTAGGTTGTCTTCATCTTCTGGCTATTATAAATAATGCTACTATGAACTTTGTTGTTCAGATATCTAAGTATCTGCATTCAGTTCTGTTGGGTATATACCCAGAAATGGAATTGCTGGATCATATGGTAATTCTGTGTTTATTTTTTCTGAGGAACCACCATACATTTTACTGTTTTTTTTTAAACATCTATAACTTATTATAGATGAATTTCTAATTAATAGTTATAGAACTGTGTTATCATTTTTAATGGCTGTGTAAGATTTTAAAGTATGAATATATCATGGTTTATTTGTAGACATTCTGTAATGGTAATAGTTTTGCTATTATAAACAATACTATGATTCATCATTCAACAATAGTATTTATTCATCAGAGATTTACTGAACATCTGCTGTGTACTGAGCATATGTAATAGCTCTTATGTCCATATATGCTTGTATACATATGTTTAATTAGAATACATTTTTTAAGAAGTGGGGCTCTTGGGTCAAAGGATGGGCATATTTTGAAGTATGGCTATTTTCCTGAGAGCTTTTATAATGATAAACTGTTGTTAGATATAATCTCAGCAGTAGTGAATAGGAGTGCTAGATTCCATGTACCTTAGGGAACAGTGGCTCTTACTGATATTTTTAGTATTTGTCAGTCTGAAATAATAATGATAATAGTTTGCATCTCTTTGGGGTGCCTGGGTGCCTCAGTCTTTTAGTGTCTGCCTTCGGCTCAGGTCATGATCTTAGGGTTCTGGGCTCCATCCTTATATGTTAGGCTCCCTGCCTCGTGGGGAATCTGCTTCTCACTCCACCTCTGCCTCTACCTCTGCTCCGTTCTCTTTCTTGTTCATTCGTACTCTCTCTCTCTCAAATAAATAAATAAAACCTTAAAAAAATGATTTGCATCTCTTTGGTTACTAGTGAAGTTTAACATCTTGTGCTTAGGCTTTAATTTCTTCTTTTGTAAGCTGTATTTTCATGTATATCTGCCCATGCGGAACTTCTTATATGTTAAGGGTATTAAATCTGTTTTGTATTGTAGATATTTTCTAATTGTCATTTGTGTCTTAGCTTTCTTTCACAATGGCTTTTGCAGTGTAGATGTTTTGTTTTTAAAAAGTTTATTTATTTTTAGTATTCTCTGCACCCAATTGAGGGCTCATACTTGACCTCTAGCTTAAGAGTTGCATGCTCTTCCAACTGAGCATCAGGCACCCCTAGGTGCTTTACATTTTTATAGTCCTTTATGATCTCTGTTTTGGTCCCTTGTTCTGGTGTTCTTTCCCCACCCTGATTCAACCTTTATGTAATTTTTTTGTATATAATAGATTTGTAGGAAATGTTTTTTAGAGATAGAAACCTCTGCATGAACTGATTACATCAATGTTTTGGATAACTCTAATATAGATAGGGACAATGAGGTGTAGAAGGAAGGTGAGGAATCAAAACTTTATTTTAATCTTTAATTTTTAAAAGATTTTATTTGTTTATTTGAGAGAGAGAAAGCATGAGGGAGTGTGAGGGGGCTGGGAAGGGGGAAGTTCATTGGGAGAGGGAAAGAGAGTCTCAAGCAGACTCTGTGCTGGGTGCCTAGCCCAACCAGGGGAGAGGGGCTCGATCTCATGACCCTGAGACCATGACTTGAACCAAAGCCAAGAGTCACTTAACCAACTGAGCCACCCAGGTGCTTCTAACCATTTTTATTTTTAGTGAAAATCTACATAGAGAACAATGAAACCTTTTCTAGACTCATGCTAGAACCTGATTTGCTTTTCATTGATTTCTAAGGGTTAGGGATGTATTTCCTTGTTCCTTATTAATTCAGATATGTAGGGTATGTTAGGTGAGAGAAATGATACATTAAACAGCCTTTTTTTTTTTTTTTTTTTAAGTAGTCTTCAAGTCTAGTGTGGGGCTTGAACTCAGGACTCTCAGATCAAGAGTCACATGCTGTACCACCTGAGCTAGACATGTATCTCAGCCCAGAGATATTCTCAAATTTACTTGTTCTCAAAATTTCTTTTTATTTTTTATTAAAAATTTTTTTGGAAGATTTTATGTATTTATTTATTTGATAGGGACAGTGAGAGAGAGAGAGAGAGATATCACAAGCAGGGGAGCAGCAGAGGGAAAGGGAGAAGCAGGCTTCCCGCTGAGTGGGGAGCCAGATGTGGGGCTCTGTCCCAGGACCCTGGGATCATGACCTGAGCCCAACTGACTGAGCCACTCAGGTGCCCCTATTTTTAAATTTTTAAATTTTTTTTAAAGATTTTTGTTTGTTTATTTGATAGAGGAAGAGAGAACACAAGAAGGAGGAGCAGGAGAGGGAGAAGTAGGCTCATTACTGGGTAGGACCCTGGGTAATCCTGGACCTGAGCCAAAAGCAGACATTTAACCAACTGAGCCTCCTAGGTGCCTCTCAGAATTTCTCGCACTGTCATCATTGGAAGTTTCTGAAATGGATGCTGCTTCAGTTGTTATCCTGCTCTTTGCTTTTGTAGTTGCTTTTGCCTTTTCTAAGTCCCTAAATCACATTCTTTGAGACTTGTGCTTACTATTAACCTCTGTTCTTTTCTCTGTCTTGTTGCCTATGTGGTCCCTGATTTTTTTGTCTTTTCTGTATTTTTATTCTTTTCTTTCCTTTTCATTTCTTTCCTGTTTCAACGTAAGTTCAATAAAGATTGGAAGTACTTATTTCTTCTGGCATAGAAGAAACTAATCATACCATGTGATCTTCAGTTTTTATTTACAGATTCTTTACAGCAGTGTGTACATTTTAGGCTTCCTTAAGCTCTGAGTGTATAATTTTTCTGGACATTTGCATTTGCCCAGCTACTTGGATGATAGTGTGAATATAGAGGAAGTATTGTCATTTGACCTAAAATATAATAAAATACAGTAATAATGATATGATATTGGGGCAGCTGGTTGGCTCGGTTGAAAGAGCATGAGTTTTCATCTCAGGGTCATGAGTTTGAGCCCTGCTCTTGGGTTTGACTATTACTTAAAATGAATAAATAGATTAAAACTTAAAAAACATATGTAATGGTATGAAAAAATGTTTTTGAGCCTTATGAACTTAATAGTGAACCTGCCTAGTGACCTTGACCAAGTCATTTAAAGTGGCGTATATTTTATTTTGTACATTTAGATGATCTCATATTTTGGCTTCCTTTTCTTAGATAGAATTTTGCTTACATACCAAATGCAAGAGCCAGAGATTTAAAAGTCAGAGGACTTTAGGGATCATCTGGTATCTATTCTGTTGCTTCTACAAATATTCACCTGGCAGTGTTTTGGTCTTGAGGGTATATTGAAATCTCTGGCTTCATAGAACTTACAGTTATTTATGAAAAGAAGGTTGTGAAGAAAGTGTGATCTTATTTAAAGATTCCTCACTTTGTTTTGGTAGGTCTTAATATGTTCAGAAGAAAAAGGGTTTGATTCCTTATATGCCAAATTATAATTCAGGAACTGTAAAGTAGGAGGAAAGCAACCCTGAATGAGTGAATTAGGACAGTGGCTCTCAAAATTTTCTGTGTATGAATCACCTGAGGTTCTTGTTAAAATGCAGATTCTGTTCAGTGGATCTAAGGTGAGACCTGAGATGGTCCAAGTCTGTGAAACACATTTTGAGTAGAAAGGAGTTTGTATATAATTAAGAGAAAAGAATAGTGTTCTACCATTTTGAGAAGAATGGTATGGAGCAATGGAACACAGGCTTGGAGTTGTGAGTAGCATACCACACTTGGCTTTGGTGAAGTGAAATTATAAGAGATGTTAATGGCTATATTTTAAGAGGGCGTGTTAAGGAGGTAATCACCTGTTTTTTTTTTTTTTTAAGATTTTATTTATTTATTTGACAGAGAGAGATCACAAGTAGGCAGAGAGGCAGGCAGAGAGAGAGGAGGAAGCAGGCTCCCTGCCGAGCAGAGAGCCCGATGTGGGACTCGATCCCAGGACCTGAGTTCATGACCTGAGCCGAAGGCAGCGGCTTAACCCACTGAGCCACCCAGGCGCCTGGTAGTCACCTGTTTTTTGAATGGCATTCAGAACTGAGATTGGATGGTGAGTGGGGCTAAAACGTTTGAAAGGATACTAGGAAGTGAAAGAGTTAAAGATCTTCAGGTATGATGAAAGTAAATACCTAGTCAGGTAAACAATTTATGAGTTAAGTTTTGACTAGGAGGATTTATTTGTATTTGGAAAGGTTTCCTCCCCTTTTTATAATTACTCTAATTGGCATAGTTCTTGTAGTTAAAAAATGTAAAAATAAATGCTTTTTAAATTTTTTAATTTTTAAAAAAATTTAAAAAAAGATTTTTTAATTTTACAGAGAGAGATCACAAGTAGGCAGAGAGGCAGGCGGGGTGCGAGGTGAAGCAGCTCCCTGCTGAGTAGAGATTCCCGATACGGGGCTCGATCCCAGGACCCTGAGATCATGACCTGAGCGAAGGCAGAGGCTTAACCTACTGAACCACCCAGGTGCCCCTAATTCCTTTTTTTAAATAGATAATATAGATTTGTTTGTTTGTTTTTTTCATAGGCACATTCTGTGTGGGAAATATGTCAGATTTCTTTGTTTTTCAGGTCTGAATAAAGCTTAACTGTGTGCTTAAGTTGCCTTTCTCCAATCTGTTCTCTGGGGACAGCTACTTAGAACATAAACCAAGCTGGGAGTTCATTTTACTTCATAGAATTAGCAAGACTCTTAATTTTGGATTGGTATAAAAAATGTTCAATGGGTATTGGACATTTATCTGTAGGGAAAAATTTGGCAAACCGGTCTTGGAACCAGCAGCCTTTTATTTAGTGCTGTGAATTCACAGTGCTAGTGTTTCCATTTGTGTTTTTAGAAATTTATACTTTTGGGGTACCTGGGTGGCTCAGTTGGTTAAGCGTCTGGTTTTGGCTCAGGTCATGATTTTAGGGTACTGGGATTGAGTCCTACATCGGGCAGAGCCTGTCTCCCTCTCCTCCCCGCTTGTTCGCTTTCTCTCTCAAATAAATAAAATCTTAAAAAAAAAAAAAAGAAATTTAAACTTTTTCCCCCCTTTCTGGTACTATTTTAGAAATAATCCATGTTCATATTTCCCTTTTAATATTGCATCTGGCCTCCTTCAACATGAAGAGATTGGGAAAATTACTGTGAATCTTCATATTATTATGACCCCTTGATTAGTGTTACTGGAATATTGGCTTCCTTGAAAATAGTTACAGTATAGTAAGGAGAATTTTAGGTTATTGTGTTGTTATGGAGGCAGAAAGATGTGAAATGTAATCATGGACAGAATATGACTATTTTAATTCTAATGGCTCATTATAATCAAATACATGTCAAGTGTTCTCTCTAGTAACAATTCAATTCTGTATATTTGGACAGCATTTATTATGTTACGTATATTGTTATTTCTCTAAGGTTCTTTGTTTGTTTGTTTGTTTTTTGTATTTAGTTCTCTTTTAACACAATTGTTAAAGCTCAAGTAAAACATCAGAGTGACATTATAATCTGTTCTAGAATCAGGCCAATGAAGAAATGAAATGAAGCACATTGTTGGCTGAAAATACAAGTTACATCTTTTTCAAGTTACATCTAAAATTTTTTAGAGCATGTATTGGAAATATATTTCAGCTGTTCTTTTCTTTTTTTTTTTTTTTTAAGATTTTATTTGCTTATTTGTCAGAGCAAAAACGAGAGCGAGTGAGCACAAGCAGGGGAAGCAGCAGGTAGAGGGAGAAGCAGGCCAAGGAGCCTGATGTGGCCTTAATCCCAGGACCCCAGAATCATGACCTCAGCTGAGGGCAGACACTTAACTGACCACCCAGGTGTCCCTCAGATGTTCTTATTCTGTGGAGTTTTTTAAAAATGTGATTATTTGAAAGTAAATGTCCATACAAAATAAGTTTCTTAAGTTTCTATTATCTTCCATTTTTAAACTGATTTTTCCTTTAGGACTGTATAAGCCTTTCCTGTATATTCTGAAAACTCAAGATAGTAATTCCTGGAGTTAAAGTAAATGAAAAAGAAATTGCAGATAAGCCTAACATTGAGATAATTAAATTTAAAAGAATAAAATTAGTCGGTTAAGAATCTGACTCTTGATTTCAGCTTAGGTCTTAATCTCAGGGTTGTGAGTTCAAGCCTCATGCCCATTTAAATAAAATAATAATAATGATAAAAAGGGCATCTGGTTGGCTCAGTTGGTTAAGTATTTGCCTTTGGCTTGGGTCATGATCCCAGGGTTCTGGGATGGAGCCCTACCTCAGGCTCACTGCTCAGTAGGGGGCCTGCTTCTCCCTCTTCTCTCCACTTATTACTATCTCTCTCTCTTTCTCCCAAATAAATAAAATCTTTAAAAAAAATAATAAAATAAAGTTAGGATATTACTTATTCATGTTACCACTTACTAATAATACCACCACATTGGTGTGTAGGTCCTTCAAGGGGAGGGACTATAGTATGTATTTGTGTTTAGTGTACATATTAAAAGACTCCTTGTTCTGTTAAAAAAAAAATCATTAGAGGCAAATACTCCTAGTTCTGGTAAAAATCTTTTTTTTTTTTTTTTTGTAAAGTTGTTTAGTTAAATAAAATTAAAAAAGGAGGCTTTGGAGTCATGCTGCTGGATTTTTTCTTTTTCCTTTTTTGTAAAAATCCTAACCCTGCCTCTTAGTAGTTTTATGATATTGGAAGTAACTTGACGTTTCTGTGTCCAACTTTATTAAAAAATGATCATATAAATAGTTTATTTCATAAGGGTTCTTATCAGGATTAAGTGAGATAATCCATGGAAAGTGCTTAGAAGAGTTTTTGGCACATAGTAAGTGCTTAATTAATGTTAGGGGCTGGTACTCTTCATATTCAGGACCACACTATTGCATTGTCTGGTGAATTTATTTTGCTTTTTATTTTATTGTATTTTAATTTTTTTTTTTAAGATTTTGTATATTTATGAGACAGAGACAATGAGAGAAGGAACACAAGCAGGGGGAGTGGGAGAGGGAGAAGCAGGCTTCCTGCTGAGCAGGGAGCCGGATAGAGGGCTCAATCCCAGGATCCTGGGATCATGACCTGAGCCAAAGGCAGATGCTTAATGACTGAGCCACCCAGGTGCCCCTTGTATTTTAATTTTTAAAATATATTTTATTTATTCATTTAAGACACAGAGAGATACAGAGAGAGCATTAGCAGGAGGAGAGGCAAAGGTAGAAGAAGGAAATTCTCCACTGAGCTGGGATTCCAACATGGGGCTCAACCCCAGGACCTAGAGATCATAATCTGAGCCAAAGGCAGACACCTGACCCACTGAGCCACCCAGGCATTCTTACATGATACATTCAGTGTGTAAGTCAACCTTTTGGGTGGATTGGCCTTTGTTTTGAGCATCTTATCTTTTTACTGCAACTCTCTGTTTTCTGTAATCATTCCTGTTTTGCATATCAGGAAATTGAAATTTAAAGAGGTTAAGTAATTCCTCATACAACTATAAAACTCACTTTAAAATCCTACTTAATTTGAGGCCCCTGGCAGTCTCAGTTGGGGGAGTGTGCAACTCTTGATCTCAGAGTTGTGAGTTCAAGTTCCATGTAGTGTGTAGAGATTACTTAAAAAAAAAAAAATCTTAAAATAGAAAAAGGGGCGCCGGGGTGGCTTAGTCATGAACCGTCTGCCTTTGTCTCAGGTCAGGATCCTGGGGTCCTGGGATCAAGCCCTGCATCGGGCTCCCTGCTTGGCAAGAAGCCTACTTCTCCCTCTCCCACTCACCCTGCTTGTGTTCCCTCTCTTGCTGTATCTCTGTCAAATAAGTAAATAAAATCTTTAAAAAATAAAAATAAATAAAAAAATAAAATTCTACTTAATTTAAAAATCCTTACACTATTTTACCTCTTAAAAGGTGTAAAGCCTCTATTAGAAAACTTAGCCTGTTATATTGTCTTTGGGATTTATGTATATAAATTTCATATTAGATTGGGAGTTTGTTTTATTTTTTTTTTAGAGTGGGAACTAATCTTATTTATTTTTGGGCTCCCACACCAACTAGTAGAGTACCTGTCACATATTGGGTACCTAAAAAATAACTAGCTGAGTAGCAAATAGATACACAGAATGTTAGAAATAGAGGGGATTTTAGAGCTCATGGAAATCATAGAGACACAGAATTTCTAAAAAGAATTCTGTGTTGCTTACATAGGGCTACAGCTTTTGATTTTGACTCTTTATTTATAAAACAATTAGTACTGTCTATCACATCATCTCATAAAAGAAGCCATTTTGATACCAGAAAAAACTAGGAAGGACAGTCTCAGAGTAAGTTACAGTTGGTAACTTTACACCCACTTTCGGTCGTGGCTGGCGTCTTTTTAAAGATTAGATTTCAGGAACCATTATCTAATGCAACCCTCTTTCTTTAGAGATGATATATCTGAGCTCAGAAAAGTATCAGAGTTCTTACAGCAAGGCAGAATAACTGAGTTTAGAACCCAGGTTTTCTGACTGCTGGCCCAAAATTTTGATCCAGTCACCTTCGTCTTCATCACGATGACACTTAGACATACAGAATTTGTTCCTTATGTGAGATCATATATCTAGGAAAAAGTAGAGCTGGGACTTGAATCCACGTTACCCAATTCCACTTTCAGTGAAACCTGTGCATTACTTACATGTAATCTTAACCCATTCTACCAGCCCTCATTCAGTTGTAAAGATGGAGTTATAAATGATTGAAAGGAAATGTTTGAGGGTGCCTGGGTGGCTCAGTCGGTTAAGTGTCTGACTTCAGCTTAAGTCATAATCTTGGGGTTCTGGGATCAAGCCCCGCATCCAGCTCTGTGTTCAGTAGAAAGTCTGCTTCTCTCTCTCCCTCTGCCCCTTCCCCCTGCTCTTGCTCTCTCACGCACACACACTGTCTCTCCGAAATAAAATCTTAAAAAAAAAAAAAAAAAGGAAATGTTTTATATTTAGCATTTCTTTCCTTAAAATTTTCAGATTTGGAGCTTCAGCAACTTCTTCCAGGGAGGAGGTCCAGTGTGGCTCCTGTTCCAACCTGCAATCTTGATTCACATCCATAGATTGGAATATTGGTGTACAAGCCATCCTCAGACACCTCACTAAGGACAGGTATGTGAAAGAGACAGTAAAGTTAAGTAGAATGAATGCTAATGTTTTTCCTGTTTCTTGTTAGATGAAAACAGTTGACTGACTTTAAAAATTTAGTCCTTTATCCTGGTAAAAACAAAGCATTTGGAGTATTAATTGAGTGCAGCAAAATATTTTCTTGATGGTAAAATATGTGTCAGAATGTTAACAGTGGTGAAACAGGGTAATTAAAATTTTTCTTCTTTCTCTTTTTGTGTATTTTTCAAATTATATTTATGAGCTTGTGTTAGTTACCTATTGTTACATAATAAACCACCCCTAACTAGTAGTTTAAAACATACCAGTCATTTATTTTGCTCAGGTACTTGTAATTTGGACAAGATCTGCTCAGTGGGAACAGCTTGTCTCTATTAATATGTGGCCTAAGATGAAGTAGCTGGAAGGGTGGGGGCAGCTTGATGGTGGGGCACTGGAATTGTTTGAAGGCTTGGCACACTCATACATATGTCTGGTGGTTAATGCTAGCTTTTTTTTTTTTTTTTTAAAGATTTTATTTATTTATTTGACAGACTGAGATCACAAGTAGGCAGAGAGGCAGGCAGAGAGAGAGGAAGGGAAGCAGGCTCCCTGCTGAGCAGAGAGATGCGGGGCTGGATCCCAGGACCCTGGGATCATGACCTGAGCCAAAGGCAGAGGCTTAACCCTCTGAGCTACCCAGGTGCGCCTTAATGCTAGCTTTTGGTAGGAGCCTAAGCCTGGGCTGTTAGCCACAACACCTACATATGACCTCTTCTTTTGGTTGCTTGGCTTCCTCACAGCGTGGTAGCTAGGTTTCATGAAAGAGCATCCCAGGAGAGCAAGATGAAGTTGCATGGCATATTTGACTTTGTTTTGGAAGTCACATAGTAGTACTCTGCTTTTTTCTGTTCTTTTTTCTGCTTTTTTTCTAAAGGTCCACCTAGGTTCAAAGAAGGGGGTAGATACAGACCATACTTCAAGGAGTATCGTATCAGCATCTGATTAGAAGAAGGGCATATGGGATGGAATCTGCCATTGTAGCCATCTTTGGCAAATATGATGTGCCACAGTTTGTATTACTTTTAAGATAAGAGTATAAATAATGTGCATAATATGTAAAAAGAGGACCGTTGACAGAAAATAATGGTGTATAAGTTCAGTAGAATTTTGTGTGCTTTTCCTAAGTAGAGTATGATGGTGAAAATAAGATGCCTAAACAGGAAGAGGAGAAATAGATTTTGAACTTTCTTTAGTATCAATGAAGCAGCAAACTGAAAAATGGAGACAAAAATTTATAAACAAGGTGAAAAATAAGATTTGTAGTTTGGATTTTTTGTTTTTGAAAAAATGCTTTTATTTTAGTTTAATGGCTACTTGTTTTTTTTTTTTTTAATTTTAACAATTGGAGAATTATTTGGGAAACTGCTTTCTAGTATGATAGATTTGAGAAACTTGGTGTCAGTGTTACTCTATGCATCAAGTTTGTTTTGCCTATCTACTTCTTTTAAGGAATACTACATAATCTTTTTTAGGATTGTACAATTTTATCTGCTAAATTTCTGGTAAATAGCTTAAAATTTCTGTGGAACAAGAAAATTTGCCAAGTTGTAGAATGTTTGATTGTATTATTATTTTTTATAAAGACTTACTTATTTGAGAGAGAGAGAGCACTAGTGGGGAAGGAGCAGAGGGAGAGGGAGAGAATCTCAGGCCGACTCCTGCTGAGCAGGGAGCCCCACTTAGATCTCAATCTCAAGACCCTTAGATCATGACTTGAGTTGAAATCAAGAGTCAGTTGCTTAACTGACTGAGCCACCCAGATGCCCCTATTTGGTTGTATTATTGATCACATTTACTCACCAGTTGCATGAATTGCCTTTGGCAGTTTTGAATATAGCTAGTATTTAATTTCTGAATGTAATAGGATAATATTTTTAGGTAATCCTCTAAGTATTACATAGAGATATTGATCCATTTACTTTATGTGGGAAATAAGCTATATAATTCATATATACCAGTATATATGTGTGTACACACACACATACACACTCATTATCTTTTAGGTCCAGAAAGATTTTCTTGCTGTCTAGATTTGAGCCTAATATGGCAGAGATGATTCAGTTCTATTTCCCAACTAGTCACCGATATCTTACGGTAGAAAATGACTGAACTGGTTCTTGTGACATTAGAGGTAATCTCAGAGTTTGCTCTTAACTGTGAATAATCCGAATTGACTGAGTTTGTGAAACAATATATTTTGGTTCAAAGGTATGATAATTGGGAAAGCTGTTTTAATTTTTTTTTCATATTTAAAAACATGTTTTCTAGTAGACATAAATTGGGAATAATGAGTAGTATAAAATATTGTGTCTTAAATAACAACAACAAATATGTGCATATCTATAAAAAATGTATATATATATAGCCTGCAAGGATTAACTTGCCTTCTTTTTTAGTTTTAAGCATTTTTAAAGCCCACTTTTGCTTTTAAGAAGTCTGAGTAGGTAAATTTCTGATAACATCTTTTCCAGGTTTATCTTTCCTCCATTCTGCAGGCCTGTGCCTGAGGGGATAAAAATCCCTTGAGTGAGTGAAATACTGCTTTCTGTCTGAAGCTAAAACAAACAATATTAAAAACTTCTAGAATACCCTATGGAAATTGCAAATATGCTGGTGTTTACTCTGTGGCACTCTGTTCAATTCATGGAAGGAGGTGAATGATGAAGTTCTCTTCTGAAGATGAATGAATATTGGAACACCTGGATGGCTCAGTCAGTTGGGCGCCTGCCTTGACTCTGGTCATGATCTCAGGGTCCTGGGGTGGAGCCACACAAAGGGCTTCCTGCTCAGCCGGAAGTCAGCTTCTCCCTCTCCCTCTGCCTCCCCACCAGCTTGCTCTTTCTCAAATAAAATATTTAGAAAGATGAATGATTATGTAAATATTCTTTTAAAATACAAAAAAGATTTTTGAATAATTGTGAAAGGCAGAAATTAAAATTTTCTTCTTTTTTTAAAGATCATATTTATTTTACAGAGAGAGACACAGTGAGAGAGGGAACATAAGCCGGGGAGTGGGAGAGAGAGAAGCAGTTTTCCTGCTGAGCAAGGAGCCCCATGTAGGACTTGATCCCAGGACTCTGGAATCCTGACCTGAGCCAAAGGCAGATGCTTAATGACTGAGCCACCCAGGTGCCCCAGAAATTATATTTCTTTGGGATTAGTGGTTATCCTACTTATTCTGATTTCTAAAATTATGATGACTTTCTGTTGGAAAAATGGCATTCAGTTCATGCTTGTACAGATTTTTGGCAAAAGAGAAGCTGTGTGATTTTATTCTCTTGAACTTCCCACCCCCATTATTAAAAAATATAACACCTTTTTTTTCTTTTTTCTTTTTTCTTTTTTTTTTATTTATTTATTGGACAGAGAGAGGGATCACAAGTAGACAGAGAGGCAGGCAGAGAGAGAGGAGGGAGCAGGCTCCCCGCTGAGCAGAGAGCCCGATGTGGGGCTCGATCCCAGCACCCTGGGATCATGACCTGAGCCGAAGGCAGAGGCTTAACCCACTGAGCCACCCAGGCGCCCCAAAAATATAACACCTTTTATGTTTGAAACGTTTAACAAAAGTGTTTAAAATTTATGGTAAGGAAGTGATTGGCATAGCATAAAATTTACCATATTAACTGTTTTTTAGTGTATAGTTCAGTAACATTAATAAGTATATTCACATTGTTAAACAGCCAATCTCCAGAACTTTTCATCTTGTAGAACTGAAACTCTATACGTATTAAATAACACCTTCTTTATTCTCCCCTCCCTCTAACCCCTGGTAACCAGGATTCTGTTTCTGTCTATGAATTTGACTACTGTAGATACCACATTATAAATGGAATCATACAGAATTGTCTTTTTGTGACTGGCTTCTTTTTTTTTTTTTAATTTATTTTTTATTTATTTTCAGCATAACAGTATTTATTATTTTTGCACTACACCCATTGCTCCATGCAATCCGTGCCCTCTATAGTATCCACCACCTGGTACCCCAACCTCCCACCCCCCCACCACTTCAGACCCCTCAGATTGTTTTTCAGAGTCCATAGTCTCTCATGGTGACTGGCTTATTTCACTGAGTGTGATGTCCTCGAGGACATTTGATATAGTACATGCCAGAATTTCCTTCTTCTTCTTCTTTTTTTTTTTTTTTTTTTGGTAGAGAGAAGGAAAGAGGGGGGCAGAAGGAGAGGGAGAGAGAGAATCTTAAGCAGGTTCCACACCCAGCATGAAGCCTGAGATCATGACCTGAGCTGAAATCAGGAGTCAGATACCTAACCAATTGAGCCTCATAGACACTCCAGCAGTGTTCCTTTTTATTATTGAGTATTCTATTGTTTAGTTTTACCTAATTTTATTTATGTCTTTTTAAAAGATTTTATTTTTAGGTCACCTCTATACTCAGTGTGGGGCTTGAACTTACAACCCTGAGATCAACAGTCACCTGCTCTACTGCCTGAGCCAGCCAAGCACCCCTCAATACCAATTTTAAAAATTAATTCATTGATGGGTATTTGGATTGGCTTTTATATTTATCATCTCATCATTTTAAAATAATTTTATTTATTTATTTTAGAGAGAGAGTATGAACTGGAGGGGTAAAGGGGGAGGGAGAGAGAATCTCAAGCAGACTGTGTGGAGTGTGGAGCTCTGTGCGAGGGCTCAATCTTACAACCCTGAGATTGTGACCTGAGCTGAAGCCAAGAATTAGATGCTTAACAGATTATGCCACTCATCATTTAAACATTTTCTCCTTTGTATATTTAATATATATATATGTTTAATATAATACATCTAAATATAATATATACATATATTGAGGGATATATTCAAATATTTTAGTAACAGGTACAGGATCAAAAAAGTTTGGAGGTTACTGTTCTAATCCAGAATAGTCAGAAAACAGAAAACAACTAGAATTATCCTCAGTCACAGGTCTTATTGTACCATTTATGATTAATTACTGAAAATTATTGAAAAAAGGTGAATTTCTTAATGTGATGTTTGAGGAGCTGTACCTTATCCATCATTCCTATCTGTTTTCTGGCTACATTTCAGTCTTGTAGCTCAGTGCTGCATTTTAGATTATTCTCACCAAATTCCTTGTATTTCCTTTAATACATAATGTTCTGCCTTTGAGTTTTGGCCAACTCTTTGCATTGCCTAGAATGCTGTTCCCTGCCCACCTTGCCTTTTTAGAGGTACTATGATATATCATTTGAACTCCAGCTAAAGCACTTCTCTGAAGTGCTCCCTGGCTTATCCAAGTCAATTTAATTGCTTTATTTTGTGCACTAACTGTGTTATGTGGTATGTATCTTTATTGTAGCAGCTCTCAAACTAAATTGCAGTTATTAGTGTGTCTGCTTCCTTTCCTAGACTGCTACTCCTTGAGGACAAAGAAGGGGTCTTATTCATCAGTACTTGTATGAGTGAAAGGGTAGTATAGTAGCCTTGTGGGTGGGGCCTTCTGGATGGAGGGCTACCCATTATCTCAGTTTTCAATTTTTTTGTTAATTATTTTAGGTCCATACCTATACAGGTTGAGGGTCAGCTCAAGAGCTCATAAAAAACTTTATGGAGTCATTTCCTGAGGACATAGAGAAAAGGAAAAAAAAAAAGTTTTGTCTGCCCACTTGAAGGCAAGGTTTCCCCTTGGAATTTTCACCCCTGGAGGCTTTCGGTTTTCAGATGCTCTTGCTGCTGCTGCTGCTGCTGTACCCACCACAGAAGACCTTGGAGAACTGGAACATGAGAGGATGGGGAGAAGAGAGAAAATTCTCAAGGGATTCACTCCTCTTTTTCTGAGCTTTATTTATTTATTTTTATTAAAGCCTTTGACAGAGAGAGAGCTAGAGTCAGAGAGAGCACACACAAGCAGGGAGAGCAGCAGGCAGAGGGAGAGAGGGAGAAGCAGGCTTCTTGCTCAGCAGGGATCCTGATGTGGGCTCCGTCTCTGGACCTTGGGATCATTTCCAGAGCCAGAGGCAGACACTTAACTGACTGAGCCACCTAGGCGCCCCATCTTTTTCTGAGCTTTAGAAGCTCTTTTTCCTAGCTTTGAGCCAGGGCTAGAGGACTTCTGTCTTTCTTTTCACCTGGATCTCATAGTGGTCACTTAGAAGTTTTGGATTATGTTATGTCTAGGCTGGGAAGTACTAGAGGGAAAAAATGGTAAACTCATAGCTAGTTCCGTGGTACTTTGAATTCTGGTGCTCTTCCTGGATCTGTCTGTAATATTTACTTTTCAGGGTCTTCAAATAGTTGTTCATGCATTCCATCCACGTTTTATAGTTTAGTTCATTGAGAGATAAATGGAGGTGTTTGTTTACTTTATTACCAAATGGGAAGTCTTCCCAAAACTTTTGTTTTAACATTTTATTTTTCTATACTTTTAGATTCGTAGGAAGTTGAAAAAGAAGATAGAGAGGTCTAGTGTGACTTTTACCCAGTTTCCCCCAGTGGTTATGTTCTACATAATTAATTATAGCATAATACTCCAGCAAGGAAACTAACATTAACACCAATTTTTGTTATAAACATTTCAGATATACAAGAATGTTGAAGGAAGGGGTGCCTGGATGGTTCAGTGGGTTAGGCCTCTGCCTTCGGCTCAGGTCATGATCATGGAGTCCTGGGATTGAGCCCTGCATCAGGCTTTCCATTTAGTGGGGAGCCTGCTTCCTGCTGTCTCTCTGCCTGCCTCTCTGCCAGCTTGTGATCTCTTTCCATCAAATAAATAAATAAAATCTTAAAAAAAAAAGTGTTGAAGGAATAGTACATTGAACATCTGTATATCTGAGTGATAATTTAGTAACTTAAATGTTTTACCATACTTGGCTTTCATATATATATATACACATATATACACATATATATACATATACATATATACATATACATATATACACATATATATGTATATACATACATATATATATATATATATATGTATTCATTCTAATATGTGCATATTCTTTTGTCTGTGAACCACTTGAAAGCACATTGCAGGCATCAGCATACTTCACCCCTAAGTGAAGTATGAAAAAAGGTGAATTTTGTTGCACTGATTTAGGACTAGCATGTAACTTTGGTTTTAGTTATTAGGAAAGTACAGTTATAGTTGCGGTAGTTTTTGATAATGGTGATGTGTAAGGATTGTATCCAACTGGAAAGTAATTGAAAACCTGGCTACGAGGCTTAAACAAAGAAAGGTCTGTTTTTCTTACATAAGTCTGGAATGAGGCAGTTGCTCATGTTGCTTCAGTGGCTCAACAATATTGGGGCCCGTATCTTTGTGATTTGCTTGGTCCTAAGATAGCTACAACTCTAGCCTTCTACCCGCATTTAAGGAGAAAGGCAAAAGGTCCAGACCAAGCAAAAGCTTTCCTATAACTGCTTCTAGAAAGTTACTTTTAGTGTCTCCTGGACCAAAATTGGGTCCTATGCTTACTTCTTCTTCTTTTTTTTTTTTAAAGATTTTATTTATTTATTTGACAGAGAGAAATCACAAGTAGATAGAGAAGCAGGCAGAGAGAGAGAGAGGGAAGCAGGCTCTCCGCTGAGCAGAGAGCCCGATGCAGGACTCGATCCCAGGACTCAGAGATCATGACCTGAGCCGAAGGCAGCGGCTTAACCCACTCAGCCACCCAGGCGCCCCTTATGCTTACTTCTAACTGTAAGTAGCCTTTTGGCCTCTATCGTGAGGTACAAGGAGGAAGGAAGGATTTACGAATGGCTTTTTGGGCAGCCAGTTAACAGCATCTGTCACAATTAGATGATTGCATTCATTTTACTTCAGAAGTTCTTTTGACATCAGTATTGTATTCCCCACATAGGTGCTTTACAGTTACATAGTAACAAAAGGAATTTTAAATTTAGTTGTGAAGGTGAGCTTTTTGGTTATGCAGGATAAGCTTCATCTTGAATTTTGGGACCTTGGGCAGGTTTTTGAATATGTAAGCATCTGTTTTCTCATATGTGAAATGGCGTTAATAATACCTGACTTTTAGGGTACTTGTGAAGTGGGAAGGAGATAATTTATGTAAAGTACTTAATATAGTGCCTGCTGTTTTGGTGGGGTGACAAGGAGATGTTATAATTGTTTGGTGAGTAGATGTGCTAGAGTAGAAGAACATGGACTTCATAGTTAACAGACTTGATTCCTAGTGTCACTACAAAGTAAGTGTATGGTCTTGGGCACATCATGTAATCTCTCTGAGATAGTTTATTAACATGCAGTGTTTATCTCTTAGGATTGTTCGAAGGATTAAAGATTATATATGTACAGTGTGGCACCATGTAAGCTCTCAGTAAAAAGCATCTGTACCTGCTGTTTTTAGTTATTATTTCTGTAATTTGGGATCCATATAATAGGTAGGGAATCAGTCATTGAATTTACTTTAGAAATTTATTTGAGGTTTACTTTATTTGTAATTAAAGGATTACTGTTGATTAGTAGTGAAAATTTTTCATCTGTTCCAAAAAATCAGCTGCAGAAACCAGATAGTGTTACTGTGAAAAACAACTTTTTTTTTTAATAAAATGTTTATTTTTAAGTTATCTGTACACCTAATGTAGAGCTTGAATTTATAACCCTGAGATCAAGAGTCGCCTGCTCCACTGACTGAGCCAACCAGGTACCACAACAAAAAACTTTAAATTTAGTTGCGAAGGTGAGCTTTTGGTTACGTAATACAAAATTGGACTTGAATTTTAGGACTTTGGCATAATGGTATTGTGTTGTGAATCTTGCTTATTCTTTTTTGCTCAACACGATCTTAAGATTTAAACTTGCTTATTTATTTATTTAGTTAGTTATTTAGTTAGTTAGTTAGTAGCCAGTGTGGAACCCAGTGCAGGGCTTGAACTCACAACCCTGAGCTCAAGACCTGGGCTGAGATCAAAAGTCGGACACTTAAATAACTTGAGCCATGCATGTACCCCAAGATTCAAACATGTTTAAAATCTAGTGTGTAACTACTGACTGTTGTATAATAACCCATTCTATGTGGATTTTTACATTTTATTTACATGTTTCTTTAATGAATCTTTAGGTGTGGCTTGGAAACTGCTAACACAAATAGTACTGTTATGTATTTTCTTATACATATTCCCTATTGAATTATGCAGTGGTTTCCCTGTGGTATATACTGAGGAAAGGAATTACTGGTCTATATACATACTTAATTTTACTTAATATTCCAGATTGTTTTTCAGAGTGGTTGCCCATTTTATGCTCCTACCAGTAGTATTTTAGGGTTTCTATTTCCTTAAATCCTCACCAGCATTCGGTTTTACCCATCTTTTTAGCCTTGTCAATCTAATTGGTATAATGTAGTGTTTTGTTTTTCTTTTCTTTCCCTTTCTTTATTTTAGAGAAAGAGAGAGGGAGGGAGAGAGCATGAGTTGGGAGAGGAGAGACTGAGGGAGAGGGGGAGAGAGAATTCCAAGCAAACTTCACACTGAGCATGGAGCTTGGCGCAGGGCTTGATCCCAAGATCCTGAGATCACAGCCTGAGTCAAAATCAAGAGTCAGATGCTTAACTAACTGAGCCATCCACTGAGGCACCCCGAGTAGTGTTTTGTTTTAGTTTACATTTTTGTGATTTGAGAGTGAGATTTGGCATCTATTTATTTATTTATTTTAAAAAATATTTTATTTATTTATTTGATAGAGATTACAAGTAGTCATAGAGGCAGGCAGGGAGAGAAGAGGAAGCAGGCTCCCCGCTGAGCAGAGAGCCTGATGTGGGGCTTGATCCAGGGACCCTGAGACCATGACCTGAGCTGAAGACAGAGGCTTTAACCCACTGAGCCACCCAGGTGCCCCTTGGCATCTATTCATTGATACCATTTGGGTTTTCCCTGCATATTGACTGAAAATATTACCCAAATAATGCATATTGTAGATATTTTAAAAAATTGTCTCTACTTTTTTTCTTGTTATTTTGTGTTCTGTTGTAGATTTTAAAAATATTAAGATCATCTCTAATATTTTAATGTAGTGATAATGGCTATTAATATTGGCTGTATCTTTCTGGCTGTTAAAATTCATACATCTACAAATTCATATACACACAAATATATATATTTGTTAATAGGATCACATGCCTGTGTATGCTGATTTTTGTAATGTACATTTTTCATTTCACAATGATTTATGACCATTTTCCTGTGTTATTGGAAATATATCTACATTACCATGTAGTGGGTGCATATAATTTAATTTTATGTCCTTAAGTTATTTAATCTTATATTGCGGGACATATATGCTATTTTTTTTTCTCATTAACGGTGCTTTGGTGAACTGTTAATCAAGCGTAAGCCGACATTTTGATGAGGCAAGGCTAGAGGGATTATGCTCTTGCTCCCTTTGTGAAACTAGATTTGTAAGAGCAAGTTGCAGGCTGTCTCCACTTATTTTCCGCTTGGATTCTAGGGCGGCTGTTAACGCTTCATTTTATAAAGACAACGTCTAGCCCTCCATGTTCCAAGGCTAGAGTTTAAAGACTTCCCAGTTAGCCTTTATTCTATCTTTTCTTCCTTTGTCAAGGCCTAGTTAACAAAGAATAGTGAAACAGTGAGTAGACCTGTATTTAAATATCATTGTCTCGTCTGATAGAGGGGTTGGTTGCTAAATTTCAGCTATAAAGAACTCATCTAAATTGATAACTTCCTTTTAATTTTTAAAATGTTACTAGCTTTGTATTATAAAAGTAAAAATGTTTGTTGTAAAACAGTTGAGAAAACATAGAAAACCATAAAGAAAATAAAATTCCTGTAATCCTACTCAAAGATAACTGCTATTACAATTATATCTTAATCTTTTTAGACGTTTTTTCTAGGTGGTGTGCACCAGCTCACCAGAACCAGTAATTAAAGAATTGTGCAAGCCCAAATCATTGGTAACTTGATGTTAGCAATGGTGGGGGTAGTTACACCATGGAAATTGGTAAATGGTGTAAACCAGGGCTTCCTTCTCTCTGCCTAATTCTGTCCAGAGCCAGTTTTTTGGCACACTGTTGCATTTATACATTATATCAATAAGAAGAGATCTACTTCATTTTTAATGGCTTCTTAGAAGTCTGTTTTATAGATCAGTGGTTCTTAGTGTGGTCCTTGGAGGAGCAGTGTCAGTGTTACCTGGAAAACTTTAGAAATGCAAATTCTTGGCCTCTATCCAGACCTGCAGAATGAGGAGCTCTTCTGTTGGGGCCCAGTAGTCTATGGTCCTACAAGCTCTGTGGATGATTCTGATGTATGCTAAAGCTTGAGAACCAGTGGTATAGATATACCATAAATGATCAGATTGGTCTGATTATTTCTATGTGATGAATTCCTAGACATATGTTCATTTAAATGTGTTTAGGTGGATATTGCCAAGTTGTATTCAGAAAAGGCTGTACTAGTTTCTATTCCCACATGAAGTCTACATCAATTTCATTTTAGGTTCTAGTTCCATGTAGAGATTCTTTTCTAGCTTCTTTTCTTTCTTTTTTTTTTTTAAAGATTTTATTTATTTATTTGACAGAGAGAGATTACAAGTAGGCAGAGAGAGAGAGGAGGAAGCAGGCTCCCTGCTGAGCAGAGAGCCCGATTCGGGACTCGATCCCAGGATCCTGAGATCATGACCTGAGCCGAAGGCAGCGGCTTAACCCACTGAGCCACCCAGGCGCCCTCTAGCTTCTTTTCTAGCTGTATCTGTATCCATTTATCTGTGCTAGAACTAATTTCACCAGCATTATCTTCAACAGTAAAGTATTTTATTTATTTATTTTTTATTTTATTTTATTTATTTATTTGACAGAGATCACAAGTAGGCCGAGAGGCAGGCAGAGAGAGAGAGAGAGAGAGAGGGAAGCAGGCTCCCTGCTGAGCAGAGAGCCCGATTTGGGACTCGATCCCAGGACCCTGAGATCATGACCCGAGCCGAAGGCAGCAGCCCAAACCACTGAGCCACCCAGGCGCCCCAACAGTAAAGTATTTTAATGCTATTTCTACTTTTAAGAAGAGGATAGTTGAGACATTAAAAAAACAAATAATAGCAAACAAACAAACACCCCAAAACCACTGTGCCTTGCTTGTAGAAGACATCTAAGCATCTTGTGTGGCTCTACCTGTACTCTCCCTGTGAATGATTAACCCATGCTTCTTACCTTCGGCATGTTACATGGTTTTGAAACACCACTTGAAAATATATTAAGAACTCCTTGCTGTGAAAGTTGCTAAGTTGTTAGAAGGGGCAAAAGATCCCAGTAACAGCTTTTGACTCTTCTTGCTTTATACAGACAATAAGTGGTAAATATCTTAAAGATTTTTGTTAGACTAGGAGCCAGAATTCATAAGTATTGGTGAAAAGAAGGCTAATTTAAGCAGCTTTGCCATATTTTCATTGGCCCTGTTAATTGGTGCTCCAATTTTTTCATTTTGAACTTTTTATTGAAGAACGGTTACAAACACTAACACTGGTGCTTATCCCAACCTTCATCCTTAAGGGACTTCTTTTTTCCCTAGAATGAATGCTTTGGAGTCCAAACTTAATTTTGTGATGGCATTAATAGGGTCTGCCAAATTGCCAAGATTCCAGATTATACAACCTCAGAAATGATTTGATTATTTAGCAATTTAATGTCTTAATTTAAGTAAGTTAACTAATTTTGTTTGAAGTGATGACTCCAAAGTTTATGTTCTTGACCTGAACAGTTAGTTCTCAGAGATTCTGCTCCGAAGGAAAGATGAACATTGGAGTTGAAATGATCGCACCCCCCCCCCCCCGTTCTGTTGTTTCGTCTTACCTTCCAGTCCAGTGTGGTAGTTTGGAGAGCGACTTAGCCTTGGTCAAGTCATCTGATTTCTTTGTGCCGCAGCTTTCTTACCTGTAAAATTGAGCTACTGATACCTCTCTCACAGGATTATTATCAGAATTAAATGCAACATGATATGTAATGTGCACAGCATAATTCTCTCATAGGTACTTAGTAATTGATAGATGCTTTTTGATTTCTCTTAATAGTAAATATTCCTTTTTTTTTTTTTTAAGATTGATTTATTTATTTGAGAGTGTGTGCAAGCAGGGGGTGGGGCAGAGGGAAAGAATTTCAAGCTGACTCCCTGCTGAATGATCTCGTCCTGAGATCATGACCTGAGGCAAAATCAAGAGTCTGACACGCAACAACTGAGCCACCCAGCTGCTTGAATGTAAGCTTTGTAGCTCTCTCCTTGGTATTTCCTTTTTTGGGTCTTGTCCTCCTTTCAGAATTTGGTATAAACCATGACCCCTCTTATCAGAAAAATGCACCTGTCCGTTAAACTTGACTGAATGTTGGGGACTTTGTAGGTTACCCCCCTCCCCTACCCCACCCTGCCAAAACTCATCTGTGAACCAAGTTGAGGATCTTTGCAGAACAGCTCCTTGGCAGACTCTCCAGTTTCTTGGCTTTAATTGTCATCCCAGTGTAGATGGATGGCTCCTAAGTCTGGTTGTTTGCCTTGTGAACTTCTTTCTACCTGCTGGACATATTTATCATGGTATCTTTATGTACTAGAGACTTAATAAGTGAATGGAGAAATAGATCACACATTTTAATAGTTGATACAGGCAAAATAAATTATGACACTGTATGGCTAGAGTTACCTTTACCTTACTCACTGTAAATTATAGCTAATAAAGTTAAATGAAGTTAGGTACTGATTTAGGCACAACTGTCTCATTTCCTCCTGTACCCATTGAAATTTAAGTGTAAACCTACGCAAAGGGTTTTGGTCACCAATTATAGTGAGGACATGAGTTTCCAAGAACCCTATCATGTGGTAGCTTCTTTCACACTATAAGGTTAGGGGCACTTGGGTGTAGCTCAGTTGGTGTAACGTCTGACTCTTGATAACCGTTCAGGTCATGATCTTTGGGTCCTGGGATCGAGCTTCACATCAGGCTCTGCACTCTGCATGGAATCGCCTTAGGATTCTCTCTCTCAAATAAATAAATAAATCTCAACAAACAAACAATTTGTTTAAAGCCAGAGTATAAACTCATATGAAAATTTGCTATTTCACTTTAAAGTAGTATCATAGTCAACTGTGTATTATTAGTATTAGAACTTTGTGCCTTCATCTCTTCCATCTCTTCTCCTCCCCACAGTTTTAGTTAGGGCTCTAATAGTTGGAGGGGACAGAAACCCACTTTAAAGGGGAAAAGTGTTATTGGCCCAAGTAATTGAGTAATTCAAAGTCAAGTCTGATTTCATAGAGATTTAGGGGCTCAAATGACTGTCAGGGGCTCTCACTTTTATTCCTTATTTCTCAGCTCTATTTTTCTTTACCTCTTTTTTTTTTTTTTTTGACACTACATATTCTTTTTATTTCTCTGTTATTTTCAGAATTGAAAGTTATGAAAAAGTAATGGATTATGGCTCAAATCAGTTTGTGTTTCTTTTATTTTATTTTATTTATTTATTTATTTATTTATTTGAGAGAGAGACAGAGCGAGCATGAGCGAGGAGAAGGTCAGAGGGAGAAGCAGACTCCCCATGGGAGCTGGGAGCCCGATGCAGGACTCGATCCTGGGATTCCAGGATCATGACTTGAGCCAAAGGCAGTTGTCCAACCAACTGAGCCACTTAGGTGTCCCAATCAGTTTGTTTTTTAACATGAAATTAACTTAACATGACTGAATTTACCATAAGAAGTAAAAAAATAAAATGGTGAGAGAGAAAGCCTGAGGTAGACTTCTTTCCATTATGTTCTTTTTTAATATTTTTTTTGGATATAGCTAAACCTTTTTTTTTTAATTTTTTATTTTTTCAGCGTAACAGTATTCATTATTTTTGCACCACACCCAGTGCTCCATGCAATCCGTGCCCTCTCCAGTTCCCACCACCTGGATCCCCCAACCTCCCACCCCCACCCCTTCAAGACCCTCTTTACCTCTTTTCTTTCTGAGACAGGTAGTTTTCTTTATGTAGTCAAGGAAGAAGGCTGGAAGCAGCTCTAGTTTATGTTGGTTTTATAACTGCAGTCATAGCAGAAGAGAGGTAATCTTCCTCATAGTGTCAGAAAAAATTCCGGGGAAAGACTTTGGACTTGATTGCTGAATTACCTGTATAAATGATCCTCAAATTGTGGTCCCTGGCCCAGTATCATCAGCACCATCTGGGAGATATTAGCACTGTAAATTCTGGGGCCTCTTCCCAGACATACTGAGTCTGGAACCAGCATTCTGTGCTTTAACAAGCCTTCCTGGTGAGTCTGATGTATGCTGAAGTTTGAGAAGCACTGATCTATGTTACCAGAACTCACAGCTGTCTGAAATAGAGAAGAATACCCTTTACCTTTGGAATAATTACTGGTTTTATTACCTTCCCTAACAATGCCCCTGGAAACAATTTTTTAAAATTTAAATTTCTGCAAGATTATGGTCTGTACCGTTCATTCATCTGAAATGTTCTCTTTAAGTAGATGAGTTTCTCTAAATTTTTTTTTAAGATTACATTTATTTGAGAGAGTGCATGTGAGCACGAGTGGGGGGAGGGGCAGAGGGAGAGGGAGAAGCAGACTCTGTGCTGAGAGGGAGTTCTGTGGGGCTCGATCCCAGGACCCTAAGATTATGACCTGAGCTAAAGTCAGACACTTAACTGACTGAGCCACCCAAATACCCCTCTGATTTTTTTTAATGATACATTAAATCATACATTTAATGATACAAAGTAGCATTATTTGCATGCCATATATATACCAGTCAGGTCAAATATGTTTTATACACAGGCCTTTAATCCTTCACAGAATGCTGTAAAATAGGTCGTGGTTCCCATTGTTGCTAAAAAGAAAACTGAGGCTGACAGAGGTTTGTCTAAGGTGGACTAAGGTTGTCTATCAAATAACTGGAAAAGTAAAGTTTGAATGTAGATACTCAAGGCATTTTATAGAGGGTCTGCTTTGTGAAGGGATCTGTTACAAGTATCAGGAGTACAAAACTGGTTAAGACCTAGTCTTTGTCCTCCATAAAGAAGACAGCCAGTACAGGGTAATAATGGCTCCAGTAACAAAGATACTGAAAGAGTAATTTGGGAAGCAGTGGAGGGAGCTTCTAACTGGCTTGGCTTGGCTTGGGGAAGGCTTCAAAAAAGGGTGTGATTTTTGATGTTTGAGTAGATATCATTTTTAAAAATTCCTTTGATAAACACAAAAATCTCATTCTACTTTCATGTTTAATGACATTTCAAAATAAACTACTTCTAAAAGCAAATCAAAGCAATGATAACTTTAGAATGGTTTTTCGAACCACATTTGCCCTTTATCCCAATTTCTAATGTGTTCTCAAAGGAGAGGCTTGTTTTAGCCCTTAAGAATTTTCTTTTCTTTTTCTTTTTTAAGATTTTATTTATTTGTGGGACGCCTGGGTGGCTCAGTTGGTTAAGCAGCTGCCTTCAGCTCAGGTCATGGTCCCGGCATCCTGGGATCGAGTCCCACATCGGGCTTCTTGCTCCGCAGGGAGACTGCTTCTCCCTCTGACTCTGTCTGCCTGTGCTCGCTCTTGCTCGCTCCCTCTCTGACAAATAAATAAATAAAATCTTTAAAAAAAAAAAGATTTTATTTATTTGTGAGAGAGAGAGAGCACAAACAGGGGGAGCTGCAGGCTGATGGAGAAGCAGGCTCCCCACTGAGAAAGGAGCCCAAGTTCAGAACTTGGTCTCAGGTTCATGACCTGAGCTGAAGGCAGACACTCAACCTGCTGAGCCACCCAGGTGTCTCAGAACTTCATAATTTTCAAAGCTACATTGTAAGCCATGGGAGATGTGCCATAATTTATTCAACCACTCCCCCAGATTTTTTTTTTAAGCATTTAAGCTTAAAATTTTTACTTGTTATAGATGGTGCTACGGTGAATGTTTTTTCACATTCATTTCTGTATACTTACATTATGCTCTTAGTATAATTCCTAGAAATAGAATTGGTGGACCCAATATTTGTATTATGGGTTTATATTCCTCCTCTTTTTTTTTTTTTTTTTTTTTTAAGATTTTATTTATTTGGCAGAGATCACAAGTAGGCAGAGAGGCAGGCAGAGAGAGAGAGGAGGAAGAAGGCTCGGGGCTCGATCCCAGGACCCTGGGATCGTGACCTGAGCCTAAGGCAGAGGCTTTAACCCACTGAGCCACCCAAGTGCCCCTATATTCCTCCTCTTGTCACATGTAAAATTGTCATTTGCCTTTTTTGTTTGTTTTTAAAATACCTTCACATGTTATGCCTTTATAACATGAGTTATGTTTTACCGGTTTTCATAATTTGGTTTTCATTTTTTTGGTAAATAGATAAAACATAGTTAATTTCTGGTCATTTTTGGCATGTAAGCCTATAAATTAAGGTGATACACATAGCAGTGTGTCTCTGTTAATATAGTGGCCCAGTCATTAAGCATCTGCCTTCGGCTTGGGTCATGATCGCACGGTCCTGGGATCGAGCCCCACATCAGGCTTCCTGCTCAGCAGAGTCTGTTTCTTCCTCTCCCTTTGCCCTTACCCCTCATGTGTATGCATGCACCTTCCCTCACAAGTGAACAAATAAATTGTTTTTTAAAGATTTTGTTTATTTGACAGAGAGCACAAGCAGGGGCAGTAGCAGGCAGAGGGAGAGGGAGAAGCAGGCTCCCCACAGAGCAGGGGGAGCCTGATGTGGGACTCAATCCCAGGAACCCGAGATCACGACCTGAGCCAAAGGGAGGAGCTTAAGCAACTGAGCCACCCAGGCACCCTGAATAAATAAATTCTTAAAAAGAAAGAGAGGACGAGAGAAAAGAAAGAAAGAAAGAAAGAAAGAAAGAAAGAAAGAAAGAAAGAAAGAAAGAAAGGAAGGAAGGAAGGAAGGAAGGAAGGAAGGAAGGAAGGAAGGAAGGAAGAAAGGAAGAAAGGAAGAAAGGAAGAAAGAAAGAAAGAGAGGCGCCTGGGTGGCTCAGTGGGTTGAAGCCTCTGCCTTCGGCTCAGGTCATGATCTTGGTGTCCTGGGATCGAGCGCCTCATCGGGCTCTCTGCTCATGCGGGGAGCCTGCTTCCTCCTCTCTCTCTGCCAGCCTTCCTCTCTGCCTACTTGTGATCTCTGCCTGTCAAATAAATAAATAAAACATTAAAAAAAAAAAAAAAAGAAAGAAAGAGGGAGGGAGGAAAGGAAGGAAGGGAGGATAAATTCTGTATAAATCACTTGTTCTAATAATCTTCTACCAAATTTTCTTCTTCTGTAATATAATCATTGAAAGTCTCATTTCTGACTTAAAAAATATTTCCTCACAAGGAAATTATATCTTATAAGGGAGAGGTTTTCCAGAATTTTAGTTTTTATGGTAAGGTTGCTTCTATTAGAATTCTTAAAGCATCTGATAGATGGGGTATCCTTTATTACCTTTCTTTGATTTATAATCTCACTGGTTAGGATTGGGTTGAGTACATATTAGAGTCTCAACAAAATCTTTGTGGGTTGTGAGGGCCTTTAAAATCTTTAGACTTCCTAACATAGAAAAAAGTTTGAATTGGAATTTTTCTTTCTGTTTCATTTTCTTTTCTGTCAGCATTTCTTGGTGGTATTCAGTTAGGACTCAGGGATTTTCTTCTAGAGGTCAGTTAGCCTGTTCTTTCCTTAGGAGTTATTCAGAATCTTTTTTCCTTTGTGGTATGCGCTTACTAGGCAGAGTAGCCACGGTATTGTAGTAAGAAAATCTATTGCCAAAACATCCACTACAGCAGAAAACTGACCTACTTAATGGTAACAAGTTGAAAAAAAAAAATCTGTGGAATTGTACCAGCATTGGATCAACTTCTTTCTTCTCTTGTGGTGGATGGGGTGGGGGTAATAGACAAGAGGATAAGAAAGGATAGTGAACTGCTGCAGGAAAGTTAAGTAATGTAGTAAGTGAATATTTAATTACCTGGAATTGTTTGATTAAAAGTTATTCATCTGGTACAATTTGGAAGCTTCTAAAATGCAGCAGTTCTTCTTAAATCACTTTAAACTTTAAAAACAAAAAACTAAGGGCACCTGGGTGGCTCAGTTGGTTAAGTGTCTGCCTTCAGCTCAGGTCAGGATCCCAGGGGTCAAGCCCCATGTTGTGCTCCCTCTCCCTCTGTTCCTCCCCGCTGCTCATATTTTTTCCCCCTCTGTCTCTCAAATAAATAAATAATCTTAAAAAAAATTTTTTTTTCAGTTTTATCAGTGTAATACATTTGGGATTTTATAGATACTGAAACAAAAAAAGAATGTTTGGAATCTTTATTTGTAGCAAGTGACTATGGGCCTTAACTTTATCAAACTCATTTTTTCCATTGTTACTCAATCTAATTTTCACTACTCTCAGTATCACTAGCATCTAAATTTTAGAGCTGTGTCGTCCAGTACAGAAACCACGAGCATATGTGGCTACTTAAATTAATGAAAAGGGAGTAAAATAAAAACACTAATTCTTCTCTCAAACTGGCCATATTTCAAGGGCTTACTTGCCAAATGTGGCTAGTAATACCATATTGGGTAGCATAGATACAGAACATTTTCAACATTGAAAAAAAATTCTGTTGGATAGGATTGTTCGAAAGGCTGCCGCATTCTGTCATGCTTTCAGGGTTTCCCAGCCTTGGCACTGTTGACATTTTGGACCAGATAATTTTTTGTTTTGGAGGCCTTGTAGGATGTTTTGCAACATCCTTGGCCTCTAGTCACTAGACGTCAGTAACATTCACCCAGTTTTAACAATCAAAAATGTTTCCAGATATTACCAAAAGTCCCCTAGGGAACCAAATCTACCTTATTTGAGAACCACTGATCCGTTTGCATATGTTAGTTCTGTACTCAACTAGTTTTTCCTTCACAAAAAGCTTAGTGGCTTAAGTAAATAATTTAATAGCTCGTGACTCTGGATTGTTAGTTTGGCTAGGGCTATATTGATCTCTCTGGTCTGTTGGTGGTCTGGCTGGGCCAGATAGCCTCATTTTACGTGTTGGCAAGCTTTTGTCCAGGGTAGGGTTGGGAAATTTGTTCTCCATATGGCCTAAGAGGCAGATTCATTTAGTCGTTGGCTTAAAGTTCTAAGAGTACAGGAGAGGACAAAGTCCAATATGCAAGTACTTTTCCAGTTTCTGCTGTGTTGACACCCATTGGCCAAAGCAAGTCATATGGCCAAATCCACATTCTAGAGGGAAAGAAATAGATTCCACCTCCCAATAGGAAGAGTAGTTAAGTCATGTTATAAAGGAGCGTGCAAAAAGGAATGAAGGAATTATTGTGGGTATTTTTGCAAAAAGTTTACTGCTGTTAATTTTGGATAACACAAAAGGGCATTACTGACTTTCATTATATTTATCATTTTTGTCTTGTTTGTTTTTGCTTTTATCATTTAGCCTTTTGGCTAAGATCAAATGTTTGTTTTTATTTTATTGTTTTAAATCCAAAATTGTTTAACTTTACTCACGTATTTGCTCTTTTGAGTATTCTTTTTTTTTTAAAAGATTTTATTTATTTATTTGACAGACAGATCACAAGTAGGCAGAGAGGCAGGCAGAGAGAGAGGAGGAATTAGGGTCCCCACTAAGCAGAGAGCCCGATGCGGGGCTCGATCCCAGGACCCCGAGATCACGACCCGAGCCGAAGGCAGAGGCCCCAACCCACTGAGCCACCCAGGCGCCCCACTCTTTTGAGTATTCTTGATTCTTTCCTATGTTATCATGCTTCCGTCTGAGGTTATTTCCTTACTTCATAGATAATTTCTTTCTTTTAGTGTGAATCTACTGGTAGTGAATGTTCTGTTTTTGTCTGAAAGCATTTTTATTTTGCCTTCATTTTTGAAGGTTTTTTTTTTTTTTTAAGATTTTTTAAATTTATATGACAGGGTGATAGAGAGCACAAGTAGGCAGAGCAGCAGGGAGAGGGAGAAGGAGAAGCAGACTCTCCACTGAGCAGGGAGCCCGATGTGGGGGTTGATCCAAGGACCCAGCGATCATGACCTGGGCCAAAGGCAGACGCTTAACCCACTGAGCCATCCTGGTACACCAGGGATTTTTTTCTTTAACAGAGAAATTTTAATTTTTCCCACTTTCTTATTAAACTCTTCTTTTAAAAAAAGATTTTATTTATTTATTTGAGAGAGAGAGCACAGAGGAAAAGGGAGCAACAGATTCCCTCCTGAGCAGAGAGCTCAACGCAGGGCTCAATCCCTGGGCCTTGAGATCGTGACCTGAGTGGAAGGCAGACACCTAACCAGCTGAGCCCCCAGGCACCCCTCTCATTAAACTAGTATTTTCATTCTCCTTTCCTCAGAGAATTTTATCCTAATGTAATATTCTCACACTTAAATATATATATATTTTTAAATTCCAGTATAGTTAAGATACAGTGTTACATTTGTTTCAGTTTTACAACATAGTGATTCAACAGTCTATACCTTACTTAGTGCTTATCACAGTAAGAGTAGTCTTTTTTTTTTTTTTAAGATTTTATTTATTTATTTGACAGACAGAGAGAGAGAGATCACAAGGAGGCAGAGAGGCAGGCAGGAGGTAGGGATGCAGGCTCCCCGCTGAGCAGAGAGCCCAATGTGGGGCTCGATCCTAGGACCCTGAGATCATGACCCAAACCAAAGGCAGAGGCTTAACCCACTTAGCCACCCAAGTGCCCCCGCAGTAAGAGTACTCTTAATCCCCTTCATGTATTTTACCC
The DNA here is from genome assembly GCF_964662115.1 of Mustela nivalis. Taxonomy (NCBI): domain Eukaryota; kingdom Metazoa; phylum Chordata; class Mammalia; order Carnivora; family Mustelidae; genus Mustela; species Mustela nivalis. Next base: position 14,474,625 of record NC_139025.1, on the reverse strand, counting down.
ATCCTCCCTTCTGATAACCATCCATTTGTTTCTCTGTAGTTAAGAATCTGTTTTGTTGTTTGTCTGTCTCTTCTTTGTTGGTTTCTGTTGTTTCTTAAATTCCAAATATGAGTGAAATCATATGGTATTTGTTATTCTCTGACTGACTTACCTCACTTAGCATTATAACCTGATGATGGGTGATGTTAAGAACATTTTCCTGTGTTTGTTGGCCATCTGTGTGTCTTTGGAGAAATATCTCTTCATGACTTCTGCACAATTTGAAATTGGATTATTTGCTTTTTGGGTGTTGAGTTGTATATTCTTTATATATTTTGGATACTAATCCTTCGTCAGATATGTCATTTCCAAATATCTTCTCTGATTTGGGAAGTTGTCTTTTAGTTTTGTTGATTATTTCTTTTGCTGTGTAGAAGTTTTTATTTTGATGTAGTCCCCCCAAATTTTTAAAACATTTTGAAAAGACTTTATTTGAGAGAGAGAAAGTGAGCATGAGCAGGGGGCAGGGCAGAGGGAGAAGCAGACTCCCTGCTAAGCAGGGAGCCTGACACAGGGCTCCATTCCAGGACCCTGGGATCATGACCTGAGTGGGAGGCAGGTGCTTAACTGACTGAAGCACCCAAGCACACCCCAATAGTTTATGTTTGCCTTTGTTTCCCTTGGCTCAGGAGACATATAAAAAAATGTTGCTATATCCAATTTCAGAGAAATTGCTGCCTATGCTCTCTTCTAGGATTTTTATGGTTTCAGGTGTCACATTAGGTCCTTAATCCATTTTGAGTTTATTTTTGTGTATGGTGTGAAAAAGTGGTCAAGTTTCATTCTTTTGCTGTGGCTGTCAAGTTTTCCCACTGCCATTTGTTGAAGAGACTGTCCTTCCCTTTGCATGTTCCTGCTTTGTCAAAGATTATTTGATCATATAATTGTGGATTCATTTCTGGGTTTTCTGTTCTGTTGTGTTGATCTGTGTGTCTTCTTTTGTGCCAATACCATACTGTTTTGATTACCACAGCTTTTTAATACAACTTGAAGTCCAGAATTGTGATTCCTCCAGTTTTGTTCTTCCTCTTCAAGACTGCTTTGGCTGTTCTGGGTCTTTTGTGGTTCCATACAAACTTTAGGATTATTTGTTCTAGTTCTGTGAAAAATTCTGTTGGTATTTTGATAGGGATTGCATCAAATCTGTAGGTTGCTTTGAGTAGTATGGCCATTTTTCTTTAAAATTTTATTTTTATGTAATCTCTACACCCAACAGTGGAGCTCCAACTCAGAACCCTGAGATCAAGAATTGCATGCTCTACTGAGTTAGCCAGCCAGATACCCCTGGTAATATGGCCATTTTAACAATATTTGTTCTTCTAATGCATGAGCATGGACTATCTTTCCATTGGATTGTGTCATCTTCAGTTTCTTTCATCAGTGTATTAAAAGTTTTCAGAGTACCGATCTTTCACCTCCTTGGTTAACTTACTCCTAGGTATTTTATTATTTTTGGTATGATTCTAAATGGGACTGTTTTCTTATTCTCTCTGTTGCTTCATTATTAGTGCATAGATATGCAGAGGACTTCTGTATATTGATTTTGTATCCCATTATCTTACCGAATTCGTTTATCACTTCTAGTAGTTTTTTGGTGGAATCTTTATGGTTTTCTAGACATAGAATCACGTCATCTGCAAAGAGTGAAAGTTTTACTTCTTCCTTACCAATGTGGATGCCTTTTATTTCTTCTTGGCTCATTGTTATGGCTGGGAATTCCAGTACTATGTTGAATAAAAGTGGTGAGAGTGGACATCCTTGTCTTGTTCCTGATCTTAAGGGAAAAGCTCTCAGTTTTTCACCACAGAGTATGATGCCAGATCTGGGTTTTAGCATATATGGCCTCTTATATACTGAGGTGTGTTCCCTCTAAACCTGCTTTATTGAGGGTTTTTGTCATGAATGGATGTTGTGCTTTGTCAAATGCTTTTTCTGCATCTATTGAAATGATCTTTTTTTTTTTTTTTTACCCTTTCTTTTGTTGATGTGAAGTATCATGTTGATTGATTTGTAGATATTGAAGCACTCTTGAATCTCAGGAATAAATCCCACTTGATCATGGTGAATGATTTTTTTTTTCATGTATTGTTGGATTTGGTTGGATTTTTTTCATGTGTTGTTAGATTTGCTAATACTTTGTTGAGGTATATTGGGTCTGTGTTCATGAGAGACATTGGCCTGTAGTTTTCTTTTTTTTGTAGTGCCTTTATCTGGTTTTGGTATCAGAGTAATGTTGGCTTCATAGAATGAATTTGGAAGCTTTCTGAAGGATATTTTTATTGGGCATAGAATTTCAGCTTGGCAGTTATTTTCTTACAGCATTTTAAATATATCACATTTGTACATAAACAATGAATCTTGGAACACTGAAAAAATAAATAAAATCAATCAATCAGTCTTTTAATTAGTATATCCCGTTGTCTTCTGATTCCTTTGTTGTTGTTGTTATTAGAGAAGTGGTATCTTTGGTTTTCATTAGTTTTAAATAATTCTTCTAGGTGATTTTCTTTGTGTTTAAGTTCCTTGAATTCCATAGACCCTTTTGAATCTGTTGCTTGCTATCTTTCATTAGGTTTGGAATATATTTAAAATATTTTTTCTGAAAGGAAAAAAATGAAACAAAATGGGATCGGGATGGAGACAAACCATAAAAGACTCTTAATCTCACAAAAGAAACTGAGGGTTGCTGGGGGTGGGGGTAGGGAAAGGGTGGTTGGGTTATGGACATTGGGGAAGGTATGTGCTGTGGTGAGTGCTGTGAAATGTGTAAGCCTGATGATTCATAGATCTGTATCCCTGGGGCAAGTAATACATTATATATTAATAAAAATAATTTTAAAAAAGTAAAATATTGTTTCTATCCCACTTTTTCACTCACTTCTGCTGGGAATTAGGAGAGCTGTATATTATATCTTCTCTGCATCCTGTGTGTCTCTAGTGTGCTTTTCTCTATTTTTCATCTTTTTGTTTTTGTTTTTGTCCTTCATGTGGGTATTTTCTGTTGACTGTTTTCTATTAAGGTTTTTCTTTTTTAACATTTTATTTATTTGACACAGATAGAGAGAAAGAGAGACAGAGAGCAAGTGTCCACAAGCAGGAGGAACGGCAGGCAGGGGGAGAAGCAGGCTTCCCATAGAACAGAGAACCTAACATGGGGCCTGATCGCAGGACCCTAGGATCAGGACCTGAGCCAAAGGCAGATCCTTAACCAACTGAGCCACCAGGCACCCCTACTGACGGTTTTCTAGTTTAGTGACTAATCTGCTGTTACAAGCATCTGTTTTTCTATTAATTTTATATTTACATATTTTTTTAGTTCTAAAATTTCAATTATTTTTTGTTTTCATAGGTTTCTGTTGTCTGGTGAAATTCTCATCTTGTCATCTATTTTCTCAGACATTTTAATCACTTTTATTTATTTATTTTTTAATGCTTTTATCCGTTTATTTGAGAGAGAGAGCTGATGGGGGGATGCCAAAGGGAGAGGACAAAAGACTCCCTGATGAGCAGGGGGCTTGATGTGGAGATCATGACCCAAGCTGAAGGCAGATGCTTAACCAACTGAGCCACCCAGGTGCTTCTAATCACAGTTATTTTAAAGTCTGTGCCTGATAATTAAACTATCTGGATCCCCTTTTGGTCTTTTCTTAATGTCTGCTTTTTCTCTTGGCACTCAGTCATTTGGTCCTTCTCCTGGCATTCCTGATAATTTTTAAAATGAATATCAGACAGTGTATATTAAAAATGATAGAGGGTCTTGATAATGATACTGTTCTCTAGAGAGGATTTAATTTTCTTGTAGTAGTAGTTAAAAAAGTAGGAGCAAATGACCTTGACTCAGTACAGGCTTGAGATGACTTGAGGCTTTGTTTTAGACTTCCTAAGGGCTGCTTTAAGTCCAGTTTCCCCTTACTCTGAGAGTTTTGTCCTTCAGAGGTATCAAATGGAGTCCTGGGGTATTTGCCAGAGCTTGTCCTTCTTGGCAGGCTCTGAAGTATAATTTTTTTTCCCAACACTGTGAGCTACCCAAAGTTCTGCTTACCTTTTTTTGGTTTAAAATAGGCTTCTTTTCCTTTTTTTGGCCTCTTGCTCCCCGCACAGGTTAGGATTCAATAAATACCCTAGGGGCAAATGCAGTACAGAATGTCCAGCCTCATTTTTCTGTGGTTGCCTTTTCTGTGGAATTTCAACCCCTCAAATCCTGCTGTCTTGATAAGCCCTGAGCTCTAATTTCTGTCTTTGCAACCCTGTGAGACTGCCAACAGGTCTAGTAAGCAGCTAGTTGAAAAGGAAAAAGTAATGGAGAATGGCAGGCTTAACTCTGCATCTCCTTTTTCTTTGGTGTTTTGGCTTCTAACATCCTGCCTGCTTTCTGTGTTTTTATTTTTTGTTTTTAAATCCCATTTTTGTAGTTTTTCTTGCCAGGAGAATTGGTCAGATACAATTCACTGTAAAATATTTTGTAATGAATGTCTATTATTAAATAATGTATTAAATAATAACTTATAATAAAGCAATATTATAAACAATTTTAAACATATATTGATCATTGCAAAAGAGGGCATGAACTTGAACTTGACAGGAGGGCATGAACTGGAACAGTGAATTTGACAGTTGAGGACCCTGCCCTCATGTAGCTTTCATTCTTGCAGGGAAGAGAGCTATTAACTATACCTTTATTTATATTGTGTTAAACCGTAAAAGAGAAGTACGGGTTGTTAACCTGCTTATTCTAGAGATTTAGTTCAGGTGAGGGAGGTGGTGGTCAAGGACAGTTACCTGGAGGAAAGATATTTGAGCAGAGCTGTGAAGGATGAGTAGAATTAACTTAGGGAAAAGTAAGATGTTTAAACTATGGATTAAAGAGACTTTAAGATGAAAAGGGGCATAGTGGGTTTAAGGTATTGAAGAAGGCAAGTGTACTTGGACTGATAGGCAAGCACAAAATTATACTGAGCTCTTTATAAGCCTTGTTAAGTATTTTTTAATGTTTTTCCCCATTTTTTTCTTTCTTTCTTTTTTTTTTTTTAAGATTTTATTTATTTATTTGACAGAGAGAGACCAAGCAGGCAGAGAGGCAGGCAGAGAGAGAGAGAGAGAGAGGAGGAAGCAGACTCCCTGCCAAGCAGAGAGCCCGATGCGGGACTCTATCCCAGACCCTGAGATCATGACCTGAGCTGAAGGCAGAGGCTTAACCCACTGAGCCACCCAGCCCCCCCCCATTTTTTTCTATTCTGACATGATTACTTGTTTGACTCTAATTCATCCTCTGTCCCTAGACAGAATTACTTATTTTAGTTATTTATGCAGTACATATATATTAGGTGTTTTGCAAACAAGGTTCTAAATGAGATACTGATGTTGATTAAAGACAACATGGAACATTGACTCTAGAGCCTGATCTAAAGTGTTACCCTACTAATTAGCTATATAATTTTGCATCAGTTATTTAATATTTCTGAACCCGAATTTTCTCATGTGCTAAATATTAATATGGAAGTGATAATAGAAGGACTAAATGAGCTAACTGATAAATTTGCTCAACAAATGGTGGCTCTTTTTACTATTAAACAACTATAAACCATGAATTCAGCTTTCAAGTTGCCTAAATTCTATAGGACATGACATACATCAATAGTTATAATATGTAAAGAGCAGTAAATGATATAAGAACTAAAAAAGCAGTGGAGTTACTACTTCCAGACTTGAATATTAGGACTATTTAAAGATGAATGTAATGTATGGTAGACTTGGAGCTAGCTGTTTTCAAAAGTAAATTTGATATATTGCTATTTTATTCATAAATGCTCACATTTTATTTTTATTTATTTATTTATTTGACAGGGAGAGAGATGGTGAGAGAGGGAATACAAGCCAGAGGGAGAGGCTAAGGGAGAAACAGGCTCCCCACTGAGCTGCGAGCCCAGTGCAGGGCTCCATCCCAGGACCCTGGGATCATGACCACAGTGGAAGGCAGACACTTAACAACTGAGCCACCCAGGTGCCCCTAAATGTTTACATTTTATCAAGCCAAACAACCACACTCCTGATTTCTTTCCTCACAATATCTTGTGAAACCATATGAAGCAGTTGGCTTCCTTTCTGACCTCTTTTCTTATTCTCCCTTTACTTAGGAAGCTATAGCTTCATCATTGACTTTCTATTCCTCTGACACAGTAGGTATAGTTCTGCCTCAGGACTTGTGTGCTTGGTATTCCTTTGACCCAGAGTGCTTTCTTCCACATGTCTACTTGGGTTTTCCCTGTCACTACCTAATACAGATCTGTCTGCTCAAATATGACCTAAATAGTAAAGAGGGAATTACCTCTTTACTTAAAAGAATGTGTCCTCTTTTTCACCTACCCCATCACTTTCCTTCCTGTTACCCCAATTTTCTTCATATACAACATATTATATATTTGTTTCTTTATTATTTTTTCAGCCTCCCCAAACAAAATACACCAACAGGAGGGTAGAGACTTCAGTGCATTCTCGGTCTTATCTCCATAGTCTAGAAGAGTATCTGTCTTATAATTGCTTCTCCATATGTAATTTTTTGAATAAATGAACACATGTTTTCTGGTTCAAATAACAATGGCTTTTTAAAAAACATTTATTTATTTATTTATTTATTTATTTATTTATTTTAGAGAGAAAGAGCAGGGGGTATGGGTGGCAGAGGGAGAGAGAGTTTTAAGCAGAAGCCACACTGAGGTTGGCACCTGACATGGGCGCCATTTTGTCTGGTAGGCAGTAGGTCTTTTGAGACATTTTTTGGGTAAGATTTAGAAATGTGGGTTGTTTGATACTTCAGGTAGGTGAGTTAATAACAGGGTAATATGCAATGTATAAAGGGCAAACATATGATTCTATTACCTACTTGATCCTGGAGAGGTTTTTTTAGCCTATTATATGTACTTCTTTGGATCTGATCACTTTTTTTAAAACTACTTTTAAGAGCATTTCTACATTACAGCAAAATTAAGCAGAAAGTACAGAGTACATATTCCCTCTGCCCCCACATATGCACAACCTCCCTGACTATTAACATAGGCCACTGGAGTGGTACATTTATTTGTTACAGTCAATGAACTTATGGTGACATATTATTAATACCCAAAGTCCACAGTTTTTGTTAGGGTTCACTCTTTGTGTTACATATGCTGTGAGTTTTGACAAATATATGATGACCTCTAGCTAACATAACATTATTATACAGAATAGTTTCAATGTCCTAAAATCTGTGTTCTGTCTGTATGTCTTTCAAAACCCTCTAGCCTTTGGCAACCAACCACTGGCATCTTTTTACTGTCTCCAAAGTTTTGCTTTTTCTAGAATGCCATAGAGTGGAAATCATACAATATGTAGCCTTTTCTCTTAAAGTTTTCCATGTGTCTTTTCTTGGTTTGGTAGCTCTTTTCTTTTTAGTGCTGAATATTATTCCATTCTCTAGATATATCACAGTTTATTCGTTTACCTACTGAAGAACTTCTTGGTTGCTTTCAAGTTTTGGCAGTTATAAATTAAGCTGATACAAATAACCATGTGCAGGTTTTCTGTGGATGCAAGTATTCAGCTCCTTTGGATAAATACCAAGGAAGAAGATTGCTGGATCATATGGTAAGAGTATGTTTAGTTTTTAAGGAACTGCCCAACTGTCTTTCAGAGTGGTGGTACCATTTTGCATTCCCATCAAGAAAAAGTGAAAGTTACTGTTGATCCACATCCTTGCCAGAATTTGGTGGTGTCAGTGTTCTGGATTTTGGGCATTTTAATAATAGGTGTGTAGTAGTATCTTATTGTGATTAGTGGTTCCTGAATGACATGATGTTGAACATCTTTTTATATCTTGATTTGCCACGTGTATGTCTTTGTTGAGATATCTGTCAAGTCTTTTACCCACTTTTTTTTCTTTTAAAGATTTTATTTATTTATTTGACAGAGAGAGATCACAAGTAGGCAGAGAGGCAGGCAGAGAGAGAGGAGGAAGCAGGCTCCCCGCTGAGCAGAGAGCCCGATGCGGGGCTCGATCCCAGGACCCCGAGATCATGACCCGAGCCGAAGGCAGCGGCTTAACCCACTGAGCCACCCAGGCGCCCCTCTTTTACCCACTTTTAAATCAAGTTGTTTTCTTATTCCTAAGTGTTAAGAGTTCTTTGTATATTTGGATAATAGACCTTTATCAGATGTGTCTTTTGCAAATATTTTCTTCCATTCTGTGGCTTGTGTTCTTATTCTCTTGACAGTGCCTTTTGCTGAGCAGTTTTTAATTTTAAGGAAGTCCAGCTCCTCAGTTATTTCTTTCACAGATCATCACTTTGGTCTTGAATTTAAAAAGTCATTATTATACCCTAAGTTATCTAGGTTTCTTCCTGTTTTTTCTAGTAATTTCATAGTTTTGCATTTTATAGTTAGGTGATCCATTTTGCGTTAATTTTTGGAGAAGGGTATAAAGTCTATTTCTAAATCTTTTTTTTCTAGTACCATTTGTTTTTTTAAAGATTTTTAAAATTTATTTGACAGATAGAGATCACAAGTAGGCAGAGAGGCAAGCAGAGAGAGAGAGAGGAGGAGGAAGCAGACTCCCTGCTGAGCAGAGAGCCCGATGCAGGGCTCGATCCCAGAACCCTGGGATCATGACCTGAGCCGAAGGCAGAGGCTTTAACCCACTGAGCCACCCAGGCGCCCCTCTAGTACCATTTGTTAAAAGAGACTGTATTTTCACCATTGTATCACCTTTCTGTTTTATATGAAAGATCAGTTAACTGTATTTATGTGGGCTTTAAATTTTATTTTCTTTACTTTTAAATATTTTTATTTGAGTATAGTTGACATGGGCTTTGTTTATCATATCCACAAAATAATTTTCTGGGATTTTGATTGGAATTGTATTGAATTGATACCTCAGGTAAGGAAGAATCGATATATTGACAATCTTCCCATCCATGAACATGGAATATTTTTACATTAATTTAGTTTATCTTTAATTTTGTTCATCAGAGTTTTATAGTTTTCCATATATATATATGTCATATTTTGTTAAGTTGCCCTAAATTATATCTAAGTGTTTAATTTTTTAAGGTATTCATATAAATTTGTTGTTTTAAATTTCAAATTCCACTTGTTCATTGCTGGTTTATAGGAGATTGATTGAGTTTTGTGTATTAACCTTGTATGCTGCAGCTTTGCTGTAATTGCTTATTAGTTCCATAAGTTCTTTTTTTTTTTTTAATTCTTTTGGATTTTCTACTTATATGATCATGTCATCTGTGAACAAAGACAGTTTTATTTCTTCCTTCCTTAGTATGTATACATTTTATTTCCTTCTCTTGTCTTTTTTCATTAGCCTGGGCTTCCAATATAATGTTAAAAAGGAGTGGTAAGCGGAGACATCTTTGCCACGTTCTTGATCTAACCAGGAGGTCTTACAGGTTCTCACCATTCAGTACGCTGTTAGCTGTAGGTTTTTGTGGATTGAGAAATTCCCCTGTATTCCTAATCTGCTGGAGAGTTTTTATCATGGATGAATTTGGATATGTCAGATGCTTTTTCTGTATCTATTGATATGATCATGTGGTTTTTCTTTTTTAACTTGTTAATGTGACAATTACATTAAGTGATTTTTGAATGTTGAATCAGCTTTGCATACCTGAGATAAATCCTACTTGGTTGTGGTGTATAATTTTATTTTATACATTGTCGGGTTCAGTTTGCTAATATTTTTCATCACATTTCTATTAATAATTGGCTCCCTCATAACGTGCTGATCAAATATTCAGTTAAAGCTTTGAAAAATAGTGTATATGTTGGATGACAGAATTGAAAAACAATTTTTTTCCTCTATGGGCCAAACTGGCTAAATCTATGATGTAGAATTTAAAGCACATTATATAAAGATATTTTGAGAATCAATTTAATTTGCACAGGTAATGTCACAAACTATCTGAGTTATAATCCCAGCTTTCCCACTTGTACACTGTATAACCTTGAGCCAATTATTTACCCTGTCCATGTCTTAGATTCTTCATCTATAAAATGAGGGTAATGGTGTTAACTTATCACATAGGGTTGTTATGAAGTGTAAAATAAGTTAGACATGTTAAGTCTCATAAAACAATAGCTGGCATTTAGTAAGGGCTGATTAAATGTTACCTGTGACTATTATACAGTTCTGCACTTAGACTTAGATTCAGTTGTTTATGATGTGCGTGATATGACTTAGCACAACTGAGAAAGATTAGTTTCTTAGTCTTTTTTGGATTGTAAACTCAGGAGTGATAGTGTGATTTGGATAGGAAAAAAGTTAATATAGTTCAAGGGTCTAAAAGAGTGGTTACCAGCCTTGATACTTCCTATACCATTTCCCAGCAAATTAGTTTGAAGAAAAATTAAAATTTAATATTTCTGAGTTTGTCATATTCAGTTATTTACAAAGTAGAGGAGCTGGATTGAGGAAACCAACCAAAACATTCCTGGATTTTGGCATAAGGCCCTGAGAAAGAAGGAGTGGAAAAGTTTCATGTCTTTCTGATGGCCTGTCCCTGACCTGTAGACAAAGGGTTACCGCTGAGTGGAAAATTGGGCTGCTCTTCTTCTCTTCTAGTGACTTTCAGACTTAATGAATTATTTATATAAAAAAAAGGTTTCCTTTCTCAGACCTAAACTGAACACTCTAGTAGTGGGAACTATGTTCTTTTCCCCCTTCCTGATATTTAATGCCTTTATCTTAATGAAATTTTTCCCATAACTTTTACCTTTTAACTAATGATATAATTTACTTATTAGAATTAAAGTCCCACAAAAGCTTTTTTCACTGAAGCACCTAGAGCATTGCCTGGGACAGCATAGATACTCAGTAAATATTTGCTAAGTGAGCTGAATGAGCAAAATCTCAGTACAAGCACAGCAGCTCTAAGTGAAGCCAGGACAGGGATTTAGAGTTCTGTCCATTGGCTTCTGTCCTCTTCCACTCTGTGGAATTTCTGTAAGTATCACAGATTGAAAACTATTTTACAGGTAATGATCTGTGTAAGATTGCTGGAGTAGGGTTCACCCACTTTATTTTATCTTTCTTTCAATATCTAGAAACAATAATTCTCAGAAACCAACTGGGTCTGAGTGGGTGATGATGGATACCTGGAGCTGACCACAGAAGGGCTCATTTTTATGGGAAATATACTTCCCAAACTATGGAGCTCTATTATTACAAGCTCTGGTTGAGAGAGAATGGCTGGTAGCAGTGTATATACCATCAGTTTAGAACATCAGAGAACATTATCATGCTGATGTTGTAGATACTTAAAAGTGGAAAATACAATAAAGATGAAGATAAAATCTAAAATCTAAACAGTAAACAAATGAACCTGTGTTTCAAATGAATAATGCAACCACACTGAAGATAACCCAGGTAACTTTGGGGCATACTATATATTTTCAGACTCAAGATAAAAAGAACTATAAACAAATAACCCTAGTTTGTAGGCAGGTTTTTTGTAATGGTATAAATTGACAATTTAAAAACTATGTTCTTTCTTTCTTTACTCTTTTCTATCTATTCTAAGATTGAGTAAATAACTTAATGGGGGAGAAGGGAAAGTTCTTCCTTAAAATTGCAAATAAATGTAGAACTCTTGGAATTAGAAAATGACCACTTCAGAATGATTTAAATAATACTTACACACAAGAATAATTTGCAGGTACCAAACTATTGGGTGGAAGTTTGATGAGGAGTATGATATTTACATAGCCTCGATAATTTACAAAATAGTACCTTATTACAAAGAGAAAACAGTAACTTTACAGTGGAAAAATTTGTCGGGATACCTTTAACCAAGTAATCAAAGTTAGCATCACTAATAATAGAGCACACTAACCTCTTGTAGCTTTTGATAGGTGTGCGAAGGACTATGTTACTTTGTGACATTCCTGTAAAAAATGCATAACTTGAATTTAAAAATGAGAGATCATCAAACGTAAGTTGAAGGATGTTCTACAAAATAGTTGATCTGTGTTCTTTAAAAATCTTAGTCTTAAAAGGCATAGACTGAAGAACTGTTCCTTATGATAGGATTCTTTTTTTTTTTTTAAGATTTTATTTATTTATTTGACAGAGATAACAAGTAGGCAGAGAGGCAGGCAGAGAGAGAGAGAAGAGCAAGCAGGCTCCCCTCTGAGCAGAGATCCCGATTGATCCCAGAACCCTGGAATCATAACCTGAGCCAAAGGCAGAGGCTTTAACCCACTGAACCACCCAGGCGTCCCTTATGATAGGATTCTTAAGGAGACATTACCGCTAAATGCAATGCATGATCCTGAATTAGATTCTGGACTGGGGAAATCAACAGCTTTAAAGGACATAAAATCAGTCAGTGGCATTTGAATATGGACTCTCGTTATGTAACAGAAATTTTAACATTGATACAATACTGATTTGGTTAGCTCTACTGTGGTTATTTATCTGTCTTGCTAGAAAGATACATGGAAACATGGAGTGCTAAAATGGTACAATATCTGCAACTCAGACATGGTTCAGGGAAGAAGGTGTGAGAGAGAGAATGGCAAAGCACATGGGGTAAAATGTAAATAATTGATAGTATTTGGAAGTTATATAAAGATAAAAATTCACCTAAAAATTCCCAAGTTATAGTCATCTTTGAACAACTTGATTTTACTAGTTATTTATAGAATTTTTTAAAAAAGATTTTATTTGACAGAGGGAGAGAGGGAATGCAAGCAGGGGGGGAGTGGAAGAGGGAGAAGCAGATTACCCACTGAACAGGGAGCCCGAAGTGGGGCTCGCTCCCAGGATTCTGAGATCATGACCTGAGCCGGCAGCAGACGCTTAACGACTGAGCCACCCAGGCTCTCCTAGTTATTTATAGAATTTTTAAAAAGTACAAAAATTATTCTCATCACTTATAAAAGTAAAGTAGTGAAGGAAATGCTGATTAAGTCAAGAAACTACGAACTGTTAAGATACAGAGCAGAAGGACCTGAATTTTTGTTTGGAGTTCTGTCATGACCAAGTAACTTCATTGAGCACCTCACTGTCCTGTATTCATTTCCTTTGACATGTGTACAGAAGGTTTTTAAAGGACTTCCTAAATATTTCCTGTATAACTAATAAGTTTTCTTTAAAAACCATGCTTTGTAAAAATCAGATTGCCAGGGGTACCTGGGTAGCTCAGTCTTGTTAAGTGTCTACTTTTGGCTCAGGTCATGATCCCAGGGTCCTAGGATTGAGCCCCACTTTGGGCTGCCTGCTCATTGGGAAGTCTGCTTTTTCCCTCTCCCACTCCCCCTGCTTGTATTCCCTCTCTCGCTGTGTCTCTGTCAAATAAATAAATAAAATCTTTTAAAAAATCAGACTGGCATGTTCCAGACAAACACTTTAATAAATTTATTAAGAAAATTTGAAGACCCGGGGCGCCTGGGTGGCTCAGTGGGTTAAGCCGCTGCCTTCAGCTCGGGTCATGATCTCAGGGTCCTGGGATCGAGTCCCATATCGGGCTCTCTGCTCAGCAGGGAGCCTGCTTCCCTCTCTCTCTGCCTGCCTCTCCATCTACTTGTGATTTCTCTCTGTCAAATAAATAAAATCTGTAAAAAAAAAAAAAAAGAAAGAAAAAGAAAATTTGAAGACCCAGGGGTGCCTTGGTGGTTCAGTTGTTAAGCATCTGCCTTCAGCTCAGGTCATGATCCCAGGGTCCTGGGATTGAGCCCAACAACAGGGCTCCCTGCTCAGCGGGAAGTCTGTTTCCCCCTCTCCCTCTGTTGCTCCCCTGCTTGTGTTTCATCTCTTGCCATGTCTCTCTCTCTCTGTCAAATAAATAAATTTAAAAAGACAGAAAATTTGAAGACCATTTTTATACTTTTTTTGTTTATATTTTGAAAGTTTTTATTTAAATTCCAGTTAGTTAACACACAATGTAATGTTAGTTTGATATGTACAAATTAGTGATTCAGCAGATGCATACATCACTTGGTGGTAATCACAAGAAGTCTTGTTTGTGTGTGTGTGTGTCTTTTCTTTTACCACTTTGCTCATTTGTTTCTTAAATTCCACATATGAGTAGAATCATATAGTATTTGTCTTTCTCTGACTGACTTATATTTTACTTAGCATTATACTGTCTAGCTCTATCCGTGTTGTTGCAAATGGCAAGATTTCTTTTTTTTTTATGGCTGAGTAATAGTCCACTGTATATATATGTACCACATCTTTCTTTGTTCATCAGTCAATGGCACTTGGGCTGCTTCCATTTCTTGGCTATTGTAAATAATGCAGCTCTAAACATAAAAGTGTCTTTATTTCTTTGAATTGGTGTTTTTGTGTTCTTTGGGTAAATACCCAGTAGTGCAATTGCTGGATTATAGAGTAGTTCTTTTTTTAACTTTTTGAGGAACCTGTGTAACTGTTTTACACAGTGGCTACACCAGTTTGCAGTTCCATCAACAGTGCACAAGGGTTCCTTTTTCTCCACATCCTCACCCAACACCTGCTGTACCTTGTGTTGTTGATTTTAGCCATCTGATCCCTGGTGTGAGGTGATCTCTCATGGTGATTTTGATTTGAATTTCTTGAGGTTAGTGATGATGAGAATCTTTACATGTGTCTTTTGGCATTTTTGCAATTATTTTTTTACAAGGGAATATTTTAGGGAATGGAAGTTCTTTATTAAATCTCTGAGCTACAATGACACACACACTCATTTTAATTTTATGTAATAAGTTATTTTAATACTTAGTATAATTCTTAATAGATTGGTGACATTCATAAAAACTCACCTTGATATTAGTATCAGTGAGCTGCTAACAAAATTATTTTATAGGGTCTATGTAAAATATTCCTATCATTCCTTTAAAAAAAAAGTTTTTATCAGGGTTCTAAAAATAATGAGGTATATTCAAATACATTGCTTATAGTTTTTCTTTGTTCTAGAAATTCCTGAAATAAAGGTTATTTAAAGGTATTTTTTCATACTTTTGGGTATTTAAAAAAATTTGGGTATAGGTACTGCACAATGTTATATTAGTTTTAGGTGTGCAGTATAGCACATTATGCTATGCTCACAAGTGTAGCTACCATCTGTCACCATACAACACTGTAATATTACCATTGACTCTATTCCTTATGCTGTGCCTTTTAGTCCCATGATTTATTCATTCAATATCCAAAAGCCTGTATTTCCCACTCCCCTTTACCCATTTTGCTCAACTCCCTACCTTCCTCCTCTCTGGCAACCATCACTTTGTTCTCTGTATTTATAGATCTGATTCTGTTTTTGTTTGTTTATTCACTTATTTTTAGATTACACATAAGTAAAATCACATAGCATTTTTTTCTCAGTCTGACTTATTTCACTTAGTATAATACCCTTTAAGTCCATCCATGTTGTCTCAAATGGCACAATCTCATCCTTTTTTATGGCTGAATAGTATTCTGTTTACATATGTAGACACACAGACACACACAAAAACACACCCCACCTCTTTCTTATCCATTTGTCTGTTGATGGACACTTAGCTTGCTTCTGTATCTTGGCTATTGTAAATAATATTGCAACAAACAAGCTTGCAAATAATGAAAAATAAAAAGATAAAAAGGTTTTTATATTGTATTATTTAAAAAGCCCCTTTAAATAAACACCTAACCATATAACAAATAGATAATGTTATAGATAATTTATTGGTAAATGCAGATTTTGATAGAAATGTGTTTATTAATTATAAAATTATTTAATTGAGATTCTAAAGTCAGTGACAGTAACAATTTAAGCTGTTTGACCAGTGAAATGCTAGTTAAAATGGAGTAGTCATTCCTTGGTGGTAACAATAGTTCTACCCTGCTTTCTCTCGTTTTTTTTTCCTTATAAAAATTCCTTTCTACCATTGCTAGGCATCACTCCTTGTTGACACAACTCTTCATGTTTTGGGCCCCTTGTGTACTTACGACCAGTGTTAGAAAGGATATGTGTGGAATGGAATTTGTGGGAGTTGTCAGCAAACAATGATGTCTGTTCTGTTTGTCTCTTTCTTTGTGTGTATACAGTATTTTATATTTCAAAGATTCAGTATTTTACCTCTTAGGCATTTGACTTGAATCTAGGGGAATTATTTGTTATGAATTAGAGGAGATTGTGATTCTACATTAATGTGTGGATTTTACAGTTTCTACAGTGACTTGTAGTGGTCCTCTTTCTTATATCATTAGAATAAAGTCCTGTTTTCTGGGGGAAATTGAGGACCTCCACTTTGTATTTTATATACCTGTGCTGTGTTTGGAATTACTCTGTCAGTGCGATGTAGCAGTAATTATGTTACTAACAACAATTTTGTGAGATGTTTATTATTCTCATTTTACAGATGAGGAAACTGAGGCTTGGTGAAGTTACGAAACTTGTCCAAAGTCACACAGCTTGTAAAGGGCACAGCCAAGATTCAGAGCCAGGTCTGTTTAACTTCAAAACTCTTAACTGTAGCCATGAAACTTTGAAATACCTGTTAAGTATCAACCTATGATAAGTTGTACTGCTATTAATATTTCTTAACTGTTGTTTAACTTACTGATAATTTTTTTAATGGTGAGTATTTGTCAATGATAATTTAATGTATCTTTTAAATATTGTGAAAAGAGGTGTAACCTAGTAATTGAGGGTCTGGGCTCTGGAGACAGACTCCTGGGTGTGAATCCCGAAGCTTTTCCACTTACTTGTGTGACATTGGGAAAGTAACTTAACTTTTTCTGTACCTCAGTTTTCCTACTGTAAAATGGCATAAGCAGTATGATCCATCTGGTAAAGTTGTTGTGAAGATTATATTATTTAATATGTACAAGAGCCTTTATAACAATGCCTGGCATGCAGTAAGCATTCAATAAATGTTAGCTACTGGTATTATCATCTCCTAGCAGTTAGTAAAACAAATGATCATTACTTCTAATTCTGTTATAAAGTTGAATAAGGAAAGTTTAAGCAGCAATATAAGATAGCCCAAAATTCACATAAACCAAAATTAAATTTGAATAAGTTAAACCTAAGGAAAATCATACATTTGATCAATTTCAGATCTATGGTAGAGCAAACTGGGTAACTGCTTATGGACCTTACTCGTAGAAGTGTATTTTATGTATAGGGAATATGAATAGGTCCATGTAGTTACCTTTTGAGCCATGTATGATCATTGTATTATGAATGTGTTTTGTCTGTTTTCCTCTTATAGATGCAACTTATATTCAGAATAAATGTTTACATTTTTAGGTGGCTTTTAAGGAGATACTTCAGCACTGTTCACATATAATTGCCAAGAACCAGAACCTTACGTGTTATGTAAAATGTTAGGAACATTTCATCACTTGCATGAATAGTTATCAGAACTTATATTGTGTTGAATGTGCACATTGATTGTTCTTTGAACCAAGGGGGCCATAGCACATTCAGCTAGAACTCAGCAGTGTACTGATCATATGCTCTTTACTCATATTTCTTTATTCCGACAATAAGAATTCTGAAGTGCCATATCCACTGTTACTACAATTTAGTTAAAATATCTGTGATTAGTGACTAAGAAGTTCATACCAATTGTAAAAATACCCATAAATGGTAGTAATTTGAGTCAAGTTATGTAAATACTCCAAAGCTATAATTTTAAAATGGGACTTGCCTTACAGGGCACCTGGGTGGCTCAGTCACTTAAGCATCTGACTTCGGCTCAGGTCATGATCTCGGGGTCCTGGGATTGAGCCCTATGAGCAGGGAGCCCATTTGTCCCTCTCCCTCTGCCCCTTTCCCTGCTTGTGCTCACTCTGTCTCTCTCTCTCAAGTAAATAATAAAATGTTTAATAAATAAATAAATAAATAAAACGGGACTTGCCTTGTACATGAGCCTAAGATCTCTGTAACTTTTTTTAAAAAAGATCTTTGTAACTTTAAATGTACACATGCATTTAATTCTCTTTATTTCATGATACTGAGTCTTCCTATCCTTGAACATGGTATGACTTTCTAGTTATTTAAATATTTAAAAATACCTCTCAGTAAAGTATTTCTTTTTTTTGGTAAATCTCTCTCATGTCTCTTTGAATTATTAGATACCTTATTTCTTGTTACTATTACAAATAGTATATTTTTCCTTTCCATTTCTATTTGCTGATGTAAGCTTTTTTGGTATATAATACAGATCTATATTCAGTTGTCTTATCAAATTATTTTATTAAAATACTTTGCGTGAAGATTGTGTCTTTCTTTCTAGTAGTTACATATTCTCTCTCTCTCTCTCTCTCCCTCCCTCTTTTTTTTTTGCCTTACTGTGCTAATTAGGACTTCCAGTACAATATTTTATACAGGTGTTAATAGTGGGCATTCTTTCATTGCGGTTAATTTTTAGAAGCAAGTGCTTCTTATGTTTCACTAATAAGAATAGTGTTTGGTGTAGATTTTTGATAGATACTCTGTGGGTTAAAGACATTTCTGTTGCTAGTTGGCTAAGATGTTTTTTGTTTGTGAAGAACAAGTAATAAATTTTATCAGACACTTTTTCTAAACTTGTGAGAAGATCATATGGTTGTTCTTCCTTATTCTGTTAAGGTGGTGAATGACATTTATAGGTTTTTCTATTGTTGAATTACCATTGCATTGCAGGAATGAACCCAAGTTAATATGATGGTGTTTTTTCATATACAAGTGGATTTAGTTTATTAGTATTTCATTTAGGATTTTTGTATCTAAGTTCATGGATGATATTGGCCCATAATTTTATTTCTTATGTTATCTTTGTTTGATTTTGGTATTCAGATTATACCACCTCAAAGAATGAGTTGGAAACTATTCCGTTCTGTCCCCTCCCTCCTCTAAGGGTTTATATAAGTTTGGTTGAACTTCTGTTCAACTGTCTGGGCTTAGTATTTTGAGGGGAGTGTGTGGGCTTAGTGGTTTTTGAGGAGGTATGTATTCAGTTTTCTAAATAGTTTTTACTTAAAATTTCTGTTTCTAGTTAGGGCAGTTTTTAGAAAAAAAGTTTTCTTTTTTAGGAATCCACCATTTTTGTCTATATTTGGCATAAAGTTGTTCATGCTTATCATTTAAATTTCTGCTTAGTATTTCTCTCCTTTTTATTCCTAATATTTTTTGTGACTTCTGTTTTCCTTCATCAATCTTATTAGAGGGTTTATATATTTTCTTTTTTTTTTTAAGATTTTATTTATTTATTTGACAGAGAGAGATCACAAGTAGGCAGAGAGACAGGCAGAGAGAGAGGAGGAAGCAGGCTCCCTGCTGAGCAGAGAGCCTGACGTGGGGCTCGATCCCAGGACCCTGGGGTCATGACCTGAGCCGAAGGCAGAGGCCTTAACCCACTGAGCCACCCAGGCACCCCTATATATTTTCTTAGCTTTATCAAAAACCAGTGCTTGACTCTGATTTTCTCTGTTATGTGTTTTCTTTTTCATTAATTTTTGGCTTTTCTCCTTTACACACTTCTTTTTTTTTTTTTTTTAAGATTATTAATTTATGTATTTGACAAACAGAGATCACAAGTAGGCAGAGAGAGAGAGAGAGAAGCAGGCTCCCCGCCAAGCAGAAAGCCCAATGTGGGGCTTGATCCCAGGACCCTGAGATCATGACCTGAGCTGAAGGCAGAGGCTTTAACCCACTGAGCCACTCAGGGGCCCCTCCTTTACACACTTCTTAAGTGAAAAGCAGAATCTAACATTAGGATATCTCATATTTTCCAAGGACAGGATTTCAGTAGGCTTTGAGACTAGCTGGACCCAGGGGCTTATAGTGCTACCAGGACATTCATTCTTTCTTTTTCCTTTAAGTCTTCCTTTCCTCTTGTTGTCATCTGACTTTTCTACTCTTCAGTCTACAAGATGGAAAATGGTGACAATGAGCCTCTGAATTTGATTCAGTTTCAACTTTGTGTGCTCTTGATTCCTCCGGGGATTTCAGATTTTTCCATCTGGATCACTTCTTTCTTTTTGGAGATTTTTTTTTCTTTAGAATTCTCTTTAGTGAGATTTTCTGTAGTAAACTCTCAGCTATTTTGTCTGAAATCTATGTCTTTTTTTTTTTTCTTTATCACTTTTTTTGATAGATATTCCATTAGGTATAAAATTTGGGGCTGGCAGTATTTTTGTAGTTATTGTAAGAGATAATTCCACTCTCTCTTGGTTTCCATTGTTGCTATTGATAAATCAGCTCCCTAATAATTGTTAACTTAAGTGAATGTGTCTTTTGTTTTGTTTTGTTTTGTTTTTACAAAACTTGCTGTTTTTGAACTCTTTTATTTTTTGGTTTTTCTGAAGTTTCATATGCTGTGCCTAGGTATAGATTTCTTTTTATTTATCCTGTGTGAGACTTTTACTGTGAATTGCTTATTTTCCCTGGAAAAAATATTAGTGGTTCTTCTTTGAGGTCCAAGAAGGAAACACATTGCTTCAAGAGGATGTACCTTTAGTTTTTACCCCCAAATACCTCAAGGTACTTACTGCAATTTGGTGACTGAATTTATCCTTTGAAGTTTTGGACCACCCTAATGGGGTGACTTTGGATTGCAAATATGTGTGTGGTTCCTCTTTTCATTACAGCCTCTTAGGAATCCTTTGTTGTCTTCTACATCAGGAAGACCAGTTTCCTTGTCCTTTGGTAATGAAGGAGTGGACTGGATTTACTTTCCCTATTCACTCTTTTCCTGAGTATGAAACTTTTGGGTGGGGAGGGGTGGTCCCAGCTTTATGGAGAAAGGGTCTCTTGTTAGATTTTCCATTTGGGGTGGATCTTATTCTTTGGTTTCTGTTCTCTCTGAAGAGATTATAAAAATTAAAGCTTAACTTGGTGAGTTAGGCAGATGTATACAAGATAAAAACTATGTTGTTATGCCACTTATCTCTTTGAGTTTCTGCCTTCTCATAGATTTTGGTCTGGTAATTCCTTTATGATCTTGTCAGCTCTTCAGTGCTTTTTGAAATAAAATTTTATCCATCACTTTTAACTGTTTTCAGTAAAGAATTGGGTAAATAATCTAGCCCAAAATGTTATTGGAAGTGGAATTTTATTCAGATTTCTTGGAGTTTTCTCTTTTCTTTTTCTGATTCTTTCAGGTAGATGCTTAACTCACCAATGATTAGGCTTTTTTCTAACATAAGCATTTTTTTAAAAAGATTTTATTTATTCATTAGAGAGAGAGAGAGAGCGAGCAAGCCAGTGGAAGGAGTAGGGGGGAGGTACTAACAGACTCTATGTGGAGCATGGAGTCTGATGCAGGGCTTGATCCCATCACCTGAGATTGTGACCTAAGCTGAAACCAAGAGCCAGACACACTAATAACTGAGCCACCCAGGCACCCCTCTAATGTAAGCATTTAAAGTTATACATTTTTTAAAAAAGATTTAATTTACTTATTTGACAGAGAGATCATGGGTAGGCAGAGAGGCAGGCAGAGACAGCAGGGCGGGAAGCAGGGTCCCTGCTAAGCAGAGAGCCTGATGTGGGGCTCGATTCCAGGACCCTGAGATCATGAACTGAGCCGAAGGCAGAGGCTTTAACCCACTGAGCCACCCAGGCGCCCTTAAAGCTATACATTTATAAGTGGTTCATCAGGTTTGAAGTGGAATATTTTTGGTGTTATTACTATTTTTTAGAGGGGAGGGACAAAGGCGGGGGAGTGAGGGGAGAGGGAGAGAGAGAGAAAATCCCAAGCAGGCTCCGTGCTCAGTGCAGAGTTTGATCAATTCCATGACCCTTAGATTGTGACCTGAGCTGAAATCAAGAGTTAGACACTTATCTGACTCAACGAACCCAGGCGCCCCTAATTATTTTTAATTATATATATTTAAGGTTTTTATTTTGCTATTATAACTTTTAGTTATACTTGCTTTTTTAAGTCATGACCTGTGATCCACAAGTCAATTAGGTGTTTTGAAATACATGGATTTTAAAAGATTTCTTTTTGTTGTATATAACACACCTTTCAAAAAACCCAGGATTTTCATTTGGATCACAAAGCAAGACTCTGCTCTGTGCTGTGTAAAAGAGATGTACAAAATGATTTAGAAAAGCTAAAAATAAAGGGAAAGGCAAAAATATGTAAGGCAAATGAAAACAATAAGAAAGTATGAGTTGCTCTGTGAACACACTTTTGGGGGACTTTTTCTTCCCTTCCTGATCACAAACTTTAGTGAATAACCAATATTCTGTATCACTGGGACTTACTGAGATTCTTGGAAGACTGATTTTACATTAATAACTGAATGGTCATTTCTCTTCCCTTTCCTCCCCCTTCTTTTCCTTCTCCTCTTCTCCTTCTCCTCTTCCTCTTTTCCTTAGACTTTAATATCTCTGAAACTTGGATCTATCTCTCATATTGGTATGCATTTTATTACTGGTGATATTTCACAATTAAGGAACAATTACTAATAATTTTGGCAGCATTTTTCTCTTAGTACAACATATTCTGCTATCTCTAGTATCTTACTTTTGGTGAAATACACATTTTTACATGTATATCATGACTCTTCATCCCACCCTATTCCCTCCTTGAAATGCTCCCCTTTTTGTCTTTCCCATCCTATGCTTATATCATTCAAGACCTTAAGGGTTGGGGTGCCTGGGTGGCTCAGCCTGGTAAGTGTCTGACTTGGGCTTAGGTCATGATCGCCAGGGTCCTGGGATTGAGTCCCACAGCAGGCTCCTTGCTCAGTGGGGAGCCTGCTTCTTACATCTCCCTCTGCTTCTCCCCTACCTGACTCGTGTTCTTACTCACTCTGCTCTCTCTTTCAAATAAATAAGTAAAAAATCTTAAAGACCTTAAGAGTGGAAATACTCTTTAGTTTCTCATTCTGGTTCCTGTTGTTCCAGCACCTAGCATAATATGTTGTTGGACACAGGGTTTTATTTAATTAACAATTAAGGGAAGTGTGTATGTATAATGAATCAGAGCATGGGCTGTGACATATTTATATTAGTGATCAATTTTTTTAGCTTGTTGGTAAGAGGGATTAAAAACCTACATTGTGGATAGAAAGAACAGAAGCCAATGATTCCTACATTAAGTAAGAGAATTCATTGGATCAGTGCTTATTCATCTGGTGATGTTTGAGAGTTTAACCAATGAAACAAAAAAATTACAAAATATAGACACTGTGAAGGAAATAAAAAGAGTAGTACAATACAAACTAACAAAGAGTGGCATTTAGAAAGAGGAAGAAAGGAGCCTTCATCAACAAGAAGACAAGACTTGATATATACCAGTGAAAGACAGCAGTTGTTGAAAGCACTGAGAGAAAAGCATTTCAGACACGGAAATAGGCCCAAAGTGAAGAGCTTTTATTTAGCTGAAAGACGCATAGTTGTGGAGAGTGTCACCTCAAGGTAAGAGAGGCAGGCAGGAACGGTACCTTAATATGCTAACATTTACTCAGCATTTGGGGTGTAGTAGGTACAGTTCCAGCCACTTTTTCTTGGACAATGTGAATTATTCTGCCATACTGACTTCTCAGATGCTGAGAGTTTGGATTTAATTTGAAGACACATTAGAAAACCTTGGCACTATGCAATGCTATGATCAATTTTACATTTTTGAAGATTAAACAGGCTGCTTTGTGCAGAGTTGATCAGAAGGAGGCTTATACTAGTCAGGTAAGAGGCAAAGTTGTTGGGGCGCCCATGGTGGCTCAGTAGTTAAGTAGTTAAGTGTCTGCCTTCAGCTCGGGTCATGTTCTTGGGGTCCTAGGATCGAGCCCTACATCGGCGCTCTGCTCAGCAGGAAGCCTGCTTCCCCCACCTCTCTCTGCCTGCCTCTCTGCCTACTTGTGATCTCTCTCTGTCAAATAAATAAAATAAAATAAAATTTTTAAAAAAGAGGCAAAGTTGTTTTGAACCATGGTTCTGATGATGGAGATGAAGAGCAGTAGACCAATTTAAGATAATGTTTTACAAGTCTTGTGTTAATGTCTTGGATAAGGGGAGAGGATTGTGAGGGAAAGGGAACAGTCAGATCCTAGAGGGTTAAAGAATTGAAGAGATGATGTGTGTAGATATTATGTGAAGTGTTTTGTCAGTTAAAGGGGAGCAGAGCTGTTTTTAACCTTCTTACTTCTGTAATTTTTCCAGTGACATTTCTGTCTCTCTCTTTTAAATTCTTGAAACCAAATATATTTTTATTCTAGTCTGCCTCTCCAGATTCCAGCACCTTTTTCTCATCCCACACTTAACAGATGCTTAGAGGAGGGAAGTCAGTGTAAAAGTAGGATAGCATTCTCAGCAATTCTGCCCCTTTTCATCAGGATGTTCCTTGCTAAATCAGTCCTTTTTGTATCAGAGGAAAACCATTTTGTTTTATAAGTAAAGCTTTAATTCTTGAAAGGACACCATCTTCGTGAAGTCAGTCATGTGTATTTGTATTGTGGGGTTTTAGGGATGATGATATTATTACTATTTTATGGTTGTATGTATTTTTATGTTAGGCCTTATCATGCCTTAAGCTACACTTAAGGTGAGTGTAGCTGAATTGCAAATTCAGTTTACCACTTGTTTTCTCAATTGAAAGGCAAGAGATCAACTAAGAGATAAAATTAGTTGTATAACTAACTGAAAGACAAAGTTTTCAGAAGAGTAGCTTTTTTTTTTTTTTTTTAAGATTTTATTTATTTATTTGACAGGAAGAGAGAGCAACGTGCCAGAGCAGGAACACAGAATGGAGAGTGGGAGAGGGAGAGACAGGCTTCCCGCTGAGCAGGGAGCCTGTTGTGGGGCTTGATCCCAGCATCCTGGGATCATGACCTGAGCCAAAGGCAGCCACTTACTGAATGAGCCACCCAGGTGCTCCAGAAGAAATAGCTTTTTTAAAAAATGTTTTTTAAATATTAGAGGTTCAGTTTTTGAAACCACCTTTGACTGCAGTTTTAAGTAGACAGGTTCTTTCCTCATTTTATGAAGCTCTAGTTTTCCCTTACTGTTTTTCAAGAGTGAATAAAGAACTCATATATCAAAACCAATGGAAGAATTTTGTGGACAAGATGAGTGGGAAGATTAGAATGAGGAAGGCAGAAACTGAGAATTAAAGTCAGATGATAGATAGCCAAAAGGCCGAGAAGCGATGAACACCTGGAAAAAAAAAAAACGAAATACTGTTTTAATCCACTGTTCTTAAATTTTGGGTAGTTACCTTATCCTTTGGGATTCTGATGAAAGTGAAACAATCTGGCCCCAGAAAGTGCACAGACACATGCACATTCAGATCTGTACATAATCTTAGGGCATTGCTAAAGCTGAAGAGCATGTAGGGTGCCTGATACCCTGGTCAAGAACACATGGTCTAAATGGCAATCAGGGCTTGAGAGTATGTGACTGGGGAGTTTCGACATTCAAACTATTACAGTGTTCCCTTCTCAAATACCAATCTTTAGGACAGCCAAGATTAATTTTTGGTTTTAAACCTCTGGTGTGACAGCTAATAAAGCAAAACAGATTTTAGTTTTGGCTACTGAGAAATTAGAATAATCTGCTTTAAAAATTTTTCTTTTTAAATGCCATAGTTAGCAGTTTTTTGCAGTAAGGCAATATGGAATTCAGGTTACCCAAATAAAAATAGCCTACTAAAAAAAGTTGAACTGGAATATAAACAAATTTCAAATTCACCAACATGTTTGTATATATAGGAACTAAGTAAATGTCTCTTTTGGGAAGTAGGTTTTAAAAAAAAAACCCAGCTGTTTGTTCTTTCTGCCTTTCCATGAATCTGTTTTTAAATTAAATTTTATCACAAAACAGAGCTTTTAAATGAATTTTATTAATCCTGTAAGTTTAGTCTTGGGCGTTTTTATTTTACTGTTGGTGATGAAGCTGTACTTTGTTGCTGTTCATTTGGTTCAGCACTTAAGTGGAACACTGAGCCAGTGATGCAACTTAATAGGTTATAAATTGTTTCCTTTTAGGCAAATTAGGCCAGTTAGACCAATATTTAATGTAATCCAGAATTCTTAGGATTCATTGAGAAAAGGGGAATAGATGACCTACTGGTGAATGATTTGGTCATGGAGTCTAGGATTCCTTACATTTTTTAAAATTTAATTAAATTAAATTAAATTTTTTTAAATTTAAAAACTAGTAGTGGAGTCTAGGATTCCTTACATTTTTTTTTTTTAATTTACTTGATGAAATAAAAGGATTTTGTGGGTGACTGGGTGGTTCACTTGGTTAAGCATCTGCCTTGGGCTCAGGTCATGATCCTGGAGTCCTCGGATTGAGCCCCATGTTGGGCTTCCTGCTCGGTGGGGATTCTGTTTCTCCCTGTCCCTCTACCCGTCCCCCATGCTCATGCATGCTTTCTTTCTCTCTCTCTCACTCACTAACTCTCTTAATTTGTGCTCTCTCTCTCAAATAAATAAAATCTTTAATTTTTTTTAAAAAAGGATTTTTTCTTTATCCTAGATGGTATTTATAACTTGAAAGCATGTTACACATCATAAGAAATAGAAATCAAAGAAAGAAAGTTTAAAAATGAAATACTTGATGCTTTAGGGTAATGGTGGTTTAATAAGGAATTTTTAGCTTTTAAATTTTAGTGACTGAACCAAAAGTGTTTTTGGCAGATGAACAGTCAATGTATTTTTTTTCCTCCTAACTTTCCTTGTAGAATTCTGGAATACAAATATGAGGAATAATACAGTAAAATTGTATATATTCACGTTCAACCATCTTTGTTCAGAGAATAGTAAAATAGTTAAAAGCAATTAAATTAAATTTGAATTTAGATCCTCTTTGCTATTATGCTCAGTGAGTTTCTTCTCTATAGCATTTTTGTGCCTCCAATAGGATGAACATGCCATGTGGTTCTAGTGCTAGGTAGATGCTTCTCTCATGGCATAGCTCCTAGGCATAAGCTAGCTACTTCAACTGTGTTCAGTTGAAAATAGCAAACTGTTCCATACTATAAAAAAAATCCCCGGTTGTGTTGGATTTATTATAAGATAGCGCTATACTTTATGGATGATATAAGGTATGCCCAAGATAATTTTGAATTTATGTGATTTCTGCTTTTAGTGCTTTCTTTGGAATATCTTTGGAATAACCCTGTGAGATTAGAGTCTCCTGAAAAAAGAAGTTTAGCTAATGATTTCACTATTTTTTTTTTCCAGGTGTTCATCGCTTCTCGGCCTTTTGGCTAAGATCAAGTGTAGTATCTGTTCTTATCAGTTTTTTTCCAGGTGTTCAAAATGGTACCCATAGTTTTATATTTTAGTGTATATTGTTGCATTTGGAGCTAATTAACAGTGTTGTAAAAATT
Source organism: Mustela nivalis (assembly GCF_964662115.1). NCBI lineage: Eukaryota > Metazoa > Chordata > Mammalia > Carnivora > Mustelidae > Mustela > Mustela nivalis. The sequence continues at coordinate 14,447,307 of NC_139025.1, read as the reverse complement.
AGAGTAATTTTGCCATTTTGGCTAACTTTGTTCTTTTGTTTGTTTTTCTTACAAGGAAACAATCTTAAATGTCAGGGTCAAGTTTCCTGTGTCTTTTATACCTCTTATGTCTATCAAATTAGTGCTGTAGTTTTAGGTGGTTCTTTTCTTCATAGTCAACTTTCTAAAGCATACTCCTATCTTGTCCACTCTTCCTTTTAATTTATATATGAGAGAGGCCTAAAGTTAGAGGTGTAGTTGTGACTATGGAGCAAAGAAAAGCAAACAAATACAATTTAGGAGGGACTAAATATCAATGACTTTCTTCTTTTTAACAAAGTGAGACTTAACTTTTATAACTACATGTGATTTTTCTTTTTTCTTTTTTTTTAAGATTTATTTATATATTTGAGAGAGAGCAAGAGAGCACAAGTGGGAATAGCAAAGGGGGAGAGAATCTGAATCAGACTCCATGCTGAGTGGAGCCCCAGTGTGGGGCTCACAACCCTCAGATCATGATCTAAGCCGAAACGAAGAGTCGGTTGCTTAACCAACGTTGCCATCCAGGCATCCCAGTGATTTATTTTCTTACTCTTTGTTAGATATCTCTTAATTATGTGTGTGTATATATTTATATTTCTATACTTCCCACCCCATCCTCAGTTTCAGAAAGGATTTAACATGACTTGCTTTCCACCTAATTAAAATTATAAAATAGTTGATATATCCAAAAGAATATAATGTAGGGTATACAGCATAATGAAATGAAAACTTGTGCATCTGCTACTCAGTTTAAAATTAGAACATTACTTAACATTTTCATTATAGGGATCCCAGAAAGAAAAGAAAGAGAAAATGGGACAGAAAATGTATTTGAAGAAATAATAGCTGATGACTCCCCAAATCTGGGAAAAGAAATAGAAATCCAGATCCAGGAGGTACAGAGAGCCCCCAACAAAATCAACACAAGGAGGTCTATATCAAGACACATAGTAATTAAAATGGCAGTAAGTAGTGATAAGGGGAGAATTTTAAAAGCAGGAAGAGAAAACACACCCAGGTAAAAGGGAAACTGCATAAGGCCTTCAGCTGATTTTTCATCAGAAACTTTGCAGAGCAGAAGAGAGTGGCATGATATATTCCAAAGTGCTGAAAGGAAAAAAACAGCCAGTGGAACAGAATAGAGAATCCAGAAATGGACCTTCACCTCTGTATAGGGTCAACTAATCTTTGACAAAGCTGGAAAGACTATAGAATGGAAAAAGGACAGTCTAGGGGCACCTGGGTGACTCAGGGATTAGGCCTCTGCCTTTGGCTCAGGTCATGATCTCAGAGTCCTGGGGTCCAGCCCCATGTCGAGCGCTCTGCTCAGCAGGGAGCCTGCTTCCCCCCCCCCCTCTCTGCCTGCCTCTCTGCCAACTTGTGATCTCTCTCTCTCTCTGTCAAATAAATAAATAAATCTTTTAAAAAGAAAAAGGACAGTCTCTTCAACTGGTGCTGGGAAAATTGGATATGAATGAAACTGTACCATTTTCTTAAAACCATACACAAATATGAACTCAGAATAGATGAAAGACCTAAATGTGAGACAGGAATCCATCAAAATCCTAGAGGAGAACACAGGCAGCAACCTCTTCAACCTCAGCTACAGAAGCTTCTTGCCAGACTAGTCTCCAAAGTCAAGGGAAATCAAGCAAAAATGAACTCTTGAGACTTCATCAAGATAAAAAGCTTCTGCACAGCAAAGGAAACAGTCAACAAAACTAAAAGTCAACCTACTAATTGGGTAAAGATATTTGCAAATGATATATCAGATGAAGGACTAGTATCAGGGGCACCTGGGTGGCTTTGTTGCTTGAGCATGTGCCTTTGACTCAGGTTGTGATGCCAGGGTCCTGGGATTGATCCCTGCATGGGGCTCCCTGCTTGTGGAGGGCCTGCTTCTCCTCCTCCCACTCATGTGTGCGTGCTCTCTCTCTCTCTCTCAAATAAATAAATCTTTAATAAAAGGGGGGGCTAGTATCCAAGATGTACAAAGAACTTATCAAACTCAACACCTAAAAAACAAATAATCCAGTCAGGAAATGGGCAGAAGACATGAACAGACATTTCTCCTCTGTCTCCTCGTATGTCTATGAACGGACGTACAAATGACCAACAGACACATTAAAAAATGCTCAGCATCTCTTGGCATCAGGGAAATATAAATCAAACCATAATGAGACACCATCTCAGGCCAGTCAGAATGGCTAAAATTAACGAGTCACGAAGCAACAAATGTTGGCAAGGATGTGGAGAAAGGCGAATCCTCTTATGCTGTTTGTGGGAATGCAGACTGGTTTGGCTCCTCTGGAAAACAGTACATACAGAGGTTCCTCAAAAAGTTGAAAATAGAGCTCCTTTGTGACCCAGCAATTGTAGTACTAGGTATTTACCCTAGAGATAAAAATTTAGTGATCCAGAGGGGCACATGCACCCAGTGTTTATAGCAGTAATGTCCACAATAGCCAAACAATGGAAAGAACCAAGATGTCCATGAACAGATGAATGGATAAAGAAGATGTGTTATACACACACACGCACACACGCACACACTCACACAATGGAATATTACTCAGCCATCAGAAAGGACAAATAAATACCATTTACATTGATGTGGATGGAACTGCTGGAGGTACTACACTGAGCAAAACAAGTCAGTCAGAGAAAGACAGTTACATGTTTTCACTCATGTGGAATATAAGAAGCAATGCAGAGTATCATAGGGAAAGGAGGAAAAACTGAAAGGGATGTCATCAGGGAGGGAGACAAACCATGAGAGACTCATAACTACAGAAAACAAACTGAGGGTAACTGGAGTGGGAGTGGGTGGGGGAATGGGGTAATTGGGCGATGGGCATTAAGGAGGGCACATGATGTGATGAACACTGGGTGTTATATGCAACTGATGAGTTATTAAAGTCTACATCTAAAACAATGATTTACTATATACTGGCTAATTGAATTTAAATTAAAAAACAAACAGCGAAGAACACTCTTTCTAGCAAGGCTATCATTCAGAAAGAGAGAGTTTCCCAAACAAAAGTTAAAGGAATCCATGATCACTAAACCAGCCCTACAAGAATTATTAAATGGGAATCTTTAAGTGGAAAGGAGAGACCATAAACAGGATTAAGAAAAGTAGGAATCACCAAAGCAGTGATATTAAGTATATAAAAATCAGTCAAGGTGGGGCGCCTGGGTAGCTCAGTGGGTTAAGCGGCTGCCTTTGGCTCAGGTCATGATCCCAGCGTCCTGGGTTCGAGTCCCACATCGGGCTCCTTGCTGGGTAGGGAGCCTGCTTCTCCCTCTGCCTCTGCCTACCAGTCTGCCTGCCTGTGCTTGTGCTTTCTCTCTCTCCCTTTCTCTAACAAATACATAAATAAAATCTTTAAAAAAAAAATCAGTCAAGGAATTCACAAAATAAAAGGATGTAAAGTATGACACCATTTACCTAAAGCATGGTGGGTGGTGGGTAGTAAAGAATGGGTTTAAACTTAAGTGACCGTCAACTTATTATAGACTGCTCTGTGCCTAAGAGGTTATATACAAACCTAATGGTTATAAAGAGAAAAGAATCTAAGTATATAGTTAAAGAAAGCCAGCAAATCATAAGAGAGCAAGAGAAGAAAGGAACAGAGAAGAACTACAAAAGGAACCATAAAATAAGTAACAAAATGGCAATAAGTACATAGCTACCAATAATTACTTAGAATTAAAAGGGACTAAACACTCAAAGGCATAGGGTGACAGAATGCACAAAAAAGCAAGACCCAATTATATGCTGCCTATAGGAGACTCATTTCAGACGTAAAGAACACATGCAAATTGGAAGGCAAGAGATAGGAAAGAGTTTGTCATGAAAACAGAAATGAACAGGAAGCCAGGGTAGCAATATTTATGTTGGACAAAATAGACTTTAACACAAAGAATATAACAAAAGACAAGGAAGGACACTACATAAGCATAAAAGGAATAATCCAGGAAGAAGATATAACAATTGTAAGTATTTATGATGAGAGCACTCAGATACATAAAGCTAATAGCAAATATAAAGGAAGTAATCAATAGTCATATGGTAATAGGGGACTTTAACACCCAACTTACATCAATGGATAGGTCATCCAATCAGAAAATCAATAAGGAAATTGTGGCTTGAATGACACATTGGACCAGATAGAACTGACAGATATTTTCAGAACATTCTATCCTAAAAGAACAGAATATACATCTTTTGAAGTGCACATACATGGAACATTCTACAGAATATTTCACATAGTAGGCCACAAAAATATGAATAAATTGAAAAAGCTGAAGTCATACTAGGCATCTTTTCTGACCACAGTGCTATGAAACTAGAAATCAACCACCAAAAATAAATAAATAAATACAAATATCTGGAAAACAATACAGATGCATGGAGGTTAAATAACATGCTTCTAAACACTGAATGGGTCAACCAGGAAGTCAAGGAGGAAATGACAAATACATGGAGATAAATGAAAACAAAAACACAATGGTCAAAAATCTTTGCGACACAGCAAAAGTTGTTTTAAGAGGGAAGTTTATAGGGATATAGGCCTACCTCAAAAAGCAAGAAGAATACTTACCTGGCAGGGGAGATACCATGATCACGAAGGTGGTTTTCCCAGGGCGAGGCTTATCCATTGCGCTCCGGATGTGCTGACCCCTGCGATTTCCCCAAATGTGGGAAACTTGACTGCATAATTTGTGGTAGTGGGCGACTGTGTTCGCGCTTTCCCCTGAACAAAAAAAAAAAAAGAAGCAAGAAGAATTTCAAACAACCTAACCTTATACCTTAAAGAGCTAGAAAAAGAACAAATGAAACTCAAAGCCAGTAGAAGGAAGGAAATAATAAAGATTAAAGCAGAAATGAACGAGATAGAAACTTTAAAAAACAAAAAACAAACAAACAAACAAAAAACAAACCAGAGCAGATTAAGGAAACCAGGAGCTGGTTCTTCAGAAAGATCAACAAAATTTATAAACCTTCAGCCAGACTCACCAAAAAGTGGGGCAGGACCTAAAATCAGAAATTGAAGAGGAGAAATAACAGTAATACAGAAATACAAAGGACTATAAGAGAATATTCTGAAAAATTATATGCAAACAAATTGGAAGTCTAGAAGAAGTGGATAAATTCCTAGATACATATAACCTCCGAATACTGAATCAGGAAGAAATAGAAAGTTTGAACAGATCAATTACCAGCAATGAAATTGAATCAGTAATAAAATACTCCCAAGGGAAAAAAAAGTCTAGGACCAGACAGCTTCACAGGTGAATTCTACTAAACAGTTAAAGAATTACTACCTATTCTTCTCAAACTATTCCACAACACAGAAGAGGAGGGAAAGCTTCCAGATTCATTCTATGAAGCCAACATTATTGATACCAAAACCAGATAAAGACACTACCAAAAAAAAAAAAAAAGGTTGGGGGGAGAACTACAGGCCAGTATCTCTCATGAACATGAACATAGATGCAATAATCCTCAACAAAATCCAACAATACGTGAAAAAAATCATTCACCATGATCAAGTGGGATTTATTCCTGGGATGCAGGAGTGCTTCAGTATCTGCAAATCAATCAACATGATACTTCACATCAACAAGAGAAAGGATAAAAAAAACCATGATCATTTCAATAGATGCAGAAAAAGCATTTGACAAAGCACAACATCCATTCATGACAAAAACCCTCAATAAAGCAGGTTTAGAGGGAACACACCTCAGTATATAAGAGGCCATATATGCTAAAACCCAGATCTGGCATCATACTCTGTGGTGAAAAACTGAGAGCTTTTCCCTTAAGATCAGGAACAAGACAAGGTTGTCCACTATTACCACTTTTATTCAACAGAGTATTGGAAGTCCCAGCCACAGCAACGAGTCAAGAAGAAGAAATAAAAGGCATCCACATTGGTAAGGAAGAAGTAAAACTTTCACTGTTTGCAGATGACATGATTCTATGTCTAGAAAACCATAAAGATTTCACCAAAATACTACTAGAAGTGATAAACGAATTCGGTAAGGTAATGGGATACAAAATCAATATACAGAAGTCCTTTGCATATCTATGCGCTAATAATGAAGCAGCAGAAAGAGAGAATAAGAAAACAGTCCCATTTAGAATTATACCAAAAATAATAAAATACCTAGAAATAAGTTAACCAAGGAGGTGAAAGATCGGTACTCTGAAAACTATAATACACCGATGAAAGAAACTGAAGATGACACAATGCAATAGATAGACATTCCATGCTTACAGAGTAGAAGAACAAATATTATTAAAATGGCCATACTACCCAAAGCAACATACAGATTTGATGCAATCCCTATCAAAATACCAACAGCATTTTTCACAGAACTAGAACAAATAATCTTAAAATTTGTATGGAACCACAAAAGACCCTGAATAGCCAAAGCAGCCTTGAAGAGGAAGAACAAAACAAAGTAGCACAAACCCAGACTTCCAAGATATGCTGCAAAGCTGTCTTAATAAAAATGGTATTGTCTGGCACAAAAGTGAGACACATAGATCAGTGGAACAGAATAGAAAATCCATGAGGATCTGGCTGAGTGGCTCAGTCAGTTGAGTATCTGACTCTTGATCGACGCTCAGGTCTTGATCTTGGGGTCCTGGGATTGAGCCCCATGTCAGGCTCTATGCTCAGCAGGGAGTCTGCTTAAGGATTTTCTCCTCCTTCTGTCTCTCCTCCGACTCGTGCACACACACATGCTCTCTCTCTCAAATAAATCTCTTTTTAAAACAAACAAACAAACAAACAAACAAACAAACATATATAGGGACACCGGGATGGCTTAGTCAGTTAAGCTGCTGCCTTCGGCTCAGGTCATGATCCCAGGGTTCTGGGATCAAGTCCCGTATCAGGCTTCTTGCTCAGCAGGGACCCTGCTGCTCTCTCCGCCTCTGCCTGACACTCTGCCTGCTTGTGTGTGTGCGCGTGCTTCTCTCTGACAAATAAATAAATAAAACATTTAAAAAATAAATGTATATAACTCAATACTCCAAAAAAACAAATAATCCAATTAAAAATGGCCAGAAGACATAAACAGACATTTCTTTGTCGAAGATACACAGATGGCCAGCAAATGCAGGAAAGGATGATCAGTGTCAATCATCATGAGGGAAATGCAAATCAAAAATCACAAATATGAGATCACCTCACACCTGTCAGACTGGTTAAAATCAACAACACAAGGAACAACAGGTGTTGGCAGGGATGTGGGGAAAAGAGAACCCTTTTGCAGTGTTGGTGGGAATGTGAACTGGTGTAGCCACTTTGGAAAACAGTATGGAAGTTCCTCAGAAAGTTAAAAATAGAATTACCCGGTGATCCAGCAATTGGACTGTTAGGTACTTAATACCCAAAGAATATAAAAACACTAATTCAGAAGGATACATTCAGCTCTGTCTTTATTGCAGCATTATCTATAGTTATGGAAGCAGCCCACGTGTCCATCGATAGATGAATGGAATAAGCTGTAATGTTTTCTACAATGGAATATTACTCAGCCAGGAAAACAAATGGAATCTTGTCATTTGCAACAACATGGATGGATCTAGAGGGTATAAAGCTAAGTGAAATAAGTCCATCAGAGAAGGACAAATACCATATGATCTCACTCGTGGAATTTAAGAAACGAAAGAAATGAACATATTAAAAAAGAGATAGGGGGCACCTGGGTGGCTCAGTGGGTTAAGGCCTCTGCCTTCAGCTTGGGTCATGGTCCCAGGGTCCTGGGATCAAGCCCCACATCAGGCTTTCTGCTCAGCATGGAGCCTGCTTCCTCCTCTCTCTGCTTGCCTCTCTGCCTACTTGTGATCTCTGTCGAATAAATAAATAAAATCTTTTTTAAAAATTAAAAAAAAAAAAGACGAAAACATAGATAGATTTCTCTATAGAGATCAAGCTGGTGATTACCAGAGGGAAGATAGTTGGGGAGAGGGGTGAAATAGGAGAAGGGGATTAAGAGTATACTTATCATGATAAGAACTGAGTCATGTGTAGAACTGTTGAATCACTGTATTGTAACACCAGAAACTCATGTAATACTGTACGTTAACTATTACTAGAATTAAGGGGAAAAAAAGAATTAGAACATTATTGAAACTTTGAAGTCCCATGTGAACCTTTCTCAATTATGTTGTTCCCCTTTCTTTTCCCTCAGTAACAATGCCCCTAATTATGTTTGTATTTTCTTTATTGTTTTGGTAATGGGATATGTATGTATCCCTAGGTGTTGTTTAGTTCTGCATATTTTTGAGAGACCATGTAATGTCAGGGATCTAAGAGCACAGTCTCATGACAGGTGGTTATGCCATCATGTGATTAGGGCATATTACTTCTCCATGCCTGTTTCTTTCTGTATGAAATAGAGATTAAAAATAGAATTTACCTGGGGCACCTGGGTGGCTCAGTTGAGTGTCCAGCTCTTGGGTTTTGGCTCAGGTCATGATCTCAGGGTTGTGGGATCCAACCCCATGTCGGGCTCTGTGCTCAGGAGGGAGCCTGCTTGTCCTTCAGCCTCTGCCTCTGCCTCTCCCATCTCTCTCTCTCTGTATCTCTATTTTTGTCTGTCTCTCTGTCTAAAATAAATAAATAAATAAAATTTAAAAAAATAAAATTTACCTGATAGGGCTGATACAAGGATTAAAGTAGTCATTGTATGCAAAGTACATAGTGTACAGTGCCTATCACAGAGGCAGTATTGCCTGAGTGTTAGTTCTTAGTATCTATATAAAGGAATCCTAACATAAGCAGTTTGCTTCCCTCCTTCAACATTGTGAGAGACATCCATGATACATGCTGTAAATCATTAATTTTTACTTCTTTTTCTCTTAATTATTTTTTTAAAGATTTAAAAAAGATTTTTAAAAGATTATTTATTTGACACAGAGAAAGAGACAGAACAAGCAGGAGGAAGGCAGAGAGAAGGGGAGAAGCAGACTCCCTGTTGAGCAGGGAGCCTGACTCCAGGCTCAGTCCCAGGACCCTGGGATCATTACCTAGTTGAAGGCAGACCCTTAACCAACTGAGCCACCCAGATACCCTTGAGATTTATTTTTTATTGAGGTATCATTTTTACTTCTGGTTAGTATTTCATTGTGTGAATATTCTGTATTTCTTACATGAATGTATAATTAAATTCCAGTATTGCTGTTCTTTTACTGTTACTAACCATAAACAGTGCTACACAGATATGTTGTACATCTTTCTGTGTATATGTCTAAGAGTTTCTCAGGGATGTATACCTAGAAGTGGAATTGTTGAGTTGTGAGGGTATGTGTGTCTTCAACTTGCCTGTACAATGCCAAATTACTTTTCAAAATGGTTGCCCCAGTTTATGCTCCTATTAAGGGAATAAGAATGAACGCCTGTCACCTCATATCTTACTGTTAAATTCTTTAATATTTTGGGGTTATGGACATTGGGGAGGGTATGTGCTTTGGTGAGTGCTGATTCACAGACCTGTACCCCTGGGGATAAAAATACATGTTTATAAAAAATAAAAAATAATAACTACAAAAAAAATTCTTTAATATTTGCTAAACTGAAAGCGGTAAGATGACATTAGGTGTTTTAATTGGCATCTTCCTGATTACTGTGGAGGTTAGGCATTTTCTTCATGTATTCATTGGTCATTTCTGTAACTTTGTATATAAAATACAGTACATTTTGCTCATTTTCCATTTATACTCTATTTTAAACTGATAATTTGATTTTGCTTATTATTTTTTAGAAGTCTTTAAATGTCAGGATACTAATAATTTGTTTTTATATGGCAAATATTCTTCTAATTTGTGGCATGTCTTTCATTTTCAGGTGGATGATCTTTTGTAAACATTTACAGATTAGAGGAAATTCTTTTGTTAGGTTAGTGTCTTATTTGAGATATATGTATAAAATGTAGTTTCCAGAATCCTTAGTCCATACTTTAAAAAAGTGAGGCTTTTGCAGTCTTACTGTTTAGTTCATTTCTTTTTTCTTTTTTTTTTTTTAAAGATTTTATTTATTTATTTGACAGAGAGAAATCACAAGTAGATGGAGAGGCAGGCAGAGAGAGAGGGAAGCAGGCTCCCTGCCGAGCAGAGAGCCCGATGCGGGACCTGATCCCAGGACCCTGAGATCATGACCCGAGCCGAAGGCAGCGGCTTAAACCACTGAGCCACCCCTAAACAGGCGCCCCTGTTTAGTTCATTTCAATGTAAATAACCATTATAGAAAAACTCTTGCTCAATAGCTTTTTTATTTTATCATTTTATTTCAATAGCTTTATTAAAACTTTTTTATATTAAAATAATCCAATTGTATAACCATAAAGCTAACTACATGTATGCCACGTTGATAAACCATTGTTAGAAATTATACCTTTTGTCCATTAATTCTTGGTCTTTTAAATTTATTACATTTTTCCAATAAATAAGACCATTTCCAGCTTGTGGTTTACCATGTGAAACAATTATTGTTCCTTGTTCTATATTAGAGAATTTTGTTTGTTTTAAGATGTAGTAATGTCGTGCCTTATATGACTGCACTGGCCGTCGAAGATGATTCTTCTAGGAATTTTAAGCTCCTTTGTTGTTGAATATAACAAGTCAGATAAACCTTTGTCAGTTAAGTTTTTCTTAGAAAACTTTCTTTTATTTGGAGTTTTATTTTTGCAGTTTTTTATTTGTGATGTCTTTAGGGAGCATTTAGGAGCTGATCCTATAATTAATTTGTCTCTTCTTTTAATGCGATCTTCCCGTGGTTAGGGACAGTTATTTCCTATTTCTTTTCCTTTTTTTTTTTTTTTTTAAAGTGGGCTCCATGCCCAGTGGCACCCAGCGTGGTACTTGAACTCACAACCCTAAGATTAAGACCTGAGGTGAGATTGAGAGTTGGATGCTTAACCAACAAAGTCACCCGGGTGCCCCAGGGACAGTTATCTCAACTATCTGTAAGCTTGCACATGAAACTCCTACATTGGTACCATTCACACAGTGGATACCTGGTATTTAATATCTCTTCTTGTTCTTTTTTCTTTCCTGTGTAGAACAAATACCTGTATGTGCATGCAGTCCTTCATATACTCTAACATAGACAGTGTTGAAGAAATTTGTCAAGCATGAGCTTAATTACCATAAAAAGTATGACAGTTCACCTGATTTTTTTTATCATTGTAGATAAGATTTCCTATTTGAAACAGTTGAGCTGTTACTTTGTTTTAGGAAATTTGTCTTTTTTAACATTAATGATGGAATCTCCTACACCTCTCTCCCATTGAAATAGTCTCAATGTGATTTCAACAGAGTTTATCAGTGAATAGTGCATTTTCTAGAGCTGTTACAGAAATAAGATTGAGAAACACATCTACTCTTAACCATCAGGATCCAGTTCACCATCATCTACAGGATTACTTATTAGTAGCCTCTAATTGTCTCCCTGCTTTCATTCTTGTTCTCATCAACCCATTTTTCTTCTTTGCTTTTTAAGTGAACAATTCCATGGTATTTAGCACATTCGCAGTGTTGTACAGCCACCACCTCTATCTAGTTCCAAAACACGTTTTATTCAAGTATAATCAGCATATAGTGCTAGATTAGTTTCAGGTGTACAGTATACTGACTTGGCAATTCCATATAGTACTCATTGCTCATTATGTTAAGTGTGCTCTTTTTTTTTTTTTTAAAGATTTATTTATCTGAGGGAGAGAGAGAGAGAGAAAAGGAGAGGGAGAGAATCCTAAGCAAATTCCTCACTGACCTCTGAGTCTAAGGCAGGGCTCAGTCCCACCACCCCGAGACTGTGACCTGAGCTGAATCCAAGAATCAGACATTCAATCTCAATGGACTTATCCCGTGATAAGTGTATTCTTAATTCCTTTATCTGTTTCACACATCCCTCCACCATCTCCCCTCTGGCAGCCACTGGTTTGTTCTCTGTATTTAAGAGTCTGGGGTTTTTAAAAATTTTTTTATTGGATGTATATGGATGGATTATTAGCCCCAGGGGTACAGGTCTGTGAAATGCCAGGTTTACACACTTTACAGAGTCTGGGTTTTTTTGTTTGTCATCTTTTTTCTTCATTTGTTTTGTTTCTTAAATCTCACATATGAGTGAGATCATACGGTATTCGTGTTTCTGATTGACTTACTTCATTTAGCTTTATGTCCTGTAGGGTCTATGTTGTTGCAAATGGTAAGATTTCATTCTTTTTTTAATGACTGAGTAGTATTCCATTGTAGAATATACCACATCTTTATCCATTCATCTCTTCATGGACACTTGGGTTGCTTCCCTGTCTTGGCTATTGTAAATAATGCTGCAATGAGCATAAGGGTGCACGTATCTTTTTTGAATTAGTGTTTTCATTTTCTTTGGGTAAATACTTAGCAGTGGCATTATTAGATCATATGGTACTTCTATTTTAAACGTCTTAAGGAAACTCCATACTCTTTCCACAGTGGCTGTACCAGTTTACCTGCAAGACTCACTTGAGATTTAAAGACATGCAGATTGAAAGTGAAAGAGTGACAAAACATTTACAAGGCAAATAGAAGTGCAAAGAAAGCCTGGTTGCAATACTTACATAAGCAAAATATAATTTAAAACAGAGAATGTAACAATATACAAAGAAGGATACTGTGTCATCAGAAAGGAAACAGTCCAGCGAAAGGATGTAACAATTGTAAACATTTGTACACCCACTTGGGAGCACCTAAATACAAAAAGCAGCTATTAACAGATACACAGAAGGAAATTGACAGTAAGACAATAATAGGGGAATTTTATACCCCGCTTAAATCTATGAATAGATCATCCAGATAGAAAATCAATAAGAAACAGTAGCTTTGTTTTTTGGGAGTTTTTGTTCTTTTTATTTTTTAGACTTTATTATTTTTTTAAAGTAATTTCTACACCCAATGTGAGTGAGGCTTGAACCTAAAACTCTGAGATCGAGAGACACACTCTACTGACTGAGCCAGCCAGGTGCCCTGTGACTTTAACAACACATTGGACTAGATGGATCTAACAGATATATTCACAACATACCATGCAAAAGCAGTGGAATACACATTCTTTTCAAGTGCACCTGGAACATTCTCTAGAGCAGATCATGTTAGGCCCCTAAACAAATTTCAACAGATTAACAAAAACTGAAATCCTATCATGCGTCTTTTCTTTTCTTAAGATTTTATTTATTTATTTGACAGAGAGAAATCACAAGTAGTCGGAGAAGCAGGCAGAGAGAGAGAGAGAAGCAGGCTCCCTGCTGAGCAGAGAGCCCGATGCGGGACTCGATCCCAGGACCCTGAGATCATGACCCGAGCCGAAGGCAGCGGCTTAACTCACTGAGCCACCCAGGCGCCCCTCATGCATCTTTTCTGACCAGAATGGTATGAAACTAGAAATCAATGACCAGAAAAAAACTCTGGCAAGAACACAAATAAGGGAAGTCTAAATAACATGCTATAAACAATGAATGGGTCAACCACAAAATTAAAAAGAAAATCTTTCGTCCATTCTTTTTTAAAAATTATTTTTATTAACATATAATGTATTATTGCCCCCAGGGGTACAGGTAGGTCTGTGAATCATCAGTCTTACACATTTCACAGCACTCGCCATAGCACATACCCGCCCCAGTGTCCATCATCCAGCCACCCTGTCCATAACCACCCCCCGCCCAGCAACCCGTAGTTTATTTTGTGAGATTAAGGGTCTTTTATGGTTTGTCTCCCTCCTGATCTCATCTTATTTCATTTTTTCCTTCCCTACTCCTCACAACCCCCTGCCTTGTAGCAGCCAAACACAAAGCACAAGTTGTATTTAGAACCTTTCAATGGCTTCCTGTTTGTCTCAGAAGAAAAAATCAAAGTGTTTAGCCTGCAAGACCCTGTATGACTTTGCCCTATGCCCATCTGGTCTTATCTCTCCTAGTCTGTTGTTTCATTTTGCACTGAACACACTCACTAACTTTCTGTTTGTCAGATACTCTAGGCAAGCTACCCCCTCAAGAAATTGCACTGATTTTCTTTTTCTGGAATTCTCATCCTACTTGTGTGCTCCCTTTTTTACCTCCTTCAATTCTTTGCTCATATATATATATATATATATATTTTTTTAAAGATTTTATTTATTTATTTGAGAGAGAGACACACACAGTGAGAGAGAGCATGAGGGGGAGGTCAGAGGGAGAAGCAGACTCCCCATGGAGTTGGGAGCCCAATGTGGGACTTGATCCTAGAACTCCAGGATCACGATCTGAGTCGAAGGCAGTGCTTAATCAGCTGAGCCACCCAGGTGCCCCATATATTACTTTCTTAACTTAAAATTTTATCCCTGCCTCCAGCACTTCTAATTCCCCTCTTAACCCTGTTCATCTTTTTCTGCATAACATTTAGCATTTTCTCACATACAAGTCAGTGGTGTTCCACTACTAGTTCTCTGAGTGTAGGTATGATGGTTGATATTTCTGCTTATGGTAATGAGTAAGGGGAAGTGAAACAATGAAGATGTGCATCAGCATTTCACTGATGTGTCAATCGGGTGAGAAACTTCTTTACGGAATTGGATAATAGTTTTCTAGTACTAGAAGAGTATGTTCTCAATTTTTTTGGTGCTATTCATGATGTGATGGTTATAGATAGCACACATTTTTTAATTTAGTCAGCATTTTCTCCAGCAGTTTCTTAGATCTAGACCATCAAGAGAGACACACAGCAAGAGAGGGAACACATGCAGGGGGAGTGGGAGAAGGAGAAGTGGGCTTCTTGCGGAGCAGGGAGCCCGATGTGGGGCTCGATCCCAGGACCCTGGGACCATGACCTGAGCCAAAGGCAGATGCTTAATGACTGAGCCACACAGGCATCCCCAAAAGCAAGTTTCATTATCATATGATGGTGTAGAATTTTAGTTGAAAGAAGACCAAAGTAAAATATTAAAATTAGAAAATACAGTGTGAAGAAACAAAGAGAAATGAAAAGGCCACATCTTATTTGAAAGGCTTGATTTTCGTAGGATTTTATAGGGAGGTGGGAAATGAGGCCAGAAGAAGGTTGGGTTCAGATTGTAGAGGCTCCTGAATGCCAGAGTCACAAATTGAATTGTGGAATCTTCAACAGGTTTTGAACAGGATCAAGGATGAGTTATAAGAACACTGATCTGGCACAACTGTGTAGGAAGATTAGAGGAAAAAGAGCTTACAGTCCAGGGGTTGTTGCAGAAGTTCATGGATGAAGTGATGTTTGTTTGTTTGTTTGTTTGTTTAACAGGGCTGTTAGGAATAGAAAGGGATGACTGAATGCTAGAGTTACTGAGATAGTTACTAGCATCCAGTAGCATCAATAGATGGACTGGGTATAGAAGACTTACGGAAAAGTGTCAGAGATGAACCTAGAGTTTGTCGTCATTTTAAAGCTTTGAGGGATGTAAAAATGCTATGTAGAAGTAGGAAAATAAGGAAGAGGAAGAGCTTGTTTGAAAGGAAGATAAATTTGATTTAGAGACATCTTGAGTTGGAGTTGAAAGTGTAAGACTGGAATTCATACAAAAAGCATCAGGGCTAGATCTTAACTCTCTTGGAAAAAAAAATATATATATACACACACATGCACACACGCACACATATATATTATGTAGGAAAAAATACGCTTAAACTTAGTTGACTTTAACTCTTTAAAAAAATCTCAGTTCAGTATATAATCTTTGAATTCAAAGAAGGAAAGATATAGCTGTAAAGTTAAATATTGATAGGGACTTTAAATTTTGCTAATAAGGTCAGTTACATGGCTTTTTGAATATTAGCTAATTGCATTTCTTAGAAAAACTCCATGTGGTCTTGATGTATTATCTTTTTAATGTTTGGTTTGATTTGCTAAATTTTTGTTTAGAATTGTTGCATGTATACTCGTGAAAGATACTTGTCTCTAGCTTACTTTTAAAATAATGTTTTTGTTTGGTTTGGGTATCAGAGTAATGTTAGCCTGATAGAGGAATTTAAAAATATTCCTTCTTCAACTTTTTGGGAAGAGTTTGTATAGAATTGGTATTCTTAGATGTTTAGGAGAATTCAGCAATGAATGCATTTAGTCTAGGAGTTGTCTTTGTGGAAAGATTTTTAACTATAAATTCAATTTCATTAATAGGTTAGGTGTAGGTGTTTAGGTTATCTGTTTCTTCTTGAGTAAGCTATGGTAGTTTGGGTCTTGGAAAGCATTTTTCCATGCTGTCCATGAGTTTATTAGCATAACTTGTTCATAATATTCCTTTATTATCCTTTTAAATATCTCTGGAATATATAGTGGTGATACATCTTTCATTCTTGATATCACTCATTTGTGTCTTTCCCCCATTAGTGCAGCTACAGGTTTATCAGTTTTATTAATCTTCAGAAAGAATCAGCTTTTGGTTTCTTTTTCTTGGTCTTTGTTTTCCTACTTGACTGCTTTCTCTTCTGATCTCTACTAGTTCCTTTTTTTCTGCTTACTTTGCATTTCTTTGCCCCTTTAGTTTCTATAGGTGGAAGCTGAGAACATGGATTTAAGTAAGATCTTTTTTTAAAAAAATACGGACATTTAGTGCAGAGTCTCACATTAGTGGCACTATTGACATTTTAAGCTGAATACTGTTTTGTTGAGAGGGCTGTCCTGTACATTATAGGACATGTAGGAGTATCCCTGGTCAATACCCACTAAATGCCAATAGCACCCCCTGGCAACAACCAATAATAATACGAGATATTGCCAAATGTGTCCTTATGGGCAATGATTGTCCCTGATTGAGAACCACTGGTTTAGTGTCGTAAATTTCTAGGTAGTGCTTTTGTGGCATCCTGTAAATTTTTATATGTTGTGTTTTCATTTAGTTCAAAATACTTTCTGAATTCCCTTTTGATTTGTACTTTTACCCATGGGCTATTTTGAAGTGTAGTTTCCAAATATTTGGTGATTTTATTCTTTTGTGGTCAGAGATCATACTTTGTATGATTTGAACCCTTTTGAATTTGCAGCTTGTTTTATGGCCCAGAATGTGGTCTATGTTTGTAAACATTCCATATGCACTTGAGAAGAATGTATATTTCTGTTACCATTGAAGAGAAGAATTCTGTAAGTGTCAGTCAGGTCATGTTGATTGATACTCTTGTTCAAGTTTTGCTGTTTACATTGTTGCTGATTTTTGCTTATTCTGCTGATATTTCTATTGATTATTGAGAAGGGAATATATAGCCATTCCAGCTTTATTTTGACTGGTATTAATGTGGTGTACTGTCTTCCGTCCTTTTACTTTCAGCCTGTTTGTGTCTTTATGTTTAAAGTGGGTTAATTATAGGCAGCATATGATTGGATCTTGCTGTTTTATTCATTCTTTTTTTTTTTTTTTTAAGATTTATTTATTTATTTATTTATTTAACAGACAGAGATCATAAGTAGTCAGAGACGCAGGCAGAGAGAGAGGAAGGGAAGCAGGCTCCCTGCCCAGCAGAGAGCCCGATGTGAGACTTGATCCCAGGACCCTGGTATCATGACCTGAGCCGAAAGCAGAGGCTTTAACCCACTGAGCCGCCCAGGCACTCCTGTTTTATTCATTCTTAATGAAGAACTGGTTGGTCTGTTTGACTACTGGGGAGCTAGTGTCACTGCTCAAGGTGCTGTCTCCTCTAACAGGTATGTTCCTGATCTCATGGGGGAACATGCAGAGATGGGGGCCAACTTGGTGGACAGAATGGAGGGCTACTGCATTTTCCTCCACTAGGGCAACCCTCTGGGGACCCTAAAGGGTGCCAGCAACTGTGCCTGAGAGAGATGGGTCTTTTGGAATCTTGACTTGCACTGTTGCTGACCAATCATAACCTTCAGTGGCCTTAGTACTCTGTTAAACCAGGTGTTAACCTATTAGTTCTTGAGTTGTGGAAGATCCAGCGGTGGATCCTGGGAGAGGAGCTCAGCATAGTGACTGTTTACTATCTAGAATGTATGGCTGTATTAGTACATACCAGCCAGTTAGGTGGTGTGTGCACCTCTGTTTATCATTTTTGAGTATTCTGGGTTTAATTCTAATTACTGCATCCTAACTCCTGTTAGGAAAGAAGAGGAAAATAAAGAGATCATCACAGGAAACGTTTTCACCTACAATGATTGCATATGGTTGCTCTGACCTTTCCCCTGAGCTTCAAGGCTTACACACATCTCTATTTCAAAGCCCTATTAACAAGCCCCTCAAATTCAACAGTTCAGTTCACTGAGGCCTAAAACTTAGGAGTCACATTTGGATTTCTTTCTCTTCCCCCACCTTCTATAGTCAGTCACCAATTCCTGCTGTTGACTTTTCCCACAAAGGGAATCCTGTTGATTCAGCAAAGCTGAGGTTATTAAACTTACTTCAACAAGGGAAAGCACAACTTTGACAGAGTTCTTGGTAGTTAGGGGAAGTTAGGAAAGGGTATTTCTATGGTTCTGAGATTGGGATTCTTAAGGTTTAAGGCACTTCCTTCAAGATGGGGAACTGGTTGGGGTGGGCAAAGTATGTGACATGGTATTTGGAATTAGTGGACATAATAAAAAAAGGCTATAGAAGTAATTTGTTACCCTGTCAGGAGAGCTCTTTGCCCTGATGCACACACTGTTTGCTCAGATAAGCTTATTTGTAAGAATTTCTCGAGGCAAACAGTAAAGCTAATTACTGGTTTAGTCTTACCATCCTGGGCAAAAACAGTTTCCTGGGGCACAGTTATATCATATTGACTTAATTCTCTCTGCTACTCTTAGTTTTAAGCTTTTCTTTAGCCCCCCCCCCCCTTTTTTAGTCGCCTTTTTTCTACCTACACTGTTACCACTGCCCTAGTTCAAGCTTTCATTATAACTTGCCTAGATTATTTACAATGTCTTATAACTCATCTGTAGTCTTTTGTCCTCAGATTTGTTTTCCGTATTGCCACCAAAGTAATGTAACTATATTGCAACTCTGACACTGATGTATGTAAAAACCTTTTAGTGGCTTCTGGTTGTCTGTAGGATAAAATTGGCACCTGATCTTGTTTGCACTCTTTCTGCATTGCTGTCTGACCTTTGATTTACTGCATCTATGCATTTGTTGATACTGTCACCTCCACCTGAAATATCTTTTCCTTCTTACTGTATGTGGCTAATTTTCATTTGTCTTTTAAAAAGTTAAGTTGGTCAATATCTCCTATAGGAAATGTTTTCTGAACCTAGATTGTGCTTCGAGAACATACTATATATAATGCTGCTATTACATTTACCATATTGTGCAGAAATTACCTTTTATGAGGGGAGAGAGCCACCTAAAGGCAAGTTGTCTTTTTTTTTTTTTTAAGATTTTATTTATTTATATGACAGACAGAGCTCACAAGTAGGCAGAGAGGCAGGCAGAGAGAGAGAGAAGCAGGCTCCCCGCTGAGCAGAGAGCCCGATGTGGGGCTCAATCCCAGGACCCTGAGATCACGACCTTGGCAGAAGGCAGAGGCTTAACCCACTGAGCCACCCAGGCGCCCAAGGCAAGTTGTCTTACTAATTTCTGTATCCTCTAGGATCTGCAATAGGGCTCAGTTCTAAGTTCTGTTTTTACTCACCCAAACAATTTGGGTCAAAAAGGGAGGACTTAAAGGGAGATAAGAGGTGATGATTTAACTTTAAGTTGATGTATTTGAGGCAACACCAATGTACCCAGATAGAGAAATTTAAATACAAGAGCAAGATTTAGAAGTATTATTGGGAAATCATCACATTGGAGTAATAGTTTGAATTGATTATTTCACCAAGGGTGATAGTGTAAACAGGAAAGTACAGATGGAGGACTGGTATTTGGGAAATACACTCAGTGGGTGGGAGAGAGTAGAGTAAGCCCTCAGAGGTATCAGTAGCAACAGAGATGAAGAAGATAAACCAGAGGCATAGAGATATTGGGGTAAGGAGAGGCAAGGAGGAAAGAAGTGTACAGAGGCGAGCTGGAGTCATGGTGTTAAAACTTACAGACCAGGGGGCGCCTGGGTGGCTCAGAGGGTTAAGCCTCTGCCTTTGGCTTAGGTCATGATCTCAGGGTCCTGGGATCAAGCCCTGCATTGGGCTTTCTGCTCAGCAGGAAACCTGTTTCCACCTCCCCGTCTTTCTGCCTCTCTGCCTACTTGTGATCTCAATCTCTCTCTCTCTGTGAAAAAAAAAAAAAAAAAAAAAAAAAAAAACCTCTAAATTTTGCAGAGCAGTTAAGTAGTATGAGAACTGTGGAAAGATTTTTTTGAATTTGCCTATCTAGCTAGCAGAATGGGGATTTCATTTCCTTTTTTTTTTTTTTCCTTCTTTTTTTGTAGGACAAAGTAAGATTTTTTGTTCTTAGTTTTTAAACTGGCAAAAATATATCCTTTACCTGTGTTCAACCAGGACTTTCTCAATGGCTGTGATTTTTTTTTTTTTCTTTCTTTCTTTCTTTTATTTATTTGGGAGTGAAGTTTAACTTTATTGGGGGTCTGAAGTAAATGTCACTTTGAATTAACTTTTTTTTTTTTGGTTGTTACCTCTTTTGTCTTTGTGAGCAAAATCATTGTATATATATAGATTACTTGAAAACAGAATGTTTGGTCTTTCCCTTCATGTGTTAATTCTTACCTTAATTACTAGATTATTTACAGGCCATTGGTAATTACCCATTAAGAAGTAGCAAGCAAGATATTATCATTAGTATTTTCATTTTATCAAGTTCATTTTAGAATTATTGTGATTATATCACTCATTTTCAAAAAATTTTTGGCCACCAAGCCCTTTCCTTAAACATATATGGAATCCTGGGGCGCCTGTGTGGCTCAGTGGGTTAAGCCTCTGCCTTCGGCTCAGGTCATGATCTCAGGGTCCTGGCATGGAGCCCCACATCAGGCTCTCTGCTCGGTGGGAAGCCTGCTTACCGCTCTCTCTCTGCCTGCCTCTCCGCCTACTTGTGATTTCTCTCTCTGTGTTAAATAAATAAAATCTTTAAAAAAAAAATATGGGATCCCAATATATGAATCAGATAAAATGGAGTTTGTATGAAGCTGTGACAGGGACCTGAAGTCTCTCGTATGGGTGTCTAACCTTCTAACTTCCTTCTCTTTTTCTCCAGCCAGTGGTCCTCCTCTGTGGAAATCCTAGTGCTACTTAAAGCATAGTTTGAAAATCACGGATACGTAATACTCTTTGTGGAAATGCTGATAACCATATTGGTACTGAAAGTCACAAGATACTTAGATGTCGAGTCAGTTGGCACTTCCACTCTGTTGTCTTATTGGTCAGTAGAATGTACAACAATAAATAGCTGCCCAAAGAAGAAGTAAATGTACCAAAATTATTTAGACAGAGGTTGTATGGCTTCCTTTAAGGGAAGTTGTCCAGGTTGTTCCTTTGTCAATGTGATGCTGGACTTCCAGTACATCTGTAGTCTCCTTCCAACACCAGTGATTCTCTTTGGTCTTGTATGTCTACATTTATCCTACCTAGTAAATACTATCTAAATATGATGGGGATCTATGTTGTCTTTTATTTCTTCAAATTCATAGTGTGCCATAAATATGAGAGGTCCTGTGTTAAAATGCAGGCTGGTATTTAAATGAGATACAGTTTACTATTAAGGAAATAGAAAATTGCTGTAAGGTTTGATGAGTACAATAAAAGCAGAAGATATTAATGGAAGTCCTATGAAATGAAAGGATCTAACCCAGACTAGCTAGGAACTTGTTAGAAAAAATGCTAGTTTCCCTGAAGACTCCCAAGTTTACTTGAAAGATGAGTAGACTTTAACCAGAGGCAAATAGGGAAAGGTCTTTCTAGCGAGAGAGGAACATATAATTAGGTTCTGAAGAGGGCATGCCTTGTTTGGAGACCTCTAAGTAGTTTAGTATGGCTGGAGCTTAGCATGTGATTGGGGATTGGTGAATGAAACCAGATGAAAAGGGACTGTGTTTTGCCAAGCTTAGAAATCTGGACTTGACCTTGAAAGTGTTGTGAAGCGAGTGAAGGATTTTAAGCTAAACAATTCCATGGTCAGATTTGTGTTTTAGAAAGCATTTTGGCAGTAGTCAAGAGAACAGATTAGAATGAACCTTTCTTAGAAGCAAAGCAACCATTAAGTAATTGACTTTTGCAGTAATTTACACAAAAATGTCTGAGGATAGTAGAACTGATGTGGGTGGGGGAATGAATTCAAGATATACTAAGGAGGCAAGAGCAGTAGAATTATTAGTCAGAGAAAGAGTGAATTCAGGGATCACTCTTAGTAGGGCTTGTAGGCCCCCTACAAAGAGAAAGAGGTTAAGAAGAAAGGAATCTCATTGGCTTTTTGCCCCAAGATTCTTAGAGTGCCAACTTGAGCAAGGATATAGATGCTTTTTTATTTCTGTATATTTGTATTTGCATATGTTTTTCAAATGTATATGAAGAAGTAATAACAGGATGTATTATCAGGGAAGGTTATGGAATTTTTTTTTCAAATCTATTAGATTAAGATAGACTCTTAAGATAGTTTAGGAATGAGTGATCTACTTAAAGGGAATGGAATGGACTACCTTTTGTCCAGTTATTTGATTATTTATCTATTTCATATACTTTATAAATCAATTTTGATTTGAGAATAAATTCATTTTTAGAAAATCCACGGTTTTTTCCTTTCCATTTGTTTGTTAGAATTTTTACCTTTTAAGACGATGTGTGGTAGGATTGGGTTGTCTGTATAAACTAGCTAATTTAGTAATACTTCTTGTGTGACAGTATGCATTTTAAGATACAAAATGATTTTCATCAGAATGCAAACTTTGATTTTTAAGTCTTTGATTGGTGTCCTGTGGGAATTAATGTTTAATCCCTTGCTCTTTAACATTCCTAATAGAGAAGATGTTTCCTGTATATAGTTTTGTCACATCATTTTTAAAAGTTAAGATCTGTCTTAGGCTTGTTGAGGTGGTTAAATCCCCTTAAGGAAGGAATGAACAATGCTGTGTTCCTTAACAGAAAACTAGAGGTATTGGTTTCAGATTTTGAGATCTACTCAGCAAAGGGACGCATTCATTATGTTTATTCATTGGTTCTTGAATGTTCTGTTGTTTCTTACCAGTTAGGTCTTCCTTCCCTGTAGATTTGTGATTTCTTCTGTACCTTTGAAAGCATTAGAGAGTTACCTCTTCCAGTAACAAAAAACAAAAATAGACGATAGTTCAAGAACCTTTTAATTTACAGTATTAATGGTAAGACTTGTACCTTTATAAATGAAAGCTGTTAGTTCACTTTCATTCTGTAATGATTATAGATATGAAAGTATATTCTGATGTTACATTACTTGCAAGGAATTATTTCCTTAGAATAAATTAATCCTAGTAGAACTTTTTCTTCTTTATGTTTATGTTTGTGTTTATTTTTTAAAAGATTTGTTTATTTACTTACTTATTTGAGAGAGCAAGTGAGCACAAGCCAGGGGAGAGGCAGAGGGAGAAGCAGACATCCTACTGAGCAGGGAACCTGACATGGGGCTGGATCACAGGACCCTGGGCCAAAGGCAGACACTTAACTGACTGAGCCATCCAGGCGCCCCTCTTCTTTATGTTTAAAAGAAACTTTATTTGCTTCCTTTTTATAAAGATGTTTTATATTCAGGCTATAGTCCCTGGTTTGTTTAATGTTTTCTAATACTAAGCCAAAAGGTCCCTAAATTTTAGTGTTTAGGAATTTTTTTTTTCCTAAAGTATGAATGTTTTCAGACATTGTCAGCAGTCTGTAATTTGGCCTACATGTACAGATTTCCTTATTCAGAAATAGAATGGATTTGAGGGGTAGGTCAGTAGGAATACTCATTGAATTATTACAATTAAAATGCTTGAAAGTTCTTTGAATAAAATCTTTTCCAAAAATTAAAGGTTATTGTAGTTTTATAAGAACTATTATAGTTTTGTGGGGGTTTTTGAAAAATGAAATGATTTATTTGAGTTTAGAGTTAATCTAATAGGAGGGATACTAGTTGTTCATTTTCTGTTAAACCAAAATGTTTCATTTGGGACATTAGTTTTATATCAGCATGGCAATCCAAAGTTGAAATGTATGAGAGGTAATAACCTCTTTTTCATATTTCTTTAACTCTGTCTACAGGTTGTAAAAGTTAAAATGAACAAACTACGGCAAAGTTTTAGGAGAAAGAAAGATGTTTATGTTCCAGAGGCCAGTCGTCCACATCAGTGGCAGACAGATGAAGAAGGGGTTCGTACTGGAAAATGTAGCTTCCCAGTTAAGGTAAGAGCTTGTGTTTCTGTAATTCTAGACATGGAAAAGAATTGACAGCCTATTATATGTGAAATCCCATTGATTAGGACCATTAAAAGAAAACCCTATAAAAACTAATCCATTTCCTGCTTCAAAGTAGAATTAATAAGAAAAATATAATTAGTGGTTTTTTTTCTCTTTATCTTTTAAATAAGAATTTCTGATATATAATCTGGAATCACTAGACATAAGATCACTTCTGAGGAGAAACTGATCCAAAAATCCCAAATTATCAAGAATCAAATTATTTTGAGTAATAGGCTTACTAAGTGGTAGGGCAGAGGGAACAGGAATCTGTTTTCTTAAATATAGGCCTGGTATGTTTTAGAAAATCTTAATAGAGTTAAAGGACTTTCTCTCTAATCTTTTAACTGTTTGCTATACAGAGGGCATTTAAACTAATGCCTTCATTTGTCAGATCAGAAAATGGAAGCTCAAAGAAGTTAAGAACCATAGTGAAGATGTAAAGATGGGGGTGCCGTGTCGGTGTTTTTTCTTGCTACTACTTGACACTCTGGAGAAAAGGGGTAACATTTAAAGTCACAAAAGAAATGTACATGCTACACTGTTCAGTGAGAAGAAGCAATTTATAAATATATAAGCATTCTATGAGATGTGTTAAGTATGGGCGCAAAAACATACAAGGTACTAGACCAAAATGTTAATGTAAGAAGAAATATACTCTAATATAAAATGTTAACATTTTTCCCTACTTTCTACATATTCTTATATATGAGTATTCTTACTGTGATTTTTCTCCTTGTACTGCCTCAGAAAGGGAAAAATGTTGTATGACAGGAATAGTGATTTGTAGAATCCACAGGTTAAATAAATACATGTTGTTGTTGTTTTTAAGATTTATTTATTTATGAGAGAACACGAGTGCATGTGCACGTGGAAGTGCAGAGGAAGAGAGAGAATTTCAAGCACATTCCCTGCTGATCAAGGAGCCCAACACAGGGGCTCAATCCCACAACCATGGGATCATGGCCTGAGCCAAAACCAAGATTCAGATACCCATCCAGCTGCACCACCCAGTGCCACGTGAATACATGGTTTTTAAAATACACAAATTTCAGGGCGCCTGGGTGGCTCAGTGGGTTAAAGCCTCTGCCTTCGGCTCAGGTCATGATCCCAGGGTCCTGGGATCAAGCCCCGCATCGGGCTCTCAGCTCAGTGGGGAGCCTGCTTCCTCCTCTCTCTCTGCCTGCTTCTCTGCCTACTTGTGATCTCCATCTGTCCAAAAAACAAAACAAAACAAAACTTTAAAAATAAATAAAATAAAATACACAAATTTTCCCATAGTCTGTCAATAACTAAGCATTTTCCTAATCACTGAGCTTTGTCTACTTAACTCATTTGCTGTTCTTCTATTATAGGAATAATAAACTTAAATATTTTAATTTAAAATTTTGGTTATGATATTAAAATATTTAAAAACCCCTCATACATAAATACTAACATGTTCTCTACTATCTCCCCAACCCCATCCCAAAGAGTAGGCTCATTTTGATTGTACAAGTTGAGTATTGTAGAAATGGGTGTACTCTTACACATTGTTGATTACTTAAGAGTATAAGTTACAACCTCTTAGGGCAATATGAAAATATCAATTAAAATTTTATTTAATTTTTAAAACTTGGGGTTTATATTTTGTTTTAAAGATTTATTTATTTATTTGTTGGAGAGAGAGAAAGAGTGAGCATGAGTGGGGGGGTTGGGGGTGAAGGGGGGCGCCAGGCAGAGGGAGAAGCAGGCTCCCCAGAGAGCAAGGAGCCTGATGTGAGACTCCATCCAGGGTCCTGGATCATGACGTGAGCTAAAGGCAGATGCTTAACCCACCGAAGCACCTAGGTGTCTCTCAGTTAAAATTTTATTTTATTTTATTTTTTTAAAAGATTTTATTTATTTATTTGACAGAGAACACAAGTAGGCAGAGAGGCAGGCAGAAAGAGAGAGAGAGAAGCAGGCTCTGCACTGAGCAGAGAGCCCGATGCGGGGCTCAATCCCAGGGTCCTGGGATCATGACTTGGGCCGAAGGCAGAGGCTTTAACCCGCTGAGCCACCCAGGCGCCCCTCAGTTAAAATTTTAAATGCATTTTCATTTGATCAGAAATTTTACATTTAAGAACTACGTTTAGGGGGACTTGGTTGGCTCAGTCAGTTAAGCATCTGATCTGCTGATCTCAGCTCAGGTCTTAACTTTAGGGTCATGACTTCAAGTCCTGCGCTGGGCTCCATGCTAGGCATGGAGCTTACTTATAAAAAAGAAAAGAAAAGGAAAGAAGGAAGGAAGGAAGGAAAGAAAGGAAGGAAGGAAAAGGGACTTATATTTAAGGGGCCCTGGCGGGTTCAGTCAGAAGAGCGTGTGACTCTTGCGGGTTGTGAGTTCAAGCCCTACATTGGGTATGGAGATTAATTAAAAAAATAATAATAAACTTTGAAAAATAGTAGGAGGCAAACCATAAGAGATTCTTAATTATAGAGAACAAACTGAGGGTTGATGGAGGGGAGTTGTGCCTGGGGAGGTGGGCTAAATGGGTGATGGGGATTAAGGAGGGCACTTGTAATGAGCTCTGGGTATTATATATCAGTGATGAATCACTAATTCTGTTCCTGAAACCAGTATTACACTATATGTTAACTAACTGGAATTTAAATAAAAACTTGAGACAAACAAAAAAGAATTACATTTAAGTACATTCATAGATATACTGGCACAAGTGGTCATTAGCATTGTTTGATAGCAAAATTCTGGGGCGCCTGAGTGGCTCAGTCATTAAGCATCTGCCTTTGGCTCAGGTCATGGTCCTGGGGTCCTGGGATTGAGCCCCGCATCCGGGCTCTCTGCTCAGGGGGAGGCCTGCTTCTTCTTCTCCCATTCCCCCTCTCTCACTGTCTCTCTCTCTGTGTCAAATAAATAAAGTCTTTAAAAAATACAATAGCAAAAATCTGGAAACAAGTTAAATGCCCATCATTCTGGGATTTGCTTAAGAAATTAGGACATCCAGGGCAGCCCTCTCAGGCCCCTTCCCTCGTTGGGAGCTTTATACTGTATCACTCCATAAACTTTGTACTATTGCTCAGGGAAAAAAAAAGAAAGAAATTATGACATCCATTAAGTGGAATTCTTTGCTACTCTTAAAAAAGGAACAAGGTATATCTATATTCATACATTTGGTAAAATTTTTTGAATACCTGCTATGTGCTGGGCATATGCTAAGTGGTAAACAAAATGACAGTTCTTGCTCTTGTAGAGTTCATAGTCTCCCCATGGAAGTACAGACTTAAATTAGATGTTTGCTTTAATAATACATGGTTTTAGGGGCACCTGAGTGGCTCAGTGGGTTAAGCCTCTGCCTTTGGCTCGAGTCATGGTCTCAGGGTCCTGGGATCGAGCCCTGAATCGGGCTCTCTGCTCATCAGGGAGCCTGCTTCCTCCTCTCTCTCTGCCAGCTGCTCTGCCTACTTGTGATCTCTCTCTATCTGTCAAATAAATTTAAAAATATTTTTTAAAAAATAATGTATGATTTTAGACGGAGATAAATGCTTTCTAAAAAGGCAAGGCTGTAGTTTAAGAAGTTTATGAGATGAACCTGGAAAGAAGTAGGGTGTGGCCTAATAGGCCATGTAAGGATTTGGAACTTTAATAGGAAGCTACTACGTGGTGTGTTTTTTTTTTAAATTATTTATTTTATTGTGATAAAATACACAACATAAAATTTACCATTTTAACCATTTCTGTGTGTACAGTACAGTAATATTAATGACTTCATATCGTTGTGCAGTCATCAACACCATTCATCTCCAGAACTTTCCATCTTCCCAAACTGGGACTCTGGGTGTGGTGTCATTTTTTGGTAGTCCATGGTGGATGTGAAGAGTTTGGTGTGAGATTATTACAGGGATCCAAAGGAGAGATAATGTTTACTCTGAACTAGGGTGATAACTGTGGAGAGGAAAAGAAATTAAGTAATTTGAGAGATAATTAAGAGATAAAGCCAACAAGAATTGGAAATAGACGGAATGGTGTTAAGGATGACACCTAGTTTCTTGTCCCAAACTGATAGAGGTGATGATCATTGACATAGGACACATTGAAAAAATATTCTGTGATGTGCTCACATAGAAAGATAACTTTAATGCATTATTAGGTCATAAAGGTAAGGCATAGGGCAATGTATATAATATGATTCTGTTTATAGTTAAAAAGAAAAGCAAGGAAAAGCAGATATATAGATATCTGCTTATATATGTAAGAAATACCTGTAAGAAAACACAAGTAAATCTGAATTATAGAATGGGAATGAAGGATTGGGGATCTTTTTATTTTTCAATGTATATCTTTTGGAACTAGTGATGTTTCTCATGACCACATATCATATTTGTAATAAATAAGCATATATGTATGTTTTTAAAACCTCATTCACAGGATTCTGAAAGGCTGGTATTATAGTATTGAAATAATTGAAGTAAAGTTAATTGAAGCACTTTCAATTGCCTGTGAAATATACAGCTTTTAAGTATTTTGTTTTTAAAGATTTTATTTTGACATGAAGAGAGCACAAGTGGAGGTGGGGAGAAGTAGGCTCCCTGTAGAACTTGATTCTAGGATCCTGGGATCATGAGCTGAGCTGAAGGCAGACATTTTAACTGACTGAGCCACCCAGGCACCCCAGCTTTTAAGTATTTTGTGTGAGACAAGTAAGATTCAATATCATTCAGTGCTGCAGTCATTTATCATAATAAACAGTTGATGGGACGTACTTTAGAGATAAAAATATAAGATGTAAGATTTATATGTTATGTAGGCAGGGGAGCTTATTTAGGGTGTTTTTTGTATAGTCTTCTCCAAATGCCCTCTTGAAAGCCTTTCTACAAGACATTCATCTTCTCTGCTATGTTGTGGCTCCCCATCCTTTATCTGCCCTTCCTTCCCACCCCACATGCATATACAAGTGACACATGGTTGGATAGGAGAATCAGAACCTGAAATTATTTTTGGTAGCCTAAAAATAGATAAATTTCCTCACTCAAATATAGCTGGGCAAATAATGTCTTATCTCTTCTTGCCTTAAGGACCACTGAATTCTAAACCTAATGAGTTGGCATAAAAAGTTATCCCAGTAGACAACTAGGAGGGTGGCGGTGGGCATGCTCACTGAGGAAGAACATGTTTGAGAGTAGAGAAGATGAATTCCTTTTGAAGTGCTAGTGAGATGTGTGCATGCAGATCCCCACTCACCACGGGCACCATGAGTTTTGATTTTGAGATTACAAATAAATTCTAGTAAGTAGGTACGTTTGCAAATATGGAATCCTTAAATAATGAGGGCTGACTATGTATAACTTATCACTGAAGTCATGAGTAAGTGAGATTGCCTAGAGGAAGTAAGAGGAGGGGAGGGCCTAGGACAAACTTAGAAGGGAGAGGCAGTGAGATGTGTATCTTCAAAGGAGAATAAGATTGAGAGGTCTCAGAAGGCGAGGTTTCAAGGAAAGAAAAAGTGGTCAAATGCTATGAAGAGATCAAGGGAAAAATGAAACTTCATTAGATTAAAAATCTGAAAGTCTTGGTGACTTTGATGATAGCACTTACGGGGAGTCATGAGGATGGAATCTAGATTGAGGAGAGAATGGGTGCAAAATAAAGAGGAAGATGACAAATCTAGAGATTACAAATTCAAGAAGTTTGTCTGACAAGGTTGTATGAGTGTGGGAAGGGGTGGAAGGGAAGTGTTACAAAGCTCACAAGAAAACTTTTGGTGGGGGCGCCTGGGTGGCTCTGACTAAACACATGGAAGTGTGCTGGTAGGTACAAATATGGTAGACCAAATGGAGAACTGAGCACATGAATGCTAGAATTGCATGTGTTTACCTCCTGGACTAACACTGCTGATTAAATGTTCTGCCAAGTTCTTCTGGGGCCCAATGTTTTTTAAAAGATAAGGATTGCCATTGTGCTAGAAGTTACAAGAGATAGTATTTTAATAACGGATTTTGCGGGGGTTGACCATTAGAACAATAATACCAAGCAATTCTTGGACATCAGCAGAGTGTTTGAGAATTCAACCTAATTGTGACACTGTCTTACCTGCAGATAGCATCAGATTCCTCAGTTTTATGGTTTAGGCCTATAACACTTTCCCCTTGTCTCCCACCCTATACTTCAGATACCAGTCACAAGGCCCAGATTGTTTGTTACCCATGTTTCTGAATAATGGTGACAGATTAGAGATCCACTGATCTCCGTAGGTTTAATTCATTTGCTAGAGCCAGCTCACAGAACTCAGGGGGAACACTTAATATTTAACAATTTATGAAAGGACATGATAAAGTGTATGAATCAATGGTGAGATAAAGAGATACACAGGGGACCCCTGGGTGGCTCAGTCAGTTAAGCATCTGCCTTCTGCTCAGGTCATGAACCCAGCGTCCTGGGATTGAGTCCTGCCTTGGGCTCCCTGCTTCTCCCTCTTCCTGCTTCTCCTTCTGCCTGGTGCTCCCCCTGCTTGTGTTCTCTCTCTGTAACAAATAAGTAAATAAACCCTTTTTTAAAAAGAGAGAGAAATACATAGGATGAAGTCCTGAACAAAGTTGCTTCTGCCCTCATGGAGCTTGGGGCCTGGCTTGGTGGCACGTGGAAGTGTTCTGATTCCCCAAGTAGGTAAGCTCTTCAAAAAGAAAGGCCCCAAACTGTCTTTTGGAGGCATCTTTACATAGTCATAATTGACTAAATCATTGACTGACTCTTCAGTCCCTCTTCTCTCTCCAGAGGTTGGGAGATGGGACTGGCAGATCCAAGCCCCCCCCCTTTTTTTAGATTTTATTTATTTGACAGACAAAAATCACAAGTAGGCAGAGAGGCAGGCAGCAGAGAGAGAGGGAGAAGCAGGCTCCTCACAGAGCAGAGAGCCCAATGCAGGGCAATCCCAGGACTCTGGGATCAGGACCCAAACTGAAGGCAGAGGCTTTGGTTAAAGCCACTGAGCCACACAGGAGCCCACCCCTTTAATAACTGCTTGGTCGTCTAGGCAACCATCTGCCTCCCTTAAATGCTTTCCCAAAGTTGTCCCTTTACATAACAAAAGACACATCACTTCTAATATTCAGGAAATTCCAAGGATTGGGGGAACTGCCAGTCAGAAACTGGACAAAGAGTAAATATATATGGGAAATATATTGTGGTCCTCTGAATGACCAAATCTGTATTTCTTGCAGATCACAGTATCACACAAGCTTTTCTTATTTTGCATGTAACCAAATAGCCATGGTACAGAAAGTAGAGCTCTTGCTATTTCAGTTTTTCTAATAGCATAGGTCCTAATCTGCTGGTTTACCTACCGTATAACAAGTATCATTTGTAATTTCAGAAGTTTTGGGTGCACAGTGTTAATCCCAAATGAAAAGTTGCTAACTGTACTTTATCAAGAAAACACAAGTACACAGAATAAAAAGTAAAATGGGAAAATACAGATACAAATGGAATTTTTAAAATTAAGATTTTATGCAAATAAACTTGAAAATACGGATAAAATTGGTAATACCCTTGGGTTATGTAAATGACCAAAACCGCCTCCCCCCCCAAAACTAAAAATATAAAGAAGACTAATTCGTGTAGTAGAAATACTGTAATATGTAAAAGAATTATCTGCCTCCTTTTTTCCACCTCCCACCCCTAACATACGAAGGGAACTATTAATTTAACCCTAATCCTAATTGTGTGTGTATATATGTAAAATGGAGTTAGAGTTAAATCTAAATAATGACAAGTTTTTAGTCCATTCTAAGTGTCTAGTAGCACATTCAGATGTCATACAAGAAGCAGAATATCCTCTATGCATACTACCTATGAGTAATTTTCCAAGTTATTGTTACCAGAAATGCCTCCATATTTCTTAAACACTCCCCTTTGAGAAACCACTGATATAGGACCTTACAGATTATTTTAAGGACTTTGGCTTTTATTTAGAGTGAAATGGGAAACCATTGGAGAATTTTGAGCAGGGGAATGACTTTATGTAAATTTTTAAAAAAATTTTTTTAAAGACTCTATTTATTCACTTGACAGACAGAGATCAGAAGTAGGCAGAGAAGCAGGCAGAGAGAGAGAGGGGGGAGGAAGCATGCTCCCCGCTGAGCAGAGAGCCTGATGTGGGGCTTGATCCCAGGACCCTCAGATCAATGACACAAGCCAAAGGCAGAAGCTTTAACTCACTGAGCCACCCAGGCGCCCCTATAAATTATATTTTTAAATGATTACTCTGATTCTTGTGCTGAGAATCAGCTGTAGAGAAGAGCAAGGGTGGAAGCAGAGAGATCAGTTAAGTGGCTTTTGTGAAAATCTAGACATGGAAGATGTGATGATTTCTATCAGGGTGATGGTAGTAGAAGTGGTAAGAAGGGGTCAGATTCTGGATGTATTTTGTAGATAGAGCTGATAGTATTTATTGATGGATTAAATTGTGAATGTCAATCGAGAGAGAAGTCAAGCATAGTGCAAAGATTTTTGATCTGAGTGGTTGGCAGGGTAGACTTGCCATATGGTATTTTGGGGAAGACTGTTGGTAGTAGAGTAGATTCATGAATGAAGGATAATACCGAGCATTTAATTTTGATTCTATTATAAACGGTAACTTTTTTAAAATTTCATTTTCTGCTTATTGCTGATTCACATATGACATTATATTAGTTTCAAGTGTACAACATAATGATTTGGTATTTGTGTATATTAAAAAATGATACAATTGACTTTTTTTATTTTTAATATTTTACAGTTGACTTTTGTATGTTAGAATTGTATCTAGTTTCCTTGCTAAACTCACTTATACTAGTAATTTATTTGTATATTCTTTTGGGTTTTCTACTAATACAGTTATATAATCTATGAATAGTTATTGTTATATTTCTTACATTCTAATGTAAGAAAAAGTTCAGTGATTTGCACTTTATACTTTCATGTATATATGTATGTATGTCCCTTCATTGCATTGGTCAGAGACTGATGTTTATAACTTTGGGTAGAATTGGTGATAAAAACAATTCTTGCCTTATTCTCAGTCTTACCACAGTTTATCAGATTAAACAAGTTCCCTTCTGTTCTTGTTTTAAAAATTATTAAAATTATGAATGGAAACTAAATTTTGAGATGATTGCATAAATTTTATCTTTAATTCTGTTAGTTGGTAAATTATACTTGTGATTTTTTTAATAGTCCGCCAACCTTACATTCCTAGAATAAATTCAACTCATTATAGACAGATACTGATCAAGTTGAGGTTATTTAGTATATTTCTAGGTTCTCTTTGGTAATATTTTGTTCAGAAATTTCACATCTATGCTTTTGAGTCAGAATGGACTGTAATTTTGCTTTCTCATTTTGTCTTTGTTAGATTTTGTGTTAATAGAACTGGGGCTGGATTACAGTTTTAGCAAGACTCTGTCTACTTCTGGTTTACTTCTGGTATCGGGACGTTCTTTTCGTGTGTTTAAGCTGAGATGCACTTTAGTGTTCACTGGAATCTATTCCTCCGGTTGGTCCGGAATTCTAATTCTTCACTCTTCAGCAAATTGAAAATGCCAAAAATTCATTCTTTTTAACATGTTTATCTGTTTCCTATAATTCTTGTGAGTTGGTTTTTAGACACCTGATCAGATTTAATATTTTTAATTTTTTATTTTTTATAAACAGATATTTTTATCCCCAGGGGTACAGGTCTGTGAATCGCCAGGTTTACACACCTGATCAGATTTAATTTATTAAGCTTTGCAGAATGGTGATACTTTAATTCTGTCATCCTTTCTTCACTTATCAGCTGTAATATTTCTATAAAGCAAAATCCCCATATCTACTGCTTGGTTGGCAGTGGTACAGTTTAACTAGAAAGTTAGGGTAATTTCATTTATGAAGGAAATATTGAGCCATAAGCAACGTTACCAAAATGGTTGACTGTTCATTTGATCAACTTTTTTTTTTTTTTAAGAATAACATTGTTAATGTATGTAAGACCAGTAAACTATAAACCATTACTTAAATAGGAGAGTTGCAGAAGTAATGTGAGATAGTAAAAAGAAAATAGTTGAAAGAAGAAAGATCTAGGAGTGAAAAGATGAAAGGTCTATTCCTGGCTCTGTTAATTTACTGGTTACATGACCTTGTGCAAATCACTTAACTTTTTTGACACCAGTGCCATATTTGAAAGGTGAAGGTTTTGAGTCTCCTTAAGTTCTTTTCTAACTTTAAACTCCTGTGATTAGATTTAGTACATATACTTAGGTCAGATGACTCGTTCAATGTAATCGTACTCGAAATTTATACATAAAAGTAATCTGTTATAATTTGACTTAACTATTCTTTAATTAAAGAAGCCAAACAAATTTTGATATCATGTTCTACACATCTGCATTCTGTATGTGCAATATAATACAGGTTATGTATATTTGATAATATGCCTTACACCTTATAAATTGATTATGATGTCATTTTTTTGCCCATGTTGGGAACTGTTGACTGTATGTTCTCTCACATCAGAGCTGTGCATTCCTTCTCATGGCCTACATTACCAAAACAAGGGAGGAAGTCTACTTTTTAAATAATTTTTTCAAGAAAAGGAAAAATGACTTAATTCATCCAAGAATGAAATTCCACACACTAATTTTTCTAAAGTGCATTTTTGTGAATGAAAGTCCCTTACTCAGAGGGAGTTTGGAAAAGACATACAGACAAAAGAAGTCTTGGTGTCAAATATTTGAGCCATTAAAGCATAAATCAGCTGCAATTCTTCAGTGAGATAATGTCTCAGAGGAGAAAAGAGACCTCTTTAATAATGTTTATTTGAGGGGCACCTGGGTGGCTCAGTGGCAGAGAAGCCTCTGCCTTAGGCTCAGGTCATGATCCCAGGGTCCTCTGATCGAGCCCTGCATCGGGCTCTTTGCTCAGCTCTTTGCTTCCTCCTCTCTCTCTGCCTGCCTCTCTGCCTACTTGTGATCTCTTTCTGTCAAATAAATAAATAAAATCTTTTAAGAAATAATAATAATGTTTATTTGAGTGGGCATGTTTTTCTCATCATCTAGGAAGGCACAGCACTGATTTCCATCTCTACATTCCCAAAATAAATTATGCAGTCTATATAGGAGATATTTTTGTTCTGTCTTTTCCATTAAGTCTCCCCCACCTTTTTTTTTGTTGGCATAAATACCCCTAAGTGACCAGTTGAATTGATCAAAATGATGGAATAAAATCCCTTGTAAACACTTTGAAACCTATATTCATATCCCAGCAACTAAAGGTAACTCTGAGACCCTAAAACCCTACTTTCTTATTTTATTATTTATTTATTTATTTATTTATTTATTTGAGAGAGACAGCACAGGCATGAGGGGCAGAAGGAGAGGGAGAGAGAATGTCAAGCAGACTCCACCCAGAGCATGGAGCCTGATGTTTTAACATTCATTTTGAAGGTCTGGATTCATAAAAAGCAGAGCATTAGAACTGAGAACCCATTGAAGAACCAGAACCTTCAGTGGGATTTATAATCAGTGAAATAGAGAACTAGAAGAAAAAGCAAAAAACAAAACAAAACATAAAACCAAAAACAAAAATTAAAAAAAAAAGAAAAATAGAAGGTTGCCTCTGCTCACACCCTGGGTGAAAAAGAGGCGTCTCCCACCAAAAATTGAAACCGTTGATCTGGACTTTATATGCTATAACCTGCATGGTGTAAGAATCCTCATATTAATATACAGTAGGTCTTAGGCTACAAATATATCTGTGGTACCTTTTAGAAGCAAATGTAAAACCACTGTATAATCCAGAAGGCATGATTTTTTTCCAGAAAAGTTGAGCTTCATTAAAGATGAATTTATAATTTAAAAAAGAAAGTTATAAATCATATGTGGAAGTGATCAGCAGTTATAATAAGGATTATACAATAAAGGACAAGAAGATTAGCACTGTAAGAACTTGAATTAATAGACTATAGAGGACACTATAAAATATGTATATATAAAATCATTAACTAATTCAAACCATAAGGCAAAAATAAGACAGTGGAAAAGAAGGAATAGATAGATCTGACAAAGAATCAAATCTAAGCTTCTGAAAATGAAAAATACTGTTACTATGATTGAATTTAGTTACTATTGATATGAATTTAGATTCGACTTGTTGAAAAGAGAGTTGGTAAACTGGAGATAGATTTGATGAAGTTACCGAGAGTACAGCACAAGGTAAGAAAGAGAAGATCCGAAAAAGAAATGAGGAAGACTTTGAACAAATTAAAAAGGCCCATAGTTCTAACAGGCCTAATGAGAGCTCCAGAAGAAGAGAGGAAGAGGATTTCATTTAAATCAATACCTAGGGGGGCGCCTGGGTGGCTCAGTGGGTTAATGCCTCTGCCTTCAGCTCAGGTCATGATCTCGGGGTCCTGGGATCGAGCCCCGCATCGGGTTCTCTGCTCAGTGGGGAGCCTGCTTCCTCCTGCCTCTCTGCCTACTTGGATCTCAGTCTGTCAAATAAATAAATAAAATCTTTAAAAATAAATAAATAAATACATACATACATACATACATACATACATACATACCTAGGAATAAACCTAACCAGAGAGATGAAAGACCAGTACTCTGAAAACTATAAAACACTGATGAAAGAATTTGAAGACAATACAAGGAAATGGAAAGACATTTCATGCTAATGGGCTGGAAGAACAAATATTGTTAAAATGTCTGTAGTACCCAAACATTCTATACATTTAATGCAGTCTCTATCAAAATACCAACAGCATTTTTCGCAGAGCTAGAACGAACAGTCCTGAAATTTATATGAAACCACAGTAGACCCCAAATACCCAAGGTAATATTAAAAAAGAAAATCAAAGTTGGAGGTCTCACAATTCCAGACTTCAAGTTATATTACAAAGCTGCAGTAATCAAAACAGTATGATGCTGGCATAAAAATAGATCATAGATCAATGGAACAGAATAGAAAACCCAGAAACGAACCCATAGCTATATAGTCAATTAGCTTTATAACTATATAGTCAATAGCTATATAGTCAATAGCTACATAGTCAATCTTCAACAAAGCAGGAAAGACTATCCAATGGGGAAAAGCCAGTCTCTTCAACAAATGGTGTTGAGTAAACTGGACAGCAACATGCAAAAGAATGAAACTAGACCACTTTCTTATACCATATACAAAAATAAATTCAAAATGCATTAAAGACCTAAATGTGAGACCTGAAACCGTAAAACTCCAGAAGAGAACACAGGTGGCAACTTCTTTGAAATTGGTCATAGCAAATTCTTTCTAGGTAGGTCTCCTGAGGCAAAGGAAACAAAAACAAAATGAACAATTGGACTACATCAAAATAAAAACCTTTTGCGCAACAAAGGAAATAGTCAACAAACTAAAAGGCAACCTATGGAATGGGAGAAGATATTTGCAAAAGACATATCTGACAAAGGGTTAGTATTCAAAATCTAAAAAGAACTTAAAGGGCCGCCTGGAAATCTCTGCCTTGGGCTTGGGTCATGATCTCAAGGTCCTGGGATCAAGCCCCACATCAGGCTCTCTGCTCAGCAGAGAGCCGGCTTCCCCTCTTGCTCTCTGCCTATTTGTGATCCTTCTCTCTCTGCCAAATAAATAAAATCTTAAAAAAAAAAACTTAAGAAACTCAAAACTCAAGAAACAAATTATCTAATTAAAAAATGGGCAGTAGACATGAGTGGACATTTTCCCAAAGAAGACATACAGATGGCTAACAGACACGTGAAAAGATGACTAGCATAACTTATTATCAGGGATATGCACATCAAATCCAAACTACAGTGTTACCTCACACCTGTCAGAACGGCTAAAATCAACAACACAAAAAATGACGGGTGTTGGCAAAGTTGTAGAGATAAAGGAACCCTCTTGCAGGGTTAGTGGGAATGTAAACAGATGCAGTTTACATCTGGAAAACAGTATGGAGTTTCCTCAGAAAGTTAAAAATAGAATTACCCTGTGATCCAGCAATTGCACTACTAGATATTTACCAAAAGAAAACAGAAATACAAATCCAGAGGCATATATGCACCCTGATGTTTATAGCAGCATTATCTACAATATTCAAATTATGGAAGCAGCCCAAGTATCCATCGATTGATGAATTGTTAAAGAAGATATGGTATGTATATATGATGGAATATTACTCAGTCTTAAAAAATAATGAAATCTCGCCATTTTCAATAATGGGGAGCTAGAGAGTATAATGCTAAATGAAACAAGTAAGGAAAGACAAATGCATATAATTCCACTTAAATGTGGAATCTAAAGAAGCAAAGGGAAAAAAGAGGCAAACTAAGAAACAAACTCTTAACTATACAGAACAAACAGATGGTTATCTGAGGAGAGGTGGGTGGGAGATGGGCTAAATGGGTGATGGGGATCAAGGAATGCATTTCTTGTGATGAGCAGTGGGTAATGTATAGAAGTGTTGCATCACTATATTGTACAACTGAAAGTGATATGACATTACTAACGAATTTAAATAAAAACTTAAAATATAAATAGGTAAAATGAAAAGAAATGAGCAAAGGATGTAAATTGATATTTCCCCAAAGAAGATACACAACTGGCCAATTAGCATGTGAAAAGATAGATTAGGAGGATACAAATAAAAAACACAAGATAACTACTTTACACCTGTTAGGAAGATGGTATAATTTAGAAAGAGAAAGAAAATGAAGTGCTGGTGAGCATGTGGGAAAATTGAAACCCTCATGCATTTTGATGGGAATGTTAAATAGTGCAATGCTATGGAATATACTTGCTAATCTAGAAAGAAATGTACAAGAGTGTATTTGAAGTCTACCATAAAACTTCAGAGACAAAAGACTTGAATAAATACTGTAGATGGAACAGGTCAGTATTATCAGTTTTTCTCAGCTAGTGAACTTAAGGCCATCTTAATTGAAACACCAAGGGTTTGGGGCAGCTGAGTGGCTCAGTTGGTTAAGTGTCTTCCTTTGGCTCATGTCATGATCCCAGGGTTCTGGGATTGAGCCCTGAGTCAGGCTCCCTGCTCAGCGAGGAGTCTGCTTCTCCGTATCCCTCTGTCCCTCCATCCCACTTGTGTGCCCTCGCTTGCTCTCTCTCAAATAAATAAATAAAATCTCAAAAACACCAAGGGTGTTTTAGACAGGAATTGAACAGAATTATTCCAATGTTGATATCAAAGATTAAAAACAGGAAAATGCTATGGGAGAAAAATTAAAGAAAGTGATCATGCCAAAACATATTAAAACTTTATTTATTTATATTAATTATTTTATTAACATATAATGTATTATTTGTTTCAGGGGTACAGGTCTGTGATTCATCAATCTTACACAATTCATAGCACTCACCAAAGCACATACCCTCCCCAATGTCCATCACCCAGCCACCCCATCCCTCCACCCCCCCTCACTCTAGCAACTCTTAGTTTGTTTCCTGAGATTAATAGTCTCTTACGGTTTCTCTCCCTCTCTGGTTTTATCTTGTTTTATTTTCCTCTCCCTTCCCCTATGATCCTCTTTCTTGTTTCTCAGATGCCTCATATCAGTGAGATAATATGATAATTGTCTCTCTCTGATTGACTTACTTCACTTAGTTTAATACCCTTTAGTTCCATCCACATCGTTGGAAATTGCAAGATTTCATTTTTGATGGCTGCATAATATTCCATTGTTATATACCCACATCTTCTTTATTCATTCATCTCTTGATAGACATTTAGGCCTTTCCATAATTTGGCTATTGTGGACATTGCTGCTCTAAACATTTGGGTGCATGTGCCCCTTCGGATAACTACATTTGTATCTTTGGGGTAAATACCCAGTAGTGCGATTCTGGGTCATAGGGTAGTTCTATTTTCAACTTTCTAAGGAACCTCTATGCTGTTTACTAGAGTGGCTGCACCAGTTTGCATTCCCACCAACAGTGTAGGAGGGTTTCCCTTTCTCTGCATCCTTGCCAACATCTGTCATTTCCTGCCTTGTTAATTTTAGCCATTCTGACTGGTGTGAGGTCCTATCTCATTGTGGTTTTGATTTGTATTTCCCTGATGCTGAGTGATGTGGAGCACTTTTTCATGTGTCTTTTGGCCATCTGGATGTCTTCTTTACAGAAATGTCCGTTCATGTCCTCTGCCCATTTCTTGATTGGATTATTTGTTCTTTGGGTGTGGAGTTTGAGAAGTTCTTTATAGATTTTGGTTACTAGGCCTTTATCTGATAATGTCATTTGTGAATATCTTCTCCCATTCTGTCAGTTGTCTTTTGGTTTTGTTGACTGTTTCCTTTGCTGTGCAAAAGCTTTTGATCTTGACGAAGTCCCAATAGTTCATTTTTGCCCTTGCTTCCCTTGCCTTTGGTGATGTTTCAAGGAAGAAGTTGCTATGGCTAAGGTTGAAGAGGTTGCTGCCTGTGTTCTTCCCAGGGATTTTGATGGATTCCTGTCTCACATTAAGGTCTTTCATCCGTCTTGTGTTATTTTTGTGTATGATGTAAGGAAATGGTCCAGTTTCATTCATCAGCACGTGGCCATCCAATTTTCCCAAAACCATTTGCTGAAGAGACTTTTTTCCATTGGACATTCTTTCCTGCTTTGTTGAAGATTAGTTGACCATATCATTGAGGGTCTATTTCTGGGCTCTCTATTCTGTTCCATTGATCTGTTTCTGTTTTTGTGCCAGTACCATACAGTTTTAATGATTATAGCTTTGTAATAGAGCATAAAGTCCGGAATTGTGATGCTACCAGATTTGGTTTTCTTTTTCAACATTCCTCTGGCTATTAGGGTCTTTTCTGGTTCCATACAAATTTTAGGATTATTTGTTCCATTTTTTGGAAAAAAGTTGATGGTATTTTGATAGGGATTGCATTAAATGTATAGATTGCTCTAGGTATAGACCTTTTCACAATATTTATTCTTCCAGTCCATCAGCATGGAACGTTTTTCCATTTCTTTGTGTCTTTCTCAATTTCTTTTGAATATTCTGTAGTTGGCTGAGTACAGATTCTTTGCCTCTTTGGTTAGATTTATTCCTAGGTATCTTATTGTTTGGGGAGCAGTTGTAAATAGGATCAAATCCTTAATTTCTCTTTCTTCCATCTTGTTTTTGGTGTATAGAAATGCAACTGATTTCTGTGCTTTGATTTTATATCATGACACTTTACTAAATTACTGAATGAGTTCTAGCAATTTTGGGGTTAAGTCTTTTGGGTTTTCCACATAAATTATCATATTATCTACAGAGAGTTTGATTTTTTTCTTTGCCAATTCGGATGCTTTTTATTTTGTTGTTGTTGTTCTTGTTGTTGTCTGATTGCTGAAGTTAGGACTTATAGTACTATGTTGAATAGCAGTGGTGATAGTGGACATCCCTGCCTAGTTCCTGACCTTAG
Organism: Mustela nivalis; assembly: GCF_964662115.1. NCBI lineage: Eukaryota > Metazoa > Chordata > Mammalia > Carnivora > Mustelidae > Mustela > Mustela nivalis. Next base: position 14,405,537 of record NC_139025.1, on the reverse strand, counting down.
GGTTGAAAAGCTCTCAGTTTTTCCCCATTGAGAATGATATTTGTAGGTTTTTCATAGATGACTTTTATGATACTGAAGTATGTACCCTCTCTGCCTACACTGTGAAGAGTTTTGATCAAGAAAGGATGCTGTACTTTGTCAAATGCTTTTTCTGCATGTATTGAGAGTATCATATGGTTCTTGTTATTTCTTTTATTAATGTATTGTGTCACATTGATTAATTTGCAGAGATTGAACCAACCTTGCAGCCCAGGAATAAATCCCACTTGCTCATGGTGAATAATCCTTTTAATGTACTGTTGGATCCTGTTGGCTAGTTTTCTGGTGAGAATTTTTGCATCCATGTTCATCAGGGATAGTGGTCTATAATTCTCCTGTTTGATGGGGTCTTTGTGTGGTTTTGGGATCAAGGTAATGCTGGCCTCATAAAATGAGTTTGGAAAGTTTTCCTTCCATTTCTGTTTTTTGGAAGAGTTTCAGGAAAATGGGTATTAATTCTTCCTTAAATGTTTGGTAGAATTCCCCTGGGAAGCCATCTAGCCCTGGGTTTTTGTTTGTTGGGAGATTTTTGATTACTGCTTCAATTTCCTTACTGGTTATGGGTCTGCTCAGGTTTTCTGTTTCTTCCTGGTTCAGTTTTGGTAGTTTATGCATCTCTAGGAATTCATCCATTTCTTCCAGGTTGTCATATTTGCTGGCATATAGTTGCTCATAATATGTTTTTATAATTGTTTGTATTTCTTTGGTATTGGTTGTGATCTCTCCTTGTTCATGATTTTATTAATTTGGGTCCTTTCTCTTTTCTTTTTGATCAGTCTGGCCAAGGGTTTATCAATCTTACTCATTCTTTCAAGGAACTACCTCCTGCTTTGGTTGATCTGTTCAACTGTTCTTTTGGTTTCTGTTTCATTGATTTCAGCTCTGATCTTTATTATTTCTTTTATGCTGGGTTTAGACTTTCTTTGCTGTTCTTTCTCCAACTCCTTTGGTTATAGGTTTAGGTTGTGTACTTGGGACTTTTCTTGTTTCTTGAGAAAGGCTTGTATTGCTATATACTTTCTTCTTCAGACCACCTTTGCTGTATCTCAAAGGTTTTGAACAGCCTAGCTGGATATAGTATTCTTGGCTGCATATTTTTCTCATTTAGTGCTCTGAACCTGCCAGGTCTCTGTGATAGGTCTGTTGCTAATCTAATATTTCTGTTGTTGTAGGTTACAGACCTCTTGTCCCCTGAGCTGCTTTCAGGATTTTCTGTTTATCTCTGAGACATAAATTTTACTATTAAATGACAGGGTGCTGACCTATTTTTATTGATAATGAAGGGGGTTCTCTGTGCCTCCTGGATTTTCATGCCTGGTTCCTTCCCCAAATTAGGGAAGTTCTCTGCTATAATTTGCTCCAATATACCTTGTGCCTCTCTCTTTCTTCTGCTTCTGGGATCCCAATTATTCTAATGTTGTTTTGTTTTATGGTATCACTTATCTCTTAAATTCTCCCCTTATGATCCAGTAGTTTGTTTCTCTTTTTCTCAGCTTCTTTATTGTCCATCATTTGGTCTGCTGTATCACTGATTCTCTTCTGCCTCATTTATCCCAGCAGTTAGAGTCTGTTTTGTTAATTGCACCTCATTGGTAGCCTTTTTTTATTTCAACGTGGTTAGATTTTAGTTCTTTTATTTCTCCAAAAAGGGATTCTCTAATATCTTCTGTGCTTTTTTTCAAGCCATGCTAGTATCTTTATAATAATCATCATTCTGAACACTAGTTCCAACATCTTACTAATGTCCATGTTGATCAGGTCCCTGGCAGTCAGTACTGCCACTTGTTCTTTTTTTTCTTTTCTTTTCTTTTTTTTTTTTTTTTTTCTTTTTGAGGTGAGTCTTTCCCTTTTGTCATTTTGCCCAGAGAAGAATAGATGAATGAGAGAACAAAATGCTGAAAAGGTAACAATGACCCCAGATAAACACACACTAACCAAATCAGAAGAGACCCAAAATTGGGGAGAAAATATGGGGGGGGGATATATGTATATATATGAATGATCAGGGTGGTGAACAGAATAGAGCCATACTCTAGATTTTGGTTGTATTTTGGTCTGTTAAGAGAAACTGCCTCCCAAAATTTTAAAGAAAGAAAATCATACACACACACACACACACACGAAGGGTAAATACAATGAATGGATGAACTATGACTATAAATATGAAAATTTAAAAATATTTTTAAAAAGGAATTGATAAGTTGGTTGAAAAAAAGAAAAAAAATTTTAAGAAAAGAAGAACGTGATCAGGCAGGAAACTAGAACAAATCATACACTAGATTTAGGGTATATTTTGGTCTGTTAGAAGAAACTGTATTCCGGGGTGCCTGGATGGCTCAGTGGGTTAAGCCTCTGCCTTTGGCTCAGGTCATGATCTCAGGGTCCTGGGATCAAGCCCCACATCAGGCTCTCTGCTAGGCGGGGAACCTGCTTCCCTCTCCCCCTCTGCCTGCCTCTCTGCCTACTTGTGATCTCTCTATCAAATAAATAATTTTTTTAAAAATCTTAAAAAAAACACAACTGTATCCCAAAATTTTAAAGAAAGAAAAACTTATATATACACAAAAAATAAGGTTAAATACAATGAAGGGGTAGAATATGACTATGAAAATGAAAATTAAAAAAGATTTTAAAAAAAGGAATTAATAAGATGTTGGTTGAAAAACAAAAGAAAAATTTTTTTAATTTTTTAATTCACATATAATGTATTATTAGCCCCAGGGGTACAGGTCTCTGAATTGCCAGGTTTACATACTTCATAGCACTCACCATTATAGCACATATTTTGCCTAATAAAATTTTTTTTAATAGAAAAAGAAAAAAAAATAAAGAAAATTCAAAAAATTAATTTTGAAAGACTAAAGAATCATGGGGAAAAAGCCAAAAATTCTGTGTGCTATATTCTCCTAGCACTGGAGTTTTGTGTTCTCATTGATCAGTAAACTTGGTCATGGCTGGATGTTCTTGCTGATCTTCCAGTGGTTAGGTCTTCCAGGCCTAACCCCTGGACATTCTCAAATGTCCTTGCCTGAGGTAGAATTGCACCACCCTTGCCAGGGTCCAGGCTAAGTAATCTGCTCAAGTTCGGATTTGCTCTTGGTAGCTTTTGTTTTCTGAAAGCTTTGCTTATAACTTTGGAGGATGGGAATGAAAATGGCGGCCTCCCAGTATCCAGCCCCGGAGGAGCTGAGAGCTTGGGCCCCACTTTCAGTGAGACCTTAGAAAAAGCAGTCAGTCACTCCAATTTCCCTGGTCTCCGGCTGACTCTGTGCTCATCTGTACTGTGACCGAGCGTTTCTGTCCCTGGTACACAACCCCGTTTGGAATGTCCAAACCCAGCAGATTCCTGCAGTGTACTCCCATGCTGCTCCTCCAGGAGGAGAAAGGGGAGTCTCCCCGGATCTGTCGCTTGTTGGGTCCTTGATTGAAGAGTAGTGGCCTAGTTGTGCTGTGGATCATGATTTATGAAAACCCCAAACTGAGAGCCCACTCCTCAACTCCGTCTTTGCAGCCAGCTTCCCTGCTCCAAAACCTGAGAGCTCTGCCACACTCAGGTACCCCGTGTCTTTCCGTTGCCCCAAGGGACCTGAGACCCCCACTGTCCCAGTGAGGATTCCACTCCCCATTTAGCCTCTGGAGTGATGTTCGTTCTGTGGGGCAGACTTCTAAAAGTTCTGATTTTGTGCTCTGCCACTCACTTTCCAGGAGCTGGCTGATGGAAACTCCCTCCTCCCCCAGCCACCATGGTCTATCTTCCCGTATATCACCTAGGATTCACTACTCTACATGTCCTGTCTTCCAGAAAGTAGTTGCTTTTCTGTTCATAGAATTGCTGCTATTCTTTGATCTCCTGTTGAGTTTGTAGGTGTTCAGAATGGTTTGATAACTAGTTGAATTCCTGGGACCAGACGAAATTTAGATCTCCTACTCCTCTGCCATCTTGCTCCTCCCCCATATTAAAAGATTCTTAAACTATAATAAGTCAAAATAGGAGTAACAGTAAGACAAAATAGAATGTCTAGCATAATGTAACTTTTAATAATATGTATTTGGCATTTCAAGTCAGTGATTAAGGATAGAGTAAAAAACAAAACAACAGACTATAAGAATTTAACAGTATATAAAACAAGTTGTTAAGAATGAGATGTCAGAATTTCTTAAGCTGTCAGAACAGTGGTGCAGGTTTTACCATTTTCCACTGCTTTATTTTCCTTACTTGTTGGACCAGAAAATTAAGAATATATTTTTGGTATTTGAAAAAGGCCAGATATCAACAAAACATAAAGAAATCCTTTTCAGAGCTTAATTCATCCAGAGAGGTATTGAAACATCCATTCATCATTGTCTTCTAAGCTGAAAAATAGACCTTTCCAGAATTCGAGTGTAGAGATGCCTGAGTGTCTCAGTCGGTTAAGTGTCTGTCTTTGGCTTAGGTCATGATCCTAGGGTCCTAGGATCAAGTCCCACATCAGCCTCCTTGCTCAGCAGGGAGCCTGCTTCTCCCTCTGCCTGCTATTTCTTTAGCTTGTGCTCTCTCTCTTTCTCTGAGAAATAAATAAATAAAATCCTAAATAATAACAATAATAATAATAATTTTAGTGTGATATTCCTGTCACTGTAGCATCTGATTGTTGAGAACCAGCCTTCAGTGAGGGAGTACTCTGTTATTTCTTGAGTGTGAAATCAATCTGAAAATCTAGAACTAGTTGACAGAACTACCAAACACTTGACATTTCTGATAGCCTATAATTTTGAGTTAGTATTTTTCTAATTTAATAGGAAAAAGATAAGCAAAGATGACTAAGTATGGAATCTGTGTTAAAGCTATCTTGTAGTGAGCCAGATGGAGGTACACGGATGAAAATTTGCTGTCAGCATCCTTTCTTATTGATATGAAACATTATTATTATTAATGTAGTCGTTTAGAAATTTTCTAAAATTTGAGGTTCTTATGTATACTCAGTATCCATAATGGATTCAGTGGTATTGAATTTGAGAAAACATTACTTTACCACTGTACATCATCTGTAAAACCAAAGAATGTAACTAAATGTGGATCTAGATAGAAAGTGTAAAATTTGTACCCAAATTCATTGCATTTGAGAATCCAAAATAGAATATGTAAATATTTATCTTATTGGATTTCATGTTATTCAGATTTGCCCTAAAGAGATTATATTCTTTCAACTTAGAACTATATATATAGTACATTATTTGATTCACTAAAAAGTGAGCATTCTTCCTGTTTATATAATATTCATTCAGAATTACAGCTCTTAACAATTCTTTAGATATTTTGGTCTCAGTTTATGATCTTTATGATTGATTCCTCAAGTATTTTATTACCTGAAGTTGAGTGCTTTCCTAAATTTATTTTAATTCATGGGTTTTATGCACTTAGTATTGGAAAGATTTGAGTAAAAGTTAAAGATTCCATGTATGCATTTTAAGAGTGTTCTGGGTCAGGCCACTTGGGTTTGAGTTTTCACTAGCTGAATGACCTTGGGCAAGTTACTTAAACTCTCTGTGCCTGTGTTTCCTGGGGCTCTAGTTATTCTACTCTCCCATGAGTTCGCACCATTTCACATCCATGCAGGGCCAAATGATGGGAGATATACAGGGAGGGGAAAGAAACAGAAAGGGCATTGGTTCATCCTCCTGCAATCACAATTTCACTATACCAAGAGTTTTCTCCTCTCAGGCTCTTGCAGGTTTCCACAGCTATTACCAGCTCAGGATAGCTTTGGGAGCTGAGGTGTGAGAAGAAAAATAAGAGATAAGTAAAAGGGAGAGAGATTCCTATACTCTTTCTGAAGATAAGGCATTTCCTTATTTGATCCTTGATCCACAGCCAGAGTACTTTTTCTAGAGTTCTTTCTTTGCGACAGCACGCAGTTTGGGATTTCTGGCTGTATTAAGTCCAAGTTGGAAGTATCAGAAAGGGGAAGGAGGAAAATGGAGCAGGAGAGTGGGAGGTAAACTCCTTACCAGTTCAGAAATACCTTGCATCCTGGTATTCTTCTCAGACAACTTTTCTGCTCTTTACAAAAGGGACTTGAAATATGTTCTGTTCAGGTTTTATGGTTTCATTCAATGGGTGGGACAGGGAGGATTGAGTCTACTCAATTGTACCCAGAACCAGATCACATTTCCTTTTTAAAAGAGAGCATTTTGGTAATGTTTTCACCATCCTGTCTTTATCTTTCCCAAGGCTATTCCCATACAAAGGTACAATTTGAATTGCATTACTCTCTTGGAAAAAAAATAAATAAACTTGATTATCTCTCCATTGACTCTAGAATTAAGTAGAGACTCATTCCAGCATTCAGATTCCCCAGCAGTACATATCTCAAATCCTAGTCAAACAGGAGTACTTGCTGATAGTTACACTATCCCACACTTAATAACTTTTCTTAAATTCTTTGTACCTAAAATGGTTCCCCAGCCTTTCAGTTTTTTCCTCTTCAAATTCTACACATCTTTTAAAGCTTTAAATGTATTGTCTTCTTAAAATTTGTCTTTTTAGTTCTCTGCCCTGCTCTTACGTGCTCCCCATAAAAGGATATATGATCTCTTCAGCCTTTGAATAACTTATTTTTATTTGTGTCTTTTTCAGTATGTGTGTATATATATTTACATATGTATACATTTTGTTTTAGGATTATTTTTGTGTTCAGAGGTACAGTAACTGTGTATAACACAGGCTGTTGTTACCTTCAGATCCAATAAATTTAGGTAACGTTTAGTGCCTACCATTACTTTTTCACTTCTCTATAACAATTTTTTGAGGCATTTATTCTGAATTTCATTCATATGAGGACACTGAGGGTAAGTAAAGTAGCATCTTAACTCTTATACAGTGGCAATTTCTTGATTGCAGAAATTTTAATATTCCGTTTTCTTCCAACTAATACCTACCATATAGTAGCTACTCAATATGCATAGCAGTAACCCTTTTTTCTTCTTTCTGCAGTACCTTGGCCATGTAGAAGTTGATGAGTCAAGAGGAATGCACATCTGTGAAGATGCTGTAAAAAGATTAAAAGCTGTATGTATTTGATGGTTGCCACTGTTGATCTATGTACTGAAATATTTTCTTAAGAGATTTTGTTCAGTAAATTTTAGTGATTCAGTATCCAGTAAGACCAGTATTTCTCTTTAGGCAAAAGATGTGGGCTCTAGTAAAAAGCATCTCGTGCTATCTGTCCAAAGGCGTAAATTATAAAGACCAACTTCATCGGTTTAGGCCAGACATTATCCAAAAGGTATTTGGATTCAGAACCCATGTGAAACAAGTGGTATGAAATCTAAAACCAAGAGAAAACTGTTACAGTTAGTGTCTTAACCTAACTGTGATAACTGGGTTATAAATTGCTGATGTTAAATTTACTCTAAGAAACAGTGGAAGGTAGAGTTATTTGTGATGATGGCTAGTGAGGCTTACAGTTGGGGCAGGACTTATTATCTTCACTACTACTCTCCAGATTCCTTCTGTACACTCTAACATAAGCAGTGTATTTCCCCTGCCTTTTTCACAAACTTCAGCATACTTGAAATGGAGAGTCCTTTTCCAGGAAGAATAATATTTTCTTTGCCTCTTATACCTTAGACTAAATCCCAGGCACATCCTTGTATATTTAATAAAAGGAGAGAATGGATTCAGAGTTCACAAAGGTTCACATTGAAGTGTTAATATCATATTTTGGATAGGTTTGAAATGTCTCATAAACTCTGACAATCCTCTTCACAACCTTCCTTCTCTCCAATGTGTGGCCTTTTTCCAAACTCTTCGCTGTGAAAGCTTTAACCATTACTTCTGCATGCCCTTGCCCCAGACAGCATAAATACTTGTTTGCTTTGGGTTTGCTGGTATGGTAGGCTGCCACAAGTTTGGCTACTAATGAGTGCTTTTTTTTCCCCCCTTCAATTTGCTTATCAAAACCTTTCTGCTTGGTATATTTTATATGACCTCTATCCGTAATCCCTCATTATAAAAGATATAAGATTAAAGACGCAACCAACTTAGAGAAGTGTACTATATTTCGGAACAAATGTCTGTGAATCTGTTGTAAAAGGGAAAGGAGGAGAGAAATAACTGATTATAGTATGCAAGGAACAAAAAAGAACCCCCAATATGTAGACATATGGTATACTGCATATACATACATACATACCATTTACCTCAGATTATGGTCATTTAAATTCTTAAATGATTGAAACCCTTCCTATTCTAATCATCATTAATGTTAAAGGGACTTACTTTCATCTGTTACGGTATGTGAAGCTATAATTTACAGACTTGTCATGTCTATCTGAATATATTCATCAGTTAAATACACCCTCAGACAATGTAATTTTCCAAGAAACATAAATTCAATCTTTTCTTTAATAGAATAATTCCAATTTCACTGAAAGAGTAAGTTTAGCTTGGAAAATTTTTAAAGTAATACAATGATTTGTCCTATTAGTCATTAAAGAATATTTAAACATCATAATACTAATGACTGAAAACAACAGGCAAATCAGTGAATAGATTAAATAGACTTGAAACAAACTACTAGTAGTTACCAAAATCTTATAACCTACATAATTTGCAGGTAGACGGTCATTGTGGAATGAGCCTTTAGAAAGTCTTCTAATTCAGAGCATGGCTTCATGTTCACTCTCTAAATAAGGGAAAACTAGGGATGATTTTAATTTGCACATAAGACATTAAGAAATGGTATTTTAGTTTAATGAGCAGTGAATCCTCTTAACTAGTTTTTTTTAGTCTACATTTAATTAGAAGCATCTCTTCATTATATAGATTGTATAAGTTCATTGTGTAAAATACAAATGAATAAAAACAGTACATAAAATTTTTTGTAATCACAGAGATAGCTACTATTCACCATTTAGTTTTAAAACTAATTTTTTTTAAGGGGCACCTGGCTGGCTCAGTCGGAAATGCATGTGACTCTTGATCTGGATCATGGGTTCAAGCCCCACATTGGGTATAGGAATTAAAATAAACTTGAAAGAAAAAATTTTTTTAATTGAGTGAATTTTTTACCTTTTTATATTTTTGATCATGAAGATTATAAACTATAAACATCTCAAGTCCTACTTGAGATGTAGGACTGTTTAGATAAAAAAATTTAAGAAGTTTGTTTTTCACCAGAAATAGAAACCAAATTGCCATTTAAAAAATTATACTTATGCCTAGAACAGTGTCTGGCACATAGTAGCCACTCAAAAATTATTTCTAGAATATACAGAAAACAGTTCAGTCCTCAGTATGGTCAAATCAAATCTCATAACAATTATCATAACCCTATCTTACATTTAATGTCTTAAAGTTTACGAAAGCCTTTTGTTTATCTCTAAATGATTCGTACTTCCATATGGTCATTTATGACTAATATGAAGTTTTATAAGTATGTTGATTGCTTTTCTGGACATAAACTTTTGAACTTTGAGGGGAAATTGACCACTTCTGAACTTTTCATTCAAGAAGTTATTTAAAATTTTTTAGACTGATGCTATCCAAGAGACTTAGGGCAAATGTTGTGCATAGTTTCACATAGATAAACATGTATTTAAAAAATAAGATTGAATTTTGGGGTCAATTTCCTGTTGATTGTACTCAATGAAACTTCCTCCTATAAATACTCTTTCAAATGCTATACTGAGAAGTTTGCAGAAAGTTGGAAGTCTTCAGGATGTTGTTCTTCTCAGACCATATTAGTCCACAAATATTTTAGATTTTTGTCTTTTCATATTTTTACTATGAAGAAATTTCTAGTTGCCTCCCCACCCTTACCAAACATTCATCTGACATTTATAATCTGCTGTACCAGATGCTTATATTGTGCCAAAGCTATATCTTCTTCCTTAGAGTTTCAAGTAAATGGAAGCAAATGTAGAAGTGTACAAGTTTACAGATTAAAGAAGAAATAACATGTTTATGGAACTAGTTTGAATGCCAGAGTTGTAAATTAAAGAATTACATAGCTTAGATGTACGAGTTAAGTAGCAAAACAAACATCTTAAACCTATCATTTGAATGATGTTTGAACTAAAAATGTGGCATTCTGGAGCTTTTTAAATTTGCAAATAATTGAAGAAGCTGAATAATTTGCGAATATAGTTCTTATTTATCCTCAAAGTAGTCCCTTACAATTTAGGATCACTTTAACATCAACTAGAAGTTACCTGCGTAATTAATATTCTCAAATGAAAAGATAAAACTAAAGAGGATCACCTTTTTTAAAGATTAAGTTTTAAACCTGCTTCTCCGAGCATAAATGTTTAAATTCTTTTTACTTTGTATGATAAAATTAATTACACCTATTTTCAACTCATTTGTTTTGTGACATACGTGCACAAATTAGCCACTTTTGGACTTAGATCATATACGATAAATGGCAGAAACAACTATTGCCCATTTTCATTGCCTTTATTGACATAATTTAAGGGTCAGTAGTAACATCATTTATTAGTCTATTTTGTAAAAAGTGTATCGGGCCTTTGGGTATCTTGCTGACACTGGTCCAAGATGTTCTTTCCTTTTAAAGATCTTTTCTTCCCATTGTCTCTAAATGTCTCTCCCTCTCTGTCTTGGTTTTAGACTAGTTCCATTATACTGACAGTTTCTAATATGTTGTTTTTTTATTCACTATTTGATATATTTGCTTTAATATATGTTCTTGTTTTAGCAGGTAAAAGAATCATAACTTGTTTTTTTTTTAGAAAAAAGCACTAATATTCTCTAATAACTATCTTTTAATGCATTTTGCATGTCACCTTTTTTCATTAACAACTGAGGTCTTTGAAGAAAAGAGGGCATACTACATGTTTAACAAGAGATTTTATGGGAGCCCAACTAAATATTAACAGATCTCTTTCCCTCACCTCCCTATCCCTCAAGAATGGTGAATCTTTTATCTTTGGCTGCATCTTTAAAAGCTGATGGTCACTCACAGTCTAACAAAACTAGCGTCACCAAACTTGGCAGTAGAAATAAACTTAATCTTACTGCAGCAACTTCCCCAATTTATTGTTTTTCCAGTTTAAGTTCACAACATTTTTTGGAAATATTTGATGCTGTTTCTAACTTAGGTAGGAAACAAACTCTTCAGTGTTTGAGAGTAGTGAATGAGTTTATAAATTGTCCGAGAGAGTAAAATTTCAGTACATTTGTCTTTTTCTGTGCATTTATCCAATATTAAAAACTGATTATAAAAACTAAAGGCTTAAATAGTTCAACCAAAGTTAGGAAATATAAAGTTAAGATAGCTTGGTTAGAACCCCTCTACTTCATATAAGTTCTTCTGATCTTACATGATGGCCAGCTTTCAAAATTTCTATAAGCTTAAAAATTGGTACTGGAACCAGAGATGATGTCTCTCTTATCTACATAGTTTCAGAGTTATATACTTATAATTGTCAATGCAAATTTTATTATTCTAAAACAGTATCATTTGAAAAGAAAACAAAAGCCTGTTTTAAAATTTCAGTTGTGATCCACAGATTTTTTTTTTCCACCTGTAGTGAAAGCATTAGCTTTGTGTTCTTTAAAGATAATTTATTCTCTGTTTAGAATAGAACATATCTGTTATTTCCTCATGATTGTTGTGGCATTGATCAGCCCACACATATACATACTTACAAATTGATCCCAATGGATGAGTAAAGATTCTCTAAGTGACATCTTGAACTTGGTAAGAAAAAGTCTGACAAAGATTCTTGCTGCACACTCATAATTTTATGTATTGCAGTTTTATGTGATTATGCTGTTATCCAAATGTAGACTTTTTTTTTTAAGTTGATGACTTCCATATAGTAGACCACTGATTTTTTAAATTGAAAAATGGAAATTGAAAAATGTACTTACTACTCACTATTAGGAAATTTAAAATACAAATCTCACCAAACCAGTATGTCTTAATCTTTTTCTCTGCTGCCAGATTTGGATAATCTCTGTTTCAGAAGTAAATAGAGAATACTAAACTAACTAGTTGCTCTGCATGGATACAGGTTCTGATTTCTTCTCTTCCTATGGATTCTTAGGCCATACAGTATGTCTCCCTGCATTTTCATGCACCCTTCCTTTTTCCCTGTCACTCCTGGTATGGATAACTCTTTAAAACTCTCACTCCCCTTCTCCTACTTTGCCCTTTACCCAACTTCTGTATGTGCTTATTGGTGTGAAACCCTGGGACATTTAGCCCATACAATAATAGCGCTCGACTTGTCCCCCTGTTCCTCCAGGAAAGGAAGTTCTTCAAAGGCTTCTTTGGAAAAGTAAGTTTGATGCCACATTCATGCTTGCTTTATAAGGAGTTACACCCCCAGTATAGCACTGACATTTGTTTCTTTATAATACAGGAATTGATTTGACTATATATGGAAATTAATTGGAAAGTTGCTATCTATGATATTAACTGTGTGTCTGTTTATACTAAAGTCCAGTAAAGAAAGCAAATAGGTTGAAAAAGTATTATTTCCACAAGGCTAGGTGTTTAATTTGATCTTGCAAAGCTGTTCATATTAGCATATTAGCTGGAAGTGGGAATATTTTTTAAGAAGTGGGTTTTACTTAGTGCTCAATATTGACAGAAATGGGAAGATATATTAATAAGTTCAAGTGGAAATTGAATGTACATCAAATTTTACATTCATTGCAAATGCTTTTTTTCAGTCTAAATTAAATTTTGAGTGAAGTGAGTGAAAGTACATATATTTATCTTTGGGGATGCTGTCATTTCTAGTCTGGGCTGCTAATCTAAAAAAAACTATCTTAATTAGTTGTCTACCAAATAATCTGTCATCATATGGGATATTCCTTCTGTACATGCTTTTCAAGTATTTGTTATTTAATGTTCCTATTTCCTTAGAATTAAGAATATATATATAAATAGGTAAACACATTTCTAACATTTTTGTCAGAATTTATCATTGTTTAAGTAAGTGCTAGGAAATAATTCAGATTTAACAGTATAAGAAAACACTATTGTCATTGGGTATAAGTTACTAAGAGTTAATGTGAATATAAAAATGCCATCATTTTTTGTTTTTCTGTTTTTTTTGTTTTCTTACTGGGTGGTTTTGATACTTTGAAATTTTGTTTTAAAGCTCAAATGGGGGCGCCTGGGTGGCTCAGTGGGTTAAGCCTCTGCCTTCGGCTCAGGTCATGGTCCCAGAATCCTGGGATCGAGCTCCACATCGGGCTCTCTGCTGAGCAGGAGGCCTGCTTCCCCCTCTCTCTCTGCCTGCCTCTCCGCCTACTTGTGATCTCTGTCTGTTAAATAAATAAAATAATTTTAAAAAAATAATAAAGATCAAATAGTTTCCATTTTATTCTCAAGTAAATATTTTAGTTGTGACTGGTTTTTATGTGTTTATATAGCCCACCTGATTTGTTTATGAATAAATTTGAAGAGACTTTAGATTGAGTAGCTTGATTCAGGTACTGCTGTCAATCTGAAATAGAAAGTCATATAATTTACCCACATGTCACAATAAAATTTCTAATAGACATTTGAGTTTGAGTTAAATTAACAGGTCCATATCTAGAAAGAATTAATCCTATAGACATTTGCATCATTACAGTTAACCCTGAATAGTGCCTGGGGTCAGGGCCTCCAACCCTCTCTGCAGTCAAAAAGTGCTGTATGATTTTTTTTACTCCCCAGGAACTTAACTCTAATAGCCTACTGTTGACCTTACCAATAATGTAAACAGTTGATCAACACATATTTTGTATGTTATATGTTTTACATACTGTATTTTTATCTAGAGAAAGGAAAATGTTATTAAGAAAATCTTAAGAAAAAAATAAATTTACAGTTCCATACTGTAGTTATTAAAAAAATAACATACATGTAGATTTGCACAGGGCAGTGTGTTTAAGGGTCAGTTGTATAAATACTCAATAGAATTGTTGAGGAAGTTTCTTTGGTAGCTATATATTCTTTCCCAAATAGAATTTCTTTTTTTTTTTTTAAAGATTTATTATTTATTTGACAGATCACAAGTAGGCAGAGAGGCAGGCAGAGAGAGAAGAGGAAGCAGGCTCCCCGCAGAGCAGAGAGCCCGATGTGGGGCTCAATCCCAGGACCCTGGGATCACAACCTGAGCCAAAGGCAGAGGCTTTAACCCACTGAGCCACCCAGGCGCCCCTCTTTTTTTTTTTTTTTTTTAAGATTTTTTTAAAAAATTTTTTATTTATTTGTCAGAGAGAGAGAGATCACAAATAGGCAGAGAGGCAGCCAAAGAGAGAGGGGGAAGCAGGCTCCCCACCAAGCAGAGAGCCCAGTAACGGGGCTCGATCCCAGGACCCTGAGATCATGACTTGAGCCAAAGGCAGAGGCTTAACCCACTGAGCCACCCAGGTGCCCCCCAAATAGAATTTCTCAAAGTGATTTCACATCACTAATTATTATACAGTTTAAAGTAGATTCCAAGTGATCAGTTTTTAACATCTCTACTTTAGTAAAAACAACCTTGTGTAGACCTCGTATAGAAGACTAGATTATAGAAAATATTGATATAATTTATAGAAAAAACATACCAAAAGAAGACTTATTAAGAAGTTATAATATGGTGTTAGGGAACAAAGGTAGCTCTCATTTTGAAATCAACCCCAAAGTGGCAATATTTATTACTATACAGAGTGGAGTCATGGTTCACCTACAGCATGGCCGAACTGGGTCACGCTGTGCTTCTTAGTTGTTTCACTGTATTTTGCAACATAAATTTATGTGGCCTAAGAAAGAAAATCAGGAATCCTCTCACTTAATCCTTAAAATAATGCTGAAATAATTATTCTCCCTGTTTTACAATGAGGAAACTAAAGTTTATGGAAGTGACCTGCCCAAGGTCACAGAGTAAGTTAAGAAGCTAAAATTTCGACCCAGATAATTGGACTCCAGAGCTCACATTCTTAATCACTGTGCTATATAATTACTCTGTTTTCATATTAGTTACAACCGAAGTTTAAAAGATTTAACCTTGGGACGCCTGGGTGGCTCAGTTGGTTAAGCGGCTGCCTTCGGCTCAGGTCATGATCCCAGCGTTCTGGGATCGAGTCCCACATCAGGCTCCTTGCTCGGCAGGGAGCCTGCTTCTCCCTCTGCCTCTGCCTGCCATTCTGTCTGCCTGTGCTTGCTCTCTCGCCCTCTCTCTCTGATAAATAAATAAAATCTAAAAAATAAAATAAAATAAAAAAATAAAAGATTTAACCTTGCTTGGGTGCCTGGCTGGTTCTGTCAGTGGAGTATGTGACTCTTGATCTTGGGTTATGGATTAAGCCCGTCACTGGGTATATAGAATACTTGGGGGAATAAAATGTTTTTTTTAAATAAAATAAAAGATTTAACCTTAGAAGATGTTAATAAATAACTTCCTATAAACTCATTTTACTTTCTTCTTTGAGGGTAATAATTCAATTTCGGATTTTATCTCTAGTCAACTTACTTCTTTATTAAGGTTTTAAAGAGTCTTTTTCAGTAGTTCAAACTAGCATTTTATTAATTTTCAGATATCTAAATCATACTACTGAGTTTTACTCTCATAAAAGATGCTAAGCGGATGAGCACGAGCATGGGGTGTCATATGGAGGTGTTGAGTCACTAAATTGTACACCTGAAACTAATATTACACTGTATGTTAACTAACTGGAATTTAAATAAAAACTTTTAAAAAGGTGTGCGGGGAGTGGCGCCTGGGTGGCTCAGTCGATTAAGCGTCTGCCTTTGGCTCAGGTCCGACTCGGTCCTGGAATCAGCGAGCCCTGTGTCAGTCTCCTTGCTTAGCAAGGGACTGCTTCTCCCTCTCCCCTGCCTGCTGCTCCCCCTGCTTGTGTGTGTGTGCGTTCTCTGTCACATAAATAACTAAAATCTTAAAAAAAGACCAAACTTTAAAGAAAGGGGGGAAATGATGCCTAACAATCTCATTATAACATCTATGAGCAAATGTGACTGTCAGAATTCTTTTGTTATTGGGAGGAGAATTATTTTTATGGCAGGTTTATTCTAACATAAATTTTCTTTTTAAAGATTTTATTTATCTGACAAAGATCACAAGTAGGCAGAGAAGCAGGCAGAAAGAGAGGAAGGGAAACAGGCTCCCTGCCAAGCAGAGAGCCCAATGTGGGGCTCGATCCCAAGTCCCTGGAATCACGACCCAAGCTGAAAGCAGAGGCTTTAACCCACTGAGCCACCCAGGCGCCCCCTAACATAAAATTTTTTTAAATTATAGTAACTCATTTTAAGAGTTTGGAAAACCAGCAGGAAAAGAGCATTACCCATAATCTTACCAGAAGTGTGCTTTTATTTTTTTTATTTTTTATTTTTTTATTTATTTGACAGAGATCACAAGTAGGCAGAGAAGCAGGCAGAGAGAAAGGAGGAAGCAGGTTCCCCGCCGAGCAGAGAGCCCGATGCGGGGCTCGATCCCAGGACCCTGAGATCATGACCCGAGCTGAAGGCAGAGGCTTTAACCCACTGAGCCACCCAGGCACCCAGAAATGTACTTTTAAATGAAAAACTTTTATTTATTTATTTTTAAAGCTTTTTAAAATGGAGCCTTTTAAATCTTTCAAGTTGCCATCGTTCAGTTCATTTCCACACTAAGCTACAGGAAATAGGCTGGTCAAAGAGACTTGGTTTGTCAAACTTGCCAGGCCAGTTGTGGTTTAACGAAAGCTGAAAATGAAGAATCTCATAGAACAGTATATGGTAGGAAGTTTTTGTTTTTTTTTTTAATTAAAATACAGTTGACGTGTATTAGTTTCAAAAGTACAAGATAGTGATTTTATAATTAATTACATTATGAGACATTCACTATTGATAAGTGTACTTACCATCTGTAACCATACAAAGTTACTACAATATGATTATAGAGAGTTTTTAACCAGTATAGTTTCCCATAAATTTTGAGACTTTCTTAGCCTTCCCCTCATGTATCGTTTAATGGTCCAGGATAAAAAGAACAACAGTTATCAAGAGGTGTTTCCATTAAACATATTTGTACAAAAGTAGGTAGATGGAAGGATTTTTAGCTCTGAATTTGAATTTATAAATCATGGCTAGGAGGACTGCTTCCTCACTTTCCTACGTTGTTTCCTGAACCCGACCAGCCGGTCACTTCTCTATTTCTGCGTCACCATTTAATGAGAGGAGTGTCTGCACAAGTGTTCACAATAGGGAACGGATAAACCCGAGTCTGTTACAGAACTGTTACTGTTTAACCCATTGTAAGCTTTTCCCATTAAAGCAGGGAAAAACCCTGAAAACCTGAAACAACTTTTTCCAAGCTAGCTCCGTTAAATTGCTCACCATTGTTAGGAGAGCCAAGAAGGTACTCAGCTTTTTAGGAAGTACTATATACAGGTTCATTAGTGCATTTGGCCATACCAAACAAATACTTGATTAACCAAGTAATTACACAGCACTTAACACTTGAAAAAGATGTTATAATTTTAATATATTTGAAAACTCCATGAGCTAAGTGATCTGTATTTACATTTTATGAGGAACTGATCGAATACAGAGATATGAAATGTTCTTAGGCTACCCTATTAGGTCTCTTTAAAGCCAACATACTGGAAAAATTCAATTCAGTCTACCTCCTGTGAGTCTTTCTCCTGTGTGTTTACAACTCCTACAAAACACTTCATTTGTGGTCTCCAAATATGTAGAGCTTTTTTTTTTTTTTTTTCCTGATACCAAGCAATTTTTTGTGACATCAGCTAGTTTTCCCATAATTTAACTCTGTTCTGACACTGTCTTCCTAGAGAGAGTCTGAGCCCATGGGTTAAAGGCTCAGTCCCATAAGACTGCTCTCACCCTACTTTAGATGCCAGTCACAAGTTATAGGTCCCCAGGTTACCTACAGCTTCTGTCCAATTTGGCTACAAATTGGAGGCCCCCACAACCTCTTCTTCAGGTTTAATTTGCTAGAGCAGTTCACAAAACTTAGGGAAATACTTATGTTTACTAGTTTATTTAAAATATGTGATAACAGAAACAGAACAGCCAGAGCAAGAGCTACATAGGGTGAGGTCTGGGAGGATTCCAAGCACAGGAGTTTCTGTCCCTGTGGAGAGGGAGTATGACACTCTCCTGGTACGATGTGTTTGCCAACTTGGAAGCTCTCTGAACCTTGTACTGTTGGGGTTTTATTGAGGCTTCCTCACATAGGCATGGCCAATTATAAATTCCATTTCTAGCCCCTCTCCCTCTCTGAAGGCTGGAGTATGAGGTGGGGCCAAAAAACCCAAGCCTTTAATCATGGCTTGTTCTGTTCTGATGACCAGTGCTTATCTAGGAGCCTACCCAGAGTGGTCTCATCCAACGAAAGATGTTCCTAGTGCTCTTATCACTTGGGAATTTACAAGGGTTTTAGGAGCTCTGTGTCAGGAATGGAGTCAAAGGCCAAATATTAGAACAAGGGAGGCTCACAGTGCTCTTCTCACTTGGGAAATTAGGAAATTATAAGGTTTTCAGAAGCTTTGTGCCCAGAACCAGGGGCAGAGACCAAGATATATTTCCCACTATCTCACAGCTGTTCACTTATATGTACACAGAGCTTTATGATATGCTTTGATCTACTTTGTAATCTTGCCACTCATAACCACTCAATGAATTAAACAGGAGAGTTCATGAAACTACATTTTACAAATGAATAAACAGGCTCTGAGAGGTCACCCAGTTAGTAGTAACAGGCAGCGTCTACCCCGAAACCAAGTTTTTCTGAAAGTTGGTGCCGTTTTTCACCTACTCCATATTGATGTTCTATCATTCAGAAGTACACCCGGTAGCTCAAGGACCTGAATGCTTCCCACAAACATGTTTTGTATGCCCTGAGCACAGTTTATAAATTTGAATTAGTTGCCAAAATTTCAAATACTAGGTCTGCGTTGGTGGTATAGTGGTGAGCATAGCTGCCTTCCAAAATTTCAAATACTGAAAGTTTTCACATAAAAGTAGAATATCTATCTTAAGAATTAGAAGACCTGGCAAAATGGAATGCTTTCTATGTGGCAACAGTGGCTTCCGCTGAGTAGCCACTGTACCCTTCAGTTGCCTGTTTGCCACAGTCCCTCCAACCCCCTGTTGTCCTTACCTCAGCCTGATTCACTCATTTTGTTACCTGCTCTTAATCCTGTAGGCATTTGAGTTTGTGAATCCTTCTCTGAGCTATTATGTCACGTAGAGGAGGGGGGCGCTTTAACTCTAAAAAAATCACTAAAAATATATCTGTCCTACCAGATCCTGTTAATGTACTGCCAAATATATTTTTCTCATGTTCTTACACTTTTTCAGTTGTCAAATGGCATAATTAGAGATGGTTATGTTTTACAGAATGCATGGTTGAAAAGTAATGTGTGGTTATAGTGTTTTTACCTAATTCTAAAGAGTAAACATTGTGTGATATTTAGGACTGCTCTTAAATACGCGTACTCACATCTACGTTCTGTTTTATATGTCCCAGATTTTCTTCTCTGTAACAAATCATACTTTGTGCTTACCTTCATTCTGGATCCTTTTCTTTAAAGTGAGGGAATGGGGCACCAGGATGGTTCAGTCACTTAAGCATCTGACTCTTGAACTCAGCTCAGATCTTGATCTCAGGGTTGTGAGCTTGAGCTCCACATTAGGCTCCTTGTTCAGCACAGAGTCCGCTTGAGATTCTCTCTCTCTTCCCCATACCCTCCCACTCATGAGCTCTCTTGGGCAATCTCTCAAATAAATAAATCTTTTAAAACCTGAAAAATAAAAAACAGTGGTTCTCAAGCTCAAGTGCTCAAGTCATAGTGTCTCAAACAAACTAGGGACTGTGCTAGGCTATCCAGATATAAGGAGGAGCAAGGCAATCTTCATTTTTTTTTTTAAAAACTCATTTACTGTCCCATTTTTAGATAACTGTTTGACACTTCCTCCTTTTTCCTTAAGTTTCCAGAATTTTTTTACTCTGTTCTCTCTTTTGGCTGACGACCTTGCTTCCTACTTCACTGAAAAAATAGAATCAATCAGAAGAAAACTCTTGCATGTGCTGCCACCACATCTGTCTATATCCATGCCCGTATGCTGTTTTCCCTCGTGTGCAAGGGATGAACTGTCTGTGCTCCCAGCCGAGGCCAACTCCTCCACTAGACTCTTCTTATTCCAGCTCCTCCTCACTCCAGCAATGCCCCGTACACACTTTTTCCATTTCAGTTTTTCTTTTTATGGTGAATCAAAACAGATCCTCTTTAAAAAAAAAAAAAAAAAAGTTTCTTGGTGCCTCAGTTTCTGCCCTCCCTTCCCTG
This sequence comes from Mustela nivalis, assembly GCF_964662115.1. Taxonomy (NCBI): domain Eukaryota; kingdom Metazoa; phylum Chordata; class Mammalia; order Carnivora; family Mustelidae; genus Mustela; species Mustela nivalis. Next base: position 14,385,202 of record NC_139025.1, on the reverse strand, counting down.
TTAAACCTATTTAATCAGGCATTCACCTGCACCACTCCACCAAAGCTATTCTTACTAAGTTTTCTTCTGTATCATTATTCTAGGGATCCTACTGCCTCCTTACCTGACCTGTTCACAGATTTGTCATAGTCCATTCCTCTCCTGCTATGAAACACTGTTCATTTGGAGTTCAGAGATCATGGTCTTGGTTTTCCCTCATACTGCTGCCTACTTCCCAGTCTGTGGACTCTTCTCTACCTACATGTCTCCCTTGATGATGTCATCCAGTGTCATGGATTTAAATCCCATCGCTATACTGATAACTGAAACTTCATCAGGCATCTTCTCTGACCTCCATTGTGGTATTTCCGTCACAGAAGCAGTATAGCATAGGTGTTAGGGGCTTAGACTCTAGGGAGTCAGGTGCTTGCATTTATTTAATCTTGGCTCAGCTACCTACTTTTCCCCACCTATTAAAAAAAGGATAATAGTTTAAAAAAAGGATAATACTAATACCAACTGCATGTGATTATTGTGAATATTAAATAAGTAAATATAAGCAAAGTGTGCAAAGTAGCCTGTCATAGCGGCTCAGTGTTAGGTATTGTTATCGTCGTCATCATTAAACACTTTACATCGGGCAACTCACACTCACATGTCAAAAAACAAATTCCTAATCTGTCCCTTCCAAACTACTCTCCCCAGTCTTCCCCATCTCAGTATAGAGCAACTCTGTACCTGTGCTCTAGCTGAAAATCCTGGATCTAATTTTGACTCCTTTGTGTTATACCCTGTATCCAAATCCCATCAATAGCTCCTGTCTCACTGCTGCCACACTGTTGCCCTGGTCCAAGCCAGCTTCTCCTCTCATCTGAGTCATTGCAGTGGTGTTCTACTTCCCCTGCTTTCATTGTTGTCCCCCTACCATCTGTTCTCAAGATATCAGCCCGAGTGATCTTTTTAAGACAGAGGGCTGATTATATTGCTCCACTGCCCCAGATCCTCCATTAGCTTCCTGCCCTACTCAGAATAAAAGCCAGAGCCGTTGCACATGAATTCCCTCTGTCTCTTTTCCTAGCTTCTGCTCTCACTTCGTCAGTTGCAGCCACACTAGCCTCCTTGCTATTCCTTGAGCACACTAAGTATGCTTCTGCTCTTTGCACTTGCTGTAACCAGTAGTCTGGAGCACACGTCATCCAGTTACATGCCCAGCTCACTTCATCTCTTTCCATTCTTTGTTCAAAAGCCCCATTCTCAGTGGGGCATTCACTGAGAATGAAACATTCACTGAGAACCCTATTTTAAATTCCAAATACCACCTTCCTCCATATATACACACTCAGTATTCCTCTTCTCTGCCTATTTTTCTTTGATAGGGCTTATCAATATTTGTCATACCATACAGTTTACTTACTCATCTCTTTCTTTACTGAAACATAGGCTCTCTTAAGATTGAAATCTTCAAAACAAACAAACAAATACATATATTTTTAAAAAATTGAAATCTTCACCTGTTTTCACTGCTGAATCTTCAGTGCCTAAAATGATATGAGTTCCATAGTAGCTACTCCAAAATATTTGGGTTAGGGAATCAACAAATGAATGAATGACAGATGCACTGCTTTCAAGTTCACCCGGTAGTGGGAGGAACCAGACAGGTAAAGAAATGCTTATCAAATCATGTGACAAGAACAGGTATTACCGAAGCAGCGAAGAATGAATGTGAGAGGTTATGATGAAGGCTTCTAGGAGGAGGTAACACCTAAGGCTGAGACACAAAGCAGTGACTTCTAGTTAAACTAAATTAGAGGAGACCTGCATTTTAGGCAGAAGGAACAGCATTCACAGGACCACTGGGATGAAAGAAAAATATGCGCCTACTCATTCATTCATTCAGACTAGGGATACATAGAAAAAAATCAGAAGATATGACCTCTAACTTTTGGGTATGATTGACCAAGAGGTTCGGGGAACCCTTCATTGTGAGGAGGGGTATGACAAATTTGGTTGTGGACAGGTTGAACTTGAGAAACCTGTGGAATTTTCATGTCTACTATTATGTAAATTTGAAATACGAACTTTATATTAGAATAATCCCTGGGTTCCCCTCTCCCCTCAATTAAAAGTGATGCAGCAAACTGGAAGAGCTGGATTACCTCCAGAAATCATTCCTTTGCTGTTTGCTTCATCTTTCATGCCATTTGCTACCATCCTTATTTTCTTCCTGAAAGCCTTTCAAGTCTCCTCTTACTTAGAGTGCAGGAAATATAGTGTATCTTAGTGTCCCAGATTAAAGGGTTACTGTAGTGTTAACGAAGCAGCCGCTAGAGATAATGCCAGTTTCAAATACTGGCGAATTTGTGTTTCTTTCCCTTTGCTGCTTTGTTCTTTAGGGAGTATTCACTGTATCTGGGAATTATAAAACAAAATTTGTTCCTTACACGATTCTGCTCAGAAATTCAAATATCAACTGATAGACTTTAAGGTCCTGTTGAGATTAAAAAAGAAAGGAAGGCAAATTTCCTGTGAAAGAAAAGAAGCTTCTTGTTCATTTATTATGGGGCACACCGTCTCATGTTGCCTGTTAGTGTGTTGTTATCTCTTTACTCTGTAGTGACTGGGTTATCTCTGTGTGTGGGTGTGACAGAAAGACCAGTGATTCTTTACATATTGGGTACACTTGAAAATCATTTTGGTTTGTACAGAAAGAACTTTGCACCATAGAATGGCAGATCACTATTGCTCAGAAAGAGCAACTTGCTCGCCTCTCCTGCCCATATTGGTCTGTTTGCTGCAGTTGCTTCTTAACATTTCAGAGTTATGCCATTCTATGCTTCCCATGTGTCTTTATAGCATTTCTTGCTTAGGTTTAAGCATTAGAACAGCTGCTTAACCTTTTGCTCTTATCTATCTTATGCCCAGCAGAATTATCTTGCCCTCAAATATCACTTCTATTTATGTTAATTGCACATTCGTATCTCATTGGTGATCTTGGGACTTACAGAACTTTGGAGTTGATCTAGTTGTGGTTTATTTATTTTTTTTATTTATTTTCATAAATTAAAGGAGGGGAGGAGGAGGGGCAAAGGGAGGGAGAGAGAGAAAGAAGCCTAAGCAGACTCCATGCCCAGCACAGAGCTGAGGCAGGGCTCCATCTCACAACCCTGAGATGATGACCTGAGCTGAAATCAAGGAGGCACCTAACCAACTGAGCCACCCAGGAGCCCCCTGAGTTGCAGTTTAAAACATTAGATAGCATATAAGCACATTTGTTTAAAAAAAGGAGGAGGAGAGGAGAAGGGTAAGGAGGAAGAAAAAAACAAGAGACGGAAAGAAGAAGGACCGAGGGAAGGAAGAAAAAGAATAATTCAGGGGCATAATTCCAAATGGGTCTGTTGTTTCAATATAATAAATTGTCTTTCCAAAAAAATTTAATTAATATTCACTTTCCAGGGATTTGAAGATTTACGTCTGAGATTGGCAAACTATGGCCCACTGTTTTTGTAACTAAAGCTTTACTGGAACAAAGCTATTTCCATTTGTTTATATATTGTCTGTCTGCTTTTGTGCTACAATGGCAGAGTTGAGTAGTTGTAACATAGACTTATAACTTGCAAATGTTTGACATCTGGTCCCTCATAGAAAAAGCTCTTCCAATTTCTGATTTAAGCAGGATCTACTTTAACAAACAAAAACAAAACTCTGGGGATAGGTAGGTAGATTAGATTCTTTATTGTAATTAATTATTTCAATTGCCTTTTATTGTGAATACCTTTTATACTTAAGGGAAAGTGATCTTTCAGTGTACTGAGCTAAAGTTACTGTTCCTGTGTCATTTTTGCAACCATTTTGTGTTCTTCACTGGTGTGTTCATTTGAAGATTAGCTGTGCATTTCTGTTACTTGCAAGTACAAATTTACTAATTCAGCAATTTGTAATAGATCCACTACCTGCTATCATTTTCTCCAGAGTCAGAGCCTGATTGAATTCTATATTGGTTTTTGTCTGCCCAAAATAAAAGATGTTTATGGAAGATGTTAATTTTAAAATTCTAAGTTGGATATATAGAAAGTTGAGTGGTTACTAGCTCAGTTATATTGGACATTTATCCTCTTTCACTCATAGATTAGCCTGATCCTTTTCAGATTCTACCAGTTTAAATTCGAAGTTACTGAAGTTATGTCCATGTTAAATCTGTCTTCTTTCCTTGAAGAATAAGTGGTTTCCTTTTTGTAAAACTGTGTTTTTCATAATTAACTAGGACTAGTGTGAATTCTACCTATAACCGAAAAATTACTTTCTTTTTTAAAAGATTTTATTTATTTATTTTACAGTGAGAGAGATCACAAGTAGGCAGAGGCAGGTAGAGATGGGGGGGAAGCAGGCTTCTTGCTGAGCAGAGAGCCCGCTGAGGGGCTCGATCCAAGGACCCTGAGATCATGACCTGAGCAGAAGGCAGAGGCTTAACCTACTGAGCCACCCACACACCCCAACCATGAAATTACTTCTAAAATACAAAGTGTTAGCGCAGCCATTAAGCGTCTGCCTTTGGCTCAGGGGAGGATCCCAGGGTCCTGGGATCGAGCCCCCCATTGGGCTCCCTGCTCAGCGGGAAACCTGCTTCTCTCTCTCACAATCCCCTTGGATGTGTTCCCTCTCTTGCTGTCTCTCTGTCAAATAAATCTTTTTTTTTTTTTTAAGTGTTGGAACAAGTGATGAAATAATTCTTCACGTCTCACATCTACATTACCCTAGCTACTACATTTCATTAGTTTCTGAAGTATTATGTAGTCTTTTTTTGTAAAGAGGTATTTGTGTCACTAATATGTACCTAAATCCTATATTTCATACTTACTCTGGGTTAGCTTTATATTTCAGTCTTTTTGTTAGCTTCAACTTATTTCCTAAGATATGGGCTTAAATAGACAGTTTTAAGGTAAACAAAGGCAAAAACTTTGATCTTCTATGACTTCTCATTTTCTGAAAAGTGTTTAAGAACCTCAGTTGATGTGATTGGAATGAAAAACTGTAAAGGGCACAAACAGGAAGGGGCATTGCTACTGTAGAATTTGTATGATGAAGTCTGAATTGAATTTAATTGCAGGTATCTTTGAGTGTTAATATCTCAATACCTGTTGGAAGTAACTGTATTGTGGCCAACTATTGTGACATCTAAGAATCAGCCCCCAAAGTGGGAACAAAAGCAAGAAGAATTCACATTATCTGTTTTCTTCCCCCAGTTAGAAAATCAAAGGCCATGAAATATGACAAATACAATGCCTCAGTGGTACATTAGTACAACACCATAAAATTTATTATGTAGATATACCTCAAAAAGCAAAGATGTTTTCATAACTATATAATTGGACCAAGAAGATGTCTGTTTGGCTATATATGGTAAGGAGACTGAATGAGGAACACTTCCATTCAGAAATGACCTTTGAAGTGCACTTGGCTGGCTCAGTCAGGTGAGCCTGCAACTCTTGATCTTGGGGTCATGAGTCGAGCCCCACATTAGATGTAGACATTACTTAAATAAAAGCTTTTAAAATGAATCAATAATCAAATAACTCCCCCCCCCCCCAATTTTTATTCTCCCAATCTGGAATTAGTTCTTTCCATTCCCTCAGATGCTGAACTCTGCAGGCAGCAATTGCACAATGAATAGATTGATGAAGTTGCAAATTTCAGTTCCTTACCAGGATTTTCAGTGCTATTTGGCAGTCTTCTGTGTCACTGATCAACTGTCCTGTATCCCCTACAATAGATATTTGGCAAATATATTCCTTCAAGAAATATTTCTTAAACTTCTGTGCTGTGCAGGCATTGTTCTAAGCTCCGAGGATCCATCCATCAGTGAACAATAAAGGTGGAAAACCCGGCCATCATGGAGGTTCCCTTGTAGCAAAATACTCAGTGCTGCGTAGGAGTTGGTTAAATATGGGCAGTTGCTCTTGGCAGTGGGGTAACTACGGCCCCAATTTGTCTGAAACAGTATAACACCTGTTTCTGGGTTTTAATAGTACCCCCTTTCACTTCCAGAGGGTCCAGTTTGGACAGGACATTATATGACACCCCGGTTCTAAACCTTTTACTTGTACCAACTTCTTTTATTCTCATAATAATCCCATGAGGTATGTGAAATTAACATCATTACATAGGTGTTGAAATTGAAGCTTAGAGAAGTAATGTGCCGTGGTCATACTAATAAGTGGCTGAACCAGAATTCAAACCGAGACAACAGTCTGGTTCCAGAATTGATGCTCTGAGTTACTATGCTCTGCTGCCTCTATACTGCTCTCATACGTGTCGACCATCTCACTGTGCCTGTCGACCGTCCTCTCCCCAGCAAGGTAAAGCAGGTAATCTCTCCTTTGCAGATGAATTTATGTCTCCAGAGTGAACTTCCTCAACTTCCACTCCTGTACAAATCTGTGTCATTTTACTCAGCATCACTCTCTATCACTCCGTTTCACAGAAGGGACGTCCCTCTTCCTGTCTGAAGCGTGGATTCTAGCCCCATCCCGTCCCGTCCCGCCTCCTAGAGGACTTGCTCCTTCTCAGACCTGCAGTCTCCCTTCTCTACTGGCTTTTCTCACTCATCCTGTAAGCATGAGCTGTTCTTACTCAAAGTGTGTCTTTCAAGAAGCTTCACTTTGTTGGGAGAAGTTTTTAAAAGTTTTTTAAAGTTACTATTGATGATAAATGGCTACCAGTTCCTTATTGCCCTCTTTCAATTTCAAGTACTGAATGTATCTCTGATCCTTTTACCAGTCCTACAGATACTTTACAGATGAAGCAATGGAAGCCCAGAGGGCCCCACAACTTGCTTAGCTTATGAACAGTGGCACCGAATTCAGACTGCTTATCTTACACCAAAGCCCATTCTGTCTCTAGTATATCATGCTAGTTTATCATAATTCTTAAAGATCTCCCTTGATCCTCTGACTGTCTCCCATTGCCCTATGGCTCTCCTTTTTGTAGAAAAACTTATTTTTTATCGTAGTTTTTTTCACTTAGTGACTTATTTAATAAATAGTCCACCTTTCAATATTCGCTCTTAACACTTCCATAGGTTTGGAAGAAAGCAAATTCATGCCCGTGAAGTAGTAGTGAGTCTCAAAGTGATAACCTGAGACTTGTCGGTAGCTTCTCCTATCTTCATTGTCCTTGAGGAGGTAATGGGACAATATGAGCCTTTTGATTCTTAAAGTTCCTGAAATGACCTGCATATTCTTTAATATTCAACTGTACTAAATAGGTTTTTTGAAGGAGTGTGTGAAGAAGTTACCGCCGCGCCTCATCTTGAACAGTACTTCCTATGTCATTTTCATTTTCAACACCAGTAGGATATGGTGCTCTTCCTAAAAGAAACTGATGCCATTTGAGAATATACTCTTTTGATGCCCAGTGAAGAGTCTCAAGAGAAACCACCTCTGGTGGTGGAATCGGGTCAGTCTGGGTCTGGAAACACTTCTCTCTTGCTTCTATATCCTTTAAAAGACTAAGGTACCTTTTAATCTAGTCTCAGATGTTTGCATCTGAGATGCCTTTTCCTTGTTTTCATCTACAGATTTATTCTCCATTTGTCAAAGTAATAATCTTTATGATACTGTTTCTTCATGTCTTTTTGAAAGGAGAATTTCTGAACCAAATAAGGAAGTCATCTTCAGTCAAAGCTGCCTTAAAAGCTTTCTTGACTCAGGACCCTGGACCATTACAGATAAAGATCAAGGGAAATGTGGCACACCTGGCTGGCTCTGTCGGTGGAGGATGCAACTCTTGATCTCGGGGTTGTGGGTTTTGAGCCCCACGTTGGGTATAGAGATTACTTAAAAATAAAATCTTAAAAGAAAATCAAGTGAAGTGCTTTGAAGGCTCAGAGTCTGAAGGCAAATCATCTGGTTGGGTGCAAAAGCCAAAGGTGACTGTCCGAGCCCCACTTGGACCTGTTCTGTAAAGGTACCCACTACTATGTGGCTGCTGGGTCCCAGCACCTTTTTATAACTTTTTTTTTCAACTTTTAAATTATGTTTCGTTGAAGTATAGCTGACACACAGTGTTAATGAGTTTCAGGTATGCATCACAGAAGTTCAGCGAATCTCTACGTTAAGCTGCGCTCACCACAGGCACAGCTACAGTCTGTTACTGCGCTGTTACAGTACCACTGACTGTATTCCCTGCGCTGCACCTTTTATCCTGTGACTCATTCCATAACCAAAGCCTGTATCTCCCACTTCTGTTTACCCGTTTTGTCCAGGCCCTCCTCCTCTTCCCCTCTGTTGATCATCATTTGTTTTCTGTATTTATGGATCTGTTTCTGCCATTTGTTTTGTTTTTGAAATTCCACATACAAGGAAATCATATAGTATTTGTCTTTATCTGACTTATTTCACTTAGCAGAATACCCTGTAGGTCTATCCATGTTGTCACAAATAACAAGACCTTGTTGTTTTTTGTGGCAAAGTAACATTCCATTGTGTGTGTGTATCTTACCTCTTCTTTATCCATTCATCTATTGATGGACACGGGCTGCTTCCATGTCATGGCTATTACATATAATGCTGTAATAAACATGGGGGTGCATGTATCTTTTCAAATTAGTGTTTTCATTTTCTTTGGGTAAATACCCTGTATGGAATTGCTGGATCTTACGATAGTTCTATTCTTAATTTTTTTAAATTAATTTATTTATTTATTTTACAGACAGAGGTCACTAGCAGGCAGAGAGGCAGGCAGAGGGGTGGGAGGGAAGCAGGCTCCCTGCCGAGCAGAGAACCCGATGAAGGGCTCGATCCCAGGACCCTGGGATCATGACCTGAGCCAAACACAGGCTTTAACCCACTGAGCCACTCAGGCAGCCCTATTCTTAATTTTTTGAGGAACTGCTGTGCTACTTTTCACAGTGGCTGCACCAGTTTACATTCCCACCAACAGAGCATGAGCGTTCCTTTTTCTCTACCTCCTCTGCAACACTTGTTACTTTTTGTCTTTTTGATTCTAGCCATTTTGACAGGTCTAAGGTGATATCTCATTGTGGTTTTGATTTGCATCTCCCTGATAATTAGTGATGTGGATCATCTTTTTATGTCTTTTGGCCATCTGTACGTCTTCTTTAGAAAAGTGTCTTTTCAAGTCCTCAGCTCATTTCTAATCAGATTATTTGTTTTTTTTCGCGTTGAGTTGTATAAATTCTTTTCATGTATTTTGGATATTAACCCCTTATCAGATATATCATTTGCACATATCTTCTCCCATTCAGTAGGTTGCCCTTTCATTATGTTGATGGTTTCTTTTGCTGCCCAAAAGCTTAGGAAAGCTTTTTTAAAGAGAGTAATATTTACAGACACTTTTTGCCTTTTAGTTTTCAACTTATCCTAGTCTGACTTACACTTCTGTATTAGTCTGGATCTCCAGAGAAACAGAACCACCGTTTCTCTCTTTGTGCGCGTGCGTGTGTGTGTGTGTGTGTATACACATACACACATATGTATATGTATACATTTAGGTATCTGTCTATACATATAGAGAGAGGGAGGGACTTAAGAATTGGCTCATGCAATTATTGGGGCTGGCAAGTCTGAAATCTGTAGGGCCAGCCAGCAGTCTAGAAGCTCAGGCAAAATTTCTATGTCAGAGACTTGAGGCAGAATTTCTTCTTAGGAAAACCTGCTTTTAACCCTTAAAGTCTTCAACAGATTGGACAAAGCGCATCTATGATATCAAGGGTAATCTCTTTGATCTAAAGCCAACTGATTGTAAATGTTAATCACATCTACAAAATATATTCAAAGCAACAGCTGGACTGCTGTTTGACAAAAATAAGCAAAAGCCTGTGCAATCATAGCCTAGCCAATTTGACACATAAAATTAACCATTACAAGCTTTATCACTCTACCACATCTTCATTGTTAAATCCAGTGGGCACATTGTACATCTTTTCTTGCTTGATCGCTTTGAAACATTTGACATTTTGGACCCCCACTATTTCTTGAAACCCTTCTCCCTTAGTTTCAATAACCCTAGTCTCTCCATTATCCTGTCTTTCTGATTTTTCCTTTTCTAATATTTCAAAGACTCATCTTCTTTGTTATTTGTTGATAATCTCTCCTGTCCTTGGTCTTCTTACTACTCCCATGATTGGTGTTTCCGAAAACTAAAATTCCATCTGAGAATTCTCTGCTGAACTTCGGATCTATGTATCCAATTACTTGTTACACATCTCTGCCTGGATATTGCATAGGCATTCCAGACTTTGCTTATCTAAAACCGAACTCTTATTCATCCCCCTCAAACCTACTTTTGCATTTCTTCTGTTCTCTTAGTTGTAGTGCTTTCTTTACCTAATTACCCAAGCCAGGAATCGGAGAGGCATTTTCTGACTTCTCCCTTGTGTTTTCCATTTAAAACTCTCTCATATCTATCCTTTTCTCAATGAAGAGAGCTTAACCCTCATTTTCTATCATCTCAAACCATATTGTGGTCGTTCTGCCTCCTGTCAGTCTTTTTCCAGTCCATCTACACTGCTGCCACAGTGATATGCATTTAAAAATTCGTTTAGTAGCTCCTAATTGCCAAAAAAAATTAGAATTCTTCAGTAAGCATACATAGCCTCCGTGACTAGCCTTTCCTACTCTTTATCTCCCACTGCTCCTTATTCACCCATCCTACTCTCGAGTCATACTGAAGTATTATGGGGTGCAGATTTGCCACGTTGCTTGCTTCCGTGTCCTATGCTGCTGCTGCTGCTGCTGCCTATCATATCCTCTACCTGTCACTTCCCTACCCCCCCCACTCCTACCTTGTGCATCTAGAAAAATTATTTCAGTACTTACTTTGATCTTCTCCTTTGAATAACCTTCCTGATTCCACAGTTAGATTTGACCATGCCTCCTTTCTGACATCATACATTGTTTGCAGCTCTACCATAACACTTACTACTGTATTATTTATTTTTTGTTTATGAAAGTGTTGCCTTTCAGTGGACAGTTTTCACTGCTTGGCATGTAATAGGCTCTTATCAAATGCCTGGTGATGGTGGAGATGATGAGCCTGGAGGGGAGTACACAGTTCATTTAAACAAATATGGAGGAATGCTGGGCTTGGACACATGCAGAGGAAAGTGGTAGATACTTCTTTATCCCCTTCTGTCCCTTCTACAGGCTGCTGCTGCAGTTTTACTACCAGATTCCTTTTGATTTATATTTTTTATAATCTGATACCTATTCTTAGCCTTTATTTTGCTTTCATTTTATTTTGCTTGTATCCTTAAAGCAGTTGAAGAGACAGGAAGCTGTTAAATTACTATTACGAAGTCCCACTCTCCCATTTTCATTCCATCACAGGAGAAAGCGTACATCTTACTCTCACATGATTCTTGCGTGCCAAAAGAAGTTTTTTCTCAGCCAGTAAGAATTCATGTAATAATATTAATATTTTTTAAAGTTTTTTAATCCTTCTATGTCCCCAAAATGTCTCCATGCATTTAATATCAAATTAAAAAGTAAATGAGTTCTGTGTTAATCCTGATGGAAGAAATAATGGTCTTTAAAGATTGTTAAAGGAATAATGAAGACTTCTTGGGTGTTTAACATGAAAATTTCAGATGACCGCGGGTTCTGCTGTATACATTATGAGTCAAAGGATAGGTCAGCATCTCAGTTTAGACCTGTGTATTACTTTTTACAGTAAATACGTTTGTAGAAGCTACTTGTGGTGTAACTCCTTATGTATTTAATATTTATCTGACTCTTGGTTTTCTTGGTTGACTTTTTAAAGGGGTGAAGAATCTACTTATGAATTCTTTGCCCTTTATGGAATGTGATATCTTGGTTTTGAGTCCACCTGTCTTTCCCCTTTACTTAATTTTATCTTATTGTTTTGCTTTGTGTTTCTAAAATAATGGCTTTGGCTTGTTTTTTCCTGAATGTTTCTGCAGTTTGGTTTGAGTATCTGGCTTTGGGCACCCCTCCTGAACTTGGACTCCATCTGTACTTGTGACTTTTGGAAGGCAGAAGTCAATGTTTTCTATGGAAGATGACCTTTTTTTTTTAATGTTACGTATGTTTGTGTCCCCCCCCCCCCTTCCTTTTTGCTTTCTCTTTAAAAGACTGGAAAGAAAGCAGTTAAGGCAGTCCTGTGGGTATCAGCAGATGGACTGAGAGTTGTGGATGAGAAAACTAAGGTAAACATTTTATAAGTGTGAATGTTACTGTCCATTTTTTTTAATCCCTAATGATCAAATATAATGCTGTTAAGCTGCTATAGTCACTCTGTATCCTTCCACTTTGTCCAGAGTCTTTGGAGATACTAGTGTTCAGAAAACAAATTCAGTTATTCATTTAACCTTATGAAAAACAGAATTCTCACAACATTTTGCTCTACGTAACAGCATGTTTAGGGTAGTAAACATTTGCATTTAATGTTAGGATTTTGTTCTTATACATTTGAAGAAAATGTTTACTCCCACAAATTTGATGTAAAATATAATGGACCTTTTACCAAAGTTTTAAAAAAAGACCACATCTGAAATTTCTTCTTGTTCCTTAATAGAGGGAACTATATTCTTAGAAAGTGATATTTGAAATGATTAACCTACTGTTTAACTTAAAAAAGCCAATTTAAGCAAAATCTTAAGGACTAGTAAATGGCTCATTTGGTTAACACTTACTTAGAATCTACACAATATCTTATATCAGAGATGGCATTTTGCATTTGAAAGAAAGTGATCTTACATGCCTGAAGAAGAACAGAGACATAGACTCTAACATTAGAGAACATTAAGTCTTATATAAGCACATTTAATCATTAATTTAAATTTCCTAAGAGACCTAAAGTCTGGAGAAATTTTAACAAGAAGGCAGTTTTTCAAAAAACTTCACATGTCACTGAAAGGGAGACAGTCTGGCAGCTAAAGTGCAGTTTTGATGGATAACTTACCTGATACATTTTAGGTATAACTATTAATACAGTTGCAGTAGTTCTTTTGCCCTTCATCTGAGCCCCCCCCCTTTTTAAGTTCAGAAGAAGTGATAGTCTTAAATGTACATTATCACTATTATTAGAAACCATGATCATCTTAATTAGCGTATTGTTAAGAACTTGTATAGTTTTCTTTAGTGTTTTGGATGAAAGGTGTTGTACATGGAGGCAGTTTTTGTTTTATACCAGTTCATAGGTGATATTGCCCCCTGGTGGCTACGTATAGCACTGGCATTAATTAGTTTGGTTCTTTCCACTTTAGTGATAATAGTAATTGGTGGCTTTTCACCCTTGGACCCATCATGAATGGAAAAGAAGTTTTGCAGTGTGTACAATCTATAAAGGGCTCATATTTAGAATATATAAAGAACTCGTACATGTCAATAAGAAAAATGACAGACAATCCAAAAGACTTGAAGAATTACATTGCTAAAGAGGAAATTCATAATAATCAAGGTTATGAAAAATAAAACCATAATGAGCCACCAGAGTTGCAGAATTTTTAAAAATTGGCTGGCAAGTTTGTGGGGCAACATAAATGCTCATAGTGATGCTTTATAAAAGCCATTTTAAAAAAAATCATTTGTTTTAGCATTTGTAGCCCCACCTCAGCATCTAGGCATTCTGGGCTATGGGAGTATCACAAAGAAGAGCCTCAAGATTTTAAAAAACATTTTGTGTAATGTTTATACTGTGTAGATACAATGCCATTCAGCAAGTATACAAAGTCATACTCAAAATCAAATGATCACTAAGTTAATATAAACTATATGGGAATTGGATGGAGTTTATTGATTTACATATATTATCAAATTGAACATACAATGTACGTGATAAAACTAAAATCAGCAAGCATCTGTTTTAGAACATAAAGATGAAGTGATAAAGGCATCTGGGCAGAGTGCCTCTTAGGATCTCTTCTTCATCAAATTCTTAGTATTCAGACTGCTGGCCTCAGAGCACTATTTCATAGTTTTGATACTTTAGTTTTAGAGACTCTGCATTGTGAAATGAGCATCCGTGTTTATTCTGAGAACCTTGAATAACCTGGTAAATCCTCTGTTTCTTTGTGTTTCCCTTTTTCCAGGACCTCATAGTTGACCAGACAATAGAAAAAGTTTCTTTCTGTGCCCCAGATAGGAACTTTGATAGAGCATTCTCTTACATATGCCGTGACGGCACCACTCGGCGCTGGATCTGTCATTGCTTCATGGCTGTCAAGGACACGGTGAGTCCAGCAGTGTAGACTTCATCATGACTAGCCTCAGCTAGCCAAACTCACTCTGGGATGGCTCAGCTAAGCAATTCCCACTACGTTTTTTTATAAGTACTTGCTCTTACAGCACTTGGAAGTGCCTAAACCTGCCTGTTTTCATTCAGCTCACAGAGCAAGATGATTAGCTGAGAGCCAAGGTCATTAAAGGAAAGTAGAAGTGCTTCGGTGATGGTGGCTGCTAAACTTTACTTGAAATTTTTAATTATTAGAACTGGGGTGATGGGTATTAAGGAGGGCATGTGTTGTGATGAGCACTGGGTGTTATACGCAACTAATGAATTGTTGAACGCTACATCGAAAACTAATGATGTACTATATTCTGGCTAACAATAAAAAAAAAGAACTATTTTCAAGATTCTTACATGTTTTTGTTTGCTAATACATCTAGGTAGAAGATATTGGCATTAGGGATGCCTAGGTGGCTCAGTCGGTTGGACATCTGCCTTTGGCTCAGGTCATGATCCCAGAATCCTGAGATTGAGCCCCGCTTTGGGCCTCCTGCTCAGTAGGAAGTCTGCTTCTCCCTCTGTCCCTCGCCCCATTCTCTCTCCTCACTTTCTCTGTCTCTCAAATTTTTTTTAATAGTTTGATTTACTTTTGTCAGAGAGAGACAGCACAAGCAGGGGGAGCTGCAGGCAGAGGGAGAAGCAGACTCCCCACTGAGCAAGAAGCCTGATGCCAGATTCGATCCCAGGATTCCAGGATCATGGCCTGAGCTGAAGCAGACACTTAACTGACTGAGCCACCCAGGCATCTCTCGAAAAATTTTTTAAAATCTAACAAAACAAAAACAAACAAGACATTGGCATTAAGGTGCTTATAAATTTGTTCGAAGAGGGATTCTACTACAAATGAATGAACTGAGTTGAGATATATTTTCAGTTAATTAAAAAATAGAAATACTTGGGTGCCTAGCTGGCTCAGTTTGCAGCATATGTGACTCTTGATCTCAGGGTCATGAGTTCAAGCCCCATGTTGGGTAGAGATTATTTAAAAAAAAAAAAAAGGATATACTGAAATTACGGTGTGGCGAACTTTGCAGAAATTGTTGCATAGTAGAAACTTTTAGTTTTGATTAAAAATAGGGGGAAATTGAGGGTGCCTAGGTGGCTCAGTTGGTTAAGCATCTGCTTTCGCCTCAGGTCATAATAGCCCATCATCGGGCTCCCTGTTCAGTGGAGAGTCTGCTTCTCTCTCTCTCTCCCTCTGTTGCCCTCCCTCTCAAATAAATAAAGTCTTCTTAAAAAAAGAATAATTAGGGGTGCCTGGGTGGTTTAGATGGTTAAGCATCTGCCTTCGGCTCAGGTCATGATCCGAAGGTCCTGGGATCAAGCCCCGCATTGGTTTCCCTACTCAGTAGGGAGCCTGCTTCTCCCTCTCCTGCTGCTGCTGCCCCTGCTTGTGCCCTCTCATTCTCTCTGTCAAATAAATAAAATCTTAAAAAAAAAAAAAAGAATTAACCTGTCATCTTTCACATAAAGTACCCAAAAGTCTGACAAAAGACAAATCTCTTAGATAATGATGATTTAACTAGAGTAGAGCATTGAGTTTATCATTGTAATTACTGAGTTTTTTAAAGTCCAGACAGAATAAGGCAGTATAGCCATTCCTGAAGCATACAGCTCAGTAAATCCTTTCCAGGGTTTATCTGAAAGGAAAGCAGTGGCCATACTGTAAAATTCACCGAAATGTTTTTCTTTTATTTATTTATTTATTTGACAGAGAGAGAGATCACAAACAGGCAAGGGGCGGGGGCAGGGAAGCAGGCTCCCTGCTGAGCAGAGAGCCCAATGCACCCCTCCAAAATGTTTTTCAAAGCTCTTGGAGAGGGCCACCTGATTGACTCAGTTGATTAAGCATCTGATATTCAGCTCAAGTCATGATCTCAGGGTCCTGTGTTGGAGCCCTGCATCAGGCTTCCTGCTCACCCAGGAGTCGGCTTCTCTCTCTTACTGTCCTTTCCCCTGCTCATGCGGCTTGCTTGCGTGTGAACGCGCTCTCTCTCTCTCTCAAGTAAATAAAATTAAAAAAAAAAAAAAAAAAAAAAAAAAGCTCTTGGAGACAGTGATATAAACTATTAAGAGTCCAGGCTCTGACTCAGATCTGGGTTTCAGGTCTAGTTCTGGTTCTTAGTAACTGTGGGATTTGTGGCAAGTCATTTAACATTCTTTAAGCTTTACTTTCCACTTTCATAAAATGGAGATAACAGTTGTGAAGACTAAGTTAATAAAAGTACTTTTAGTATAGAGTTTTTCACAGGGTCACTGCCCTAAAAGTGGTGGCTAAGATTGTCAGATGTTCCTCCTTTGTTTGACACAGTGCTTTGAGAATGAGTTGAAATAAATAAACTACCCTTTTTTCTTCTGTGACTTCAGTAAGTCACATAGCAATGTATTTTGCTATTACTACATAAAATCCAAAGAGTTCCCTTACATTAATTAAAACACTTTTATCATCAAATCCTGGTCCTTCAGGCTGTTTGAATCTCCTTGGCCGGTGGTTATCCTGTATCAGGATCACCTGGAGGGCTTATTAAAACAGTGTTTTCAGGGCGCCTGGGTGGCTCAGTGGGTTGGGCCTCTGTCTTCGGCTCGGGTCATGATCCCAGGGTCCTGGGATCGAGCCCCACGTCGGGCTCTCTGCTCAGCAGGGAGCCTGCTTCCTCCTCTCTCTCTGCCTGCTTGTGATCTCTCTCTGTGTGTTAAATAAATAAAAATTTAAAA
This sequence comes from Mustela nivalis, assembly GCF_964662115.1. Taxonomy (NCBI): domain Eukaryota; kingdom Metazoa; phylum Chordata; class Mammalia; order Carnivora; family Mustelidae; genus Mustela; species Mustela nivalis. The sequence continues at coordinate 14,368,243 of NC_139025.1, read as the reverse complement.
AAAAAAAAAAAAGCCTCTGCCTTCAGCTCAGGTCATGATCTCAGGGTCGTGGGATCGAGCCCCGCATCGGGCTCTCTGCTCAACAGGGAGTCTGTTTCTCCCTCTTTGTCTCTGCTTGCTCTCTGCCTGCTTGTGATCTCTGTCTAATAAATAAAATCTTTTAAAAAAATAAAATAAAATAAACAAAAAACAAAAACAACCAGTTTTATTGTCCAATCCTGGTCCTTCAGGCTGTTTGAATCTCCCTTGGCCGGTGGTTATCCTGTATCAGGATCACCTGGAGGGCTTGTTAAAACAGTGTTTTGGGGGCACCTGGGTGGCTCAGTGGGTTAAAGCCTCTGCCTTTGGCTCAGGTCATGATCCCAGGATCCTGGGATCGAGCCCCGCATTGGGCTCTCTGCTCAGCGGGGAGCCTGCTTCCTCGTGTCTCTCTCTGCCTGCCTCTGCCTACTTGTGATCTCTGTCTGCCAAATAAATAAATAAAATCTTAAACAAAACAAAACAGTCTGTTAGCTGGGATGTCTGGGTGCCTGGTGGTTCAGTCGGTTATGCATCTGCCTTCAGCTGGGGGCATGATCCCAGAGCCCTAGGATTGAATCCCACACTGGGCTCCTTGCTCAACTGGGAGCCTGCTTCTCTCTCTGCCCTGCCACTCGCCCTGCTTGTGTGTGCACTTGCTCTCTGTCTCTCTCTCTCTCTCTGACAAATAAATAATATCTTCAAAAAAATAGTTTGTTAGGCCCCACCCTCAGAGTTTTTCAAAATTCAGTGGATCACAGATGGAGGGGCTTGGAGAGGGTCTCTATTCAAGAACTTCTGTCCTAGGCCTAGGAGAAATAAGCTTTGGGCTGTAGCTCTATTCTTTTTTTTTTTTTTTTTTTTAAGATTTTATTTATTTATTTGACAGACAAAGATCACAAGCAGGCAGAGAAGCAGGCAGAGAGAGAGGAGGAAGCAGGCTCCCTGCTCAGCAGAGAGCCCGATGTGGGGCTCGATCCCAGGACTCTGGGATCATGACCTGAGCCGAAGGCAGAGGCTTTAACCCACTGAGCCACCCAGGCGCCCCTGTAGCTCTATTCTTAAAATAGAGCTGTTCAGATGCAGACAGGTTCTGAAATTTTTTCGGTGCTCTCTCCTATTTCATGCTTCAGTGCTGTACTCTTAATATCATCCCCATAGGGCTTAAGTGGGTAGGAGAAGAATAAATGAAACAAGATGGGATTGGGAGGGAGACAAACCATAAGTGACTCTTAATCTCACAAAACAAACTGAGGGTTGCTGGGGGGGGGGGGGGTGTTGGGAGAAGAGGGGTGGGGTTATGGACGATGGGGAGGGTATATGCTTTGGTGAGTGCTGTGAAGTGTGTAAACCTGGCGATTCACAGACCTGTACCCCTGGGGATAAAAATATAAAAAATCTAAAAATATATATATATCATCCCCCTAAGAAGTTAGATGGAAACTCATGTGGATGAATAAAAAGTAACTGTCAGTTCTTAGTCGGCAGTTATGTGAACTCTTAGTTTATAGTCGTGTGACAAAAGGCATTTCATACATGACTTCCTGTTGTATCTGATACTGGCATATAAAATGCAGGAAGTTGCTCAGAACCAAATGTAGGAGAAGCTGCCTACACTGTGTGATTTTGAAAATTCCACAGAGGGTTCCCTGTTCTCAAATACCTTTTTTCACTGTTAGTGATACCAGCAGTTACTGTATCATCTCTATTTTTTTATTCCACAATTAGATATGTGGTTTAAAATACAGATAACCCTGATAAAAATAATCCATTGCATTTATTAAATTTACTCTAGGTTATCCAGTTTATCTTTTTTTTTTTTTAAGATTTTATTTATTTATTTGACAGAGAGAAATTACAAGTACACTGAGAGGCAGGCAGAGAGAGAGAGAAGGAAGCAGGCTCCCTGCTGAGCAGAGAGCTCGATTCGGGACTCGATCCCAGGACCCTGAGATCATGACCTGAGCCGAAGGCAGCGGCTTAACCCACTGAGCCACCCAGGCACCCCTCCAGTTTATCTTTAAAACAATACTTAGTTTGTATAAGCTCTCCTCTCTTCCCACACACAAACAAATCAATTTTATTTATTTAATTCCTTTATAAGTAGGGAGTGTGGACGAAATCCTCCTTTAACTTCGGCCTGTGTGTGGGTGGGAGGGAGAGTTGAGGTAGAGAGAGCTGGAAGATGGGGAAGGTAAGGGGGAAAGCATCCAAGTGATGAGGGCCTAGAATGGGGAAGGGTGCTTAGGGAGGGAGCATTTGGAAAGGGGAGACTGAGAAAGCTAAGCTTTCCTTTTCATAATTCCTGAGTCATCTCTGGAGTTGTATTTAGTTAGCCAAAGTTTTAAGTTTCCATCCTGTTGACAGTCTGTTTAGCCTCCTGAAACTTACCCTGCCTTTCCAGTAGTTTCTTAGAAATGCTTGGTACCTATTACCACTGTTCCCCTAAATGGCAAATGCAGGATTTATGTCAGGACTTAGGGCTTTAGACCTTAAGTAGTGTCTCCTAAGCTGATGGCCAGAGCTAACATGAGTGACAGAGGGGGCCTGACTGATAAGGAGGTCCCTGGGGCAACACACAAAAGCACAGTGCCCACCACAGTAAAGTATCATAAGCATGACCTGAGATGATTTATTCATTTAATTTGCCATATTGGTATGTTAATAAGCTGGAGTTTCTAATATTTTGCCATGTGTGAAAAGTAGACTTATTTGTGGTCCAGGCTAATTTGTAGTTGTTGGTACTGTAACTCTAAAAAAGTTTTTTAAACCTTCTGTTACGTACAGGGTGAAAGATTGAGTCATGCAGTAGGCTGTGCTTTCGCGGCCTGTTTAGAACGGAAGCAGAAGCGGGAGAAGGAATGTGGAGTGACTGCTACTTTTGATGCCAGTCGGACCACTTTTACAAGAGAAGGATCATTCCGCGTTACAACAGCCACGGAACAAGCAGAAAGAGAGGAGATTATGAAACAAATCCAAGACGCCAAGAAAGGTACAGCTGGTTCTGCTACAATTTGCATTTATACAAGTTAACATTTGGAAGCTCGCAGGGGTAAGCTTTCTCACAGTCAGCGAGAACTCTTAGCAATATATGAAAACCTTCAGAACAAAGCTGAAAACCTAAACAAAGGCCTTTCCATTAGAGTGGCTTGTTTTGTGGCTTCTGAGGTGTTTACTGTTTCCATTACCGGAAGCTGGGGAGGAGGCTGAGAGGACATTTGAAGAAGCTACATTGAGGGAGCCTGGCCGATAAGGAGGTCTCAGGGGCTGCTCACAGAAGCACAGTGCCCACTACAATGAAGTATCATAAGCATTACTTAGGATGATTATTCATTTAATTTGCCACAGTGATACATTAAATTATATATTAAATTATAATTTTAAGCTGGAGTCCCTAACATTTTGCCTTGTGTACAAACAGACTTCTTTTTGGTTCAGGCTAATTTGTAGTTATCAGTACTATAACTCTAAAAAAGTTTTTTAAACCTTCTGTTACCCCCGCTGTTTAAAAACAAAATTGGGGGGACACCTGGGTGGCTCAGTTGGTTAAGCAGCTGCCTTCGGCTCAGGTCATGATCCCAGCGTGCTGGGATCGAGTCCCACATCAGGCTCCTTGCTCGGCGGGGAGCCTGCTTCTCCCTCTGCCTCTGCCTGTCATTCTGTCTGCCTGTGCTCGCTCTCTCCCCCTCTCTCTCTCTGATAAATAAATAAAATCTTTAAAAAAAAAAAAATTGGGGAAATCCACATGCTAGAACAGACTTCTTATTCTGATGCATCTGATCTCTCTGAGAAGCAAATGCTACCAACGACCTACATCTTGAAGGAGGAAGTGCAGTTTCCAGGTTCAGGCTGCAAGAGGCCCGCCGATGGTGATGCTGGGTGCAGGGCGGGTAGAGAGTTCACAGCAGAGAGTTCACAGCCGTGCATTTCGTATTAGATGATAGCCATGTTTTAGAACTTTAGTGAAAAAAGTCCATAGATTTTGAGAAGCTAACTTATCTTCTTCCGAAAGCCTCTGTTAACTTTAGTGTGTGATTTTTGCAGAGTTGGTGAATTTTTTTCAGGTACACATGGCAGCATAGCAGAAATGCCTGTGCAAGTTATTCAGGAGTCTATTGTCCAAAGTCGGGTTTGAGTGTATTGTAGAACTAAATGATAGGGCTTAGGAAAAATGCTGCGCATTCTTGTGTACAGCTAGAGTTGAAACCGACGAGGAATGTTTTGGAATTAAACCATTCAGTTTAAATATTACATTAATAAAAACTTGCTCATTTTTTACTCTATCCTTTTAGTTCTAAACCAGCCATTTTAGAGAATATCATTAGTCTACTACTGACTCAAACAACTCTAATTCTTAAGCCAGAAAATATATATATATATTTTATTTGAAATTCTTGATTATGATTTTTAAAAATGTCTTATAAACATTACATTTGCACCAGATACCAAAGAATAAAAAACACCATGCTATTCTTAACAGAAAATTTAGTATGTATAGTTATTATTTAGTGGGCTTCAGTGGTTTTTCAGACTGGGAGCATATTCTTTAATAACACCAAATACTCCTCCTCAGTACACGTAGCACCTGCTGAAGTGGTTGAGTCGTAGCATCTAGAGGATTACGGGCAGAGGCGGACAGAGATTTACCACCACCAGAATGGGACTCAGCTGGTACTCACGTAGAGATGGCTATGTATTTAGGTGTAATCCAGTTTAAAATTTTACTCCTGTGTGCTTTTATTCTGATGAGCCACAGATGCACATTATTTATGATTTTAAAAAGACTGCTTTATGACATTCTTTAATATCTAATCTAACTAACACTTGCTTGGACCTTTCTGTCCCTGGCACTCCCAGCGTCCTCTCTCCCCCAAAAAGCAAGTGAACAAGCATTGAAAACTATGAATCATCATTCTTTAAAGGACCTCACATAGGAGTTCACAGGTGTTAGGTTGTTTTGTTTTGTTTTAAATCTTGGTCAGTCTTCAAGTCTTTTTTTTTTTTTTTAAGGTTTTATTTATTTATTTGACAGAGATCATAAGTAGGCAGAGAGGCAGGCAGAGAGAGAGGAGGAAGCAGGCTCCCCAATGAGCAGAGAGCCCTACGTGGGGCTCGATCCCAGGACCCTGGGATCATGACCTGAGCCGAAGGCAGAGGCCTTAACCCACTGAGCCACCCAGGCGCCCCAGTCTTCAAGTCTTAAGTTATGAATCCCTGCATGAGAATCAAAGATCTAATATTTGTGTCTTAGTAGGTATGCCATGACGTGTAGTAGGATATTAAACCTTTTATTTGTCTGAGCTGTAGGAGATCTGAGCGCTGCTTTTAACCTGTCCTTTAAGAGACACATTGGGAAGGAGTTGGGTAAAAGGACCTAGGAGGGTTTGGAGTTCCTCCACTGTATAAGCTGGAATTATTGGAAGACTGCTAAGGTCCTCTTTCTCTTGACTTTCTTGAGCTGAAACAGATAAGACAGTTGCTGGCTCGTCAGTGGCCCCTGGCAATGCCGCCCCGTCCCCGTCCTCTCCCGCCTCTCCCACTTCGGATGCCACAGCCTCCCTGGAGACGAACAATCCTCATGCCATCCCGCGCCGGCACGCACCCATTGAACAACTTGCTCGCCAAGGCTCTTTCCGAGGATTTCCTGCTCTTAGCCAGAAGATGTCACCCTTTAAACGCCAGCTCTCCCTGCGCATCAACGAGTTGCCTTCCACTATGCAGAGGAAGACTGATTTCCCCATAAAAAATGCAGGTAATGCAGCATCTGCCTGACTCACGGGTGCTCCAGCACAGAAGCGTTCTCATCACTTCCGGCGGAGACACTAATCCCGTCGGGCTAGCCACCCCTCTCACTCTGAGGCTGGTTGCTGGCTATATGTATCTTGCGTCGTTACCCCTAGGAGACTACTAAGGTTCATGCAGGGGAACGTGAATTGTTCATTTCTCTTCAACAAATAGGTGACAGAGCCATGATGGGAGTTCGTGGACCGAGCTGCAAGGCTTGCAGTTTGTCCTGGTGGAAGCACACTGCCTCTCAGCCAGCCTACTTCCAAACATCAAGGGTCTCGAGTTTCCGTTCTTATTCTACCATTTGGGACCCAACAGAGAGTTAATTTAAAAGGCTTTGGAAACACATCTCTTCAAATGGTATTACTGTCAGATGTACCAGGAGAAATGGATAAGTGCTCATTGTCTTTGTGGCTCATTGGCTCCATACAGAGGAAACTCTAAACGGGTTTCCTGTTTAAATCAAAAATCTGTTGTTCATCAGAGACAGTGGGCTTGCTCACACATATCCATTACCTTTCAGAACTGCCACACAGGCCTTTGTGTGGCCCCTGTACAGCTGAGCCAGCCCTGGTAGCTCTATCCTCATCATAAGATCCGGAGCTAAAGTGTCAGATCTGGTCAGTGCTTTTTTGGGCTCTTTCTAACTTTGCTCTGAGACATGTTGAGCCAGTGCCATAACAGGACATAAGGAAGGTGTGTTTCCCTGGGACACTCCCGCTGGTGATATGTAGAAGTTCAGAGAGTTCAGTTTTTTGACTGTTAAAACTAGACCTACCCAGCAGTTGGACTAGATGATTACTGAGGGTCTTTCCAGCTCTCAGCTTCTGTAAACACAGAAATTCCAGATGCTTTCAGGACCTTGTCTTCAGTTCTCCTCTGGAGCAGATGGGAAACAAAAAGCATTCTTTTTTTCATAGCTGAGTGACAGAAAGGTTCACATACTATCAGCTTCCCCAGTGATGCAGAAGTATCCCAGAGTCATTATTAAGAACAAAGCCTCTGGAGTCCTGGACCCCAGTTTGCTTTTTCATGTTATCACAGCTCATATACTTGCTACTTTGGTGTTTTTTGTTTTTGTTTTTAGAGCAGGGGGTAGGGAGGTGGGAGAAGGGGTTAAAGAGAGAAGGAGAGAGAGAATCTTAAGCAGGTTCCACGCCCAGCATGGAGCCTGATGCAGGGCTCAGTCTCACATCCCTGAGATCATGAGCTGAAACCAAGAGTTGGACATTTAACCGACTGAGCCAGCCAGGTGCCCTTATACTTGCAACTTTGGAAAAAAGTGTGATGACATGGTCGTAGCTTCTTAAAGAGAAAAAGAGCTGCACTGCTGCCTCTGACTTTAACCCATTTCCTGATCAAGTTTCTAAGTGGCTCCAGAACTATACCCAGACCTTGGGAACTAGTTGGGAGACAAACAGGTTAGAGATGTCTTCCAGAAAGATCTAACTGGCAGAAAAAGAGAACACCAAGTTCTAAGTAGTTTCACAAAGGAAAGGATATAAAGAAGTCTGGGGATTGGCAGGGAGGAGGATAGTCCTTAGTACATGAATGGTTGACATTTTAGATCACATTTTTTGAAGATTTTATTTATTTATTTGACAGACAAAGATCACAAGTAGGCAGAGAGGCAGGCAGAGAAGGGGGGGGGGAAGCAGGCTCCCTGCCAAGCAGAGAGCCCGATGCGGAACTCGATTCCCCGACCCTGAGACCATGACCCGAGCCGAAGGCAGAGGCTTTAACCCACTGAGCCACCCAGGCGCCCCTTTATATCACTTTTTAAAGCTGTTTTTATAGTCCCACTTGACAGTTGAGATTTTTCTTTCACAAATAAGGGATGCGTTATAAAAATGCCACCTAGTATCATACTGTTTTATTTTAGAATTATTCAGTTTTCCTGTCTGGAGCCATTTTTTGTTTGCCTTACAGTGCCAGAAGTAGAAGGAGAGGCAGAGAGTATCAGCTCCCTGTGCTCACAGATCACCAATGCCTTCAGCACACCCTCCGAGGATCCCTTCTCATCTGCCCCAATGACCAAACCAGGGACCGGGATAGCACCACAGTCTCCTGCCTTTCAAGGTTGGTACCCCCTTGGCCCGCTCATTTCTCCTTGAAGCTTGTACTTTTATGGCACAGCTCACTGACTGTTGGTTGGCACCCTGAGCTTCCCAAGAGCTGGTCAGACCCATTAATTTCCCTGTCTGATGATGTCTCAGATGCCTTAATTTCCCTGTTCCACAATGTCTTTGTTCTCTGTCCCAGTCCTGTTTCCTAAAATGTCTGCATTCATCATTCTGCATGTACCTATCATCTTTGATCCCCTTCTGTTACGAGCTTTTGTAGTCCCCCACACCCTGCTTTATTTGCCACTTAACCATTAAGAGAGTTTCCAGCTAGCTCTAGAAGCAGCAGTCATCAGAGTTGGTTCCAGTGTATACCTTTTTTTCAAAAAAATTTTTTTAAGATTTTATTTATTTGTCAGAAAGCACAAGCAGGGGGAGTGGCAGCAGACGGAGAAGCAGGCTCCCTGCTGAGCAAGAAGCCTCATGCGGGGCTCAGTCCCAGAACCCCGGGATCTTGAGCTGAGCAGAAGGCAGACGCTTAACCAACTGAGCCACTCAGGCGCCGCACAGCGAATGTGTTCTTAGCAGAGTAGTTCTCAACCTGGGGCGAACTTACTCCCTTCAGGGAAGATTTGGCATTCACTGGGGACATTTTTGGGTGTGACAGCCTGGAAGGGGTGGTTGCTACTGTCATCTGCACAGAGGCTGAGGATGGTACTAAACATCCTTCAGTGCGCCCTATAGCTGCCCTCGTGACAAGGAATCAGTCATCTGGCCCACATGGTCAGTGGTGCCAAGGCTGAGAAGCCCTGAACTAACCTCATCTTCCTCCTGTCACAAGAGGCTGTTAAAGAAAAAGGCACTTCTTCTGGCTCTTTAGTTCATCTTCTATAACAAGTGTCCTAAAATTTGCCTTTGTAAAGGCATTGAAGAGTTACTAAAAGTTGTTTTCATAGATGCCGAGTTAATAGCTGGTTTTGACTCTGAAGTCCACAGAGAGTCTATATATAATTTAAATTACAGACTTTTAGAATTTAAGCTCTTATAATCACCATTTCTTTATTTCTTTTGAGAAAGAGCTCAGAAGTTTTTTTTGGTTTTTTTTTTTTAAGATTTCATTTATTTATTTGACAGATCACAAGTAGGCAGAGAGGCAGGCAAAGAGAGAGAGGGAGAAGCAGGCTCCCTGCTGAGCAGAGAACCCTACGCAGGCCTCGATCCCAGGACCCTGAGACCATGACCCTCTGCTGAAGGCAGAGGCTTTAACCCACAGAGCCACCCAGGTGCCCCCAGAAGTTTTGCTGTTGGAGACAGTACCCTGTTCCTACCAGAGGAAGCTACTACATGCTTTCCTTCAGAGTCTCTTTTTAATAACAAAAAGAAAGAAAAAAGTTCATTATAGTCATGCACACCAAATGGCTTTTCCTTTCATATAACAAATATTTATAATACCTATAGTAGGCACAATTTGTTGAGCGCTTATTAGCACTGTGGCTGCCACATCTTGGTAAGGACTCATGCATTTTCTCACCTTATTTAATCTCCACAACAACCCTTTGAGGTAAGCATTACAGATAAGGAAAATGAGGCTCAGAGAGATTGTGTAAATTGCCCAGATTGCAAAGCCAGGATTCAAACCAAGGTCTCTGAATATCCTACCTGTTACATTCTGCTGCCTCTGTGCCTGTTTACAGTGGGATATACAGAACTGAATGGAACATAGTCCTTTCCCTTTCAGAAACTACCGGTCTATGTATGGATGAGCTAGTCTTTCAGACAAGCCCTGGGGTAAATAGTACCAGTGCTGTAAGCATGGTTGCCTGGTCTTAAAGAGGAAGTGATTAAAAGCAAAGAGCAGGGAACAGTGCCTGCTTGTCTGCTCTGTACTAAATACGATAGAGAGCTGGGTTAAGGAACAGACACTCTTGGAAAAGATATCTGGAGTAAAGGAGCAAAGGTTAAGAGATTTTAATAAAGAGAGAGAAAAGAATAATAGTACTTTGAAAATTATTATATTCAATAAATAATTGCTGTCATACACACACACACAAAAGAATAATAGTACTTTGAGATATTATGAACATTACTGAGGGAGAAAATCTTCAAAAAAGAGAGATGAGATTAATTCTGTAGGGAATTACAAATTTATTAACCAAATGAAAACATATACCAAGTTTGATTTCTCTTTTATAACGTGAGTATACGAGCCTTAGGGGGGTTTTGAGAGAATTAGATAGGATGATGCATTCTCAAGTAATGTTAATGAAGTATATTAATGATCATAAGGGATCATTATATTTAACCCATTGTTATTGTTGGCATCATTTGAACTTTTGGAAGAGTGGTAGGAGAAGGAAATGCTTTATCTACATCATTATACCAAAGGCCAAGCTATATCTGGAATAGATTTTTGCTGCTTGTTAGACAAAGCAGCTTTGTTCAGCTTAATTGGAAATTGTTTTTCTAGGTTTCATTTCCTCTCCCCTGTACACATATTTTCCTAGAACGGTCACTTGACTTCTTTTTCTTTCTTTCTTTTTTTTTTTAATCAGTGTAGCTATTTTATTTTATTTTTATTTTTTTTAAAGATTTTATTTATTTATTTGACAGAGCTCACAAGTAGGCAGAGAGGCAGGCAGGCCCCCTCCTGAGCAGAGAGCCCAATGCGGGACTCGATCCCAGGACCCTGAGATCATGACCTGAGCGGAAGGCAGAGGCTTAGCCCACTGAGCCACCCAGGTGCTCCCAGTGTAGCTATCTTAATTACAACTTCTAATTCCCTCTTCGCCAAAAGGTTTGTGTATCCATTGCAAGATGGCATGGTTATCGCAACATCAACTTTTCTGTCTTTGTCTGTTCCATCAGTATTGCACATTGGCCTGACTGACCCAGCTCCCGGGGGTCGCCCATCCACCCTGCATGAATTAACTCCATCGATGTTGTCTGCTCCCATTGTAGCTAATGGCACTGACTCAGCCTTCCATGTGCTTGCTGCTAAGCCAGCCCATACCGCTCTAGCACCCGTAGCAATGCCTGTGCGTGAAACCAACCCTTGGGCCCATGCCCCTGATGCTGCTAACAAGGGAATTGCAGCCACACATTCGGGTAAGGTGGCCGTGGGTGGTGGTGAGGATTCTGGGATCAGATGAGTGACGCCTATTCAGGAATCAGCCACTTACCTGAGTGGGAACCAGGGCGGAATCCTTTCAGGAACAGTATGATCCCTCCAGAAATAGATGGCGAAGGAGATAAACTCAAGAGATTAGATTCAGTAGTTCTTAGGGCTATGAAATAGAGCCAACCCCTAGAGCTTTCATAAAATACAGATTCCCGTGCCCTACCCCGAGGCAGCCACTGAATTTGGGTATGTGTGGACATGCTGTAGCAGTTGGGAACCCCACTTCCTATGTGGCAGGCCTACAGAAAGGGCTGCCAAAAGTACTTCATTTTTGCTTTTCTGTACTTCCCAGTTTTCCTATAGTGAACATTTGTTAACTGTAAAATCAGAACAAATTTTTTTTTTTAAGAACAATTTTTAAATAGTAATGAAGGCAGTTCACCTGAAGGATAATATGTGTCTGGAAGTGAGACAGGGGCCGTGAGGCATATGGCCAAGTCCCTGGTTATTTTTATTCTGTTAGAGCAGAAGATGAATCGCCTTGGGCCCTGTAGAGCATCTGCAAGCTGGTCTCTGTACCATGCAGTACAGTACAGCAGTAGGAAAGGGTTTCTGATGCCGGCCGGTTGCCTTCGTCGCATGCAGTCGAGCCCCATCTAGACAGCTCCTCCGCATGGCTGAGACAGCAGCATGGTCTGACACGTTCCCTTTGTCCTAAAACAATACCTCCTCAGCTGGTTGAAGAGACTTTTCTCCCGCGGGCCAGAACCACGAAGTGTCCACATGTTAGGATTAGTCAAGTAACCAAGGTTACCAGGTAAGGAAAGAAGCCCCTAAAGATTGATTCTTTTGTCTCTCTCCATCGTGTGTGTTCCCAGGGACCGAGTGGGGTCAATCTTCTGGTGCTGCATCTCCAGGTCTCTTCCAGGCTGGTCACAGACGCACACCCTCTGAAGCTGACCGCTGGCTAGAAGAGGTGTCCAAGAGCGTCCGGGCTCAGCAGCCCCAGGCCTCCGCCACTGCGCTGCAGCCAGTTCTCCAGCCTCCTCCACCCACTGCCATGACCCAGCCGGCGCCGCCTTTCCAAGGGCATGCATTCCTGGCCTCTCAGCCTGTGCCAGTGGGTGTGGTCCCACCCCTGCAGCCAGCCTTTATCCCTGCCCAGTCCTATCCTGTGGCCAATGGGATGCCCTATCCAGCCCCTAATGTGCCTGTGGTGGGCATCACTCCCTCCCAGATGGTAGCCAACGTGTTTGGCACTGCAGGCCACCCTCAGGCTACCCACCCCCATCAGTCTCCCAGCCTGGTCAAGCAGCAGACATTCCCTCAGTATGAGACGAGCGGTGCTACTGCCAGTCCCTTCTTTAAGCCGCCTGCTCAGCATCTCAACGGTTCTGCAGCTTTCAATGGTGTAGACGATGGCAGGTTGGCCTCGGGAGATAAGCACACAGAGGTTCCTGCGGGCACCTGCCCAGTGGATCCTTTCGAAGCCCAGTGGGCTGCATTAGAAAGCAAGTCCAAGCAGCGTACTAACCCCTCTCCTACCAATCCTTTCTCCAGCGATTTACAGAAGACGTTTGAAATTGAACTTTAAGCTGTCTCTATGGCTTACGTATTTTGTCTGTACTTAGGCAAGGGCAGGGGCAGAGGTCAAAGGAGCAAAGGGAACTTTGTGTTCCCAATCAGTATACTTTTCACTAATCCCAAAGGTCCCAAGGAGCATGTCCAGGCAGAGTGTGCTAGGAAAGGTGATTTTTTTTTTAAAAATGGAAAAAACATTCCTAGAGAAGAGTTGTCTTGCAGTTAGGCTAAAGAAGCCAGAGAAATGTTGCTCTCTGTCCCCTTCTTCCTCCCTCAGCCCCTTACAGATCTCTGGCAACAGAGAGGCAGAAGTATCTGAACAGGAATTTGTATTCAAAGCACATTTACTGGAATATAAAACACAACGGGAAGCAAAACAGTCTCCCTTTGTTTTTCAGGCCATTCACGTGCCGCCTCTCAGTGCTGGCCTGTCAGGTCAAGAACATGGTGGCCTGTGCTTGGGCTGGGGACGAGAGGCAGGCTGTGCCGCCAGAATTCCCAGGAGGGCACATCAGCAGCTGCCCAACAGAGCTATATTTTAGGGGCAAAGTTGAGCTTCCACTTTGAGTAAGAATAAATATTATAAATATATATCAAAAAAAGCCAAAATCTTTATTTTTATGCATTTAGAATATTTTAAATAGTTCTCAATATTAAAAAGTTGTATGAGTTGTAAGTAATCTTGCCAAAGGTAAAAGGGTTAGCTGTAAGAAATTGTACATAAGATTGATTTATCAGTGATGCCTATCGAAGCGGAGAGAGGAAAGGTTGGGAGGTACAAATGGGATCCTAGCTTACTTGGTATCATTCATTGTAAGTAGCACATTGCAGCAACAATCATGCATATGACCAATACAGTCACTAGGTTGTAGTTTTAAAGAAATGAAAGAGCAGTATTGTCCTGGTTTTGAACCTGTGATGAAATTCTAATGTCATTATTTTAATGGACTCAATCTAAGTACACTCTATAGAGAATATGTCTTTTCTTTTCCGTACTGCTGCAGTTTATGTTAGTCCTCTACTTAACACTAAGGTGACAATGACATAATCACGTCCATTGACAGGAGCGCAGGTTACTGTGTTGGTTTGTCATGTGGGTCTTGGTGGGTTTTGTTTTGTCCTTTACGTTTTGTCCCCAGGAATTCCGTGGGGGTGGAGATTGTAGTTTCATTAGCCGCGCGCGTCCGTCCCCCGCGCCCCCAAACCTGTGGTGAGCAGAGCATCCGTTGCCAGCTGCGGCCTCTTGACCTCTGGTAACAACATGAGATCCCATCTCATTTTTACTTTTGAACGTTGGCCTTACAATCAAATGTAAGTTATATATATTTGTACTGATGAGAATTTATAATCTGCTTTAACAAAAATAAATGTTCGTGGTAGAAGCTTTTGCCCATGAAGGGCTGGTCTTTCCCCTTTTCTTTATCAGCAAATATGTTGCCTTTTAGTTCTTTTTGGTCTGTTCTGCTGTTCGGCGGCTGCTACAGAACTCTGGTTTCATAGCTGGAAGATCTTGTATTGGGACTAGTGTACTTGTTTTATTGAAGTGTAATTGGCACACAGTGTTAGTTTCAGGTGTACAACATACTGATCCAACAGTCCGTACATTGCACAGTGCTCACTAAGTGGTCACCATCTGTCACCACACATGCTGTTACAGTATTGACCATATTCCCTGCGCTAGACTTTTCCTCTCCGTGACTCCTAACTGGAAGATTGTACCTCTAGATTAGTCCCCTTCATCTGTTTTGCCCATCAGGACTGGAATATTCTTAAAATTCACTTTTGTGTTTATACTTTAGGCTTTGGTTGCTCTAAGCATATCTCTGATGTCAGACTCTTGCTGCTCAGATTGTGGTCTGAAACAGGAGCATGGACTGCACCTAGGAGCTGAGTAGAGGTACAGAATCTCAGCCCCACCCTCCCCACCCCCAGCCTAGTCGTCAGAAAATACCCTGGAACAAGGTTCACCTGAAAGGCCCTGCTGGAGTGGTCAACCTTGGATACATACTATAATCACCTGAGGAGCTTTTAAAATCCTCACCCTGGCCCCTACTCCAGGCCAATAAATCAGAGTGGTGGTGGGGGGACCCCCAAGTTCAGTGTTGTTTTTTTTAACCAAAAATAAAAGCTCCCAATGTGGAAGAGGGTTGAGAACCACTGGTCCAGCTTGTTAGTGTTACTCTTTGCTATAACCTTAGCCCAGTACTCTGACTAGTTCTGAGAAGAGCTACCCTCGAACTTCCCTTCTGAATGATGTTGCCAGTTGGGGAGAACTGGGGAGTCCAAGAAAGTAGCCCTCAGTTTCCAGTTTGTATAGCAAAACTAGCCATGGTAAATGAAGGGGGATCCTCCTCTGTATTTTTTTAAGTGGAAAGGAAAAAAGTGCCTCTGCCCCTAATCCACGTTTCCTGTATTAACTGAGAGGTAGACCAACAAGTGTCACTCCCCCATAATGCAGTTTCTCTTTTCCAGCCAGTGTGGTGGTAATAAGTCAGCTTTCCCCGTAATGCCTGCCTATCCAATGTCCCAGAATAACCTGTCAGGTTCAGCTGGTCCTCTGGAGGATGTGTAGAATGCAGGCCTCTTGTCTAGCAGCAGCGAGGAACGGGAGGTTCTGAGATGGAGGCGACTTCTGCCACCTGCAGCCATTTCTGAAACTACTTCATTGTTCATACGTGGCCTTCCCCTTCTTCTCTCCCCTGTCCTGCCGGTGCCAGTTTTGAATGGTCTGATTCTGCCTCACAGATTCCTGCTGGGGGAGGAGAGGCTCCCCGCTGGTCACTGTGCAGAGCGGGTCAGCTCGATGCAGGGTGAGGGGACCCTCACAGCCAGGCTCTGCGCGTCAGCCTCCGGAGGGGGACCCCAGTTCGGCCATGCTGACGGCACCAGCTGCTGCTCCTTCACCCCATCCCCGTGCTGTGCTGCACTCGGCAGGAGCTCTCACGGGCGTGCCACTGACTGTCCTCATGGGAGGTTGAAGCTGCCCGCCCGGAAGGGTGAGCGCGACCGGAGCAGTGGACCCGCTGTCTGACCCGACGTGCGAGGGCGTTCTAGCAAAGAGAAATGGCCTGACCCGGCAGGAGTTAGTGTGCCCGGGAGATACATGGTAACTTCGAAATCCTTCCACACCTCCCCACCCAGCTTTCAATGAATTGAGAACCCTGGTAACGTGCTTTAGAACCCAGTGAACGGATCCTGCGTAACAGAAATGAGGGAGGAGGCCGGAAAGGGTGGCCTTCTCCAAGCAGATGCCTCTTGACAGCTGCCTGTGGTGGCGGAGTGCGAGGTGGGTGCTGGCCCCGCAGGGCGGCCTGAAAGGGCCCCTTCTCTAAAAGACAGACCCCTTTGCCAGCCGGAGGCCACAGGCCGAGAGTTGCTTCGGGACCGGGCCCGCGGCCAGCCTTCATCCCTGCTGCCAGACAGGCTGAGCGGGAGGCTGGGAGCGGGAGCAGCTGGCGCAGCAGAAGCTGGAGTAATACTCGTTGCCGCAGAGCTGGGCCTTCAGGATCAGATCACAGTTGGCGAGCTCGGGCTGGTCCACACACTCCCTGCCGAGGGCCCCGGACTGGCCGGGCAGCGCTGCGGAAGGAAGCAACGGGGGAGAGCAGGGTAAGGAAGCTGTGGAGGCTGAAAGTTCCCACCTGCCCTTTCTTTGCCTTCAAAGGAAAGCAACAGTAGGAGCGCCAGGTTTCCAAAAAGCACAGTCGCTCTGTACTCTTTAACACCTCTGTGCAGCCCCCGGCTGTCGGCCTCACAGGACAGGCCAGGGTCCTGCAGCCTCAGCCCAGGACAGACTCTCAAACCTTGACTCCACGTGATGACTCATCCCTCGAAGTTAACTCCCTGCCCTCGAGCTTGCGACCTGCAGAGCTGGATGACAATTGCCTTCGCTCTTGGATTGGCAAGGAAAGGAGGGGCACCCGACCTAAGTCGAATGGAGTTGGACTAGAGCTGTCTCCTTTCTCTCGTTGCTGATTCCTTCTAACCTCAAAGGGTTTGTGGCTTCTGCAGCCCGTTTATCTCACCTCGTTCCCCATCTTCCCAGTTCTCCCACTTCCCCCAGAGAGAGCCAGCGAGCTCTTAGGCAAGGTGATGAAGAGAACAGCCTTAGGAGCCTTGGCTCTAACATTGTCGGCCCCTCCGAATGTGCTAGGAGCTTCGGTGCCTTAAAAACCCTCGGGAGAGAGGCACCTGGCAAGCTAGGGCTGTAGAGCAAGGGACTCTTGATCTCAGAGTAAGTGAAAGAAAAAAAAAATTCTGAGTTTTATCCCACTGCTTCATCTTGGGACCGAAGTGGCCTCATCTGGTTAATTTCCCTTTTCTTTCTGGAAGGAGCTCTTCTGACTCAGCTGGGTTAGGCCTGATTAGCACCTTCCCTAAAGTCAGACCTCACGGGCTGATCTTCATCTCCTCTCCCCCTCCTTTCTCCCGGAATACAAGAAGATCATGCCTGGGTGGTCTCAGTACCTGATTCTAGACAGATCTGGGCTATCAGTATAATGAGAGCACTAAGCCCGCCTTTAAACAACGGGTTTGAATTGTGCGGATCCATGGTTTATTTTTTTTCCCCACTAAATACTGTACAATACTGTAAGTGTATTTTCCTTAGGATTTTCTTAACATTCGTCTAGCTTACTTTGCTGGGGATACAGTATGTAATACAGATACAGTCTGTACTAACTTACCAGTAGGGCTTTAGTCAACAGGCTGTTAGTAAAGTTTTGGGGGGTCGAAGTTCTACGTGGATTTGACTGCACAGACGTTCCTCAGGAGTCAGTCGTACCCACGTTAATATAAATATCAAGCCATTTATACATTAAAAAAAAAATCAGTAACTTTGGTATCGACTTGCTCTCAGCAGTTGCAGCCCTGGGGCCTGTCAAGGGCCCGAGGGTCGGCGCCCAGCATGGTGAGGAAACACACCAGCTCTGGAGCCAGACCGCTGAGCTCCGTCCTGGCTTTCCTGCTTCCCAGCGGGTGACTTTGGGCTAGTGACTCCAGTTCTCTGCCTGAGTGGACGGGAACAGCTCCTTGGGCACACAGTGACTGTGGCTAGAATTTGAGTGCTGAACTGTGCTGTGCTAGCCCCACTCCCACTCCCTCTCCTTCAGAAAAGGAGGGAGCCTCTACGTTTTATCCCTCCGGTGTTTTCTGTTTCTCACTCCCGTCTTTTAGGCAAGAAGGTTGAGAAATCCTCAACAGAAGCGTGTCCCTTAACCAGAGCGTGACTAACGTGACTAACTCAAGGCCCGCTCACACTAATTCCAGAATGCCACCAGACCACGGATCGGGCACAGGGAGGCGGCGTCAAGCAGTGAGACCCTACAGAAAGCATAATCAACAAAATGAATACAGAGAGAGGGGCAAGACAGCTTCTAGTCAAGAAAGGTGCCCGCAAAATAGAGGAGCAACACTCCCCCAGCAGAGGGCAGAACGGTGTCGTGTCCAGGAGGCGGCCCAAGCCGGACACTGCGGCGTGTGACCACACATCAGCAGGCGCCCACCAGACTTTGCTGTCAGATGGGTTTCTGATGATAATTTCCCATGTAGACGTGTCTGCAGTGAGTCACAAACACAAACACTTGGGTCCTCGGACAGCTCTTTCTCACACTAGTCTGCATTCCAGCTGGTCTCAGGTCTCGTTAGGTCTGGTTGGTTTGTAGACAAGAGATCAATCTGCTGGGCAGGGAGGAAAGAAAACCGGCCCCGGCGGTCTAGCACTTTAGTGAATGTCAGGCCTTCCTGCGCCCCTGCACTCTGTCACCAAACCTGAGCACCTAGCGCTGTCCCATTGGCTGTCCTAAGCAGCTCAGACACTGGAAGCCTGCATATCAGTCTGATTCACTGAGCAACGTTTCTACCGCGGACTTTCAGCCTCTAGCACTGGCCACTCCCCACCTGCAGCACAGCAGCCTCAGAAAGGGGTGGGGGGGCTCCTGAAAAGTCCGCTTCAGGCCTCACGGGAGCTGGCGGCTCAGCCTGGGGCTCTGCCCTGCTGGTCCGTCCGTGGGTCCAGACCAAGGACCCATGAAGGGCAGGCTAGGCAGAGGGCAGGCCTTCCCCTTCCCCTGGCCCTCTGACTTAACTTTACAGCCCTTGTGAATCCAACATTAAGCCACAGTCTACCGTACTGATTTTGAGATGTGCTGATTTCCCATTTAACACCTCTCAAACTGGACTGCATCTGCATTGATGGTGTCTCAGCACTGTGTGTCATTGAACAGGTGGAGCAGCATTTTTTTCTTAGTGGTGTGATACCACTTTACAACATGGGCCTTAGGTTCACTAATATGCAACTCTGAGCAAGAGCTGGAGAACACAAACTGCTGAATAATGCAAGTAAAATTCTGCCAGTCACTGGTATAATCATTTAAGGAAACGAATATTAAATATGAGGACTAGGGTCTAGTCCCAGCTTAGCCCCTCATAGGCTGTATGGCTTACAGAAACGCCACATACGGTCTCTGGATATCTGCCTCATTTGTAAGATGGGGACACTAATCCCTGCCCTTTCTGGGTTACATGGTCAGAGAGCCATAAAGGCACTTTTCAATCTTAGGACCATTTTTTGCCGCGCTGATTAGAATGGACGCATTTAACAGCCTCTCTGCCTTAAGTACTATAATGAAATTCCAGTCAATCCTATGTTCTCGGAATCAGTAAGTCTTAAGTGATATTTGACATCACCTGTTGTTACCAGATGCCTCCCTCTGCACTATCTCCTTCCCCTTGCCACAGGTGACGCTCCCAGGAACTGGCAGAGTGAGCCAGGACCCTTGCTAGGGTCCCCCAGGCTGCAGAGCCTGCCCTCCCCACCCCGTGCAGCACAAACCCAGCTCTCAGGAACGAGCAAGTCCCTGGGGTAAGCCCCTTACCCGGCGGGACCACCCTCACATCCGTGCTGCGGCTCACTGCCTGGCTTCCGCGGTAGGCGCTGCACGTGTACGAGCCCTCGTCTCGGGCCTGCAGGTTGTGGATCAGCAGGGTCCCATCTGGGGACTGGTAGACGCGATGCCCGTCGGCCCTCACCGGCAGTCCATTCCTGGGGGGGAGAGGACGCGGAAGAGCCGGCCAGGGCCCAGGAGGGGACAAAGGGAGGAGGTAATCGTTGTGGACAGATGACCCTCACCTCAAGAAACCAATGGGTCAGGGTGCCAAAAAGAACATTCTCAAAGCAAAGTCACTCAAAAGTGAGGTGAACTCACTCTAACGGAGCATGCTGATCTAAGTTACTGTGAACCTGCCTCTTGATCCACAAAGGAACCCTGCTCTCTCTTTTCATCAGCAAAGGTCTTTTAAGGGGCATGTGGGTGGCCCAGTTAGCTTAAGCCTCTGCCTTCAGCTCAGGTCATGGTCTCAGGGTCCTGGGATCGGGCTTTCTGCTCAGCAGGAAACCTGCTTCCTCCTCTCTCCCTGCCTGCCTCTCTGCCTCCTTGTGATCTTTCTCTCTCTCTCAAATAATTTTTTTTTTTTTAAGTTCTTTTAAGCAGCCATGAGGCCAGGCCCTGTGCTCAGTGAGGGACATAAGCACTCCCTGTCTTGAGGGCACTGCACTAGGGTACAGGTGTTTAGGGGGTCTTCCCTGAGGATGACCTAGCCGAGCCCTGACCTGAGGAGGAGGAGGAGCAGCGGGCGGTGAAAGGGAGAACAAGGGGACTCACGAGCTCAAGGGGCGGCCATGGTCAGAGCAGGGAGGGAGGTGGGCACAGCCTAGACCGGACTTTGGCCTGGACCCTGCGGGGCATGGGTGGGTGTGAGCTAAGCAGGAGGGACCAAGTATCTGTCCTTGGAAAGGCTGCTTCCTGGGTCAAGGACAAACCTGAAAGCAGAGAGCCGGGAAGTGGCCACAGCAGACGTGCACACATGGGGGAGGGTCTGATTTGTGAGGTCGGGGGCAAAGAGATGAAGGAAGACAGAGGTTCGGGGCTTGGGTTACTGGGTAATAGCGGCGTCTCTCCACCACGGGGAGATCGGAGTGGGGAAGAGGGCTGAATGGTGAAGGCTCTTTTCCACTATTTTGCATTTCGGGTGCCCGTGAGATAACCAGGAGGCGATGGATTTGGGGTCTAGACCCAGAAAGCCACGTGCCAAAAAGGTTATCCAAGGTGAAGTTAGATCAAGAACCACGGACAGCCCCTGAGGTGCACCAGCCTCTGAGGGACTGGTGTGAGATGAGCCAGCCAGGAAAATGGAAGCAGCGACCAAAGACCAAGGACGAAGGCCAGAGGACAGGAGTTTCCCGGAGCCGAGGAGAGGGAGCAAGTCGGAAAGTGCACGCGGTCGGCGGAAGAGCAGGTCACGTGGGGGCTGAGATTCGTCCAGAGGATGTAGGGACAGGGCAGTGTCCCTGAAGCAGGGGTGATGTGAGCCGCTGGGAGTCGGGAGGTGAGCAGGGGGAGACCACCAGTCCGAACAGCCGTGCTGTGATGGGGAGGATAGAAGAGGCCAGAGTCTGCGGGGACATGGGGGTCAGAGCAGGGTATCTTTCATTTTGCTCTGAAGAGGGGAATCCTGGACATGTTTGCTGCTAGGAAGACCAAACAGAAGCAAAGAAGAAGATACAGGCCTGCTAGAATCAGCGGAGGCCAGACCCGGTCAGGGCAGGCTTGCATGGAGCACAGCTTCTCGAAGCCTACAGAGGCTCCCGGCCGCACAGGCCCCTTCCGAGCCTGACATCATCTCCAACACCCACGTCTGAGGCTTGTTCAGGAACAGCCTTCCCCTCCTCTGCCTTCAGGGCCCAGACAAAGTCACGTGTGTGACCCCCTCTTCCTTGATGGCTCCAGAGAGGAGGCAGCCCCGTCCTCCGGGCACAGATAGCACTGAGGGCCGATCTCTGGAGCTCAGCGGGCCCTGGGCCCTCTCCTTCCTGGGGGTGTCTGGGGGGCTCAGAGCACACCAAGAGCCCCAGAGCCTGGGCGATTCCTGACACATGGCGAGGAGGAGGGGGGCAAAAAAAAGTTTGCTGAGGGAATGAATAAAAGAGAAACTAACGTGGAGTAAAACACCCCTGAAGTCTCCAAAATTGAGTCTAGCCCAGGGTTCTCAACCCCAGGGGGAGAGCGCACCACCCAGAGGACATCAGACGTCTCTAGACCTCGTCCTTTGTCATGACGGGAGGGAGTCCTGCTGGCATCTAGTGGGCAGATGGCCTGGATGGGGCCAAACACCTCACAATCGACACACAGCCCTGACAATCAGGAATTATCCAGTCGGGGCACCGGGGTGCCTCCTGGGTTAAGCAGCCGCCTTTGGCTCAGGTCATGATCCCGGGCTCCTGGGACTGAGCCCCACACCCAGCTTCCTGCTCAGCGGGGAGTCTGCTTCTCCCTCTCCTTCTCCACCCCAAAGACTCAGATACCCGCTCACTCGCTCTCAAATAAAACCTTAGAGAAAAAATCATCCAGCCTGAAATATCAATAGTGCCGAGGTTGAGAAACCCTGGTATAGCCCAACCAAGAGAGACCGGTCCTACGGGGCCTCGCTGTCAGGAAGAGGGTGCTGCGGCGCCCCCACCGGAGGCAGGAGTTGAAGAATGAAGGGTGGGAACCGCACTATCCCTGCAGAAAGCTGGGCCACCTCCCAGGCTGGACAGCCTCGGTGCGGGTCTGAGGGCCAGGCCGGCGTGGACTAGAGCCTTACCTGGACCATCTGATGTTCACACTTTCTCCTGTCACCACACACAGCAGCCTGGCCGTGTCCCCCTCTGGCACCATAATAGTGGAGGGCAGCTCTTCGATGGTCAGCTCCCCTAGGCCCAAGAAGGAAGCATGGTCAGCCACTCGCTAATCCTGGCCCACCTGCGCCGCCTGACCTCAGAGGTCACTAGCCCCACTCACCCTTCCGCCCAGGACTGCCACCTTACCCAGAACTCTGAGCTGGACCCATCTCTGGTCTCGGTCCTGCCCGTTGAAAGCAACACAGGCATAGAAGCCACCATCTTCCATAGCCACTTGGCTGATGACCAGAGAGCCATCAGGCTGTAACTGGTGTCTAGGGACAAAGCATAGTCAGGTGGCTCCATCCCGAGGGGACTGGCAGGGTCTTCCTTTCCCTGCAGAAGGCCGAGTGGACCCTACTATTCTGTGGGGTCTGAGCAAAGGGCCATCTGACCTTGGGCCCTGAGGTCCTCCAGCTGCTGGCACTCTCATGCACTTGGAGGTGCCCGACTTTGAAGCCTGGCAATAGAAAAACCCATTCAAGCTTCTGGATACAAAATAATTCCGGTGTGGGTTTGTGGTTCTCGCTGTACTCATTCCGTAGGCCCAAATCTTGGTTCTGCCCCTTAGAGGAGCTTTGTGGTGGCAAGTGCCCATGTGTAAAACAGGGACAGGAGCGCACCTACGTCAGGGTGGCTCTTGGGCAGAGGGGACCATGGAGAACAAGCCTCGTGCTCATAACAGGTACATGTCAGCTGTTGTGATTACAGCCAGAAATGGGTCTGTCTCCGTTTTGTCCCTCAGCCATCACCCCTCCTTAGCTGGCCCATTACTCCTGCCCACTCACCCCTGGAAAGACTCAGAAACCCAAATGTCAGTTGGCCCCAGGAGCACTGCGGCCCCGCAGCATCTCTCATGAGCCACTGGGTCCTGCTCAGGACTGACAGAGGTGGCGCCTGGCAACTCCGTCCCCCACGGTCTGCACGGGGTCAGGGGCTGGCAGTGGGACAGGAGGACTAAGAGAGGAGCTGAACACAAACCTGGGGGAAGAGAGGGGCTGCCCATCTCTCTGCCACTCAATGGTGGGGGGCGGGAAGCCCTCAGCACGGCAGGTCAGCCGGGCCCGCTGGCCTGGTTGGGTGTCCACCACCCTGGGCTGGTTCCTATCCAGAAGCAGCCTGCAGAACACACCCCACACACACAGCCATCAGGGGGACCCTTTGCACAAGCCCGAGGCCCCCTTCTCTCCTTCCAGATTCAGCTTCCTGACAGCTGCCTCATTCGAGTCAGGACGCCACCACAACCACCTGGGACTTTCCTGCCTTCCCTGCCGCCTGCCCCCACCCCTGCCCCAGAATCTTGACTGTCACCTCCCTGCCCTGCACCTCTGCTACTCAGTCCTTGACTTGGGCCTTGCAGCCCTCTGCAACCCTTCCACAAACGTCCTTCAAGGCCTTGCAGACCCTCTAGTTCCTGGTGCACTTCCCCTCCCTCAGCCCCTGGGTCCTGGGCCTTGGATCCCCCTCACCTGTTCGGGGAGGGGACCTCGTTTCTCTCATCCTCACCGAGCAGACCCCTGTGCCCCACCCCGCCCCCTCCTTTCACCACGAAGACCCCCATCACCCCTGGGCCTCTAAGTGGGGTATACCCAGAGCAGGACGGCACTGCTGGAGTTACCTGGTCGTGGGCCGAGGCTGCAAGGAGGAGACGGCCCCTGGGCCCCTTCTGTCCCCCACTAGGCTGGAGTCCCAAGGACTGTGGCCCTGAGCTGGGTCCCTGGTCCGAGGGAAGTGCCTTGGCTCAGCCTCAGACAGCACGGCCACATCACCCCCTGTCAGGAGGCCAGAGGTGAGCTATGTGGAGAATGTGGCAGAAGGAAGGGGGAGGGCCATGAAGCTGGCTGGGGACATGTGGAAAAAAGAGTGCCCCGAAGGGCGAGACCTCCACCTGGGCCCAACTGGAGCACAGGGTCCCTGCCGGCAGGAAGGGCCTCTCCGGCGCGGGTGCACCCAGGCGCGGGCCCTCCCGGCCACGGCCTCCCGCCTGGGGCCCATGGAAATCCCCTGTGCAGGGACGCAGGACCGACCTATGACATGAAGCTGGATCTTCGGAGAGTCACCATCCTGCCTGCTGCCACCACAGCTGTAGATGCCAGCGTCCTCTGCCTGCAGGGCACGGATGACCAGGGAGCCATCAGGCTGCAGCTTGTGCCTGAGTGAGGAGGCGGGGGTCTGAGCTCTGGCTTCTGACGACAACGAGCCCGGCCTGCCCGAGGCCCCCTGCGCTCCTCCCGGAGGGGACTGGAGCCCTGCTTGCCCCCTCCTGCCCCAGGGGACATCGGGGGCTGCCACACACACACCTGTCGGAGGAGACAGGCTGCCCGTCTTTCTGCCACTGGCCATGGGGCTCCAGGGAGGTGTTGTCACCTTGGCAGACGAGCTGCACCAACTGCCCCGGGGACGCCTGTACCAGGGATGGCTCCTGGCCGGCCCAGCTGACCCTGGGGAGGGCGGAGGGGAGGACCCGTGCTGCTGGCCTCAGTGCGGGACCGGGGACTCCCCCCCATTAGTTTCCACCCCAGAGACTTGGCATCCATCCTGTCTCCAGCACTGTCGGGGTCAGGGGATCTCCCGGGAGGCCAAGCTCCAGAAGCCAGTGGCCTCGGGAATGTCCCCTCTCCATCCCCCCACATGCCCTTGGACGCTGCTACCTCAGCCTGGTCCTGTGACCGCTGCAGGGTGGGCGCAAAGCCCAGGGCATGGAGGAGCCCGGAGAGATCTCTCACGCCAGGTCCGGGTGGGGAACTAAACGACATGCTTGACCCCTTTGGGATGTAAAGTTTTACTTATTTGGTTTTTACTCTCCCCAGAGCTCTCATGACACAGTCCCAAGACTGGAACCCACAGTAAACCTGAGAGAACATCGCCATTTCACACGTCAGGAAACGGGGGGCTTAGAGAAGTTGGAGGACTCGCTGGAGGTCATGAACCTGCAAGCTTTTCCGACCACACAGGCCTGGGGTGTAGGAGCGAGGTCTGACCGAGATGGCACCACCATCTGCGGGCAGGTCTCCCGTCTCCCAAGGCAGCTTCCCCGTGTGTGCAACGACAGGACCGCAGGGCTGTCTGGAGGACTGGGGGGGGGGGGGGGGGGCTGCTGACCTCAGGGTGAAGGGGTTGGGGGGGCTCACCTGTAGGAAGAGCTGCGGGAAGGCGGCGCTGGTCGCCCCGCATCTCCGCCCAGGCCAGGGGCGCTGGGCCCCAGCTCCCCGCGCCAGGGCCGCTCTCCAAAGGCTTGCGCGTGGGACTCCTCCCTCGGCCCAGGCTCTCGGTCTCGCCACAAGACGCCACCGGAAGGCAAGGGCTTCGTCTGGACCGTGGCCCCCGTCCTCTGCCATCTGGCTTCGTGCTGGCCCCCGGGACCGCTGCCAGCACCATGTCCGCGGGCCCCGGCGGGAGGCCCCCGGCAGCGGCTCATGCACTCCTCCTCGGAGGCGAAGTTATTGCCGTTGCCGTGGCACCCGCCGTACCAGAACCGGTTACACCGGCCCACAGAGGGGACGAAGTACCAGCGGGCCGCCCAGTCCACGCAGGAGCCGTGCGCGCTGGGCAGCAGGCACCGCACAGGGTAGGCTGAGGGGCCAGAAGGGTGAGCGTCACCAAGCCGCGGACGCGGCCCAGCAGAGCCCCGCCGACAACGGCCCCCCATCCCCTCTGCCTTGGACTTTGGAGCCAGGCCCTTCCCAGCTCATGGAACATGTCTACACCCTCACCTGGCCCTGGGGGCAGAGACTGCTCAAGGCCCAGACCTACTAGGCTCCACCCACAAAACTAGAGCCCTCCAGAAGGTCAGGGCCGTGAACAACCTGGACTGGCCCCCTCGTGCCCCTCACCTCCCCATGCCTGACCCGGGGCACCAGAGCGCAGGCACCGAGCAGCCCAAGGGCTTGGCCTTGACGTGCTGAGCTCACAAGGAGAACCCAGCCCTCAGCTCCCAGGAGCACCTGTGAAGACGCCCAGTGCGGGCGCACCTCTGCTCCTGGACCCCTCCCTGGCCTCGAACCCACCGCAGCTGCCCCCACCTGCCTGCTTCACCCGCCCACCTCCCCAGCAGAGCCCGTTCCACTTCTCTGCGTGACCATGGCTGGCTCCTGCTTGAAGCCCGCCCAGGGGCCCAGCCTCCTGCAGACCCTGACCACCAGCCCATCTGGCTTTTGAAGTCCCCGTGACAGTCTCTGGCAGTGCCGCCCACATAGTCTGTGGTCCAGCCTCAGTGACCTCCCTCCAGGGCTCATCCCAGGCCGGGTGGGGACACCCCCGTCCCTCCTGGCACTGACCACCATTCCACCTCTGCTTCTAGGGGAGGCGGAGCCCCACGGGGCAGGGGCGGGGAGAGGATGAGCCTCCTTCTCTGTGGGGGCCCTGCCTACAGCTCTCCCCGACTCTCACAAGCCCACAGGTGGTCTCAAGGGCAAACTGTGGGAAACAAGAACAACGTGGCACTGTTCTCTGACCCGGCACCTAGTAAGTGATCAGCAAATATCTGAAGAAATGAATGAATCACTGAGCTAGGAGGAAACTCCAGGTGGGGCTCTGCGGGGGTGTGGGGGCCGAGGGGGACGGAGCCTATCACCAGGAAGGATGGAGGGACACCCACTCACCGTAGCTGGGCTGGCCCAGGCAACCTTCCCCAAGAGGACCAGCAGCAGAGGCCACGTTATCATAGCAACAGCCAAACTGGGAGCCCCGGCACTCACTGGGCTCATTCTGCTGAGCCCCGGGCTGGTGGGTCTTGGGGGCCTGGGGAGGAAGCCTAGAGTTGGGATGTTGGGGATAGGTCTGGCTCTTGCTAGGGACTCTAGGCTGCCTGGGGAAGGAGGACAGGAAGAGAGAGGGACAGAATTCTGAGCCCTTGATGCAGAGCCTCAGGGGAGATGAGAGGCCAGGGGAAGGTCAAATAAAGGCACGCGCGCGCACACATACACACACTCACACACACACACTCCAGCCCAGGCCCACCTCGGAGGCCCTGTCGGCCAGCAGCCTTCAGGGACTTCCTTTCTCCAAAGCCCAAGTTACAGAGAGCCTGGATCACAGTGGCCCTGAGCAGACTTGGGGGCTGGATGCCAGCCCCCTCGTGTGAACCAGACACTTACCGAGGAAGCCACGGCTCTTGACCCCGGCCTTCTCCTGGTGTTGTCACTGCTGTAAGACCCTGCGCAGCCCGCGTGCTGGGGCCCCTCGGCCACAGACACTCCATCAGGGCAGCACCCGTACCTAGACGGCATCACACAGTTGTCTCCTCACCACCCACCCCTGGTCCCCAACCCCTCCAGGGCCGTAAGCGACCAGCGTCCCAGGACCCAGGCTCTGGGGCTGAGCAGTCAAGGACCCGAGCAGGAGACAGTGTGTCCCCACACACGGGGCAGACCATTCTGCCTGCCGAGGCTCCGCCACGTCCACCAACCACCCGGTGGCTGCCTGGGAGGCGGCAGGAACCAAGCGGGCAGAGCCATCACCCTGATACCTCGACTCCAGCCTTGCCCCCAAACACAGAGGCGGAAACTCGGTAAGCTTGCCCACAGAGCAAGTCCCCAGGGAGGTTTTACAAGATCACCGCAGAGGAGCCCACCACTGGCTTCAGCACCGCTGGCCCGAGTGGGAACGGAAGGTAAAGGAGCACGTATCAAGGCACCTTCCAGGCTCAGGACCCTAGCCGGTGGCTGTCATTGTCCCCACCTCTCAGCAGAGGAAGCCAAGATCAGAGAAGTTAAGGAACTTGCCCCATCACCAGAACACGGCTGGTAAGGGGCTGAGCCGGGGATCCCGCCCTGGCCCGAGGCTGCTGGCCCCAAAGTCTGGGCTCTCAGTACCCCACCCCTCCGAGAGACTGGTAGACTGGTTTGGATCTGAACGCTAGAATTCTATCCCAAGGGTCTCCCCAGAGCTCAGGCCGACTTCTGCAGTGAGAGCAGAGATTTTTACCCCCACTCTGCGCATTAGGAAGATCAGCCACAGGAAGCTGAGTCGCCAAGAGGCACAGCAGGGCGGCGGGGAGACACCTGCAGAGTCCCGTTCGGAGCTCTGCAAACCGCCTCCCCAGCCGACTAGGAAGAGGTCCCTACCTGCTCTGCTGACATGAGGCTCCCGGGCAGCCCTGCCACTGTGGCCCAAGAGACGCGGTGTGGCCATCGGGACAGCACCCATAGGGGCTATGTCTGCAGTCCTGGGGCGCCAAGCCAGACCGCAGTGGCTGCTGGTGCGGGGACTGTGGCAGAGAAGGAGCTAGGCCTGGCAGGTGGAGGCCCTGGGCTCCGCTGGGATTACCCGGCACTAAGGTTTGCTCCTGGGGGAGCCACCACTGGCCTCTGGAATCTAGAAGGAAGAAGGAAAAGACGCATGAGGTCTCCACCTGGCTGCTCACTGTCCACACCTGACCTGCTCTATCCTCAACCTCCAGCTCCGGGGCTCTGGGCTGGGGGCGTCCACTGAGCGGCTCACCTGGGTTGGCGGCCACCTGAGGGCCCAAAGACATCCGGGGATCCCTGGGGCCAGCGAGCACGTCCTCCACGCTGGGGACTTCTGCAGGGAGCAGGCAATCAGGCCTGAGCAGTGGCCACCTCATCCTCCACGTGCCCCCACCCCACTGCTCAGGCAGGGCCTGGGACCCCGGGACAGTGGAAGTGAGAACGAGCAGACCTGTGAGTCCATAACACACCCTTCCCAAGTTTCAAGAGTCTTTAGTTATTTAAAAAAGCTAAAAGAAAATTCCGCAAAAAGAAAAGCCAGATATAAAATTCGTATCTATGCTTGATCCCAACTACATAAAACAAAAAATGATATGTATAGATTGAACTGATGAAAAGACAAGCCATCCAATTAAGGAAATGGGCAAAGTGGAGAGCCTGGCTGGCTTAGTCAGGAAAGCACGTGACTCTTGATCTTGGGGTCATGAGTTTGAGCCCCACTCTGGGTGTAGAGATTACTTAAAAATCTTTTAAAAAATAAAATAAAGGGGGGACGCCTAGGTGGCTCAGTTGGTTGGACGACTGCCTTCGGCTCAGGTCATGATCCTGGAGTCCTGGGATCGAGTCCCGCATCAGGTTCCCAGCTCCACGGGGAGTCTGCTTCTCCCTCTGACCTTCTCCTCGCTCATGCTCTCTCTCACTGTCTCTCTCTCTCAAATAAATAAACAAAATCTAAAAATAAATAAATAAATAAATAAAAATAAAATAAAGGGGCACCTGGGTGGCTCAGTGGGTTAAAGCCTCTGCCTTCGGCTCGGGTCTTGATCCCAGGGTCCTGAGATCAAGCCCCGCATCGGGCTCTCTGCTCAGCAGGCAGCCTGCTTCCCCCTCTCTCTCGTCCTGCCTCTCTGCCTACTTGTGATCTCTCTCTCTCTCTGTCAAATAAATAAGTAAATAAAAACTTTTAAAAACTACTAACTTTAAAAAAAAAGCACATATAACAAAACAGTCATTGTAGAATTTAGGCGTGGATATGTGGTTGCTTACTACGCAGTTCTTCAACTGTTCTGTATGTTCAAGATTTTTCACTATCCTGCCTCAAAATATTAAAAGTAGCATTACCATGTAACACCATGATTCCACTACTATTTACCTGAAGAATACGAAAACACTAATTCAAGAAAATATGTGCACCTCTATGTCCCTAGCAGCTTTATGTACAATAGGCAAGATATGGAAGCAGCCTAAGTGTCTATCTATAGATGAATGGATAAAGTGGTGTGTATACACACACACACACATACACACACACACACACACACACACACACACACACACACACACACCCCACAGAGGAATATTACTCAGCCATGAAAAAGAATGAAATCTTGCCATTTGCAACACAGACAGATCTAGAGGGATTCATGCCAAGCAAACTGAGTCAAAGACAAACACCGAATGAGTTCAGTCATATGTGGAATATAAGAAACAAACCCGGGGCTCAGGTCATGGTCTCAGGGTCCTGGGATTGAGCCCCACACCAGGCTCTCTGCTCAGCAGGGAGCTTGCCTCCCCCTCTCTCTCTGCCTGCCTCTCTGCCTACTTGTGATCTCTGTCAAATAAATAAAATATTAAAAAAAAAAAAAAAGAAAGAAAGAAAAGAAACAAACCCAACAGAGAAAAAACAGAAACAAAAACCAGACTCTCACAGACTCTCAGCTAGAGAGAACACGCTGGTGGTTACCAGAGGGGCGGTGGGTGTGAGGATGCATAAAGGGGATTAAGTTGCGCTTGTCATGATGAGCGCTGAGCATAGCACAGCATCGCTGAGTCACTATGATGTCATCTGCCATTAATGTGACACTCTGTTTAATTCCAGTGCAGTTCACACAAACGAACAGGCCTGTCTTCCCAGTTTGGGGAATCAGATTAGGGGCTGCTCAGAAATGTGGGAAAAAAAATTTTTTTCGCCATCGTATTGTCCAACTTGGTAAGCTTACTAAAAATCATGAGTTACCATTAGAATAGGTGAATTTTATGGTCTATGGTATTTAACCACTTCAAAGTTACTAAATAGATTCATCATAAAATGGAGGAAAAAACGCAAAAAACTAAATACGGACGACAGGAATTTTTATAATGCTCCAAAATGCTCATTGTTCCGCACGGGGGGAGGGGGGGGGGGAGGCAGCGGGTGGCAGGGGCGACCCTTCCTTCCATTTGTTAACGCATGTCAAATTTTCCACAGCGAGCACACTGCTACATAACGGAGGAAATTCATGTAAAAGAAGTGAAGGGGCACCTGGGTGGCTCCGTGGGTTAAGTGTCTGCCTTCGGCTCGGGTCATGATCTCCGGGTCCCGAGATCGAGTCCCGCTTCGGGCTCCTTGCTCAGCGGGGAGCCTGCTTCTCCCTCTCCCTACCCCCGACTGATGTTTTCTCATGCGCTCTCTCAAATAGATTAAAAAATTCCATCCCCCTCTGGACTACATCTTGCCAGTCCCCAGGGAATATTTTAAAAATAATTTAGGGTTGGAAAAAAAGTCTAGTAGATAAACGGTAAAATCTGTTTTCATTTCACTGCCTCTCCGGCCCAGGCCAAACCCTGGGACAAGGCGGAGGCCCCTTCCCTCCCCTGTCCCGCCACCCCCTGCCCCACGGCCCACATCCAGCGCTGCAGTCCCAGGCCCCAGCAGCCTGGGAATAGGCTCCTGTGTCCCCTCCTGGGACTCTTCCCTTCCACCTTCTTGGGCTTTCAGTCCTGCTCCGCTTCCCACACACTCTCTGGGCACCAGGGTCTGCTGGGCGAGTGCCTGACCCTTCGTTTCCATGGCTTTTGGGGGCCCTTGGATTTCTGCAGCCCTGCTCCCCAGCAGGCTCCCGCTCCAACTGCTTCCCCTTCAGTCTGGCCCTCAGGCAGGTGCCTGTCTGTCCTCAAGATCTTTTTCACCCTGTCACTGTTGAACTCCAAAGCTTTCAGGGGCTCCCCTGGGCCTATCAGACAATTTGATCTGCAGCCCAGCCTGAGGTCCCCAGCCCTAAGAGCACCAGCCCCTGGACAGAACTCCAGCCACCATCCCTACATCCTGGCTGAGGGCAGGTTCGGGGGTCCCTGCTGGCCTCAGAGCAACTGAGTACTTGGAATGTGACCAGAGTGACTGAGAAACCACGGTTTACATTTATTCTCATTAGAATTAATTTAATTTTAAACTTAAAAACTGACAATTCATTTACTAGAAAATACTTCAGTTGTTGGGAAGATGTCCTAAGTTGTTGGGAACAACTTGGGTGTGTGAATCTACTTTTCCAACTGCACATCCTATAAAATCTAAATATAGATCAAGTATGCCACTGAAATTCTGCATCTGAATTAAGAAATGCTCTGAACATCGACGTGGATGGAATTAGAGGGTATCATGCCTAGCGAAACAAGTCAAGCGGAGAAAGACAACTATCATATGATCTCCCTGATATGAGGAAGTGGAGATGCAACATGGGGGGTTTGGGGGGTAGGAGAAGAATAAAAGAAACAAGATGGGATTGGGAGGGAGACAAACCATAAGTGACTCTTAATGTCACAAAACAAACTGAGGGTTGCTGGGGGGAGGGGGTGGGGAGAAAGGGGGTGGGGTTATGGACACTGGGGAGGGTGTGTGCTTTGGTGAGTGCTGTGAAGTGTGTAGACCTGGAGATTCACAGACTTGTACCCCTGGGGATAAAAAATATGTTTATTAAAAAAAATAAAAAATTGGGACACCTGGTGGCTCAGTGGGTTAAGCTGCTGTCTTCGGCTCGGGTCATGATCCCAGGGTCCTGGGATCGAGCCCCAAATCGGGCTCTCTGCTCAGCAGGGAGCCTGCTTCCTCCTCTCTCTCTGCCTGCCTCTCTGCCTGCTTGTCATCTCTCTCTGTCAAATAAATAAATAAAATCTTAAAAAATAAAATAAAATAAAAAATTATAAATAAAAAAAGAAATGCTCTGAATAAATATATTCAATTAAGAAGATTTTTTAATCTTGTGAAAAAAGAATATAAAATAGCCTATTCAATAGTTTTTATACTAATTACATGTTAAAAATATTTAAGGTTAAATAAAACATTATTTAAATTTAAAAAACATTTTTAAGCAATTTCTACACGTGATATGGGGCTCAAACTCACCACCCCAAGTTCAAGAGTTGCACGCTCTTCTGACTGAGCCCCTTACATGTAATTCTTTTCTTTTTTTCTTTCTTTTTAAAAGTAGGCTCCACACGGAGCACAGAGCCCAACTCTGGGCTTGAACTCAGGACCCTGAAATCAAGACCCGAGCTAAGATCAAGAGTCAGATGCCTCACCAACTGAGCCACCCAGGAACCCTAGAAACAGCCTAAATTCTAACTTCCCGAGCATCATGGACTTCCGTAGAGTAATCACGGGGCTAGAGAATGTTCACACACCAAGTGGCTTTAAGGGGGAAAAGCCCATACGAAAGTCTGCTCACATGA
This sequence comes from Mustela nivalis, assembly GCF_964662115.1. NCBI lineage: Eukaryota > Metazoa > Chordata > Mammalia > Carnivora > Mustelidae > Mustela > Mustela nivalis. Next base: position 14,335,066 of record NC_139025.1, on the reverse strand, counting down.
CCCAGCAGCATGCTAACGAATATTCCCACTAAAGCAGGGATCGGGGCCATTTCACTGGTCTGTCTGCTGCTTTCCTAATTCCTCCAAATTTTCCACAATAAACCTAGACTATTTTATTAAAAATAGCCATTAAGTTTATTTTACAATTCAGTCTGGCCTGAAAAGCACTATTAACCCCATTGGACAGATGGGCAAACCGACAATCAGGGAGGAGAGGCGCTTGCCGCGGGGCCACACCGCTGGTCAGCGACGGAGCAGAGATTGAAACTTAGGCTCGCTGTCAAGTCCAGGCCCCTGGTTCTTAGCCACCGTGCCCTGTGCTTCCCTTAGAGCGTCACCAGCTCGGCTCACAGGGGGCCCCCAGCAGGAGCACATCCGGGCCAGACACACCTCCCTGTGGTAGCAGGAGGCCACCATCCCCACTCGCCCCCCCAGCTGAGCCGCATCCCATGTTTTTCCTCAATAGCACAACCTCACACCAAGCAAGTACTGGCCTCTGGGCCCTTCCCCTGCAGCTCCTCGGGCCTGGGGCACCTTCCTTTGAGAGAAGGGGAAGACAAGGATAGCAGCGGGGCGTACTCACTCACTCAGTCATTCGGTGAACGTTTCCTGAATACCCGTGTCAATAGCAAGGAGGAAGTCAAGGATCTGGCCCTCCAGGAGCCGCTAGCTAGGAGGCCAGACAAGCCAGGCACGATGATGGCCGTGGCATGGGGAGCCTGGCCGGCGCCCCTGCTCTTACCTGGAGGCAGATGGCAGGGCTGCGTGTTACAGGGCTCGGCCTCCCTGGGCTTGGAGAGCTGCAGGCTCCCACAGAGGCCGGGAGACCCGAGGGCACAGATGACCTGGCGTCTCCGGGTCCCCGCGCCGCAGCTCTTGGAACACTGGGGCCCACGGGGTGGGCGTGGGAAGAAAGGACAGGCTCAGAAAAGGAGCAAGACCCTGGGGTTGGGGGTCCCCACAAGGAAAAGAGGGAGGGGGAAAATGCCTGGGAGGCAGGCCAGACCCAGGGAAGGTCACATGTCCAGCGGCCTGTCAGAGACCCAAGGGACCAGGCCTGGGTGGCAGGGAGGAGGCGGGGGAAGAGGCAAGCACTCACCAGACCCCAGGCGCCTACACGCCAGGCCTGGTCATGCGTTGGGGGACAGTCTTCACGCACACAGGGCTCCGTGATGGGGGGACGGTCCTCCGCGGGGCATGCTGCGGCGTGGAGCAGAGACCCCTCCTCACTGCAGCAGGTGACGCTCCGCCTCCGGACCCCGGCACCGCAGCTGACAGAGCACTGCAAGGACCAGGCTGTCGGCGGGAGCTTGCTTGTCCTCCCCCGCGCAGAGGGGCCATGCCAGGTCAGACAGCAGGACCCCCACCCACCCACCCCCGGCCCACATCCAGCTCCTAGGCTCAGAGAAGCTGAACCCCTCTTCTGAGGTCACATAGCCTACACCACGCCTGCTGTCACCAAGCTTAGGGACATTTTCCACATTCCCCTGTTCGAGACTTGAACATATGTGGGTGCTGGAAGCAGAGACCAGCAGCACCAGTCAGTGCCAGCTCCTCCTCGGCCCCCCGCCCACGCCCCCAGCAAGGTCCCCGGCTGCTTCTTCATGGCAAGACAAAGTCTGTCCCACCCCGCCCGGGATCCTGGAGAAGGAGGGAGAGTCCAAACACCTGCTCCTAGTCCCAGCCCTGGCAACAGCTTCCAAGACCATCTAGCAGGTCACTTTACCTCCCAGGATCTACCTCCCTAGCGGAGGCCAAGCCTCCCTGCCCAGCTCTGCTGCGGCCCCAGCCCATAGACCCGGGGCCCGATTCGGTCCCTACCCCGCCGGGCAGAGGCTCACCTCCCCCCAGGGCTCCGCTCTCCAGGCTGCGCAGCGCTGCAGGTTGCAGGCCCGGGTGGCAGGGGGCTTCCCAGGCTGGCCTGCGCACTCCACCTCCCCGGTGGCCTCCTGGCTGCCTGCCCCATCGGATGAGATGCAGTAGACAGAGCGGGACTGGGAGCCGCCGCCACAGGAGGCCGAGCAGGGTGACCAGGGCCCCGTCTTCCAGCTGCGGGGAGAGGAATCCGGTAAGGCTGGCCCAGCGGCAGGGGCTGGAGTCCAGGCCCAAGGGAGCCCCAGCTGTCACACACAGGAGTGTGCTGGGGATCCCCCAAGCCTGGCCATGCTAACATCTGGGCCTGCACAGGTGTGGGGGTAGAAAGTTCTGTATAAAAGGCCAAGCGCCCGCTCTGCCTGCCATCTCTCGCCACCGAGCTCTGGTCCCTACAACACAGAGCCTGGCTGCTCCCCTCTTAGCTTTCCTGTCCTCTTCACCAGGGTCCCTGTCATCCCCAGCCAGACTCCATTGCCTCTGTGTCTGCCCTTGTTGGGAGCATCTCCTAGAGCGGCCCTGGGGCACGGGAGGAAAGGGCAGCCCCAGCAGCGCCGTGCGAAGCCAAGCCCACCACCATCCTGCAAGGCCAGCTGCCACCGAAGCCATGAGGGCAGAAGGACTGCGCCAGCCCAGCAGGGAACCTGCGGCCTGCAGATTACCTGTTCCTGCGTGCACGCTGGGCCCCAGCAAGGTGCCACGCTCTGGGCCGGTGCAGGTAAGAGGTCCTTCGTGCATGAACAAAGGCATTACTGATGCCCACAGGCCCCCTGGCCCACTTCCTGGTATCTGTCAAGCCAAGTCCCCTGCCGGCTTGGACAGGGCTTCCAGTACCTTCCCCCTGCTTGCCCACCACCAGCCTGGACACTCTGGGCCCTGTGTGGGCACACACGGGTGGACAGAATAGCCCCGGATCTCACGCTCATGCACACACACACACACCCCTGCTGCTTCCCGCAGTGACAGCTGCCTCCTCTCCACTCTGCCCCAGCTGTAGGAACAACCCACCTGTTTGCTCAACACCTGGAGTTGCCTAGAAACCCCAGTGCCTTCCCACCCAAGTGCTTGGGCCCCACCGTGGGGGCACTGGCAAGGGCCTCACCGCTTGGTCTGCGGGCAGGGGTGAGTGCTGCAGGGGCGGCGGTCGGCCGGCCGCAGCTGATGCTGGCACATGCGGTCAGGGTAGACCTCGTTGTCAGTGGTGCAGAACACCGGGCGGGACTGGTGACCTGCAGAGGCCCGGCCATCACGGGCAGGTGATCAGTCAACAGTCACCAAAGGCGAACTCTGGGCTGGGCACCGTTCTGCATGCATTCCAAGCGTCATCTTGATCAAGCCTCAGATGACCTCCTGGGATAAATGCCATCATTATCCCCAATTTACAGAGGAGGAAACTGAGGCTTGAGAGGTGTTATGTGCAGGTGCTGGTGCCCTGCTCTAACCTCTGGTCACCCATTCAGGGCTGAGCCTCTGCTGCCCAGGGAATACAGTGTCCTCTGAGATGCCACCACCTCCGGGAAGCCTTCTCTGGTTCTCTGAGCTTGGAGGGTGGGTAGGGGGGGACCCTTTGTGGATTCCCTGAGCCCTGGGTGCCCCCACGTGGCTCCTAGGACATGCAGACGGCTCACCTCCCCCGCACTCGGCACTGCAGTCACTCCATGAGCCGTGGCTCCAGCGGAAGCCAGACGGGGAGCTGCCCAGGGGCAGGTGGTACTCGTAGCGCACACCGGGGTTGGGCTCCTGGCTGAGGAGCTGTGCAGGAGGGTCCTCACTGAGGCAGGCCCGCCCCCCCCCCCGGGACCCGCCCCCCTTGGCCTGGCCTCCCCGAGTGCCCCCGCCACCCGCCAGCCCCTCACCTCGATGACCAGGGGCTCGGAGGTGGGGCCGCGAGCATAGAGCCGCTCAGGGGCCAGGTCCCCCTCGGCCCCACGCTCGTAGTGCAGGACGGTGCTGGCTGCGGGCAGGGCCCAGGCGTCCCCGATGGTCCAGTGCCCGTTGAGGTAGTATTCTCCCCGCACGCTCTTCACCGCTGCGCACGCGTGAGCCCCAGGTCAGCTGCCGCGGAGGGACCCGCCGCACGGCCACCGCCCAGACTCACCCCAGCCCGCACTCACCCAGGAAATTCCTGCTGGCCGCCACCTCCTCCACGCGGATGCTAGTGGCCCCCGCGGGAATGATGAGCATCTGGTTGTAGCCTGTGGGGGCAGAGACACACTCTGGGACCACCCACGCCCCTGGCAGCACGGCCAGGGTCAGGGACAGTGGCAGGCCTGACTGGGAAGGGGGAGGGGACAGCTGAGGGCCAGGGAGAAGGGGTGAGGAGGGGTACCCAGCCGTTGGCCGTGGGAGCCTGCACTGGGTCAGGAGGCAGAGATCCTTACCAGCCCAAGCCCACAGGCTCCAGTGAGAGCCTTGGACCTCCACCCTAAGGCCTGACCTGAGGGCCAGATCAGACGCCTGCAGGGCCACCAGGGTGACTCAGCTGGAGCGGAAGTCAGGCAAGGAAGGGACAGGCGACAGACCCTCGCCTCAACTGCCTATGGGCCCCCGCCCCCGACAACCCTCACCTCTGCTGAGGTCATTGGCATCAAAGGTGCCTGTGACGGGGTAGCAGGTCCTGCCGTCACCCCCACACTGCAGACACTTGTCCTCCTCCTTTGCGGAGTCGAGGTTGTAGTCACAGCCCACGACCTACCAGGCAGAGATGAATGAAGAGGAGAAGAAAGAGGTCACGGACACAGGAGGATTTGAACCCAAATCACTGCTCAGATCAGGGGGGGCAGTAGTTATTCATCGCCCACTAAGGCCGAGTGATCTAGCCTGTGGCTGACAGTTGACCCCTTCCCCCTGCTCAGCACCCGTCTCCCCTTCTCTGGCAACAATACGTTTTCGTTTGGGGCCCGGGAGGGGGACCTCCCAGGTTGCACAAACTCCCCAACAGTGAATGTGGGGCAAGTCAGTGGGTTCCACGCCATGCTCCAAGTAGGTCGTTCACAGGGCTCCCCCAGCCCAGACAAATCTGGGGCAACTCTGGGTCGCTGGGGCCCCTGAGAAGTAGATGCCCTTTCCAGCCAGAGCTGGGAGCTGCTGCTGGCCCTCTGCATACCTCCCAGGATCCCAGCGTGGACCCAGAGGAGAGAAAAGCCCAGAGGCGAGGAGACATGTCCAGCCCCTGCAGCCAGCCAGACCAGCCCTGGAGGGCTTTCTTCCCCTTTGTCAGTTTTCATGGGGTTTCTATAACTTGCCACCCAGACGGGTGCTCCTGTTGGGGTGCTTGGTCGCAAAGGGCAAAGGGGAGAAGGTCACAGGGCATCTGTGATGCAAAGACACCTCAAAGCTGCCCGTGAGAAGACATTAAGCTCCTGAGAGCCTCTGGTGCAGGGCAGGGAGACATCCCACCATATGCCCCAGGCCAGCCCGCAGGGGAGAGGGGGCAGGAGCACCACGTACCCGGCAGCTGCCATCCACACAGACGTCCCGTGTGCCAGGCTCACAGGGTGTCCCATCCACGACAGCCTCCCTGTGCTTGAAGTAGAAGTTCTCCCCCTTGGGAATGCAGTTCAGCTCACACTTGTCTGGGGCTGAGGCAGACAGAGGGGGAAACTGAGATCCCAAGCAAGCAGCAAGTCCTCTCCTGGGTACAGTGAAGGGAGGGCAGGGCCAGAAGCACACGCGTGGGGTCGGGGGTTGCGGAGAGAAAGTCCTTGCCTAGGCTCTCCCAGAGGGAGAGAATCCCACTCCACCCCGCCCCCGCTGGAAACAATGTTCACAAAACCGCAGCCTCCCTGGGGATCAAGTGGAAGAAAAATCCCAGGATCGGGAAAAAGCTAGCCCCTTGGAGAGGTCTGTCGCAGCCTTATAATCAGCCCATGTGTTAACAATCCGCTCCTCAAAGTCAGTTACTAATAGACCAGAAGGCAGGTGGGCTGTGCTGTAACGTACTGGACCATACGGTTACGTGGGGAGACGCATCTCCCACACAATGCAGAATGGGGCTACATAATAATTACAAATATGTATGTGTTTATAGAGACAAAAATGTGAAAAGGGCTAGATGGAATGTGAGGGCAAATCCAAGGAGAGGCGTGGGGTCAAGGTCACTTAGGAGTTTTCATTTTTATAGCCACCTAAATATTATATACACGTTGTTTAAACAACCAAAAGTCCTACTAGGAATGCAGTCACCTGCACCACAGAGAAGGCATCCCTCCGTGACCCTTTCTTCTGTGTTCTGGTTTTTCTACATGGGTGTATTTAGGGCACCTGGGGGGTGTAGTCGGTTGAGCATCTGACTCGATTTCAGCTCAGATGATGATCTCAGGTTGTGGGGTCGAGCCCCGAGGAGGCTCCACACGGGGCAGAGCGTCTGCTTAGAATTCTCTCTCCCTCCCTCTTCTTGCATGATCGCTCCCTCTCAAGTAAATAAGTCTTTTATAAAACATGGATGGCAGTGCCTGGGTGGCTCAGTGGGTTAAGCCTCTGCCTTCAGCTCAGGTCATGATCTCAGGGTCTTGGGACCGAGCCCCGCATTGGACTCTCTGCTCAGCGGGGAGCCTGCTTCCTCCCCTCTCTCTCTCTCTCTCTCTCTGCCTGCCTCTCGGCCTACTTGTGATCTATCTGTCAAATACATAAATTTTTTTTTTAATATGGATACATTCAAATGCATCCATACACTGAGGAGCAGTGAATGCCGCAGACTCCCCTAGGGCCACCCCTCCAGCCAAGACCCCGCTCCCCGTGCAGCAGCACACACAGAATATAAATGGTCACGCAGCCAGATGTCATACTCCTCAGGAGTCGGTGGCAATGAGCCGTGACCAGTAATACTCAGAAGGAGGAGCCCAACGGATCTTCTGACACATCTGAAGTGCTTTAGTCACATACACGGGTTTTTTACTTAACTATATTGCTCTAAAAATTAACCACCCTCCTCAAAGCCACGCAGAGCAAGCCCATGCGCCCCAGGGATCCTGAATAAATGGGCTCTTGCCGTACCAAGCCCCCTGCAGCCCTGACCTTCAGTTGGCCCCCACCTGGCCTGCCTTGACCGGCACCCTAATTCCCCATGGCCTGCAGCACGAGGAACGAGGAACGCCTCCGGAGCAGGCCAGAGAGAGCAGGGCTCCAAGTGGCACAGACACGGACTAGTGGCCTTGTTTGAAAATGTATAGGATGGAGAAGACTCAAAATGACACCGGCCCTGACCCCGTTGTGTTGCGATGAGCACCGGCTGGGGGTCCTGTGAGTTTTCTAAAATGCATCCGACAGAGCGTCTGTAATAAAGCGGTAAGCACCGCACCCTGCACAAGAGATCTGGAGCAGCTGGGCACGGCAGCAGGGGTGCGGGCGCCGGGACGTCCACTCACCTCCGTAGTACGGCAGCCACTTGTACCATCTTCCCTGGAAGTCCTGGCTGTCGAACTGGGAGCACTGCTCCGCCCGGAAGTCCCTGGCACCCTCCGGGCAGCTCTGCAGGGGAGGGACGTGTGGGGCCTCCACAGGGGTCCGCCCACCCCACTGCACCTGGGGTGGTGTGACTCGTCGCCACCAACCACTCCCTTTACCCCAGCAGCTCGGGACTGGGGGGTGTGGGCCCCCAGGCCTCCTGAGTGCTCCCCTGCAGGGGCTTCGGGCTGCTGGAGAGGTCGCTGTCATTTTGGGTGGGAAGGGGAGCAAGGGGCTTCCCGCAGCCCAGACTGTGCACCTGCGGGAGGATGCCCGGGAACTGGGAGGAAAGGAGGGGAGGGGCCCCAGAAGCTGGGGTTCCCACTCCTGCAGGCTTTACCTCGGTGTGGCAGGAGCGGTGGCTCCGGGCCGGGCCCACGCAGCTGGAGCCCCCATCTCTCCTGAAGACGAGAACACCAGGAAGACTTGAACCCCGTGAACCAACACCCCTTCCTCCTCCTTGGGCTCTCCTGCAGGCCACTCGGGGCAGAGGAGGGGGACCTGCACACACAGATCCCCTCAGGCAGACGCGGTGAGCCCTGTGTCTATACTAGACTCAGAAGCGTATCCCGGAGGTCCTCAACTTGGGGCTACCTGCCTCTTAGAGCAAATTTCCAACTTTGACCTTTGGAGAGAAAGTAAGATGTAATATATACCCGCCCCCCTCCTCCAAGGTCATTCTGCAGTTTAGGGAGCACATGATGCCTGGAGTAAGAGCTCGAGGCTCAGGGTGCCTGGGTGGCTCAGTGGGTTAAAGCCTCTGCCTTCGGCTCAGGTCATGATCCCAGGGTCCTGGGATCGAGCCCCACATCAGGCTCTCTGCTCAGTGGGGAGCCTGCTTCCCCCTCTCTCTCTGCCTGCCTCTCTGCCTACTTGTGATCTCTGTCAAATAAATAAATAAAAATCTTTTAAAAAAAAAAAAAAAAGCTCAAGGCTCATCCTCTTCCCACGAGGAGGTGCTCAGGAAGACTGAGTTCAACCCACCAACAAAGGTCACCCCCACATTGCTTGTGCCCCAGCGTTCACTAGCACGCGTCGGAGCGCAGGGCACATAGCAGGGGCTTAAAACCTCCCTTGAAGTGGGAGACGGCTATACTCAACAGAGACCGAAGGTGGAGGAACTCTGCACATTAGGAATTGAAGATTGTTCGTTGGTTTGCCAAGAATTTGCTGCACCTGCCACATGCCAGACATAGCACTGGGAGCTAGGGACTCGGGACTGGGGGCACAGCTCTAGCTCCCCTGAAACAAGGCTGACTGTCAGAATCAGAGTGTACTCGATTTCAATACTCCAGGCACGCTGCTCCCACAGCAAACCCGTGGCTCCATGGGTTCTGCCAGTGCCGTGGCGGGACCCACCTGACCCCTGAGCAGCCCCCCTACCTCTGGGAGAAACAGGGGCGCTCCCTGACGCTGATGCCCACTCCGCAGGTCCGGCTGCAGGAGCTCCAGGGACCCCAGGGTCCCCAGGTGTCACTCTGCCGTCTCACCTTGGGAGCCTGCAGGAAAAGACACCCTCGGAGGTGTGAGTTGGTACTCAGAGGACCCCTACCTAAAAACATCCCCCTATCTCCGCTTGGGAGCCCGGATTCTCTCTCCCAGAGCAAACACCAGGCGCCCCAAACACTCAGCACAAGGAGCCAAGAGCCTTACAAACTGCGCTGGCCTCCTGCACCCAGCACCCCTGAGGCAGCTAGCCACTGGTTTGCGGGGAGGGGTACCAGCGGTCAGGAGGGAGGGAGCGAGCCAGCCAGCCAGTTGCCCTCCACAAGGGCTGTCTGAGGAAAGAAAGCACAGTTCGCATCAGGCATGTTTTGTTTCCCCATAATTACCCCAACCATGAGCTGCCAGTGGGGGGACGGAATAAGCTCATCCAGGCCTCGGCTCCACTGGCCAGTCAAGGTCCTCACCTGCCCCTGATGTTCCCCGAACAAGCCCCTCCCTGCCCACCCTGCCGCACTGCAAGGCAACTCAGGGACCCTCTTTCTTGCTGTGCTGTTCCCAGGGCTGCGCTGCGCAGGGGTGCGAGAGGGGGCGTGAGGGGGTGGGAGCAGAGGCAGAGGAAACCAACCCTGACCAGCCTGGGTTTGCATTTGCACTTTATGCCTCCCCCACAACTGTTGGCACCCAGAAGGGACCCGGAGGGGGGGGCCTCTGCCCCCACCCCAGCCAGAGCCAGCGACAGGAGGCTGCAGAGCTTCGTGCGAGGAGAGCTCAGCATCCCCCCCACCCCCCAGCTCTCATGCTGTGAGCGGGAAGAGGTGGGAGGGGGGTCACTCAGGTGTTTCTAAGGCAGAAAGCCCCTAAGAGGACTCAGGGCATTTTATACCCCTTGACTCATTTCACCTGCAGAGTAACGCGGGTCGGTATTACAACCCCCCCCCCACGTGGCTACTTAGGTTCATTAAATCAAACTAAATCAAACCACTTAATTCTTCAGTTGAAATAGCCACGATTCCCGGGCTCAGTGGCCATGGAACCAAGTGTCTATAAGGACAGCAGTTTCAGAACATTTTTTATCATCTCAGAAAGTTCTCTAGGCCATCCCTGCTCTCTCTAGAGCTAAATCTCTAGTGGGGTGGGGGGACCCGCAAGCAAACAGAGTCAAGCTGAGGACAGCCCAGTTCGGCCCCAGGCAGATGATGGGAAGGGCCATGTAGCCCTGCACCTTGGCTGGAGCCAGCACTGCCCCCTCCCCTTCCTTCCACCTTGGAAGCCAACACCGGGAGTGGGGAGTCCCGGCATTAGGGTGCACCCAGCACCTTCTGAAGGAGGTCGGTGGGGGGAAGTTGCCAGTGCTGCGCCGGCAGCCGGGAGGGCTGCTCTGGGCCCCTTGGTCAGACAGCTTCAGGTTGCACCCCTTTTTGAAAGAGCTGGGGGGTCCCAGGACTTGGCTTTACCCCAGCTTCCCACAGGAGGTCGCGAACCTTCCGGGCTGGGAGAGGGGGCTCCAAGCTGTGGCGTCCTAAACCCCAGGGCGCCCTCCCAGCTGAGGGTCTGCGCCCCGCCACCCATATCCCCCCCCACCCCCGCCTTGCACTCCAGCTGGGGGCCCAGGCGGAGCTGTGAGCAGGGCGGCACTCACCCAGGACCTGGGCGCCGCGGCCAGCAGCAGGGGCACGAGCAGGAGCAGCCGCATCTCTGCCTGCGGAAGAGGGCGGGATTGGAGCGGGCGGGGCAGGGCCGGGTCCGCGGGTCTCCGGCAGGGGCGCGCCCCTTCCTCCCCGTGGCCCACAGGAGACTGCAGGGCCACAGAGGACGGGAGGCCATGGCACTCAGGTGCGGGAGAAGAGGCCGGTCTACCACCGGCTTCTAAATGTTCAAGAGTACCTTCTTTCAGGATTTCAAAGGGGAAAGAAAGAGGGCCGTTAAAAACACTTGTTGAAGGACAGGTTGAGAATCAAAGCAATCAGTCTCAAGGGTTTTAATTTAGCAAGAGGTTCCCTTTTTAAAAAGCCATTATACCTGTTGTTTTTAAGCACAATTTGTGTTTTTTAAGGTTTTTTTTTTTTTAATTTGTTATTTTTTAGAAGATTTTATTTAGGGGCGACTGGGTTAGTCGCCCTGGCTCAGTCCTTAAGCGTCTGCCTTCGTTCAAGTCATGATCGCAGGATCCTGGGATCCACCTCCGCACTGGGCTCCCTACTCAGCGGGAAGCCTGCTTTCCCTCTCCGACTCCCTCTGCTCTTTCTTTCTGTCTGTCTGTCTGTCTCTCTCTCTCTCGCTGTCAAATAAATAAAATATTTTTAAAAATGTAATAAAATAAATAAAATATTTTTTAAAAATTTTATTTATTTGAGCACAAGCAGGGGGAGGGGCAGGGAGAGGGAGCAGATGACCTGCTAAGCAGGGAGTCCTGCCTGGGGCTCCATCCCAGGACTCCAGGATCATGACCTGAGCTGAGGACAGCCGCTTAACCCATGCCCCCGTTAATATATATTTTTTAAAAGAAACTCTCCCAAGATGCCTTTAAAACTCAAAAGCTTTAAAGACGTCAACTATGGGCACCTGGGTGGCTCAGTGGGTTAAAGCCTCTGCCTTCCGCTCAGGTCATGATCCCAGGGTCCTAGGATGGAGCCCCGCATCCGGCTCTCTGCTCAGTGGGGAGCCTGCTTCCTCCTCTCTCTCTCTGCCTGCCTCCCTGCCTCTCTGCCTACTTGCAATCTCTGTCAAATAAATAAATAATTTTTTTTTAAAAAGACGTTAACTGTATCCTACCTTAAGCCCATGCCAGCATTTCTCTGCACAACAAAAGCTCCACAAGCCAGTTCTGTAACGTGTGTGTGTGTGCACTCCTGTGTGCGTTGTGGTTTCTGAGTGTGCAGGCTGTGGGTGACTCTGGAGGACACGGGTGAAAGGAAGTGTGTGTAGCATGTGCGTGTGCACAATGTATGTGTGCAGTGTGGCGTGAGTGTGCAAGGAGTGTGTGTATGTGTGCAGTGCCCTGGGTTCTGTCTGCACAGTATGTACCTACATGTGCGTACATGTCACTATTGGAGAATGACATAAGTAATATGTTCCTTCAGTACAAAACATTAAACAAGTACTGACTTGTATGTTAAAATTTTAAAATCTGTAATTCTACCAATGTTATTCATTATTCAAGTATAAAATGACTTCATTTTACAAGGACAAAGTAACATACCTAAGCCAAGTTCAGCAAAATTTAATCTGGCACATTTAGCGACGAACATGCTTCGTTAATTTAGCACAAACAGTGATTCATTTAGCCATTACTTTCACAGTCAAACAAATCAGAGGTTCCTGGGGCTAGCGGGGGGCGGGGGGAAGCGGGCGGCTGACAGGGGTGCCGCCTGCGCCCCCGCAGCTCCTGTAAGAAGAGCAGCGCGCGGGAGGGGAGGCCCGCGTGGCTCTGAGTGTCTTGTTCTAGAACAAGATGAACGACAAGGGATGCTTCTCTAGAGGAGACCGCGGTGAGGGAGGGAGGTGAGCAGAGCCAAGGGAGAGACTTAAGACAGTAGAGAAGGCTTGTGATTGCTGCCCAGTTCTACCACCGCGGCTCTAACCGCACCAGATCGAGACCCACAGCTGCAATCTCAAGGTCGCGAAAGCCAGAAGGTTATTTCAATTCGCTTGGGAGAAAAACAGAAAAAAGACCTCGTGCGACACGAGGGCCAGCCCTGCGGCTCGGACATCGGACCACTCCCGGGGGCTCCCACGGCTTCCTGAGGGCCCGGCCCGCTGCGCCCCCCACTCCCCGGCCCGCAGGGTGGGCTCCTCTCACGTTGTGTCCCCGAGGAACACGGCGCGGCCTGACCAGGGCTTCGCGGCCGGGCGGGTCTGCGCCTCCTCGCGGGGAGGTCAGCCCAGGACCCGCGCCCGGGGTCCCTGCGCAGCCCCCCACCGCTCCCCGCGGACACCCGGCCGCCCGAGGCCCGCGCGACGCCCTTCCCCGGCCGCCCCCTACTCAGGAACCTTCCGGGCTTCAGTCGCGAGAAGGCGCCCGCGACCCGCGCTCGGGGTCCGGCCCGCCCGCTCCCCGCCCCCCGCCCGGGAACGCGGCCGGCGCAGCCCCCGAAGGCGGAAGGTGCGCTTCCCACGCGAGGCGCCGGGGCGACCCGGCACGTGCTGGCCCTGGCGGCACCTCGCGGAGGGGCGCGCTCGGCCTGCGAGCCCGGTGCCTGGGCGGCGCGGGAACCGCGTCCCGCGGACGCAACGGCCGAGGGGGCGGGCGGCGTGGGCGCGGGGCCCGGGGTCGCGCCCCGCTGCCCAGCACGAGCCCCCGGGGCTCCCCGCTCTCCTGCCGGCCGGTGACCGCCCAGCCCCGCCCGAGGGCGCGCCGTGCGGTGCGGTGACCCGGGCGACAGCCGGAGGCGGGGTCTCCTCGGGGTGCGAGGGTGGCGTCCCTTCCTCCGACGCGGCTCTGCCCGCGGGCCGGGCGCGGCGCGTTCCTGCAGCAGCAGCCCCGGGCCGAGCCGCCCCTGCCGCCGGGTCCCTGTCCCTCCGCTCTCGTACCTGTCTCGGAGCGCGCAGGGCCCGCAGTGCCGCTCCGTCCGTGCCGCCCCGGGAATGGGAGGTTGGCCCGACGGCGAGGAACGCCTGCGGAGGCTGGACTTTCCCTGCCGCGGGCTGGCCGCCTCCCCGCCCCATCTCCCCCCGCCCGGCCCTGCAGACGCGCATCCCCAGTCCCGGCGGAGGGGCCCCCCCAGGGACCAGTGCCGCATCCCCTTGGGTCGGTGCCAGGGCTTGGCTTGCCCTCCACTCTGTTTCTGCTCTTGGGCGGGCAGCAGTCGCCCACCCGGCCCGTAACCTCTGTGCTAAGCCCCCACCTCTGGATCGTCCCCCTCCACGCCCGTCTGCCTCACAACACACGTCCGCGTCCTGCCCTCTGCTCTCTCCAACCTCGGATTCCGTGCGGGCAGAACTCACTCTATTCTGCCTTCCTGGGGTTCTTTGTTTTGGGACTTGGGGGCTTTTTTTTTGCCATTTGCTTTATTCCGCTTTGCAGATAAATAGCATTTTCTTTTTTACACACTGAAGGTTTGTGGCGACCCCGCCTGGAGCAAGTCTGTGGGCAACCATTCTTCCAAAAGCATTTGTTCGCTTCGTGTCTCTGTGTTGTATATTGGTAATTCTTGCAATATTTCAAAATTTTTCATGGTGATTAGTGATTATGATGTCCTGAAAGCTCAGATAAGGGTAAGCATTTTTCAGCGATAAGGTACTTTTTTTTTTTTTAATTCGAAAAACTGGTTTTTTAGGGTCACCTGGCTGGCTCAGAGGGTTCAGCATTGATCTCAGAGGTTGTGAGTTTGAGCCCCATCCTGGGCATACAGTTTACCCCAAAATAAATAAATAAATAAATAAATAAATAAATTTTAAAAATTGGTTTTTTAGTCATGCTATCACACACTTAATAGACTACAGTATAGTGTAAACATAAGTTTTATATGCAGCGAGGAACCAAAAATTCGACTCACTTTATTGCAATATTCACTTTATTGTGGCAGTTTGGAGCCACACCTGCAGTATCTTCAAGGTCAGCCTGGATTTCAGGCACGGCTGAGTTTCTCCATGCATGCACTGCTGCATCCTACCCTCCTAGCCAGCTTTCCCCACTGCAGAGAACGCACTCTGGAAGCCCGTTCTCCCTTGCAGACTCCTACTCACCCCTCAAGACCCTGGCCAAACGTCAGCTCTTCTAGAAGCCTTCCCCGCACCATGGCAGGCAAAGCTGGTGCCCAGCTGGCTCCCTCAGTCTCTGTCCCTGTCTGCAGTGGTTTATCCTGGTGCCATGCCCTGTGGGAATCCGAGTCTCTCGACTCAGCTGTCCTCAGAAGATAAATCTTGCCTCCCCGTCACCTGTGCCCAGGGTGCTAGGGAAGATCAAGGTAGGGGCTCAAGAAATGTGATAAATTTAATTTCCTTTCCCAGTTGTCCTATTTCTCAACAAAGGCATTTCTTGCCTGCCACCCCTCTTTTGAAATTGAAAATCACCTACCTTTCAATTTTTTTTGAAATTGAAAATAGCATTGGCCCTGGGCCACATGGGAGGTGGGAAGTTCACAAGGTGGGTCCCTTTCCCTTACCCTCTTAAACCTTCAGGCCTTTGCTTAGCCCGGCCCCTGGTCATTTCTTCCCCCGAGGCCTCCACTGGGGACAGAGATAAGTCACGAGTGAGAGGCCCAACCCTTGTTCAGACCCCCCAGCTCCTGTCAGTCATTTCTCTAGGCTGTCCCTGATATTCAGACAAACACTTATTAAACCATAAACATTTTAATCTGTCCCATTTCTTACCCATCAATGAAGAGAGAAGCGGGAGCAGCTGTGTAAGCAGGGGGCCCCTGGGGAGTGGTGTGAATTCTTAGGCAAAGATAAGCTTGGCAGAGAAAAGGAATGGAATTACCCAAAGCCTGTCTAGAAGAGGAAAACAGTTTCTTCCATTCAAGAAGCCCCACTCCCTGCCCCCATCAGCCAGGAATTTTCTGAGCTTGGTCAAAGGTCCCTGTAAAGGAGGAGGAAGCCGCTTCTCCAGCCCTGGGCTGAGTAGCTGAGACACCACCTTCCTTCCTGGCCTCTTCGTGATTTTCCTCAGTGAGCCCTTCTCAGACACCCAAGCCCGTGATTGCTTCTCCCCACCCTGACTGCAAAGGAGACCCTGAGTGTGGGGAGGCAGAGCCCACACACAGTGCTTGGACCCCCTAGCAAGGCCCCAACGGTTACTGGCTTGGGCAAGTAGTTCCCGTCTCCAAGCCTCAGTTCCGCTCCCCGAGAGGGACATGGTGAGTTCAGGGCCCAGCACATAATGGTTCATCAAAAACTGGTGGGCAAAGGGGCACCTGGGTGGCTCAGTGGGTTAAGCCTCTGCCTTCAGCTCAGGTCATGATCCCAAGGTCCTGGGATCTGAGCAGAGAGCCCGCTTCTCCCTCTCTCTCTGCCTGCTTCTCTGCCTACTTATGCTCTCTGTCAAATAAATGAATAAAATCTTAAAAAAAAAAAAAAAAGAACACTTCCCATTTGAGGATTTCTCCATTTTTCTCTCTACTTTTTCCTCACCCCCCACACATACATCCATTTCCCTTGATAGAGTCAAAGTTGGGGGAAGGTGGGGGGTGCTGAAGTCTCCTGCCCAGTCTGCCCCTGCACTTGACGCTGTGCTTCCAGCTCCCACACTAATCTCTTCCCCTGCCTCTCTCGCCACCATATCCAAGTCAGGACCTTGCAACACCACGCAAGACCGCCAGAGTGAGAAGTCCAATGCTCAGTATGTCTGACGAGGCTGTCGTAAGATACGCTAGCTGGCCTTTGGAGGGGAGGTTTATCCTCAAAGCTGGGACAGAATTAGAACCCCCCCCACCCCGACCCTTCCTGCAGACATGAGGGCTGTCCAAAAAGAACAGGTCCTGGGATGTCCTTCAGTGCCATCAGGCCTGACATGGACCCACCTTATCTGCCCCATTCTCAATCCAGATCCTGGAACAGGGCATCAGGAGGGAGGGGGAGCCCAGGTGAGGAAACTGGAGATGGGGAGGGGGGGAATCAGAGTCCAGACAGCAGGTACACAGATGCAAGAAGGGGGCTTTCCAGAAAACCTGTCCTGATTGCCTCCCGCCCAGCAGCTCCACCCTGAGAGCTCATCCCTTTCCTTCCACCCAGGAACACACACACACACACACACACACACACACACACGTACATGCACACACATGCACATACACTGTAGGGATCGGGCTACATTACCCTTTGCGGAAATTAATGGCATGGGCTCCTGAAGACATTGGGGGGCAGGTATGAGGAGCGCCCCCTCTCCCACCCTCTGCTTCCTGAGAGGGAGAAGGATTTGGGGCTCAGGCCCCCACAAAGCTCAGTGTGGTGTATGGGACCAGCCTAGAGGGTCCCTCTCAGCTCAGGGTGGGGGCCCGGCCCCCAGAGTAGCTGAATGCGGGTGGCCTGGGGGCCCCCGTCAATGATCGAGAGCGACAGAGGGCAAGGCCTCGTGCCCTCGTTGCAGACCCTGCCCACCTGGCTCAGCATCTCCTGCTCTGTGGCTGCTGTCCCCGCCAGCTGCCAGGGAGGGGCCCTGGATGGGGACCCCCACCGACCAGCTGCCAAGCTGTGGGGCCCTTCCTCTTGGTCTCTCTCCGCCACTCTCCCAGGGCGCTGCTTATCTCCTCTGCTGCTTCAGCCTGTGGATGTGGATAATTCTCAGCCGGGAAACCGAGGAGAGTCTGTGCCTTTCGCCGAAAGCCTAGAAACATCACCCGGAAAGTCAGAGGACCAGTATCTCTCAATTCAGAAATGGACTCCCCAATGCTCAAGTTAAACAAAGAGGGATATTCTACTAACTTTGGGGGTGGGGGGGGGAGGCTTCTCTAAATTCTGTAATTTGTGGACCTGTTATCCTGACCCTATTTTCAAGTATAACACCACTGACCGGAGGTCCCCGGCACAGACCCCACGCAACGGGAGCACATAAAACCAGGTCTAGGCTTTTTATTTTTATAGACTTTATATAACTATAATCCTATGATACATATCTAGGTCCCAATTCCTTATTAGAAACTCTTGGAGCTCAATCCTCTTGAAGGATTGAACATTTTTCAGCTCTTAGAAGTTCCTAAACAGCATGTGATACCATGACCTCCAGGATGTCTGGAAGCCCTTTTTTTTTCTTTTAATTTAAAAATTTTTCTTATAAACATATAATGTATTATTAGCCCCAGGGGTACAGGTCTGTGAATCGCCAGGTTCACACACTTCACAGCACTCACCATAGCACATACCCTCCCCAATGTCCATAACCCCACCCCCCTCTTCCTCCCCCCCCCAGCACCCCTCAGTTTGTTTTGTAAGATTAAGAGTCTCTTATGGTTTGTCTCCCTCCCGATCCCATCTTGGTTCATTTATTCTTTTCCTCCCCCCAAACCTCCCACCTTGCATCTCCACTTCCTCATATCAGGGAGATCATAGGACAGTTGTCTTTCTCCAATTGACTTATTTCGCTAAGTACAATACCCTCTAGTTCCATCTACTTCGCCGCAAATGGCAGGATTTCATTTCTTTTGATGGCTGCAGAGTATTCCAATGGGTATATATACCACATCTTCTTTATCCATTCATCTGTTGATGGACATCTAGGTTCTTTCCATAGTTTGGCTATTGTGGACATTGCTGCTATAAACATTCGGGTTGGAAGCCCTCTTTAATCAAACCTAACGATGGACCGAAAGCAACAACAAAACCACACCCACTTAGAGCTCTACAGCCAAACACACAAATATTCACCTAAACAGGCTAAATTAAGACTCTACATAGCCTCACGCCAGTTCAGGCCAGGACTTAAAAACTTAGGAGAGACCTTTCAGTTTTCCGAGCCCTCTGAATTTGATAATTTCACGTGATGGATTGTAGACCCGTGAAAATGAAACATGATGTAACTACCAATGGGGTTCCAACATTAACACAATGTTAATGGCAGTGACAGATGCCTGCTGAATTCCGTGGGATGGGGGGCATGGGTGTGGGAGCATGGGAGACGGATGATGGGGCTGGAGAAGGCGTGAGTCTGTGAGTCCAAGCCCCGGACTGGCATCTCCATTCACTGGCTGGGACAGGTCTGGAAGTTAACTTGCCTGCATGGCTGTTTCTTCCTTTTTAAAAGGAAGAAAATGGACTAATGTAAATTTTAAAAAAATACTAAAATGGAAAATTTCCAAGAATCAACAGCCCTAGGGGCTGAGAACAAAGGACAGCAGAGAGACGAGGGGTGGTGTGCTTGTGTGTGTACACACACACACACACACACACACACACCTCCACTCAGCATAGACCCTCAAGCCCAGCAGCAAGGAGGCCACACAGGTGGCCTGAGTGGGGAAGGAAGTGTTTCTCAGAGTGGGGCATGTGGTCTTGGGGACACTGAAAGACACAGAATACACAAGGCACAGATTTGGGGAACATCCACTTTGAAATCGGGAGTATGCTGTGTTGGGAGTTGGGGTGAAATGTATTTCGTATTGGTTTATGATGGTGCTGTGGTTATTTTTATCATAAAACAAACCTAGAACAGCATGAATGAACCCTGAGAACATTGTGCTCAGAGAATTAAACCAGACACAGACAGACGTATTTTGCATGATTCCACTGATCGGAGGTCCCCGGGAAAGTCTAATACATAGAGACAGGAAGGGAGTGGGGGTCATCGGGGCACGGGGAGGCAGGAGTGGGGAGTCAGTCCTGAAGATCTGTGCTGGTGAGAGCCGCACGTTATAAATGTGTTGAACACCAGTGCATCGTACATGTAAAAGTGGTTCAGATGATGGTGGGGACACGCGGGTGGCTCAGTAGGTCAGGTGTCTGGCTTCAGCTCAGGTCATGATCCCAGAGTCTTGGGATGGAGTCCCACATCTGGCTCCCACTTCGGTGGACCCTGCTTCTACCTCTGCTCCTCCCTCTTCTCAGGCTCTCTTTCTCTCAATTGAGTAAAATCTTCCTTAAGATTTTATTTATTGAGAGAGACACAGATAGCAACAGAGATAACAAGAGAGATCATGAACAGGAGGAGAGGGAGAAGCAGACTCCCGGCTGAGCAGGGAGCCCGATGCGGGACTCAGTCCTAGGACCCTGAGATCATGACCTGAGCTGAAGGCAGAGGCTTAACCCACTGAGACATTCAGGCATCCTAAAATTAAATGTTTTCTCTTTCTCTCTCTCTCTCTCTCTCTGTTTTTTTCAACTCCAAACATTTCTGCCTGGGACAGCCACAGTGGGATGGGTCCTAGGCTCTCAGGGTCTCGTGTTCCCCTGTCCAGTTTTAGTTAGAAAATGTGAGGAACATTATCAGACTCTGCATATTACAGGGGAGAAAACAGAGGCCCAGAGAGGTGACCCAGTTTGACAGAAACAGTTCTGCAAGGTGCCTCCATCCTCGAGGTGAGAAGTGGAGGCTCTGGGCCGGGCACGTCTCCTGCTTTCTGGTGGGTGAGTGTGGGGCTGCTACTCGTGGTCTCCAAGCTTGCACTTTCTCACCTTGAAAGGAGGTGGCATGAGGGTGACTGGGGGACAGTGCTTGTGACGGGCTCAGTATAGCGTGGAAGGCACATTGTTAGTAAGTGCCCAATGGTATTGGCTATATGGGGCACGTAGTTTTCTTGGGGACTTTTCTTGGTTACATGACAGTTCATCATATATGGAATATAAGAAAGAGCGCAGAGGACCACAGGGAAAATCGAATGGGAAGAAATCAGAGAGGGAGACAAACCAGGAGAGACTTGACTCTGGGAAGGAGACTGAGGGCTGCGGGAGGGGGCTGGGGCCATGAGGTCACTGGTGATGGGGTGGGCACCGGGAGTGTGGACCTGATGAGTCATTGAACACTACGTCTGAAACTAGTGAGGTACTGTATGTTGGTTAATTGAATTTAAATTTTTAAAAAATGAGGGTTAAGGAAACGTATTAAGAACCGTACTATCCTTTCATTCCTTCCGCATTCAACGTGGCGACACTGACCCGGGACAAACCCGGGATATTTCTCAAGGTCACAAGCGTGCAGTGTGGAGGAATTCTGTTTGGATTCCACTCTGACCACCTATTTATAAATACGGGATCTCTAAGCAGATAAGGCCAAGTGGTCTTCCCCAGCACAGCCTTGTAAACAAAGGCAACACTGGTCAATGTTTGCTCTTAGTTAAAACATGCCCCCCCCCCCCCCGGGCCTGTTGACGTGGTCCTGCGTGGAAATCCCCTCCTGCGGACCCCTAATCCGCCAGTTACATCACTTACTTACTCACCCAACACTGGTTGAGCAACTCCCTCCCGGGGGGCCCAGGACTGGGCGGTGATCGCATGCACCGTGCCCCCCCCCCGGGGGGGGGCTCACTAGAGGGTGTGGGGGCCCGGGGGCCAGCTGGGAGGCACACCCCCACGGCCTGCGTGCACTTGCCCGCATCGGTCCGCCTCACCCTGCTCAGAGGCGTGGGGGTGAGCGAGGACTCTTCCGTGCCCCGGGGGCTGCGGGAGCCGAGGGAGCGTCCGACCCCAGGGGCGTTGAAGCAAGCCCGGGCCCCCGCACCCGGGGCGGCGGGGAGGCGGGGCCTGGGGCGAGTCGGGGCGTGTCTGCGGAAGCAGCTGCGCCGGCTGGGCCCCGTAGCGGGTGGGGAACCGGGCCAGGCTCCGTCTCCAGCGCCCAGGGCGGAGCAAGGGCCCAGTACCGGGGCGGCCAGGCCTCCCCCCTCTCCTCCTCCTCCCCTGCCAGGCGGCTGGAGCAGGGCCAGGGGAGACGAGATGGACGGCCTTCCGAGGAGCGGGGGCCGGTGGGCCGGGAGCCCGGATACCCCAGGGGCCCCCGCCTGCTCACCCGTGATCCCCAACTGGGACTGGCCTCTGGGGTCATATCACCTGCTCACAAAAACGTGTACCAGTGCATTTGACTTAAAAACGAGAATCAGTTCATGCCACAATTATCACAGGCTTGGAGTGCGTTCCTGAGTCACATCTTTAATGACCAAAGTTGCGTAATCACTTGGAACAAGGCTGGGACTTACCTCACCAAGTTCTGCACGGCACAAGAGGGAGAGGAGAGAATCTGGTCCTTGCTGCCTGCAAGGAGTCCCTCAGCGGGTGACCTGCTCCACGAGGACAGGGGGAGGGGAGAACACCCGGTCCTTTGTCTCCCTAGGGCGGGCTGTGCTGGGGCCATTGCCTTGGGCCCCACTGACACAAAGGGGGCGCCCCTGGCTTAGAGGACAGGATCCTACATGACCAGAGTCAACAGGGTCAATAGCACATTCACCCCAGGGCAGGCCAGCTGAGCTGTGGGGTTCCCCGAACAAACCCTCCTGGAATTCCTTTCTGGATGGCCCGCGGAGCCACGGGAAGAACAGATGGAGTCTGGTCCTCCTCTCCCGCAGGCCCAGGCCGGGAGAGCACAGGCCGGAAAGAGACCTGAGTGAAGGCAGAGGTCAGCGGGGATAGAAGAGTCTTTCCCCTTCCGGGGGGCACTTTACAGTCCTCCAGCCTGAGGATGGGTTTGCACTGATGACCTCCTGGCTGGCTGCGTTATTCCAGAGAACAGCCCTGAACTAGGACGGAAAGGGGCAGGGGAAGCGTGGAAAACCCAGCAGGGCAGGATGGCAGAGAGGTCGTTCTCAGCGTTTGAGAAAATCTGAAGAAATCATACATTAGCTTCTCTCTGGTCACCTAAGTAAAACCCAGTCACCTCACTAAACAAGCCTAACACTATTTTATGGCATATGTAGGTAAATCCAATTAGTAAATAGAAAAACAGATTACTGCCTAATGAGTTACGGTACTTGGCAGACAAGATCTTCAAAAATCTAGAAGCGGGGTCGTCACTGAGATCTCGCCTCAGTCTGTCTAGGTATTTGAGTGACAACTCCAGCCTGTCCCTGTTGACAGCCCTAGCCAGAGGAGATGCACCGGCCTTTAAAGAACTCGCTTAAATCCAGGTTATTTAATCCTAGTGTAAATGAGCAATCTAGCTCCCAGTGTTTTTTCTACTTTCAGATCTTCCATGTGCATATCGCTGAGTTTTTGTTTTTGTTTTTTTTAACATGTTATTATTTATTTATTTGACAGAGCACAGGCTCCAGCACACAAGCAGGAGGAGTGGCAGGCAGAGAGAGAGGGAAAGGGAGAAGCAGACTCCCTGCCAAGCGGGGAGCTGGATGCGGGGCTTGATCCCAGGACTCTGGGATCATGACCACAGCCAAAGGCAGAGGCTTAACCGACTGAGCCACCCAGGTGCCCTGATATTGCTGAGTATAGTGGCACCTCACTAGATCTGCTACCCAAGAAAACTAATCACAGTCTTACAAGTCGTCAACCTCAAATTATGCTCTTGGTAAAGGGGTAACAAAATCCTTTCCTCTTTTGCATGAGGAGTTGGCCTTTGGTTACCACATAATTAAAACAATTTTAGGGGAAAAGAAGGACAAACAGCAGCAGCAAGTGTATGTCAACCCTTGTCCAAAGAATTAGGACTCCACTGGGGCCCTTGGCTGGCTCAGCTGGTAGAACGCGCAACTCTTGGTCTCAGGGTTGTGAGTTTGAGCCCCATGTTGTTGGCTGTAGAGATGACTTAAAAGTAAAATCTTTAAAAAAAAAAAAAAAGGACTCCAGCAAACTTGGCTTGAGGCTCTTCCATTTTTCCCCTTTACAGGACATGGCATATGGGGTACAGAAGGGCCAGCCCCTGTAAGACAATCAATCTTGGTCAAGAGTAAGACCAAGGGCTGAAAGACCCCTGTGGCAGACTGGAACACATCCTCCATGGTTTCTACAAGTCATCTGATGAAGAAGGTATATTCTCAGTAAATACAGAAACAGATTTTGTTAGCTAATAGGGCTTTCCTCTGGATACATCATCTAATTCAAAAACCAATTATCCTTGGGTGTATCTCACATACGACTTCCTTCCTGATTTTTTTGGTGAAGGTCCTTCATCTTCATGCCAATTCAGAATCTCCCCTTTTTCTCACACTTGGTTCCAACGTTGTTTCTGGAAAACAATCTGATCTTAACCCTGTGTTCTGTGGGTCCCTCTGCTTCTCTGCACTTCTATTCAAATGATGTAATGAGTCAGCACTGTACTTGCTTGAACTCATGTATGCTATCATTTCTCTTTTAACCAGATCCGAAGCTATTGGTGGGCAAGAATTCTCCCCACCACACACATACAGAGCACACAGAAGAGTCCCCAGAGAGAATGGCTGGGCCACAGAAAACTGTGGTACTTACCTAGTGATGCTAGGAAATCCACCCTCATTATGCTTGCTTCTCAACTCTGCCTGAGGACATTCTTCATTCTCATGAAGAATGTCATTGTCAAAGCCCCTAAAAATCAGAATCCTCGGGACGCCTGGGTGGCTCTGTTGGTTGAGCAGCTGCCTTCGGCTCGGGTCATGATCCCAGCGTCCTGAGATCGAGTCCCACATCGGGCTCCTTGCTCAGCAGGGAGCCTGCTTCTCCCTCTGCCTCTGCCTGCCACTCTGTCTGCCTGTGCTCGCATCCCCCCCCTCTGATAAATAAAATCTTTAAAAAAAAAAAAATCAGAAACCTCTCCCAGCTAATGAGAACAAATCATGGTATTTCTGTGGCCGACTCTAGTGGCCCTGCCTGCAAGATTCGTAAAAGCAAATGGTGTCTGTGATTCCCAAAGGATGAAATGAACACCTTCCCTGCTTGTTGATGCTCTTAGCCACTGTAGCCAGGAATGCACCTGTCCCTTAATATGCTCCTTCTGAAGACAAGAGCCAACTCTGGTTTTCCTGCCATGACTTTTTTTTTTTTTTAAGATTTTATTTGGGGCGCCTGGGTTGTTCAGTGGGTTAAGCCTCTGCCTTCAGCTCAGGTCATGTTCTCAGGGTCCTGGGATCAAGTCCTACATCAGGCTCCTTGCCCAGCGGGGAGCCTGCTTCTCACTCACTCTCTCTGCCTGCCGCTCCCCCTGCTTGTGCTGCCAAATAAATAAAATCTTAAAAAAAATAAAAAAGATAAACATTTTATTTCTTTACTTGAGAGACAGCAGGGGGCAGGGGGAAGGAAGGGCAGAGGCAGAGGGAGAAGCAGTCTCTCCACTGACAAGTGAGCTCGACACAGGGCTTGACCCGAGGACTCTGAGACCATGACCTGAGCCAAAGGCGCACACTTAACCGACTGAGCCACCCAGGTGTGCTGCCCACATCTTATTTCTGGTCAATAATTCCCAATATTTTATGTTATTCACTGTTTAGAAACAAAAGGTTTTGCAGAGTTTTAGCAAAGTGACAGGGACTAGCAATAAAAGTAATGTTGCTTTTTTCTACCAATGTGACCTACATTAATTTTTTTTTCCTCTAAGGATTTTATTTATTTGACAGAGACAAAGAGAACACAAGCAGGGAAAGTAACAGGCAGAGGGAGAAGCAGGCTCCCTACTAAGGAGCCTGATGCAGGGCTCGATCCCAGGACTCTTGGATCATGACCTGAGTGGAAGGCACACGCTTAACCAACTGAGCCACCCAGGTGAACTTTTTTTTTTTTTTAAAGTAGGCTCCAGGGGCGCCTGGGTGGTTCAGCTGTTAAGTGTCTGCCTTCAGCTCAGGTCAAAATCCCAGGGTCCTGGGATCAAGCCCCAGATCTGGCTCCCCGCCCAGTGTGAAGCCTGCTTCTCCCTCTCTCTCTCCCCCTGCTTGTGTTCCCTCTCTCACTGTGTCTCTGTCAATTAAATAAATAAAATCTTACAAAAAAATAATAAAGTATGCTCCACACCTGACATGGGCACTTGAACTCACAACCCTGAGATCAAGAATTGTATGCTCTGGGAGCCTGGGTGGCTCAGTGGGTTAAGCCGCTGCCTTCGGCTCAGGTCATGATCTCAGGGTCCTGGGATCGAGTCCCGCATCGGGCTCTCTGCTCAGCAGGGAGCCTGCTTCCTCCTCTCTCTCTGCCTGCCTCTCTGCCTGCTTGTAATCTCTCTCTGTCAAATAAATAAATAAATCTTTAGAAAAAAAAAAAAAAAAAAAGAATTGTATGCTCTACCAACAGAGCCAGCCAGCCACCCCTGTAATAATTTTGAAAAGATAATCCTCCAGCACATAAAATATCTACATTTTACTACAGCATACACGTCCCATAAGTTCCTGACAGCTTTTACATCAATTTGAGTTAGATATTTTCTAGGAAAAAAATTTCAGAAACTATTAAGAATAGGTGTTTTGGGACTTTTAATTCTGTGCCCTACTATGATCCACACCCCTCCACTATGAGTGAACAACAGAAACAATGCATTTGTGTTTCTTAACTGCTTCCTGATGACGGCTCGACAGTTCTCCCAGTAATACATTCTAATGCTTTCATGGAAGAAAATCAGCACAGCTGGATTCATGCAGTCTTTATTAATTTGACAAATACAGGAAAATCTGCAATCATCTATCAAAATTATATCTTACCAAGAATCTGAAAGGTATTTAAAAAAGATGGATCACAGTCTGTTTGAATCCTGTACAAAGCAGTGTCTGTAGAAGCCAAAGCCAGACGCCGAGCGTGGACAACGATCCCGCTGAACCCTGCAGCCCGCACCTCTGGTCGCCCGTAAACAGACAGTCCTGTACTCACTATGCGCTACGGTTGATTTTGAAGCTGCCCTTTTACAATAATTATTTAGTTTCAAAGGAAAATTGCTCCCTGGGAAATCGCTCCTGCTACCCACCCCGGCTGCAGTGCTACACCAGCTCCAGGGCCCAGGGTGGATCCCGCTACTTCCTTAGGGCAACGTCGCAGCTGTCCAAGGCCCCCGCAGTCAGGGAAAAGGGTTCATTTCAGCACTTGGCTGATTTTTTAATACGCGCATCTGAGGCTTTTCCTACCAGAGGAGAGGACTGTTGGAGGACGCCGTCCGGGTGATTCGGGGGTGAGCGTGACGACAGCCTGGTCAGGAACTTCCGCCCAGCAACTTCACCAGGGGCCGTGAAGAGCTGAAACCACGGTTTTTAATCTCCTGTGTTTGGGGGATTTAAAGAGAAGCCAAGGCGATCACAAGGATCTCTTCACGGCAGAAACTCATGATGAGGATATGGTTTCATCCCAGGGCAAGAACCATTGTCCGGTTTGCAAGCTGCCCCACCCCCCCAACCTCCGCCCTGAGTCAGCTTTGTGGTTACTCCAAAGGGGAGGTTCTAGAATGGCAGGTGAGACGGTTACAGACCATCCAAAAGCAAGGAGAGAGAAAGGAGTATTTTACTGAAAGGAGTAGCTCCTGGGAGAATCAGGTCACCTTAATAACACCAAAGGGTAACCACGAAAAGGGGTTCCTGACAAGTACCCGATATTGCAGAGAACTTAAAGAAGGCATCTGTCAGCCAACAGGAAACTCTAGCTGCGTTCTCAGGATGGGTCTTACTCATCTTCATGTCTTTGGATTCCAGCACCACGCCAGGAACATGGAAGACGCCCAATCAATCTCTTCAGAGTGGTTTCTGGGCTCTTTTTCTTCCAGGGCTAGATCATGAATGGGCGATTATGCAAGGCCAGACCCTGGGGGTCAGGACCAGAGACTTCCTTGAGACCCTGACCCTGAAAGATCTTATGTGGGAGCTTAACTCTCGTCTCACGTTCTACAAATGATGACCAAGACTACCATATACATTTTGAGCCCAAGTAAAGGACAAGCACTAAACGTACTGCATGGACATCGGCTATGGAAGGAGAGATTTTAAGATCAAGGGACTTTAAAAAAACTGGGGATCCAGGAGTTCACAAGTGAGAAGACTACCTCTCTAGTTGTTGCTTCTGCAGTGAAATCAGTAAATCATTCACTTACGGTTTTCTTCCAGGTTGCTTAGAAAGCTTTGTTCTCATCAAGAAATTTAATCATTTACAGTGAGCGCTGTGATCCTAGCACCACATGCTAACCTAGTGAGAATCAAAACAGGAAAAGCAAGCTCTTCCTCTTTGAAAAAAGGTCCACAGATCTTCCAAATATGGTAGGTATGCCCACAGGCCCGTTTGTAGCAACGTTCCATGTATAAACACTGTGTTCTGTGAGCCAGTCAGGCCCAGACATCAGTGGCCACTCTTCTTCCTCCTCTTCCTTAAGCGGGCGCCTGGGCCCGGCCCACAGCCACCCCTGCCCTGTGTGAGGGCACATCTGCCATGGACTTGTTTCAGTGTTCCCTGGTGACAATCTACTTTTCACGGGGGGAGACCAGCATTTTGATATTTCAGAAACAGCTGAACTGACCCTAAGAAGAAAGTTCCGAGGCAAAGTTCTGGATCTGAGATGGGGGGGGGGGGTTCAGGAAAGAAGGGGTGACCTCCCTGTGCTGAGATGTGGTTCCGTCTTGGAGAAAGTGAGTTTTATTGCAATCTTTCTACACAGAACAGTGATAGCAAGGATGGACTGAGTCACTTTCACAGCACATACCCTCTTCCAGGAGGAACCTTTCATGAAAGATACGGTATTTCTGGGACCTTTGCACAAATCAACCATTCCAGATGAGGGGTCCCTCAGGAATCCCACAAATCACAAACACATTCAGGTGTCCTTCCAGAAGAGAAAACCCACACTGCTACATATCTGAGGAAAAAGACTCTTGGAAAGGAGGGGCTAAGCAAAGAGACGAGAGAACCTACAACTTTACGCCCCGCCCTTCCTGTGCACTTGGTTTTCGGTTCTGCCTGCAGTTCTCAACTGCCTACCGTGAGCCAGTTTTTACCTACGCGGTTATGATCCGCACACTACTGCTCAAGTTAGTTTGTGATCATCCTAGACAGAAAACAGATATTCTAAACTGCAAGGAGAACCACCCACCAGATCACATGACAGGCTGGAGAGAAAGCAGGAACAGGAAGAAAAGCTGGTCTTTCAGTTCCGCCACAAGGACACACTAAGCTTCTCACAAATGCTTCCGGTCTGATGCCACGGCTACGGGCTGTCGGTGGCAGAACGGCTGTGCCCGCAGAGCTTCACTTAGAGGAGCCGTGTGCCCGCAGGCCGGTGCTCTGCTTCTGTCCCCAGCTGCGCCGCGCCGGGCCTCTGCCCCACAGCCCCGATCACCGATCAAAGGTTTACTGAAAGGAAACGTAAGGCAGAAGGGAAAGCGCCGGACACCCATTGTGAGGTTCTCGAGGAATAACTTGGTTCTCCTTAACATCTGCCCGCGGGCCGTTAGCTCACTTTGTCCCACCGGCTGTGAGAGGCCCCTTGTTTCTCTTCGCGGCAGCTGCTTCTCCTCCTGACCCTACGTCCTCCCACGCGCGGCTCACCGAGTAGAACCACGGCCTTCTCCAAACTCTTACTTTGTACTGATACGACTGACTTTATAGACCGCCAGCTTTTGGCTGTTGGTCCAAATTCCAACGCACGGTCAGAGACAATGGATTGTAGTTAAAAAAGAAAAACCAGGACAGAAAGTGCTTCACCAGCCATTTTACTCTTCTTTAATTTCACTGTCTTTGGGCACACATTGTATTTGCTACTGAAGAAATTATGGCCGCGAGGCTGACAGCACTGATTCGTAACACATTCTTTGCATCACACAGAGTAAAATCCTAGAGTACCAGAGCTGTCTCATTTGCTGTGTGTCTAAGACAATGCTTATGGGGGAGTCAGGGAGAGACAGGAAGAATGGAAGCATCCAGGGGCACGAGAACCGGTAAGTATGTCTAAAAACAAAGAATTTGGTGGAAAAATCCAGAACACAACTAAGGCTGATAGGTAACCGTTTGGATATAATTCCATTCTTTCCAGAAATGACTGAATTTGGAACCTGAGGTTAAGACTTTTAGGAAAAAGCAACCTCGTATTAGTTCAGACTGTCCCTGGGAAGAAATGGTAACCGTTGATGGTACTGAGTTTCAGTGCTTGAAAATGAGACTTTTCAAAATCAACCTACACACCTGACTTGACTCAAGGTGAAAAAAAAAAGTCTTATTTAAAAATGGTAAGTCTGCAGCAAAAAGGTCTGAAAGTGAAAGTTGGAGTCCCGTTTCAAAAACCTTTTCGTTTTGCTGCTGGTGCCCGCTCTCCTTACAGGACCTCCCGCAAAGGTTCAGAATTCAAGACAGGTTCGTTAGGTTGATCTTCAACATGTAGTTTAAGATGAAGAGTCCTGTTTGGTTTACACCATGCCGTTTAATTTCTTGGTAATGGTAGTCCTGAGAGTCTGCCGTGTTGGTAAAATCCACCTGTGACCAAGGGTTACCCTGCTGGGGGGAGCACAGCAACTTCGTGGTCCGTCCCTTTTCCTCAGCCTTGTCCCTCAAACCTGGTAGTTTCTGCACCGAGGGACTCAGCCCATCACAATGATGTATGTTCGAACCGTTTTCTGGAGACACCTCCTTCCAGCGCCCAATGGTACAGGTGGTTAGGAAGACTTGGAAGGAAGCTGCAAAGAGTCCAGCTGGGAATCTTGCCTTTGTTAGATGTGGACACAGGAAAATCATCTTTTCCTCCCCAGATTTTATTATAGTCAAAGGAGAAAAATCCATGGGATTCTAACTGCAAATATGCTAAATATAAAACTGATGGAATGCTAATTGGTCCATAAAGGGCTGTACCAGATAATCTGTGGCGAAGTAGAAAACAAGCCCGAAAGTGATAGAGATCGGAAGAGCTGGCAACGCTTTCTTGAAAATGGCGAGGAGTAATAATGTAAGGCACAAACCCTGTGGAGAGGAGGGGAAAAGACACAAACTGAGACAAAATTTGGAAGTATATCATGCAAGAACAACCGAATCGCAAGTCCTAGTCTTAATTCAGTTCACTGAATACTATCCTTTGAGGTTAAATTTTAGGACAATTTTTTAATCTAAATTTTGAAACATTTGTTTTCCTTTGCAGCACAGAGTTCACGAGGCACACACTGTTAAATTTTACCCCTTAATCCTAGGTAAGAAATAGAATCCAAAAATAAGTAAAACTATTTTAAATTAAATAATACTGAAATTTCTATCTAAAATATTGAGTCGGCTACTGCGAGTTCAGTGTGGCTGGCTAAAATCCCAGAGGTGAAAAGCATCCTCTGTGTTGTACGGGGGCCAAGAGGTGCTCACGGAACAAACCAGTCAAGGTTTATGAAGCATACACAGGCTTCTCTCGCTATCTGAAAGTAGCGCTTTCCTATGAACTTTTCGTAAGCCAAAATGGCATAAAGTGAAGTGTATCCCCATTTTCTCATAAGCCACTTCACTTTTAGGAAAGACCTTCACTAGTACAGGAACATTTTATTTTTGTATATGCAAAAATCCTCTCCGATTTCTTTTGGTTAGCAAAAATAGCTAAGCGAACTTTCAGAAAGTGGAGGAAGATCCGTAAACACAGAGCAGTCAAGTCATATACACGGTCCATGTTTTTACCCTAGCTATTGAGACAATGTCTGAAAACTGAGCATCATTTCGGCTTTATCCAGAATAAATCACTTCCTTCTTAAAAGATGACACATGCAGAAAACTAACCTCCAAAGAAAAATAAAACACGTAAAAATCTGAATTGGTTTTGTTATCGTGACAAACCACAGACGAAATCATAAATGTGGAAGTCAAGGCTCTCCTCTAACTTCACTCACGTATACCGAAGACATCCCATCAGCAAAAATACCAGTAAGAGACGTCTGATGACTTGATGGTTTTGAAAGCTGCAGGGTTCATGTTGTGACACTCAAAGCAAGACTTACATGGCATCATGCACTGTGTTAGCTCTTCTTGCCTCAAACTTGCTGCCCAAGGAGCACCGTCTGCTGCAGGTTGCAGCACTGAAGGCAAAATCACCACAGACTCAGGGACTAAATAAGGACCCAAGTACCCCTTTCAGACTGACTAGCACGCCTAACTTCTACATGTCTACGCTGCCAGGCTTAAAGTAGCAGTTCCTAACCAGAGGTGCCTATCAGAACTCTCCGGGGCACTTAAAAACAACAACAATGACACACAATTATAACTTTAAATATCTCAGGGCAGGGGTCCTCTTGATCTAAGGGTTGGGAGTTCAAACCCCACACTGGGTGGAGAGTACTTAACTAAATAAAACTTAAAAAAAAAAAACCTCTCAGGGGAGGCATGAAGCATTCTAAAAGCACACAGGTGATTTTAATGGATGGCCAGGTGGCAACACATTCAAGTAAGTTTCTTTTCTTTTTCTTTTTTTTTTTTAAAAGCTCTCCAGGTGACTGGCACACTCAGCCCAGCCGGGGTGAAAATGAACCACCTTAAAGGGACAACATAAGCAGAGTTTTGAGATGAGCTGGGACAGGTTTTTATTAATGTGTACTTACAATTAATATGGCTACAAAACAGGCTATGGTTGTGTTCCAGTCTCCACTGGCTGTTGCAGAAGCTTTACCAACCAGAACACTGTAGAAAATGAAATCTCCTAATCCAAGTTTTACTCCCCCTAAAAAAGAAGAATTACGAAGTTTGTTACTCTTTGCTATCAATTCAAAAATGTAGGGGCCCCTGGGTGGCTCAGGGTTAAGTGTCTGCCTTTGGCTCAGGTCATGATCTCAGGGTCCTGGGATCCAGCCTCGTGTTGGGCTCTCTGCTCAGCAGGAAGCCTGCTTTTCCCCCCTCTCTCTGCTTGCCTCTTTGCTTACTTGTGAACTGTCAAATAAATAAAATCTTAAAAAAATCTAACTGTCCCCCCCGCCCAAAGTCACTGCTGCATTCCATCCTGCACTGAATGAGAAAGCAGTAGATGATATATAAAATTCGGCTTTAGCTAGCTTTTCTTTTTTGGCCCCTCCATTATGAGTTTCAGATTCTAGATAACTAACTCTGGGGTCTTCAACAGTAGATGCTGTTGTTATATATAAAAAGAACAATAACTGTCCTCTACAGAATGGTTCGTTTACACACAGCATTTGCTCTCATAAATCCTCACGAGAACCCCTATGAGATAGGTATAATGTATTTCATAAAATAAACCCACTGTAACTATACAGTTCAATTATTATAAAAACTTACAGAGCTGTCCGACCGTCACCACAACCCACATTTCCATCGCCCCAGGCCTTACTCAACCCCGATCTGTTCTCGCTGTATGACTCTTCCAGACGCCTCATGGAAACGGGACTCATAACAGCATGTCGTCTTTGTGACTCACTTCTTGCAATGAACGTATTTTTGAGGTTTATCCATGATATTACATGTGTCTGTACTGTTTCTTTTTACTGACGAATAGTTTTCCATTGTATGGAAATACTGTATTTTGCCAGTTGACAGACATCTGGCTTGTTTGCAGTTTGGGATTATTACGAATAATGGTGCTATGAACATTATGCTGTGACCAAGGGTACACATCTCCGTGTGGACAGTTTTCACTTCCATTGGGTAGATTCCTACAAGTGGAATTGCTAGGTTATACGGTAAGCTTATCTTGAAAAACCTGCCAAATTGTTTTCCATACTGGCTCTACCAGTCTACATGGCCAGCAGCAATTCGAGAGCATTCTGGTTCCTTCACATCCCTCACCAGCGCTTGGTTCTGCTAGTCTGTTTGATTATAGGTTTGTTTTTTTTTTTTTTTTAAAGATTTTAGTTATTTATTTGAGAGAGAGGGGGGTGGAGAGCGCGCGTGCAGGGGAAGAGGCAGAAGCAGGCTCCCCGCTGGGGAGCCTGACGTGGGGTACCCCAGGATCATGACTTCAGCTAAAGGCAGACACTTAACCAACTGAGCCACCCAAGGGTCCCATGATTATAGGCATTCTGATTAATGATGTTGAGTAACTTCTCATGGGCTTATTAGCTCTTATATTTCTCCGCTGGTGAAATATTTAGCCAAACCATTTCCCTATTTTTTATTAGGGTTATCTTTTTTAAAAATTTTATTTAAATGTGAACCAGAAATGTTTATTGCAGAAATTTAATCAAAGTTCTCATCTGGTGGCCCCTGTTAAGGTTGGATTGGGCTCCTCTGTCCAGGGCTGGGCATATCTGAACTTTTTTTTTTTAAAGATTTTATTTATTTGAGAGTGAGAGAGAAAGAGAGAAAGCATGAGTGGGGATTGAGGGACAGGAAAGGAAGAGGGAGAAGCAGACTTGCTGCTGAGCAGGGAGCCCAACAAGGGGCCAATCCCAAGACCCGGGGATCATGACCTGAGCCGAAGCCAGACGCTTAACCCATGGAGCCACCCAGGTGCCCCCGAGCATTTTTTGTAGATCCTCAACACAAGTTCTTCAACAGGACTTGAAATATGACTTGTAAATATTTTCTTAGTTTGTGTCTTCTCTTTCCTAATATTATCTTTTCTAAAACAAGTTTTTTAATTGTGGTAAAATACACAATTCAACGGCATTAAATAAACTCACACTAGTGTGCTACCTACCATCCTTATCCTCCATTCACAGAACTCCCTGTATCTTGCAAAACGAATGCTCTACACCCATTAAACACAAATGCCTCCTCCTCTCCCTCCAGCCTCTGGCAACCATCATTCTGTTTTCTGTTTCTGAGTTTGGCTACTCTTAGTACCTCATGGAATCATACAGTATTTGTTTTTGTGACTGGCTTATTTCACTTAGCATACTGTCAAGTTGTTATAGCATCTGTTAGAATTTCCTTCCTTGGGGCACCTGGGTGGCTCAGTCAGGTCAGTGTCTGCCTTAGGCTCAGGTCATGATCATCGGGGTTCTGGGACTGAGCCCCACGGTAGACTCTCTGCTCTGTAGGCCGTCTGCGTCTCCCTCCGCTGCCTGCCACTGCTCTCTCTCTCAAAAACAAAAAAAAAGAATGTCCTTCCTTGTCAAGGCTGAACAACATTCCATGTATGTACACACATTTTATTTATACATTCATCGATCAGGGGGACACTTGGGCTGATTCTACCTCATTGCCACTGTGGATAATGTGAAGAAGTTGGGTGTACAAACATCTCTTCTTCTTATTTATTTAAAAATTTTTAAAAAATATTTTATTTTATTTATTTATTTGACAGAGATCACAAGTAGGCAGAGAGGCAGGCAGAGGAGAGGGGAAGCAGACTCCTCGCTGAGCAGAGAGCCCGATGCAGGGCTCGATCCCAGGACGCTGGGATCATGACCTGAGCTGAAGGCAGAGGCTTTAACCCACTGAGCCACCTAGGCGCACCCCCCCCCCCTTTTTTTAAACAACTCTTCTCTTAATAGCATCTTTTGAAGTGCAAAAGTTTTTAATTTTGGTGAAGTCCAGTCTATCAAT
This sequence comes from Mustela nivalis, assembly GCF_964662115.1. Lineage (NCBI taxonomy): Eukaryota > Metazoa > Chordata > Mammalia > Carnivora > Mustelidae > Mustela > Mustela nivalis. The sequence continues at coordinate 14,300,620 of NC_139025.1, read as the reverse complement.
TTTTTCTTCCATGTACTAGTGTTGTATTGAAGAACTCTGCCCAGCCCAAAGTCATAATGTTTTTCTTCTGTTTTCCTCTAGAAGTTTTAGTTTTACCACTTACATTTCAGTTTATGATCCATTTTGAGTTCATTTTCGATTGTGTGCCTGATGGATGGAGAGGGTGAGGCAGGGGTTTCCATTCATTCTTTTGCATGAGGACAGCTAATTGTCCCCACACAATTTGTGGAAAATATTATATTCTTTTCCTGTTGAATTATTTCAGCACCTTTGTAAAAGCTACTGACCATAAATGTAAGGGTTTTGAATTCTGTTCCATTGATTCATATGCCTGCCCTTGTGCCTGAATTGATTACTATCCCCTTAGAGTAAGTTTTGATGTCAAATAGTGTTAAGTCCACCAATTTTTCTTCTTTTTTAAGATTTTATTTATTTGAGAGAGCTAAGAAAGAGAGCATAACTAGGCAGAGCAGTAGGCAGAGGAAGTGGGAGAAGCTCTCTGCTGAGCGGGGAGCCCGGTGTAGGGCTCGATCCCCTGGGATCATGACCTGAGTCAAAGGCAGCCGCTCAACTGACTGGGCCACCCAGGCGTCACTTCTCTTTCAAAATGGTCTTGGATATTCAAAATTCCTTATATTTCCATCAACTTACAGACACTGACAAGCTGATCCTAAAACTTGCAAGAAATGCAAAGGCCTTAGGTATTCTGTTATCAAACATTTTTTCCCCTTCAAATTCTTTTCAAAGTAATAAGGAAAGGCTAAACAATGGATTCAAAAGATATGTTTTAACTTTGGGGCCCACTACTAATCCATAAAGCTTTACAACTGCCTTTTACCTTTCCGTTAAGTAACTATTCCCAACTGAAGTTTGGGCCTGGTCTTAAAAGGTTAGAGAAGCACTCCCAGGAGACAGGTGAGGGCCCTGAGAGGTATGGTCCATTCCACATGTTGGGGAGAAAGAAGCAGAGTGCTGGTTAATAAGATATTACTGAGAAATCAGTGTTCTTCTTGAGTTGTGGGAGCCAGGGTGAGCTCCTCCTTAGTGGAAAAGATAAACACGTGACCCATGAAATCCGAAGCTGTGAACCACCCTTTCACTTGCTAACATTCCCAGACTGATGAATACACTCTCCAGTTTCATGTGTACAGAACAGGCCAGCTCTACTACTGAAGTACTTGAATGATCCGGAGCAAGTTGATTCAATTTCTCTAATCCTCAAATCCCTCAGCCCTAAGATGGGGATTACAAACAGGCCATTTCATAGAGTTGTTATCAAGAGTTAAAAAATAATACAGAAGGGACGCCTGGGTGGCTCAGTGGGTTAAAGCCTCTGCCTTCTGCTTGGGTGATGAACCCAGGGTCCTGGGGTCGAGCCCCACATCGGGCTCTCTGCTCAGCAGAAAGCCTGCTTCCCTTCCTTTCTCTCTGCCTGCCTCTCTGCTTACTTGTGATCTCTGTCTGTCAAATAAATAAATAAAATCTTAAAAAAAAAAAGTTGTTTAAAGACAGATAAGTGTTGGTGAGGATGTGGAAAAACTGGAGCATTCACACACTGCTGGTGGGAATGTAAAGCAGGATGGCTGCTTCGGAAAACAGTCTGGCAGTTCCTCAAAAGGTTAAACAGAATTACCATATGACCTAGCAATTCCACTCCTGGGTATACACCCAAGAGAAATAAAAACAGGTCCACACAAAAACCTGTACATGAATATGGACAGCAACATTAGGCATAACAGCCCAAAATGAAAACAGCCTCGATGTCTGTTAATTGATGAATGCGTAATAAATGTGAGATATATGTGAAATGTAATATTACTTGGCTATAAAAAGAAATGGAAGTACTGACACATACTACAACAGAGATGAACTTTGAAAACATTACCCTAAGGGAAAGAGACCAGTACAAAGGACCATATATTATAGGATTCCATCTATATGAAATGTCCAGGATAGGCAACTCTATTAAGAGAGTACATTTGTAGGGGCGCCTGGGTGGCTCAGTCGTTAAGCCTCTGCCTTCAGCTCAGGTCATGATCCCAGGGTCCTGGGACTGAGCCCCGCATCTGGGTTCCCTGATCAGCGGGAAGCCTGCTTCCCTTCCTCCTCTCCCCCTCCTCCTGCTTGGGTTCCTTCTCTGTCAAATAAATAAATAAATGTTCAAAAAAAAAAGTATATTTGTTGGTGTTGGTGGGACATGGGGGCTAAGGAGTTCAGGGTTTCTTTCTGAGGTGATGAAAATGTTCTAAAATTCACTTGTGGGGCGGCTGCACAACTCTGAATATAATAAAAATCACTGCATTATGTGTTTTAAATGGGGGGGGGTAGGAGGGACTAGAGAGCTGGACAGCTAAGGAGTGTGGGTTCTTTTTGGGGTAATGAGATAGATCCGGTATTAATTGTGGAGACGGCTGAACAATTCGGTGAATATACTAAAGTTATCAAGAAGTAAACAAAAATGGAGCGCCTGGGTGGCTCAGTAGGTTGAGCCTCTGACTTCAGCTCAGGTCATGATCTCGGGGTCCTGGGATAGAGCCCCACATGAGGCTTTCTGCACGGCAGGAAGCCTGCTTCTCTCTCTTCCTCTGCTGCTCCCCCTGCTTATGTACTCTCTCTCTCTGTCAAATAAATGGGTAAAATCTTAAAAAAAAAAAAAAGGTACATGAAAATAATGTATTAAATCAAAGCTTTTAAAATCACAGCCTCGGGACGCCTGGGTGGCTCAGTGGGTTAGGCTGATGCCTTCGGCTCGGGTCAGGATCCCAGGGTCCTGGGATCGAGTCTCGCATCGGGCTCCTTGCTTGGCAAAGGAGACTGCTTCTCTCTCCGCCTCTGCCTGCCTCTCTGCCTGCTTGTGTGTTCTCTCTCTCTTTCTGACATATAAATAAATAAATAAATAAATAAATAAATAAATAAAATCTTTAAAAAAAAAAGATAAAAATAAAATCACAGCCCCACTTTTTCATTCAAAGGCTTATGTTTAGGGGTGCCTCGCTGGCTCAGTTGGAAGAGTGCCCAACTCTTGATCTTGGGGTCAAGAGTTCAAGTTCCACACTGGACATAGAGATTACTTAAATAAATATTTAAAAATTTAAAAATAGGCTTACGTTTACGGAACATAATGAAAATAAATTTAAAAAAATAGGCTTCCATTTAACAGCAATATTATGGCAAATACTATAGTTAAACTTCACAGAATTCATTTTAATGGAGAGAAAGATATACATTATTTATTAGCAAAATTAGAGTAAGGAAACAAGTAACCATCAGTTTTTTTCTTTAGGCATTTACTGAAATGTCAAGTTTTTATTCACCTACAAGCCCAAGAAAATGAAGCAGAATAAAAATCTAAGAAATAGCATATTGCTCAGGAATTTTTCTTTAAATAGGTCCTTTTGATTTATTCAATCAAAATGTGCCATAGCCAAATAACTAAAACCACAGCAAAGGAAACTGCTTAAGTTAGTCAAAATGAATGAGCACTATTCTACCAGCAAGTGTTAATGCTAGGACTGGCTGCTAGTATTTTACTGCTATTTGCTAATAGTAGTCTAGGCCTTCTATTGTGTTGTTTTGTTTTTATTAACTCTGAAAAATAATTTCAAGTAATACGGTGTTCCTTGAATATTAAAAGGAGCATCTGTTGGTCTACCAAACATAAGACATAGTAAAGACAATAAATGATGATGACTATTTACTTTAATTGTAAGATTTCTCTAAACAACCTCTAGCTGTGTAATATTTGCCTAGCTTAAATGTAACATAAAAAATACTTCCTATTAACTTTTAAATAAATGTAAACATCTTAAAAACTGCCTGAAGGGTACCTGACCCAGCTGGTGGAGCGTGCGACTCTTGATCTCCGGACTGTGAGTTCTCGAGTCCCACGCTGGGTGTAGAGATTACTTAAAATCTTAAAAAATAGTGGGGCTTTGAGGGGCTCCTAGGTGGCTTAGTCGGTGAAGCATCTGACTCGTAGTTTCAGCTCATGTCACAATCTCAGGGTTGTAAGATCGAGCCCCACGTGAGGCTCTGTGTGCCGCAGGGAGTCTGCCTGAGATTCTCTCTCACCCTCTTTCTCTCCCTTTCCCTCTGTTCCTCCTCCCTCTCTCAAGCGCTCTCTAAAATAAATAAATAATTCTTACTAAAAATAAAACAAAACAAAATACTAAATACTGCCCGACGCTGCACCTGGGTGGCTCAGTCAGTTAAGTGTCCAACTCGGTTTTGGCTCAGGTCATGAACGCTGGGTGCTGGAATGCAGCAGCTCCTTGAGCTCTACATTCAGCAGGAAGTCTGCCTGAAGATTCCCTCTCGCGCCCTCTGCCCCTCACTCGCTCATGCTCTCTCACTTTTTCTAAATAAATAAATAAAATCTTAAAAAGAGAGTTCTTGAAAGGTGTTATTTCAGGAAGTAATACATTTACTACTACTAAAATCTCTTCTTCCGGGGCACCTGGGTGGCTCAATGGGTTGAAGCCTCTGCCTTCGGCTCAGGTCATGATTCCAGGGTCCTGGGATCAAGCCCCGCATCGGGCTCTCTGCTTAGCAGGGAGCCTGCTTCCCCTCTACCTCCCTGCCTGCCTCTCTGCCTACTTGTGATCTCTGTCTGTCAAATGAATAAATAAAATCTTTAAAAAAACAAAACAAAACATATACACACACACAGACATAAAAGACAAAGAGCACACGAGGAAATGATCAGGAGTGAGCACTCAAGTAGCAAGGACAATCATGAAACAGTCAGGCTGCTGCTATGGTCAACAGCTATATATTCTTTCCTTCCTTTGGCTACAGGCACCCTTGAGAAATGAGAGGAAGGGAAGAGGCAACCTGACTACAGCGGTAACTTTGCAGGCAGAGAATACACCAGCAAAGACAAGATCAAGCCTGGCTGTAAGCCAAGGCAACTGTGTCTAGTCTCCCTGGAGTATGAAAGTCACAGGGTGTAGCTGGCTCTAACATCTGGAAAATTCAGTCAAGCACCAAAGTCAAGGATACGCCCAGGTTTTGACCAAGTTAAAAGAGTAAGGCTGAGCTGTAAGAAGTGTTCTGCTTAAGCTGAACGATAATGTCCAGATCATAATAATCAATGATCAGTAAATAAAGAAGCTAAGAAATCTAGGTGTTTCTTTCTCTAAAATTACATTTTATAAAAAATTATATTTTTACTATAATGTTTTAATCCAGAGCTTCACTTTTGTGAGAAGAAAAAAAAAAACCCACCAAGAATAATTTAGTTGGAAACTGTATTAATCTGTTAATAAGTCACATCTTGGGGCACCTGGGTGGCTCAGTGGGTTAAAGCCTCTGCCTTTGGCTCAGGTCATGATCTCAAGGTCCCAGGATCAAGCCCCGCATCGGTGAAGGGTGGGGGTGTGTGTGTATCTGCTCAGCAGGGAGTCTGCTTTCTCTCTGCCTGCCTCTCTGCCTACTTGTGATCTCTGTCTCTCAAATAAATGAACAAAATCTTAAAAAAAAAAAAAAAATCACATCTTTAAGACTAACTGAAGAGATGACTGAGCCCGAATCAAAAGGGGCTCTTGATCATGTTCCCAAGAACCCCCATGTGCTAAAGAAAATCCAAGTGCCAACATATCTTAGACATTGAACAAATGTTTGCATTTCTCCCCATAACCTAAATCCCTTTTGTTTAAAATTCATAAAATACAGTGCTTGCTAGCAAAGGGAATATGTAAAAGGCTGAAACACTCAAGTCCATAGGTCTCTGCACAGGAAAAGGAAATGTACTAATGAAATTTTTGTACACAAATATTGCAGTCATGAAGCCTTACTGCAATAATAATTCTGAAAAAAATCTACCTCATAAAACAAATGCCTAATGTTCAGGCTATAAACGGCCATTTCCAAAAATCTAAGGAGCAGAATTTGGCCCATTGACAAACTGAACTATGAGAAAAGCAGTAATTATGAGCATGTCCCACTAAAAGCTTCAATCTGTTATTCAGAAGTAGACCATAACACTCTCTATTCATTTTATTTTTGAGGAGTTTGGTAACGTAGCACGTAAAAGAACCCACGACTATTCAACACAGAGAAATGCACGTACTTTCTTCTGGGTCCTCACTGGTGAGGATGTTGCTGGAAAGTTCCTGCACAGCAGCTCGTGTCTCAGTTGTAGAATGATGAGGCCCTAGGCGACTGTCCCTCTGGGCTTCCCACTCTTCACTGAAGCCACCATCGTCGCTCTCTGTCACAGGGTCTTGGGACTCACTTTCAGTGCCTTCAAGAGAAAGTGGAAATTACAGCTAACATTTTAGAAAAATTTCTTAATACCTTTAATAAAACTACATGGGAACAATAGCTACCCACCTGTCATGTAACTAGGTTAGTTGGCTCTTAAACCACAAATCATAAGCTGTAAAAGTGCCTGGAAGTTGCTTGACCAATAATCATTTCCCTTGTTTCCTGAGGGCAGAGTCCTGATTGGTTTGGGTTTCTGTCTCTCATGCACATGACTCTGGGGGTAAATCATGATGAAGCCAAGCCAAGCCAAGCCAAGCCAAGCATGGTACTCTCATTCCTGTTTCCAATAAAATCTCTAAAGGTAGGGGTGGTACTAGCCAATGCGTGGGGAGGCAAAGACTGCTCTGAATTTGGGGGATATTTTTCTCACTCTTTGAGAGAATCAAGGAAGAAACAAAACCGCCCCTTTCTAAGCCTGGATGATGTCTCATCTGGATATGATGTCTGGAACAACAGTTGTCATCTTCTGATCATGAGAAGCAGTGGGCTGAGGACCAAACCTGTACCTAAGAATGGCAGAGCAGGAAGATGGAAAGACCCTGGGCCCTCGATGACAGCACTGGATCATAAAACCGACCAGCCCTACAAAGGCCTACACCTCAGGACTGCTGGTCACACGGGAGAACCTAACTCTTCTTTGTTTAAAGCAAATGACTTGGGTTTTCTGATCTTGGCAGCTGAAAGCCCAACCATGGCTTTAGTGACTAAGAAAAAAGCAGACCATTATGGGGGAGGTGGGGCAGGAGAGGGGGAAGAATTTTTTTATGGACCAGCCATTGTGTCATAATGACTATCAGACTCAAAATTCTAAGCAGAACATCAAAGTCCTGAGAAACACCCATACATCAAAGATAATTAAAATACAGAAGTGAAGTTGATAAACTTTTTTTTTCCTCCTTTATTATTATTATTTAATAAAGTAAAACATGTTCATAGAGATGGATCTACCACGAAGACTGCAAGCCTCAGGCCTCTCACTTACATGGAATACTTCAGAGAGGCCATAGCAACTTCGTATTCATAACTTGCATTCTTTTTCTTAACCAAGTCCTCACAAATCCTGAATCATCCATGGTTTGGAGTTTACAAAATCATATAAGCATAAGATTTATAAATAATAACAGCAGTCCCTGCTCTGCCCCATCCCTCCTCACTCCTACCTGCGAACTTTTCAAGCCACCCCTTTTGGAGCCCTGTGTTTTTCTGTTCCAATCTAACTTCTAGTTCTCCTAACACAGTCATTTTTAGCCAGTAAGTAGCACCTCCCCTTCCAGGGGGTGTTTGGAAATATCTAGGATGGAGGGCTTTCTGCCTACCGTAATACTGCGAAACCAAAATTAACATTTAGAGTGAGAGGCCAGAAAAGCTAATAACCTGCAAACAGCGAAGCCCCACACAATGAAGAACTGCCCACCCAAAATACCACAGCACTCCCACTGAGGAACTCTGTAAGTTACCTAGCTCCTTCTAACTTCAAGGCTCTTCCCCATTGTTTCCTCTTCTGGAAAGTTCTTCTACTTGTCAGTTGGTTGTCACCTATTATCACTTCCTCAGGGAAGCCTTCCTGACTTTCCAGAGTAAATGAAATTCCTCTACCGTAAACTTTCATAGCAACCATACTTCTCCTTTGTAGTGCGTATCACAACTGTATGAATTATTTATAAAATTATTTGTTGAACATTTGTGTCTGTCCAAATAGGTCATGAGCTCCGAAGGGACAGGATATCTTGTTCAGTGCTGCATTCTCAGTGCCTAGTTAAAATACGAGGCACAGAGTCAGGCACCCAATCAATATTTGTCATGGGGCACCTGGGTGGCTCAGATGGTTAAGCATCTGCCTTTGGCTCAGGTCATGATCTCCAGGGTTGAGGGATCGAGCCCCATGTTGGGCTCCCTGCTCAGCGGGGAGTCAGGTTCTCCCTCTCCCTCTCCTCCTGCACATGTTCTCTCTCTGTCTCAAATGAATAAATAAAAATCTTTTAAAAAATTTTTGTCTAAAGAATAAAATGTTTTTCACTTACACTCACATATATACTCATAGACAACTCATATTTTAATTGTCTTCCCGCTTAACACAGATCAACACAACAGCCAGACTTGTAGCAATCATTTCCAATATATTTCCTTCTTCTCCATCAGGTCTCCTACTGGTTCTGCTGCAAAATTCCCAGTTGAAAATGTGCTCTTGCTGTTACTCAAATTCTAACTCAGCGGATCTCATGGGTCTTTATTTTTTTTTTTTTTTTTTTTTTTAAGATTTTATTTATTTATTTGACAGAGAGAAATCACAAGTAGATGAAGAGGCAGGCAGAGAGAGAGGAAGGGAAGCAGGCTCCCTGCTGAGCAGAGAGCCCGATGTGGGACTCGATCCCAGGACCCTGAGATCACGACCTGAGCTGAAGGCAGCGGCTTAACCCACTGAGCCACCCAGGCGCCCCTCTCATGGGTCTTTAAACCTATACTTTCCTTTTCCCATTAAGGCCCTTCTTTCTTCTCTCGCCACTGCTCTGCCTATTTCCCAGCTTGTTTTTCTTATAAAGTTACTTTTCTTCTTGACTATTTTTAGTGTGCCACTATTCCAATTCTTCCTAACAACTCCTAACTTACGCCTGCCCGGACATCTCTGTATCCACAGGGGCCTTTCCATCTCCCAGCCTGATCCTCCGGCATCATCTACCCTCCTCCAGAACGTCATGTCCAGCGGGAATATTTTATCTTTTTGGGATAAACATGATCACACCTTAAGTCAAATCATATTAAGTTACCCTGGCCATATCAGGTAAGAGGCTCTCATTTTTACATGTTTGGAGAGCAAGATTACTGTTTCTTTTTTAAATCACAGCCTCAACTTGGACCTTTCTATAATGGTATTAATGGCATTTAATGGCAGAAATTCTTTACCTAGGGTCCCTTGGCTGTATGGTTGGGTTTAGAGCACGTGAACTCCTTAAATATTTATCTGTATTTCCTGGGTATTACCACAGCTTCCAGGAGATTCTCAAGAGTCCATGACCAAAGACAGAGGTTAAAATCATTGCTTCACAGCTGTTAGCCAATATAACAGGACAATGACCCGGAAAAACCAGGCAGGAAATTACCAAATAAAAGACACCTACTTTGTGCATTATAATTGGAGTTTTTGGATACCTTCCTTTGGGCTTCTGGATCTCCCTCTGCCATATTCACCAACCACACCATTGTTGCTGTTGAGAAAGACAAAAGTCCAGTTAAGAACTTGAAACCCAGAAAGTACATGAATAGAGAACAGGCCATTATCTTTCTACAGAAATCACCAATCTTCTTAATGTTATCTTAAGAATCCTTAACAAGCAGAAGCAAATGCATTATTAAAAACCACACAAGGGGCGCCTGGGTGGCTCAGTGGGTTAAGCCGCTGCCTTTGGCTCAGCTTGTGATCTCAGGGTCCTGGGATCGAGTCCCGCATCAGGCTCTCTGCTCAGCAGGGAGCCTGCTTCCCTCTCTCTCTCTCTCTGCCTGCCTCTCCATCTACTTGTGATCTCTCTCTGTCAAATAAATAAATAAAAAATCTTAAAAAAAAAAAAAAATAAATAAAAACCACACAAGATTTTCCCTGATTTTGGCAGATTAAAAAAAAAAATTCTAAAACTGAGCGTTCACTCTAGCTTTCAAACTACAGTTGCTACTGTAAAAACCATAATTTCATTGTTTCCAGTCCCTGAAAAGTAATCAGAGAAAAACTGTTCAGGCCAGCAAGATCTATTAAAAAACAGCTGGAGGGCCGAACATTCTAAAATAATGTGATGAAAATTACTTATTGGAACTAAATCAGAGAACAAACTGGGACTCACAAAAGCATCACACAGCCATTATGATTCTAAGGATGCCTGACCTCTGGGATTTTCCATAATGCTAAACTGTGATATACAAGGAATAAAAAAAAGTTAAAAGCAGTAAACATAAAGGGGATTGTCAACTGGCTTATTCTATGTCCCTTTCACAAAAATACATACATATCCATATAGATCTAAGTATATACACAGACCCCTCTCACATTTTAAAGGACAACATGAAAACATTAAAATAGTACTTCTAATATATTACAAGTGGAATGAAAAATGGAATAGCCCCTATACAGCCCCTATTGAAGGGAATTTGGTAACATCTAACAAAACTACGTATGCCATTACTCAGTCGTAAGAATGAAATTGGGGCACCTGGGTGGTCCAGTCGGTTAAGCGTTCAACTCTTGATTTAGGCTCAGGGCCTGATTTTGGGATTGTGGGATCCAGCCCCACAGGGGCTCTGCACTCAGAGTCAGCTTGTCCCTCCCTGCGCCGCTGCCCCCCCGCCCCGCTGCTCATTCTCTAGTTCTAAAATAAATAACATCTTTTTAAAAAACACAATGAAATCTTGCCATTTTTATACTATCATGCTAAAACAAATAAATAAGACAAACAACACAGAAGCAAACTCAGAAATACAGGGAACAAATGTCTGGTGGTTGCCAGAGGGGAGGGGGGAATGGGCAAACTAGGTGAAGGGGATTAAGAGCTACAAACTTCCAGTTTTTTGTTTTGATTTTTAAAAGATTTTATTTATTTATTTGACAGAGAGAGAGAGAGGGAACAAGCAGGGAGAACAGCAGAGGGAGAGGGAGAAGCAGGCTCCCCACCGAGTAGGCAGCCCAATATGGGGCTCGATCCCAGGACCCTGGCACCATGACCAGAGCCAAAGGCAGATGCTTAATCAACTGAGCCACGCAAGGGCCTCAAACTTCCATTTATAAAATAAATCATAGATATAAAATATAGCAAGGGAATATAGTCAATAATATTATAATAGTTTCGTAAGGTAACAGGTTACCATGGTGCACATTTCATAATGTATATAAATATTGAATCACTATGCTGTACATCTGAAACTACTATAATACTGTATGTCAACTACACTTCAATTAAAAATAAAAAAACTACCTGTGCCTTAGCTCTTTGACCCAGGAATTCCACTTTTGGGAATTTATCCTGAAAATACTCCAATGATAATATAAAAATACATATAAACATGTACATACAGGGCTGTGGCAGGAACCAAATGCCAGCAAAAACCTGAGTCCAATCTGTTGTCATTGGTACCCCCAAAGGACTGCATTTTTTAAAAAAACAAATAGTCAAGAATATTGATTTAAAAGTTTTTAATATTTGTGTTTATTTCCATGTCAGGAGAAAAGTACTGATTACTAATACTGCTGCTTTAAAAAAATAAATAGGGAGGCCTGGGTGGCTCAGTAAGTTAAGCGCCTGCCTTTGGCTCGGGTCATGATCCTAGGGTCCTGGGATGGAGCCCCACATCTGGCTCTGTGCTCAGCAGGGAGCCTGCTTCTCCCTCTGCCTGCCATTCCCCCTGCTTGTACAGGGTTTAAAACAGGGTTAATAACATATATGCAAAATTCACTTAAAATTGGGAGCTTAAGAGGCGCCTGGGTGGCTCAGTGGGTTAAAGCCTCTGCCTTTGGCTCTGGTCGTGGTCTCAGGATCCTGGGATCAAGCCCCACATCGGGCTCTTTGCTCAGCAGGGAGCCTGCTTTCCCCTCTCTCTCTACCTGCCTCTCTGCCTACTTGTGATCTCTGTCAGTCAAATGAATAAATGAAATCTTAAAAAATAAATAAAAATAAAATAAAAAATCAAAATCCCTCCATTTTGACACCCACCATTAAGTTTTTAAATAACACAAAGTACAGGGACGCCTGGGTGGCTCAGTCAGTTAAATGTCTGCCTTCTGCTCAGGGCATGATCTCAGGTCTGGGATCAAGCCCTGCATTGGGCTCCTTTCAGCAGGGAGCCCGCTTCTCCCTCTGCTTCCCCACTTGTGCTCTAATTAAAAAAACTTTAAAAAATAAACATAAATAAATAAAAATTTAAAAAACACACAAAGTACAATTAAAAACTCTACAAGTAGAAAAAGGTATAAAGAAAAATGTAAAAGTTACTTCCATCTCTAAATCCCACTTCCCAGAGGTAAACACTATTAACCTTTTGTCAGTTATTTATTTATTTAAAGATTTTTTTTTTAATTTAAAGATTTTATTTATTTATTTGACAGACAGAGATCACAAGTAGACAGAGAGGCCCAGGTGCCCCGTGTCAGTTTTTTAAATGTATCACTGGGATTGTATATGCACAGACATCAAACATAACTCCCTTCCTCCCATACAATATTGCGTTATTGCTTTAAATCTCGCTTTCTTCTTCTTTTTAAAAAGATTTTGTTTATATATTTGAGAGAGTGAGAGCACACACCCAGGGGTGGGGGGCAGAGCAGGGGCCGAGGGAAAGGGAGAAGCATACTTCCTTCTCAGCGGGGAAACCGATGCAGGGCTTGATCCCAGGACCCTGAGATCACGACCTGAGCCAAAGGCAGATGCTTAACCAACTGAACCACCTAGGCGCCCCTAAATCTGCTGTTTTTAGTATATAATCTTTAACATTAAAAATACAATTGGACAGGGGCACCTGGGTGACTCAGTGGGTTAAAGCCTCTGCCTTTGGCTCAGGTCATGATCCCAGAGTCCTGGGATAGAGCCCCGCATCGGGCTCTCTGCTCAGCAGGGAGCCTGCTTCCCTTCCTCTCTCTCTGCCTGCCTCTCTGCCTAATTAATGATCTCTGTCAAATAAATAAATAAAAATTAAAAACAAAAAACAAAAAACCCAAGAAACAACTGGACATATACAGGGCTACCTCATTCTTTCTAATGGCTGCACAACTGTCTACTGTATGAATGTACCATAATTATTTGTAAGTATTCCCACTGATGGATACTTAAGTTACTTCCACTGAGTATTTACTATCAACATTTGGTGGAACATTCTGTATGCACAAATATAAAATATGTAGTCAATTTTAATTTCCAGGAATAACACATAAGAAGCTCACACTCAAATGCTGATTAAGAGGAAAATGTTGATGTTCAAAACTTCACCTTTTTTCTGCCAAAAAACACAGGAAGCACATGATAATAAATTTATATTGGAAAAAGAGCAAAACAAGATCCTTGCATTCCAGACAATGAGTTTTCTAACATTTGACCAGACAAGCACAGCCCTTGCCTCTCCACTTCCCCCAAATGATCTCACACTGAGTCCACAAGAAAACAAGGTCAACTACCTCGTGCTCCGAACTTTCCCTCTCTCTTTCATTAAGTCTCACTACCTTCTGCTGTGGTCTTCCTCTTCCCTCCTTCCAAGTCTTTCCTGTTCTCTTTTAATTCCTCTTCCTGAACTCTCAAGGCAATTTTTTGGGAAAGATTTTTATTTATTGAGCACCTGGGTGGCTTAGTCGTTAAGCGTCTGCCTTTGGCTCAGGTCATGATCCCAGAGGCCTGGGATCGGCCCCTCATCGGGCTCCCAGCTCTGCGGGAAGCCTGCTTCTCCCCCTCCCTCTCCCCCTGCCTGATCTCCCTTCTCGATGTTTCTTTCCCTCTGTCCAATAAATAAAGAGAATCTTTTAAAAAAAAGATTTGTGTTTATTTGACACAGAGCCCACGCGTGCGAGAGTGTGTGAGCGCACAAGTACAGGGAATGGAAGGCAGGCACAGGAACCCCATGTGGGGCTTGATTCCAGGACCCTGGGATCATGACCTGAGCTGAAAGCAGCCGCTTAACTGACTGAGCCACCCAGGCACCCCAGAGAGCAATGTCTACTTGCTTTGTTGATAACCTTGGTCCATGAACTATTCCTTCTTGCTGGTCTCATCAAAGGCTTTCTCCACTGGCTCCTTCCCCTCAGCCTTAGAGACACAGTTACATCTTCTGTCTCCTGGAAACACCTTTCCTCAGGCCTGCTCTCCCCTCAGGTCACCACTGCCCTGTGTGTGTGACAATCCTCTCGGTAGTAGGGGATGTTTACTGAACCTCCCCTCCTTCACCACCCATTCTCTGGCTATACCATAACTCCCACTGCCAGCAACAGCAAAACACAGACACACTGCCTTCCCTTTGCAGCACTGCTTCTAGCCCTACCACTCTACTGAAATTGTTCTCTTAAATGTCACCGAAGACATCCAAGGCACTAAATTCTCTATGGTTTACTTAGTCCTCATCTTTGGCTTCTTCTAGAGCATTTGATGTTCTTCTTGAAACTCTATTTTTCCAATAACCCAACAGGAGATTAGGCAAAAAAAAAAAGCCTACAAAGATACGTCAAACTAGTAACAGGGTAACTGCTTGGTAAGGTATTAAGATTAGAGATGACAGTTATAGTGAAATTCAGCTTTCTTTACAATATTTAATTTTCTTCCAGCATAACAAATTAATGCATTACTTATGCAATCATAAATTTTGAAAATATAGAAAAGATTATACCCAGTAACAAAACAAGAAATATATGTAGCTTTTTTAAAAAAAATGAAAAAAGTCCAAATACCCATTAATAATTATTAGTTAATAAGCCAAAATCAAAATAAAACAAGAGGGGTTTTTTTGCCTCTTAGTTTCACACACACATAATACTGAAGGTATAAGGAAAGTGGTACCTTACACTATTAAAGGAAAAGCCTTTTTAGGAGGCAATTTGGATCCATCAAAATTTACATACATGCTTTGACTTAGCGATTTCATTTTTAAAAACGTATCATGCCAAAAACTTCACGAAGACGGATGATCTCTGCAAGCACTGTTCGTGACAGAAGAAGACCAACAAGGACACCCTTTCCTGAGTACCTAGAGAATACTGTGTAGCCTCTTCCCGTGCTGACATGGAAAACATGTCCTGATACTGTTAAGTGAAAAATCCTAGCTACCCCAATTTTCTTTTCTTCCCTTTACTGTTGTTGTCTGTTCATTTTCTCCCTCTTTAAGCACAGGAGCTGACTAAGTTCTCTCCTTGACATCTTCGCATCCACTTCTGTTGCACCGCTCATCCACTCCCGAAGCTTCAACAGCCTCTGCTATGCTATTAATTCTGTACCTCTGGTCAACCTTTCCCCAGGCACTAGAACTTCACTTCTAAATGCATGCTGGGCATTTCTACCTGGTTCACACGTCCCACCAACTAAGGAAGATATGGGCCACAGACAAAATGAAACGTTCCTGAACCAAGAACACCCCTCTTCATCACTTTTCCTTCAGGCCTGAAACTTCTCTCGTCAGTTGCTAAGAACTACTGATTCTACCTGTACAACCACTCATCAATCAGTCCTCTTCCTGGATCTGCCATTAACAATACCACAGTTCAGACCCTCATTACTTCCCTCCTAGATTACTACAGTATGTGCTTAGTTATTAGACATTACTTTGGTTCTCACCACCCATAAATCAGTCTGCATAATGCTGCAAGCCTGCGGAGCCACAGCTCTGATCATGTAACTCTTATGCTCAAGAACCTCTGATTCCCCAGCGATCAGCGAATAGCATACAGATATCTACACCAGCCCCTCAAAGCTATCCCTGATCTTGCCCTAATCTGCCTTTCCAAATCCATCCTCCTAGAACTCTTCCCCATTTTTACTAGTCAATCTAAACACTTGAAACTTGATAAAGACTCCCTATACTTCTGTCTCAAAGCCATTCTTTGCAACAAGCCCACCTATGGAATCAACTCCTCCATCTGTGTTTGCTGAAATCCCATTTTTTTTTTTTTTTAAGATTTTATTTATTTGACAGAGAGAGAGAGAGATCACAAGTAAGCAGACAGGCAGGCAGAGAGAGAGGGGCAAGCAGGCTCCCTGGTGAGTAGAGAGCCCGATACAGGGCTCGATCCCAGGACCCTGAGACAATGACCTGAGCCAAAGGCAGAGGCTTGAACCCACTGAGCCACTCAGGCCCCCCAAATTCCACTATCCTTAAAAGGTTTAATACAAATGCTATCTCATCCACTAAGCCTTCTTTGTTTCCCCAGCCAGGTTTTCCTTCTTCTCAACTCTCTTTACACTTCAATTGTGCCTCCTCTGAATCTGGAAACAATGCTGGATGTTGCTTATTTATACATTTGCCTTATCTCACCTCTAAACTATAAGCAAAGGAGTTCTGGGTAAGGCAGAGCATCTTAAACAACTTTATGTCCCCCACACTGCTCTGTGGCAGGTCAATGCCCAAATGCATATGTACTGAACGATTAGGAAGAACAGCATCCCAAAATAACCAAAAGAGGCACATTGTGAAGGAACAGTACATTTTTTTTGGTAAGCTAGGGCAAGATTCCTCTGTAGTAAATGGCTCAATAACTCTTGACTAATTAGATTTTATTTTATTTATTCTTTAAGATTTTATTTATTTGTCAAAAAGAGACACAGAGAGAGAGATGGCATAAGCAGGGGGCGCGGCAGGCAGAGGGAGAAGCAGCTTCCCGCTGAGCAAGGAGCCCGATGTGGGGCTCGATTCCCAGACTCTGGGATCATGACCTGAGCTGAAGGGAGATGCCCAACCGATTTAGCCACCCAGGCACCTAGTAACTAATAAGATTTTAGTTGAGAGAAATGGCTCCCCACTCTCTAAACATTTCTTCTATTTCTACATCTACTGAAAACTCTCTTGAACCAGCGTCAGGTGGAAGACAATAGTTTGCAAGGAAACAGGGATATGTAGACGTTCTTTTAATGTTATGCATTTAAGATGAAAGAAAGTATAATAATGACTATAATTACATCTGTTTGAGTTCCTATAAATTATAAGCTGAGTAGTAAGTTAACATCATTCCAAAATACTTACAGGAGTAAATAAGAGCCGGAAAGAGAGTTTCATTCCTCTCCTGAGCTGTTTCAACCAGCATACGAAGTGGGCCTTTTGGACACAAAACAGCCACTAAATCTAGAAAGAGAAAATTTAAAAAAAAAAAAAAAAAAAAGAAGTCTGCAAAAATGCATTGGCCAAGTTTACAAATGGGTGTGTCAGGGAGGAATTAACCAAGGGAAAAGGGTTAATGTCTTCTTTACACAGGAAGATGCTGAACCATATGAAATAAACAGGAGGTACACTGGTGGGGGAAAAAACAACCTACACAAAACCACACAGAGGATCCGTGTAAATTTTGTTTTGGTTTTTGCCCATTTGGTTAGTTTACAGTGTATCATCACAGAGTTCCAGGAACAAGTCTTCTCTGAGTTTGAAAAAAAAGGGCAGATATAATGACAAGACAGAACTACTCTAGAGCAGCTGTCAACTTCCAATAAGCAAAAACAAAGAGAAGCTATTTCTGAACAAATCATATCTATGGGCCACAGATGGAGGCTTTACAACAAGAGGAATTTAATAGAGGGGATGACTGAATTTCTCAAAATATGAAGAGCAGAGTAACAGAGACTCATTCCCTCTCCTTTTTAAAAATAGTGTATGTACTACTTAGGGAAACCTGAATTAAAGGACAGTAAGTTTAAATAAAACAAAATAAAACTTTGCATGAAATCCTTTTAGTATTTCTTTGTACCTCTGTCAAAAGCACTTCACAGTATCAGATCCTAAATGCATGTGGTACTGAAAAGTGGCTTATTTTACAAACACAGCAACTCAGAATAGGAGCAATCTGCCTAAACTATTCTTGATTCTACCACATTCTCTTTCCATCAACGGGGATTTTTCTTACATTTTCTGTGCCATAAAAATTCACAATATAGAAGTACAGAAAATCCCAAACATTTAAAAATATTAAAACAGGTGTAGATAAATCTGTGAAGGAAGACTTCACAGCTAACGCTGCCATCCCCATCATTCAGATGCATTTAAGTTAAAAAAAAAAACCCTCATAACTGCAAGTGGTCACGTCTCCTTGAATATTACATCGACTACCACTAATATAATAAAACACACACACACACAGAGAAATCTCTGATCTCACTGCTTCCACTTTGATTTGTTTGGGATGAGAAAGGAGAGATTTGCCATGCTCTGAAATAAGGAGCTTTTCAACCTGTTTGAAGCTGCATGTCCTGTAACTATCTTGGCTTTATGACATGCTGCCCCTAACAGAAGTGCTAAATGATAAACAACCTTATTTTTAGAGCAATTAAAGTGAATTTTGTTTCAAAAATTTTAGAACCTGTGGGACAAATTTAAGAATCTTCAGATGTTGTAAAAAGGGACTTGAGAATCACTCCTCTAAATCATGGACATAAAAGTCTCTTACTTTAAAGGAACTCAAAGGTCTGGAGAAATGATCATTTGTATCACGTATGGAAGAAGAAGTGCTGATGGGAGAAATACTGTAATGCAGTACAAAGAATGCTGGACCTGGGATTCAGATTCTAGATCCAATGCTATAAGCTTGGGCAAACACCTGATCTCTCTAAATCTCAAGTCTGTTAGCAGTAACACAGGAAGTACTGCCTTGACTACTTTACAGGATTATATATGTTATTTTTAAAAATAACAGCTAACATTTACTGATACTGTTCTAAGTGTATTATAGGTATTTTTTCTCATTTAATCTTCACTTAAATGTTGATCACTGTGCTAGTCACACAGCCAAAACATGAAAGGAGAGGAGCCTGGATTGAGCCAGACATGGCTGCCTCCAGAACAGGCACTGTTTTTGTTTTTGAACATACAAAAATAGAACCAGACTCTTTATGTCTGATGTCTGACTGATGATAGATAGATGTCATGTTTCATTTAATTAAATTTTAACTTGCTTGAGTATGTCACAATGGTGCTCTGTGAGGTCTGTAGCCCAAGGCTGGTGGGAACGGTGAAAGTCCCACTGAAATTCTTGGTCAGGAGCCCAGCATTGTATACTTCTACAGGTGAGATGGGCACTATTAACAATGTCTGGAAGTCCACAATGGAGAAAGTGAGGCTTGTACTGTGGCTTTAATATACACAGAGACATTTGTAACCTTGATATATATTTTGAGCATCTGTGAAGCCAGAGGTTCTCATAGCCATTTTCCTCAAAGAGGAAAACCTTGGGTAAATAATTGCTGTTGCTGTCATTGGTGGAACCAGATGACTAAACCATGGCAATGGCTCCAGAGTCTATAAAAATGCACAGATGGAGCCAACTGTAGGCTAGGATAAGATGACCCGCTGAAGTTCATCTAATTTTGCTGAGCCCTAGACCCCACTCTCTGATCAAGGATGTCTGGATTAGGCAATGAAAAGGAGGAGCCCTTCAGGAAGTAAGCTTCATCACATGTAATTCTGATGTTGTGCATGAGGGGTACAAACTCCCACTGCTGTTCACTTGATCCTGAAGGGCTCCCCAAGTAGCCACAGGTCCAAGAAAGGGGTGAGCTCCTCTAGCACTTTGTCAACTAGTAAGGGACTGAGGACAGAAGAGGCCACCTTTCTTTTAGGTGTGATACTCCAGAAGGGCCAGACTTAGCTCTATCTTGTAGCAGGGAGGCCCTGGTAGCTGGCCTGGGCTTATAGAATGCTGCCTCCATGACCCAAAGAACGACGTGGAACTTCACAGGTTCAGGACCTGTTTCTACATGAGGAAACTGAAGCTCAAGGAGTCTGACACTCTTTCTTAGCATCACAAAGACTGCTGGTGGTGGAGACAGGATTTAAACCTCAGTCTTCTAAGAAGTCTGGATCCTTCCACTAATCCCTCACTGGCTTAAAATGTGGGCAGTAAGAAAACATTCTTAAAGAACTCAACCTCAAAAAGAAAGGAAATCTTTATAAGAAAAAAGATACTCTAGCTAATTCATTATTTTCTGAAAAGCTATGGGATGTTAACTGTTACCACTTTCCTAAGTCAAGATAACTGGAAAAGGAAGGGAAACACACCAGTGAGGTACTTCTGTGATGAACAAAATGTCAGTCTTGAGTTTTACCATATACTGAAATCACAGCCAAGATGAGCCACGCTGTCCATTCTGGAAGGTACTTGATAAATACCAGGGCCATGAGGGCACTGATCATGATAAGATATGCCTGCTGGAGTCGCAGAGGCCCTTTCCAGTGAATGGCAATCATTCCCACCACACCAAAATTCCAGATCAGGAGTGCAACAGTAACGTAGTCCATGGCAACATTGTAGGTTTTAAACACTTCCCTGAAAAAAATTAAACAAATCTAAAAATATTTATGTACACTAATTTTCATCAAAACATTATTCAGAATTATGATTCCCTCAGATTAGATATTCATAGCCTATCTTCATATTTTTACCATATCTTTTATCAACCTGTGCTATTTAACAGTTTTCTTTAAATTCACTTTTTCTCTCAAGTTGAGCTTTCTTTAGCAGAAAACTCTATCATTCATATAAATAGGAAACCAGTATCACAGGTCATAGCTGTAAAAGTAAGTACAAAAACTAAAAAAAAAGGCCACATGTCACTTAAAATGCCATAATGGGTGGGGCGCCTGGGTGGCTCAGTTGGTTAAGCCTCTGCCTTTGCCTTGGGTCCTGATTCCAGTCCCAGGATCAAGCCCCATGTCCAGCTCCCTGCTCAGCAGGAAGTCTGCTTCTTCCTCTGTCTCTCCCCACCTATTGCGTTCACACTGTCTCTCTCAGATGAATAAAACCTTTAAAAATAAAATAAAATGCCACAACAGAAAGAAACCCTAGTTTTAAAATACCTGAAATTAGAAAAATTAAACATCCACAATACATTTCATATGGCTAGGACACAGGATGTTATTTTTGTAAAATGAAATTTAGTGCAGCCATGAAAAAATATATATATATTTTATAATACTAACCAGTCTTAAGCATATCAAGTACAAACTATGTATGGAAATGATCATAATTTAAGAGTATTTCACCAACAAAGTCCATGGGTTTAAGTGACAGTTATATAGCTCAGAGTTAATTCCTGAAAACCAGATTAAGTATTTCACCACTTACCCCAAGTAAATGAATGAGAAAAAGAACAGCAACAACAGAGATGAAATAATAAGCCAGGCATGAATGACCTAGAAAAGAAAGCATTTCAATTTAACTAACAGATCCCATATCCTAAAGGAAGGCAAGTTTCTTACTTCAAAAATAATATATTATTTCTGTGAATGTTACTCTTTTCAAATGGCAGAACTCAAACTGACTTTGGGATCAGTGCATACTTATACTGAAACTCTTTGCTACCGAACTACTCAGAATAGAAAATAGAAAATTCAGCAAGACATATATACACACTTGTTCCTTTAGAAACGTGAAAGTTTTTATTTTTTTTATTTTTGTTTTTTAAAGATTTTTTATTTTATTTATTTGTCATAGAGAGAGAAGCGAGAGCAAGCACAGGCAGACAGAGTGGCAGGCAGAGGCAGAGGGAGAAGCAGGCTCCCCGCCAAGCAAGGAGCCCGATGTGGGACTCGATCCCAGGACGCTGGGATCATGACCTGAGCCAAAGGCAGCCGCTTAACCAACTGAGCCACCCAGGCATCCCTAGAAACGTGAAAGTTTTTAAATAATGCATTCTAAAATAAAGTATCAACAGAGCCAATAGTCAACATTTAAAGCTTAAAGCAGTAATAGTTTCAATGGAAAAATTCTGTTGTATTTTGGAAATAAACAGAAATAAATTGAATAAAATAAAATTCAATGAAACTGAAAATCACAGTCCATTAAATGACTTACATATATATACATTAACTATATTTTAAAAAGTAGGCCTTTTAGGTTATATAGCCATTTTAATTTTTTTTAAGGTTTTTTTTTTTAAGATTTTATTTATGTGGGCGCCTGGGTGGCTCAGTGGGTTAAGCCGCTGCCTTCGGCTCAGGTCATGATCTCAGGGTCCTGGGATCGAGTCCCGCATCGGGCTCTCTGCTCAGCGGGGAGCCTGCTTCCTTCTCTCTCTCTGCCTGCCTCTCTGCCTACTTGTGATCTCCCTCTGTCAAATAAATAAATAAAATCTTTAAAAAAAAAAAAAAAGATTTTATTTATGTATTTGTGAAGTGTACAAAGCAGGGGGCGTGACAAGCAGAGGAATAAGTAAGCTCTTAGCTGAGCAAGGAGCCTGATGTGGGACTCAATCCCAGGGTCCTGAGCCCAAAGCAGATGCTTAACTGACTGAGCCACCCAGGCACCCCCCCCAAAATCATCTCTAAACTGGAATATTATTTTGTCTTCATTAAAAAAAAAAAAATCACCCACACCCATCTCCCAGATCCAGTTGTTCCAATAATCAGGCTCTAACCTATGAAAATCTAGTTATGATCAAAATACATGTTAATTTTCTCTTTGGTTTTCTTCTGGTCACCCAAGGTGATCTGTAATTATTAATTCCTTTAAAAGAAAAGATTTCTTAAAAATTCTTGCTGTCTCTTTTTCTTTAAAACAATTTCAGGGGCACCTGGGTAGCCCAGTCGTTAAGCGTCTGCCTTCAGGTCAGGTCATGATCCCAGGGTCCTGGACTGACCCCTGTATCTGGCTCCCTGCTCCATAGGAAGCCTGCTTCTCCCTCTCCCACTCCCCCTGCTTGTGTTCTCTAGCTGTATCTCTGCCAAAACAAAACCAAAGCAAAAACTTAAGAAAGAAAGAAAGGGAGAGAAAGAAAGACAGACAGAAAGAAAGACAACTTCTTAAGTGGTACAATTAGGAAAAAAGTTAAAAGAATGCCTTTACATAGAAGTTGGTATTCTTTGGACATATGAATATTCTAAACTGACTCTCTGAATAAACAAAGTTAATTTCTGGTGTTCTTTCACAAAAATCTCCCCTAATTTATCATAAAAAATTTCAAGTGGTGCCTCAGTCAGTTAAGTGTCTGCCTTCAGCTAAGGTCATGATCTCAGGGTCCTGGGATCAAGGTCTGCATCTCCTTTTCCCTCTGCCCCTCCTCCTGCCCCAACTCCCCACTTGTGCGCGCGTGCGCGCTCTCTCTTTCTCTTTCTCAAATAAATGAAAATCTTCAAACAAAAAAATTTTTTCAAACACACATCAAAGTTTAAAGAATTTTACAGCCACCATTCACATTTTGATATACTCACTTTGTAGCATCTCTATCCATTTCTCCTTTTTATTTTTAATACATATCAAAGTAAACTGAAGACACCTGTACATTTCCCTCTCAAAATATTCAACTTTAGCAAAATATTCTATAGGGAGTCCTTACTCTATTTTATCAGCAGAAAACCCAATAAAGCTTAAGCAGAAAGGAATCTCCCTGCATGCTCCCCACCCCGCTGTGCTTACAAGACTCAGCTTCAGAGATAATCCAGGTTATAAAACTCAAAAGTAGATGAAATATTACAAAACAGAAAAGCTTTACAAAGTGGAAGATGTACATTGGTACTCCGTATTAAGCTCGACTGAAAGGTCAGAGTAAATACTGAGTATTAGAAATTCTCATTTTTATTTTTAATTTTTAAATTTTTTAAATTTTTAATTTTTTTTTAAAAAAGATTTTATTTATTTATTTGACACACAGAGA
Organism: Mustela nivalis; assembly: GCF_964662115.1. Lineage (NCBI taxonomy): Eukaryota > Metazoa > Chordata > Mammalia > Carnivora > Mustelidae > Mustela > Mustela nivalis. The sequence goes on along the minus strand of NC_139025.1, from coordinate 14,277,059 downwards.
GAGAAATCGCAAGTAGGCAGAGAAGCAGGCAGAGAGAGACGGGGAAGCAGGCTCTCCGCTGAGCAGAGAGCCGGATTCGGGACTCGATCCCAGGACCCTGAGATCATGACCTGGGCTGAAGGCAGAGGCTTAACCCACTGAGCCACACAGGTGCCCTAGAAATTCTCATTTTTCTTGAGAAATGCTTGTTACCTTATTTTTTTCAGCAAGAGAGCATGGGGATTGTGTTTATTTTAAGAAAGCACTTTTCTGAATACAAAAGTAACATACATGTATAACACTGAGAAGCTAAAGAAACACTAAAGGAAGAAAACCATTCCCACGGACCAGTGACAACCAATTAACGTATTTTTTTCAGGCATTCTTTTATTACAGACACATTCTCATGCCACCAAATACTTTTTGAAAATATTGATTTTTATAAAATGAGAGTCCTTAGTCTTTTGTGTGGGGCCTCCCAGCTGTCCAATCCTATTGATGGGTGAAAATACGATTTCTAAATGACTAAATTATAATATTCTACGTATATGGATGAACCCACAATTTTACCTTTTCTTATTTATTTAGCTTTTTTCTTATTTATTTAAACGTTTCTTATTTATTTAACCTTTTCTTATTCCGTATTTCTTATGGAACTTATGGTTTTCTACTTTATTCTAATTATAATTTATGCTAGGATAAAAATCCTAGCATACAAATATTTTTCTGCATTTCAGATTCTTTCTCTCAGATACATCATGAAAGCAAAATTATGGAATCAAAAAGTGTACATTTTTTCTAATTACTATTGATACATATTGGCTTAGTGACTTCACAAAAAAAAAACCCTATATTAATCTTCACCAAGTCAATAGATGAAATATGTTGATTTATTATTTTAATATGTTTCTGTTTTTACCATTGAGGAAACATATATACACACATCTCTCTCTCTCTCCTGGCCATCTATATTTCTTTCTTTTTTTTTTTTTAAGATTTATTTATTTATTTATTTGACAGACAGAGATCACAAGTAGGCAGAGAGGCAGGCAGAGAGAGAGAGGAGGAAGCAGGCTCCCCGCATGAGCGGAGAGCCCGACGCGGGGCTCGATCCCAGGACCCTGAGATCATGACCTGAGCTGAAGGCAGAGTCCTTAACCCACTGAGCCACCCAGGTGCCACCTGGCCATCTATATTTCCTTTGTAATTCTTCTGGCTTGGGTTTTAAAAAATTTCTTAGAATGTTCATAATATTTTTTATGATGTTTTAAAGTAATCTCTACACCTAAGGTGGGACTCAAACTTACAACCCCGAGATCAAGAGCTACATGCTCTAATGTCCTATAATGTCTGTGTTCATAATTTTCTGAATGATTTATAAATGCTCTTCATAGTACAAAGATATTAAATGCCCTCTGTCTGTAATAATGGCTTTTGGTCACCGATGTTGTGATTTTCTGAATTATTACCTGAATTCAAAGCCTCTTCTGATGATGACTAAATAGCACTTCCCCTTCTTCTAGAACATCAGGTGGTAAAACAGACTTTTCCCTCATCTTGCAAAAATCCCTAGTTCAGCTTTCTTGTGCTAAAAGCTCTGAAAGCAAAGAGCCCTGCTTCAGTACAGAACAGCAAGCATCTCCTCTAAACCCTGAACTGTCCAGGCCAGAAATCGCATGGCTTTAATAAGTTACATAGTTCTGTCTCTAACCGTGATATGTAAATAAGCCTTTTCAGTTCTACCTTTTTCAAGTTTGTTCGGTCTTTCAACTTCTTGTGCTTCTCACAGACTTTGCACAACCAACCACTGACAATAAATCCTCCAGGTTTATTTCCAAACAGGTCCTGGCAAGTTTCTGAATTTCTGACTCAAAAGCTCCTTTTATTTTGGAGTAGAAATCAAAGTAAACAACTTGTTCCTATAGAATTGGCTGTGCCTGCTAAGACTTGAACTTAATGTTAACAAAACAATATGAACAAACAAATGTGGAAATGTGGCTGAAAATAAACCCTTTTTAGACGATCTAAAATGAGACGTAACTAAAAGATGCACAAAACTGACCAAAATATATCAAGACAGGTTTGAGGCGCCGTGGAGCGAGTACACATCTCCCCTCTCTCTTGCCGAATGCAACCATGAGAGCTGGCCAGAATGCGTGCAGCCGCTAGGTGAGGACTCTGACAAGTGAAGAGTCAGCTGGGCTGGGGAACTGGAAGTGAGTTTAGCACGTTTTCCCTCCAGTCCTAGCCTCCTCCATCAAACTCACTGCAACCCCAAATGGGCATTGGCAAGATGGTGGGAGCTCTAGAAGTCTACTTCTGGATAAGCAACAGGAAAGAGGTCTCCTAACACCAAAAAAGAATGCAAAAACCTCACTTCACCATCTTCTCACATCCAGCCATCAAACAGTCCTGCGGGGGTGGTACTGAGGGTTGCAGGAGCCTAAAATTCTGAGGGAGGGGAAGCTTCCTCTCTAACTGGAGGAACGGTAGTTCCCCCAAAGTGGGGCAGATGGCACTTGCTTTACTTTTCTCTCTGCCCTACCACTTCTTGGCACTGTCGTTGGTAAAATAAAACCAGCTCTCTGGTTGGAGGAACGGAACAGGGACATCCAAAAGAACCAAAAAGTACCAGGGAGATCACAGAAAGGAAGGCTCAAGAAAGCAAACTTATAACTGGTATGAATTTATGGGCTCATCCTTAAGGGGTGCAGGTGTGGGTATGACTCTAAACAGAATACAGACTCCCCATAAAATGTGAAGAACGAAAGTAGCATATAATCCAGATAAGAGTCACAAAGTGAAGGGCACCCAGGTGGCTCAGTCGGTTAAGTGTCTGCCTTGAGCTCAGGTCATGATCCCAGGGTCCTGGGATCGAGCCCCACATTGAGCTCCCTCCCCAGTGGGAAGTCTGCTTCTCTAACCCTCTCCCCACTTGTACTCTCTAATAAACAAATAAAATATTAAAAAGAAAAGTCACAAAATGAGTCTAATAAAGCAGAGACGCAGAACTAGCAGGTAAACACAGATGCAGAAAAAGTAACGGCCATGAGGATATTTGAACAGAGGCAGGAGGAGGCTCTGCAGCAGGGTTCACAGCATCTGCTCTTCGGTTTTCTAAGTATTGAGGACTACCTCCAATGATCATAGACACCTTTGTCTTCAATCTTTTCCACTTGCTAATGTCAGACTGCAGATGGTCATCACTTGGGTTAACACTTCCACCCACTCAAACGTTCAACAAGCGGTTAAATTGTGTGTAATTTTACAGTTTGTCCACACTGGAACAGTATTTGATCTTACTGGTAATTAACCAAATGCAAATGAAGGCATTTCGTTTAGCTTATAAAAATTAGCACAGAACTTAAAAAATTCAGTGCTGTGAAAGGTTAAGGTAAGACAGTCTCATTCACTACTAATGTTAAGTACAAATTGATACTATCATTTTGAAAAAAGGAATTTTGCACACCATGATAATTAAAAAAAATATAGATGGGGCACTTGGGTGGCTCAGTCAGTTAAGCATCTTTGGTTTGATCCCCAGGGTCCTGGGATCAAGCCCCATGGCGGGCTCCCTGCTTAGCAGGGAGTCTGCTTTTCCCTCTCCCTCTGCCCCTCCCCACCATGGCTGATCCCTCTTGTTTTCTTGCACTCTCTCTCAAATAAATAAAATAAAAATTTAAAAATGTAGATAATTTGCCCCATAAATTCTGTGTTGAGGATTTTACCCTAAGGAAATAATATGAAAAATCAAAAAGGCTCCATAAAGGCATTCATTGTTTTTTAGAGTAGTAAAAAAATGGATATGACTTAAATGTCCAACATCAGGGAAAATAGGGTAAGTAAATTAAAATACACTCATTGAGTCAAATGTTACATAGCCTTTAGACACATTTTCTGAGGATTTAAATATGGAAAAATGCTTATGCCAAAGTAAAAGTTAAGAAAGGACACATATTTATTAAACATTTTATTTTAACTATGTTAAACATATACAGACATAAATACTAGAGGGGAAAAGAGTAGACTTCAATATCTGGAAAGTTATATTTATTTCTTTTATTTGAGAAAGACTTGTAATAATTTGTGATTTCTGAGGCATGCACCTGAAATATGGCAGGTGGCTAAAATTTAAGAGTGAATCCCTTAGTGAGAGGGTGAGCTAAGGGAGCAGAGGCTGGGAGGGTTGGCCCTGTGTCTTTGCTATACAATCTCCCCCGCCCTCATTTCCCAAGGAAAGAGCTAGTGCTACTGAAGGAGAGACAGTGAGGGAATGCATGGCTCCCAGTGTAGAAATGGGAATATAGCCAGTCACCAATGAGTTTAACATCAGTGTCTGAAAGAAGCTCTAGTGGTCTGCACTCAGGAAAATCTGAAATTTTTAAGTCATATTACTTTATGGGGACAATTATATCCTACAGTACTATTTGCGAATGAGGGAATTCACAAAGGTCTTAGGACTTAATCTGGAATGTCCTAAGCATACTGCAAATCAAAATGTTAAAAACATTTAGAATATGATAAGAAAAAAAATTTTCCCCCATAATGTCTTTTTGTGTTTTTAAATGTTCTACAATAAGGGGGAAAAGCAAAAATCAGTTCTAGAATATAAAATTCTTTTCTCTACTGGACCAAGTACGGTGACAGGAAAACCCAGTCACAAAAAGAACATGCTGGAAAGCAAAGTTCCATGTCTCATGCTCACCTTATAGCACCTGTATTTATAGAGAACCACCAGGAGAATAGTCATGACAACAATGACGCTGATCATGATAGCAGCATTCAGAATTGAGTGCAGGGCTCTCTGCCCCACGGTTTCTGTATCTTCCGTGAATGGGGTATAGATTCTGTAATAAAATACAAAAGTGCGAAGTAAGTGTTAATGGGTATCTCAAACCACAACCCTCTCCAACACCAGTTTTAGTTCCTTGATTCAACTGATATCTTGTGACTTTTCTCCATCTCAGCAATCTCGCCAAGAATTTCAGCTAAGAAAGGTAGCTATACTCAAGTTCTTATATACAAGTTCTTCAAAACAAAAGGAGAGATCTCAAATGTGGAGAGGTGGACTTTTGTGAGCCAGACACTGGCTCCATCTAGTGGATGCTTTACACTGAAATCATTACTTACCAAATGTCCTCTCTCCACAGCTTATTAGTGATTTGTTTAGAGAACTAGATTCTACCACATGAACTACCTAAGCTATAAGTACTTGTCAAAGGAAGGTGGCTTATATAATAATGGCTTACAATTATTTTTTTCACTCACAGGGTAACTACAATTGGAGTTGTTTTAACATAACGTCACATACCCATCTTCCCCTTGGTTTCTCATTCACATAAACACACTTTTATTTCAGGTTCCAGCGTTCCCAGCTAAGAGACTTTATTTCTGACTCCCTTACAGTTAGGTGTGACCATGACACAAAGTATGGCCTATGAGTTAAAAGCGGATGTGTTGTGTAGAACTTCTAAGAAAGGCATTAATTCTGCTGGGAGATATGTCTTAGGTCCTTTTCTCCCTCACCACTTCCTGCTTCCTGTTGTCTGAATTGAACAGGAAGTTCAGCACCAATAAGGAACTGGGGCTCCAGTACCAATAAGGAACCTTGAATAGCCTAAAGGATAGAAGCCAAAGGAAAAGGAAAGAAGAAGCCCGAGTCCTTGAGGAATGTGAAGACATACTATTAATCTGGACTGACCACCCTGTACCACTCTCGGGGAGAAAGATAAGATACGTATACCATTTAAACCAGTTGTTTTGATTTCCTATAACAGAGTCAGGAAACTTTCGGTTAAGGACTAAAGAGGACATATTTTAAATTTTGTGGTCTATATGGCCTCTGTTGCAACCACTGAACCCTTGCCACTGTAGTATGAAGGCGGCTATAGACAATATATAAATGAACAATATATATGAATGAACATGATTATGTTCCAGTAAAACTTTATATAATTACAAAAATAGGTGGTGGCAGGCAGATCTGTCCTGTGGGCACTATGGCTTACTAACCCTGTTCTATAATATACAGCCAAAACTAACCCTAAGCTATACAGATAGTACTTCCCAGTCTCTTTTGACCGTGGTCTCTAATTCCTGCCCTTTACTCCTGTCTTAGCCTTTCTCCCAAAGGGCTAATACCTTGGCTTTTAGAACGCCACACAGTTTGCTAATTCAAATTTCAAAATTCATTTAAAGCTTTGTTTGAGCCCTTAGGGGCCCTACGGAGTTCTAGAGACAAAATTATGTGAATCTGAATCAAAGTATTTTCCTTGAAGGCAAAGGGCTCCTACCAACAGCAGGACAGAACCTATACAACAACCCCCCCAGGAGTCTAGAGAACGGGAGCATGCACTAACTCTTCATCCTTTCATTTAGCAACTTTTTTGTTGTTGTTGAGCACTTGTTACATAACTAGTTGTAGAAACAATTTGCCCTCATAGGCCTTACCTTACAGAAAGAAACCAGGCTTAAATAATGTAAATAAATATTTGCATATTGTGACAAGTGAAAAAGAACAGGCTGCTATAAGAAAGAGTATCCAAAAGGACCTCATTCTGTTACAAGGATCAGGGAAATCACCTTTGAGGACGTAACACTTAAGCAAAGATGAAAACGATGATAAGAATTCATCCATCAAATCTAGAAAAGGGAAGAATGTTCTAGCAGAAGAACAATGGGACCACTGGCCCTGAGGTGGAAAAGATTAATATTCAACTCTTTACCTGTTCAATTTCAAATAAATTCAGCATCGCCCAGTGACACCACACATGAAACAGAACTCTGTAGCTCTCATTTTCTCTGCTTAAAGCAACAAATAATAACCCCTAACAGCCAGAGCAGTCAGAGAGGACTTCGTGCTCCCTCAGAGCAAAGCCTCCAAGGTGATGACGACGCACTATAAAGGAAAGCCAGGGGGGCCTGGGTGGCTCAGTGGGTTAAGCCGCTGCCTTCGGCTCGGGTCATGATCTCGGGGTCCTGGGATCGAGTCTCACATCGGGCTCTCTGCTCAGCGGGGAGCCTGCTTCCCTCTCTCTCTGCCTGCCTCTCTGACTACTTGTGATTTCTCTCTGTCAAATAAATAAATAAAATCTTTAAAAAAAAAAAAAAGGAAAGCCAGACCAGTCTTGGGAATAATTAAACACTCATACATACAGCTGTCCATCCTTCCGGGTATAGAAGCTGACTGATTTGATGGTAGCCACGACCACCACCATACAGAGAGTCACGGGGACAAAAAGCATGATCACATGTTTGGCGCCGTATTTCAACGTCAGCTCTTCATCTTCCTCTTCTTCTTGTTCCACCACCTGCCGTGAGTTACCCTGGGGTCGTCCATTAGATAATGGCCCAGGGTTGCCACGTCTCCGCCTTTCACTGCTGTGCTCGTGCCGTTCTCTGCTGTCATTCTAAAAGCACAAGAGAAACTTTTTTCAAGAAGTCAGACTCTCAGTAGAATCAAGGTATTTTATAAAAACAGAAAATGGAGTAATTAGACCTGAGATTAAGGAGAGGCCCATCATTACTTGAGTTCTAAAAACTCAAAGCAAGAAAGAATCAATTCACAAAAGGCGTGCAATTTAAAAGTCTAGATGAGGCGCCTCTGGGTGGTTCAGTAGGTTAAGCGTCTGCCTTCAGCTCAGGTCATGATCCCAGGATACTCAGTTGAGTCCCACATGGGGCTCCCTGTTCAGCAGGAAGTCTGCTTCTCCCTCTGCCTGCAGCTCCCCTTCTTGTGCGCTCTCTGACAAATAAATAAATGTTTGTATGTAGGTATGTCTGTCTGTCTAGATGATTTGCCGCTCTTTGGTGCAGGAAACCCGGTCCTCCCTCTCACCCGGCTTTTTCTGGGTTTTACCTCTTTCTCCTCTTCCATTCTCAACCTAATACAACTGTAATCCTCTGAGGTTTGGCTTAAAAACGGATACCTGCATGAAACCTTATTTATTACAGCTGCAAGTGTAGTAATCTCACCTTTTTCAAAATTAAGAACTGCTTTCCACCTGCAGTTTCATACCAGTTATACAAGGAACTATCTCCCTTTCATAATTTTTTTTAACTAGGCTCTACAACCAGCGTGGGGCTTGAACTCATGACCCTGAGATTAAGAGTTGCCTGCTCCACCAAATGAGTCAGCCAGGCGCCACAACCTTATTATTATTATTATTATTTTTAAATTTTATTTATTTGACAGACAGAGATCACAAGTAGGCAGAGAGAAAGAGGAGGAAGCGGGCTCCCTGCGGGGCTCATGGACCCTGGGATCAGAGCCGAAGGCAGAGGCTTTAACCCACTGAGCCACCCAGGTGCCCCCCAACGTTCATTATTATTATTTTTTTTTTTAAAGATTTTATTTATTTATTTGACAGAGAGAAATCACAAGTAGTTGGAGAGGCAGGCAGAGAGAGAGAGGAGGAAGCAGGCTCCCTGCCAAGCAGAGAGCCCCATGTGGGACTCGATCCCAGGACCCCGAGATCATGACCCGAGCCGAAGGCAGCAGCTTAACCCACTGAGCCACCCAGGCGCCCCCCCCAACGTTCATTATTAATAAGACTTAAAATCCTTACAGTGATATACAAGGGATCTATTATTTCTTACAATTGCATGTAAATCTACAATTATTTCAAAAATTTATTTAAAAGATTTAAAAAAATCTTTACAGAGAGAAATTAGGCCTTAAACAATTCTGATGCTCCTCCAGCCAGAGGCGTCCTCACCTTGCCCTGTATAGAATGAAGGAGCAACAAATATTTGACAAATGACCGAATGAAACTAGAACCTTTCTTAGATTCTACTTTCCTCGGTTTCTTAATCCAAACACCACTTTTATCCTTATGCTGGGTTTACCCTTTCTTATCTTTCAAGTTCAACTTCCTTTTTGGTATCACTGTTCATATCTAAAACTCAACTTTTTGTAAAGGAGAGAGTGAATCTGAAGAGCATTAATAAGAATAATAAAAATAACAGATAAAAGGAGGAAAAGAACAGCACTCCTCCTAGGTAAGTACAGAATAGGAGAGGAAAGCAGACTGACAGCCATTGTTGCTGGTAAAATGTAATCAGCTTAGTTAAGATAAGAACAGGTTCTCTTATGAAGATCGTGTGAGAACATGCCACTCTTTTACCTCATTTTTGACTACAGACTGTAACTATTACTGTTAGTCATTAAAAATACATTACACTCTTAATAATAACTTAAAATTATTAGGACGTACTGGACTGTGATACGTGCTTTACATTAAATTCTCACTGCCACCCCGTCATCACCACTTTGTAGGTGGGGAAATGGCCACAGCTAGGAAGCATTACAGAGAGAGTTTGAACCCAGGCACGACCGACCAGAAATCAAGCTCTTAACCACCTTTCAATGAGCTGTTCACAAGACAACACAGGAACTCGGCAGACTCAGTGTCTGCACTGAGAACTGGCTGAGTTCTTTTTCACTTTACTTTGAAAATATTCATCCTGTAAGTAATTATTAAAATTCTATATTCCAGGTACTGTGCTATGGCAATACTGAAATTAAAAAGATCCTTCAGATCACAAGTTTGCTTTAATACAGGATAAATATAAAGTGCTGCAGGACTGATAATTCTATGTGGTCCAAAAAGGCAGCATAAAGATATGATCCTTTAAAAAAAAAAGATTTTATTTAATTATTTGATATAGACAGAGAGAGAGAGAGAGAGAGATACCAAGAGAGAGAACATAAGCAGGGGGAGTGGGAGAGGGAGAAGCAAGCTTCCCGCTAAGCAGGGAGCCCAATGCAGGGCTCAATCCCAGGACCCTGGGATCATGACCTGAGCCAAAGCCAGATTCTTAATGACTGAGCTGTCCAGGCACCCCAAAGATACGATTCCTGAGAAAAGTGAGTGGAAGGTGAATGGTCTCCAAGCAGAGACGTGACAGTGGTGTAAAGGTGTGAAACTGAAAAATAAAGCCTATACAGAAAACCAGTGCGAGGGGCACCTGGGTGGCTCAGTCATTAAGCGTCTGCCTTTGGTTCAGGTCACGATCCCAGGGTCCTGGGACTGAGTCCCGCATCGGGGTCCCTGCTCAGCAGGAAGCCTGCTTCTCCCTCTCCCACTCCCCCTGCTTGTGTTCCCTCTCTCACTGTCAAATAAATAATAGCTTGGAAAACAAAACAAAACAAAACAGTGAGGACTCCTAGGCTGGCTGGTGAACACAGTTTGTCAGGACTGGTGGCAGGAAAAGGTTAGGAACAGGTTGTAAAAAATCTCATTTGCCATGCCCAAGGGCTTTAGACTTTGTCCTATAGGCAATAAAAAGTCATAAAAATTAGTAAGGTTGAGGTGGTGACACATTAAATTATGTTTCATTTTAAAGAAACCTGACCGTGGCGATGAAAACAGGGAGATGTATGCAAAAGGTATGTCAGAAGCAGAACTGACAGGGCATTGTGGCAAATTACATGTGAAGGAGTCAGGGATGATTCTGGAGGTTTCTGGCATAAGGGACGGGAAGGTGATGATGGCATTGATACAGCAGGGGACACAAGAAGATGAGCAGGTAGGAGGAGAGGAGAAGTATTTAATTAGGGAGATAGGTGAATGTGAGGTACCGGCAACAAGGCAGCGAAGTCCAAGGGTACAGTCCGGCATTCATTAGTTTCTACAGTTAAGGAAATGGATGAAATCTCAAGGAGTACAGATTGAAAGCGGAACAGTATGGACTTGGTTATTACGTAATCCAATAACTGTGGAAAGAAAAGCAGAGTGGATGACGGCCAAGGAGAGAAGTGGATAACCCCTAAGCTTTAGCAGCAGGTTGTAAGAGAAAAACCAGCCAAAGAGATTAAGAGAAAAATAGGGGAGAGGGAAGAAATCCCAGGAAGAATACATGACAGCAGCCAAAGGAGTACATGTCAGACGTGTCATCAACAGTCAGGCCATCGGAGAGCTGAAAAGCCACTGAATTTAGCAGGGGAAAGTTGGGCCAGTGTTTTTACAAAAGTAAAAGAGTTAAGAGGGTAACAAGATCATAAATCATAGTGAACTGGGGAATGAAAGGAAGTTGAAGAGTTAAAGGCAATCATTCTTTGAAGCAAAAAAATACAAGATGTGACAACAGAAGGGATTCACATTTGAAAACATTTCAGGAGTGTTAGACCTGAGCATATTTACCGGGTCAAAGCACAGAGTTAGGACTAGCAGAAGAGACTGAGGAAACCAGACTGGGAGATGAGAACTCATGGAACAGGGTAGGGGACACGTGGAGGGGAACAGAAGAGAGAAAAGTTGGCTTCACAAAGGAACTGGAGCCCCTCTACCTCAGTCTGGAGGTCAGGAAGTAGCAACTCTCTGACCTCACACAGAAAATATTTATGAAGATTTAAACCCTATGAGGAACGGAAAGGAAACTATTCCAAAGCACAAAAGGCAGAGATATATACACCACTCAGTAAGAAAGGTAATTTTTGCTGATCACAAGTCTTTGGAGTGACCAAAGTCCAGTAGGAAGGCAATGTAGGCTCTGGAGGCCAGGGACACAGTGTGACAGACGGCTGAAGAAAGTTGAGGAAATCCATACTTCTATTTTTTTTGAAGGAGGTAACTAAGTCATATGCTAAGAATGTTTTGTTTGCGACTAATGTTCAGCAATACAATTATGACCAACTGAATGGGTTGATTACTATGCAATATAAACCAAAATGCACATAACAGCAGCTCTTTTTAAATGGTATTTGATAATTTACAAAGCATGCTCACATTATTTCATTTATTCTTTGTATATATAGAGAGGTTTTGGTAGATTGATGTTAAAATAATTTGTTTAAAATCTCAAGGCCAGAAAACGGTAGACACAGGATTCAAATTCAAGTTTCTTGCTTCAAAATCTGTTCTTTCTATGGCACCACAGCTGTCCTATTAGGCTCCATGAACAGCTCAGTTGGGTAAGTCCAGCATGAAAGAAGCAATCATAATATGTTCATTCACAGTACTCAACTGGTTATTCTGGTTTCTAATGAACAAGAGCCAAACCCACCCTGCCCCACCCTTGAAGCTGATATGGGATGGAGAGCACGGTTTAGTGCACCCTTTCTCTTTATAGTACCTTTGATACTGTTTTTAAAATTGACTATATGTTTCCAAAAAAAAAATAAATAAAATTGTATGTTTCAATTTCTTTAAAATAAAGTTTATTTAAACAGGTAAAATTTTCACACGATTCTAAAGTCAAAGAATGTAACAAGGAATAATATAAAAAAAAATCTCCCACATAACTCTCTATTTAATTATATAATGCTCCAGGTTGCCACTGTCATTATTCTCTGCAGTTTCTTGATGTATATGCAAATACAAATATATATTCTCATTCCCACTTTTTACACAAATTATTTTAGTATAATAAATGTACTATCCTGCACTTTGCTTTCTTTGCTTAACTATGTATCTTAGAGATTTTTTTACATATCAGTACATAAGTACATCCTTATTCTTTGAAAACCTTTTTATTTTTAAACATCATTTTTTTAAAAAAAGATCTTATTTATTTATTTGATAGAGCGAGCAGGAGCAGGGGAGCAACAGGCAGAGGGAAAAGGAGAATTAGGCTCCCCGCTGAGCAAGGAGCCCTCAGGGCTCCATTCCAGGACCCTGGGATCATGACCTGAGCCAAAGGCAGTGCTCCACGACTGAGCTACCCAGGCCCCCCCCCCCCCAGAAAACCTTTTTAAATCAGCTACATAACCAGTGTCTGTCTGAACCTATCATAATGTATTAGGCCAATCTCCTAAAGACAAACATTTATCTTGCTTCCATCTCTTTTTCTTTTTTTAAATTCAATTCAATTTAGTTAACATATACTGCATTATTTTAGTTTCAGGGACAGAATTTAGTGATTTATCAGTTGCATATCACTCCCAGTGCTCTTTACATCAAGTACCCTCCTTAATGCCCATCACCCAATAATCCTATCTCCCAACCCACCTCCCATCCAGCAAGGATGTTTGTTTCCCTGAGTTAAGCATCTCTTATGGTTTGCCTCCCTCTCCATTTTCATCTTATTTTTCCTTCACCTTCCCTATGGTCAACAGTTTTGTTTCTTAAATATTTGTCTTTCTGTGACTTATTTCATTTAGCCTAATACCCCCTAGTTCCAACCACATGGTTGCAAATGGCAAAATTTCATTCTTTTTGATGGCTGAGTAATAATTCCATTACACACACACACACACACACACACACACACCATCTTCTTTATTCATTCATCTGATCTCTCAATGGACATCTGGGTCTTTCCATATTTTGGCTATTGTGGACACTGCTGCTGTAACTATGCTTCCAACTTTTTGCCATTTACAAACACTGCTCCAGTGAATGCCCCCTACAAGTTATTTCACATGTGCAAAGCATATCTATAGGGTAAGTTTCCTGAAGTGAAACTACTGGGTCAAAGTACATATGCATTTAAAATTCTGGTATGTATTGCCAAATCACCCTTCCTATGGGTTCTATCAATTTAAAGACCCAAGCAGTACAGAACAGTTCCTATTTCAACAAGCCCTTATTAACAAAGCAAGCTATGAAATGCTTGGATTTTTACCAACCTAATAGGTTAAATATGCGAACATGGTGTAACTTCTTTTATTATTAGAAAAGATGAGCTTTTTTTTTCTACGAGCTTTTTTCATATCCTTTGCCCCTAGCTTATGGTACTCAGGACCATATTTGGCTTATTGTACTGTTTTAGTTTCTAGGTTTAATCATTACGCTTACTAATTTTTTAAAAAGCGAATGCCAGGGATATAGCAGTCAAAAAGATAGATGAGGTCTCTGCTCTCATGAACGGATTTCAAGCAGGGGATAATAAACAAGCTCACGGGAGCTGGACAGTACTGCTAACAGGGTGATGTGATTTTTTAAAAAAATGGGGGATGGGACTACTTTTAGATAATGTGGCCAGAGCATATCTCTTTGAGGAAGTGCCCTGTGAGCTAAGACCTAAAGAATGAAAAAATGTGAAAGGCCTGTAGTGTAGTAAGGGATTAACTCAGTAGGTCAGGGGGTGCCCAAATCCTGCACAGGACAGAGAAAGATTTGGCCTGGTGTCTGGGAGATAACCTCTAAGCCCTTGGAATATCCCGCCTGTTAAGAGTGTTTTTATTTACATGAGGCTTTGGGCCACACTGCTAACAAACAATGTCATCTATGGTGAAGGTCTTGGGCCACAAATATCTGCTTGACCTTGGGAGGGGCTAGAGAATTATGGTCAGTCATGACCAGCCCCCAGTAAAATTCCTGGACCCCAAGCTCAAGTAAGCTTCCCAGTCAGCATGTTCCTGGGAGAATTAAACACTCACTGCTCCTATGACTGCCAGGAGGAAAAAACTGGAAGCTCATGCCTGGTATCTCTTGGACTCTGCCCTTCAATGTGTTTATTTGTATTCTTCCGCTGTAATAAGCTATAGCCAGTGAGTGTAACAGCCTTTCTGCGTTCTGTCAGTTCTTCTAGCTATTCACTGAACATAAGCATGATCCTGGGGAGACCCTAGTATACTAATACACTGAAAACTACAAAATATTTCCTAAGAGAAATTAAAGAACAAAAGCAGACATAGACAAATAAGACACTATCAGATTTTAAAACTTCTTTGTTACAGGGTGCCTGGGTGGCTCAGTGGGTTGGGCCTCTGCCTTCAGGTTGGGTCATGATCCCAGGGTCCTGGGATTGAGCCCCGCATAAGGCTCTCTGCTCAGCAGGGAGCCCGCTCCCCCCACTCCCCGCCTGCATGTGATCTCTCTCTCTCTGTCAAATAAATTAACAAAATCTTTAAAACACAAAACAACAAAAAAAACTTCTTTATATCAAAGAAACAACCAGGGACGCCTGGGTGGCTCAGTTGGTTGGACGACTGCCTTCAGCTCAGGTCATGATCCCGGAGTCCCGGGATTGAGTCCCACATCAGGCTCCCAGCTCCATGGGGAGTCTGCTACGCTCTCTGACCTCCTCCTCGCTCATGCTCTCTCTCACTGTCTCTCTCTCAAATAAATAAATAAAATCTTTAAAAAAAAAAAAAAAAGAAACAATCAACAGAATAAAAGGGAAACCCACAGAATGGGAGAAATATCTGCAAATCATGTATCTGATAGATGGTAAATATCCAGAATATATAAAGAACTCCTACAACTCAAAAACAAAAAATAATTTAATTTTATTTTATTTCACTTTTTAATTTTATTTATTTGACATAGAGAACAAGACAGCACAAGCTGGGGGAGCAGCAGAGGGAGAGGGAGAAGGAGGTTTCCTGCTGAGCAGAGAGCCCGATGAAGGGCTCCATCCCAGGACCCTGAGACCACGACTTGGGCCAAAGACAGATGCCCAACCCACTGAGCCACCCAGGCGCCCCAGGCAAAGATTTCTTAGATGACACACAAAAAAAGAGCCACAGAAGAAAAAACTGATGAAAGAGACTTCCATCAATATCTAAACTAACCTATTTCCCTTCTCAAAAAACAGTTATGAAAATAAAAAGACAAGCCATAGACTAGGAAAACATGTTGCCAAGCATACATATTATAGAGAATTTGTATCCACAATATATAAAGAACTCTCAAAACTCACAAAGAAAGCAAACTACCGAATTTAAAAATTGGGAAAGAGACTGGAACAGACACTTCCCCCAAGATACTTGCCATCATTATTCAGAAAAATATAAATTAAAACCACAATGAGATATTACTACATACCCTCTTGAATGGCTAAAATATTAAAAAGACTGACTGCACCAAGTATACCAAGGGGAAGAACTAGAACTCTTATACAATGCTGTTGTAAAAATCTACAACCAATTTGGAAAACTAGCAGTATCTTAAAAAGTTAAATATATACCTATTACATTGGATCATATTCTACTCTTACTTACTCAAAATAAATGAAAGTGTATGTTTGTTCAATTATTTGTACATGAATATCCATAACAGCCTTACTGATAACCCCAAACTGGAAACAACACAAATATCCATCAACAAGTATGGATAAAAAACTGTGATCTATCCATATAATGGAATACAACTCAGGAGTAAAAAAGAATAAATAATTGATACATGCCATGCCATAGATGAATTTCAAAATTCTCAAAACTGAATCAAAGAAGCCAGGCAAAAGAGTATATAACACATGAACTCATCTGTGCAAATGTCTAGAAAATGAAAACTAGAGTGTAAGGACAAAAACTTGATTGGTAGTTGCCTGGGGATGAGGAGTAAGCTAAGGAGAGCTAAAAGGGACAGACTGCAAAGGAACATGGGGAAAATTTGGGGGGTGATTAAGTTCATTATCTTGACAGTGGTGGTGGTTTCAAGCATACGCTTGAATTGAATTTGGTATACAAATACCCAAACTTATCAAATCGTATACTTTATTTTTATTTATTTTCTATTTTTTTAAGATTTTATTTATTTATTTGACAGACAGAGATCACAAGTAGGCAGAGAGGCAGGTGGGGTTGGGGGGAAGCAGGCTCCCCATGGAACAGAGAGCCCAATGTGGGGCTCGAACGCAGGACCTTGGGATCATGACCTGAGCCGAAGGCAGAGGCTCTAACCCACTGAGCCACCCAAGTGCCCTATTTTTTTTTTTAATCAGATTTGAAGATGTTTATTGCATTCCGTTTGGTGAAAAATAAACATAATGTATTTAGCGTAAGAAATCATATACTTTAAATATGGGTACTTTACTGTATGCTAATTACAACAACAACAACCAAAAAAACCTGAAGTGTCTTTCTCAAAAGGGGTGTGTAGGTGCTTTGAAACTGTTAAAAAAAGGAGGATGACACTAGGCCACCAGGGTGGCTCAGTCAGTTAAACATCTGCCTTTGGCTCAGGTCATGATCCCAGGCTCCTGAAATCAAGTCCCTCACTCTCCCACTCTCTCTGCAGCTCCCCTCAACCCCCGCTGTGCTCTTTCTCTCTCAAATAAATAAAATGTTAAAAAAAAAAAAGGCTAAATATTAAGATGATAAATTAGCATTATTTTTAAGACTAATTTAAAAAACATTTTTTATTATGGGAAAAGTTCAGACAAATACCATCAGAAGTGTAAAATGAAGTCCCATGTACAGTTTACTCAGCTTCAATTACTACCAACTCATGGCTAATCTTACTCCATCTATTTTCCCATACACCTTACCCGTCTAGCATTGAGATAAATTCAGACAGATCATTTCCTTTGTAAATATTTTAGCATATACCTCTAAAAGATTAAAAATATAAAGACATTCTGTGTGTGTAGCTTGGTAGGTCATTGCTAAAAAGACAGACTTTACTTTTTATAAGCAGTTTTGGGTTCACAGCAAAATTGAGCAGAAAGTACAGATTCCACATGCCCTTGCCTCCCAGCCTTCACCAACGACCCCCCACCCCCACCATCAACATCCTATACCGGAGTGGTACATTTCTAATCAATGAATCTATATTAACATGCCATTATCACCCGAAGTCCATAGTTTACACTAAGGCTCATTCTTGATGTTACACATTCCATAAGTTCTAAAAAATGTATAATATGTATCCATCACAGTACCATATACAATAGTTCTACTGTCCTAAAAATCCTCTGTATTCTGCCTATTTATATCTCTCTCTCTCCACTACAACTCTGGGCAACCACTGGTCTTATTATTGCCTCCACAGTTTTGCCTTTAAAAGCTATTTTTAAGGTTTAGAAAAACAAGTGCTGTAGCCATTATAAATGATTTCATTTCAGTGGCAAAAGGAAGGATTACTCACTATATAAATGTTGTAAGCGTCAGGGAGGGTGGAGTCCTAGGGGAAGTGGTAAGTATGTGGGAAGTGAATTCCTATGAAACCAGATTCTCTGGGACTCCTACACCATTAAGTCAGAGTCTTCGTTTTAATTCTTTCTCCCTTTTTCTTACTTCAAAACGTGATGCAAGTACAACTCTGGCCACCAAAAGCATGCGACCCTCAAGCAAGGGAGAGTATTTCTCAAGCAGCAAAAATTGTGGAGGTATTTTTAATACAGTGTAGTGCCTGTTTTTTTTTAAGCCTTGTTTTCTGCCTGCCCCCGCTTTTTTTTTTTTTTAAAGTTTTATTTTTGTAATTAAAATACTCTAAACAGGGGTACCTGGGCGGCTCAGTCGGTTAAGCATCTGCTTTCAACTCAGGTCACGATCCCACGGTCCTCAGATCAAGCCCCAAGTAGGGATTCCTGTTCAGCGAGTCTGCTTCTCCCTCTGCCTCTGATCCTCCCCCTGCTTATGCTCTCCCTCAAATAAATAAAATCTTGGGGAAAAAAACCAAAAGACTATACATAAACAAAAAATGTTGATAAAGAGAAGTTTATAAACATTTTTTACAAGTTTTAAAAAGTGCTACAAACTTCTGTTTCTAACATAGAAAACTGTCCTCCCTAATCTTTGCCCCACAATATGAACATGGTGAACAATCTTAAGTACCTTTAGATGTTTTAATTTTAATTTTTTCAAGTAAGCCCTACACTCATCATGGGGCTTGAAGTCACAATAGGAGGTCAACATGAGTCAGATGCTCTACTGACTGAGCCAGCCAGGCACCCCATACTTCTAGATTTCTCTTTTTAAAGCCATAGTCTCTATTTGCTTTTGTCACCTAATAGTGTATCAGATACCTTTCTATGCCAGAAGATTACACCTGTCCTCACAAAAACAGCAGAGTAACGACACTTATGATAATAATTGCTAAGATTTAATGACCACATATGTGTGGGACACTATGCTAAGCACTACAGGTGAGTAATAAACTCTGAGTTTATTAATACTATAAACTTCATTATTTAACAGAAAAAGAAACTGAAGCTTCAAGGCCAGAAAATTTACCAAAAAATCAGTGCTAAGGAGGTCTAGAGCAGGGATTCTAATTCAGACAGTTTAGTCATCCTATTATTAACCACTATTTTATAGTACTGATTGGATAAACCATAAGGAACACACAGAATTAAAATTATCTTAAAATTCCCATTGTTACACATAATGTCTCATCAAATATGTTTGTCTACATTTCTTGGCACACTTGTGCTAATATTTTTATAGGATAAATTTCTAGAAGTGGAAATTGTTAAGTCAAAAAGTATGTGCATTTTTAGGGGCACCTGGGTGGCTCAGTTGGTTAAGCGTCTGCCTTTGGTGATCCTAGAGTTCTGGGATCGAAACCTGCATCGGGCTCCGTGCTCAGTGCAGAGCCTGTTTCTCCCTCTTCCTCTACCTGCTGCTCCCCTTGCTTGTGCTTGTTCTCTACGTCAAATAAATAAATATATACATATATGGGGAAAAAAAGGTGTGTATTTTTAGATTTAATTGTCAAATTATTTCCAAAAGACCTCCACATTTGCAGACTTGACAACTTACCTCCAAATAAACACAAATTAAATTCCCATGAGCAGCACATGGGAATGCCTATTTCCCCATACCTTAAGTAGCATTGGGTGGTGTTTTTTTGCATTTTTCTTTTTAATAAATCTTTTTTGGAATGATTTTATTTATTTGACAGAGAGATCACAAGTAGGCAGAGCAGGAGACAGAGGGGGGGGGGGCAGACTCCCCCCTGAGTGGAGAGCCCGACACGGGGCTTGATCCCAGGACCCTGAGATCATGACCTGAGCCGAAGGCAGGGGCTTAAGCCACTGAACCACCTAGGTGCCCCGCGTTTTTCTTTTTAAGATTTTATTTAAAAAAAATTTTTTTTTAAGATTTTATTTATTTATTTGACAGAAAGAAATCACAAGTAGATGGAGAGGCAGGCAGAGAGAGAGAGAGGGAAGCAGGCTCCCTTGCTGAGCAGAGAGCCCGATGCGGGCCTCGATCCCAGGACCCTGAGATCATGACCTGAGCCGAAAGCAGCGGCTTAACCCACTGAGCCACCCAGGCGCCCTAAGATTTTATTTAATTGATTTAAGTAATCTCTACATCCAACATGAGGCTTGAACTGAAACCCAGATATCCAGAGGCAAATGATCTATTGACTGAGCCAGCCACAATGGGTTTCAATCCTTGCTCACTGATAAGTTAAAAAAAAGTTTTCATTTCTGTTTCTTATTATTAGGGAGGTTGATCAACTAGCCTTTTCATGTATTTATTGACATTTATATTTCTTCTTCCTCCCTATATACTGCTCATATCCTTTAGCAATGCTCTTACTGAGTTATGTTCCTTTTGACTTCATAGGAATTCCTTATGTATTAAGATCCACCTGTCATTATCGTTACAAGCCTCTGACAATTTATTTTTTTACTTTATTCATGGCAGTTACTGCCACATTTAAGTTTATAATTTTATATTGCTGCATATGAATGTAAGTAAATGATTTTATGAGGAAAACAACTTATTCTTACTACACTCCAAAATCTGTTTTTCAACATACATACATATTTACAGTTATAATGAATGTTCATAAATATTGTGTCCTGATTTTTTAATCTAATATTTTTCACATATGCATTTTCATGTAATAACAATCAGCATGTCTAAAAAATTACAATGTATTTCATTATGTTGATGTGCTTACAGTCTGCATATTATTTACTTAAAAGTCAGTATTCATTTATAGCAAAAAGTAACATTCCTGTAAGACTTTATGGAAACTGTCTGGATTTCTAGAGTGAGGAATGTGCAGCTCCTGAGACCGCAATATAGGAAAAACTAGAAGAGTGGCTTAATTGAAGAACAGTCAAGTTATGTGGAACACTTGAAAATATTTATTAATCATAGGCAACATGTTTCCAACAGCACACAGAATTCCATCCAGCATCTGGCCAAGATTCATGATTCCCTGAAGTCAGAGCTTTAACCATTACTCTAACGTGAAGGAAGGCTGTCATTTCCCTGAACAGTTGACGTAACTGGCTAAAGATAACATTTAATATTTATGGGGCTGTTGTGTTAGGCTTGAATCTAGAGGGGTTTTTTTGGTTTTGTTTTGTTTTTAACAAACTCTTAAGATCTGTAGCAAAGATCTCTGACTACTCTCATGCAGAAGGAAGCACGTTCCTCTGGAGGTCATCAAGACTAAGTTTTCTTTCTCCTTACTTCATTTTGACATAACTGGGAAAATTCATTACTATTCATTACTATACACTATAACAACACTGTCAAAGGCTTATTGGGCCCGGTTCAGTTTAAATTTAGATCACTCCTTTCCTTTATTTTCTCAAGGTCCCAAGTACTTAAACACTAAATAGCTTATAGATCTGTCTGCTGCTTAATTTTATAGAATTTCTCACACTCAAAAAAAAAGTGACCCATCATCATTTAGAAAACAAAGTTAGTTCTGCCAGTCTATGATTTCCTAACAACTTAATAAAGTTCTTTCCATTTAATGTTTTGAATTCAAAAAAAGATAATGCAGATAACCTTAGTTTGTAAAGACTAAACATGCCTTTTTTTACATACTTTTCTTTTTTTATTTTTTAAAGTGGGCTCCATGCACAAGCATGAAGCCCAGTGCAGGGCTCGAACTCATGACCCTGAGATCAAGACCTGTGCTGGAATCAAGAGTCGGAGGCATATTAGCCCACCGAGCCATCCAGACAACCCAAGACTAAACATACTTTAATGTAAATTTAGCTGTTGAAGGTAGCAGACTTGTATAAGTGTTCTTCAACAACTGCTTTATATAGAGAATCCTTATTGATCTCTCAATGGATTACTACTTTAAGGCTTCTTTTTTAGTAAAAATGACTGATTTTTTTTTCTACTATAAATCAAAAAGGCTGTTGACAATTTCTTTCTTTAAAGTCTAGAAAATTTGGGTCAGAATAAACTAATATGAATAAAAATACTGAATATCCTATTTTTAATCTATTTTTCTCTGATATCACTCTCCTTTTATTTCTTTTTTTTTTTAAGATTTTATTTATTTATTTGACAGACAGAGATCACAAGTAGGCAGAGAGGCAGAGAGAGATCTTACTTGACAGAGAGAGATCTTACTTGACAGAGAGAGATCACAAGAAAGCAGAGAGGCAGGCAGAGAGAGAGAGGAGAAAGCAGGCTCTCCACTGAGCAGAGAACCCTATGTGGGGCTCGATCCCAGGACCCTGAGATCACGACCTGAGCTGAAGGCAGAGGCTTAACCCACTGAGCCACCCAGGTGCCCCAAAATTTAGACTTCTAAATTTAAAAAAAAAAACCCACTATTTTTCAGCTCTCTAATCTCATGAAACTTCAACTCCCTTAACTGTGAATAGGATTACCCATAAGAGCTTACAAAAGGAAAACATCTTTTCTGGGCTAAGGCAGCCTATCACGCATCTGCTAAGGATAGAAGAATGAAGCCATGGACAACATTTCACTTCTGGAAAGAGAAAAATGTTTTATCTGTGTGAACACTAACACTATATCACTGCAATAATGCTTGAAGTTATACAACAGAGTCATCTAATTAATTGAGTTAAACTGGATTGATCAGATCCAAAATGATTTCATTATGCTTCTGATAGGGTAATCAACTTGATCCTATTTTCTCAGGACTGTCCCTGTTTTAACATTTTATTTATTTATTTGACAGAGAGAGAGATCACAAGTAGGCAGAGAGGCAGGCAGAGAGAGAGGGGAAAGCAGGCTCCCCGCTGAGCAGAGCGCCCGATGTGGGGCTCAACCCCAAAACCCTGGACTCGTGACCTGAGCCGAAGGCAGAGGCTTTAACTCACTGGGCCACCCAGGCGCCCAGGACTGTCCCAGTTTTAAACTGAAAGTCTTGTGTTCCAGGGACCTGTCAGTCTCGGGCATACCAGGACAGTTGGCAACTCTAACTCCTGGTCACAACAAAACTCCTGAAAGAGAATCTATGTAGTAAACTATCTTAATTTTACAGATGGGAAAAATGAAGTACTGAAACTACACACAGCTGTTTCAAAGTACAAGTGGATCAAAGTTAGTTCTTTCCTGTGAGGGATCTATTTGCACATCACTCAGCCATAACCCCTAAATGCCAATTCACTGGTGTTGAACAGTTTTCAGTATCTGGTTATCCTCAGATATCTTTCCCAAACTCAAAGGACTGCCTCATCAAAGGAATTCAAGACTAGGGATGCTCCTGACCTTGGAGGAAGATACTGAGTAGAGGAAAAGAAGAGTAAATCCATTTCTTGACACTGATACTTGAATAAATTCTGAAGGAAAGTTACTTTCTTTTCAGTTTCAGCAATATTTTTAAGTGAATGCTTATTTCTTTTTGTAATATTTAATGTAAAATAGCCTATTTGTATACTCTAGAGGATATATTCATATAGAGATGCACCTTATTAGACCTTAATAGCACTTTAATTCAACAAAGGGGACGACTGAAGGAAAATCTGCTCGCTTATGGTGAATGTCCCCAAAATGTAAGGCCCTAGAACTAAGGTTTGTAACAGTACCTTGCAGAGAGTCCAACATACTGAAGACAATCAAGATTCTAGTTTCCTTTCCTGAGCAATGTGAAAAATTGCAACTTTCTCTATCTCCCAATTTCCTGGATTCCTCTTAACTAGCCACTGTGCAAATGAAGAAGAAATAAGCCTCATAAGGCTTTTTTATGCCTGCAGAGGCTTGTCTTCATGTGCTTGCATTTAACAAATCCAGGATCCAAGAGGAGAAATAAAAGAGCTGCTTTCAATTAATCCACAAAAACAGGCATCTACATTCAATTTAAATTTGGACTTGCCCCCAGTTTTTCCTAACACTGAAGCATATACACAATGGCTTCTTTATAGCCATAAAAGCTAACAATGAGATTCTTTTCCTTTTTCTTTCTTTCTTTTTTTAAGTACACTGGTACAAAATGAATATACACTTAGTGCTTTCTTTCCCCAGAATTTTTTTCATCCAGTATCTCCTTTCAGTTTTCTAACATTTTTCTGGGGTAAGAGATAGTTGGGAGAACAGAAGGAACACTGGAGGAAGTTTGACATGAGAAAGTACAGTTTTATGTTCCAGGTCTGTCATTTAACTTTCTATGTGATCCTGGACAAGCATTTAAACTATCAAAGGGGAATAGGGCACCTGGCTGGCTCAGTTGGTTAAGTGCCTGACTCTTGATTTCAGCTCAGGTCATGATCTCAGGGTCCTGGGACTGAGCCCTGCCTCAGCCTCTGTGCTCAGGCTCAGCAGCTAGCCTGCTTGAGGATTCTCTCTTTCTCCGCCCTGTCCTCTGCTCTCTCTCCACCGCCCCCTCAAGTAAACAGATCTCTCTTTCTTAGTATTTTATTTATTTATTTGAGAGAGAGAAGTGAGAGCGAGCACGAGCGTGTGAGCATGCACAAGCTGGAGAAGAGGCAGAGAGAGGGAGAAGCGGACTCTCCACGGAGCAGGGAGCCTGATGTGGGGCTCAGGGGCTCAATCCCAGGACCCTGGGGTCATGACCTGAGCCGAAGGCAGATGCTTAAGCAACTGAGCCCCCCAGGTGCTCCATAAATAAATAAATCAAAATAAAATAAAACAGGACTAATACCTATCCAACAGTAACTGGAAAGTATGAGAATGTATACAGAAGATCTTTTAAGTTGTAGAAGACTTTTTTTTTTTTAAGTTTGAGAGAGCGAGCAGAGCATTCAAGAAAGAATATGAGTTGGAGTGGGAAGGGCCAGAGGGAGAAGGAGAAGCAGACTCCTCAGTAAGCAGGAGGCCTGATACAGGGCTTGATCCCAGGACCCTGGATCACGACCCAAGTCAAAGGCAGACTCTTAACTGTTGGAGCCACTCAGGCACCCCTGTAGAAGATATTTTTGAGAAAATATATGTGCTGCCGAAGCGAGCACTATTTTTGAGAAAATAAATAAAAGATAAATCTATTTAATGTCACATTATCAAATGGCAGGGTTAAAATTAAATAAATCAGGCATGATATTCTGAGCAGAGGTGCCCTAAGAGATCTGGAAGGTACCACTGAGAACATTAGAACTAAGACTAACTAATATTACCTAAGTATATGTAATTATCAATAAAAATCCTGTGTCAACTGTACTTCCCCCAGAGCACCCTTTATTTTAATATGTTAGTCACTAAGGTGTTAAAAAAAAGAGCAATCCAAAAAATTACCATGAAAGCCCCACAAAACCTGAGGGTGAGGGATATAAGTAACACTGCATTAATAATGGAGAGCTCACTACATACCAAGCAGTGCTCTTGGAGCTGGGGATTCAGGTTTACACGGCAGAGGGAGGCAGGCAAACACAAGAAGGCAGTAGACAGCAAGCTAGAAATACTAGATAAGTGCTATACACAAGGAAAGCAGAGACAGGGTGTAAGGGGCGGCAGGGAAGGGCACTGAGGAAGGCAAGGCCTCACTGATAAGGTGACTCAGGAGGTGACCTAAATAAATCAAGTAAGGGAGACATCTGAGAAGACTGGGAGAATAATCTAGGACCCAGAGACAGAACTGAGGAAGCAGTCAGGGAGAGAGAGGGTGCTGAGAGATAAGATAAGAGATAAGATAAGACATGAGAGCACAGGATGGGTGGCTCACTGGGTTAAAGCCTCTGCCTTTGGCTTGGGTCATGATCCCAGGGTTATGATCTGCATCCCACTCTCTGCTCAGCAGGAAGCCTGCTTCCTCCTCTCTCTCTGCCTACTTATGATCTCTCTCTGTCAAATAAATAAATAAAATCCTTAAAAAAAAAATTAGATCTCAAACCAGATTTTATGCTGAGATGAGACTCCTGTGAGAGGTTTGGGACACATAAGTGACATATACCTGTTTGGGGGGGGGGTTGTTTTTGTTTTTTTTTCCCCAAAATATGTTAGTTGTGGAATCTTTTGTTCAAATGGATCCACAAGATAAAAGATAAAACAGGAGCTGCTCCAGCTAAGGAAGGGGTACCCAGAGACTAAGTTGGGGCTGTCCCCACTTTCCCTCTCTCAAGTAACAGTTTAAAGATGATTACAAAGTCTGTAGTATCCAAACTACCAAAAACTTCATGATCTGGCCTCATCCTAACTTCTCAAAAAGCTATTCCTAGGAAATAGCAAAAAGGAGCAAATCCAGCAACTGTTGCAAACGTGTTGCCACAAAAACCAGTCTTTGTGACACCCACTGTCCCCCAGGAACCAAGAAAGCAGCAGCTCCTCTGCTCTCCCTTCCCCCACACACCCCTCAGGCTACACACTACCCTTTACAGCTTGTGTTCTTTTTCAGGGCTTCCCTCAGAATCATTTTATCTTGATTTCACTTGATTAAAAATGTTTTGGCAGTACAGTGTGATCTGCCTCTGATGACATAGCTCTGGATACTGCCTCCATGTCTATTTATATTTTAGGAAAATTCTCCCTGCACTAGTGGGATTTCTTCCACCAGTGATGACACCCCGGTTTGCTCTATTCTAATCTTACCCATCCATCAAAGTCTACTTTGTGAAGTCTCTTCCTCACATGTTGACCCTTGACTGGAATCCTAAATATGAGTCTGAAGGGAACTTCTAGGCTATCCAGTTGCTGCTCTCACTCACTGCTCATTCCACAGACTAACCAGACTAATCCTTTGCAGATCTGGTTGGCAGTCTTCCAGCTTCTGTGACTGCTTTTAGTGACAAGATAACACTACACCACACCCTTGCAGCTGTACGGTAAATTGTGAGACAACTCTTTTTTTATTGACCCAGAACCGGTTTCCTTCCACCACTGGTTCTGCTCACTGGTTCTCATAAAGGGAAGGGTGACCCCACCCCACCCAACCTGACCCCTCGCAGCCTGCATAGTTTATAGTTGGCCTTGTTGTTTTCCCCAATTCCAGATCGACCTCTAAAAATCCTACCCATTTGCCAGCCATCCCACAGGTCATTTGTGGGGTCTAAATTCAATCTGTAAATGACTAGCTAGCTATCAGAGTTGCAGGTTGATTTGATGTCTGTGTCCCATGCCACTGGTTACACCACCCCTTTTTTTAAAGATTTTATTTATTTGACAGAGAGATCACAAGTAGGCAGAGAGGCAGGCAGAGAGAGAGGGGGAAGCAGACTCCCTACTGAGCAGAGAGCCCGATGCAGGGCTCGATCCCAGGCCCCTGGACTCACGACCTGAGCCAAAGGAAGAGGCTTTAACCCACTGAGTCACCCAGGCGCCCCTACACCCCTTTCTTGATTCTCTCCCTTGAACTTTCTTAGGATTTCTACACTTAGCCTTGCACTCATCACGTGCATTCCGTCAGTGAGCATTTACTGGGCATTGTGTTAGGAACCACGATAGGCACTGAAAAAGTAAGAACCATGAAAGGCACTGAAAAAATAAAAGCAAATAAAATGTCCTCAACCCATGGTAGAGTAAGAGCAATACAGGTGAAAGAATAAACAGCTGGG
Organism: Mustela nivalis; assembly: GCF_964662115.1. Lineage (NCBI taxonomy): Eukaryota > Metazoa > Chordata > Mammalia > Carnivora > Mustelidae > Mustela > Mustela nivalis. The sequence continues at coordinate 14,249,789 of NC_139025.1, read as the reverse complement.
GAAGCTGAAGGCTTTAATGGAGGAGGCAATATCCGAGGCAGGGAGGAACTGTCTCACACAGCCTTGTGTCCCCAGCACTAAATGGTACAATACTTTACCATCACTTTAAGTTCAGCAAATAGGGAAACTCGGAAAAGGAGAGAAAGTCTGCTCAGCCCCCTCAGCCTCTCTTGGACATGAGGGAAGGTGGTCACTAAGTCCATAGTCTGGCAAGGGCAATTTCAGAGGCTGACACTGTACCTGGCTACGTACAGTATTGCTCGGGTGGTTGTCCTCGGACATCTGTGCATTCTGGAAGTAGGACAAGGGTGCAGGTAACTCTGTCATTGGAGCAACCGTATAGAAATACTTTTTCACAGAAAACAAAGCCTCTTGGGTTTCTGAAAAGGGAAGAAGAAAATAATCCTTTGTGCATTACAATTATACTTTCATTTTTAAACACTTTTGTAAATTGCATTCAACAAAAACAAACCTTTCTTTCATGTGTTCTTCTCCAGGCCAAGCTTTCTAAGGACCTCGAAGGCTGTCACTTGTGGGCTTCCGGATTACGTCTGAAATAGGATTTTACCAGGTCACCCAGAGTAAATCTATTCACACCAATCAAGTACTTAGAATATTTCTGTATCTGTAATTTGTAAGCCAGAAATGTATTCATCTGCCATCAATTTCAAGTGACAAACTTTTGTTAGCTCAAGATATCTCTTCGTTAATCAATAGATCTACTTGAGAAACCAAATACTTTTAATCAAAAAATATCTGATTTCAGATTTAGAGCAAATGAAGCTAAATGATATTAAAGAATGTTCTCATCAACATTCCTTTTTCTATGCTGACTAATTCAACCTAAGCTTTCTATCTCCATAAAATTGTCTAGTGCTTTTACTTTGGCAAAATTTTGTCATCTCATTTTATCCTTACCAAAATGCCCAAGCCCGGGTAAACAGGTAACATACCTGTTTTATAAAAGCAGAAGAGAACCTAAGTTCACTGACTTGCTTAAAAATCACACAACTGGGCAGACCAGGACAAAAATCACAGACTCCTAACTCCGAGCCTTAGGTCTCTCCCTGGCATCTTGGCACAGCCTTATCTCCACACATCATTTGGTCTCCCAGAGTTCGCTCTCCTGGTGGGTGGGAGATGGGGGCGGGCGGAAGGACACACATTCCCCTTTGCTGTCTGTCTGCCTTAATTTCCATCAGCCAAGTCCTTATGATTTCAACTTTGCTTTTCTTATTTTTAAATTCGTTTTAGAGGTAGAATTTAGTGATTCATCAGTTGCATACAACACCTAGTACTCATTACATCAAGTGTCCTCCTTAATGCCCATCACCCAATTACCCCTTCCCTCCAACCCGCACCTCTCTTCCAATAATCGTGTTTGTTTCCCAGAGTTCAGAGACTTTTATGGTTTGCCTCTCCCTCAATTTTCATCTTATTTTATCTTTCCTTCCCTTCCTCTATGTTCATCTGTTTTGTTTCTTAAATTCTACACATTAGTGAAATCATATGGTATTTGTCTTTCTGTGACTGACTTATGTCACTTAGCATAATACCCTCTAGTTCCATTCAATTTTCCTTTCCACAGAAAGTTTTCAGAAATACAGAAAGAAATCTGTTCGTGTATCTAAGCAGTATTCTCATTCATAGTGACTAAAACATCCCCATGTACACACGTGAAAATATCTTGTCAAACTCCTATTTCATTTTCACTCTCAACTTCAGGATCCTTGATCCTCTCAACACTGTTTTTATATTCTAGTGATTTTTTTCATCAAAAACACAGAAAGCAGGTTAAAAAACAAACAAGGAAAGTAACTTTTTCTCTAGTACTGAGTTCAAATTAACTCTTAATTACACATGTATCTAGATCACTTAAACCATGACGAATTTTTTTTTTTTTTAAGATTTTATTTATTTATTTGACAGAGAGAAATCACAAGTAGATGGAGAGGCAGGCAAAGAGAGAGAGAGGGAAGCAGGCTCCCTGCTGAGCAGAGAGCCCGATGCGGGACTCGATCTCAGGACCCCGAGACCATGACCTGAGCCGAAGGCAGCGGCTCAACCCACTGAGCCACCCAGGCGCCCCAACCATGACGAATTTTTAATCAAGGTATGCTTCCCTTCTACCCCACATAGTTTTATATACCATGCCAACCTTTCTCTTCCCTTCCAGCTTCAGCCCACAATTAACTGACATGGATCAAGGGATTGCAAATTAATACCAACTAAGACACAATTAATGTAAGTTTGTTTTAAAATAAAGTGAATTAAAAATACAAATAGAGAACACTTACTTTTATGGTGGTTGTTTGCTCAAAGGGGGATGTGGGAAGCTTTGTGGGGGGGGTACTGGTAATGTTTTGTTTCTCAATCTGAGTGCTAGCTACACAGGGATTTCAGTCTGTGAAGATGCACTGAGCTGTACCCCCACGATGCATACCTTGCCATATACTTCAATTTTATACTCAGAGATTTCTGTAGACATAAACCTCTATTTAAAGTTATTCATACCGTTGGTCCTAACTTTTTTTTCTCTTAAGATTTTATTTCTTTATATGTCAGAGCAAGAGAGAGAGAGAGAGACTGAGCACAAGCAGGGGGAGCGGCACGCGGAGAGAGAAGCAGTCTTCCAACTGACCAAGGAGCTGGACACAGGACTCGATCCCAGTACCCTGGGATCATGACCTGAACTGAAGGCGACACGTAACCAACTGAACCACGCAGGTTTCCCTAGTCCTAACTTTTAAAATGAATAATATTGAGTCTTGGCAGCATGTATATTACCTTACCCAAAAGACAGGTGGAATGCCAATAGAACCAATATATTTTCTAAGTACAATAGTACTGAGTGAGAGTAAATGTTCTGACTTATGCTTCTAATTTTTTTTTTAAAGATTTCTTTATTTGACAGAGAGAGACACAGCAAGTGAGGGAACACAAGCAGGGGGAGTGGGAGGGAGAAGCGGGCTTCCTGTAGAGCAGGGAGCCTGATGCAGGGCTCCCTGAGCTGGAAGGCAGATGCTTAACAACTGAGCCACCTAGGTGCCCTCCCCGCCCCCGCTTTTAAAAACATTTTATTTATGCTTCTAAGATTTTTAATTTAATTTTTTAAGATTTTACTTATTTACTTGACAGACAGAGATCACAAGCAGGCAGAGAGGCAGGCAGAGAGACAAGAGGAAGCAGGCTCCCCACTGAGCAGAGAGCTCGATGTAGGGCTCCATCCCAGGACCCAGGGACCATGACCTGAGCCAAAAGCAGAGGCTTCAACCCACCGAGCCACCCAGGCGCCCTTATGCTTCTAAGACTTATAAAAGTTGATGATCTAATTGAAGTTTTGATATTGATGTAGCATTAATGGATAGCAAACAGAGCACATATTATTCCTTCTTTACCATAAAAATATTTAGTACAGTACCTACTACTGCAGCTAACCCAGAAATGCCATAGGATGGCAAACAGAAAAAGCTGCACTTGGTTCCTCCTACTGGCTGCCCTGAAGACTATACCGTATCATTTGAACTACACCTCTATTACAGAAAAACCCTTAGAAATCTGTCATTAATATTCGCATTTGATCCCTTAGAAACAAAATAACAAATAAGATAGTGTTAGCCAACTGAAACAAGCAAAGGAAGCAAGAAAGGGCCATGCAAGCAAAAATAAAAAGTAAATAAAGAAAAAAAAAAGTAAATACAGTATATTACATTTACAGATAAAATAGAAGAAAAGTGACTGTCCATTGACTAAGGAGGAGTTTACTGGATGTCTATTTATATCAAAACGCAGAGACAGACACTGAGAGGATTTACCTAATTATATTCTATATATTACTTAATTATATTCTATATAACTAATTATATTCACTTCACCCACTTTACATATGAAAACAATGTGGCCCATAGAAGCTACTCGCTTGCCCAAGGTCACATCCAGTGAGCAAAGGAGCGAAGAGTAAAGCCTCACATAATATGCTATGTTGCCTCTGTGTAAAACCATCCCTGCTCTTTAGTTTACAGTGAGCATTAAGTTAAATTGAGCTGGGAGGGGAAAAAAAGTACTTACAGACAGAGAGCAAGAAGATTTTTACTACTACTAAAATTGCTGCTTAGAAGTAAACATCTTTGAAAAAGTAGTAAATGAGATCTTAAACTTCAATGACTGGTCTAACTATAAATTAAAAACTGAAGTGTCAAAAGCATTCCCAATATATAGTCCTAGTATTTATTTATTTATAGGATCTTGTTTATCTGTTTGATGGAGAGAGAGAGAACAAGTAGGGGGAGCAGCAGGCAGGGGCAGAGGGAAAAGCAGGCTCCCCGCTGAACAGGGCTCGATCCCAGGACCCTGGAATCCTGACCTGAGTTGAGGGCAGATGCTTAACCGACTGAGCCACCCAGGCTCCCCAACTAGTATTTATTTAAAAAAATAAGTTGTAATGAGAATCTGGTCATTTTAATTTGGTTTCCATTATTAGGCCTTATGTTTACAGGATCTGTTCAGCTATCACAAGAAACCACACAAACTGGTTATCAAACTGAAGTTTTCTCAAATTTTGGAAGAAATCAATAATACAGTGGCCACTTTAGCATATCCTGATAGCATTTTCAAAGGCACATCTCTATTTACACGTGAAAACTGCGGGTCAGGAAAGGTGACCGAATCTGGCAGTGACATCTGAGGCAAATGACATCTGTTCCAGAACCCAGGTGTTCTGATGCCCAGCCCACGTCTTTTCCAGTTCAATTAGAGAAAGCTCGTGCTTCCACTAACCCTTTGAAGATCATAACACTACAGGGTGATCCTTTCCTTCCCCTCCAGGGAGGGAAGAGCTGCTCTTTACATGGAGCTTCGTAGGAAGCAGAGGCAAGTAACAGGGGCTAGGTCTTCAGTCAGGCCTGGAACAAACACACACTGTCGGTACAAAGAAAGGCACAGGCCAAGCCCGATTTGATTCTGGTCCAGTAACAGCTGAAAACAATTGATGACTGCATGAAGGAGGCCAGAAGGCTGTGTGTCCAGGCAGCAGGGCAAGGCAAAAGACACTCGTTGATTTTATAACATTCTTAGCATTCTTGCCCTGAAAACAAAAAAAAGATAGCTGCTGGGAAGTGAGGATCTTGTGACCTGACCTGCAAAGGGGGGAGGGAAAGACCCAGAGTTGGCTGTTTTCTCTCTCTGGCCACCTGCTAAAGATTTTCTGAGACTGACAGAGCATAACCCTTGAATTCACTGCCATCCATTTCCTTTTTGTCAAGACACTTGCTAAATCTTTATAAAAGATAAAGATCTTTATAAAAGATAAAAGATCTTTATAAAATCTTTATAAAAGATAAAAGGAAAAAGAAATCTTTCTCTGATGGGCAACTACAATTTCTATTATACACAAAGAAACTAAAAACAAACAAAAAACCCAGGAGAATATGAATAATCTCAAGGCTTCGATGTGCTGAATTTGCAAAACCTATCCATCAGCACTTCAAAAAGTATCAAAGGAGCAAAGCTCTCCCTCTGCCTACCACTCCCCCCCCCCCCCCCCCCCGTGCTCAAAAGCATGCCTACTCTCTCTCTGACACATAGATAAAAATTAAAAAGAAAACAAGAAAACCATGAAAAGTATGTTTAAGTATCTTTGTATTGTGATGCTAAGAGTTTCTTAGGTTTCAAATGAACTTGTGATTTATTCTTTTTCCATGAAAGTTGATTTAATCAGCCTTAGTGTTACCTTGACAGCTTCTTCCTGCACAGACAGCCTAAGTTCTGACTGCACGAATGGGCTGGGAGAGCCTCTATTTGAGTTTTCAAAAGCTCACACCCAATAATAAATGTAACCAATCCCCAAACTGTATTCATAGTTAGTTAAATAAAAATAATGTGAAATTAACTTACAACTTCCAGAATATATGCTGGAAAGACTCTGAATTTCAAGAGACTGGGGAGCAAGTAAGTTCCCCAGTCCTACAAGAGGCTCTGTGAAGGTGGCAGACTCTAAAAAGAGCAAGGGTAGTGATCCATCTATTTGGTGATTTTTTTCTTTCTTCCATCCCACTCTACTTCTGTGAGCCATCTGTGGGAGATTAGACTATTATTCAGCAAATATTCACTCCCTCCCCCAGGCATCCCTGAGGGAGAAATATATTTCTCCACTCCAGTGATGTTGGGCTTGGCTCTGAGACTTGCTTTGGCTTCAAGGTGGGTGCAGTCTACTAGCCACCCATGCCTTTCGGCACAATCATCTGACTTCCTTTGGTCCAAGGGATCTTAGCAGATGTAGCACACCCAGACACCTGAACTGTGCTTCTTAAAAGTTTTTTTTTTTTTTTAAGATTTTATTTATTTATTTGACAGACAGAGATCACAAGTAGGCAGAGAGGCAGGCAGAGAGAGAGAGAGGAAGAGAAGCAGGCTTCCCGCAGAGTAGAGAGCCCGATTCGGGGCTCAATCACAAGACCCTGGGATCACGACCTGAGCTGAAGAGAGAGGCCTCAACCCACTGAGCCACCCAGGTGCCCCCTGAACTGTGCTTTTACAGTTGGACTTAACTTCTTTTAGTTCAGCTGTCGCCTTGAGAAGAGCTTACCATGGGCAGTCACTGCCCCTTCAGCCTGGGCCCCAGAATAAAAGATGCAAAACAGAACTGTCCTAGCTGATCCCTAGTCCTATACCTTGAAGCAAAACCCCGAGTCAAAACAAACACTCTTTAAGGCACTGGGTTTGGGGGAGGTCGGCTACCTGGAATTACTGTAACTGTTTTAAAATAATAATGGTTACATAAGCTCAGAGGATGCAATGAAAATGAAGAAAGATGTACAAATCCAAAATTCTTTATCTGAAATCTTCAGGACTGTTTTTAGAATTCCTATTTTTCTCAGATTTTATAAAGGTATAAATACTATGTTTTAAAATGCCCTCTCAAGGTCATAGATAGAACTACAAAATCAAACACCTTAAGTATACAGTGAAACATATAAATAATCTTAAATTGCAATAATAGGTTCAGGTTAGAGTTTTCTGTCAAATGAATTACAAAAAGCCTTTCAGTTTTTTCAGCTGCTTTTGGACTTCATGATTATAAATATGAGACTATGGTCTTGTCCTATCAATATTTATAGTAATTATAAAGAATCTTTCCCCAAGATACCTTTACTTTTTTTGTTTTTTAGGATTTTACTTATTTATTTGACAGACAGAGATCGCAAGTAGGCAGAGAGGCAGAGAGAGAGGAGGAAGCAGGCTCCCCGCCGAGCAGAGAGCCTGATGTGGGACTCCATCCCAGGACCCTGGGATCATGACCTGAGCCGAAGGCAGAGGCTTTAACCCACTGAGCCACCCAAGCACCCCAAGAAACCTTTACTTTCAATAAGCCTACATGAAAAGTATGATCACTCCCAGTTTGTCTCAAATTTGCTGTGGAAATGGATCGAATACAACTAATCTTTAAAGAAAACATGACTACTCACACCTAATTAATTTATAAATCATTGATTATACTCAGCAATGCTTGCATTTGTGTGCTTTAGATCAGTTTAAGGAACTGTACAAGGCACTATAAAAAACAAATATTAACACACCTTAAAAAACCAACACTTACTGGGTTTTTTCTACAAAACCAGACATTGTGATAGGTGCTGGGGATGCTAATAGCAGGTAATACTTTTGTTTACTTAAGAAGCTTACTATCTAGAGGAGGAGTCAGACAAGTATATATTTATATTAATTACATGTTGAAATGAAAATATTTTAGATGGGAGTGCCTGGGTGTTAAGTACCTAGCTTTGGCTCAGGTCATGATCCCAGGGTCCTGGGATGGAGTCCCACATTGGGCTCCCTGCTCAGTGGAAAGTCTGCTTCTCTATCTCACTCTCTCTCTCTGTGCTCTTTCTCTCTCAAATAAATAAAATCTTTAAAAAAAAAAAATGTAAAAGAAATATTTTAGATGTAGAGTGCCTGGGTGGCTCGGTCATTCGAGCTCTGAACTCCTGATTTCAGCTGTCATGATCTCAGGATTGTGAGATCGTGCCCCACAGCTGGGCTCCCCACTTAGCGAGGAGTCTGCATATCCTTCTTCCTCTGCTCCTCCCCTTGCCCGTGCGCTTTCACTCTTGCTCTCTCAAAATTAATTAATTAATTAATTAATTTTAAAATATTTTATACATACTGGGCTACATAAATTATATTATTCAAATTAATTTTATCTATTTCCTACCTTCATAAAACTTTTTTATAAAAAAGTTTTAAATTAACATTTGTAGCTCACACAGTTTTATTTATTTATTTTTTTAAGACTTTATTTATTTTTGAGAGAGAGAAAGCAAGCATGAACCGAGGGAGGGGGTAATAGATGGAGAAGCAGACTCCTCGTTGAGCAGGGGGAGCCTAATGCAGAGCTTGATCCCAGGACCCTGAGATCATGACCTGGGCCCAACGCAGATGCTTAACCGACTGAGCTATCCAAGTGGCCCACTCACACAGTTTCTACCAGACAGTGCTGCTCTAAATCGTCAACTCTTTCAGCTATACCCACCCAGATACTAAAAATCCCTGACAGTCTTTTCCCAAAGCTTCCCTTCCTTCCTGAGCCTTTGACACTGCACTATGGAGGTTTTCTTCCCATCACTAATTCTCCTTAGCCAGTCCCTCTCACCCTTCTCCCACTCCGTCACTGTAAGTGGTCTGCCTGGGCCTCTTTATTTCCTTCCTTTCAGTAGGCATCTCCTCCACTGCTCCAACATCAACTAGTAAGTCTATTTAAATTACTTATTTACAGTTCCAGGCCTGTCCATAAGACAGCTTCACATGCTGGCAATTCAAAAGTGATACTTCCAAACCACTTCCTCATCTTCCTCTCTAGACTTAGTTCTTTGCTTCTAACTTCCTTATTTCTACAATCATCTCTACCATTCCTCAAACTTAAAGCCTTCTAGCCAGCCCTACAGTTTAGCCCTTGCTTTTCAATTAGCTGCCATGTCCTGTTCCTGGTTTTCCTGTTTTAATTAAGATTTTATTTATTTAGGAGCGCCTGGGTGGCTCAGTGGGTTAAGCTGCTGCCTTCGGCTCAGGTCATGATCTCAGAGTCCTGGGATCGAGCCCCGCATCGGGCTCTCTGCTCAGCGGGGGGCCTGCTTCCTCCTCTCTCTCTGCCTGTCTCTCTGCCTGCTTGTGATCTCTGTCAAATAAATAAATAAAATCTAAAAAAAAAAAAAAAAAGATTTTATTTATTTATTTATGGGGGGAGGGGAGAGAGAGAGAGCATGAGCAGGAGTGGGGGAGCTTGGAAGAGGGAAAAGCAGACTCCCCACTAAGTAGGGAGCCTGGCTATAGGGCTCAATCCCAGGACGCGGGATCATGACCTGAGCCGAAGGCAGACACTTAACCAACTGAGCCACCCAGGTACCTCGTTTTTTTCTCCTAAGCCTCTGTCATCACCAAAGATCAAACTCCCATCTTATTTCACCTGCATTATGTAAAAGTCACCTCAATTTTCTCATCCATTCTAGCCCCCACTATCAGATTAATGTGCCTAAAGTTCTGAGCACAACAGCCCCACTCTTAACACACCTTCCGTATCTGCCTAACATCTATCACATGAAGGAGAAGTAAGATTAGAGGGTTTTTTTTTTTTTTAAGGATTTTATTTATTTGACAGAGAGAGATCACTAGTAGGCAGAGAGGCAGGCAGAGAGAGAGGAAGGGAAGCAGGCTCCCTGCCGAGCAGAGAGCCCCGATGTGGGACTGGATCCCAGGACCCTGAGATCATGACCTGAGCCGAAGGCAGCGGCTTAAACCACTGAGCCACCCAGGCGCCCTGGATTAGAGTTTTTTTAAAGATTTTTCAGAATATGTTGTAAAAAGGCTCCCCTATGATATGCAGTATCTGTGGGAAAGCAGGAGCAGAGAGAGCCTGCATCTGAGAGAAGAGGACCACATATGCTATGGCAAGAGAAAAATGCTATATTTTCCTGCTAGGGTGGTTTTCAGAGATCAACTTCACTCCTCCGGTTCCCCCGACATGGGAACTCATGCAGCAGTCTACAACTAGTTGCAGCCATTTACTTAAAATTCGGCAATAAATCACATCCATTCAGTAGAAAGTATACCCAGAATTGTGGGAACTGTCTACCTAAGGACCAGGAACAGAATGGAAAACCAGAGGATAGAAGCCACTTCTGTTACCTACTGGGAGGAGGGGAGATGGGGCGGGAAGGAAGCCATACACTCAGTAAGTAGGATCCTTTTCTTGTAGTTGAGCATTTATTAGATGGCGCAGGGAGGAACCTTAAGTTGGCTGAACTCTGCAAATGAATTAAGCAGTAAAATAGGCTTTTGCAGGTGACTGAAATTAGTCAAATGCAACTAGCTCCAATCTACTACTGGACGCTTGTGATTCAGAGGGTCCCTGTTTGTAATACATCCTCTGATTATGATGCCCTATCCACTTCCACGCCAGGGGTGATAACCTTTCCACTGTAAAAGATAATTCCAATAAGATTCCCTGACCAGGTGTGATCTCTACCTGCCTCAAACGACAGTCTGCTGTCATACTGTCATTATACATACATAGTTTTTTGCACCCTATTCTTATCTCCCAGAGTAAACCCCGAATACTATATCCATTTTGTCCAAAGCAGGCAACAAATGCTTTTAAATTTATTAAATTAGTCTCCTACAATAGAAGATTATTTATTTGAAAAGAACCTGAGCGGGAAGAAAACGCAAATACCTAAGACACATGCAAAGCACTGAACATCATGCCTCGCGACAGTCCCAACCAAGGCAAAAGCATCAGACCCTGTTCTCCGCCGCGAACATAAGGCATAAGGGACTTAGCCCTGAGCGCCACTCACTTCCTCGGACAAGGACACACTCAGGGCATGAGGCGCGGAGTTTCACCAGTTGCTCAACCAGACCCAGGGCAAGGCGCTTCCTCTTTCTCCTGCTCCGCTCCAGTCAAGACAGTCAGTCCCGGCCGCCGGCACCTGCGTCCTGAAACGTCTTCGGGAAACCAGCACTTCCGGACCCAGCCTCCGGAGAGGAATCGCTCTTTACCCTGATCGCGCGCGGCGCCCGGAACCGGAGAAACGGGCCGCCCCTGCTCGTTCCCCACACGGGGTTCCTCCGTGTCCGCCCGGCCGCGCCCCGCTCCTCATCCTCGAGGACACCAGCTGCGCGGCCCGGGCGGCGACAAAGGGCCGGGCCCTACCCGCGACCGCGCGTGTACACACCGAGTGAGGGACGCCTTCCCCTCTCCCCCAACTCCCCATTACGCACCTACTCCTCCCTTGCCGCCGCCACCCGCCGCTCCCAGGGAAACCTTCTTCCCGAGCAGCCGCTGTTTTGTTTCCGATGTGAAATCGCGGCCTCTAAAGCTGCCCGGCCCAGGCCCCGCCCAAAAAGCTTCGCTGATGTCGTCATTTCCGGCTCTGGCGTCGTTGGCGGTCGGCCGGGGGAGGGGCGGGACACACTGGCGTAGGGGGCTGGACTTTGGTAAAGAGGGTGGAGCTTCCGGTGGCGCGCGCAGATTGAGGGGCAAACGCTGTCAAGCGGCCCCGGGACCTAGACGAACTTGCCCAGAGTGCTAGTGTGAGTTTGAAATCGCCTGGGATTCGAGACTGCTCTCGAGCTGAGGACCAAAGTTTCTACGTCACCTAGGCCCTGCGTTGCTTCTTCCGGACTACAAGTGATGACATCTCAAATCTAACATTTATCTATTACTACCTATTTGTAATGTTTATCACTGCAAATCAGCTGCACGACAGTCGTGAGGACTGATTTAAAATTACCAATACCTGTGCTCTTCACATCCTACCCAATGAATCAAAACTTATGGCGGGGGGCAGGAACCTGAGAAACTGCATTTGAAACAAGCATAGCCCAGGATTCTTAGGCTCCAGGTTTAAGATCTTAGATGATACGCTTCCAGAGAGCATATGTGTCTTATTTTTGAAATCCCCAAACCAGAGTAACTGGTACACAGTGAATTACACTCAAGGATCACTTAATTTCCGCACCTGCCAGCTTTCCGTCCAAATTGCGGTAAAGACAGTACCAGTAACTAACTTCTTAAGATAGCACACTCATCAGAAAGCTAAAAGTAAACAATTAATACAATCATGTAAAACCAAAGCTGAAGAATGGAGAAATGTTCAAATTCACAGGTAACAGAAAACTGACAATGAAATCAATGATGGATGGCATCTGGCCAAATGATCTTTTTCTTTTAAATCCCTCCCCCAAGATAGCCAGCCTCTCATATTCCTGCAGCACCAGTCCCCAGTCCTTCCCTCCTCTCCTAACCCAGTACATGAACAGATTTAAACAGGTTTTACATGCTTCATATTTAAGAACATCAGTAGTTTTTTCCATTAACAGGGAAAAGATAAGTTGGGGGAATAGAAATGTTGACAGCCCACTGTGAAGATATTTTTTAAAGTGCTCATTTCCCCTTCCCTCCTTAAATTTCACAGGGGTAAGATTTTATTTTCCCTATTTGTTCACTTCTATATTACAAGTGCTGCGAAGTGTCTAGCACATGAAACAGTTAAATACATTTGTCAAACATGCATAGCTAAATCCCATCTATTTGTGAACTGACTCAATCTCTTTGAATACAACCTGGTAACGGCAGCAGAGTCTTAAAAATTCTGGTGAACTATTTCTAGATACAATCTCAATACAAAATATTTGTGCAAAGATATTCATAAAGTATTTATAACAAAAATTGGAAAGCTAAACATCCTACAATAAATTATTCATCCACTTCACAGAATGTTATTAAAATTATGAAGGTTGTAACATTCTTATTCTGTTAAGTTAAAAAGACACAAGATGTATGTATATGTATAAATACAACTATGTCAGAACACATTCCTGCAAAAAGTAAACAAAGGTGATTTAAAAAAGCAACCAGTCACTGCACTACAGATAACTTTTCCACCAGTTTTTGCTTTGTCTTCTCTTCTTAGAAATTCAAACACCTTTGGGGCATCTGTGGAGCAGGTGACTCTCTTGATCTCCAGGTCATGGGTTTGAGCCCCATGTTGGGTGTAGAGATTACTTGAATAGATTTTTTTTTGAAGATTTTATTTATTTATTTGAGAAAGGGTGGGGAGGAGCAGAGGGAGTCTCAAAGCAAAATCTCAAGCAGAAATTGGAATCTGGACTCTAGAGCAGGATTGATCTCAGGACCCTGAGATCATGACCTGAGCCAAAATCATTAGTCAGTTACATAACCAATTGAGCCACCTAGGTACCCAGGCATAAATAAATCTTAAAAGAAAAAAATTAAAAATTTTCCAATTAAAATAAATGCAAATACCCAGGATTTGCTGAGGAAGAGCCAGCAAAGACACTGGGAGAGACACAGATTTAAGACCAGGACAAAAGTAATATCCTAGACACCAAACAGCAAATGTCCATGGTGGACCCTTAAGGCTAGGGTTGAACCTCTCACAAGGTCACAGCGTCTACTTTAGGCCCTCACCAGTCATCAGTGGAATGGTCATACAAACATTTGAGACTAGAGGCATTTGGAAGGCACATGTAACTATAAGCTACTCGTTGTGGAATCTCAACAAAGTAGTGGAAAGCAGATAGGATCCAAGGCTGTTTTTGTGTTCTTTAGTCCCGACTGAAGAATGAAGATAAGAAAATACTTGAGCAAGGATCAAGAAACTGAAAGTTAGAAACCAGAGTCAGTGGAATGGGGAGGTCTTCTGGATAGGATGGATGGAGTTAGCTATCATTAACTATAGAAAGCAAAGTTTTAAGAGGCATGTCACCATAAAGTGGAAAGCTAGAACTGGAGAGTATGCCTAATGACATTTTTTTTTCTTTTTTAAAAGAATTTATCCATTTGTCAGAAAGAAAGCATGAATAGGCGGAGGAGCAGAGGGAAAAAGCAGGCCCCCCAAGCAAGGAGCCTGATGTGGGACCCGATTTCAGGACCCAAGTGGAAGGCAGACACCCAACCTACTGAGCCACCCAGGCATTTCACCTAATGACATTTTTAAAGTTAAGGTTGTTAAACTTGAGACTTACTTGCTGGGGGTAGGGAGAATCAAAGGACTTTTACTCATTCAGTGAATATTTTTTCTACAACCACTATATAGCTCTGGAGGTTCAAAGATAAAAGCTAGAATGTGTGGAAAGGAGCTGGGGTTCAGTAAAAGAATGCAAAGTACATCACTCAAGAACAGCACTCAAGGTCCAAAATATGTGTAGTGGTGCATTTTTATCTTCCCAAAAGTGTTTGGGACTTGGGAGCAGGAATGGAGAAACAAAACAAAATAAATGGTGGCAGAAGCCAATACTAAGTGGTGATAGATGAAGCAGATGGGAAATCCAGAGTGCCAGACCTGTTAGAACCACTTGGTGGGGGGAGAGAGGCTGTCAGAGACCAAGGCTAGCTCAGTCACTAGTCACTAGTATGTGAAGTTGAGACCTGGTCAATCAGAGAACCAAGGCCAGTTATTTACACTTGATTCCAAATCAGTGCAACTCAACACTTCCCACGTAAAAGTAGTCTACCTTCTTTTAAACTCTGCTACCTTCGGGCTTGAACTCACGACCCTGAGACCAAGAGTCACAAGCTCTACCAACCGATACCCCTGCCCTTATTTATACATGATGTCACTGCCCTGTTTCTTACAGGAATAAAGAATTGAACGATGACAATAAATACTGTCATCAGAGTTTGGTGCTTGGCCACTATCTTATCGTTTTTCACTTCGTTCTTATTCTTTGCAAGGATTCTCTTAGACTTGGACTTAAGGGTTAGCTATCTTATATTTTTAGCTTTCAGTTCTGCTTGTCAGTGTTTTATTAAATTCTAATTTCCTCCTTAACCAAGAACTTGTGCCCTCCTTTCTAAAAAAAAGTGCCTCAATAAAATACTTGAAAATGAAACTTTTATAGCTTTCTATAGTAATAATTAGTAACAATGCAATCTCTACAGTAACAATCCAATCTATTTGGTACAGTGTACTTCCTAGTATGACAGTAAAGAAATGAACCTTCGGTTTTTGGATTCTACAATGTAAAGTGTTCACTGGTTTTTCTTTTTGTTATTAAAAAAAAAAAAAAACAGGAAAAATAGTTGTTTAGCACTATTTTTAAATTCACACCTAATAATTTTTGCTTCAATGAAGATTTACTAAAAGTGCTTCCCATGAGATTTTATAAACAAGCACTTCCTCTCCCCTTGGGTTGATATCAATATCTAGACCAGACCTGTCCAATAACAGCTTTCTGAAACCATAATAATTTTTTCTTAAGATTTTTAAGTAATCTCTATACCCAATGTGGGATTTGAACTCACGACCCTGAAGTAGATGAAGAGTCACATGCTCTACCAACTATGCCAGCCAGGCGCCCCAAACACAATTATGTTCTAGAATTTGCAATGTCCATATAGTATTGCTAGGCACTGGCTATATTTGGCTGTAGAGCACCTCAACTTTATTGCAATAAAAAAAAACAAAAAACTGGATTTTCTTAGTCACATGACATCTAAACATTTGAAATATGCTTATGTGTGTTTGAAGAACTGAATTTCAAAATTATTTAACAAACTTAAAACCTTGAGGAGCACAGAGCTAGACCATGAATTAGAATCCAATTATGTATAGGCCTCCAGACACCCACCTGTCAAGAACACTATAGTAGTGTTGCTTTGGGTAGATAAATGTGACCTCTAAGTTCCCTTCTAGGTATTACTGCCTCTGCTGAGAATCTTCCTACTGTCCCTTCCTGCTTGACTATCAAATTAGCACAATCAAGTTTGACAGTTGGTACAGTACTTTATGTCTATTAGTATTCCTATCATGATTCTTCCACCATTATTAGACTATCAGAGCTATTAGAGGAATCTTGTCTTACGTCTATCCCTCTACCTAGCATTTAAGATGAATGCCGCATATGAAGCGCTTCAATGGCTAAAAAAAAATTACACAAAAAAACAGAGGGGCTACCTGTTAACAATTCAGCTGCCACCCTGGGCATGAGAAGCTAGATCATAAATCCAACTCCTATGGGAAGGGGCACAGCAGGCATACTTGGGAGTGTCATTTAATGAAAACAACATGGCTTGCAAAGAACTTTTACTTACTTTTGCTTATAGAAATTTTTCATTCCTGGGGATTTTAGATTGCTATTCCTAATTTGGCCTTCATACAAGACAAGTGGTAAAATCAAAGGCAAAAATCCTATCAAATAAAGATGAAAATGTAAGCACTCATGCAAACAAATCATTTCAATAATTCAACATAATCAGGGGTGCCTGGGTATAGCTCAGTCATTAAGTGTCTGCCTTCGGCTCAGGTCATAATCCCAGGGTCGATCAAACCCCGCATCGGGCTCCCTGCTCAGCGGGAAGCCGTCTTCTTGCTCTCCCATTGACCTTGCTTGCATTCCCTCTCTTGCTGTCTGTGTGTCAAGTAAATAAATAAAACCTAAAAAATAAAATAATTCAACATAATCACAGTTCAAAAGAATCTACCATTTATCAAAAAATTATAAGCTTACTTTGGTCTATAGTATAAATGCTATAGTAATAGTTCCTGGGCTTGAAATATATGAATTTCCCAGTTTTCTTCCTGACACCCAGACTAAGTGTTCCTTTGCCTATTCAGGATTCTTTCTCATAGCCTTATATCCGGGACATTCAGACATCAATTTCATCATCTTTTGCTGAGCAATATAGGACTTCTTAATATTGGACTGTTAAAAGGCAGCTGAAATATGTCCTGAAAATATCTATAACCATTTTGACATTTTTGCGTTAAAAGTGGAAACATTTATAGAGCTCACCAGAAAAAGGGTAAATAAGCCTCATATACATACTACTTATTAACAATATCACTTCTTTACTTCATATATAAGAAAATGTGCTTAGTTCAATTAGACTTCCAAGCAGTTTCTCCACTTGTCCACTGTATCTAGCATTTGTGCCTGATTAGTACCTGAAACAGCACTCCACAAAATCACTAGCCTCCACCTCATAGAGAAGTGCTATGGTAAGATCCAGAATAAGTAAAAACAGAGTTCTCTAAGGAGAAAATGGCTCTGGTACTGGCTGGGAATAAAGCCTAGAACATTAAGAGTTGTTCTTAAGCACCTTTTTTCGAAGACTGCCGTATATTCCTGAACATACATATTATGCATCTATTTGTCTCAAAAAGTGCTCTCTTTGGGACGCCTGGGTGGCTCAGTTGGTTAAGCAGCTGCCTTCGGCTCAGGTCATGATCCCAGTGTCCTGGGATCAAGTCCCACATTGGGCTCCTTGCTCGGCAGGGAGCCTGCTTCTCCCTCTGTCTCTGCCTGCCACTCTGTCTGCCTGTGCTCGCTCTCGCTCCCTCTCTCTCTCTGACAAATAAATAAAATCTTTAAAAAAAAAAAAATGCTCTCTTTATAATCTACTTAAAAAGAAAACTGAGCCGCATTTGTGTAGTATGTTAGGATAAAATACTAATATGGGATCCCCTGGCTTTTCAGAAGTCAAGTTACTTCACTTTTATGAAAAACCTACAGTAGCACCTGGTTTTGCTAACCAAAAGAAAATCTGAAGAGGAATTTCACTTTTACGAAAAGGAAAGGAAAATATAGCGAAAACGGCTTGTCTTGCAGCAAGCCCTTATAAAAGCAGCACACAGCCCATGCATACATGTATAGGGGTGCCAGCAAGTCCCTTCCCGGGGACTGTATTCAGCATCAAGCAACCACAGCTTTGAACTAGGTCTGTGAGCATCTGTGCTTTATCTCGATTTATTTTGTGTACCTGTTAGCAAGATGTATTCTAAGGTACCAGGTAAACCTGGGAGAGATTATTTTTTGGTGAGGGAGAACTCAAACAAAATTCCCATATAAATTAATGGTTATTGTTGCTTTGCTTTATGCCATTTCAGCTTTCAAAACGTTTCAGAGGGACACTCAACTTTTGGGATAGCAGAGGAAACCTGTACTGAGTACATAAGTTCAACTGCTAATCAAAGTGTAGTCAGTGCTTGGATCAGCTAGCAACTGGCTTCGCCTGGAAGCTGGTGAGCAATGCAAAACGTCCAGCCCCACCGTATTTACCCCTCCCGCATCAGTCTACATTTAAGGAGATCCCCAGGTGATTCAGGTGTATGAGGTTTGAGAGGAACTTCAACTTATCCTTCTTCCTGTCAACAAATGTACATATTTAAAATTATAAGGTGAAATGAGGAAAAGGTGTATTCATTTTCTAACTGCCAGATCAAGGATGATTCTCAAGGGCCACCTGACTGGCTCAGTTGGTTAACTGGGCTCATGTCCTGATCTCAGCATCCTGAGATCAAGTCCCATGCTCAGCAGGGTATCTGCTTCTCCCTCTTCTTCAACCCCTCCCTCTGCTCCTGCGCTCGAATAAATAAAACCTTGGGGGGGGGGAGGGCAATGATTCTCAAGACTTGCATACAGTTTTTTAACAATTGGAATGGGCAATATAGATGAAGATTTCCAAACTGAAATTAATCTATGGGCAAACAGTAAGGACAACCCAGAAAGCTCAAGCCATTTATTGTAAATTTCTTATGTGTATTATCCCAGACGTTAGAATATGCCAGTTTATGTATGTCCAGTTCATTATATGCAAATCTGAAAACAAGAAAGTTGAAAACCTTAGAACTTTAAGCTTGGTAGCAAAACGGGTCTTGAGCAGATGTGAAACTATTATAAATGGTCTTTAACCCAAGGGCTCTGAGAATTCCTGTTCTGATGCAGAAATGTTAAGGCAGGAATTTGGGATCTAGACACAAATCTCACTGGAGGTGTGATGCCCTATATGTTATGTGCCCTCAAGACTTCCAGATAAGGGTCCCTTAATATACATTCAGGAAAGAGCTGGAGAAGACGAAACCAAGTACCTGAATAAATCTTCATGCTAATGTTGGTTAAAAAAACAAAAACAAAAAACCCAATATGATGCCTTAGAAGCACTAATATAGTTAGATGGGAGTAATAAATTGCCTGAACTTGAATTGTGAAGCTCAGTGGGGGGAGGGGGTGTCAATTTGTGAAAAGGCTAGTAAATGAATTTACAGATGGCAAGGAGCATGAACTTTCTGAAATTTTCCCAGACCAGAACTTAAAAATGATAGAATACTAAAAGGGGGTATTCTCCACAAATGTATGATCAACCCGAAGTAAGGTAAATGGCCCGTTTTGACCTTCGTTACTAATAATCATAAATATCAACTCCATCAAAAATTAAGCCCACATCTTCAAGTTATGTTTCTAGTATGCACTGCACAATTATAACATGTTGCCATTTATTTAACAAGACTCTGAAAGAATGGGTCCCCAAGATCAAATATATACAGTTTTAATATTGGATATATTTACATAATGGAACCACCTCATGGTCCAATGTTAAGAACAGTGTTTCAAATTCCTTTTAAAGATGTAAAAAAAAAATCTGGTAACTCAAGCTCAATTATGCTTTTTAACAATTCCACTCCCCGTCCCCAATTTTGTCTTTCTTTTAAATAAATACTCGGACCTGGGCACAACTGCACCTAATTTATGTTAAGAACTGCTTTTTGGGTAATTTTGCTCCCTGGTGAAGTCCTGTTCTACAATAAAGAAAGCCCTATGTATGTCTCTAAGACATTTTTAAACATTGATGAGCAGAGGTAAAAGGTTGTGTGCGTGCATTTATATCACTTATACTCATGAGATATAAACCCTTTATAAACAAAAAATTACTGGTAACTGCCTTAAATGATTTACTTTATCCTTAAAAGTAAGATGTAAACTTTGCAAATTGCCATTCTGAATTCCTACTGTATTTTTTCATACTTTCCTGCTCTGTACTGCCTAACTTTACCTTTTGTTTTTTAAAAATGAGTTTTTTCATTTATGCTTTTCAGATTAGGGTGGGGGTTTTTTTGTTTTTGTTTTTTTTTTTAAACAAAGGAGTACACCAAAATAAAGCTAAGGACCAATTAGTGCAAAAATGCATCTAATAAGGCTCTCCAGAATCTAAGGATCTGCCTCATTTCTGAACAATGAAATTAAGGGGAAAATCATTATGATTCACATTCCCTTAAAAAAGAGAGGCTGAAGCAGCCAGCTATCAACAGGAAAGCTTCGTTCCATTCACCACACTATTGCTTGCCACAAGAGAATACCATGCTCTGGGAGATTAATAACCTAATTATCCCAGACATTTGGGTTGGCACAACACCACGTTTCCTTTACGAATCTACTCTTCAATAAGGAAATGTTAAAAGGAGCCCTCCAAAGAAAACTAGGGAAAAGACATTTATACATACATTCACACGAACACATTCATACAGAGATACAGTGGGAATGGATTGTCTGCTAAGCTTAGCATTCTAATTTTAAATTCCATGCCTTCAAGGAGGGCTTGCCATTTTTGATCAAGGGATGGGAAGGGTAATAGGTTATGATCGATATTCTTTCAATTAAAATTATTCATATAGGTTCCTATACAGTACAGTTCAACATTAAGTGCAATTCTGCAAAAGAATTGGGGAGTCATTTTAATATTTACAAGAAATAAATCAGCAGAACAAGATTATATCAGATAGGCTGTGTACAGTAGCTGCGGCTTATAAAACATACCAGTAATTTGTACCTGGTGAGTATAAAGAAAACCAAGGCAGGATTCAGATGTCTTTACAACCAAGGGAGTACACAGGGCATCAACAAATTAGAGGACAAAAAAATTCACATTTTCTACATTAAAAAAAAAAAAAAAAAAATTACAGATCTCACAAATGTCTTTGAAGACAAAGAAAAAGCCAAAGTCCTCTGAAGGGTGGGAAAGAAGAAGAAATCTGAAACGGAACTCTAAATGTAAAAAGAGTTTTACTTCACAAGACCAATTTTCTTGGCTTCTGTTTCATATATCAATAATCTCCACATTTTGACTATAAAAACTTCTGCTTCTTCATCAAGTACCTAGAAAAGAAAAAGAAAAAACTCAAAAAACCAGTAACACATGTAAGATAAGCAATCATCAGCATCTCCCAATAGTGGCTGGTATTTTATCACTTTCTGTTGTTGTTCAAGATTTTATTTGTCAGAGACAGAGACCGAACCCAAGCAAGGGGAGTGGCAGGCAGAGGGAGAAGCAGGCTCCCCACTGAATGAGCACTGATGCAGGAGGATCATGACCTGAGCCAAAGGTCACGCTTAACCCACTGCGCCACCCCGACATCTTGTAACTGGTATTTTAAAAGGCTTTATACATTGACAATCATTTACTTTCAATAAAATGACATGAAAGGAATCGGTCTAGTGTGAAAAATGTTATTTAGTAAATAAAAATTACAAAAAAGGATTGTGGGATGGGGGAGAATGCATTCAGCCAAATTCCATGGCTTACTAAATACTGACACCAAAGTATTTTATACAACTTTCATTCTTTCAATTTTACAAATACATATATACATATATAGAAAAACTATTTCCTAAAGAAAGCATTTTTTTAAAGATTTTATTTATTTATTTGACAGATGGAGATCACAAGCAGGCAGAGAGGCAGGCAGAGAGACAGAGAGAGAAGCAGGCTCCCTGCTGAGCAGAGAGCCTGACGCGGGACTCGATCCCAGGACCCTGGGATCATGACCTGAGCCGAAAGCAGAGGCCTTAACCCACTGAGCCACCCAGGCGCCCAAGAAAGCACATGTTATAAAAAAACATACTAATTTAGGCAGAAGTAGTTATACAACTGCATAATTATTTAAGAGTACCTTATCTACCCCCAAAACAGCCTTAAAATTGTGACTTATTAAGTCCTTATTACGTACATGACACTGAATTAAATATTAAGTGAGAATATATGTAAAGCATTTAACATTGCTTCTGGGATACAGTAAAAAACAGTATGTGAATACTATCATCACCAAAAAAAACATGAGGCTACTGAATAAATATATGGTCTTCTCCCCTTGGGAAATTGGTAAATCATCTTCCTATCTATTTATGAGGTAGGGGATTGTATTGTCCCCTACTCCTGCCCTCACACAACATGCAGATTTGGGCCTCTATACCAGAGTTACACTGAGGTAAAATGAACAGCATGTTTCTTTCTACAGGTGGCAGCTACGACTGAGCTCCAGGGTATCGCTGCTATGATGGAATGCGGCTTAGTGTTGCCAGGTCTCTGGAGCAGCAGATTAAGTTAGCAGGTAAGCAAATGGGGGGGCTGCCTGGGTGGCTCAATCAGTTGGTTAAGTATCTGCCTTGGGCTCAGGTCATGATCCCAGGGTCCTGGGATTGAGCTCTGCATCAGGCTTGCTGTTCAGCAGGGAGCCTGATTCTTCCTCTTCCTCTGCTGCACCCCCCCACTTGTGCTCCCTCTCTCTCAAATGAATAAATAAAATCTTAAAAAAAAAAAAAAAAAAGTTAAGCAAACCAGATCTTGGGCAGACTACGTGGGTTCAAATGGCACTTCTACCTCTTATTAGATATGTGTCCTTGGCTAAGTCACTTAGCCACAATGAACCTCAGTTCTCTCACCTGTAGAGTTGAGCAAACATTATCTACATGATATTGTCCTACTGTGGGAGTTAAGAGTTAATAGGTACAAAGTGTTTTGGAGAGTTGTACCTAAGTGATCAGAAAGTACCTAAAAGAAGCCAGAAATATTTTTTTGTTTTGTTTTTTGAAAAAT
The DNA here is from genome assembly GCF_964662115.1 of Mustela nivalis. NCBI lineage: Eukaryota > Metazoa > Chordata > Mammalia > Carnivora > Mustelidae > Mustela > Mustela nivalis. Next base: position 14,227,126 of record NC_139025.1, on the reverse strand, counting down.
TTCCCCAAATTTCTAAACAATGACAAGTAATTAAAGAACTTTAACTCAGAATTCTATGAGCCAGACTTGAGCAGCAATTTGAGAGAACTACACTGCAACCTTGGAAATAATACAGACCTAGGCACAAAAAATCACCAGCTAATAAAATGAGGAAACGTACAGTTTGAAAAAATCAGACTTTTTTTTAGAAGAAAAAGTCAAATTTTTAACAAGAGCAAAAGTCCTACTTGAACTAAATTTATCCAAATAAAGAAATATCTAGAAGGTGAGCTTTTGTCAGAACTGGTTGACAAAACTAGCCAACTGTCTGGTTTCTTCCCACTCTGATCAACAATGAGCCAGAAAATTAAAACAATGTAAGTAATTAACCAGTAAAGAATCTAGTTATACTCCAAATATCATAATATTTCCACAGATCAAAATGGATTAACAATAACAAGTGACATCTTCACTGACAGAAACTGCAACTCAGCCAAAGCCAAATACTAGAACACTGAGGGTTTCTTTCTTTTTTGTTTTAAATTCCTTAACTCAAGCCCAACTATAAAACACTCTCTTGACCCAGGGATACTTTCCTAAAAAGAGATGGGAAGGCCAGGGAAGTGCAAATTCTACCCCCAAGGACCAGGATCTATTCATGTTTCTCCTTTCATCTGAGGCTCAGCAGTATGAAGTCAACAAACTTTTCACAAATTATCAGAAATTCTAAAAAAAAAAAAGAGCTGCATCAGCCCGGCTGAGCAGCAGAAAACTAATGTCACCTGGCTTTAGACATCATATAGTGGTGCCTGGACACATCATATAGTGCCTTGACCTTGGAGCTCCCTTTGGTTAGGCCCCCGCACTACACCCCTCCCTGACAGGTCTGCAGTGGAGAATGCAAGCTCTCGCAGGCACCTGTCATCTTATGACATGCTTGCTGTTTCTTCTGACTCATCTGCCCTCTGCTGCCTTCCCACTCTGCCCTCCATTACTTTTTTTTTTTTTTTTTTTTTAAGATTTTACTTATTTGACAGAGATCACAAGTAGGCAGAGAGGCAGGCAGAGAGGCCAGCGCGGTGAGGGGTGGGGGGAGAGCAGGTTCCCCGCTGAGCGGAGAACCTGACACAGGGCTCCATCCCAGCACCCTGGGATCATGACCTGAACCGAAAGTAGCAGCTTTATCCCACTGAGCCACCCAGGCGCCCCTCTCCATTACTCTTTCCACTAACCACCCTCAACTTCTTTAATCATTTTTTTCATCTATTTACCTGGAAACTTGCTGTGTCCCTGAAAGACCCTGAGACACTGCAGCCTACTCGGGAAGTTCCATACTTTCAAAGCCTTCATCTCACAGGAGAGGGGAAACTGCTGGATCCTTCCTATTTCTGTGAACCGTATCTTCATCAAGATTCATGAGATCTCATGACACTCCCTTTCCACTCCAACAGCAGCTATCTAGCAAATACCTAGTCTTTCACCCACAACAGATGAGCACTTTGGCTGTTGGTTCCCGTATTTCTCTTCAATCCCTGTCCCAACACACAGAAGTTTCCATTTCTATGTGCATGACCCAGGCAGAAAGTTTATTATAGTCTTATTGACATCAGCTCTAGCCCAGAAACTTTCTCCCATGGCCAAAGATGCATCCCACCTTCGTCAGGACGAATCCACCACTTGTTCTTAAACATTCTACTCTCTCACTCTTTCCAACACACCTCCCACAGCGTCACTGGAACCACCACCCCGATTCACGTAACCGCTGGCTCTATGCCGACCTTACTGCCTTCTTTTCCTAACTTGGAGCTCACGGTACATTCAACCACTCTTACCTCTACAGTCAATTCTCTTCCTTCTTCCTTTCCTCACAAAGTCACATTAGATAAATGCAACCACTGACACAACTCTAATATCCAAATTAAATGCAAGTGGGGATTTGATGTTTACTCAATGGATACCTGTCCAAGTGACAAAAGTTACACAAGTCTCTTCAAGTCTCAGTTTAGATGGTAATTCCTGTGATGCTTTTCCTAACTGCCCTCCCTACCATCAGATACTCCATCTCCTCTGCCTTCTACATTTTTTTACATTTACATATGACTGCAAGTATATTACAATACCAGTATTAGTGTATCTGCCTCCCTCCTACTTCTTTAAGAGCAGATGTTCCACCTTTTCATGCTTCTAGCACATTGTTCAACCCAGTAAGCACTTAATTAATGTTTTCTAAATGTATGAGTAGATCCAGGATTTGTATTTATACATACAAACACGAAAGGCAGAATGAGAGTGTTAATGTAGTCTAAGGACATCCTAATGTGAGTGGTTTTAAACTCTTTTAGTGCAGATTCATATCTTAATTGGGGCTTCTAAAAAGAAAAGATTCTGGGTAAAAAATTAACCAAATACAGATTAGTTTGTTTACAGATATTAGAGTATTAGTAACAGTAAATTTCTGACTTACCATGGCAACATCATCTAAAATGCTCTGAGGTGAACTATGAGCCATAACCTAAAAGAAACAAGTTAACTGTCATTTTCAAAATTAAAAAAAAAAATTAGCAATACAGCCAAGAAAGTTTAATGTACCCTCATACTAATATGGGAACTTCTTGTGGCTGAAAAAACCTTCTGTAAATTTCTTAATCTTCAGAATCCTACTCTCTTCAATGGAAGTATAGACAACCTGGGATCTTAATCACTATACTATGTGCTCTAATTCAAATACAGAGTTACAAATTTCAATGCTACAATGATTACAAGTAGAAAGGGCAGACCAGATTTGCTATTCCTAATCTTAAAAGAGCAGTAGTGGTGGAAAAATAAGCATTTCCTTAAAATGCAATTCGTTATTCCTTTACAGATATACAGTGCTTCTACTATTCTGTCTCTAAGTCTTATCTGAAAGATAAGACTTTGCCTTCAGAAGACAATGGAAGGATGTGGTATACCTCAGTGATTAAGAGCACAGACTTAGCTCTTACTTATTATAGGGCTATGGTCAAGACCTAACCTCCCCCTAGGCCGCAATTACTACATGTGTAAATGGGGATAATAATAGTAATTTACACTTGCTATGGTTGTTGGGAGGTTTAAAGGACATAAGATTCTATAAAATGCTTAACACAGTACCTCCCAAGAAGAGAGTCTGGGTCACAGCAAATTAACCAATAAAAATGACTGTTATTATGCTGTGAAGGAAACTATTCTGCTCCTTTTCCAAAGGATAGATGACTGAGAAATTCATGGGACAGGCTATCAGCTGTCTCCACAAAAACCCCTTCAACTGTATTTCAGCAGCATTCTAACCATTAAGACATGGGGTGGCAATGCATTCTCTGAGGCAGGGAGAGAGCAAAATTGGCAGCAGGGAGCAAATCTGTCCTCCTTGACCCTCTGAAATGAAAGCATGTGGCGTAGGGGTCTTAAAGTGGAGGAGTTAAGTAGCCATGAAATCTCTTAAAAAGTGAGAGTAAACTATCATAGACTTGGCTTTGCAAGATCTTTTATTTTAGAGAGTGTCTAATATTTTAAAAATATAAAACAAATGTTGGAAATGAAGGGAGATCAAGACTAACCTTAGAACAAACAAAATCAACTAATGTAGCTTCTTCTTCACCTATGTATTCTATAATTTTCTTATTAATCCATGGTCTAATCCGTCGTTCCATCAATATCTGCAAAGTAATGCATGGTTATTAAATTAAGGAATTTTTATTATATTTACTACTACGTCTATAGCCTCATGATTTTTCTTAAAACTAAAATACACATGTTCTCATTCACGAGTTGAACTAACACAGGTATGTATCAAGATATAATCACTTGCTTCTAACTGATGAAGACTTCAAAGTACCACCAAGAATTTCCTCAATCATCGACCTAAATTCCCTGGCAGGCTAAGACCCCAGCCACATTAGCATCTCTACTAACAGAATCAGCAGACTTTATATGCTATGTTCAAAACCACTTCCAATAAAAATGATGAAATACAATTTGCTACTCACAGAATCCACAATAGACCAATCCAGGGGATAAGCAAAGAGCTCAGGTTTGGCTGTAGGAATTTTCTCAATGAGACTCTTAATGTGTTTACGCTTTTCTTCAGTGTTTACAGTGCCTTTGGCAGCATTTTTATCATCTTCACCATAATCCAAGGGAACCAGTTTCCTTTTTCGGGGTACATCATCACTGTCTTCGTCCTCAAATTTGTTAAAGACACTATCTACGGGGAGTTTCTTTCTCTTCACAGAATTAGGCTGACCAGGACTATTGGAAGCACCTATAGTAAAAATACCATATTAGCATGATGACTTAATTTTCAAATGTTAATTATGTTTTACAACCCACCATCCCTCAAGAACAGTGCATAATATACTTTCACAAATCTCAGAGAAAGATCCCAACTGTAAAAAATGACTCACTACTCACAAGTGCTAGAAAATTTAACTTTTCACTTCTTCTCAGAACTTGAAGCAGCTGCAGATATAGGAGCACTAGTAGAACTACGAAAACAATCATGAGCTAGAAAGGCATTTTTGAGTATTTTTCTATCTACCTACCAAGCAGCACATATTTATTTTTTTCCTTAAGGCAAAATGTAAGTATATGTAGGGGATTAAAATAAAAGAAAGAAGGAAGAAAAATGCTAACGTACCCAGTTTAAGACTTAGTCCTATTTTTGGCCTATGTTCCTCAGGCTGTTGTTGATCTGGTGAATTTTCGTGAGGAATAATAATACCACATGGAGACTCATCCCCAGGAGTGTTGGGGGTTGCATTGCCACTGGCAGAGGAAACGGATGGGGCAGAACTGATGGGCCTCAGAGTTGGCTTGAGACAGGGCTTTTGCTCCGGCTCTTCTTCCTCTTCCATGGGCTCCTCTCGTTTTTCTTCTTTTTCTTGCTTTTCTTCTTCTTCTTCCTCTGATTCAGGTTCTTGCTTTATTTGTGGCTGTCTGCGCCTTTCAGCCTCTTGTTCCATCTAAAATAGAAAAATAACATGACTAACAGACCACAACCATACTCCACTCAACCAGCTTTCTGTTTTCCATTATCTTTCATAAAACCTTTACTTTTCATTAGGAATAATGAAATACTCCTTGCTTCTATCATCAGAAAGCTGAGCAGGCCTATACAGTATCTTAGGTACTCTGCAAAATGTTTTCTTATACTTTCAACATTTAAATATAAAATGCATTAAGCTCTTCAGCTATAACAAAGGCAAATACATAATAACAGTAGCTAATTTAAAAGGAAAAGGTATATTTTTATATTTTTATTGAAATTTTATCCCAAAGTTTCAATTTATCTTTAAAGATTGTATTTATTTGAGAGAGAAGGAAGGAGAAAGGGAGTGTGAGCGGTAGGGGAGTGGGGGTAAGGGCAGAGAGAAAGGTAGAAGCAGGCTCCCCATACAGCTGCAGGGCTCAATCCCAGAACTCCGTAATCATGGCCTCAGCTGAAGGCAGATGATTAACTGACTGAGCCACCCAGGAGCCCCCCCGAAATTTTATTTTAGAACAGATAGACAACCACGAAAGAGGCAACTCAAATCCTCAGCTTGGTCATCAACAATAATTTGTTCTGTAGTAGCTGGCTCGCTCAGCCAGGCGAGCATGCAACCCTCAATCTCAGGGCTGTGAATTTCAGCCCAATGTGAGTGCAGCAATTACTTAAAAATAAAATCTTTAAAATGAAATTATTTGGTCTTTCTAGGTCTTGCCTAAGGATGGTAGTCACTTTTGTATTCATGAACAGGAAGAAAGAACTAGAAGGGAAACAATTTTCGGAGTCAAAAGCCTATACCAAAATGAACACTCTCCCTGAAATCATGAAAGATTAAAAAACAACAACAAAATGACCAAAAAGAACATTATAAAAACTTGAGTAAATTCATCAATAACTTTTCTGAGCATGAAACAAAGAATGGAACAAAAAGACCCCAGGGATGCCTGGTTGGCTCAGTCGGTTACACGTCTGACTTAGGCTCAGGTCCTGACCTCAGGATCCTGGGACTGAGTCCATTCTCAGTAGGGAGTCTGCTTCTCCCTCTCCCTCTGCCTCTGCCCCTCCATCCTGCTCATGCTCACTCTCTCAAAGAAATAAAATGTTAAAAAAAAAATCCAGAACTATGTACCAATTAAAAATTGGTGCATGACATGACTTAACCCCATCTACAAACTCACAAAGCAGTACAATCTGTGAGGCCTTCAAACCAACTAGTAGAGAATTAAAACAAAAACACACCCAACCTAAATGTTACAATGGTAAGGATTTAAAAGACCAACCATATACCATGATAGTCAAGGAATGAAAAAAGACATAAAGCTATAAACTGGCCATATTCTGAGTGAAAGATTATACCCAAGTTAAAAGCACATCAGAAAAGAGTGTGTAAATTATAATCCCACTTACAAAATTCATGTGAGGGTATACATATGCCTGTGTGATGAGATTTTAAAAATCACAAATCTCTAAGGATTGTACCAGGCTGAAAAGAAAACAGTTTTTAATTTCTTCACTATTGTGCTACATATTGTCTGACTCTTCTATTTTCTCATGTAAGTACTTTATCAGAAGGAAAAAGAACACAACTTCATTTTGAAAAATAAAAGGGGCATATAAGAAAACATGGCTTCTGTTGACAAATAGGATATAACAGATTTTTTCAAGTTGATATATAAGAACTTACAATATTATTAGATTCACGATATTTTAAGAACTAAAAACTTTTCTCAAATGACACACTACTCTTTTTTGACAGACTCTTAAAAAAAGAATGGAGTATGCGATGTCCTATGCCAAAGTCCTTTCCTTTTTTAAAATGGCATGTTGCTCATGAAAACACCTTTATTTAGGAAATAAAAAAAATTTAAGGTGGCCCCAAAAGTCCTGAAATGTCAGAACACCTTATAGGAAGAACAGGTTTTATTAGATGACATTCATTTAACATAGGTAGTATTTCACAGAAATAAAGGAATAAGACACAGAAGGATGTTTAGAATAATTAAAGCTGTAAATCAAATAACACTGACGATCTGCATAATAAAATAAAGAAAAACCACTAATATCCTCCCCCAATAACCGCAAGATCCATGGAGCATAAACTGCATTTCCCTTATGAGAGCACTGTTGTCGACTTGGGGTAACTCACCCTCTGGAGCTCTGCATCTGGATCCGGATGCCCTTCAGCCAGAAGGCGCTGCCTGATTTCCTCTAGCTCTTCCTTCTCTCTCTTCCTATCCCGTTCATCTGCTTCCATTTCCTTTTCCCTATCACGCAACCTTTTCTGAAGAGCGCTTCCTCTGAAAAAGTAAATCGTAACAGGCTTTGATACTCAAGGCAACTATTACAACAACTAGTATCTCCAAAAGTACCTTCTTTCAAAACTGAAAGCTGCACATTGAGGGAAAGAAAAATGTCTTACTGTTCTGTATCTGAGAACACCCAAGAAGGTGTGCTCTCTACACACACATGTTTAATAAGGAAGCAAGGTCTTGTCATTTACCACCATGCCTCATTCTCAAGTCATTCTGTAAGTATCTAACACAAGGAGAAAACCATTTTCTGAAGAAAGCAAGCTCTCATTCCACAGGGAAAGCCCAACACACACACTGTGTTTTCTTGAATGTCAAGTTGTGAAAAACTACTACAAGAAGTAATAATACCACTAAGAACAGTTCTCTATCTTCAATTCAAAGCAATTCTTTCCCTTATGGAAAAAATCCTTGAAAGAAGTAGTGTATTATCAACAGAAAGCAGAGCTGCTCTCTAGCCAGCAGTACATCTCAAAATGCTGAAATTATATACTACTACTGATTTTATGATTCAGTAATTTTACTTTTTTTTTTTTTTTTCATTTTCTACAAACCCAAAGCGTTGGTATGCTTTCGAAGTGGCTAATTCTGATGTTTTGATTATGTGGGAGTACAGTGTATTAAAATTATATACTAAATTCCTTTACTACATGCCCTGGCTCATGTCAGATACATAAGGTTAAAAAGAGAAATCAAAATATTGTCCATATCCTTCCAAAAATTAGTTTGGAATGGAGGAAGCAGAACAGAGCCAACAATTTTACCAGACTGCCAAGGTGCTAGAATAAGAGTAGCTTAGAAATGCCATGGGAACAAAGACATGAGGGAAGGCAGGCTTCACAACTCTCACTTTACAATAATATATCAGTAGGGCAGGAGATGAGATGGCAAGGAGTTTGCTTTGCAACATTCTTGAATGCAAAAAATTTTAGACCACCTTGAATAGTTACCAACACTAGTTATAACTTGCTATAAAAATTGGACCTCTAGAAAACACATGAAAAAAATTAATTTGTTTTAATATTATTATATGGACCACCACCCCACCAAAGATAGAATTGTTGATCCCTTTCCAACAGTTCTCCCCCACACTCCCAAAACAACATATCAAATATGGAGGTAATTACAAGGTAGAATATTAAGATTTTCTTCCTTACTCCAAACTTGCACCCTCTGGTAGAGAAAATACACCTAGTAAACACTCAAAGTATGAGCTCATGAAGCAAGGGTTCTTTACCTGTAATATTTGGGATCATCTCGATCGTCATCATAATCTTCTAAGAATTCTTTCAGTCTTTTAGCTTCTTTTGCCTTTCAGAAAATAAAAGACAAAGTGTGCAAAATTAACATGAAAATCATATAGACTATCCTCTCCTTCTTGGAGATAGATGTTTCTTACCCATACTACTGGAATTTTATAATTCTCATGTGCATTGAATATTAAATAGCATTAGAGATATTTTATCTTTTAGTCATAAATAACAAGCCAGATTTAGAACTTATCTCTGCAAAAAACAAAAAAAGGCATATAGTATTTCCTCTCTGGATATAATCTTCAAAGTACAGTAATGAAAACAGAGCATACCAAGAAACAAAACTGAAAGTTATTTTATTGAATCTATTATTAACTCAACAAAAATATTTTACATTGGTTGATAGATAATGCTAGAGAAAGTTTTTACAAAACGCAGGACTGAAAAGTCAAGTCACAATCATCATTCTAACTTTGAGTACACAAAACATGAAAGTATAGGACTCTCTCTTATTTTCGGAATTTCAAATAACTCTTGTACTTAATACCACTTAGAGCTAACAATTACATACAAATATGCAATACATAAAAATATTATACTCTATATCCTTATCTATTCTACCAACTATTCTAGCTATTATACCTATATATAAAAGGAGATAAGTTTCTGAATATAGTAAAAATTTAGACTACAGTAAGATTTTAATATATTGCAAAGTTCAAATATTACCTCTTTGTAGAGACTCCCCTAATCTAACCATCTATCCATCACCAATTCCCATCCCCAGAGCTTTCTCTGCACTCCCAAAATACTGTGAACAGACCTTTTCATATCTTAAAACACTCATACATAGTAACTACCTACCTCTCTGACAATACCACCCATTTGTTTCAAAGTTAGCAGCATTTAGTTACTCCTGTATACCCAGTACCTAGCACAAGCACCAAGGCTAGGATATAACTTACACTCAAAATGCCTCAAATTAATGAGCGCAGATTTGTTAAGTAGGAATGACAAGACTTACAAATATTTAAATAAAACACTGGAAGGTCCATGAGATACATACTAAAATATAAACATAAATTACCAGTCTTGAGGAGTAGAAACCTTTACTTTTTACATCATTTACTTCTGTTACTTGAGTAGTTTTATAAAATAAGCAAGTGTAACTTCTTCGGTAATGTATTTTAAAGCTCTCAAACACAAAATAATAGGCAAATTCAGATTTGCATGTAAAAAGCAGCATCACTTCAAATCTATCCCACTATGCTGTTCACGGCAAACAACTCTTCAAATAATCATTTCTCATCATATTATTCTCTTCCTATTTTCTAACCTAGGGATAAAAAAGAAATTCTACAATGGGGACGCCCGGGTGGCTCAGTGGTCTTCGGCTGGGGTCAGGATCCTGGAGTTCCAGGCCTGAGTCCCACATCGGGCTCCCTGCTCAACTGGAAGTCTCCTTCTCCCACTGACCTTTCTCCTCTCATTCTCTATCTCAAGTAAAGGAATAAAATCTTTAAAAAGAAGAAGAAAATGGGAGCTACAATTCAGGGGAGTTGAAATTACTGTCAATAATTCTGTGGCATTATAGATCTACTATACAGAAAACCCATACTATCTATCCAGCTGCTGCATGCACCCTCTTTTGGCTACTTAAAAAACTCCCACTACGTCTTATGTTCAAAAGCTATATGAAGATTTCCAACGTCAGTGAATTTTTAGGAAGAATAACCTCCAAACTGGAAATAAAGAAACTTTCATGAAATTCTGGCAAAGAGAGAACACATGGAACATACCACTCAAGCAAACACTATGCTAAAATCTTTCTGTCATTCTTGTTAGTAACAACCTGTGCCAACGTTTCACTATTATTACAGTTTATCAAACAATGTAAACGCACAATACAAGTTTCACTTTTATGACCGCCATGTAGCTAACAGGTAGCATAAGGAAAAACTATAATTCATAAATGTTATATACAAGACAAGAACTGTCATTTACGAAAACAGTTCTTTACACGGTTTGTTATATGGATTTAAATAAAAACATGAAAAACAAGAGGTCTTCTCATGACACTATTCCCATCATCCCCATGTGCCACACTAGTACAGAACAGAATCTATTCATGCTTCCTCAAATTCAAAATGCTACAGACTCTTAATCAAAGAACGTTTTATAAATCCTCATTTTATATATGACTCTAGGGCAGACCTAATTTAACTTCAATGGTACGCCAAGAGATAATTTTGTTTATAGCCAGCAAAAATGTGAAAATTAAGCGTAAAAAAAAGAGTCTGGTGTACTGGAATTGTCTGAAGATTACTTGAAATATATAAAAATTAAATTATGTAGGGCTGCCTGGGTGGCTTAGCCAGCCAGGCGTCCAGACGCTTGATTTCAACTCGAGTGGCAATCTCCAGATCATGAAATGCAGCCTCACTGGGTGTGGAGCCTGCCTGGGATTTCTCTCTCTACCCCTGCCTTTGTCCCTCTGCCAACAAATTAAATTGTCTTGAGACCTTACACATTTTAATGACACCTCTAATCTAGTTAATGGTCAAGAATTTGACCTGATTTTTATCTTAAAAAAAAAAAAAAATCACTGATTCATAATCTAGACTATTACCATTTCTCTTCTTCTTTCTTCTTCTCTTTCAGCCTCTTTCTCATATTCCCGAGTTTTCTTCCGTTCTCTGATTTCCCAATTCTTAAGGCGCTAAAAAAGAAATTGTCAAATTTAATAATACAAATGTATGCAAAGGGCTCCGAAATTTTTGACTAACCTACTGAGTAGCAAGTTTTAATAAAAGCATTTCCTAGGGCATCTTAGTTAAGTGCACAGCTCTTGGTTTTGGCTCAAGTCATGATCTCAGAGTTGTGAGATCGAGCCTGATGTGCTCCATGACCAGTGGGAGTCTGCTGGAAATTCTCTCCCTCACCCTCTCCCTCTGCGCATATGGCTGCATGCTTTCTCAAATAAATAAAATCTTAAAAAAAAAAAAAAATAGGGGTGCCTGGATAGCTCAGTTGGTTAGGTGACTGCCTCCAGCTCAGGTGATGATCCCGGAGTCCCAGGATCAAATCCCACATCGGGTCCCCTACCCAGCAAGAATTCTGCTTCTCTGACTCTCCCCTCTCTGATGCTCTCTTACTCTCTCAAAGAAATAAAATCTTTAAAAATAATAATAAAGAATAAAAGCATTTCCTCAATTTACCTCTTGGTAAGCAGCTTCTTTCTCTCGGAGTTTTCTTTCAAGTTTTCTTCGTTCATAAGCATCTTCCTCATCCTCTTCTCGGTCACGCTTCTTGTCTTTCTCTCTCTCTCGTTCCCGTTCTCTTTCTCGTTCTCTCTCTCGCTCTCGTTCTCTCTCTCGCTCCCGTTCTCTCTCTCTCTCTCTTTCTCGCTCCCGTTCCCTTTCACGATCTCTGCTCTTTTCTCTATATAAACCAAAGATTTTAAAAATCTGTCAGTCTTTCAGTTTTCCTTTATAAACCAAGGGAAAGGAAGGCAACATATATTACAAAATAATACAGAAACTCATAGGCCAGAATTTAGCACCTGATTTCTGCAGAACTGTAAACTTCTCTGTATTTATCAGGATGATACATTGTAACTCTAATCTCAAATTCTGAATTGCATTTTAAATTCCATGTTAATGCTTATCAGTATCTCAGAAAACAAACACAGCTGGACATAAGAAATATAAAGGGCTGACAAACATGTTAAAAGACAGCCTTCTTCATTAGTGATCAAGGAATAAAGGTGTTGGCAAAGGTGTGGAGAAAGAGCATTTTGGCATATTGCATGGATAAATTAGACCTATACTACTGGCAACGAAAAGTTTTCAAATATTTGAGAGTGGTAAAACCAAACTGCAGAATATATATAGTATGATGCCATGGATCTAATTAAATATAATACAGTGTTTATGGATTCACATCCATGGTAAAAGTATGTATACACTGATTGTATATATGTCAAATTCTTGATAATGGTTACTCAAGAGGACAATAGCTATTCCAGAAGAGGAAGAAAGGGAAGGATTTTAAAGCCCAATAAAGATTAAGGACACCGGATTTCTAGTTCCAGCAACTGATGGGACTGCCTAAAAGTGGACTTCCTTTCAGCTACAAACAGGTGAAAATCTGCAACACAGAAACATATTATCTGAAAACCAGCCTGGGAGAAAAAGGTGAGCTTTTCTTCTTTCCCCACTTTCTTCCTTTGTTCATTTTTGCTTTACTCCTTCCTGAGGAATTTGAGGTGATTCATCCAACAAAGTCAATTTAAGAAAGAAAAAAACTTAAAAGCAATGTAAAATTACAAGGAGTCCTAAACTGAGAGCTAGGTGAGTTGTGGCCATATGGGCTATAGGACCAAGGAAAGACAACTGGCTCAACGCAGGGGTGCTAGTGATGATCTCCCAGGACGCAGGACCTCAATGAAATGGTAAACAGAAAAGATGCCCCAACAACCCAGGGAGAAAAGAGGGACTCAAGTCTGCGCAGAACACTGGGTGGACAATGGCTGTGCTCTGGGTCTGTGTATAAACTAGCTTCAGCTAGAAATTAACCCTGAAGTTGAACACTATTACTCGCCTGGGCTGAGGAAGTCCTCCCCCCGGCCAATATAAACCGTGTAGAGACTGCCCACCCACAGCTCTACTAAAGCATCAGTGAACGGTAACTTCCACGAAGCCTTACCTCGATCGACTCCGATCCTTGTTCCGATCCGAGCTCCGTTCCCGATCGCGGTCTCGGTCTCTCTCACGGTCCCGGTCCCGGTCTCTCTCTTTTGTCCGGTCACGATCCCTATCTCGTTCTCGTTCCCGCTCCCGTTCCTTCTCTTTTTCTCGTTCACGTTCTCTTTCCCTTTCTCGTTCCCGTTCTCGCCTTTCTCGTTCCCTTTCACGCTCCCTCTCTCTTTCTCTCCGTTCTTTCTCAATTTCCTGTCTTTCTTTCTCCTTTTTGCCTTTCTCTTCTTCCAGTTTCTAGAAACCAATAAAAGTACTTTTAGAGTTAACTCTGTAGCTCCAGTATTCAGATATTTCCCGGCGCAATGCCCAACATAAGAAACAAAAACAACCAAACCACTGGCACTTTAATATTAAGTACTTGTGGTTTTACTGGACAAATTAAGCTGAAGCAATCACAACACTAAATAGATTGCGTGCAAACCCATATACTCTACACAGACCAGGAATCTCCAATCTTGGATGCTGGGAGATTGTGTCAAGTGTGGTTGGCCACTCAATGATTATTTACTAACTAAATGACCATGAGGAATGTGTTGATTTGTAGTAATTTCTAGAAATATAATCCCTTAGCTAAAATGTAATTCCCCTCATTATGAAATTTTCTGTAAATCAGTGTGACTACTGATTTACTATTGATACTAAATATAACCCCAGACTTCCCATTACCTACAGGTTACTACTTAAAGATTTCCAAGGGGAGGTGGGGGAGGAAGAGTCAGGTTGCTGTAATACAACTAAATAATCTTCTACCCACTGGTTTGCCCACCCTCCAAAAGATAAGCTGAATTCAGCCAATATTTGCCCTATTATCTAAATGGAAACGTTTACTCCCACCATTACAAGATGGATAGCCCACCAAATACAAAAAGTCTGAAAATCACTCACTTCAAGCAAAAATGTACATAACTGTAATATTCTCATTTCATTTAATTTTAAAAGCAACATATTTATGCCCATTATGCCTATAAGACAATAAAATATATCAACAGTGATAAATCCATCCTTGGAAGGAACGATTGCATATGAACTTACAGATGCTGTGCTAGGACATGGATCGCCAACACTGGATTAACCTTGCCTACAAGCTATGTTTCTGGGAGGAAGAGCAAGTACATGGTTCACAAATAAACCAAATAACAAAGTCAGACCAAGTTTGTACCCTGACAAGATTACCAGTGTACCACACGGTTTCTACACAAACTCAGGAAAAAAAAAAACAAAAACAAAAACAAACAAAACAAAACAAAAAAAAAAAACCCAAACAGGAAAAACAAAACAAAAACAAAATACATTTATCCCTTTGGTTCCATGTTTAGTGTCACCGAAATGAAATTTAAACTGCAACAATAAAATGTGCATTCTTTTGTCTTTTCTCAGTCATGTAAAGCATTTAAAACAACTTTAAAAAGTAATCTTACCTGTTATACTTTTTCTCTTGTTCATGGCTCAGAGAACTGATAGAGGATTATGAGAGAAAAACTAATGCATGAGAAATCAATATATTCAGCTGCTGTGCCAGTCTATATCAAAGGAGAATGTAGGCAAAGCCAATACTGAATACACTGAAGTTACAAAGAGAAGAGAAAAGAAATGACAGGAAGAGGACAGAAACTGAAAGCTATTTAAAGGGGCGAATTCTAATTTCTGAAACAGTTCTAAAGAACTATAAAAATTTATATTATAAAATGAGGCTAACTATGTAAAACTTACCTCAGTGTCATACACTTATAAAGAAATATTTATTTCTGAGATAATACTTACAGATTTATTTTAGCTGTTCCAATAATAATTGGCTTTATAGAATTTAATTTTTACTTTTGCTTATTCACTGCATTACTTATTTCTTAGTAGTGTATACTTCCACTTATGTAAATAATAATTTGTTTCAGAACTCATTTCTAAAGTTTTGTTCTAAGTAAATGAACAAGTGAGTGAATCTGGACCACACTGAATGCATTTCTAAAAAAGACTATGTATGCGGTTAAGTAGATGCACACATACGTACGTATATATATTTTAAGACAAAGACTAAAGAAAGAGAAAATAAAGTGAGTCTAAAAAGATGTAAGGAAGTAATGAAATCATGAAGAAAGGAGAGAAAAAAAAAATCATAAATCTTACCTTATTCTCTCTTCAGACTCGTCCGTGCTGTAAATGGACGCCCCCTGCCACGCTGATACCCTGACAGTCCGTGGTTATTTAATAAACTCATACCAAAACATGCAAAGGTTCACTGAGCTCATTTTTTGTTACTGGATTTTCAAATGTTCCCTTTAACCATACCACCCAACAAGAAGAACTGTTTTTCATTTTCATCTTTTTTTTAAAGTACATTTTGGAAAAAACATCCTCCCCACCCCCATAGTGAAGTAAGTCTAAGGCAGTCAAATGCCTGGCAGCTTCTCAAACTCTGAAGCAATCATCTTTTGAATTATATTCTTAAAAACACAATTTTCTCATATACTGTACCAATGACATGACAGGGTTTAACAAATAACAACAAGGGGGTAAACCACACACACAACTGTATACCATTTTCAAGCTTACTCAGACCCTGAATTTGAGTACTGGAACCTAACCAAAAGTATTCCTCGAAAATGACTTCCCACGGACTACCTTTTAAACTCAAAATTAATTTGGGAAAATTTTATTTGTGCTTTTAGACATACTTAATTCCTGAAAAAGCACTGTGTATGTGAGCTAGGGCTGGGCATCGGGATAATAAGTGTTCAGCAGCACTGATTCAATGACACTGTCAACATGGGATTTTGAAAGCAGTAAGAAAAAGTTTAAGGTTAAATAAAGAAAAGATGAACACTTAACATTTCACTGAGTTAAAGATCACTCAGTCTTTAGAGTAAAAACCAGTAACATCTTATTATCTCTAAAAACAAAATACATTACATGCCGTGTTTGCATTTTACCGTTCATAAGCATCACCTTCAACACCAGCGAACATTCACAGATGCACTGTCATTGAGAGAAGCTTTCAATAGGCAAAACTCGTGAGTGGGATTTACTATGCACAAATACCCATTTCCAAGCCAGTTACCCCTTTGCATATTTTTCTGAGGGGGCATCCATAAATATAATAAAAAACAGAAGCTCATACTTACATCCTATTCCTTGTTACTTTCCAAGCTGAGAGTTTCATCTTGCATTAGTCACCATATGATCTCTATCATAATGGTGGGGGTCAATGAATAGATTAGCTTTATGGGAATTTACAGTTCTTCCATGCATCTAAAATTTGGTAAGTCTGGTAACCACTGACCTACTTTTTAAAATCTCCCCCTCTCAACTTAAATCTACACAAATATATATCTTAAATTTTAATCTCAGCTCTAAAGAAAAGATTTTCCTAAGATTAAGTTAAATAACTGCCCCAGAAATAAACTACAGTGTAGGTTATCCTGCTGCCCCACTGAATCTAATGTAAATCTGACCTTGATGTTTATGTTAAAATCTAAAAATAAAATTAACTTTTATTCATATTAAAGTGAGATGACTGCAGAGTAGTCAGTAACTGAAAAAACTAAGTACAATATGTCCAGGACCACTTTAATATGGTATTGTTCTTCTGTTTCTTTGTCTCTAAATATTAATTAACCTATAAAAAGCACTTAAATTATATTCTAATGTAAGGTTGATTTTTTTTTCTTTTTGTCTGTTTGCTTTGGGTTCTGTAAAAAGTCTAGATTGGTATCAAGTAAAAAAATCAAGAATACTACCTTGTGTGTGTCTCTGAATTTGCTGATCTCTCTGGATATCAGGTCTCTTTTGTCTTCTTCCATTTCTATAGCATTTATATCCTCCTAAAAAAGACAGAAGGGATAGGAGAGAATACATTAAAGATTAATCCACATCAAAACAGATACTAAAAGATATTTTGTACCATCTTACAAAAAAGACAATAATTTATATAGTATAAAAAACTAGTGATCTAAGTCAAATAGTGAGAAATCAGATGAAAAAGAATCACAAGTCTGGCCAATAGCAATAAACATTTATTGTCAGTGTCTTGTAATGTAAACGAACCTTAGTGATGAGTGGGTAGGGGATCAGTGGGGCCACTGGAAATCTGCGGAAAATCTGCGGAAAAATCCACAAAGATTTAAAAAAAGAGCAAGAGTTTTCATTATTCTACACAACAATTCACTGTATGTTTATAATGTAAGCAAAGTAAGATTTCTGTGACATTTCTTGATTTCAAATTACTTAATAAAGAAGATTTCACTTACTCTCTTTAACACCTCTTGTCACCTACCTCCTCACCCTCCAACCACCTCAGGCAAGGGAATAAGGAAAGTCTCACACTAGCTAGACTTTTTCCTTCATCCTCTGGAAATAATCATACCAACAAAATTTACCCATAATTCCTGCCATTGAGCAGGAGCTCTTTGAGCCTCTCCTCCAAACACCTATCAAACAAATACTCTAGCTACTTTCTCCTTTCTTGGTAATGCCGGGGAGGAAGAACAAGCTCTACAAACCTCAATTACTCTATACCTAATGGACTACCAATTCCCATTCCCAATGACTGGCATTTTACTAGACAGGTTTTTATTACCACATGAGGAAAAACAAGCCAAGTAATAAAAATATATTTGGCCACAAAGCAAACTGAAGATAACCTAATAAGGGACTCAAATTCAAAATAAAATGAACCATAACCACCCAATACTAAAAACCATACTATATGATTCATGGTACTTTTCATGGCACATAAAATTCATGCACACAACACACTCCCAATATTTTTAAAGAATACTCCCCACAATTTCTCTAAATTTACCCCAAAGAAATGAATGTTAAAAACAAAACAAAACAAACAAAAAAAACATTTTGGGGGTACCTGGGTAGCACAGTCAGTTAAGGTTCAACTCATGGTTTCAGCTTAGGCAAGCCCTGCTTGGGGCTCCAAGCTAGGGACGGAATCTGCTTGAAATTCTCCCTCTGCCTGTGCCCCTCCCCCTCAAGCTCGCTCACGCTCTCTCTCAAACAAATCTTTTTTTTTTTAAGATTTTACTTAATTATTTGACAGAGATCACAAGTAGGCAGAGAGGCAGGCAGAGAGAGAGAGGAAGGAAAGCAGGCTCCCTACCGAGCAGAGATTCCCCATGTGGGGCTCCATCCCAGACCCCTGGGATCATGACCTGAGGCAGAGGCTTTAACCCACTGAGCCACCCAGGTGCCCCTCAAACAAATAAATCTTTTTTTTTTTTTTTAAAGATTTTATTCATTTATTTGACAGAGAGAGATCACAGTAGGAGAGAAGAAGGGAAGAGATCAC
This sequence comes from Mustela nivalis, assembly GCF_964662115.1. Taxonomy (NCBI): domain Eukaryota; kingdom Metazoa; phylum Chordata; class Mammalia; order Carnivora; family Mustelidae; genus Mustela; species Mustela nivalis. The sequence goes on along the minus strand of NC_139025.1, from coordinate 14,208,524 downwards.
AGAGAGAGGAAGGGAAGCAGGCCCCCTGCTGAGCAGAGAGCCCGATGTGGGACTCGATCCCAGGACCCTGAGATCATGACCTGAGCTGAAGGCAGCGGCTTAACCCACTGAGCCACCCAGGCGCCCCAAATAAATCTTTAAAAAAAAAAATTTTTTTTTCCTTTAACCTTGACTCCCTACTATTCAATTAGTTTAGGCTGGCAAAAAGTAATAAAATATAATACACTGGGGAGGAGTGTTTCATCTTACCCTACTCTTCAACTGCCCTCCAATTAGAAGTTCAACTGCAGGGGTGCCTAGGTGGCTCAGTGGGTTAAAGCCTCTGCCTTTGGCTCAGGTCATGATCCTGGGGTCCTGGGATCGAGCCCCGCATCGGGCTCTCTGCTCTGCAAGGAGCGTGTTTCCTCTTCTCTCTCTGCTTACCTCTCTGCCTACTTGTGATCTCTCTGTCAAATAAATAAAATCTTAAAAAAGAAGAAGAAGAAGAAGAAAAAGTTGTTGTTCAACCGCAGTACTGTCCATAGAGGGAATGCGATGTGGTTTAGAACAAAAGATGGCAAGATTTAAAGAATGGGTAAAAATCTTCAGTGAAGGGTATCTGGTGTGTTGCTTGAAGCAGAGATAGAACAATATCCAGGAGTAAGGCAAAACAAAGCCAGCCCCTTACAGCCAAAAAAACAAAACAAAACAAAACAAAACTTCCTTTGTCCCTTAATATCAGCATCTACTTCGTGAGTCAAGGGCTTTTTCCTTATGTAATTTGAATCCACAGATAAACATAAGCATCCATGCCAGTATATTTCAAACATATAAAACACAAACATTTTGGTGAAAAGAGTGAGTTACTTGATAAAACATGGTCAAATTAGGTTTAACAGTATATTGTGTTAAATCTTAAGTCATTTTCTCCTTGAAAGTTGCAATGCAATGAAAGCACAAGCGTGACACCACAGAAAGTAAACCACAGAAAGGACTATTGCCAGAAATCAGTAACACATACGTCCTCCTTCTTCTCCTTCTTCTTCTTCCTGGGGTGAGAGTCAGATTCCTGGGAGGGGGCATTGAGCTCACTGGAGTATTCTCGAATTAAAACTTCAATGGCCCCTTTGATCATCTGATCTCTTCTCTTTGTTTCTTCATCTAGGGCTTCTTCATCATCATTCGTGACAGTTTCTGGCCTAGCAGTCTTTAAACAAAAACAAAAACAAAAACACAAAGCAAGTTCAGGGGAGTGAAGAGGAAAAAGAAATCCAAAAAAAAAAAAAAAAAAGAAAGAAAAAATAAAATCATTCTAAAATAAGTCAGTACACAAAGCAAACATTTTTTCTCTAAAACATCTGTGTCATCCTATTAAATGCAGACTTGGCTCTGTTCTTAACTTCAAAAAACTACATTTCATTTACTGATTTTTCTTAGATACTGATACTTCATCATTTTCTTTTCCTTTTTTCCTTTAATAGCTAATATTCTAACCTCTGACCAGTTACAGGGAGATCAAACCACAATACAAACACACTACATAACATACCTGCCAAGCTTTCAGTTTTTCAGATTCTTTCTCAAATACTTCCACAAACTAATGACGGTTACTAAATTAACCAAAATACAGTTGAAAATTTCATTATGTGAAAAAAGCAGAAATACGGTTCTATGTACACTGTAACAGCCACCATTTAAAATTTTTAAAATGTATGTGTAGGTTAACAAATGTAAAATACAAGGCAGCTATATACAACAAAACGCAAGCATCAAAAAAACACAAACAAAAAGGCGAGCATCTGACCTGCCAAGGGCTGAACAATGTCATCTTTTCCTGCTCTGTGGGAATGTGGGTATACCACTTACAAAAACCATATACTTATATACTTGGAAGAAACCAACTCTAAATACTGCCCAAGTATTTCTCCCATGACCTGCACATGTAATGTTATAAAAAATAACACGAAATTCATGTGGTAATGCTTCTCACAAGTAAGTGACTATTTGTAGGACTTTGTTTTTTTTAAAGACTAACGTAACTGTATTGCTGTGAAAAAAAAATTACTGACTTCCGACATACTATGCGATTCTCCTTCCTTTTATCTTAGATTTATTTTAAGGCCCCTGGTTAAGGAATTAATTCAGTTCAAACTACACAACTTAGAGAATAACCTCAAAACTCTGGATAATTTCATTACTCTCAACCAGTCTTTTTTTAAAATTAGGAAAGATGGGAAAGTATTACAAGCAACAAGATAAAGACATGTACAAAACTTTTTGTAATTTAAAACTATACACATATACATCTTAAGGTACTTATCAGTTTAGTTGGTAAACATATGCCATGTGCATTTTCAGATACAAATAAGACAATGCTCTTCTGCATAAATACTGGCTCTTGCATGGCACAATGTATGCAGCTATATGAGATAGTTGCATGCATTGTGGCTCCTGAATACAACTTAGCAGTGATTTCATAATTTCATAAGTCTGAAAGCTATCTCTAACAGATACTAATTCAATAGGTATTTATTTCTTGATTTGCTGAACAAAATTTTTTTATTTAAAAATATTTTCTTGGGGCGCCTGGATGGCTCAGTGGGTTAAAGCCTCTGCCTTCAGCTCAGGGTCATGATCCCAGGGTCCTAGGATTGAGCCCCACATCAGGCTCTCTGCTCAGCAGGGACCCTGCTTATTACCCCTCTCTCTGTCTGCCTCTCTGCCTACTTGTGATCTCTCTCTCTGTCAAATAAATGAATAAAATCTTTAAAAATATCTTCTTGAGTTGCCTTGGTGGCTCAATCAGTTAAGTGTCTGCCTTCAGCTCAGGTCATAATCTCAGGGTCCTGGGACTGAGCCCAGCATCTGGCTTCCTGCTCAGCGGGGAGTCTGTTCTCCCTCTCCCTCTGCTCCACTCCTGCACTCTCTCTGTCAAATAAGTAAGTAAAAGTAATTGCTACACCCAGCATGGGGCTCAAACTTACAACCCTGAGATCAAGAGCTTCATGTTCTACTGAGCCAGCCATGCACCCCTGGTTCAACAAATTCTTAAGAGCCTACTGTGTATGCAAGATACTATGCTAGAAGCCAAAAATAATTCGATATTGGAAAAAGAAATCACCTTGCCCCGAAGCATTTAGCAAATATAAGCAGTTAACTTCAAGTCAAGTCATAATGTGCAGTATTTTAAAACTACTCTGAGTTCCTTACTCTTCATCTAATCTTTTTTTAAAGTTAGCTCCACGCTGGGCATGGAGCCCAGAGAGGTGAACTTATGTCCCTGAAAACAAGAGTCGGACACTTAACCAACTGACCCATCCAGGCACCCCTTTATCCAATCTTCTTCTGCCAACTTACTACTTGGTATCTTGGATAAAAATGAGCAGCTTCACCAAGGATTGTAAATATCTGTTAAAATTATTTACCAAAAACATTGTAAACTATAATCGTGGTGATAAGTTTTTATTTTAAACCAATAATATATCCCAAGAAGGTCTTTGTGCAGCTTTTACAAAAATCCCCTCAGTAATACTATGCTTCTCCACAGGTTTTAAATGAAAAAATTAACCCAACACTAACTTGCACTGAAACTTAGGTCCTAAGACACACATGGGCCAATTCAACCCAAACCCTCAGCTACTGATACCTAAATTCTTTATTATGGAAATATACTGTATGAGAGAGCATCAAGTCTGTCATCAGCATTTTCCCCACATGCTAAATTCCTATCCATGAACCCTCAACATCTCCATGCTTCTCTAAGCATAAAGGCAGAAACCGGGTGGGGTGCCTGGGCTGTTCAGTCAGTTAAGTGCCTGCCTTCAGCTCAAGTCAGGATTCCAGGGTCCTGGGATGGAGTCCCAGCCTTGCATTCCTGCTCAGCGGGGAGTCGGCCTCTCCTTCTGCCCCTCCCCCAGCACTTGTGCATACACATGCTCTCTCAAATAAATAGAACTGTTAAAAACAAAGAAAAAGATAAAAGTGGGATTATATGAATCTGAAGGCCTAGTCATTTAAAAATACTCATAAGCCCCCAAATTCCCCACCACCACCATCTTAAATCAAATATAAGTATCAGTACAGCTAGTCTTACCTAAATTAGAAATAAAGCAGTTGGAATGAAGGAATTCACATCACCTTCTGAATAACTACTGCCCCTTGATCCATAGGGGAAATGTACATTTTTAGAAGGAGAGCTTATTAGCTGAAGTCTCTTACCCAATTGTTAATGTAAGAAAACCAAAAATAATCAGATATATCACAGAAGGAAAAGTTTGTGTTTCTTTTTTAGTCCAAGAGAACTACACAACTACTTGTGTTCTGTGTTCTGACTGAAAGGAAAATGCCTGACTCAAGCACCACCACACAAGCCCCTCAAGGTCTCTGCTCACATCATCCATCTTAGGTCACTGTTTTCCAGACTTCTCCCAACAATCAACAATCAAGAAGAAAGAACAATACCCTCTCATATTTTATCTTGAAAAATCATGACAAATTTGTCATCTAGTTCCACAACAGTTATACATGCTTAAGTTATTTGAAAACAAATTTTTATCTGACAGAACAGCTAAACTTTTTCTTTTTACCAATATCGTTAAGTTAAATGGACATACCAGCAGATTACATCATGTCTGCTTGTGGCTTCAAGTATCTCTGGGCACCATGCCATGCACACCCAGAAGTCATGTCTGTTAATGTTTTAAATTTCATCTGTTTTGAAATAATTGTTCTATTTTTACTGGAGGTAGCTCCAATTCCATTTTTTTCCCCCATGCCATTTTTGAAGATATAAACAGATTTAAATCATGGTTCCTCTCACTAATAGTGATTACAAATTAAAGTTACACAATTGTGCATTTCCTTATTTACATATACAGTGAAAGTCATTTACTTCATGTTCAGAGTACATTATTTGCAATGTTACAAATCAAACCACCTCACCAGTTGATGATTAAACAACAGAGGGGAAAAAAAGACCCTCAGGGAATTACATAAAAACTGTGAAGACATTAATTTCATTTAATTCCACCCTTTATTTTAAATAATTCGGCTACCACTACAAGGAAAATCTGGAAAGTCTTATTTCAGACAGTTGTTTTTTTGATGTGACAGGCTACACTGCTCATCTGCAATCTAATTGATATTATACAGAAACTGCATATTATTATTTATTTGTAAAGCGAGATAAAGACAGAATGATCATCAGGTGAACAATGTAACTGCAACTGATACTCAATGAAGGATCATTCCATTCTTACTACGGGCAAGACACTGTCTTAGGTTCTGTGCAAGTTCAAGAGGAAGACACACAGTCTGTAATCTTACTTGCCGTTTCTATCTTATAATCAGATATGGAAATAAAGCAGGATATAAGGGGTGTGAGAGACAGAGATACCAACAATGTATGTTACAAAGCACTGACCTAACAGCAGTAAAAACCTGGGAACAAAGTGGGAAGAGGAATTAATTCTGCCTGAGAGAAATCGAAGGTAGGACTGATGACGGCTATCCGAATTAAATAGCATTGTAATTAGAACTATATAGACAGAATTGCAACGGGGAGCTTGAATGGGCACCAAGGACATGAGATGTCAGCAAAGAACGAAAGAAGTTTGAAGGGATACATGACTGACACATGCAGAATGACTAATAAGAAAAAGCAAAACGGAAGACTGAATAAGCCTTGAATGCCATACTAAGAATATGGACTTTATACTCTAAGAAATTCAAAATCATTAAGGATGCATGAAAAGCGGGTTGATATAATTAGTTTTAGAAATAAAGGCAGTGGGGCGCCTGGGTGGCTTAGTTGTTAAGCATCTGCCTTCAGCTCAGGTCATGATCCCAGAGTCCTGGGATCGAGCCTCGTATCAGGATTCCTGCTTGAGCTTCCAACTAGGCGGGAAGCCTGCTTCCCTCTCTCCACCTCCCCTCTCTGTGTTCCCTCTCTCTGTGTCTCTGTCAAATTAATAAGTAAAACCTAAAAAAGAAATGTAAGCAATGCTTTAATAGATGAGAGAAAACAAAATGCAGAGAATCAGTTAAAATATTATTAGAAGTACAAAAAAAGATACAATTTTAAAAAGCTAATTATAGAATACTTAGAACTCAATCCTGTATTTATGAAAGAAAAACAAATTCATAAAAAACTATATTCATACACAGAAAAAACTCTGGAAGAATATGCAACAAAAATGTCTGCAGTGGTTCCTAATGGTGATGGGATTACAGTGGTACCTAATTCCTTCTTTATAGTTTGCTTTATGAATTTTTTACAAAGAATATACAATGTTATTTGGAAAGGAGGGAGGGTTAATACCAAGAAAGCTGTTTCTATTTCCAATGAGAATGAAAACCTTAAAACAGCAAAAAGGATTTTTTGGTTTTTTGTAGAAACAATAAAGTAACAATAAACCTACTTTAAATCCATCATGATTGAAATTCCAAAAGGTAATAGGAAATACACCAGGTTTTTGTTATTTTTTGTTTTGTTGAAAAACAGAAATGATATATACAACACAACATGTTAAAATTTCTTTTACTTTATCTTCGTTTAATATGGCCACCAATCTGAGGTAAGTAAAAAGACTTATTTTCATTTATTTTAGAACTTTTTTTTTTCAAGGATATCCTTTTTTTTCAAGGCTCCACGCCCAGCACTGAGCCCAACACAGAGCTTGAACTCATGACCCTGAGCTCAAGACCTAACCTGAGATCAAGAGTCAGATGTGTTAACTTGTGTACTTCTAAAACAGAAGGCAACTAATTAAAATTAATGTGTAGGTTGAAATATATTTTGTTGTACTTACTTACAAAGCTGCCTTAATGAATTAGCTCTGTTTGGAATAGTCTGTACCAGTGTGTTCTCTGGCAAGTTAACCTTGTCCAGCCTCCCTCACTACCTTCATACCAACCTGGAACAAGCAAACCAACAGTCATCCACCCATTATGGGTAGATAAAAAGTTGAAAGTAACTATAAGCTATAAAAATACCCTCCTGCATTTTAGCCACAAGGACATATTATGATGAGGATGATCCTGGGAAGCCCCATAGCAGATTCACTTATAAGAAGTATTTACACTGGAAGAACACAGTTGGCCTAGAAAGATAACACTGTAGAAACATACCCCATTAGAAGCTTTCTTCTTTGCTTTCCATTCATCTAGTTGTGCCTTTGTCTTTGCATCAACTTTAACAAGGAGCTTCTTTTCTCCAATCTGCAGGTCATGCAATAACCTGAGCGCGCGGAGGGTAGACTCGGGTTCCTTATACTCACAGAAGCCAAAGGCTAAAAACGGATGTAAAGAATTACTGAAATATCAATACAGTTGTGAAAACAAAATATTTATGGGCAATTAAAATCATCAGAGACCAAATGTTCTACTAGCAGAATTACTCATGTTGTCACTCCTCCCTTTCCTTCAATTACCCTTGATCATTTTATCTTTAGCACCCTCAAATCATGACAAGAAAAAAAGAAAACAAAAACAGGGGAAAGAAAGAAAAATTCTAATCAAGCAAACTGCTACCTATTAGAAGTGCTAATATTTACCAGAACAACAGATTTCATAACTGAGTCTTTTATTTCCTGAATCCATTCCATCAGATCTCCTGAGCTAGTGACAACAGCCTCCTTAAACCTATCATAAGAACTTCCTTTTTTTTAAATAGGATACTTCTGTTTTTTAAGATTTATCTACTTATTTTAGAGACAGTGTGGGAGTATGATGCACGCCTGTGAGCAGGGGCAGAGGAAAAGAGGAAAGAATCTCAGGCAAACCACCCCCCAACCCCCACCCCCGCCGTGAGGAGGCAGACACAGATGGATGCCTTACCAACTGAGCCACCAAGGCACCCCACAAGCACTTTTCAATTCTGAGAAGTTAAACTACAAATGTACTGACCTTTCACCCTCACAATAAGTTTAATCTTTCTCTTTTTTAATTTTAGTAACTAGTCTCACCATTATTACCATGCCTTTAAACCAGAGATATTAGAACAAACACTTTAACCTGGGATCGAGCCCCGCATCAGGCTCTCTGCTCAGCGGGGAGCTTGCTTTCCCCTTTCTCTCTGCCTGCCTCTCTGCCTACTTGTGATCTCTCACTCGCTGTTAAATAAATTTTTTAAAAATTTTTTAAATTAAAAAAAAAAGAAGAGTAACCTAAAAATTGAAAATAAAACAAACGAATCAAAATATGTAGAGTTAAGGACGCAAACACAGAGATGAACTATTCAGAGTGATTTTAAAACAACAAATTTGACCACAGGTTTTTTTGAGTGATGTATCTTAAGACAAAAGACTTGCCAATTAAAAAGAAAATTTCTATAATCATATTGTTGATGATTAACAGTCTTAAACCTCTGTACATGAAATATGAGATGAAGCAAGCCCATAATTAATTTAATAGTCTATCATCCCAATGTCCTTGAAACTAAGGATTTTCAGTATGGGGGGGGAGAAGATACATTACAGAAAAGGTTAAATAAAAACCTTTAAGTCCTGAATGTAAGCTAATGTGCACTGGAAAAACATAAAGGCAAAGACTAAACAAGTGTTTGTTTGTTTTTTAATACTTAAGTACTTGCTAAACCACCCTGGGGCTCGAACTCATAGCCCCAAGATCAAGAGTTTCACTGCCCAAGATCAAGAGCTACACGCTCCTTGACTGAGCCAGCGTGGCTCACCAAGACTGAACAAGTCTTATGAGGATACCTAATTTTAGTTGGTTTTTTAAAGCATTTCCCACTAAACAGAACCAGAGTTCCTTAAAGAAATGGCTAATCCTAAGCATGGGACAGAAAAACTTCTATGGGTGCCTGAGTGGCTCAGTCCTCATGGTTCTGCCTTCAGCACAGGTCATGATTCCAGTCTTCTGGGATCAAGCCCCCAATCAGGCTCCCTGCACTATGGGAGGCCTGCTTCTCCCTCTCCCACTCCCCCTACTTTTGTTCCCTCTCTAGCTGTCTCTCTTTCAAATAAATAAATAAAATCTTCAATAAAAAGAAAACAGGGGAAAAAAAAAAACTTCTAGATAACTTTATAGAGCTAACTTAAAACAATTTAAGCTTCACTAGTGAAAATGACAATTCTTATTAAATGTAAGAAACTGAATATGCTTCAATCCTTAAGTTCAAATGCTTCTTAAAAAATGTCATTGCTGGGCACCTGGGTGGCTCAGAGGGTTAAAGCCTCTGCCTTCGGCTCGGGTCATGATCTCAGGGCCCTGGGATTGAGGCCCGCATCAGGCTCCCTGCTCAGCAAGGAGCCTGCTTCCCCCACTCTCTCTATCTGCCTCTCTGCCTACTTGTGATTTCTGTCTATCAAATAAATAAATAAATAATCTTTAAAAAAAAAAAAAAAATGTCATTGCTGGGGTGCCCAGGTGGCTCAGTGGGTTAAGCCTCTGCCTTTGGCTCAGGTCATGATTTCAGGGTCCTGGGATCGAGTTCTGCATCAGGCACTCTGCTCAGCAAGAAGCCTGCTTCCTCCTCTCTCTCCGCCTGCTGCTCTGCCTACCTGTGATCTCTCTATATCCGATAAATATAATCTTTTAAAAAAAAGTCACTGCTGAGGCACCTGGGTGGCACAGTCGGTGGAACATCTGACTCTTGATCTCAGCTCGGTCTTGATTTCAGGGTCATGAATTCATGCCCTGCACTGGGTTCCACACTGGGCGCGGAGCCTACTTTAAAAAAATAAGTCACCGCTTGGGGTGCCTGGGTGGCTCAGAGGGTTAAAGCCTCTGCCTTTGGCTCAGGTCATGATCCCAAGGTCCTGGGATCAAGCCTCGCATCAGGCTCCCTGCTCAGCAGGAAGCCTGCGTCCCCCTCTCTCTCTGCTTGCCTCTTTGCCTACTTGTGATCTCAGTCTGTCAAATAAATAAATAATATCTTAAAAATAAAAAAAAAAAGTCACTGCTAAATGATGCTAAGAGCATCAATTCATTCTTTTGAAAAATGAAAGAACCACAGCATTTACCCTGTTTTCCTTATATAAATTAATTCTGATAAGGAAGATTTGTACTTCAATGAAGGAAGTATTCTTCAAAATAGACTAGCTCATTTTGCAGCCCTCCAATGAATGAACCAATCCAAGAATAGACAACAGCTGCTACAACAAAAATTTTAAAAAATTAAAAAAACAGTGTCTCATGATGAAGAACACTGCCTTTAAAATATTCTTACAAATGAAAAACAAAAACACATGCAAACTCAAATCTGATGGAGTCTCAAGATACAAGCAGTTTACATAAAATAAAGAGGATAGAAAAGCACTGGCACATTATTCTATTAGACCTGCAACCAGCAAATCCACACTCCAGAAATGCTACTGAGCAAATGAACCACTTTCTTCCACAAAGATTTCCAAATGAAGAGAGAACTTAAAATATTAAGAGAGACTCAAAAATATGCCAACCAATTGCAATGTGCGGACTATATATGGATCCTCTATCAACTATTAAAAAAGACTTGATATTTCCAACAACTGGACATCAGAAAACGGACTCAGGATATTAAGAAAAAAAATTAGTTTTTGAAAGTCTTATAATAGCATTTTTTAATGCTATTGTTTAATGCTATTGCTAATGTTTTAAAAAAACTCTTATGTCTTAGGCACACATGCCAAGATACTTATAGGCATAATGATGGACGCTTGGGATTTCTTAAAAAGAATATAAGGAGGAAAGGACAGAGTACAGATTAAGCACAACTGGGCATCAGTTGATAAATGTTAAAGCCAGGTGATAAGTATATAGGAATTTATTGTGTTTTAATTTTATATATGAATTTTCCCATAATAAATACTGTTTAAAGAATGCACTGTTTAAAGAATACTGAGCACCTGGGGCTCCTGGGTGGCTCAGTGAGTTAAAGCCTCTGCCTTCCGCTCAGGTCATGATCCCGGGGTACTGGGATCGAGCCCCACATCGGTCTCTCTGCTCAGCGGGGAGCCTGCTTCCCCGTTGTCTCTCTCTGCCTGCCTCTCTGCCTACACATGGTCTCTGTCAAATAAATAAATAAAATCTTTAAAAAAAAAAAAAGAATACTGAGCACCTGGGTAGCTCAGTGGGTTAAGTCTCTGCCTTCAGCTCAGATCATGATTTCAGGGTCCTGGGATCGAGCCCCGAGTCGGACTCTCTGCTCAGCAGGGAGTCTGCTTCCCCCCCCCACCCCGCTGCCTCTCTGCCTGCTTGTGATCTCGCTCTCTGTGTCAAATAAATAAATAAAATCTTTAAAAAAACAAAAAAAGAAAGCACATCAAACAGGTGCTTATATGAACAAGTATAAAAAGAACAATTTGCATCTAAGACTAACAGGTCATCTCACCACCTGTTCTGCTTTCTTCCTAAGTCGTAATTGTTGAATGTTGATCATATACTCCTGCTCTGAGAAAAAGGACTTTTCAAAATAACATTGTAAAAAAACAGTCTGAGTAATTTTTCCTCTCCTACCTCTTTCCTGTTAATACGTTTCCACTTTCTAATCTCAATTCAGCTAAATCTTCCAAATGCCTTTAATCCTATTCCAGTAAGGAGGAAGACAAGAAGTGCTGACAGAATACTCCCATGGTTAAGGGCAATGAGAGCAAAACATGTAACAAGTGACTTAAGCAAGTTAAAATGATCTCAGTAAGAAAAAATTACCTACCTTGAAGTTTTCCAGATGCACCTTGTACTCTCTTCCAGCTCAAAACCAAGCCACATTTCTTAAAGAGAAAAATAAAACAAAAAATGATCATCACCATTTGACAAATCAACTAATCAGTAAAGAATATAAGAACACAGCTGGTATTTCCACCAGGAGAAAAATACAAGCAAAAATTTGAAAAAATCGTAACACCTATTAATTTTTTAAAAATTCCCTCAATTCCGGGACGCCTGGGTGGCTCAGCTGGTTAAGCAGCTGCCTTTGGCTCAGGTCATGATCCCAGCGTCCTGGGATTGAGTCCCACATCGGGCTCCTTGCTCAGCAGGGAGCCTGCTTCTCCCTCTGCCTCTGCCTGCCATTCTATCTGCCTGTGCTAGCTCTCTCCCCCTCTCTCTCTCTGATAAATAAATTAAAAAAAAAAAAATTCCCTCAATTCCCACATATCTATTATATGAAAGAAATATATAATACATCATTTAAAAGAAAAATATAAATTCTTACAAATTCTTATTTGCAGAAAATTGACTACCTTTTAGATTTTATTTATTTTGGGGGTGGGGAGAGAGTGAAAAAGAATGGGAAGAAGAGCAGAGAGGAAGGGGTAGGGAGAGAATCCCAAGCCGACTCCGAATTGGGCGAGGAGTCCGACTCCAAGATGGGCGAGGACTCCAACTTGGGGATCCATCTCACTGAGATTACAACTTAAGCAGAAAACAAGAGTCAGAAACTCAACCAACTTAACTATCCAGGCACCCCTTGACTACCTTTTAATAAATTAGAAATTTTACAGCATTATCTATCCTACCCAAAATGTATACATTAAAAAAACAAAATTACCAGTATTATAATACTTACTAAAAAACTACAGTCAATTCAAGTAAATACTGAGTCCCTAAAGATTATGTTTCAAAACATACATCTGTATTATAAAGAACTTTTCAAAAATATTTTTTCTTTTTTTGGGGCACCTGGGTGGCTGGCTCAGTGGGTTCAGCCTCTGCCTTTGGCTCAGGTCATGATCTCAGGGTCCTGGGATCAAGCCCCGCGGGCTCTCTGCTCAGCAAGGGGTCTGCTTCCCTTCCCTCCCCCATCTCTCTGACTACTTGTGATCTCTCTGTCAAATAAATAAATAAAACCTTTTTTAAAAACAGATTTTAAGATTTTATTTATTTGAGAGTGAGAGAGAGAGAGAGAGAGAGAGAGCAAGCATGAGCAGGGGGAATGGCAGGAAGGGGAGAAGCAGGCTCCACACTGAGCAAGGAGCCCGATGTGAGGCTCCATCCCAGGACCCTGGCATCAAAACCCAAGCCAAAGGCAGCCGCTTAACCGACTAAGCCACCCAGGTACCCCTAAAGATCTTTAAGTTTTCATTTATTTATTTGAGAGAGAAAGATCACAAGTAGGCCGGGGGGGGGGGGGTGGCTCCCTGTTGAGCACAGAGCTGGATACGGGTCCAATCCCAGGACCCTGTCCCAGGACCCTGAGATCATGACCCGAGCCAGAGGCTTAACCCACTGAGCCACGTAGGTGTCCCACCCCTAAAGATTTATTTTGCCCCTAAAGATTTTTTTTTTTAAAGATTTTATTCATTTGTCAGAGAGAGAGAGGGAGCGAGAGCGAGCACAGGCAGACAGAATGACAGGCAGAGACAGAGGGAGAAGCAGGCTCCCTGCTGAGCAAGGAGCCCAATGTGGGACTCGAACCCAGGACGCCGGGATCATGACCTGAGCCGAAGGCAGCTGCTTAACCAACTGAGCCACCCAGGCGTCCCAGCCTAAAGATTTTTTTTAAAGTAATCTCTATACCCAACGTGGGGCTCAGATTCACAACTCTGAGATCAGGAGTTGCATGTTCTACTGAGCCAGCCAGGCGCCCCTTTAAACATGGAAAATTGCTTGACATGGGATGCAAAAATAACATGGGACACAGAATTCCAGACAATATAGTAAGACTTTATGTAAAGAAAAAAATTTCCATAAATCAGAAATATTAATAGGGCAGGTTGTCTGAAGAGTAAAACATTATTTTGTTTACTTTCGAAGTTTTTAAACAATATTTCTTTGTTTTACTGAAGATATATTTATTTGAGAGAGAATGCACAAGCAGGGAGGGGGGAAAAGGGAGAGGGAAAGAATCTCAAGCAGACTCCTCTGAACAGGGAGACCAACACAGGGCTTGATCCTAGAACCCGGAGATCATTACTTGGGCTGAAACCAAGAGTTGGACACTCAACCGACTACACCACTGAGGAGCCCCAAACATTATTTCTAATTATTAAAGTAAAAACTAGAAGGTTAGGGAAAAAAGTTATTTGTGGGAAATGGTAACTGAAGATTGCCTGTCAAAGCTTAGAGAATGTATGAATTTTTCACATTTCCCTTCAGAGAAACCAATAAAATGATGATTATCTAGGAATATAAAAGATAAAAATCCGTGAGGTCAAACATAAAATGGGTAAACCGCAGCAGCAGTCAACAAAATTTTGAAAAGAAAAAACACAAATGCAAGGATGGGAACTCATTCAGTAGAGCAAAAAAGGCTAGAACTCCCAAGTACCTACAGATGAAGGTACTCCTAAGAATTAGGCTAACTGATTCCACAACCCCAAGACATCTGGACTGGAGGTAAAATGTACACACAGCAGAGAATGGGGCTGAAGCACGAGGCTGAAAAAAAACAGGTGCTTGTAGGGTGCCTGGGAGGCTCAGTCAGTTCAGTGTCTGCCCTTGGCTCAGGTCATGGTCTCAGGGTCTGGGGATCAAGAGATCCCCAGGTTTCCTGCCCAGTGGGGAGTCTGCTTTTCCCTCTATCCCCATCCCTTGTGCTCTCTTTCCCAAATAAAATCTTAAAAACAAACAAACAAAACCAGGCGATTGCCTGACAATATGAATATAGAATAATCAAAGCCTCGAGTTCTTTTACTCCTCACCCCTTGAGAAGACAGCCTGCAGGCTTTACAGGCAACTACACTTAATCTCCATCCTTAGGGAAGACAGAATGAAGTTGTGTGAAGAAAGTGAAAAGAACAGGCTTCAGATCCAGAGCAGCAGATAGCTATGAAAGATCAGGATGGGACACAGAACGGGTAACGAAGAAAGTAAAAGTAGCCGATACACTTCAATGCAGTTCTCCCCCCCCAACCCCATATAGGCAGCCAATCATATACTCACTAGGCAAGAAACTGGAAGTTTTCTAGAGAAACCAATCAGCCCTCGGGAAAAGAACTCCGTATACTAACATTCAAAACCTCTAGCTGCTGGCTAGATTACCCTACAACGATGCTCAGTATTTTAAAAACCCACCTTATACATACAAAACCTTTTCTTTTAAATTTTAATAAATCTCTACACCCAAAATGGGTCTCAAACTCAACCCCAAATCAAGAGACGTGCGCTCCACTCACTGAGCCAGCCAAGTACCCCCCAAAAACTTCAATTCCTAACTCAAATCTGAAGACAATCCTTGATCAGACATTCAAGGAATGCCTTAAATGAGAAATGAAGGGAAGCGAAAAATTCAGGAATAAAGCTGAAAAACAAAACACTTTGCTGCAGATATGTCAGGAACAGGTTTAAAAAGCGGCTCTGCAGCACCTGGCTGGCTCAGCTGGTTAAGGGTCTGGTTCTTGATTTCAGCTCAGGTCTTTATCACAGGGTTGTGTGTTCAGGCCCAGCTAGGCATGGACCCTACTTAAAACAAACAAACAAAAAAAAAGAAAACAAAAAAAAAAGGGAGGGGAGGAGGGAAACAGAGAGGTTTCAACTAGGAAATATAAATGTATATATATCTCCTCCACACACCTGCACACAAATATTTGTGATACCCAAGAAGTGGAAACAACTCAATTATCCATCAACTGATGAATGGATAAATAAAACGTGGTATATCCATTAGAGAGAATATTTGGTCATAAAAAAGGAATGAGATACTGATATATGCTACAATATAGATGAAGCCTGAAAACAATATATTAAATGAAAAAAGACAAAACACGAAAAACTATATATTCTGTGATTTTGTTTATACCAGATGCCCAGAATAGGCAAATCTACACCAACAGAAAGAGTGGTTGCCATATGCAACCGGAAATGACTTATAGAATACAGGGTTTCTACTTGGGGCAATGAAAATGTTCTGGAATTTAATACAGGGTGAAGTTTGTACAAGTTTCTGAATATACTAAAACCCACTGAATTATACATTATAAAAGGATGAATCTGAAGGTCTATGAATTATATCACATAAAGATGGGTTTTTTAAAAATAATTTATTTCTTCATGAGAGACAGAGAAAGAGAGGCAAAGGGAGAAGGAGGCTCTCCGCTGAGAAGGGAGCCTGATGTAGGACTCCATCCCAGGACCCTGGGATCATGGCTGAGTTGAAAGCAGGTGCTAAACTGTCTGAGCTACCCAGGTGCCCCACAATAAAGATGGTTTTTTAAAAATGTCCTCCCAGGGCGTCTGGGTGGCTCAGTGGGTTGAGCCGCTGCCTTCGGCTCGGGTCATGATCTCAGAGTCATGGGATTGAGTCCCGCATCGGGCTCTCTGCTCAGCAGGGAGCCTGCTTCCCTCTCTCTCTCTCTCTCTCTGGCTGCCTCTCCGTCTACTTGTGATTTCTCTCTGTCAAGTTAATAAAATCTTAAAAAAAAAAAAAAAATGCCCTCCCAATGTTTCACCTCAGGAAATAATTGGCATAATCTTGTGAAATTGAAGAAAACATGCCCTAAGACTCAGAAATTCCACTTCGAAAAGAATACATGATAGAATTTTTTTTATGTGACTGAGGAAGACAATCACCAATAATAACACAACAAAACATAGTATCAAGATATAGAAACAGTCCATATAACCATCATTGGAAAACTGACAACCAAAGGTACATTTCTACAATGCAATGTTATACAGCAGGAATAAATAAGTGGAGTTATATATATGTTAGGTGAAAAAAGCAATTGTGGAGTACAGAATAAAAACCTGTGAATTGTAGATTTTTATGAATACATAAATATGTAATTAAAGTAAAAAAACCGGGCCACCTGGGTGTAATCATCCACCTTCAGCTCACGTATTGATCCCAGGGTCCTAGGATCAAGCCCCGTGTCAGGCTCCCTGCTCAGCGGAGAGCTTGTTTCTCCCTCTGCCTCTGCTGCTCCCCCTGCTGGTGATCTCTCACTCTCTCACTCACTCTCTCTCAAGTAAATAAAATCTTTAAAAAAATAAAAATAAAGTAAAAAATACACAAAAGAATGATAAACACCAAATTTAGGATAGTGGATGACCCTGATGATTACCTCTGTGGAAGAAAGAAGTAGGCCTGAGGGCCAACTGTAATGATTTATTTCTTTGGGAAAAAAATCTGAAGCTAGTATCACAATACTGAATGCGACAAAGCTAGGTTTTGTGGTGTTTATTTTCTAAACTTTTTTTTTTTTTTTAAGATTTTATTTACTTGAGAGAGAGAGAATGAGAGAGAGAGAATGATAAGGGGGAAGGTTCGAGGAAGGAGGAGATTCCCTGCCAAGCAGGGGAGGGGGCCCAATGGGGAACTCAATTCTGGGACTCCAGGATCATGACCTGAGCCACCCAGGCGCGCCTAAACATGTTTTAACACAAGGTTCATACAACTTACAAAACAGAAACAGCAAGAAAATCAAGAAGGAAAAGATTTAAAAATAACTTCTCTAAAAAATAGTGGAGGGCGCCTGGGTGACTCAGCGGGTTAAGCCTCTGCCTTCGGCTCGGGTCATGATCCCGGTATACTGGGACTGAGCCCCACATAGGGTTCTCTGCTCTGCAGGGAGCCTGCTTCCCCCTCTCTCTCCACCTGCCTCTCTGCCTACGTGTGATCTCTGTCTGTCAAGTAAATAAATAAATAAAATCTTAAAAAAAAAAAAAATACTGGAGATTATGGAACGGAGAGGGAGTACCAGTACTCGTTTTTCATTATAAAATCATTCAGTGTTATTTCAGTTAATGCTCATTTGTCACCGAGGTAACAATTTTTCAATGAAGACAAAAAGGAAAACCACTTGGGGCGCCTGGGTGGCTCAGTGGTTTGGGCTGCTGCCTTTGGCTTGGGTCATGATCTCAGGGTCCTGGGATCGAGCCCCGCATCGGGCTCCCTGCTCCGCAGGAAGCCTGCTTCCCTCTCTCTCTCTGCCTGCCTCTCTGCCTACTTGTGATCTCCGTCTTTCAAATAAATAAATAAAATCTTTAAAAAAAAAAAAAAAAAAAGGAAAACCACTGACTTCATGAACACAAAAGAACTTACTGTTTATCCTCAGAATAAAAACCTTAAAAGTAATTAATTCCCCACTAAATGCCAAAATCATTGTTTTAAAGGCTGCCAGGGAGAGATCTGCAACAGGACACAACTCAAATGATCTCAAAACATTAACCCAGAGGTTACTTATTAATGACAAAAGGAAACAAGGTAACCTCACAACAGAGAGATGGGACCACCATGTATCTAAACTGAGCATTACCAAATGCAGGACCAAGAGACACCAGATACCTCTAATTATGCTGCACTGAGGACATCACCCATGAACCATTCGTACAAAAAATGCTTACTCTGAATCTATGAGCAAATAGTCAAATTCAAATCGGGACACACTGCAAAAGATCTGGACTCTTCAAAAAATGTTAATGTCATGAAAGTCATAAACAAAAAAAGCAAAAAAGAAAAAAAAGACAGGGAGCACC
The DNA here is from genome assembly GCF_964662115.1 of Mustela nivalis. Classification (NCBI taxonomy): domain Eukaryota; kingdom Metazoa; phylum Chordata; class Mammalia; order Carnivora; family Mustelidae; genus Mustela; species Mustela nivalis. The sequence continues at coordinate 14,190,188 of NC_139025.1, read as the reverse complement.
TGGCTGGCTCAGTCATTAAGCCTCTGCCTTTGGCTCATGTCATGATTCTGGGGTCCTGGGCTTGAGCCCCACATTAAGCTCCCTATTCTGCTAGAAGTCTGCTTCTCCCTCTCTCACTCACCCCGCTTGTGTTCCCTCTCTTGCTATTTCTCTGTCAAATAAATAAATAAAACATTAAAAAAAAAAAAAAGACAAAGGTATTCTGTATTACAGAAGTTGTCTAAAGAGGTATGACAATTCAACGCAATGTATGATTCTTGAATGAATCATAGAAAATAGGTATATTTAGTTAACAATACTATATTGGGGGAAAAAGAGCAATACTGTGTCAGCCTTAAATTTAAATGTAATGATGGTTTTATGATCATATAGGAGAATGTCCTTGGTCTTAGGAGACACGAGAAGTACTCAGAGATGGAAATGTCATGTCACAACTTACTCTCCAATTACTGAGGAAAAAAAGTTTGTGTGTGTGCGTGCGTGCATGTGTGTGTGTGTGTGGGTGTGTGTGTGTAGAAAGCATGTGGCAAAAATGTGTTATAAGAATATTCATTTTAGGGGCGCCTGGGTGGCTCAGTGGATTAAATCCTCTGCCTTCGGCTTGGGTCATGATCCTAGGGTTCTGGGATCAAGCCCCACATCGGGCTCTCTGCTCAGCAGCAAGCCCGCTTCCCCCCTCTCATCTGCCTGCCTATTTGTGATCTCTCTCTCTGTCAAATAAATAAATAAATCTTAAAAAATATATATATATTCATTTTATTATTCATTCAACTTTTTTGCAGAACTGAATTTTTTCAAAATAATTATCAGAATCCTCTTCCTGCTTTTTCATAAATTTGAAATCTGTAACAATAAAATTTAAAAGTGAGAAACCGTTTAACTTACAGCAAGGAGCTGTCTTATAAGCATGTCTGAGGCTTTCTCAGAAATGTTGCCAACAAAAACTGTAGTAGTGGGACCACAATTTTCATCATTTTCTTTAGCCTTTAAGCCTGGGTGATCCTTTCTTGCTCCCAAATGCTTTCCGACCATGGACACAGTGGGTACTAAAACCTAGAATGAAAAAAAGCAATAAAATTGGAACTGGCATTAAATTTCCTATCATGTTTAAAGTAACATGTTTTTAGTCTAAAAACGATTTTAAAGTACTAAAAATACATAGCACATTATTAAAAGTTCTACATATTTAATCTAAAGCTTCTATCATTTTTCATTAATGCAAATTTATTCATGACAAGTTTCACTATTAGATTACCTTTTTTTCTTTTTCTTTCTTTCTTTTTTTTTTTTGCAACAAGATTTGAGAGCACACACACACAAGAGGGGGAGTGACAGACAGAGAGGGAGAGAGAATCTCAAACAGACTCCCTCTGGAGCCCCAATGTGGAGCTAGCGACCCATGAGATCCAACAACACTGAGATCATGATCTGAGTCAAAATCAAGTCAGATGTTTAACCAACTGAGCTCCAGGCACCCCAAATTACCTTTTGAAAACATCTTTGAAAAGAAAATAAAAATAACTTGGACAGAAATGTTTTAATATTTAAGACCTAATTCTAAAATGGCTAAGGCATCATAAATCATTTAAAATGATCAAATATATCCAGGAGCTTCTTCACAACTTTACTCTGTACTAATATAAAAGCAAATTTCCAGGGTACCTGGCTGGCTCAGTCAGTTAAGTGTCTTTTTTTTTTTTTCCTTATTTATTTATTTGACAGACAGAGATCACAAGTAGGCAGAGAGGCAGGCAGAGAGAGAGGAGGAAGCAGGCTCCCTGCTGAGCAGAGAGCCCAATGAGGGGCTCGATCCCAGGAATCTGGGATCATGACCTGAGCCGAAGGCAGAGGCTTAACCCACTGAGCCACCCAGGCGCCCCATAGGTGTCTGACTTTGATTTCAGCTCAGGTCGTGACTTCAGGGTCCTGGGATACAGCCCACATCAGGCTCCGCGATGAGCAGTCAGTCTACTTCTCCCCGCCCCCATCTCCTTCTGCCCCTCCCCCACTTGTGCTTGCTCTAAAATAAATAAGCCTCCCCAAATTTTTTTAAGTAAGCACAAATTTTAATTATCCCCGCTAATCCTCTGACAGAGCATCTGAATACTCATAGTACTCTCCAACACTTAAAATTTATTTTTATCCGTTAATTACATTTTTATTTTCCCTTTATAACTTTCAACTTCCCAGAGGAAGGAATAATCCTACTCATTTTTTTTTTTATATTTTATTTATGTATTTGACAGACAGAGATCACAAGTAGGCAGAAAGAGAGGGAGAAGCAGGCTCCCTGCCGAGCAGAGAGCCTGATGCGGGGCTCGATCTCAGGACCCTTGAGATCATGACTTGAGCAGAAGGCAGAGGCTTAACCCACTGAGCCACCCAGGCGCCCCAATCCTACTCATTTTTGTATCTGGAACTGAATTTAGCAAAACATGAACAGTAGGCACTGAATAAATAACGGTTAACTGAGGGAGCTCTTCCAAACCCCAAGTTCCACCTTTTCCTATACTGAAATGCAAGAGAGTAAGAGTACCTGCCATGTAGAGGTTTCCCAAAATGGCCAAACAGTGGGTATCCAATGCAAGAAAAAGTGGACTCCCCCTTGGTCTGCAGAACCATATCTACTCAGTGGTCTGCCTCATAGCAGATTCCTGTTTACCAGTGTTACCATCTCCTTTTTAAAAGTAACACTCCCTTTCCTCCCTTTTCAAAACCCACTGATAGAAAAACAATTAAAGTAATGAAATCCACGCCACCCCCCCATGGTGGAATTCCAGAAGTTTGATACTCTACCACTTAACTCAAAGAAAAATCCTGGTTAAACAATAGTCAAGAGGGTTATTATTCATTCATGTGTTACAGCTTAAAGTATACAAAAGCTTTGATGAATGTAAAGAATTAAGACTTAAGAAGACTGAATAATAGGGACACCTGGGTGGCTCAATTAGGAAGCTGCACATCGGGCTCCTTGCTCATCACAGAGCCTATTTCTCCCTCTCCTGCTTTCCCCCCCCCATTAAAATCTTAAAAAAAAAAAAACAAAAAAGACTGAATAATAAAACACTTCAGCAGAGTAAAGACTTCAAGAAAACTTTACAAAGCTTAAAGATATCATACCAGAGGACAGAAAAAAAATAGTTTGGAAGGGGCTAAAAATTTAGGTAGACGAGAGAAAAGAATGGAATACATTCAACACAAATTTCACTTCAAAATTTAAGTTTCTATAAGGATCATTTCTAGTTTTTTCTTTTTTTTATTTATGAGATTAAACGTGCCTTGATCATTCTATCTCCCAGGACCAAGACAAGAATAGGGAATGATAAAAGACCCAATGAACTAAATCTAATATAACAAGTATAAGAAGAGTCTAGAGAATCTAAGGTAAATCATAAACTGTTTAGGGACCTTATTTTATTTTTTTTAAGGACCCTATTTTAAAGGCAATTGCATAATATGCATAGCTGAGTGAAAATGATACTCAAGTAGTATGATATACATGCTCTCCTTATTATTCTTCTAAATACTAAAAATAATGTATTAGGTTTTTTTTGTTTTGTTTTGTTTTTTTTAAGCTTTAAATGCACTAAACATGCAGCACATGGGTGGCTTAAGCCTTAAGCATCTGCCTTCAGCTCAGGTCATGATCCCAGGGTCCTGGGACTGGACCCCACATCAGGCTCCTTGCTTGGCGGGAAGCCCGCTCCTCCCTCTCCCACTCCCCCTGCTTCTGTTCCCTCTCTTGCTGTGTCTCTGTCAAATAAATAAATAAATAAAATCTTTAAATAAATAAATAAATAAATAAATGAATGTAGTAACACTACGGTATCTCCTTCTTCCTTAAAATTATACTTACAGTTGGAGCAGGAGCCATAATGCTCATTGGTACAGGAATCATTGGGGTCCCTAAGAAAAAAGCACATTAAATCTTATGAATATAAGTAAATATGACTATATTCTATATTACATGGCACATAAATAGGTATCCTCACTCACAGTTAATTTAAGTAGAAACATATGACTAATGAAAATTAGATTATTGATGAATGCCTTATTTTCAAAAGCAATGTGGTACAGGCTGGTCTATGTAAACTTACACAACAAAAAACTATTCTAAAAGCAAGAAGACTACCACTACAGCATACTTCTGTCTCAGGAGTTTAAAAATCTGGACAGATACTGATTCCTGTTCATCTGATTCAGTACATCCTGAAAACCAGTAATTTATGCAAATACAGATTCACTAATGAGTAAACACTGTATTAATGAATCCTTTAAAAGTTAAAAAAAAAGTATCCAATGAGAAATTAATCTAGAAACCTTAAAAGAATCTTGTTATTGCTGTTTCTTTAATAAAAACAAAAATCAGGGTGCCTGGGTGACTCAGCTGGTTAAGCAACTGCCTTCAGCTCAAGTTATGATCCTGGACTCCTGGGATCAAGTCCCTCATCAGGGTCCCTGCTCAGCATGGGATCTGCTTCTCCCTCTGACACTCTTCCCTCTCATGCTCTCGCTCTCAAATAAATAAAATCTTTTTAAAAAATTTTTAAAATTTGGGACGCCTGGGTGGCTCAGTTGGTTAAGCAGCTGCCTTCGGCTCGCATCATGATCCTAGCGTCCTGCGATCAAGTCCCACGTCGTTGGCGGGGAGCCTGCTTCTCCCTCTGCCTCTGCCTGCCATTCTGTCTGCCTGTGCTCGCTCTCCCCACACCCCGATAAATAAATAAAATCTTAAAAAAAAAAAAATTAAAAAAAAAATTTCTTTAATTCAAAAAAAAATTTTTTAAATGCAAAAAATATGACCAGTAATCTCAGTGTCAAAGAAAATCTGTAAGACAATCATCTGTTGGATGTACTGAGGGTTTTAAGAGGTGTCAATGGGGGACACCTGGGTGGCTCAATCGGTAAATGGCTGCCTTCAGCTCAGGTCGTGGTCCTGGAATCCAGCCCCACATCGGGATCCTTGCTCATCGAGGAGCCTGCTTCTCTCTGCCTCTGCCTGCCACTCTACCTGCTTCTGCTCTCTCTCTGACAAAGAAATAAATATTTAAAATTAAAAAAAATAGAGGGGTCAATGGGTTAGTAATATCTACATTTTTGTTTTCACCTACACTGTTTACCAACCAGGGTCCACTGTATTGAGTGTTCTTGTGTATATAACTAACGAAATCATCTTGCCATCTGAGCACTAAGAAGAAAGCAATGAGGGCAAAAATCAGTGAAAGATTTGTCTACTTTTCTAATATAAAATTTAAAATGCTTTCTTAAAAGTATATCTCAAGAAGTTCTGAAATTTCTCTTCAGTTCAAATTTAACATCAATTTAAGAGAATTCTCCAGCTAAGACTGGGATGGAGTCCCTCATCAGGCTCCTTGCTCAGCAGGGAGTCTGCTTCTCTCTCTACCCCTCCCCACCGCTCATGATCTCTCTCCCACCTAAATTAAATAAAATCTTAAAAAAAAAAAAAATTCCTGGGCTCCAATATCTGAGGATCTGAATCTGTGAATGGGAGTGGAACCTAAATTTTTTTTCCTGAGAGTTCGGGAGAGAGGAATTTTTTATATGGTAATTTGGAAAACTCCCCAAGATGTATTGTCAAGCATAAAAAAGCAAGAGGCAGGGCACCTGGGTGGCTCAGTCAGTTAAGTGTCTAGCTTCAGCTCTGGTCATGATCCCAGGGTCCTGGGATTGAGCCCCATATCGAGCTCCCTGCTCAGTGGGAAGTCTGCTTCTCTCTCTACCCCTCCCCACTGCTCATGATCTCTCTCCCACATAAATTAAATAAAATCTTAAAAAAAAAAAAAAAAAAAAAGCAAGAAGCAAATAGTGTGCGTGTGTATGTGTGTGTATAGATAGATAAATAAATGGATAGATATATACACATAGATATATGCTGCTACACATGCATTAAAAGAAAATTGGGGGTTCCTGGGTAGCACAGTCCTTAAGCATCTGCCTTCAGCTCAGGTCATGATCCCAGAGTCCCGGACTTGAGCCTCACATTGGGCTCCTACTCTGCCGGACGTCTGCTTCTCCCTCCCCACTCCCCCTTTCTCACTGTATCGTCAAATAAATAAACTTTTTTTTTTTTTAAATATTTTCTTCTTTATTTATTTGACAGAGATCACAAGTAGGCAGAGAGGCAGGCAGAGAGAGAGGAAGGGAAGCAGGCTCCCCGCTGAGCAGATAGGCAGATGTGGGGCTCGATCCCAGGACCCTGGGATCATGACCTGAGCCGAAGGTAGAGGTTTTAACCTACTGAGCCACCCAGGCGCCCCTAAATAAATAAAATCTTGGAAAGAAAAAAAGTAAAACAGTGGATGAAAGTGTACTTAGGGGCAGCCTGGGTGGCTCAGTAAGTTAAGCATCCAACTCTTAATTTCAGCTCAGGTTGTGATCTGAGGGTCATATAATCAAGTGCTGTGTGAGATTCTGCACTGGGTGTGGAACCTACTTAGGATTCTCTCTCCCTCTGCCCCTCCCTCCCGGCTCACCTGCGCACATTCGTGCATGCTCTCCATCTTTCTTTATGAGGGAGACAAAAAACACACACACACATACTTACAGCAGCTTGTAATGTACATTAAAAACTATCTGAAAGGATAAAGAAACCAACCTGTTTTGTTTCCCTCCTTTGTAAGGGAATAGTAACAATGGTTATGTGGAAATATGAGCAAAATCTTTCACTGTATACCTTTTTAACTACTGAATCATACAAATTAGTATGTATTTATTGGAATACGCATTTCCTTTTTAAATAAAGGTCTTTTTGAAAAATCTTCACAGATGAATTTGATACTCAGCCAGATATGAAAAGTACTGTCACAGGAAAATAAGGTATCACATTTACAGAAGTGTGCCAACATCTTTACTCTAAAACACAGTCACGTACATACCATTTTCCTAAAGTTACCAGTATAATGACAAAAGTACAGTTAAAAATAACAGTATCCACAAACTTACCTGGAGGTACAGGTGGAGGAAAACCAGGAAACTGTGGGGGTGGGATCCCTGGTGGAAGCGCTGGGATTCCCATAGGAGGGCGATTCAAATGAGGGGGGAAAGACATTCTTACTGCAGCGGTCTAAAGAAAAAAATCATGACAAATCATTTTATTTGAAAACTTTGCAATTTGATATGCCTGGTTTGTTGGCCTTCATTTTTAGAGTATCTGCAAAATTCTAAAGTTTTCTTACCCAGAGGAGTTGGCAAAGACCCTCTTTTCTCTGTCTGTCCATTGAGAATTTTTTAAAACTTAGATCTTTTCTAAAATAAGTTCCCAAAATGTACACGATCTAAATTCAGGATAGACTCCTACAATCATATGGGAATACATATAAAGGAAGAAAAAAATTTTGAGGTTCAGTTAATATCCAAAAACTAAATACCAAACATCAATGATTTTTTTTTTTTAAACCAAACTCAGAATCCAGGAAAATTATCTAACAGTTTTTTGCTTTAAATGCTCTGAGGCATTCATTTTTTTTACATACATCAGCACCTTGAAAATTAAATGTACAAAGTTACACAGTATCTGTTGATTCAGTGTTGGCCAGTTCCTCAAGGACAAATGAATGTCTCAGTGAACTATAAACCTGAGAGAGAAGAAACCTCCTGAAAGAAGGTCACATACTAATCTGTACTAACCACTCAGATATAGAGAGAACATACAAATTGTGACAGTAAGAAAAATGTCCTAGTTTGTGGTAAACTTAAAAGCAAACCTCTTAACCATTCTTGAATGATATTCAATGAATGAATGGAATTCAAGAATCAGAAGCTAACTTTCTTTTTTAGAAGCTAATTTTTTTTAATACACGAATACAGTGAACTGTTTCATTTGGTTGTGATATTACTACTCAAAATAAATTTAATTTTGTCCTTTAAACAAATATTTTAAGACTCCCTTACCACCAAATTTTATAGTTTCATCAACATACTTGAGTGTCCAAAACTATTAGAAAAAGTAAAAAAAAAACTACATTAGGATGTCCTGGGAAGATTCCATGCACCAACTTTAAAAAGGAGCCAAAATAAGTGATCTCATACCAGTGATGGCACTAAATAGCAGTGATTTGATCAACAGGAGATATATCTGTCAGACACTAGGAAAAACTCCCCCCATACTCTTTGTAACTGAAGGAGTCTAGAGTTGTTTGAAGCTTTTAAAGAACATCTGTCTCTACTATTTTTTGTGTTTCATACATTGATTTACTCACCCTTCAGAAGAGAGAAGATAAAAAGTGCATGTCTTCCACTTCCTCGCCCCCTAATCCCAACAGTTTGGTATATATCGTTGTATTCTTCTAAATACCTTTCTATACACAAACTAATATATAATTATTTGTGTTTTTCTGCAAACAATATAATCATACTATATTGTTAGGTGCATTTCTCCCTCAATTATCATTAACATCTCTTCGTATCAGTTCATTAACTTCTATTCCAATCTTTATAATGCAGTAAATTACTATAATACAGGCATACAATAATTATTTATTCAATATGGATGGTTGATTCAACATTTTGCCTCTTATAATGATAAACATTCTTGGACATATAAATCTATGCACTGTGCAAGAAATTCTATTGTACAGATTAGTACTACATGTATCTACACTTTACCTCCAAGTCGTCCTCCAAAGCTAGTGTACAAATCTGTATCCCCACCACCAATGTATGGGAATGCCCTTTGCTCAGATCCTCAGCATTGCCAGAATCAATCAGTGTTTAAATTATAACAACCTAACATGTTAAAAAAAAAAAAAAATGCTCACTTCGATGAACATTTCCTTAATCACTACAGAGATTGAGTATCTTTTTACCTGTTTATTAGACCTTTCTTTAAAATGGTCTTAGAAAAGCATGTCCTTCAGACTCAGAGCTGTTCTTCCTCAGTGTTCTTTTGACTTAATTAGTTAGGATAATACAATATTCTGTAAAATCTAAACTTCAATTTCAGAAAACATAGTACATTTAAAATACAAAGAAAGCTTTACAAATAAAATAAATTCCTAGGATTTCATACACTTAGAAAATAAGCTATTGCAAATACTTTAAAATATTAAGTATCAGCATAAATTAAAAAGGAAAAATGCAAATAATTAATGACTGTAGAAGTGTTGAATTTTTAAATAATCTTTTTATAAAACTTTTTGCCCAAAAACAAAAACAAATATTCTATATAAAAGGGGCAGGAGTGTATCTCCTTTTAACAGAGGGCTACTGTCCTACTTACAGAAACTCTTCTATTATCATTATAATACTCTATCTCAGCACTTTCTTAGGAGGGCAGTTGATATTAATACCTGTTGAATAAATAAATCAATGAATGAATCAGTAAACCGATTTATTAAGAAGCTCCCATGTGCCAATACTATGCTAGCAATGACCCAGTGCCTAGCCTCAAAATGTTTACAAAGATTGGAGCATGAATTCATCTCCAGAATCATTTATTGTCAAATATTACCTGTAAGTATTATTTTTTAAGACCTATACTCTTGGTGTTTAAATTCTATTTCCTGACTTTTAAATGTATAATTCATTCTGTACAAATTAACCAGATTATGTCTTAGTTTATGCCAATGTATCCATTCCACTCACTTCTAATTTTTGTGTTCTATGGCCCTTTCATTTAGCACCGTTCACAACTTGCTTATTCACAGGCGAGCTTCAAAAAGTGAAGGTATTCTTAGTAAGATAATGGTCCCTCCGGTAGCCAGAAAACTACAATTCTGGTGATCACTGATAAATATTAATGTTCATTTTAAGCATCCTAAAAGAGTATCAATACTTTTTACAAAATGAACTTCTGTTTTCACATGTGAAAATGAGAATAAACTTTTATAACCAAAAGCAAAGTTTATCAGTTTTTATCTACGATTGATAAACGGTAATACTCTCACTACAAATTATACAGAGATTCAAAGTTGGTAAGTACTTTGCAGAATAAGGTAGGGAAAAGACTAGGAACTACTAAAATATGGTGGTCAGGCCTCACCAAGACGGTAGGCAAATTGAACAAAAAAGACTCAAAGGGGCCTAGGCAGAAGCAAAGTGAACAGCAAATACAAAGAGCCTGAGGTGGGCATGGAGTGTTTATGGGAGGAAAGCAAGGCCAAGAGCTGGAACAGAGTACTTCTGAGGATCGTCAAAGATAAATGCCAACCAAGGATTACTTGGGGGAGGGGATTCAGAGACTATAGTACTTTGTAGGCCACTGTAAAGGTTTTGATTTTTACTATGAATGAGATGGAAAACATCTGAAAGACTTCTGACCTGATTCAGTTTAACAGTGTCACTGGCCGCTGTGTTCAAACTGGAAAACAAGGGTAGAAGCAGGAGACCACTGCCAGTAACACAGTCCAGAGAGGGTGGCCTGAAATAGGTGGAAGTGGCTAAAGTGTTAGATCCTGGATGCAGTACTTTGAAGGTAGCCAACTGCTGCGGAGGGGTCATGTGTGAGGTTTAAGAAAAGAAATGCAAAGGTTATTCTATTAGCACTGAAATGACTTAAATAACTTTAAAAACACTTGTATTTTTTCACTTTGGAGTTGATTTCACTTTTAGAACGCTCAAAGCATTTTTACCCAGTAGGCATGAAACCTCTTGGCCCAAAGTAACAAAAACAAGCACCTATGATGCAAGTGCTCCTTATCTCTAGCGTGGCAGTGGTCATACAGGTTTATTATGCATTTGTCAAAATTAACTGAAATTACAATGGTTAAAATGGGTTCATTATATTGCATGCAAATTTTATCTCAATAAATCTAGTCTCCTCCATCTAAAAAAACTTAAAAAAACCTTGCAAATAAGATTTATCTTTATCACTCAAAATATGCATGCATTCTGCATTTCTTTTTTTTTTCTTCTTTACACTTTTAAAATCACTCTTTTTTTCCTACACTGCTTACTGCTTACAACCATTCCTCCATTGCAAATTTATCCCAACAGAAAACAAATTATTTCACCAGGAATAGATACAGTGGCTAACCCCATCACAACACTGTGCCAAATTTCAAATGGTAAGAGGTAAATGAACCAACAGATTCTCCTTAGTAAATGAGTATGCAACTCATTCACTCACTCAACAAGTATCTATGTCCAATTTTATGTCAGGTTCTATGTATTGGTTTTATTAGCTCTGAAAGAGCAAATTTAGGATATTATATAGTTACACAGCCAGCTCAGTGGCTCTACACTGAATATAAATGATCATGACTATAGGATGCATTGTACACTTGTTTACAGCCTGCAGGGTACAATGGCCTCACATACCTGCCCCAGCCTAAGCAAAACAAACCCTTCAAAACATCATTTCTCAAACTGAATTTCTACAGAAGTCAAGTCTTCAGGAAGTTTTCCTAAGAAAAAGTGTTCCATGTCTCAAGAATGGAAAATGCTTGATCAACAAAAAATTTCTTCTGCAGGAAAACTTTTCAGAGATATGAAAATACTCAAGTCTCCAAAAAGGGAACTGATCTTTTTCTGAGATTTGCACTTAGCTGTTTTACCAATTTCAATGATTAAAAAGCAATACTACCTACATAGAAAAATTAGTGATAGACTGGAGCTGAGGTGGGAACAAGGAGTGGCGTGCAACAAGGAAGAGAGGAATCCTTTTTGGTGTAACAGATGCACAACTCAAAACATTTACCAAAAAAAACATCAAATTACATGTTACAAAGAATGTATTTTGTGTATTAACTACACCTTAATAAAGTTGCTTTAAAAAGGGGGGGGGGCACCTGGGTGGCTCAGTGGATTAAGCCTCTGCCTTCAGCTCAGGTCATGATCCCAGGATCCTGGGATCACGCTCCACATCTCAGGGTCCTGGCATCAGCTCCCTGCTCAGCAGGGAGCCTGCTTCCCCACCCCACCTCTCTGCCTGCCTCTCCAGCCTACGTGTGATCTCTGTCAAACAAATAAATAAAATCATTTAAAAAAAAGAAAAGAAAAGCAATACCAACTCAGGGCAATTTCAGGCTAAATCCAATTAAGACTTGTAGATCAGACAATATTGAATCAGTATTAATTTCCTAATTTTGTTCACTCTACTGTTGTTAAAAATGAAAATGTCTTTATTCTAGGAAATATACCTGAAGTGTTTAAGGACTAAGGGACACCTCATCTGCAGCTTACTGGTAAAACACTTCAGAAGAAAACTATGAAGAAAAAGGAGAGGATAAAGCAAATCTGTGAAATGTTATCATTTGGGGAATCTGGGTAAAAGGTATTTGAGAATTCTTTCCACTGTTCTTGAAACTTTTTTGAAGTCTGAAATCATACTAGGTTTTAAAAAGTAGTATCAACAATTCTGGTGGTGAAAATACTGTTCTTTTCTGGAGTTTTAAAACTCAAAAAAAGGGTCAGAAAAAAGCTATTCAAAAACGTTAAGGGGGACTCAATCGAAACTTTTAGGAATGGCAGTGGTAGTTGTCAGAAAAGACTATCAAAATTAAAATACACAGAATGTTTTTGTAAGATACTGAATGACTCAATGACTACTTTTGCTTCCAAAGCTACACAATAGTCAATATAATTTTTCTTTAAACCATACGTAAATGAGAGAACTATATAGCTAATCTGTGATCCAAAAAGTTACCTGAAAATTCTAAACTTGTAATAGGTCTGAAATAGTTACCAATGTTAGAATGAACTCATCCTATTTTAAAAACATATTTAAGGGGCACCTGGGTGGCTCAGTGGGTTAAAGCCTCTGCCTTCCGCTCAGGTCATGATCCCAGGATCCTGGGATCACGCTCCACATCCGGCTCTCTGCTCAGCAGGGAACCTACTTCCCTTCCTCTCTTTCTGCCTGCCTCTCTGCCTACTTGTGATCTGTCTGTCAAACAAATAAATAAAATCTTAAAAAAAAAAAAAAAAGTGACTCTTAATCTCACAAAACAAACTGAGGGTTGCTGGGGGGAGGGGGTTTGGTAGAAGGGGGTGAGATTATGGACTGGACATTGGGGAGGGTATGTGCTTGGGTGAGTGCTGTGAAGTGTGTAAACCTGGTGATTCACAGACCTATACCCCTGGGGATAAAAATATATGTTTATAAAAAATAAAAAATTAAAAAAAAAATAAGTAAAACATATAAAAAAAAATATATATATATATATATTTAAAAACCTTACCACAGTGGAATAAAAAGATACTAAACCATAAAATAAAAACACTTAACTCAAACTATTATTAATATAAAGTGCCTCTTTTTTAACATTGGAAAAATAAAAACACTTTCTTCCTAGAAGTAGTTTGGAACCATACCTAAATAAATAAATAAGGGGAAAACTACTCTGGGAATCCCAAATGGAAATCTGGTAACCCCGAGGAGATTATTTATTTATTTATTTATTTATTTATTTATTTTTTAAGTAGGCTCCACCAAGGGTGGAAAACAGGTTGAACTCACAACCCTGTGATCAAGACCTGAGCTGAGATCAAGAACTGGATGGCTCAGGGAACCTGAGTGGCTCAGTCGGATAAGCATCTGGCTTTTGATTTGGCTCAGGTCCTGATCTCAGGTCTTGAGACTCGGCCCCGAGGCGGGTTCCCTGCTCAACAGAAGTCTCTCCAAGGAGTCTGCTTGAGAGTTTCTCTCTCTCATAAATAAATAAATCTTAAAAAAAATAAAAAAGGAGTTGGGACACAACTGACTGAGCCACCCAGGTGCCCCAAAAAGAGCAATTATTTAATGAAAATATTACCTAACATTTCAATTTATTTGTTTACAAAAGCCTTCGACATATGTTATCCCACGGAATCTCCCAAATTACTTGGCACAGATACATTATTCATTTACAGATGAAGATGCTACCCTGCCCAATGGAAAACAGTAAGTGGGCGGGGACTCCAAAGTCCCCACTATCCTGAAATTACCCATCCAAAGGCTGTTTTCACTGTATCACAATGCCTCTCTCCAGTAACAACATACCAAGAAGAAACTTCTCATTAAGGGTTAACTTTGATTTTATTTATAAAAACTTATTCAGAATACAGCAGAAGAAATGTTAAGAGTCCCCGCTTAGGCTCTTAAATAACAGTATCAGTTAACTTGGACTGAACACTATGTTACTTAGCCATTGCTCTTACTTAGCCATTGCTCTAAGGATTTGGGGTATGTTTTTCTCAGTCCCCAAACACAATAACCGATGAAGCGGATACTACTCTAATCCTCAATTTACAGATGAAGAAAACCAAGACTTTAAGAAAAGTTAAATTAATTAGAACTGCATACTATCTGCTTGAATCATGAGGAACCAACTGGATGCCTTTCAAGGCCTCTGAAGGTTTTTGGATATCCTCTAAAAATCAGAGTCCCCAAAACAACAAAAAAATTGTCTACTGCCAACTACCTAATTCAGGGTACTTCATACTACAGCAGTCCGGGACTAGATTAGTCCAATCTCTACCCTCCTGTTGGTCGGCTCCACTCTGCCCAGTACCAAAATGGCTTTTCCATGGCCATACAAGTCCACATTACATAACTTCCAAAATAATCTTCATATTCCGAGATCTACTTCGAAAAACGTATTTAAAAAGTACTGAAGACCAAAGAAGAGTAAGAAACAAGGAACACCTTTAAATGTGGCACTTGGTCACAGCCTAGAATGAATGGGGAATATAAGTTCACTGCAACCTCCAGAGGAGGAAGGGGGCAGGACCACCATCCTCATGACAATCTCGAGAGAGCCGGGGGGCTGCTAAAAACGGTGGGCATTAGCGGAATTCGGGTTGGGGGAGTGAGGGAGTCCACTCGGTGGCGGGCTCTGGATGACGGAAGAGGAGAGGAAAGGAATCCGTTGGTGACCCGGCACCTCGCTAAAAAGGGTGGGTGCTCGAGGGCTCGTAAGCAGAGCCTGGGGCAAGAGTGTCCTAGGCCCGGAAAATCTACCGGAGGGCTCCGCAAGCTCGGGTTAGAAAGGGGCCTCAGAGAAGGGCTCCGAAGGGGCCGACGGATCATTTTGTGGCAAACGTGGAGCCCCGAATGGGCCAAGGCGATTCACTCTGGGGCGGACCGTGGAGGGGAAAAGGAAAAGTGGGCGACAATGCAAGGAGGAAAGCTCTGGCAGTAGGTCCGGCCTCCACGGGCTCCAGATGGGCCCACTGGTTTTCCAGGCCTTAGAGAAGTGAAGAAACCCAAGCCTCGTGCCCGTCCCCTCCCCCACCCCAACCCCCCCTTTACCCCCCAAATCCCACCCCGGCCCTTTCGCAGCCTCCCCGGCTTCCCCTCCTCCCGCAACCGAGGTACCCGGTTTCCCGGTTCCCACACGCGTCCAGAGGCGTGAACTCACCCGCCGCTGAGGAAACGGTGCGGTCTTCGCGGTGTTCCGGGCTCCAGGTTACCAGCGGGCTCCACCGGTTCGAGGTCTCTGCGCGCCGCTCGCCGGGAGTCTGGTTCCGAAGCGCCTACTCGCACAGGCCGCAAACACAGCCGCGCTGCGCGGGGAGCTTCTGGAGGTCTTCCTCTTGCCCGGCGTGCACTGCGGCCGGGGAGAGTGAAGAGGCGGATCATAGAGAAGAACGCGTATAGATAGTCCTCTCTTTTGGCTCTGAATCACCACGCAGCGGCGCATAACCATAGAGAAGGAGCGCCTCGTGGGGACTAGAAAGGCTCAAGCTGTAAATTACGACCCACCCTGCCATTTTTGATTGGAGCTGATTAAATCTTATGACTACGAGACGCCATCTTGAGGTCAAGGTTCTGCTGCGCACGGCGCAAAGGCTGTTAGAAATGTCTTACCTTTTGTAGTGTGGGTCTCGGGGTTTACAGCCTTCCTCTGTGGCTCGTTGAGGGTCGGCGTCCTGCAGACCGGGCCTTACCCAACACCGCAGCGGAAACGGCGAGTGCTGACCTTTCCCTGGAAAACAGCTACCCTTGATACCAAGAACTAACCGGCAAAGGGCGTGGTAGTTTCCAGTGCACGCGCCCACCCCTTGTGCGCGCTGGTAGGGCCGAAGAGGTGGCTGAGGATGCTTGAAATACCTAAAAAGGCCTTAAAAACGTCTCATATAACTTTCATTCTGTAATGTAAAGGTGCCGAAAAGGTCACTTACTAGATGAACGGAAATAAAACGAGATTAATGGAAATAAACTAATCACAAATGGTTCTTCCAATTTATGAACATGTAGGGGCATTATCTTTTCCCAGGCCTTTGTTTCCCAACTCTCGCTTCTGGAAAGGCTTATCACTTTTTCAATATAAATGTATTGTTTCCGGGTGCCTGGGTGGCTCAGTGGGTTGAAGCTTCTGCCTTCGGCTCAGGTCACCATTTCCGAGTCCTGAGATCGAGCCCCGCATCGGGCTCTCTGCTCAGCCAGGATCCTGCTTCCCTTACCCTCTTGCCTGCCTCTCTGCCTACTTGTGATCTCTGTCTGTCAAATAAATAAAATCTTTTTTAAAAAAAATAATAAAAATAAAATACTGTTTCCCTGAGTGCCTGGTGCTGAGCTAAGTGCTGGGAGTATGAAGGTAAATGCAAGTGAGTTTTTTTTTTTAAGATTTTTTATTTATTTATTTATTTATTTGTGAGAGAGAGAGTGAGAGCGAGCACAGGCAGACAGAGTGGAAGGCAGAGTCAGAGGGAGAAGCAGGCTCCCTGCGGAGTAAGGAGCCCGATATGGGACTCGATCCCAGGACGCTGGGATCATGACCTGAGCCGAAGGCAGCTGCTTAACCAACTGAGCCACCCAGGCGTCCCGCAAGTGAGATTTTACTGTTGTTTGGGAAGAGCTGCAAACAACGCGGAACAGATGACAAACACACCTTATCTGCTTTTCCTACCGAATTTTACTCTATAGCACTTATCACTACTTACTGTACTATGTATTTTTTTTATTTTTTAAAAGATTTTATTTATTTATTTGACAGAGATCACAAGTAGGCAGAGAAGCAGGCAGAGAGAGGAAGAGAAGCAAGCTCCCTGCTGAGCAAAAAAGCCCTATGTGGCACTTGATCTCAGGACCCTGAGATCATGACCTGAGCAGAAGGCAGAGGCTTTAACCGCTGAGCCACCCAGGCACCCCTTATGTATTTTTCTTATTCTATGGTTTGTCTTTCCCTACTCCACTAGAATGTAAATTTTTAGGGATTGTCGTTCTTGTTCACTGCCGTATGGTAGTGCCTAGGACAAGGCCTGGTACATAGCAAATGCTCAATAAATAATTGTTGAATTAAAGAAATCATTATATGTGAGTACCAACAGAACACAAAATGCTGTGGGAGAATAATGGGAAAGGCTCTAACATTACTATCATTTGTAAAATTTACATCTACCTGTATTTCTTATTAGGTTTCCTTACCATTAAGTAGGGCTAATAATAGCTATTCCCAAGAGCTATTGCAAGAATTAAATTAACTGAGTGCCTGGGTGGCTCAGTTGGTTAAGTGACTGCCTTCAGCTCAGGTCATGATCCCAGAGTCCTGGGATCGAGTCCCAGATCGAGTCCCACATCGGGCTCCATGCTGCATGGGAAGTCTGCTCCCTCTGACCCTTTCCCCTCTCATGCTCTCTCTTACTGTCTCTCTCTCAAATAAATAAATATCTTAAAAAAAAAAAGATGTGATATATTTAAAAAATGAATTAACTAATGCATGTGAAAGTACTTTGTTCAGTAAAGTGCTAGTCAAATGCTAGTTACATTTTTCAAATAACCCATTATGAGGGCACCTGGATGGCTCAGTTGGTTATGCAGCTGCCTTCTGTTCAGGTCATGATCCCAGGGTCCTAGGGTTGAGCCCCCACATTGGACTCCCTGCTCAGTGGGGAGCCTGGTTCTCCCTCTGCCTCTGCCACTCCCCCTGCTTGTGTTCTCTCTCTTGCTCTCTGTCAAATAAATAAATAAAATCTTTAGGGAAAAAAACAGATTGTGCCTATTTTTTACAACTACCAACATGAACACAGAAATCTTTTCAAATTACTCTGTATCCCTTTCCTTTTTAGAAACATTGTATAGAAATTCATGTATTACTTTTATAAAACAACAACAACAACAAAAAGAGTTGTCTTAAGTTTGCTAGCTTTTTTTAGTAGGCATTTGTTGCTTACATTGACCCTGCATCCATTCCCCTGCCTTTAGTAATGGTACTCCAAATTTCCTGAATGATCCTTCCACTACTCTAGATCTTTGTAGTTTGGGTGTAAACTCCTAACCCTAGCCAGACCCTTTAGAACACAGGGATAAAATTAGAATCTAATCAGAGCCTGGTAATTGAGTATTTATGTTGTACCAGGTACTATTTTAAGTATCTTATAAATATCAGCAACTTTTTTATTTTATTTATTTATCTGACAGACAGAGATCACAAGTAGGCAGAGAGGCAGAGAGAAAGTAGGAAGCAGGCTCCCTGCTGAGCAGAGAGCCCGATGTGGGACTCGATCCCAGGACCCTGGGATCATGACCTGAGCTTAAGGCAGAGGCTTTTACCCACCGAGCCACCCAGGCGCCCCAAATATCAGCAATTTTAAACCTCACAGCAACCCACCAAAGTAGGAATAGTTGTGGTTTAGAAACTAAGGCTTAGAAAGGTTAAATAAGGAACACCTGGGTGGCCCACTTGGTTAAGCATCTGTTTCCTGCATCTGGGCTTAAAGCTATAGGGGAGTTCCCTCTGCCATTCCCCCTGCTTGTGCTCTCTCCCTGTGTCCAACAAATAAATAAAAATCTTAAATTAAAAAAAGAAGAAGAAGGGGCGCCTGGGTGGCTCAGTGGGTTGAGCCTCTGCCTTCGGCTCAGGTCATGATCTCAGGGTCCTGGGATCGAGCCCCGCATTGGGCTCTCTGCTCGTCGGGGAGCCTGCTTCCTCCTCTCTCTCTGCCTGCCTCTCTGACTGCCTCTCTGCGTGCGTGTCATCTCTCTCTGTCAAATAAATAAATAAAAATTTAAAAAAAAAAAAAAGAAGAAGAAGAAGAAGAAGGTTGGATAAGTTGCCCAAAGTTATAAGAACAGTAAGTGTTGGAGCCAATCTAGTTCCTAATTCCATGGTCTCAACCATTACACTCTGCTGCTGCATCTAGCAAGAATAATGCTAAAAGAGGTTGAGGGAGGGGACTCTTATTCACTTAACTTAAAAATGGAAGGATTTAAACTTAGTAGTAGGGATAAGAATGAAACAATCACAGAAGAAACCTGAGCTAAGAGAAGGTGGGAGATTTTTGACAATATCATTTGAGAACACAGATTCAGCCATTCCTACTTATTTATTTATTTATTTATTTATTTTTAAGATTTACAGGGGTGTCTGGGTGGCTCAGATGGTTAGACATCAGCTTTCAGCTCAGGTCCTGATTCCAGGACCCCGGGATGGAGCCCCTCATTGAGGGGCTCCCAGCTTGGCAGGAAGCCTACTTCTCCTTCTTGCTCTACACTGTTTCCCCTGCTTATACTCGCTCCCTGTCACATAAATAAATAACATCTTTTAAAAAGAAATAAATAAAAATAAAATGAAATAATAAAAAATAATAAATTAAAGAAAGGTTTACAGAGAGAGCACAAGAGCCTGTCAGATGATCAGTGGGGGAGGGGCTGAGGGACAGAATCTCCCAGCAGATGACCCCCTGCTGAGTGCATAGCCCAAATCCACCCCCCACCCCCACCCCTGGGAACTACCTAAGCCAAAACCAAGAGTTGGAGGCTTAACCAACTGAGCCACCCAGGCACCCTAAGATTTGGCCATTCTTTTCCTTTTTTCTTAAGATTTTATTTATTTATTTGACAGACACAGCGAGAGAGGGAACACAAACAGAGGAAGTGAAGGAGCTTCCTGCCAAGCCGGGAGCCGGATGCGGGGCTCAATTCCAGGACCCTGGGACCACACCCTGAGCCAAAGGCAGACACCCAATGACTGAGCCACCCAGGCCCCCCAATTTGCCATTCTTGAAGCCATCATGTTTCTAGACTTCTCAGGATGTAAGCAAATATATTCTTTTTCCTAAATCAGTATGAATTGAGTTTTCTATCCCTTCAACAGAAAGAGTTCTGAACGATACACCTGTATGTTACTTGTAGAGATAGGTTAAGCCATTCCCCTGCAGTAACAGGCATCCCCCTTCTTAGGAGTTTTCCTCACAGGCCCTTACTGAGGAAAGCAGCTGTTGATAATGAATTTTGAAACTGGTGACCACATTATGTGGATTCTGACCCTATTCCTATGGCCAAATCTGGTCAGCAACATAGCATGTGACCTGTGTGAAAAACATTGGTCAGTTGACCCATGAAGATCCTGTCAAGAACTTAAACCAGAGATGTAGAGGATTCAGTTAATAGACAGCAAAAGAGAAACGCAGTGATGGGGGATAATGTGGGTGAGTCATCTGAAAAACAGAAGGTCGCTAGAATAGGCACCTTTGTTCCCTAGATCGGGAGGAGGAAATTGTTGGAATTCTTATCAAGCACCTGAGCTGTCATCAGAACTGCTGGATTTAAGGCAAAATCCTGATGAATATCTAGTCTACCTTAGACCCAGCCATGTAGCCTCGGTTCCTGCTTCATCATTCCAGGACATATGCCACTGTATGATAGTCTTTTTCTCACATAGTCTCCCTACTAGACATTGAGTTATTTCAAGGAAGGGAGCATGTGTTTACTCACCTTTATTTTTATTTCTTTCATTCACCTTTATTTATTTATTTATTTATTTTGACAGAGAGAGAGAGAGCGAGCGCACAAGCAAGAGGAGTAGCAGAAGGAGAGGGAGAAGCAGGCTCCCCACTGGGCAGAGACCCAGATGCGGGGCTCGATCCCAAGACTTTGGGATCATGACGTGAGCCGAAGGCAGACCCTTAACCAATTGAGTCACCCAGGTGACCCCTTAATTCACCTTTAAATGCGCAAATTTGTGAACACATAGTGTTCACAGTGTTTGGTTGTGTTGTTTTTTTTTTAAATCACAGCATATCTTTAAAATGTAGCAAAATAATTTTAAACAGCCAGATATGAATCAGCTTTTCTCTACGTCACTGCCTAAAGCTCCAAAGTAGGCTACTTTGTTATGAAGATTCATGCTTTATATGAATTAAAAGGGCTGCCACTTGGCATTATTAAAATATTTGTGTAGGGACGCCTGGTGGTTCATTCAGTTGAGCATCCAATTCTTGGTTTCGACTCAGGTCGATATGTTACGGTCGTGAGATGGAGCCTTGCATCAGGCTCCGCGCTCACTGGGGAGCCTGCTTGAGAGTCTCTCCCTCCGCCCCTCACTCTGCTCATGCTGTCACTCTCTCTCTCTAAAATAAATAAATAAAATATTTTTAAAAAGCATTTGTGTCGTTACAGAACACAGATACATTGTGTTAGACCTTCTAAAGTTACCAGAAAACAAGTAATAATATCAGGTCAAAAAAGAGATGGGTGTAAAGGGCAATTTTCCATGGACTCTGCTTTGGCCTGTAAAGAAGAGATCCTCATATATCCTTGAAAAATGAGGGCTTGTTAAAATGTTATGGTAGGGGCGCTGGGGTGGCTCAATCGTTTGAAGCCTCTGCCTTCAGCTCAGGTTATGATCCCTGGGATCGAGCCCTGCATCGGGCTCTCTACTCAGCAGGGAGCCTGTTTCCCCCTTTCTCTCTGCCTGCCTCTCTGCCTCCTTGTGATCTCTGTCTGTCAAATAAATAAATAAAATATTTATACAAAAATGTTTAAAAAATAAAAAAAATTATAAAAAATAAAATGTTATGATAGGAATTTGCAAAGTATCAGTAGCAGCACTTTCTGTAGCCAGCAGATCAAAAATCAGGAGAAAGTATTATTCTTAGCCATGTTTTAACCAGTCCTGTAAAGGGAGGACAAATGATGAAGAAGATATGAAAAATTCTCCCCTTTATTAGTAATCACAGAAATGCTAATACCATAGTGAGATAATCACTTTAAAGTTCTTTCATTTGGGGGCACCTGGATCGCTCAGCTGGTTAGGCAACTGCCTCCAGCTGGGGTATAATCCCAAGGAGTGAGTTCCATATCAGGCTCCCTGCTCAGTGGGGAGTCTGCTTCTCCCTCTGACCCTCTCCCATCTTATGCTCTCTCACTCCCTCTCTATGTCAAATAAATAAATAAAATCTTTAAAAAATAAAATAAAATTTAAGAGGTCTGGTAATACAAGGATGTAGAATAAGAGGAACATGTAGGAATTTCTGGTAGAAGTGTGTATTGGCACAACTACTTTGGCATAACCTAGAAAAATAAAGCATGTGTTTTCCCTATGACCCAGCAGCCCACTCCTACTATTGTTTGAGAACTCTTGCATGACTTCACCAGGACTATCCTCAAGAATGTTTATAAGGGGCACTTGGGCGCCTCAGTGGATTAAGCCTCTGCCTTGGGCTCAGGTCACGATCTCAGGATCCTGGGATCGAGCCCCGCATCGGTCTCTCTGCACAGCGGGGAGCCTGCCACCCCCGCCCCGGCCCACTGGCTGCCTCTCTGCCTACTTGTCTGTCAAATAAATAAATAAATTCTTAAAAAATAAAAAGAATGTTTATAACACTGTGGTTCATAAAAGAAAAAAAATATTGGAAATTACTCAAAAGTCTGGCAAGATGATAAACATATTTTCAATGAGTCACATAATGAACATTATATAAAAATACAATGAATAATTCAATTTTACAATTACACACATGAGATGCTGAACAACAGCAAAAAGAAACAGGCCAGGGCGCCTGGGTGGCTCAGTGGGTTAAGCCGCTGCCTTCGGCTCGGGTCATGATCTCAGGGTCCTGGGATCGAGTCCCATATCGGGCTCTCTGCTCAGCGGGGAGCCTGCTTCCTCCTCTCTCTCTCTGCCTGCCTCTCTGCCTACTTGTGATCTCTCTCTATCAAATAAATAAATAAAATCTTTAAAAAAAAAAAAAAAAAAAAGAAACAGGCCAGAAGTCTATATGGTATGACATCATTGTTGTAAAGATTAAAAATTGGCATAAACTAAAAAAAATTAAAAAACTGGCATAAGTGATAATCTATTGTATAAAGAAATAAATGTGTGGTAAAACCATATTTTTTAAAAAACCAAAGGAATTGGGATGCCTGGGTGGCTCAGTGGCTTAAAGCCCCTGCCTTTGGCTCAGGTCATGATCCCAGGGTCAGGAGATTGAGACCCGCATCAGGCTCTCTGCTCAGCAGGGAGCCTGCTTCCTCCTCTCTCTCTCTCTCTCTGCCTCTCTGCCTACTTGTGAGCTCTGTCTGTCAAGTAAATAAAATCTTAAAAAAACAAAAAAACAAAGGAATTGAGGAGCCTGGTGGCTCAGTCAGTTAAGCATCTGCCTCTTGTTTTCCACGCAGGTCATGATCTCAGGATCCTGGGATCGACCCTCTCACATCAGGTTCCCTGCTCAGCAGTGAGACAGCCTGTGGATCTCTCCTTCTCCCTCTGCTCCTCCCCCACTCCCATGCCAGCACTCTCTCTGTCTCTTCCTAAAAAATAAATTAATTAATTTAAAAAAAAAGGAATTATCAATTGAAAATTCGGGGTAGCAAGTTACACCCGAGAGTTATCACACCCCTTTGGAGGGAGGAATGGTGATGAGAAACAACATACATGTAGCCTCAGTCATTTTGGTAATGTTCTGGTAAACAAACACAGTGGTGGGTTTACCAGTTTTCATGTTATTGTGTTTCACAATTTTTTTAAAAGATTTTATTTATTCATTTGAGAAAGAGAGCATAAGCGGGGGAGAGGCAGAGGGAGAGAGAGAAGCAGATTCTCTGCTGATTTGGGAGCCAAGGGGCTAGATCCCAGGACCAGGAGGTCATGACCTGAGCAGAAAGCAGATGCCCAACCATCTGAGCCACCCAGGCGCCCCTATGCTTCATAATTTACATATGCATTACATATATTTTCAATGCAGTAAATATTACAAAATTTTAAATTAAAAATAAATTATGCAATGACATCTGTATATACTTACAGAACCATTTTAATTTGCTTTTTAGAACTTTACGTAAATGGAATCATAGTTATTCAATTTTCTTTTTCTTTTTTAAGATTTTTTTTTTTAGAACATGTTTCCTTTTTTTTTTTTTTAAGATTTTTTGAAATTTATTTATTTGTCAGAGAGAGAGAAGAGCCCAAGCGGGCCAAGCGACAGACAGACAGGGAGGGAGAAGCAGGTTCCCCACTGAGAGGGAGCCTGATGTGGGACTTGATCTCAGGACCCCAGGATCATGACCTGAGCTAAAGGCAGACTCTCAGCAGACTGAGCCACCTAGGCGTCCCATCTTTTTTTTTTAAGATTTATTTTTTTATTTGGGGGAGAAAGGATGAAGGAGAAGGAGAGGGAGAGAGAATCTCCAGCAGACTCCCAGCTGAGCAAAGAGCCTGACAGGACTTGACCCCACGATTTGGAGACTATGACCTGAGCCACAATCAAGAGTTGACATTCAACTGACTGATTCACTCAGGTGCCCCTAGAGTTATTCAATTTTCTTTCCTTTTTTTTTTTTTTTTTTTAAAGATTTTATTTCTTGGGCGCCTGGGTGGCTCAGTTAGTTAAGCGACTGCCTTCAGCTCAGGTCATGATCTCGGCGTCCTGGGATCAAGTCCTGCATTGGGCTCTGGGCTCCATGGGAGGTCTGCTTCTCCCTCTGAACTTCTC
Source organism: Mustela nivalis (assembly GCF_964662115.1). NCBI lineage: Eukaryota > Metazoa > Chordata > Mammalia > Carnivora > Mustelidae > Mustela > Mustela nivalis. The sequence continues at coordinate 14,165,594 of NC_139025.1, read as the reverse complement.
CCCTCTCTCTCTCTCAAATAAATAAATAAAATATATTTTAAAAAATCCTTTAAAAAGAGAAGATTTTATGTCTTTATTTGAGAGAGAGCACAAGCCGGGGGAGGGTCAGAGGGAGAGGGAGAAGCAGACTGCCCACTGAGCGGGGACCCTGATGCAACACTTGACCCCAGGATCCCGAGATCATGATCTGAACCCAAAGCAGATGCTTAACCGACTGAGCCACCCAGGCGCTCCAGAGTTATTCAATTTTCACTTATGAATAAGGCGAGGGTAGTTTTTTTTTTTTTTTTTTGTACATTAAAGAAGCATGTAGAAATGTACTTAATTTTAAAGACTGAGCTACCTCATTTTTTTAAAGTTTTGTGTTTTTTTTTTTTCAGTCATCTCTATACCCAACAGGGGGCTCAAACTCACAACCGGGAGAGGAAGAGCCCACCGAGCCAGCCAGGTGTCCCCGAGCTACCTCATTTTTTAAATTGCTACATTGTATTTCATAATATGGTTGTGTCATAGTGTATGGGACCAGAAAGTCTTCAGAAGCAGGTAACAGAGCACCCAACTCAAACTGGCTTAAACACTCAGGGAATGTTTTGGGAGACTACATAGGATGTTCTTCAGGGCTGGGTGATCTAGAAGCTCGGTAATTTTATCAAGAACAAGGTTCCTCCTGAGGCACCTGGGTGGCTCAGTGCTTGAGTGTGGGACTTCGACTCAGTGTCCTGGGATTGGCAGGGAGCCCCATGCAGGGCCTGCACTCAGGCAAGAGTTGGTTTCTGCTTCTCCCTCTCCCTCTCCCTCTGACCCTCCCCCTGCTCATATGCACTCTCCTTCTCTCTCTCTCACACAGATATGGGGGATCCAGCCCCATATCTGGCTCTCTGCGTAGCAGAAGACCTGCTTCTCCCTCTCCCTCTGACTGTCACTTTCTCTGCTTATGCTCTTGCCCTCTCTGTCAAATAAAATAAAATAAAATAAAGTAAAATAAATGAAAAGTTAAGAACAAGGTTCTTCCTTGCTTGCTTTTTCCCTCTTTGCTCTACCATCTACAATATGGGCCTTCTTTTTCTTTTTTTTAAAGATTTTATTTATTTATTTGACAGAGATCACAAGTAGGCAGAGAGGCAGGCGGGGGTGGGGGTGGCGTTGGGGGAAGCAGGCTCCCTGCTGAGCAGAGAATCCGATGTGGGGCTCCATCCCAGGACCGCGGGATCATGACCTGAGCTGAAGGCAGAGGCTTTAACCCTCTGAGCCACCAGGCGCCCCAATATGGACCTTCTTCGTTTATTTTTTCCTCTTTATTTTCTTTTAGTAATTTCTACACCCAATGTGGGGCTCAAACCCACGACCCCAAGATCAAGAGTCATACACTCTTCTAACTGATCCAGTTAGACACCCCAATGTGGGCCTCATTCTAAGACCAGCTCCCCTTGTGGTCATAGGGTGGGTACATTGAGCCCACATGCTTTTTGATTCAGGAGAAAGACTGAGTGGATTTCAGAAGCTCTCCCAGAAGATCAAGGAAGAATTTCCCACAAGCTCCAGGAATCTGAATTAAATCACATCCTAAACTGAGTTTCCTGCTCTTGCCTGAAACAATCTTTGGTAAGATAGATGCAATTACCCTTGGAAAAGCAGGCTTTTCCCTTGAGTTGAGAGTCATGTCAGCTTTCTCTGAAACCCAAGGTCTTGTGCTGGGTAAAGGTGAAACAAAATTATAATTCTGTTAGAAAAAAAGAAAAGGGAAACAGATACCGAGAAGGCAACCATCGTCCACTGTACAGTTTATTTATGAATTTCCTTATTTAAATTTTATTTATTTATTTATTTTAAGTAGGTGAGCCCAGGGTGGAGCTGTGTGGGGCTCGAACTCAGGACCCTGAGATCAGGACCTGAGCTGAGATCAAAAGTCCAATGCTTAACCAACTGAGCCACCCAGGCACCACTTGATTTTATATACGTTTAAACAATTATTTTAAAAGATTTAAAAAAAATTATTTTACAGAGAGAAACACAGCAAGAGAGTAACATAAGCAGGGGGAGTGGGAGAGGGAGAAGCAGGCTCCCCACCAAGCAGGGAGCCCCATGCAGGGCTTGATCACAGGACCCTGGGATCATGACCTGAGCTGAAGGCAGATGCTTAGCAGCTAAGCCGCCCAGGAGCTTCACATTTAAACAATTTTACAGTCACCATCTTCATACATGTTTTCTTCAAAATACATGAAATATGTGTCTGTAATTCTCTAGAACTAGTATCAAGGCAAGGTAGAAGGCTATGCTAATTTCTAAAATTGAACAGGTGCTACCAAACAGCTCTTCAAAAAGGCTATACAAATTACATTTCTACAAATAACTTAAACTCAATAAATAGATGTATATGTATATAACATTCTGATGGGAGATATTCTAATATCATTCTAATGATATTTAACTTAGTTTAACTATCATTTCTCTTCCTTGTTCTAGTAAAAGCATCTTTTTCTACAACTGTTACCTGAAGCTGGTTTCCACCAATCCAATGAAACTATGTCTATCTTTTTTTTTTTTTTTAAGGATTTATTTATTGGGATGCCTGGGTGGCTCAGTCAGTTAGGCATCTGCCTTGGGCTCAGGTCATGATCCCAGTGTTGGGCTCCCTGGTCATCAAGGAGTCTGCCTCTCTGTCTGTCTGCTCCTCCCCCTGCTTGAGCTCACTCCCTTTCTCTCTCTCTGTGGCAAATAAATAAAATAAAATCTCTCTCTCCCTTTATAAAAATATTTTATTTATTTATTTGACAGACAGAGATCACAAGTAGGCAGAGAGGCAGGCAGAGAGAGAGAGGAAGGGAAGCAGGCTCCCCGATGAGCAGAGAGCCCGAGGCGGGGCTTGATCCCAGGACTCTGGGATCATGACCTGAGCTGAAGGCAGAGGCTTTAACCCACTGAGCCACCCAGGCACCCCAAAATAAAATCTTTTAAAAAAAATATTTATTTATTCATTTGAGGGAGAGAGAGAGAGCATGAGTGAGGGTGGGGGGGGAGGAGCAGAGGAAGAGGGAGAGAAGTGGGCTCCCCACTGAGTCCAGAGCCCTGACACGGGCCTTGATATTATGACCCTGAGATTATGACCTGAGCCAAAACCAAGAGTGGGCTGCTCAACTGACTGAGCACAAGGTGCCCCACTACATCTACTGTTTTGCTAAGTCCACTAGACATTTCTTAGCCTTTATTTTATTTTAGTCTTCTAGCATTTAATGCTTCTGAGCTCTGCACTTTGACAAATCTATCCTTGGCTTGTGTGCCCCATAGTCTTCCTCCTACTAATCTGCTTCCTCTTGTTTAATCTCCTTAGGAGGGTCCTTATCTTACACTTATGTCTTAAAATGTTGGTTTTCCACAGAACTTCTTCTCCTTACTCTAAGTGATTCCACAGCTGGCTCATCTACACTTAGGGCTTCAACAATCATCTATTCCCAGATCTACACCTGTAGCCTAGACCACCTTAGTTCTCTTCCATTATTGGCCAGTTTCCCACAAAGTACCTGCACTGGGATATTCCCTTGGCACTTCTTCTTCTTCTTCTTCTTTTTTTCAAAGATTTTATTTATTTATTTGACAGAGAGAGAGACAGTGACAGAAGGAACACAAGCAGGGGGAGCGGGAAAGGGAGAAGCAGGCTTCCCCGTCAAGCCAGGTGCCCGATGCGGAACTCAATCTCAGGACCCGGGGATCATGACCTGAGTTGAAGGCAGACGCTTAACAACTGAGCCACCCATGTGCGCCCTGGCCACTTCAAATCCAACATGGACAAAACTACACTTATTACTGTCAACCATTTTTTATTTGTTTAAGTAAAAGTCACATAGAAGTCACCATTTTAAATATAAAAGTGTACAGTTTGGTGGCTCTCAGTATATGAACAGTGTTGTGCAACAATCGCCACCATCCAGGACATTTTCACCATCCCAGATGGAAATTTCATACACATTGGGCGGTCACCCTTATGACCCACTGGCAACCACAAAATAGCTTTCTGTCTCGATAGATTTGCTTTTTCAGGGCACTTCTTATACATGGAATCACAGAATATGTGGTCATTGGTGTCTGGTTCTTTTGTTTAGCATATTTTCAAGATTCATCCATTTGATATCACATAACAGTACTTCATTCCTTTTTAAGCTGAATAAAATGCTGTTGTATGAATATGCTACATTTTCTTGATCCATTCATCAATGGATGGACATTTGGGTTGTGTCCACCATGAATAGTGGTACTCCATACATGTGTATATAAGATTTTCTTTTTTTTTTTAAGATTTTATTTATTTATTCGACAGACAGAGATCACAAGTAGGCAGAGAGGCAGGCAGAGAGAGAGAGAGAGAGAGGAGGAAGCAGGCTCCCTCCCAAGTAGAGAGCCCGATGTGGGGCTCGATCCCAGGACCCTCGGATCATGACCTGAGCCAAAGGCAGAGGCTTTAACCCACTGAGCCACCCAGGTGCCCCTGTATAAGGTTTTCTTTTAGAGTTTATTTATTAATTGGGGAGAGAGAGAGAGAGAGAGAGCATGCTTGAGAGAGACCATGAGCCAGGGGAGGAGAGAGGACCAGAGGGAGAGGGAGAAGCAGGCGCCCTGGGGTCATGACCTGAGCTGAAGGCAGTCGCTTAGCCATCTGAGCCACCCAGGCGCCCCCATGTACAAGTTTTTGTTCGAATGTGTTCTCAATTCTCTTGCCTATATCACTAGAAATAGAACTGTGGGGATCATATGGTAGTTCTATGTTTAACTTTTTAAGGAAATGCCAAACTGTTTTCCATAGCAGCTGCACCATTTTACATTCCCACCAGCAAAGTCTAAGGATTCTACTTGTGCATATCATTGCCAACACTTGTTATTCTTTGGGGTTTTTTTTTGCTAATTATACCTTTCTGAGTGGGTGTGAAGTGATATCTCATTAGGGTTTTGATTAATATTTCTCTAATGACTAATGATTTTGAGCATCTTTTCATGTGTTTGCTGGCCATTTGTAAATCCCCTTTGGAAAAATATCTATTCAAATTCCTGTTTTTAATTGGATTATTTGATTTTCATTATTTTGCTTTAAGAATATTTTATATATTCTGAATATTACCTCTGATCAGATATATGTTTTATAAATTTTTTTTTCCATCCCGTGGGTTGCTTTTTCCCTCTTTTCATAGTGTCTTGATTCACAGAAGTTCTTAATTTTGATGAAGTCCAATCTACCTACTTTTTTAATTTGCTTGTGATTTTGATGTCATATTTAAGAAACTGTAAAAAACAAACCAAAACAACTGTTGCCTAATTTAAGGTATCTTTGTCTGTTCAAACAGTATGGAGTTTCTCCCTAAAATTAAAAATAGAACTACTGGCGGGCCTGGGTGGCTCAGTCAGTTAAATGTCTGATTCTTGATTTTGAGTCAGGTCATGATCTCAGGGTCATGAGATCCAGCCCCGTGTAGGGCTCCATGCTCGGCACAGAGTCGGCTTGAAATTCCCTCTGCCTGTCCCTCTGCCTGTCCCCTGGCTCATGTTCTTTCTCTAAATAAATAAGTAAAGAAATGAATGCATGGATAAATAAATCATAGCATAGAACTCTCATACAATACAAAATTCTACTTCTGGATATTTATCTGAAGAAAATGAAAAAAAACTAACTTGAAAAGATATATGTACCCCTATGTTCACTGTAACATTGTTTATAATAGCCAAGATACGGAAATAACCTACATACCATTAATAGATGAATGGATAAAGAAAGGGTGGCATATACACACAATGAAGTATTATTCACCCATTAAACAGAATGAAATTTTCCCATTACCACAACGTGGATGGACCTTGAGGGCATTATGCTTAGTGATATAAAAAAATACTGTGGGGCGCCTGAGTGGCTCAGTGGATTAAGCCGCTGCCTTCGGCTCAGGTCATGATCTCAGGGTCCTGGGATCGAGTCCCGCATCAGGCTCTCTGCTCAGCAGGGAGCCTGCTTCCTCCTCTCTCTCTCTCTCTGCCTCTCTGCCTACTTGTGATCTCTCTCTGTCAAATAAATAAATAAAATCTTTTAAAAAAAAAGCATTTAAAAAAAATACTGTGTATTCTCACTTCTATGTGGAACCAAAAAAACCCCTGCAAAACTGATAGATACAGAGAAGAGACTGGTGGTTGCCTGAGATGAAAGGGGGGCCATGTAAAATGGGTGAAGGAAGGAAAAAAGTACAAATTTCTAGTTATAAATTTATATTTATTTATCTTGATACTTATCAAGAGGATGTAATGTACTATATAATGACTATAGTTAATAATACTGTATTAAACATTTGAAAGTTTCTAAGAGAGTAAATCTTAGAAGTTTTCATCGTAAGAAAGAAAGTTTTGTAACTATGTATGGTGATGAATGGATGTTAATTAGACATACTATAGCAATCATTTCATGATGTGTATGGATACCTAACATAGATATAATGCCACATGCCAATTATGCCTCAATAAAATAAGGTAAGTTGGAAAGTGTTCCTTCCTCTTCTGTTTCTGGAAGAATTTGTGTAGAATTGTATTACTTTTTTTTTCAATAAATGTTTAGTAGAATTCACCACCAAAGTCATCTGGGCTTGGAATTGTTTTTCTAGGAAGGTTTTATTATTTTTTAAAATTTTCTTTTCTAGGAAGGTTTTATTTTAATTTATTTTTAAAGACTTTATTTATTTAAGAGAGAGAGAGAGAACGAGCAGGGAAAGAGGCAGAAGGAGAGGAAGAAGCACACTCCCCACTGGGCAGGGAGCCCAATGTGGGTCTCCATCCCAGGACCCCCCAGGATCATGACCTGAGCTGAAGGCAGACACTTAACCAACAGAGCCACCCAGGCACCCCAATACATGTATATTTGTGTAGTTTATTCAACATCTGAGTATTCTGCTCACATAAGCCTTTTTAGAATATCAAGTCGGGGATGCCTGGGTGGCTCAGTGGGTTAAAGCCTCTGCCTTCAGCTCAGGTCATGATCCCAGGGTCCTGGGATCCAGCCCCACATTGGGCTCTTTGCTCAGTGGGGAGCCTGCTTCCCTCTCTTTCTCTCTCTCTGCCCGCCTAAATGCCTACTTGTGATCTCTGTCAAATAAACAAATACAATCTTAAAAAAAAAAAAGAATATGAAGTCAGGCATAATCTTTTTTTTTTTTTTTAAGATTTTATTTATTTATCAGAGAGAGAGAGGGGAGAGAGAGTGAGCACAGGCACACAGAATGGCAGGCAGAGACAGAGGGAGAAGCAGGCTCCCTGCTGAGCAAGGAGCCCGATGTGGGACTCGATCCCAGGACGCTGGGATCATGACCTGAGCCGAAGGCAGCTGCTCAACCAACTGAGCCACCCAGGCGTCCCAAGTCAGGCATAATCTTAAATGGAAGTCTCATTCTGAATTCCAAACTGTTCCTTTTATTTATTTATTTATTTATTTTTTGCCATTGCTCTGGACTCATGGTCCTAGGTCAGTCCACTGGACAAAGGCTTCATCGACACTTACACCACAGGTCTATCTCTCAACATAGGAAAGAGATTACGTATACAGCACAGTCTTTTTAAAAATTTTATTTTTATTTTTTTATTTATTTGGCAGATCACAAGTAGGCAGAGAGGCAGGCAGAGAGAGAAAGGAGGAAGCAGGTTCCCCACTGAGCAGAGAGCCTGATGCGGGGCTCAATCCCAAGAAGCTGGGATTATGAGCTGAGCCAAAGACAGAGGCTTTAACCCACTGAGCCACCCAGGTGCCCCACAGCACAGTCTTAGTAACAGATGTCTGCTCTATTCATTGTTTTTGGATGTCAGTTACATGTTCCCCGGACAGAGCATCTGACCCGCACAGCCGGGGATCAGGCTGGTAGAACACCAGTGGGATCCGTCAGGGCCCGCCTCTGAGGATTGATGCGGCCGTTTTCAGAGAAAAAGAAAGTAATTATTCGCTAAGAAGATACTTTAGAAGGTGTCTATTTTGTCTTCTCTACCTACCATAGAGCTTCAAAGAGTTAATCATTCCAAATGACATAACTGTTTTAGCCTTAGGAGTAAAAATAATGGGTATAATGGGTGCTGTTTGAATGCTGCCTGAATTCCTATTTTTTTTAAATTTAAAACAATTTATTAAAAAGATTTTATTTATTCATTTGACAGAGAGAGAGGGAAGAGAAGTAGGGGGAGTGGGAGAGGGAGAAGCAGGCTTCCCGCTGACCAGGGAGCCCTGTGTTGGGGCTCGATCTCAGGACCTCAGGATCATGACCTGAGCCGAAGGCAGATGCCTAACGACTGAGCCACCCAGGTAACCCATGAATTCCCATGTTGAATTCAACTCTGGGCCCTGATTTTGGTTTCTTTTCTCAACTCATGGTGTGGTTACCATGGGCCTTTTCACAGAGGAAAAGCTTTCATTTGATGAAGTCTCTTTCTTCCTTCCTTTTTTCCTTCCTTCATTTCTTTCTCCCTTTCTTTTTCTCCCTTTCTTCCTTTCTTTCAAGATTTTATTTATTTAATTATTTGAGAGAGAGAGAGAGAGAGAGAGCGCACCAGCAGTCGGAGAGGCAGAGGAAGAAGTAGGCTCCCTGCCAAGCAGGGAGCCTAATGTGGGCTCGATTAAGGACTCCAGGACTTCAGAATCATGACCTGAGCCAAAGCAGATGCTCAACCGACTAAATCACCCAGGCACCCTCTATGAGGTCTTTCTCTTTTAGACTGATTTTGTCTTTTATGAATTGTGTTTTTGGTATCTTATCTAAGAATTCTTCACTCAGCCTAGATCTTGGATTTTCTCATGTTTTCTTCTGAAAACAGTTTTACTTCTTGCATTTAGATCTATAATCAGGGGCCTCTGGGTGGCTCTGTCAGTTAAGCCTCTGCCTTCAGCTCATGTCATGATCCCAGGGTCCTGAGATTGAGCCCCACATCTGGCTCTCTGCTCCCCAGGAAGCCTGCTTCTCCCTCTGCCTCTGCCTCTCTCTCTCTCAATCTCTGTCTTTCATGAATAAATAAATAAAATCTTTAAAAAAATCTATGATCAGTTTTGAATTAATTTTTTTTCTGAAGCTTTTATTTTTAAATAATTTCTGTACCCAGTGTGAAGCATGGATTTACGACCCTGAGATCAAGAGTCACATACTCTGCCCACGGAGCCAGCCAGGTGCTCCCAGTTTTTAACTAATATTTCTGTAATTATATATGAGTTTCAGGTTCAGCTTAATTTTTTGGTCTATTTTTTGTTCAATTGCTCCAGCACCATCCTTCCTCCAGGAAAGAGGGACGGGTATCCTACCTGTTTTAAATTGCTTTTGCGCCTTTGTGAAAAATTGTTTGGGTGCATGTCCAAAGCTGAGAACTAAAGAGGGAAATGGGGTCCTGAGCATGTTATCTGAGTCCTAGACTGTGCTTTGGCTGAAACTGTAATTGGCCAGATTGTTCAGTTATGTGAGCCAGTACATTTCTTTTAATGGTTAAGGCAGTTTGATTTGTGGTTTCTGCCTTAACTCATGGAAGAAAGATACAGCTCATGTATTGGCAGGACTTAAATATAACCTGATGAAATACGTTATCATATTTAAAGAAAAACCAGAAGTGGAGTTAGGTCAGCCATTTAAGTATAGATAAAGATAAAGCAAGGTGCTCTTGGCAAAACCCAGGATTGCCTCTAATTTGTTATTTTGTGGTCTAACATTCAATGTCCCTTTCAATCTGGGGGTAATCCCTCACCAAGGCATGCCTCCCATTCTGGAGCTCAAGAGAAAAGATCCTCCTTCTTTCCACTTTGCCTATATCCAGGCTATTGGGTATGTGATGTGTGTGAGACATTGGATTCTCCTGCCCAGGATTTTGAATCTTGAGAGACAAATATAAAAATGCAGAAGAGTTTAGAAAGTACTCATAGCAGTACTGCTGTGTTAGTTTTCTGTTGCTGCCATAACAAATCACCACACATTTAATGGGTTAAAACAACATAGATTTATTATCTTATATGTATAATTTTAAAGGTATTCTCATCAAAGCAAGGTCCTGTCCCTGGGCAGGAAGAATTGCCCTTCTAGTTTTATATGTCAGAAGTTGGATTCAAGTTCACTGGAGTAAAATCAAGGTGTTGGCAAGACTGTGTTCCTTCCTGAGTCTGTAGGGGATAATATGTTTCCTTGAGTTTTTCCAGCTTCTAGCTGCTCCCTCCCCCTCCCCCCATCCCTGGTTTCCTTGGCTCTTCGTTCCTTTTCTCCATCTTTAAAGCCAGCAATTTTGACTCTTTCTGTCATCATATCTATCTATGACTATGGCTGAGAAAGACTGTCTGCTCTGTGATTAGATCAGGCCCACTTGCATAATCCAAGAAACTCTTCCCATCTCAAGATCCTTAACTATAGTCACATGGGCAAAGTCCCTTTCACCATGTAGGTAACATATCTACAGTTTCTGGGAACTGGGGTGTGGGATGTCTTTAGGGACCATTATTCTGCTTATCACCCTTGCTCTCATTGAGAGTACAGTAGTGGCAGGACCTTAGAGGGGGCATTGTCTCATTGGAGACAATGCTAATGATGGCATCCTGCCCTCACCTCCCATGGTAAGAGTTTGATTGTGATTTCTGCTAACTTCCTCCCTTGTACTTGACAAGTTTTTGAGCCTGACGGTCCAAACTTCTCAACAAGTCTAAGATACCTAATAGTTTGTCCAATCAGTTAACTTTCTTTTTAAATACAGATTGACTCCTGAGTTCTGTCTTCATGGGTAGCCACATCATTTCAAAGAGAAACATAACTTTAGAATTTAATGATTCTGGTTCCCTGGGCAAAGACCATCTAGGTCTACGTATATTAGTCTTTTACCCTAAATATTCAATTGCTCTGATTAGCTTTTTCTTGTTCTGATTCTATACTCACCAAGTAACCTTATTCTAAAAAATTTTTTTACATATTTGACAGAGAGAGACACAGCAAGAGAGGAAACACCAGCAGGGGAGTAGAGGGAAAGCAGGCTTCCTGCCAAGCAGGTATCCTGATGTGGGGCTCAATCCCAGGACTCTGGGATTGTGACTTGGGCTGAAGGCAGTTACTTAACGACTGAGCCACCCAGGCACTCTGCACCAAGTACCTTTTCAACAGGCTTCTTCATAGGACTATGGTCATGCGAACTATTATTATGGGAACCAGTGTGTTAACTGTTAATTTTGATCATTCCCGTCTAGGTAACAGTAACATTTCATTGTGAACTATTGGATTGGCATCCCCAATCCGGTAAGATTGCTTAGAGAGAGAAAGATCCACTCTAGGTGGGTGATAAAATCAAAACTGTACGTGTAAGCCTGAAGGTTGGATTCTGGGCTCTGGCAAATTTAACAAGGAAATGAATATCATCTCCTAGCACCATTTGGGAAATGGATTTATCTTAATCCATACTGGATACCCAGATGTAGCCACTTAGAAATGTATATTTTAAGGACACTTTATTTTAGGCTCAGTACGGGAAGTATCCAACTCTTGGTTTCTGCTCAGTTCATGATCTCAGAGCCATGAGATAGAGCCCTGCATCAGGCTCTGCACTAAGTAGGGAGTCTGCTTGAGATTTTCTCTCTCCCTCTCCCTCTGCCCCTGTCACCCTCTCTCAAATAATAAATAAATAAATCTTAAAAAAAATAAAAGAAATGTGTGTTTTAGTAGATGAAGACCAATTGTGTGTGTCTGTGTACCTTAGGGACTCCCTTTAAAGGGAAAGTTGAAGGGCACAAGCTTGCAAACCTGTCTTCTACTTGTTTTATTTTCCCGTAGTGGCTAAATATTGTTAAGATCTTTTTCTTCTTCCTCTTCTTCTTTTTTTAATATAATGTCTACCCTCAGTGTAGGACTCAAACTCACAACCTTGAGATCAAGAGTCACATGTTCCACCAAGGGAGCCAGCCAGGGGCCCTTGTTAGTATCTTTGTAATGTTATGTTGAACAGCTTAAGGAAACGATTCTATTAAGTCCAAGGCCTTGGTTTGCTTTACCTTGTAGAATTTACTTTTTTTTTTTTTTTTAAGATTTTATTTATTTTTTTGACACAGAGAGACAGAGCCAGAGAGGGAATACAAGCAGGGGGAGTGGGAGAGGGAGAAACAGACTTCCCACTGAGCAGGGGGCCCAACGTGGCGGGGCTCAATTCCAGGACCCTGGGACCATGACCTGAGCAGAAGGCAGATGCTTAATGACTGAGCCACCCAGGTGCCCCTAGAATTTACTTTTATTTTAACTTTTACTTTACTAACTTTTTTCCTAATCAAAATTTAAAAATTTTATCTTTTACGGAGAAATATAGAAATGGAAGAGTAGGAAAGACATATACATTGTCTAAAGCAAAATTATCAAGTGAGTATTAGCACAACCATCGCGGAGGTTAAGGGTTGAACACTGCCAACTGTCCAGAATCTGAACATGTGCCCTGATCATCAGTTCCTTCTCTGAGCGAACCACTAACTTGATTGTTCCTTTTTTGTTATATGACTCAGTATATGGAAAACAGTTCATCCTGCTGAAAACAACAAAAAGGTTGGTAAGATACTGAAGAGTCAACAAGAAGATATGTAATTATCAGACTAAAATCTAGGTGAAGGCAGGATTTAGAGGGTAAGTGGAGCAATGTTGTCACTTTTATCTTGGGGCATGTTCCCTGATTAGCAACTTACGCTTGGTTTTTCTAGGCCTTATGGGACTGAAGACAAAGCCCTGGGCTTGGAGGGAGTGGAAAGTCTAAAGCTGGGACCGCAAAGGGCTACAGTTTCAGTGTAACGCTAAATTCAGTGTAATTCTGTGTAATTCAGTGTAACGCTAAATTATCAACAAATAGACCATTCGGCAGACTGGAAAGAACATTGTCTTGGAAGAAAGAGGCTGGGGAGAACGGCAGAGGGGGCACTGGACCCGCAAGACAGTCCTCCCAGGGATATGTAACCCAATACACATCTCCTGGTGATTAAAAAAAATCCAGATAGTGAATATACCCTAACGTGGCCCCTTCTGGCAGAAGGAAAAGCAAATTCTCTCTGGAGAAATGAACCTTTATCCAAGGCCTCAAATAATTTTCCAAGTAAGATGTAGCTCATAGTAAAAAATATGCACATGAAGAATGAAAATGAATAAAAACAAGCAACAACAAAAACGGGTCTCATAATTTTAATTATCTATTAAATAAAAAGAAGTTTTTTAATTATTATTGACATAACTGCACTTACATAGTAAAAAACTTCAAGAGTACAAATTTGTTTTGGGGCACCTGGACGGCTCAGTCTATGGAGTGTGTGACTCTTGATCTAGGGGTTGTGGGTTCCAGTCCCACATTGGATATAGAGATTACTTAAAAATAAAATAAAAGAAAAAGTACAGGGGTGCTTGGGTGGTTCAGTTGATTGAACGACTGACTCTTGGTTTTGGCTCAGGTCACAATCTCAGAGTTTTAGGGTCATGGGATCGAGCCCTGCATCAGGTTTCATGATCAGTGTAGAAGTTGGCTAGAGGAGACTCTCTCTCTCCCTCTCCCTATGTCCCTTCTCCTTTCCCCCTGCTCTTTCTCTCTTTCTCAAAAAAATCTTTAAAAAATAAAAAAGTACAGATGAGATGCCTGGGTGGCTCAGTTAGTTAAGCATCTGCCTTTGGCTCAGGTCATGATCCTGGGGTCCCGGGATTGAGCCTCATATCGAGCTCGCTGCTCCATGGGGAGCCTGCTTCTGCCTATCCTTCTGCCCCTCTGCCTGCTTGTGCAGTCTGTCAAATAAATAAATAAAATCTTTAAAAAAGAAGTACAAATGGATTTACTTTTTTTTTTTTTTAAAGATTTTATTTATTTATTCAACAGAGAGAGAGATCACAAGTAGGCAGAGAGGCAGGCAGAGAGGAGGAAGCAGGCTCCCCGCTGTGCAGAGAGCCCGATGCGGGGCTCGATCCCAGGATTCTGAGATCATGACCTGAGCCGAAGGCAGCGGCTTAACCCACTGAGCCACCCAGGCGCCACCATGGATTTACTTTTTTAAAAGATTTTTTTATTTATATATTTAAGAGAGAGAGAGAATGAAGAAGGGAGAGAGAGAGAGCACCAGCCAGCAGGACTTGATCCCAGGACTCCATCCTAGGACTCTGGGATCATGACCTGAGCCAAAGGCAGATGCTTAACCAACTGAGCCACCCAGGCACCCCTTACAAGTGGATTTAAATAAAGTCCCTTTTCTTCCTCACCTTATATTCCTTGGAGATAATAATTTCCCATGGCTTTAGGGTGCTTATTACAACTTTAAAAATTTTATTATATTTTAGAGAGATAATGTGAGCAGGGGGAGGGGCAGAGGGAGAGGGAGAAGGGTCTCAAGTTGACTTTGTGCTGAGCACAGAGCCTTACATGGGGCTCCATCTCAAGACCCCAAGTTCATGACCTGAACTGCTCAACTGAGAGCCACCCAGGCACCCCCTCTAGGGAATTTTTAAAAGATTTTATCTTTTTTTTCTTTTTAAAGATTTTATTTATTTACTTGAGAGAGAGACAGTGAGAGAGAGCATGAATGAGGAGAAGGTCAGAGAGAGAAGCAGACTCCCCATGGAGCTGGGAGTCCGATGCGGGACTCGATCCCGGAACTCCAGGATCATGACCTGAGCCGAAGGCAGTCGTCCAACCAACTGAGCCACCCAGGCATCCCAAAGATTTTATCTTTTAATTTTTTTTTTTTAAGATTTTTTAAAGATGTGGGTCTCGATCCTAGGACCCTGAGACCATCAGCTGAGCCGAATGCAGAGGCTTAACCCACTGAGCCAGCCGGGTGCCTCCTCTAGGGAATTTTTAAGAGCCTAGCTCTAGATCTATTCTCTTGACTTACTAAAAATCCCTTCCTCCCTTTAAAAAAAAAGATTTTATGTTTACTTTTAAATATTTTATTTATTTATTTGACAGAGATACAGTGAGAGAGGGAACTTCACAAGCAGGGGGAGAGGGAGAGGGAAAAGCAGGCTTCCCACCTGAGCTGGGAGCTGGATGCAGGGCTCGATGCTGGGCCCATTGCGGGGCTCCATGCAGGGGTCAATCCCAGAACCCTGGGATCATGACCTGAGCGGAAGGCAGATGCTTAACGACTGAGCCACCCAGGTGCCCCATAAAAAGGATTTTATTTTATTTATTTATTTATTTATTTATTTATTTATTTTTAAAGGATGAATAGATTCTTTTTTTTTTTTTTTAAGATTTTATTTATTTACTTGACAGAGAGAAATCACAAGTAGATGGAGAGGCAGGCAGAGAGAGGGAGAGGGAAGCAGGCTCCCTGCTGAGCAGAGAGCCCGATGTGGGACTCGATCCCAGGACTCTGAGATCATGACCTGAGCCGAAGGCAGCAGCTTAATCCATTGAGCCATCCAGGCGCCCAAGGATTTTATTTTTAAGACGCAGCACAGGGCCCAAGCTCACAACCCTGATATCAAGATTTTTACTCTCTGCTGTCTAAGCCAGCTATGTGCCCCTAAAACTCCTCTAAAAAACTAATGGGGCACCGGGGTGGCTCAGTTGTTAAGCAGCTGCCTTCAGCTCAGGTCAGCATCCCAGGGTTCTGGGATGGAGCCCTGTGGCTGGCTCCCCGCTCAATGCGGAGTCTGTTTCTCCCTCTCCCTCTCCCACTGCCTCTTTCCCCAGCTGTGCTCTCTCTCTCAAATTAATAAATAAAATCTTAAAAAGAAAAGAAAATCTCTTTTCCTTTCCTACTTTGAAACTTTGAATTTTTTTTTTTAAAAGATTTTATTTATTTGACAGACAGAGATCACAAATAGCCAGAGAGGCAGGCAGAGAGAGAGAGGGGAAAGCAGGCTCCCCACTGATCAGAGAGCCCAATATGGGGCTTGATCCCAGGACCCTGAGATCATGCCCCCAGCCGAAGGCAGAGGCTTAACCTACTGAGCCACCCAGGCACCCCAAACTTTGACGTTTTAAAGTGCTATAGAGCTTAGTTTTGAATCATCTTAAAGTTTTGTGATAAGCATAGGAAAAAAGAATTCTGTCATTTGTTTAGTTAGCCCAACTGTAGGCGATCTGCTCAGTCTTGAAAACATAATTTTCAGTAATATAACCCTCACATGTGCTCACTCATTATTACATAGATTTGGTTTTATTATTGGTCTAGTTAAGTACTTTGAAACACAAAAGAGTCTGTGACTAAGTGAGGAGATGGATTCTTGTTCCAGCTTTGTCAATAATTTGCTGTGTGACTTGGCAAGTCCTTTAACCTTAGATTTCTCTACTGGTTAACAATTATCAAGGGCGAATCATAGAACGTTAGAATTGGCAGAGATTTCAGAATTGATAAAGTATAATTCCTTTATTTCATGGAGGGGTTGAGTGACTTCCCCAGGAGCTTTCTAGAATGAGCACTCAGTCTCTGGCATCTCACACTAGTGTTTTGTTTTTCTTTTTTTTTTTTTAATCACAGCAGGCTTTCTTTCAGTGTCGTTCCAAGAAACAAACAAACAAACAAAGCCCAAAACAAATATACGGCTTTTTAGAAAAGCCAGATAACAATGTTAACCATTAGCCTGTACTGTAACCGGCAAGCTTGTCTGAAAATGAACCCTGTCTAACTTAAAGACGATTTAAAATTCAAAAGTTCAAATACTATGTAAGAAAAGGTCGAAAAGTAAAAGGTAAGGAAAAAAAATTTGGCTTGAATACCCATAAAGGGAAAACAAAACTCCAACAGTAGTTCCATTCTTTTATCAGTTCTTTCTAGTCATTTCCTAACTTGGGCAAGGTGAAATCAGGGAAGAGGAGATGGCTCGTTTTTACACATTTTTGAAGGAATGGTGTGCAATATGGGTTCAGAAAATCGAGTTATTTGCGTCAACTATACTACACATTACATCACTCGTCTAATTTAGCGCCATTCCCTTTCCGGCCACTACCCAAAACAACGCGCTGAAACCTCCGACCACCGCAGTAATGCAAAAACTCCAAGTCCCGAAATGCTCCACCGCCTGTCTTTACCGCCTCCTCACAGGAGCAGCCCTTTTCGTCCTGGGAGTTGTAGTCACTTAGAGCCTTGACTTCCGGGATGTGGGGAGGGACCCACATCCAGGGGACTACATTTCCCAGGAAGCTGTGCGCGCCCTTCTCCGCCCTCGCCGGCGTAGGACTCCACCCCTCCCTCTCCTCTCTCCCTGGACTGCACTGCTCACGCCTTCCTGGTAGTCTGAGCTGGGAGAAGTTCACTCCGATCAGCTGATCCCAACTGACAACAGGAGAGGAGGAAGCCCGGAGGCAGAGAAGGAGGAGGGGGGGCGGAGATGGAGATGAGGATGGATCCTCCGGTGCCCTGAGGAACAGCTCCCGCCCCCGCCGGCGCCCTGCGGTCCCCCGACGCCACCTCGCCGCGGCGGAGCTGCTCGGTAGTG
Organism: Mustela nivalis; assembly: GCF_964662115.1. NCBI lineage: Eukaryota > Metazoa > Chordata > Mammalia > Carnivora > Mustelidae > Mustela > Mustela nivalis. Next base: position 14,148,192 of record NC_139025.1, on the reverse strand, counting down.
GGATCCCCGGGCCGCCGCGGGCGGGGAGGGAAGGGCACGGCCCAGCGCCGGGCGAGCGATAGTCCTGGAGCTCCGGCTGCCCCCGGGGGCGGGGGGGGGGGCGGGTGCGGCTGGGGTGGGGGTGGGGTGGTATAAACAATGGATTCGGCTCTGGCCTCTGCTAGCGTGGGGGTGGATTTTGGGGGTCCTTCTTTGTTTAGACTCTGCTCGTGCCCCTCGGGTTGTGGTGGTGTTGCCCGGGAGAAAGGAAGGGTGAGGAATCCCCGGCTGGAGAGACGTGTCGAGGTGGGAGCCCAAGGGGGCAGATTGTTTGCTTGGCCGGTCGGGCGGTGGGGTGTTCTTTTGGAGGTTGATTTTATATTTTTATAAATTGTGGCTAATTTCGATTTTTGTTTCTGTTGCGGGAGCTGGGTGGGCATGGCTGAGGTTAGGGGGTAAATAAGGTCTCCTAGTCACTCCCTTGCCTTCCTGTTTGTCTAAAAATAAGATTGATAGATTGATTACTAGAGGGAGGAATGAATATTTGTAAGGAGGATTTTGCATTTCGTTAGGGTATTAGAATGGAGGTCAAGGCTAAGAGGGGTGAAGAATACAATTGTGGAAGTGACAAAAGCCTCTTCCCTGCCCCAGTTATCTTTTTCCTCCGTTTATTTTCTTTTTTGAAGTTATTTTTAAGTTAGTTTTTGAGTGACAAAGAGAAAAATCATTTGTTTTAACTCATGCAGGCCTAGCTTTGCCGGGGGCCTTAGAGAAGGGAGGAATTCTGTCTCCTGTTGCCCCCCCCCCCTTTTTTTGCAGTTAGAGAAGGGACAAAAGGAAGTACAGTAATTGTCTTTTATTGTTTTTAAACATGACATGGTGGCTTTTGTTTCCAGGTTTAAGGTCCTTAATAGACATTTGTCTAGAGTTGAAACAACCTAACTAGACCTGCCAAAGACTTTGGTGAAGCTCAAGTCTACATTATTATCATTTCTTCAGGCTTTTTACAGGCCTCTTTATTCACCTAACAAGTGCATGTTGTGGGTTAGGGGAATGCAGAGGGTTGCCCTTCCAAGGACTGTTTGCTTAATGATTTTATTCTGAATTTAATAACTGGATGAAGAGAGAATTTCAGTCTGTGAAATGAATACACAGTTTCTGAGATGCCTTGGGCCTAGAGACAGTGGCAGTGTTCAAAGGGAGGAGTCTTGCCCATGATTTTGAGAAGAAATTTCTGGGATCAGAAGTAGCCTGTGTAAGTTTTACAAGCAAGAATGAGATTTCTCTCAGGAGTTCTGGCGTCTTATTTAATCACAATCTTTTTTTTTTCTTCCTTTCTTTTTAAGGTGTACTTCCGTTTTTAGATTAGTGAAATCCTTTTCCTTCCTCTATTCTAGGTATCCCCTGAAATATTGACTTGAGGTTGGATTAAATTGCAAAGCTCCTGACCACTCTCCTTCCCTACCAAAACCTTGTGGCTGAGGCCCAGCCCACGAGGTGCCCACCGGATCTCTCTCAGATAGCCACAAGAGTCCTTTTCAAGTTAATTTTGACCACAACTTTGGTTGCACTTTATGGAGGAGAAAACCGTCAAACCAAATCAACATTGCTGCTGATCCGGGAATCTTGGAGGCAGAAAATTAAAAATTTGAACATTTGTGAGCAGGTGAAGAATTCTGATAGGACCCCGAAACTTTGTTTTTGTTTTTTTGTTTTTCTGAAGGTGTCCAGAATCCTCTGAAAGTTCTCTGCGGTCCTCAGACTCAAAGCCTCTGTTTTCACCCCTGGGGCAAGCCCAGGGACCATTATATGGTGGGTGATTTCCTTGCCAACCTGAGTATGAGTGCTCAGACTTCCCCAGCAGAGAAGGGCCTGAATCCGGGGCTGATGTGCCAGGAGAGTTATGCCTGCAGCGGGACTGACGAAGCGGTCTTTGAGTGTGATGAGTGCTGCAGTTTGCAGTGTCTCCGCTGCGAGGAGGAGCTTCACCGGCAGGAGCGCCTGAGAAACCATGAGCGGATAAGACTCAAACCTGGCCACGTCCCTTACTGCGATCCCTGCAAGGGCACCAATGGGCACTCGCCGGGTGTTAGGCAGAGGGCAGCCGTGAGGTGCCAGACCTGTAAAATCAACTTGTGCCTGGAGTGCCAGAAGCGGACTCATTCCGGGGGTAACAAAAGGAGACACCCCGTTACTGTGTACCATGTCACTAAGGTCCAGGGCTTACTGGAGGAGGACGAGCTGGATGAAGAGACCAGGAGGAAGAAGATGACTGAGAAGGTTGTGAGTTTCCTCCTAGTAGATGAAAATGAAGAAATTCAGGTGAGCGAGCCTGTGGGTGAAGTGGGAGTCCTGTGGTCGAGCCGCGGAGCTCTGGTTGGAAGGGAGCTCTTGTTGGAAGGGAGCTCTCGAAAGGAAAAGTCCAAGAAGAGCTCACATTTTGATGGTTCGGGGTGAGACCAGGAAAGCTTAAGTTGCATGGAGTCAGATTTCGTCACTTACCAGTCACTTACCGGTTGTGTGTGACCTCCGGCTGAATTACTTTCTCTCCCTGCCTTAGTTTTGTCATCTGTAAATTGGAGGCAGTGCCTACTTCACCAGGCAGTTGTGAGGATGAAGTGGTACTGTGTTTCTAAAGCCTGTTGCATAACAGATGATCACAACACGGTCGCCGTTGTCATTATCGTTATTGGGGTTATTGCGAGGCAGACCTGACTTAGATGAGCTTTTGGAGTGAGCGCTTGGCGAGTGGTAGGTAAATGGGACTGACATGGGCTGTGTGTGCAGGGTGGCAGACACAGTGGGTCCCCTGGGAGTGCCAGGCAGCAAGTCAAAAACCTGCTAGCTTAAATTTAGAGACGGGGGTGGTCCTCAGAAAATGGCTTTAGAGAAGGATAGCATTCTGCCCAGATGGCCTCTTCTTTTCCTGTACAGGCTGATCAGGAAAAGCCAGGGAGGGCACCTGCCATTACAGAAGGAGAATACCTGATCCGCTTCCGAGTTGGGGGCAAGGGTAGCATGTGGTGGGAGCAAACTGGGGAGACGGCGGCATGCGACAGGGGTGACTGTGGAAGGGGTGGTGTGACGCTTATACTTTCCAGTGAAGGGAGGAGTATCATGTGCATGCTTTTGAGTGAAGACCGCTCGAATTCCACACTCACTTCCCCCCCTCCTGACTGTGTAGCCGTGGAGAGTGATGTGAGCTTCATGTGTTCATCTCACTTGTACTTCCCAGTGGTAGTTGAGAAGATTCAGAGAGAGAGAGTAAGGAATGGCAGTGGAAGGGCCCTTATCACAGGGCCTGGCACATAGTGTCCGGTACCAGCGCCTTGTTTCTGTGGGTGTCATGAGGTGTTTGTGGTAAATGGACTTGGTACTTTTCAGCTGTGATGACTCCTCAGGTCTCCAGGTTGGGGAATAACCTTTGTAAATTGCTGTTCCACAACTCTCCAGTTGCCCACTAGGAATTTTTCAGCTCTCTTTCCTCCTTGGTAAGGTTATAGAAATGCATTACATCATGATCCCATTGTCAGCTAAATATTTTGCTAACACAGACTTCTTTATTGGCTGAGTGGGACTAATGGAGTTATGGGAAGAGTGACCCAGATCCCAGTCTGCCTCTCTTGTTAGCAGTAATGTCTTCATCATGGTTATGCTCTAATTGGGTGACAATGTGGAGTGAATATTTTCTAAATGGAACACTTGAGCTTGGGTGTTTCTTGTTGGTTTTGCCATCCGTTCATAGTCTGGAGTCTTAGTTCATAGTTTGGATGGCTGTCACTTTTGTAAAGCGAGAGGGAGATTTGGGACGAACCAGTAATCTCACAGATCAGTTTTAGCACCAAAAATAATATTTTCTGATGGGAGGAGGATGTGTATTTTTTCTTTTTGTGCCACTGATACATGTTCCTTAGTAGAGAATTAGGAAAATTTATGGAAGTGTAATGAAGAAGACAAATCTACTACCCACAGATAGATAACTTGTTCATCTTTTTTCTTGCAGTGTGTAGTAATGTATGTGACTGAGTTGATTGTGAAGATTCCTCCTGCTTTGCTTTCCTTAAACACTGACCACCCTCTAGGAAGTAACTATTTCTGAAGCTTAAGCAGCACTGGTTGGGACTAATGGACTAGACATAGAATGTATTCTTCTTGGGTGGTGACTTGTTCTCCCAGAGTCACAGTGGAAAACTACTTTGCGAGAATGTCTGGTTCTGTTTTCTGATGTGAATGTCCAAGACAATTAGATGATTGTCTAATACAAACGTAGAGTATAAATTCAGCCAGCATGTGAACTCCTGGAGAGCAGGACTGGGTCTTAGGCCCTGTGTCATGTGCAGTGGTAGGCACATTGGGCATAAATACCTTTGATAGGTCGGTGATGTCACATCTCAACTTCAGCTTTTAAAAACTGGGGATCATGCACATTTCTAGTTAAAACCTAAAATAACAGCAAAGGGTATATGATAGCAAGACTTTCCCTTCTACTCCACCCCCCTAGTCTCTTTTAGAAAAGTCTCCATGAACAATGAACTACCTGCCCTTCTAGAATTTTTTGACATGTGCTTATTAACATATGTATGTATCCTTTTTATTTTTAAACAAAAATGAGATTTTTTCAGGCCCTGAGCTTTTTTTCACTAAAGGATACATCTTGTTGATGTATCAGTGCATCTTATCAGTACATTGAGGTCTACCTCATTATTTAAAGGCTGCCTACTGTTTTGTTGAATGCATTTTCTATAATTTGAGCCTGTTAGTGGATATTTGAGTAGTTACAAACAGGATATGTTGAATATCCTGTGAATCTATTTAGAAATGGAATCTCTTTGTCAAATGATACATGTATGCATTTTATTTTATATATTTTATTTTTATTTTTAAAAAGATTTTATGGATTACAGAGAGCACACATGCACTTGAGCAAGGGGGTAGACAGAGGGAGAGGGAGGGGAGAAACAGACTCCCCAGTGAGCAGGGAGCCTAATGATGATACAGGGCTTGATTCCAGGACCTGGAGATGATGACGTGAGCTAAAGGCAGATGCTTAGCTGACTGAGCTACCTCTGATGTGTGCATTTTAAATTTGGACAGGCAGGACGCCTGGGTGGCTCAGTTGGTTGAACGACTGCCTTTGGCCTGGGTCATGATCCCGGGACCAGGATCAAGTCCCACATCGGGCCCCCAGCTCCACGGGGAGTCTGATTTTCTCTCTGACCTTCTCCTCGCTCATGCTGTCTCTCACTGTCTCTCTCTCAAATAAATAAATAAAAAATCTTTAAATTTGGACAGGTATTACCAGATTTCTAAACCTCATTTTCTTACCCTCTGAAGTACTTCAGTGAATCCCCTGGGTTCTGATCTTGACTCATAATAGCTAACATTTAAAGCGCTCTTACTATGGTTGTTAGGAACTGTACTTAGCACTTTGCATGTAGAAGTTCATTTAATCCTGGTGATAACTATGTATTAGTTTCTTATTGCTGCTGTTGCAAATTCCCACACATTTAGTGGCTTAAAACAACACAAATTTATTTTCTTATAGTTTGGAGATCAGAAGTCCTAAAATGGGTCTGAGTGGCTATGTTTCTTGTGGGACTCTAGGGGAGGATTTCTTGGTCTTTTCTAGCTTCAGGAGGCTGCCTACATTCTTTGGCTCGTGGCCCCATCATCCAACTTTAAAGACAGCGATGTAACATCTTCCCATCCCTCTCTATGACTCTCTGCTTCTGTTGTCCTATCTCCTTGGCCCTCCTGCCTCCCCCCTTACAAGGACACTGTGATTCCATTGGACCAACTTGGATAATCCAACACTGTCTCCTCTCAAGGTGTTTAATGCAGTCACATCTATAAAGTTCCTTTTGCTACATAAAGTGAGATATTCACAGGTCTCAGGGATAAGGAGGTGGTGGTAGGGGGTGCAGTTTCAGCCTACCACACCCTGTGAAGTAAGTTGTAGTCAGTTTGGGCTGCTCTGTGTGATAGAATGCTGCGTATGTTGTTATCTTATATACCATTCAGTAGCATATGAACAACAGAAGTTTATTTCTTGCAGTTTTCTGGAGGCTAGGAGGCCCAGGATCAAGGTGCTGGCTGACTCAGTGTCTGGAGATGCCAACTTCCCGACTCATAGACAGCCATCTTATCTTCTCCCTGTGTCCTCAGATGGTGGAAGGGAGTTCTGGAATCTTGTTTTATAAGGGCATTAATCTTATTCATGAAGACCTCACTTCCTGACCTAATCAACCTCCCAACCCCCCCACCCCACCCCTACCATCATATTAGGGATTAGATTTGAACCTGAATTTTGGGGCGACACAAACATTTCATTTCTAACATTGTGTTTTGTAAGTGAGGACACTGAAGAACAGAGATGAAGTAACTTACCAGGGTCAAGTTACAGTAAGTGGCAGAGGATTTGAACACAAGCGTCTGGCTCTGAAATCCTTGCTGTGACCGTGACACTCCAGTTGTCTCTGACCAAGGCAGTTAAGCTTTCTGATTAAGCTTTCTATGGCCCGTAGCTTCAGCCCACCAGTTCTTCCTCAGGGCTGCTGTGCGGAGCAAATAAAGCATGGCTTTGTATAAATGCAAGACAGGGTTATTATTGTTACTAAAAATTATTTTAAATTTTAAAAATGAAAAAACATTTTTAAAATATTCAATTTATTTATTTGTCAGAGAGAGAGTGAGCAAGCGAGCGCACAAGCAGGGGAAGTGGCAGGCAGAGCAGGCAGAAGGAGAAGCAGGCTCCCTGCTGAGCAAGAAGCCTGATGTGGGGGACTTGATCCCAGGACCCTGGGATCATGACCTGAGCTGAAGGCAGACTCTTAACCGACTGAGCCACCCTGGCGTTCCGGAAGGCAGGGTTACTGAAGAACTGTTTACTACAATAGTAAAGATTCTGTGAGGTAGGCCCCATCTTTGTTTTTCCTTTTATGTTTCTAGCATTTGTGGGTTTTGACCATTTTCAGTTTTGTACATAGGAATTATTTTAGAAGCTTGTAGGCTATAACTGGTGTGTGGTTTTTTTCAAATTCTTTGGCCTAGAATCCCCTAAGATTCATTGCTTACGGTTTGAGTATTACTCGGTTTCTTCTGGAAAACCTGAAAGTTCCTTTTAGAAACAAACAAGTTCCTTTTAGAAGTGTGAATTTTATCATTACCTTGTCATTTGCATGTGCACTATAGTGCTAAATTTAAGGAGAGACTGGCTTTTGGTTTCAGAAGCAAGAATTCATTTGTGGCTCTTAAACAGACCTTTAGTCTGTTACCCACAAAAGCATTCACTGATCGATCACAATTATTGAGCTCATATTGTGTGCCGGGCTCTTTCGAGGTTCCAGGGATAGTTGGGTGGTAGGACCGGTCCATGCCATCGTAGACTTACCATCCAAGCAGGGAAAACAGAGTTCACCCATGTAAAACACATAAAAAGATGGTTCAGGTGTAGTATTATGCAGGAATGTCTTGGAAGCTACTTGTGCAGGATGTTGTTATCAGGCAAGGTTTTACTGTAGAGATGACTTTTAAGCAAAGACCTGATGGATACTACTACCTGGGGAAATAGACCTTCAGGCAGAGGGCAGTGGGAACAGATAGAAGGTGGTGGGCATGTTCGGGGTATAGGTAGAATGCCAGTGTTGCCGGAGGGAGCCGGCAAGAGTGTGGGAAGGGCAGAAGGATGGCCGTAAATGGGTTCCAGAGCAGGTGGGGCCTTGCAGGCCATAGAAAAAAATGTGGCTTTTAGGTGTAATGGGAAGCACAGACAGCATTAGGGTAGTAAGTCACGTGATCCAGTAGTTTTCAAGAAATGGCGGCAGTGTGAAGACGAGATTGTAGTGACTGGTAGGGGCGGGGCAAGAAGAAAGGCAGGGAGACCCCCTACGAGGCCATTGTAAAAGATAAGTGAGAGGTGGCTTCGATTTGGGGTTACTACCACTGACATTGGGGAGATGGAAAGACACTGATGGGCGCTTCCGGGTTGGTGAACACATGGCCGCTGGGGAGAGTGGTGTTTCTGGAGAGTGCGCGGAAGCTCCTCACCCTTTCCCCATCCCTCTCTCCCTACGCATCTCTCCATCTGGCCGTTGATTTGTATCCTTTATCATATCCTTTAATAAACTGGTAAGTATTAAAAAGAAATAAAAGAAGGACTGACGAATTTGGGCCAATATTTGGATGTAAAAGAGGAATGCTCTTACAGAGTTGGTGGTGAGGAACGAGAGAACTCGCGGTGGTGACTCCGTGGCATTTCCTTTGTGCAGATCTCACTGGCTTAATACCCCGTATTTTATTGATTTGCTAACACTAAAAGTCTTTTAAGAACCTGATTTGTACACTAAGGAGTTAAATTAATCTCATTTGGTATTATCTAACGCAGTGGTTCTCAACCAGGAGTGATTTCGCTCTCCCAGAGGGCATTTGGCAATGTTGAGAGACATCTTTGGTTGTCAGAACTGGGGGATGTGCTACTGGCTAATGGGTAGAGGCCAGGGTGTTGGTAAATATGTTACAACACATAGGGCAGCCCCCCACAAAAAGAATGATCTGGTACAAAACGTCAGTTGTGCTGTGATTGAGAAATTGATCTAACGGATGAAAGTTTGATCTAATAGGAGATCTGTAATCTGGTGACATGGCAGACATACCAGGGACAAAAATTTAACCTATACACCAGTTTTGCCTCCCTCTCTTGGTTCTGTTTGCTCCCCAGAAGTAATGTAGCTGAAATCAGTATTCTCTTTTTGGCATACTTGCAACCTCTCCAGTGAAATGCTTAGACATCTGTGTAGTTTTCATTGATTTTTCTAGGCCTCAGTGGAACTGTGCTAGGAAAATCAGAGGACTCGAGGGTCCATTGTTTAGAGTCCATAATAAGTAAATGATCCACAGTTATAAGTCATTCATATGCTCTTGAACTTAGAGACAACACCCTTAGCAAATAAGCCAAAGGTTAGAAGAATAAAATTCTGACAGTTGGTTTTCTCAGTGGAGGAAGAGGATAGTATTTTCCTATCTGTTGTGTCTTGTGGGGGATTCAGTCATGTCTTACCTGAATGTTTACTGGTCAGAGAAAAAAGTGAACAATTAAGTCTTTTTTTTATTTGTATGCATATCTTATTTTTAAAAAATATTTTATTTGTTTGAGAGAGAAAATGAGAATGAGAAGGGGTGGTGTCAGAGGGAGAAGCAGACTACCTGCTGAGCAGGGAGCCTGATGTGGGACTCGATCCTGGGTTTCCAGGATCATGACCTGAGCCAAAGACAGTCACCCAGCAGAGCCACCCAGGTGCCCTTGTATGCATATCTTTAAAACCCATGTAAGTTTTTCTCTTTTTCATAACCACCCCATTATCTTCTTTGTCCCTTTTCTACAAACTTCTGTGATTGTCTTCTTCTCCAGAAAGTAGAGCAGCAAATCGATGAGAAATTTCACCTGTTTCCCCTTCACGATCACTGACCCCTGACTCTAGGACATGAGAGCTTAGGAGCTTCTCATGCCAAGTGGAGTCCTCTCGCGCTGAGCCTGCAAGGTGATGAGAAAGCCCAGGGACCCAGGAAGAGTCCATGAGAAGCGAAGAAAGTGTCCACCGGGGCAGGCCTTCCTTGACTCAGAAATCTGCAGTCTTGACGCACTCTGGAATGGGAGGCCAGAGTGAGTCGTCTTCTTTCCCTCTGCGGCACAGTGGTGGACTTCCTCTCACGGAGACCGTTCCTTTAAGAAGACCCATCACGTTGCTTGGCTGCCTCACTTGTTTACAGTCCCAGAATAGTGTGGCTCAAAATACTGGGACTTGGCTTTTTTTTTTTTTTTTTTAAATTGGCTAAAGGAGACATTATTCTTGTGAGATTCTGGAATGGAAACCAGCAGAGCATGTTTTCATACTCTATGGGAACCCTTGACCACAAACTGGCTCTGTTGGTCTGTCCCATTTTTGTGCCCCTTGTGTCATAGACTTAATCTGCCAGTGACCCCTGTGGCCTTATCCTCTGGTTTCTGGTCTAGGGTACCTTGTTGGGGCTTGGTCTTACAGACAGCCTGGCAGAAACCCTTGAGGATTTAATTCTGGCCAGTAGGTCATGAGGCAGGGGAATCCGTCTACATTGTGGAATTTCTCCATTTTTGCCCTGCCCATGACCGAACCATTACAGTGTAAGGACTAGTTTTGGTGGTGTGGCTGGTTAGCCTTTGGCAAGTTCTGGTCAGTACGTGGATATATTTGCTGCAGTATTCTTGGGTGCCATATAAGAAAATAGAACCAGAAAACCAGATCTGTTTAGGAGCTGTCAAAATCATAAGTAATAATGGGCTGAGTAGCAGAGGCTCCCACTCATCGCTGCTTTTTACTCCTAGAAACCCAACGACAAGCCCCTTTTGCTTGGTAATAGTAGCCGGGGGAAGGCATTGAATGGAATTACTGGGAAATGCAAGGTTGAGGATGACTCAGGCAAACACAAGGAGGAAAGGGCCTCTATTATGTGCCTCCTGTTTCCGCTCAGCATCTTCTGAGCTTTCTCAGCGTTGGGCTCATTCAGTTCTAAGAGGCCCCTGGCTTTTAACTTGGGAGGCTATTTAGTTTAATACAGGGCTTTTTAAAACTTGACCCATATAAGCCATCAAAACCACTGTGAGTCAGCTTTTCAGGGAACTTGGCTTTAACTATTTCAGGTTATCTTCTGTGAGTGCGATTCTCTTTTTTTCTGGTCTGTGACTCCCTTGAAGTGATTGATTTCTTTGGAATTGGGCAAATATTTGGCTTTTCGAGCCAGGGTTAATACAACAGGCAGATTTCTTACTAAGTTGACCTTTTATGTTTTTCCTGTGGATGCATTTCCTCTCCCCGCAGCATCCTTGAGTTTATCCTGGAGATGGCGTAGCAGGATGGCAATCTGATGGCTGGTTAAACTTCCCTAGGGGGTGGGATGGTGCCTGCTTGGGGAGGAGCTCCCCAGAGACTGTTCCTGAGGTTCGAACTGCTCAATGTATTGATGTAGAAGAGAAAGAAAACAAAGGTATGGGGGGCGCCTGGGTGGCTCAGTCAGTTGAGCGCCTGACTTTGGCTCTGACCCAGGCCTGACCCAGGCTCAGGGTCCTGGGATTGAGCGCCCCCATTGGGCTCCTGGCTTAGCAGTGAGTCTGCTTGCCTCTTTCCCTCTCTCTCTGCCCCTCCCCTCACTCATGTTCTCTTTATTTTGGATAAATAAATAAAGTCTTTACAAAAAAACCAAAAAACCTCACAAGGATATAGAAAGTTCCAGGCAAGAAAGAATTGGAAGGACCTATGAGAAGGGATACAGAGGGACTTCTGGAGGCAGGAGAGCATGGATGTTTCCTGGGAGGTTGTTTTGTTCATTTCCCCATTTTTTCAGTGGCTTTTGTCGAGCAATTAAGAGACTCTCTTTGACTGGTTTGTGTGGTCAGCTTGGTAGTGACTGGAGTTCTTAGGCAGAGAAGTAGGTATACCAGCCATGCAAAAGCACCTAACCTCTGGCTTGACCTCACTGGAGGATGATTCTACTTTTCTGGTAGCTTCTGGAACTTTTTTTTCGCTTCCCAGTTTCCTTCCATTTGAGACTGAATTATTGCTCTCTTTCCCAGGGAATTTGAGTCTAGATGTTAGAATGCTAGAAAAGAACTGACCGCCTGGTTCCTGCACGTAGTCACAGACATCCTAAATTCTAAAATTAAGAACAGCATAAACCTGAGCAATCCAGCAGTCATAGAGTATTCTAGAAATTCCTCTGCTCTCTAGCCCAGTCCTTTCTGCCTGGTGAGTGTCATCCAGATGGCTAAACTTGTTTTCCGTCATCTCTCATAACCTTTTCTTTCAAAGTGCTCAGTTCATTTCATCTGTATCACTTAGCCACAGTCAAACATTTATCGAACGTCAATTATGTGCCTTATTAGTTTGAGTAATCTCTATGGAAAATGTTTCAAAATGGAAATTCAGAGGTTGAGGGAGTCTGGCGGATGAGGGGAGGAGATGGCAGAGGGCTGCATTCCCACGGAAGCTTAGCTCCCTTGTGTGCTTGTCTGTGAGTAGAGGCTGTTGGAGGATCCCGTAGTTCTTTTCGTACACCCTCTCTGGTCCTGCCTGGTGACCAGGGCTTTAGTTGCAGTCGTAGGTCTAGGTGACTGCATAGGCACTGTTGCTTTTTGCCCTCATCTCTCTCAGTCAACTCTGGTGATCAGTTCTGGACTATGATCGTTGGACAGATGGACAGGCAGACAGCCTGCTTGCCTGCCTTTCTTCTTCTGTCTTCTCTGTCTCCTTTCTCTCCTCTCCTGTCTCCTCCCTAGCTCTCCCTTCCCTCCCTCTCCCTCCCCTTTTCCTCTCCTCCCCCCTTGCCTTTCCTTCCTTCTTCCGTTCCCTCCTCATTCTCTCCCTCTCTCTTCTCCTCCTTCCCTTACTACACCCCTCCTCCCCTGCCCCCTTCATGAATTAAGAAGTTAAGTCTGCCAGTGCCAGGGGAGAAAAGTTTTCTTTCTAGAACTAAATAGAAAACGATTTTAGCTTTATGTTCTGTTTCGGATTGTTCTTGACATTCATGACATCACTTTCAGGACCACAGAAAATGGCATTTGTTACACTTTTTTTTTTTTAAAGATTTTATTTTTTTTATTTGACAGACAGAGACACAGCGAGAAAGAGGGAACACAAGCAGGGGGAGTGGGAGAAGGAGAAGCAGGCTTCCCGCTGAGCAGAGAGCCTGATGCAGGGCTCGATCCCAGGACCCTGGGATCGTGACCTGAGCCGAAGACAGATGCTTAACCACTGAGCCACCCAGGCACCCCATGCTACACTGTTTTTAAAAGAATTGACCTAAAAAGGCTTTGGCTCCATAGTGAAGCCCTCCTTGAGCACCATATTTAAAAGAGCGACCCCTTTCCTGGCCTCCTAGTTCTCATCTTCTCTCCTGATTCTCTTTTCACACCGCTTACAAGCATTGGACATACCATGTCCTTTTATTTATTTATTTTTGAGATTTACGTATTTTAGAGAGAGGCACAGTGCCCACGTGCATGGGAGTGGGAGGAGGGGCAGAGGGAGAGGGAGAGAGTGTGGAGCTGAGTGTGGAGCCCCATATGGGACTCCCATCTCATGACCCTGAGATCCTGACCCCGGCCGAAGCCTTGAGCTGCCTGCCTAGCCGACTGAGCCACCTGGGCTCCCCTGATTGTACTTTTAAAGAGCTCTGTTGTGATATAGTTCATATATGGTATATAATACGGGCATTTTAAGTGTGAGGTTCTATAGGGTTTTCTTTTTTTTTTTTAGATTTTATTTTTTTGAGAGAAAGAATGAGAGAGAGAGAGAGAGTATGAAAGGAGAGGAGTCAGTGGGCGAAGCAGACTCCCCGCCAAGCAGGGAGCCTGATGTGGGACTCCCATCTCGGGACTCCAGGATCATGACTTGGGCTGAAGGCAGTCGCTTAACCCGCTGAGCCCCGCAGGCACCTGGTTCTATGGGTTTCAGAAAGTGTAAATCCACATGTACAACCACCACCACAGTTAAGATAAAGAACATTGCCATCTTCCAGAAAGTTTCCTCAGCCGTGGCTGATCTGTTTTCTATCACTGTGGATTTGGTTTTCCCCATATAAATAGAATCATGGAATGCTGTCTTGGGTGTGGCCGCTTTCACTCACAGTCGTGTTTTGGAGCAGGGGATCCATTCATTTGCATGTCCCAGGCCACCACTTTTTACTGCTGGGTAGTATTCTGTTACATGGATCTACCAGTTTGTTCATCTGTTGTTTGATTTTTGGTGGGTGTGCTATGTAGTTTTTAATTGTTTGAATATGGTCTTTCTTCCCCATAAGAATACAGGCTCCACGAGGGCAGTTACTTATTTTTTTATTGAAGTGTAATTCACATCTCACGAAATGAACCACGGGAAAGCGAACGAGTCGGTGGCATTTAGTATATTCACAGTTTTTTGTGTGCCATCACTCTGTCTAGTTCTCAGACATTTTCATCATCCCGAGTGAAAACCTTCTGTACGTTAAGCAGTTTGTTCCAGGAAGATGACTTTTTTAAATATAACTTTTTAAATTTTCCAGTTATAAAAGTGGTAGGCTGCACAATAAAATACTGAAAATACAGAACTACAGAAAAGTATAGAATTTTACAATAAAAGAAGGTCATTGCTATCTTCTTTTTAATGTTGCATATACCTTTTTAAAAAGTAGTTCTATTAAGGGGTGCCTGGGTGGTTCATTCGGTTAGGCATCCGACTCTTGATCTCAGGGTGTCAGGGTCATGAGTTCAGATCCTGCATTGGGCTCCACGCAGGGCTTGGAACCTACTTAAAAAAACCAAAACAAAACAGTTTTTGTTTTAAGTGTATTTTTAAAAAAGAGTTAATTTAGTTATTTGACAGAGATCACAAGTAGGCAGAGAGGCAGGCAGAGAGATAGAGGGGGAAGCAGGCTCCTTGCTGAGCAGTGAGCTGGGTGCGGGGCTTGATCCCAGGACCCTGAGATCATGACCTGAGCTGAAGGCAGAGGCTTGAACCCACTGAGCCACCCAGGCGCCCCAACAAAACAGTTTCATTGATATGATTCACATATTATACGATTTACCCATTTAAAGTATATAGTTAATTGTCTTTTAGTATATTCATGGTTATGTACAACCACCACCACAGTCACTTCAGAAAATAAAAAAAAACACACATTTTCGTCAGGCAGTGATTTTTGCCTCTTCTGTTCATCAGCATTTAGAACAGTGTTTGGCACATAGTAGGTACTTGATATTTGTGGACGAATGAAAGGAACTCATGAGAATAAATCAGTTTAATCATTAATTCAGTAAACATTTAATAAGTGCCTCCTGTGTGCTAACAACTGAGGCCAGTAGAGAGTGACACTCAGATACTGAGCTTGTCTTGGGAGAGGATAGTCCATTGGTGATAGAAGACAAATATGTGGAAATAAGATGGATGATGTCAGAGTGGTAGAGAGAGGATGTTCTAGAAATTCAGAGAAGGGGGCTACTGCTGGAGGGGTTACTATTACTGACTTTGTTTTTATTTTTAATTTTTTTACATTGTATTTTGTTTTCTAATACATTGCTTCTTTTTAAATTTTTTTATTTTATCATTTTATTTTAATTTGATAGAGAGAGACATAGTGAAAGCAGGAACACAAGCAGGGGGAGTGGGAGAGGGAGAAGCAGGCTTCCTGCTGAGCAGGGGATCCCGATGTGGGGCTCGGTACCAGGACTCCGGGATCATGACCTGAGCAGAAGGCAGCCACACAGGCATGCCTAATACATTGCTTCTAGTGTGAAAAATTAACAGTTATTATTTGTATTTTGACTTTGTATCTTGTGATATTGCTAAACTTACTAAGAACTTTGAGTGATTTTTACTTTTTTAATTTAAATTCAGTTAACATAATGTATTATTATTTCAGAAGTAGAGGTCAGTGATCAGTTTTTTTTTTTTTTTAAAGACTTTATTTATTTGAGAGAGAAGAGCACAGAGGGAGACAGAGAAGCAGACTCCCCACTGATGGGGGCTCCATCCCAGGACCTGGACATCATGACCTGCCTGAGCAGAGGGCAGGCAAGACACTTAGCTGACTGAGCCACCCAGGTGCTCCCTCAGTCTTACATAACAACACCCAGTGCTGGTTCCATGACGTGCCCTCCTTAATGTCTGTCACCAAGTTACCCCATTCCCTCTGCCCCCTCCCCTCCAGCAACTCTCAGTTTGTTTCCTATAATTAAGAATTTCTTATGGTTTGTCTCCCTCTCTGATTTCATCTTGTTTTTTATTTTTTCTCTCTTCCCCTATGATCATGTTTTGTTTGTTTGGTTGTTTTTTTTGGGTGCAAAAAGTGATCTTATTAAAGCCTGGGACAGGACCCATGGGCAGAAAGAGCTGCCAGTCCTGTTTTGTTTCTTAAATTCCACATATGAGTAAAATCGTATGATGATTGTCTTTCTCTGATTGACTTATTTCACTTAGCATAATACTCTCTAGTTCCATCCACCATGTTGTAAATGGCAAGATTTCTTTTTTTTTTTTTTCCTGTAGTGTTCTACTCTATATCTATATAGATGGGCATCTGGTCTTTTTCTATAGTTCAGCTATTGTGGACATTGATATAAACATTGGGGTGCAGGTGCCCCATCGGCTCACAGACTTGTATCTTTGAGGTAAATGCCTAGTAGTGCAATTGCTGGGTCGTAGGGTGGCTCTATTTTTAATTTGAGGAACCTCCATATTGTTTTCCAGAGTGGCTGCACCAGCTTTCATTCTTACCAGTAGTGTAAGAGGGTTCTCTGTCTCTGCATTCTTGCCAACATCTGTCGTGTCCTGACTTGTTAATGTATTGCCATTTTGACTCGTGTGAAATAGTATCTCATTGTGGTTTTGATTTGTATTTCCCTGATGCTGAGTGGTGTTGAGCATTTTTTTCATGTGTCTTTTTTCATTTGTCTGTCTTCTTCAGAGATATGTTGGTTGTGTCTGTGGGTTATTTTGTCTGTCTTCTTCAGAGATATGTTGGTTGTTGTCTTGTGTTTTCTTGATTGGATTATTTGTTGTTTGGTTATAGATTTTGGAAACTAGGCCTTTATCTGATAAGACATTTGCAAGTGTCTTCGGGAGATTTTTATTTATTTATTTGACACAGGGAGAGATCACAATTAGGCAGAGAGGCAGGTAGAGAGACAGAGAGGAGTGGGGAGAGAGCCTGAGGCAGGGCTCCGGGGACCCCGAGACCAGGGCCTGAGCAGAAGGCAGAGGCTTAAGACACTGAGCCACCCAGGCACCCATAGCTTTGCCCTTCTGTCCTTTGGATTTGTCAACTGTTTCCTTTGCTGTGCAAAAGCTTTTGATCTTGATGAAGTCCCAATAGTTCATCTTTGCCCTTCCTTCCCTTGCCATGCGTCTAGCAAGAAGTTACTGTGGCTGAGGTCACAGAGGTTGCTGCCAGTGTTCTCCTTTAGGATTTCACATTGAGGTCTTTTCATCCATTTTGAGTTTACTTTTGTGAATGGTGTAAGGAAATGGTCAAGTATTGTTTTTCTGCAAGTGGCTGTCCAATTTTCCCAACATCATTTGTTGAAGAGATTGTATTTTTCCCATTGGTTAGTCTTTCCTGCTTTGTTGAAGATTAGTTCTGACCATAGGGTTGAGGGTCCATTTGTGGGTCTCTATTCTGTTCCATTGATCTCTGTTCTGTTTTTGTGCTAGTACCATACTATCTTGATGATTACAGCTTTGTAATAGAGTGTGAAGTCCAGAATTGTGATGCCATCAGCTTTGGTTTTCTTTTTTAACATTTATTTGGCTATTTGGGGTCTTTAATGTTTCCGTACAAATTTTAGGATTATTTGTTCCAGCTCTGTGAAAAATGTTGATGGTATTTTGATAGGGATTGCATTGAATGTCTAGATTACTCTAGGTGGCATAGATATTTTAACAATATTTGTTCTTCAGTTCATGAGCATGGAACATTTATCCACTTCTTTGTGTCTTCCTCAGTTTCTATAATGAGCATTCTATAGTTTTCTGAGTACAGATCTTTTTTTTTTTTTTTAAAGATTTTATTTATTTATTTGACAGAGAGAGAGATGACAAGCAGGCAGAGAGTTAGGCAGAGAGAGAACGGGGAAGCAGGCTCCTCGCTGAGCAGAGAGCCCGATGTGGGGCTCGATCCCAGGACACTGAGATCACGACCTGAACCGAAGGCAGTGGCCCAATCCACTGAGCCACCCAGGCGCCCCAAGATCCTTTTTTTTTTTATTTTTAAAGATTTTATTTATTTATTTGACCGACAGAGATCACAAATAGGCAGAGAGTCAGGCAGAGAGAGCGGGGGAAGCAGGCTCCCTGCAGAGCAGAGAGCCCAATGCGGGGCTCGAGGGTCCCAAGACCCTCGAGGTCCCAAGACCCTACGACCATGACCTGAGCCAAAGGCAGAGGCTCAACCCACTGAGCCACCCAGGTGCCCCCTGAATACAGATCCTTTGCTCTTTGGTTAGATTTATTCCTAGGTATCTTGCGGTTTTTGATACAATTGTATATGGTATCCACTCCTTAATTTCTTTTTCTTCTGTCTCATTGTTAGTGTATAGAAATGTAGCAAATTTCTGTGCATTGATTTTATATCTTGTCACTTTGCTGAATTCCTGTATGAGTTCTAGCAATTTTGTTTTTTTCTGAATAGAGTATTACGTCATCTGTGAAGAGTGGGAGTTTGACTTCTTTGCCGTTTCAGATGCCTCTTATTTATTTTTGTTGTCTGATTGCTGGGACTAGGACTTCTAGTACTATGTTAAACAACAGTGGTCAGAGTGGATGGACATCCCTGTTGTGTTCCTGACCTTAGGGGAAGAGCTGTCAGTTTTTTCCCGTTGAGAATGATATTTGGGGCACCTGGGTGGCTCAGCCATTAAGTGTCTGCCTTCAGCTCAGGTGATGGTCGAGCCCCTCACCGGGCTCCCTGCTCAGCGGGAAGCCTGCTTCTCCCTCTCCCACTCCCCTTGTCTGTGTTCCCTCTCTTGCTGTCTTTCTCTCTGTCAAGTAAATTTAAAAAAAAAAAAATGGTATTTGCTGTGGGCTTTTCATATATGGCTTTTATGGTACTGAAGTGTGTTCCCTCTATTCCTTCATTGTGAAGAAGTTTATTTTTATTTTTATTTTTTTAATTTTTTTAAAAGATTTTTATTTATTTATTTGACAGACAGAGAGAGATCACAAGTAGGCAGGGAGGCAGGCAGAGAGAGAGAGAGGGAAGCAGGTTCCCCGCTGAGCAGAGAGCCCGATGTGGGGCTCGATCCCAGGACCCTGAGATCATGACCTGAGCTGAAGGCAGAGGCTTAAACCCCTGAGCCACCCAGGCGCCCCCATTGTGAAGAGTTTTAATCAAGAAAGGATGGTGTATTTTGTCAAATGGCTTTTCCTGCATCTGTTGAGAGGATCCTATGGTTCTTGTCCTTTCTGTCATTAGTATAGTGTGTCACATGGATTGATTTGTGGATTTGAACCACGCTTGCAGCCCAGGAATAAATCCCACTTGGTCGTGGTGAATAATCGTTTTAACATACTGTTGGATCCTGTTGGCTGGTATCTTGGTGGGAGTTTTGGCACCCATGTTCATCATGGATATTGGTCTATAATTCTCCTTTTTGGGGGCCTTTGCCTGGCTTTGGGATCAAGGTAATGCTGGCCTCACTGAAAGAATTTGGAAGTTTTCCCTTCGTTTCTGATTTTTTAAACCATTTCAGAAGAATAGGTATTAATTATTCTATTATTGACTTTAACGAGTTCTAGCTTTGTTGTTAACTTACCAAGGGCTCCACTGTTGTGTTCTGTGTAGCATAGAAAACAGGCCCCGTTCAATCTCCGCCCTAGATGCCAAAGATCTTCTTGTAAGGCTGTGTCAACTGTTAAGATCTTTGAGATAAAGTATGAGAAAAGCATTTTTAGTGAATCTGTGGTAACATAATAATTCTTGGAATCACGTCACCTTCTTTGGAAGGCTGAATGCAATGCCTTCTTATGCATAATGCATGCTTTATGTGATCTCATACAGCTTTTTCTTTAATTGAAAAGGCAGATCCTTCTGAGGGAGGGAACAGTAAGTACTGAGTGAGGATCTTGTTCCAGTATCTCTCATTCTTTAATGAGAGTGCACTGGAAGCCTTCCCTGGGAAGGGTTTTTACTTGGGATAATGGAATGAAAGTCTGTGGTGGCAGTGATGACTCTGGCCTAGAGGCAAACAGTGTAACTACAGGGATGATGTCAGCCAGCTCTTCTAGCATTTACTGCCTGATGGCACTGTGCAGAGTGCTGGAGGTGCAGTGATCTCCTTTAAGCCTCAGAGCAATCCTCTGAAGTAGACCGTGCTATCCCCATTTTACAGGTGAGAAAACTGAGGCCCAGGGAAGTTAAATAACTTCTTAAAGGGTATTCTAAAAACAGCCAGTGGTTTCAAGGCAGCTTGGTTGAACCCTTCATGGTAAATCTCTATGTTCCCTTCCCCAGAGAGAATATAGCATTTAGATATTCATTCATTTATTTAACACATATATATTGAATTCCTGTTATGTCTCAGTCCTTGGGCTAGGAGTACAGTGGTGAACAACACAGAACAGACCTTGGCCAGCAAGGAATATGTTATAATTGGGAAGCTCAGAACCAGGAAGAACACGAAAATGGTTAAAAAAAAAAAAAAAAAAAGATGGTGGGTGGGGAACAGAGACTTTGAGAAGGGTTGAGTAAATTTCCCGTGGTCTCATCCAGGTAGAGGTGGACCCGAGCCTAGTTCTCTTGTCTTCTTTCTGGTGTGGTACTTTTATTGCTGAGTCCCAGAACCTTTACCAGAGTTTATGTCTGTTTTGTAGCTGGCCAAATATAGGTATGCCATGGCACTTAAGAGGGCGCTGGGTCTCCCATCTGGAAGCTCCTCAAAAGAGTCTTTAGGATGATGTGGGTCTTGAGGATGACTCGGTATTTCCAATATGCCCTCAGATTTCAGCTTTGCTTTTGGAAAGCTTTTTGTACATATACAGAAGGAGAGCTGAACAGGTTGAGTTGGGTGAGGTCAAAGAAGCCGATCATGGAGCTAAAAATGATTCTCTTCAGAGAATTCATTTTGTGGATCATTTCTCCCTACAGACACTCTCTTTCTTGCTGGAGTATGAGGGGAGCTACAGGCCGCGTCGGGAGGCTCTGTGTCGGAAGCATGGCTGGTGGTTTTAAGACAAGGGAGGAGAATTCCTGACCTCTCGAGTCATGGAACACTTTGGGGACAGTGGAGTGGAAGAAAGTGATCTTTGCCCTTACCAAATGTGCTCAATGTGTTTGTGAAGCTAATCTCATGACTTCAGTGGTCTTAAGGAAACATCTGATTGAGAAACAGTTGTGTTTTTGTATGAAATTCTGTGGACACATATGTGGATAAACACAAAGTTACACACTCCTTTTAGGATAGAACGAAAGTCGATTTTCTGGACTTGCTGGGTTGGAGAAACAGGTTTACTAGAACTTTCTGACATCAGGGTTTGCTCTTGGAATGGAACCTCCTTATCATTTGGGTTGTAAAAACAGACTGGGTCCTGATCTGTTTTGATATTGTTTTAGTAAAATCTTGTCTGAAAATTAGACCATGGATTTAAATCATTGCCTGGAGGGTACTGGTTGGCTCAGTTGGTTAAGCAACTGCCTTTGGCTCTGGTCATTATCCCAGAGTCCTGGGATGGAGTCCTGCACTGGGCTCCCTGCTCAGTGTGGAGACTGCTTCTCCCTCCCACCCTTTCCCATCTTATGCTCTCTCTCACTCTCTCTTTCACATAAATAAATAAAGTCTTTAATCAAAAAAATAAATCATTGCCTGGAGTTTTTTTCAACATGATGAACGTGGCTCTGGATTTTTTTTTTTATATTTTTAAAATCTAAAAAATTAAAAAATTAAAAATTTAAATTAAAAATTTAAAAAACAAAATTTTTTAAAATTAAATTTAAATTAAAAATTTAAATTAAATTTTAATTTATTAAATTCATCTAATAAATTTAAAATTAATTAATTTTAATTAATTTTAATTACTTTAAAATTTAATTTCTAAATTAGAGTTAGGAGAGTGAGCTCGGAAGCACACATGAGGAGGGCCAGAGAGATGGAGAAGCAGACTCCCTGCTGAGCAGGGGGCCTGACTATCCCAGGACCCCAGAGTCATGACCTGAGCTTAACCATCTGAGCCACACATGTTCCCCTGTTTTTGTTTTTGTTTTTTGTTTGTTTGTTTTTATCAGAGAGAGAGTGGGGAGGGGGCAGAGTGAGAGGGAGAAAGAAAGAATCTTAAATAGGTTCCTTTCCCAGTGCAGAGCCCTACATGAGGCTTGATCTCACTACCTTGAGATCATATAACCTGAACCGAAATCAAGACTTGGGGACTTAACGGACTGAGCCACTAAAGCGCCCCAGCTCTGATTTTTTCTAGGAAGAGTTCTCTCACCTTCCACTTCTCCTTTACCTTCCCAGGAGAAGGAAAAGTCACCTGAGTTCTTTAACTGGCCTGGTCTAACATCATCAGGTCAGTGGCAGACACTGAGTGACGCTCAGTACGTGTCTGTTGATGAGAAGCAGCAATCAAGTTCTAGCTTCCTTTTGGGATGGTGGTCCCAGTTCTGGTGAGAGAGAGAATCTGGTTTGGTATCTTTGGGTTCTGTCGCTTCCTCTGAACCCAGCTAAAAATCGAGTAAAAGTAAGATCAATCAGAGACCAACATGTTAAAGGAATTAGTAGGAACTTCCCTTTGGCAGTAACTATTGAACTAGGTAGGTTTTAGAATCTTGGTGGGGAGGTATAAAATCATCTTTGGTTCATGGCTGGGATCTGTTACAAGAATTGGGTTGTGGTGGGTTGGTAGGAGCAACCAAGCTTTTCTTAGCTCTTTCTATGACTTGAGGGAAGGAGCTGGTTTTTGCCTTCAGCCACAGGGAACATCGTTATAAAGATTTAAAGGACTGTGTGATTTTAGTTGGCACAAATTAGATCCTTTTTGTCTCTAGAGGCCAGAACTGAAAGGACCTCAGTGCTGAGCTGTTTTTCGTCTGTAGTGTTTTCGGGAGCCGTTGGGATTTCGCTTCTGTGGTCTCTCTTGCACTTTCCTCCTTCCAAGGCTCTTTACTTCAGTTCCTTCCTCATCTCAGCCTTTTCCCTTTGCAGGGAACAAAGCTGTTTTCCCTCAGAACAGAGCTTATATGATTATTCTTTCTGGAATGATTCTCTAAGGGCTAAGAAGGAATTTCTTTCTTTCTTTCTTTTCTTTCTTTTTTAAAGATTTTATTTATTTATTTGATAGATAGAGATCACAAGTAGGCAGAGAGCAGGCAGAGTGAGAAAGGGAAACAGGCTTCCTGCCGAGCACAGAGCCTGATGTGGGGCTCGATCGCAGGACCCTGAGATCATGACCTGAGCTGAAGGCAGAGGCTTTAACCCACTGAGCCACCCAGGCGCCCCAAGAAGGAATTTCTTGATGGAGATTGTCATCATTCCCATTGCTTGCTTGGGTCAGAGGTTGGTTGCTGGATGGACCCATTGCACTGCCATAAACTGCTCTGAATTCTGAGTTGGAACAATGAAGATCACAGAAGACTGTCAATATTTCATTTTAGAAACTATGCTTGGAACTCTATACGAGGGGAAAAAGCTTTGTGGGTGAGATAGAGAGGTGTACTGTTTGGTTTCTTAAAAGCTGTAGGTTTAGACGACCTTTACTAAGAGTCAACTTTAAAGCCAGTATTACCATGTTGTGATGAGAGGGAGAGGAAAGGAGATACCAGAGCTGCTCACATTTTCAGGTGGAATCAGTTTAGATCTTAGCACATGGGTGATTTAGTCCCTGCACGAGCAACTTTTGGGCCCCAGGGCGGGGCAAGCCAGGCCCACTGCTGTTTTGCCCCTGGAAGTGTTTGCAGTGGGCTGGTCTTCAGATAAGAAGGGGTACTATTTAGTGAGTGCTTACTGTGTGTCCTGCAGTGTGTTGTGCTCTTTCCCTGCTCTATCCTCCTTGGGATCAGTAGAGCTTGCGGACTCTTACTGTCTGTTTCCCTGACACCTAGGTAGTGATGTCACTTTTTCAAGGCCAGGCAGTGGTCAGCAGTGGAATTTGGGTGTTTCTGCTTGTCTCACGTCCAAGAGGTGGTCTGGTGAGCTCGGGGAGAGCAGAAGGTGGAAGGAAGCTGGGGAGGGGAGGCTTTGCTGTTGTGTAAGGGCCCAGAAGCATTTCAGACGTACGGAGCTGGGCGCAGAGTCAAGGAGCTGATTTTCCTCCAGGAATGGGGCAGAGTGGGGTCGTTGATGGCGAACGGGTAGAGCGGGAGCCTTGTTCCTTTCTGGCTCCTTCCCTCCCTTATCAAAGGGAATCTTCTTTTCTTTTACCTTCTCCTCCCCTGGCCGGAAATCAGTCTCCTTTCTAGGCTGCTCTCTCCTTTCTGGCTCAGGGAAAAGGCCCACAGATGATGATGGGTCGAGTAGTGTTAACAGGGAGCCAAATAATGTGGAAGGTGGAATTAGGAACAGTGAACGACAGTGTCCGGTTAGGAGGCCTTTTCTTTTGTTTATCTCTTTACTTGACTAGCAACCCCCACCCAGTCAGGGGTGGCAAAGGAGGGTCCGTCCTTACTTTACATGTGAACGACAACATAATCAGTGCGTGTTAAATGATGACCGGGGCTTGGGGCTTGTCGTAGATAAAGCAGGCTAGGGCTTTGAGCCCCTCCACCTAAAATTCTTCGCCTGGATTCATAGGTGGATGTCCAGCACGGGAACAGGTATGTTCCACCTACCCCAGGACACTGGGTGCTGGACCGCCCCCCCCCCCCCCATGCCGACAGGGAGTATTTTATTTTTATCCCGAATGAGTTGTTTGTTGATACATGTTACGTATATCGCCTGGTGGGTACTTCATATGGATCCTGACAGAGTTGTGTACCGAAAGGCCTCCATGGGCCCCTGTCCTTTGTGCCCGCCTTTTTTTTTTTTTTTTTTTAAGAGTTTATTTGTTTGATAGAGACACAGCAAGAGAGGGAACACAGCAGGGAGAGTGGGAGAGGGAGAACCAGGCTTCCTGCCGAGCAAAGAGCCTGATGCGGGGCTCGATTCCAGGACCCTGGGATCATGACCTGAACCGAAGGCAGATGCTTAACAACTGAGCCTCCCAGGTGCCCCAGTGGGTGCCCACTTCTGATGTAGCCCGGAGAACAGCTGTAGCTCTGTGTGCCGACAGATTCCCGGCAGAGATTTCCAGGGAAGAAGTCTCTAGGCCTGGTCTTCCCCAGGACTGTGTGAAAAGGGGCTGACTCTCGCTGCCACTCCCACCTTATCTGACTCCTTGCCAGGAGAGCTTTAATGAGCTTTTCTTTCTCTGGTGGTTAACTTAGCTGTTGGGGACCAGTGAGTGACACCTGTCATAAATGAGCTGTTGCATATAACTTCTGGTTCCTCTCAGTGGTTTGGAACAGTGAGCCCATCACCGGTTTTCTTGAATGCTGCTGTATGTGAAGCCCTGTGGAGGATACAGGATGGAGAAAGTGATTAAGGCACCTAGCAACTTGCATGACATTGATTCATTGGTTCATTTATTCATTTGGTAACTAGATACTGAACTTTTCCTGTGTTCGGGTTGTGTCCCAAATGCTAGGAACGAAAAGATAAGATAGGCAAGGTTCTGTCCTCAGCGATCTAGCAAAGGCACTGTTAGGAAATGTTGTGGGCTTTGAGTAAATTATCAGCATTGTCATTAATATTAAGGCCATTAATAATGCAACAGCAGTGATGTTATTAATAGGATCACGAGTAGTCTACTATCTTGATGAGGTTTGGGGAAATGAGGGTTTATGTTATCATACTCATGGTCTGTCTGCATTTCCCTGATTGCTCCCCATCAAACCTGCAGACTCTTGAGAAAATCAGGAAGCTCTGTTTTCTCTTGTGGCTGGAGGATACTAGGTATAAAGGTTCATCACTACTTGCTGGCGTAGTACCACTGCCTGTATATATTAGGAGCTTTGGCTCTGACGTTCTGTATTCTGAGATTAGGGGCCTTGAGCATCTTTCTGGGGGTCCAGTCTGGGATCTCACTGGTACCAGTTCTCTTCCTGCCTGGCCTGACTGTTAAAAGAATTGCAGGATTCTTTAACTGTAAATAGAGGCATTATGAATGGATGAAGTTTGATCAGTGCATTTTTTAGTTATAATCTCCATTTTATTTTTTTTCCAGAGAACAGTCTTTCTTCAGTCCTTAAGGACTTAGCTTCTTACATGGGCTTTGGTAGGAGGAAATGGGACAGCCCCCTCAATCGGGGGGGGGGGGTGTTTTGTCCTACGATGCTTCATGAGGGCGATTCCGGACCACCTTGCTGTGGATGTGTGTTTCACACGCAGCTTGGGAAGCACAAAGGCATCAAAGATACTTGCTTTGGAAATGTCCTGATGGCAGTGGCCTCTACTGTGTTCCAAATAACGAAATTCTTTTTTTTTTAAATTTTTATTTTTAAAAAATATTTTATTTATTTGAGAGAGAGACGTGAGAGAGAATGATTGAGGAGAAGGTCAGAGAGAGAAGCAGACTCCCCGTGGAGCTGGGAGCCCGATGTGGGACTCGATCCCAGGACTCCAGGATCATGACCTGAGCCGAAAGCAGTCCCTTAACCAACTGAGCCACCCAGGCGCCCCCAAATAACGAAAATTCTTAATGGCCCTGTTCTTGGGCACGCAACAGGCACAGTTGGTGCAGCAAGGAGGCTGCCTGTGGCCGTGGCCCTTTTTGGGATGACTGTTACTCCTTGGTCATCTTAGAAGTGAAGACCCAAGAGAGCCATTTTTTAAAAAAAGATTTTATTTATTCACAGAGGGAGTGCATGCAAGCCGGGGAAGGGGTTAGAGGCAGAGGGAGAGGGAGAGAGCCCAGAGCCTGATGCAGGGCTCCGTCTTAGGACCCTGAGATCATGACCTGAGCCCAGACCAAGAGTCAGACGCTTAACTGACACACGCGTTCCTCCCCCTGACCCCCATTTTTTAATAACAGTTTTATTGAGATGTAATTCATACACCATATATCTTATCCTTTAAGAGTGGATAATTCAGTGTTTTTAGTATATTCATAAAGTTGAGCAAGCCATAGCACTAATTCTAGAACATTTTTATCAACCCGGATAGAAACCATATACCCATGAGCAGTCACTCCCTGATTGGTCCTTCCCCCAGCCATTGGCAGCTCCTCATGTACTTTCTGTTGCTGTGAATCTGCCTGTCACAGATATTTCACATAAATGGAATCCTAGAATATGTCGTATTTTGTGTCTGGTTTCTTTCACTACGTGTGATGTTTTCAAGGTTCGTTCGTCTTGTAGCATCCATCCCTCAGTGCTTCATTCTTTTTTATGGTTGAATAATACTCCATTGTATGGACCCACATTTTGTTTATCTGGTCATCGGTTGAAGGACATCTGGGGGGTTTCCACCTTTGGGCTCTTAGGGATCTCCCTGCCATGAACATTTGTGTTCACTTTTGTGTGGACATTTTTTTCATTTGTCTCGGATACACACCTAGGAGGGGAATTACTGAGGTACATGGTAACTCTGTGCTTAACTTTCTGAGAAACTACCATAGTGTTTCCAGACTGGCTGTGCCGTTGTGTATATTCTCAGGAGTGTGTGATCATGGCAGTTTCTCCATACTCTGCTAACATTTGTTATTATCATTTTAAAACAGGTTTTAGTCTTTTTATTATTTATTTATTTTAAAAAATATTTTATTTTATTTTTTAGAGAGAGCCCCAGGGAGTGTGTGTGAGCACAAGCGTGGGGGAGGGTGAAGTGGGAGGGAGAAGCAGAGTCCCCACTGAGCAAGGATCGGCCACAGGCTCAGCCCCAGGGATGACCTGAGCCATAGGCAGATGCTTAACTGACTAAACTTACCCAGGGGCTCCTATTTATTTTTAATTTTTATTTTTTAAGATTCTATTTATTTGACAGAGAGATCACAAGTAGGCAGGGAGGCAAACAGAGAGAGAGGAGGAAGCAGGCTCCCCACCAAGCAGAGAGCCCGATGTGGGGCTCATCCCAGGACCCCGAGACCATGACCTGAGCCAAAGGCAGAGGCTTCACCCAGTGAGCCACCTAGGTGCTCGTATTTTTTTTATTTTTTGGAAGATTTTATTTATTTATTTATTTGGCAGACAGAGATCATAGTAGACAGGCAGGCAGAGAGAGGCCGACGTGGGGTTCGATCCCAGGACCCTGGGATCATGACCTGAGCCGAAGGCAGAGGCTTTAACCCACTGAGCCACCCAGGCGCCCCATCCTATTTATTTTTTAAAAAAGCTTATTTAAGTAATCTCTACATCCAACTCAGGGCTCCAGCCCACAACCCTGAGATCAAGAGTCGCATGCTTCACCGACTGAGCCAGCCAGGCGCCCCCTACAGCTATGTGAAGATTTTTGTTGCTGTGATCCTTTTGGCCTAGCTATTCTAGTGGGTGTGAAGTGAGACCTCATTGTGGTTTTCGTTTACATTTCCTTAATGACTGTGGTGGTGAGTGTTTTTTCTTGTGCTAATTGACCATTTGTAAATCTTTGGGAAAATGTGTATTCAAATTTTTGGCTTAATATTTAATGTTTTTTTTTTTTTTTCTTTTTCTTGTAGAGTTGAAAGAGTTCTTTACATACTCTGGAGTACTAGTCCCTTATCAGATAAATGATTTGCAGATATTTTCTCCCATTCTTTGGGCTTTCTTTTCACTGTTCTCATGGTATCTTTTGCAGGATACAGGTTTTTAATTTTGGTGAAGTCTATTAGTCTATTTCTTTTGTTGTATTGCTTTTGCTGTCATATCTGAGAAGCCATTGCCTAGTCCAAGGTCACATAGATTTGCTCTTTTATTGTTTTTTTCTTTGTTCTTTTTTTATTCTTTTTTTTTTTTTTTAAGATTTTAATTCATTTATTTGAGAGTGAGAGAGTGCACATGATGGGGGGAAGGGCCAGAGGGAGGAAGAGAAGGAGACTCCCTGCAGGGAGTCTTATTGTGGGGCTCAATCCCAGACCCTGAGATCATGACCTGAGCTGAAGGCAGATGCTTAACTGACTGAGCCGCCAAGGTGCCCCATGCCTATGTCAACTTTTTATTTTTTTATTTTTTATTTTTTTTAAAGATTTTATTTATTTATTTGACAGAGAGAAATCACAAGTGGGCCGAGAGGCAGAGAGAGAGAGAGGAGGAAGCAGGCTCCCCGCTGAGCAGAGAGCCCTATGCGGGACTCGATTCCAGGACCCCGAGATCATGACCCGAACCGAAGGCAGTGGCTTAACCCACTGAGCCACCCAGGCGCCCCCTATGTCAACTTTTTCAAAAAAGATTTGTTTATTTGAGATAGAGCAAGAATGCGAGAGAGAGAGAAAGAGAGAGAGAGAGAGAGAGAAAGAACGCGCGCGCACACAGGCATGTGCACAAGTGGTGGGGGAGGGGGGCAGCAGCAGAGGGAGAAGCAGCTTTCCTAACAAGCAGGGAGCCCAGTGTGGGGCTGGATCCCAGGGCTCTGGGATAATGACTGAGCCAAAGGCAGTTGCTTAACCAACTGAGCCACTTAGGCACCCCTCCTATGTCATATTCTAAGAGTTTTATAGTTGTAGCTCTTTCATGAGCACTAAATTGTACTGCCTAAAGCTTTGCAAGTTCCTCTTAGCTGTTTGCTGGGGATAAGGCTGGGTGGGAGCCTACATCCTGGAGCTTCTTTCCTTTGCTGCCTTGACAGTTCCGTCAAGGATCTTGACCTTGGGAAGCTTTCTTGAAAGTTTTCTAACTGTTATGCAGTTTATATTTCTTTCTTTTCTTTTCTTTTTCTTCTTCTTCCTCTTTTTTTTTTTTTTTTGAAGGTAACGAATGAAGAGGACTTTATTAGGAAATTGGACTGTAAACCTGATCAGCATTTGAAGGTGGTTTCCATTTTTGGAAATACTGGTGATGGAAAGTCTCATACTCTCAACCACACTTTCTTTTATGGCCGTGAAGTCTTTAAAACTTCGCCTGCCCAGGAGTCCTGCACCGTGGGGGTGTGGGCGGCCTATGACCCGGTCCACAAAGTAGCGGTGATAGACACAGAAGGGCTCTTGGGGGCGACAGTGAATCTCAGTCAGAGAACACGGCTGCTGCTTAAGGTCCTGGCCATCTCAGACCTCGTCATCTATCGAACTCACGCAGACCGGCTGCATAATGACCTCTTCAAGTTCCTTGGGGACGCCTCAGAAGCTTACCTGAAGCACTTCACCAAGGAGCTCAAGGCTACCACTGCCCGCTGTGGGCTGGATGTCCCCTTGTCCACCCTGGGCCCTGCTGTTATCATTTTCCATGAGACTGTGCACACTCAGCTGCTGGGCTCTGGTGAGTAGACAGGGGACTGTCACGGATTGACCTTTCTGGGTACAAGGAGGCAGCCCTTGGGCTGCAGTAGTAGCTTGGTGGAGAGGGGGATGGCCCAGCAAAGTTTCTGCCTGGGCAAGACCTGAGGGAGTGTTTGAAGAAGGGTGGGGTGAGCAACGGTGTCAAAACCCGGTCAAGATGGGGATTGAAGATTGAGGATTAATGACTGGCTTAGGCAATGTGGAGAGCCTTGGTGATCCGGAGAGGACCTGTTTCCCAGGGGTGATGGGCATGGAAGCCTGATCAGGATAGGTTCAGGAGAGAACAGGGGAAGAATGAAGGTTGTGAGTATATCCCAGTCTTTGAAAGAGTTGTGTTATAAAGGGAAGCAGACAAACGAAATGATAGCTAGAGGCTGATGAGGGATTTCAAGCCCCCCCCCTTCTTTAAATGGAAGCTGTGAGGTATTGTAGATGGTTGTGTGCTGGTGCAAAGGGAAGGGAACAGTGTGGCTAGAGGAGAGCAGAACCGTTGGGGTGAGGCCCATGTGGGTGTGTTGGCCTCAGAAGCATGGACAGTCTCTCCGGAAGCACAGGGGGGAAAGCAGTGTGTGGACACGGTTGCTGGTAATTGTCCTACTGTTTCTATTCCCTGAAAGAAGTAGGAAGCAAAATCGTGACCTAAGGGAGGATGAGGGAGCACTGCACAGTGCAGCAACAGTGATTGGACACTGGTGGGGACAGTAGTGTTAGCCCCTAACACAGTGGTCCCATTTACCTGTTCATTCAATGTAGTTTCTTCCTTTTTTTTTTTTTTTTTTTTTTAAGGATAATGGGGGGAGGACAGAGAGAGAATCTGAAGCAGGCACCACACTCAGTGTGGAGCCCCATGTGAGCCTCGATCTCACAACCCCGAGATCATGACCTGAGCTGAAATCAAGAGTTAGATGCTTAACTGACTGAGCCACCTGGGTGTCCCATCCGTTAACAAAGTTTTTTTCTTTTTTAAGATTTACCTATTTATTTGAGAGAGTGGGCAAGAGAGAGAGCATGAGCAGAGGGAGAAGCAGAGGGAGAGAGAGAAGCCGACTTCCTGCTAAGCTGGGAAGCCTGACAGGGGCCTTGATCCCGGGACTCTGGGATCATTACCTGAGCCGCTTAACAGGTCAGGCCACCCAGGTTCCCAGTCAGCCAGGTTTCTTAAGGGCACAATGCCATGTGCTGAGCTCTGGGACACAGAGCTGAGAAAAGCAGTTCTCACCCTCGGATAGTTCCCTGTCTAGTTGGGGAGACCGCATGGTTTCTCTTCTGGAGCGGATGTGGGTCCAGGAGCTGTGGGGTTGCAGAAGAGGGACTCTCCACACCTCCTGAGGGGGTTTGGGAAAGAGGAGGTGGGGTTTGAACCTAGACATGTGGCTTGATAGGGCCAGAGAGGAAGGATGCTTTGGAAGGAGCAAACCCCTGGAGGCTTGCAGGGGGCAGGTTGTGTCCAGGAACCCACAGGTGGTCCTGCCAGAGCCTCTGGAACTTGCTTCCAGCCCCTCCGTGCGAGCCCCACACAGCAGCCAGGTACTCCTTTCAGAAGCTCGCTTTATGGTTTAGATCACGCTGGATTCCTGCTTGTACGCTGTCCGTGCCTTTTCCCACAAGCTCATTACGATGTCCCCACTCTGAGTCCTGCCTGTCTCTGACCTCCTTCCCTTGTTACCTGCTTCCTCTCCTCCCGTTGCCCCGCGTGCCCCCACCTCGTACCGGCGCCCACCACCTCTGCGTACACTCCGTCCGGTAGCCGCACCAGCCTTTTCTGTATTGCCACCTTGACCTATGCTGCTCTGTCCCCCTTGGAGCCTTGGCTGATCATCCCCTGTAGAGTGGTCCTTCCTGTCCCTGAGTTTACACTCTTTCTGCATGGCTCTGTTCGTTTGCATCAGGACCGCTGTCACTGTCCGTGGTCCTCCTGTGTGTGCTTGCTGGCTTGTGTTTGTTTCTCTTCAGTTACAACCGGAACTCACGAAGGCGGGAACCTTGTCTGTCTTACTTGCTGCTGTGACTAAAGAGCCTGGATGAGTGCTTGATGCCCCGGTTTGTTGGTTCTCACTGTGTCTGAAGCACGCATTGTAAGGGAGGGAATGCTGGAGGTACTTGGGGGTCAGATTGTGGGTTGCCTTGACTCAGTTCTCACATAGGACCGAAGCCCCTGAAGCATTTTAAGCAGGGAGTTACACGAGCGGATCTGTATTTTCCAAAGATTGCATGGCAGCCTGTTGCAGGCTGAGCCACAGAGGCATGCCTGGAGGCAGGGAGAAGACCAGGTGGGACATTCACCATGGCGCTGGACGAGAAGCGATGGGAGCTGAGTTGGGCCATTGACACAGGAGGGAAGTGGACAGACAAGGGCCATATTAAAGAGTTAGAATCAGAAGGACCAGGCTCTTGTGGGAGGATGAGAAATTAAATGTTCCAGCAGAGTCTCCTTAGCAGGTGACTCTGAGGTAAGGGGAGAAGGTTGGAAGCACTGACTTGAGGATGCCTTCCGTGATCTACATTTTTTTTTTCCCAAGATTTTATTTATTTCAGAGTGAGAGAATGGGAGACGGAGAGTGCATGTGAGACCACAGACAGGAGGGGGGCAGAGGGAGAGGGAGAAGCAGATTCCCTCCGGAGCAGGGAGTCTGTTGTGGGACTCAATCCCACAAAATCCCTCAATCCTCAATCCCTGGGATCATGACTTGAGCTGAAGGCAGATGCTTAACCAACTGAGCCACCTAGGTGCTCCCTGTGATCTGCATGTTTATGCCAGCTTGGATTTTTACAACCTTGGTAAGGGGAAGGTTTAATTTCTAGTTCAGAATTTTGAAATAACGAGCCCGTCATAAATAACTTTTTTCTTTTCTTCTTCTTCTTCTTTTTTTTTTTTTTGCACTATATACCATATACTGTGATAGGTGGTTTTTAAAAAAGTAAATGCTAACTTACTGTATCCTTGTTATTCGGCCCAGTTAACAGCAGCCCCATTTTACAGATGAAGAAGGTGCACTCAGAGAGCTTGAGTTATGTAACCAGAAGTTTTCCAGATAGTTGCAAAATTGGGGCTCAAAATAAGGTTTCCTAACTCCTAAATTCAGAGCTCATTCTGGAATACTGTTGCTGCTTCTTGAAACTTGAAGATGGAACCAAGGCAGCCAGTTTATGCAGGGAAGGAGAAGAGGTGCCAGAATTGTGGGCAAGTTGATAATTTGAGTTTTCTGTTTCAGACTTTCTGATTTTATATTGTTTAAATTAATTAATTAATTAATTAAAAATTTATTTATTTATTACTTGACAGAGATCACAAGTAGGCAGAGAGGCAGGCAGAGAGAGTGGAGGAAGCAGGCTCCCTGCTGAGAAGAGATCCCGATGCGGGACTTGATCCCAGGACCCTGGGATCATGACCTGAGCCAAAGGCAGAGGCTTTAACCCACTGAGCCACCCAGGCGCTCCTGTTTAATTTTATTTTAATTTCTTTTTTGGGGGGAGAAGGAGAGTGAGTGAGCAGTGAGGAGGGGCAAAGAGAGGAAGAGAGAGAATCTTAAGCAGGCGGAGCTCCATGTGGGGTTGGATCTCATGACCCTGATGAGATCATGACCTGAGCTGAAATCATGAGTCCGACGTTCAATGGACCTAGTCATCCAGGTGTCCCGCTTTCTGATTTTATCTCATCCTGTTCTTTTTCTGGACAGAGTATTCTAGGTGGGAGTTAGTAGGCAAATGAATTCTCTGTTTTATAAATGAGGAGAACATAGAACCCATAATCACTGGGGAGCAGTGATTGTATGTCCAGAGACCAGCTGTGAGATGATGTTGGGGAGGGATGGAGGGTGGCCAAGCTCGTACCTGGGTGGTGTTGGGAGGAGTCACTTCTTGCTGATTGATCCTGGGATACCCTGGCACCTAAAGTCACTGCCACAGGAAAAGATCAGGAGGAGATGGATTTAGGGATGAACTACAGAATTTGGGGCACTGATGGCTGCACTTTCAAATTTGAGTAGGGCCATATCTTCAGTATTAATTGGAATGATTTTGTGGTTGTTGTTACAGTACTAAAGGAAATGAAAAAGCCCTTCTAACATTTCTCTCCAGGATATTTATTGAATTCATCTGTACTACCACTCCACAAATTTCTGCCTAAAGATTGGTGAAACTACCCTCAGATACATTGGGAGCTTGTATATAGCTTCACCATTGGAAGACCAGCATGTTTGAAGTGGTTGTTTATTCGAAATGTTTCTTAGTGTGGGGGGTGGGGTAGAGAAAATCTTATTTTTTTTAATGCTTTGACCTGTTTGCATTTTTTTACAATGAGCAGATTAAAAAAGACTTTCCCTTGAAGTACAGTGTACATATAGAAGAGTGCACATCATATCACAAGTGTATTAATGTGATGAATTTTATAGTCTGTGAAAGCAGTAGCAGCACATGACATGACATGCCAG
Organism: Mustela nivalis; assembly: GCF_964662115.1. NCBI lineage: Eukaryota > Metazoa > Chordata > Mammalia > Carnivora > Mustelidae > Mustela > Mustela nivalis. Next base: position 14,113,856 of record NC_139025.1, on the reverse strand, counting down.
CACCCACTTCCTGGGGAAGCCCTGCTCATGCTCCCTTCTAGTTAACGGTAACCTGGATTCTAACAGCATAGATTAGTGGTGCCTGTTTATGTACTTTATTATATAGAGTCAGACTATGTATTACTTTTATAATGCAAGACAGATTTTTTTTTTTAAAGAAAGGTCATTGTTCCTGTACCTGTTTCCTTGTCCAGATCACCCCTCAGAGGTGCCAGAAAAGCTCATCCAGGACCGGTTCCGGAAGCTGGGCCGCTTCCCTGAAGCCTTCAGTTCCATTCACTACAAGGGAACGAGGACTTACAACCCTCCCACCGACTTCTCTGGGCTGCGGCGGGCTTTGGAGCAGCAGCTAGAGAACAACACCACCCGTTCTCCCCGGCACCCGGGGGTCATCTTCAAAGCTCTGAAGGTCAGTGGGTCTCCTGCCCTGAGTGCTTTTCACTGGGGTACCAGTGGGTGTTCTTACCCACTGGTAAGAACCCCTTTTTGTTGGTGCTGGAGATTGGAAACTGGGGTGGAAAGCAAGGTTGTAGAGAAAGGAAGCACCAGAGGGGAGTTCACACCTAATGAGTTAGAGCTCATCCTACTACGAGCACGGGCACAAAGGGATCTTGGGCTATTGTTAAAAAGTGACAGGTCCTCGTGTTGGAGAAAAACCAGGCTTTCAGACAGTAGGAAAAACGTTCATTTCCACGTGGTGTTGCCCAGCCCTGGTGAGTTGATCTTGCATTGAGGCTCAGTTACCTGAACAGGACTCACTTTTTTTTTTTTTTTTTTTTTTTAAATCTGTATTAATTAGGTTGTTCAGGAGGACAACTTTTTGTTATCACTGTAAATGGAGAATCAGTATCACAGGTAGAAATTTCCCAAGACAGAAAATACAGACACATGATAATAGTAATTGGTGTTTATTATATACCATCAGAGGACTCTATGAATTAGTTCATTTAGTCCTTACACCAGCAGTATGTCTGGCTGGCTCAGTCGGTAGAGCATTCAACTCTTGATCTTGGAGTTGTAGGTTTAAGCCCCACGTTGGGTATAGAGATTGCTTAAAAATTTTTTAAAAGATTATTTATTTATTTATTTGACAGAGACACAGTGAGAGAGGGAACATAAGCAGGAGGAGTGGGAGAGAGAGAAGCAGGTTTCCCACCTAGTGGGGAACCTGATGCGGGCCTCGATCCCAGGACCCAGGATCATGACGTAAGCCCAAGGCAGATGCATAACCCACTGAGCCACCCAGGCGCCCCTAAAAATAAAATCTTAAAAAGAAAAAAATCCTCTCTCACCCCCTCCATGTGTTAATTGCTGTTTCCCAGCCTCATTTTGCAGATGAGGACTCGGGGGCAGGTGTCCGAGGAGGTGAAGTGATTGGTTACACACAGTTACTAAGTAGCAGCTGTGGCTGGTAAAGCCTGGCTGGTTTACTCTAGAGCTCCTTCTAACCAGCAAGAATCTTCCTCCTCGCAACAAATGTAATATACTATTTCCTCTCTAGGGACTGTTGTTCATGGAAGGTTCTGAGACTGGAGCTTGTTTTTTCTTTATTTAGAAAGGAGATGAGCAAGTGTTAGGGAGATGATAAAGATAATGCTATTACCCAGTTGGGACTTTCTCTTTAACAGAATCTGAAATTCTGAAAGTGAACTTAAACAGGAGTAATTTCTTCTGTGGAACTTGATGCTCTTCACTTGTACCACCAAAGTCACGTCCCACGCCCCTAAAATTCATGTTGTATACACTAGTGATGCTTCTTTTGGGAAGCATCTCCAAGCATCGTATCTTTGTCTTTTAAAATCAGGCGAATTGTTTTTATTGTGTATCTCAGTAGTACTGTCAATATATTGTTTTGATAATCTAGTAAAATCCTGTTAGAAAGCGTCCTGCTTTTGCACAGATTTCACTTCCCCCATCCTGGTGGTTGGTGCTGGGTTCTGTGTAACAGAGGGCCTGCTATCTGGGTGGGCTGCGAGCCTTCCAACCACAGTAGATGCTGTATAACCCATCTGGGGCCCTCAAGCGGTAAGCCATTGCCCCTTCTTTGTCTGAGGCCTCACAGGTATCTGGGGAGGTGGGATCACTGTGCTAGGGCGTATCACTTCCCTCCCATAGCAGTATGGCTTCTTTACCATTGCTGTGTCATGATAGCCATCAACAGGCAAGAAATCACTAAAACAGTAGCAGTGGGTGGGTGGCACAGAATGGATAATAGAAAAGTGTAATTTAAAAAGTATTACCGATTATTGAAAATTGCCTTTTTTTTTTAAGAAAAAATTTTTTAAAGATTTTATTTATTTATTTGACAGAGAGAGATCACAAGTAGGCAGAGAAGCAGGAAGAGAGAGAGGAAGGGAAGCAGGCTCCCTGCTGCGCAGAGAGCCTGATGTGGGGCTCGATCCCAGGACCCTGACATCATGACCTGAGCTGAAGGCAGAGGCTTTAACCCACTGAGCCACCCAGACGCCCCTGAAAATTGTGTTTTGAGAATTGACTGGGTACTCTCAGTGAAATCTTGATGTCTTCTCACAGTGCATTGGTTAAAGCATTCCCTGGTCCCATTAAAAGCTGGGAAGAGGGTTCCCAAAAGGAATGTCAAAGTTGTTGCTGTCGTTATGGGAACAGGAATTCTAAGTTTAGGGCAGGTTGTTCATTGATCCAGTTTGTCTGAATTCATATCCTCTGGCTTACGTTAGGAGTACAGGTTAAGTGTAGAAAACGTTGGCTACTACAGTAGAGTTACAGTAAATGAAAACAAGAACCAATACAGTCTTTCCACCCAGGAATAGCCATTGTTAACATTTTAGTATGTGCTCTTATAGTGCATGTTCTGAGTGTTAAAAAAACAAAACAAAACAAAACAAAACGTGTTGCTTGTCATCACATCAAAGATGTAAATTTGTAATCCTTTCCCCATGAAACTTCATAAACATTTTACTATATTGTTATTTTTGTTTTTAGTGAGTGAGTGAGCAGGCGAGCGGGGGAGGGGTAGGAGGAGAGGGAGAGGGAGAGAGGAAATCTTAATCTCCACACCCAGTGCAGCCCAGTGCAGGGCTCGAGCTCACGACCCTGAGATCATAATCTGAGCTGAAACCAAGGGTCGGATGCTTAACTGACTGAGCCACCTGGTGGCCCCAGCGTTTTACTCTATTATTATACGATTTTTATAAACCGTTTTGATAGCTGCACAATATTTCATTGTCTAAATATACCCAAATAACAGTTGTCGGACAAGAAATTATAAGTAAAATATCTCTATTAAAAATAATGCCACAAGTAAATATCATGAAAGCTCTTTCTATACCTGGAATTATTTTTCTGGTTTATATTTTCTTGAAGTAGATTGTGTCAGAGGTGTGTGTGTGTGTGCGCGCATGTGTGTGTACACACAGCGAGTATGTATCGCATTTCTGTCATTTCACTAGTTGGACATGGACTGTTTAAGTACTTTGCTTATTTGGTGTCTTTTTTTTTTCTGTTTTGCCTATATTTAGTATTTCAGGGATTTTACTTTGACACAGTCTCTGATCTTTACTATGCATGTATTTATTTTAGCTTTAAAAAAAATTTTTTTTTTTAAGATTTTATTTATTTGACAGAGAGAAATCACAAGTAGATGGAGAGGCAGGCAGAGAGAGAGAGAGAGGGAAGCAGGCTCCTTGCTGAGCAGAGAGCCCGATGTGGGGCTCGATCCCAGGACCCTGAGATCATGACCCGAGCCGAAGGCAGCAGCCTAACCCACTGAGCCACCCAGGCGCCCCTTATTTTAGCATTTAAAAAAAATTTTTTTTAAAGACTTTATTTATCCATTTGGCAGAGTGAGATCACAAGCAGGCAGAGAGGCAGGCAGAGAGAGGAGGAAGCAGGCTTCCTGCTGAGCAGAGAGCCTGACATGGGGCTCGTTCCCAGGACCCTGGGATTATGACCTGAGCTGAAGGCAGAGGCTTTAACCCACTGAGCCACCCAGGTGCCCCTATTTTAGCATTCTTTATAATGAATTCCTCAGAGGGATCCCCTCGAATTCCTTCTTGCAGTCTGCTTTGTGGACAGTGCTTTGTTAGCATGCCTGCAGGCTTAGGACAGAGGAGCAGGACAGCAGCAGGGCCTCTGGGGCAGTGCTGGGCGTGTGGGATCTGGAGACAGCCTGGGAAATGTTGGCAAGATTGGATCTAGGGATATGAGGATGCCGTGAGGCCTGGGGATAGAGACTTGGGGCGTGGAGGGCTAGGAAGGACAGCAGAGGAGAAGGGGATTTGGAATAAGACGGGGCAGGCTCTGGTGCACGCAAGAACAGAGTTTGGGTATATGCTGATTGGCTCAATCCATTGGGGTTTTAGAAGGTTTGTAGTGGGGTACCCTGTCACAGTAAGTGAATTTGGGTAAATTGCATATGAGAGTTCCTTGTACCATTCTTGCAACTCTTCTACAAGTCTGAAATTCTGTCAAAATGAAAAGTTACCCTTTAAACAGAGCTTGTGGGTTTTGCATTGTGGTTGCTTTAGGCTGGATGTTTGTGTCCTCCCAAAATTTCCTATGTTCAAACTGTAATGCCCAGTGTGATGGTATCAGTGGGCCTTGGGAGGTGATGGGTCATGAGGATGGAGACCTTTTGAGTGAGATTAACGCCCTTGGAGAGAAGCCCCAGAGCGCTCCCTTGCCCTGTCCACACAGTGAGCACACAGTGCAGAGGCACCATCTGTAAACCAGGGAGCAGTCCTTCACCAGAACCTGATCTTGTTGGCGTCTAGATCTTGGGCTTCCGGCCTCCAGATGTGTGAGAAACACATTTCTGTTTAGAAGCGATCTGGTCTGCGCTCTTTTGTTTTAGTAGCCTCAAAGGACTGAACACGGTGGTTAAAAGCTTGGGTTCTGGAGTCATGCAGACTTGTGTTGGAATCCCAGTTCCTTGGTCTTGGCAACTTCCTTCATGTGTTCATTCGTTCAACAAATAAAAGAGCACACCCATGTGCCGGGTAGAGTTTGAGGTGCGGGGAAGTACAGTGGAGAACAAGATAGACAATAACCTTTGTCTTCCTCTTAGTCCTTTTTCAAACCTTTCTCCTCATCTGGAGAATAGGAATAATAAGAGAATATTCCTAATGAAGTTGAGCTGAGGTTCAAATAGAACGGCACACTTGAAGGAACAAATATGTGGCATATAGTAAATGTTGCATAAGCATTAAATAGGGTGGAGAATATTAAGAAAAAAATTCGTGAAAAGTGATTGTATTTGAATAATTCATGAAATGCATACTTCTGATTAGATTTGAGGTGAAGGTATACTTAGATGTTCTGGCAGATGTCCTTGAAATGGCTCAAAGATAGTCACAGTAGAAGATCACACTCCGGTATGGCAGACATTGTCAAAAGAGCCCGAGGCCATCCGGTGGTTTACCAAGGGCTGGGAATCTGATTAGTATAAATTTTAACGAAGAGGCCAATGGCTGGGTTCTAGAGTTCCTTAGGTTTTCTCTAAGCTAACGCAGCTTAATGTTTAAATTAGATTGGCAGGGACACGGAGTGCTGTGGGCAGTAATTAGTGCTCAGGGATTTTACCCTCAGGGGACTTGGATGTCCTTCTCCTGGCTAGTTTGTTAGGCAATTTTGAGAAAAATAGTTACACTATGCTAATGAGGTGGTATGAGTCATGAAGTTTTCTGTAAATACACGGAGCCTGGTCAGCTGGAGTTGTGATGATTCTTGGTAACTGGTGTCCCCAGAGTTTCCCCTGGACCCTATATTTAGTTCTGTCCTCTGGGGCGGAGACTGGGGTGCGGGACCTGCTGCTTCTGTCCATGGAGTTACTCATTTCAAAACGCGTGCTTTTGGCTCTCCCCAGGGGATTTTGGGGTTCTCTAACTTACTGACATCTTTAAAAAATTTGTTTTTATCTTTTTGGTTGTCACTTGGCTTTTAATCTCTTCTTTAAATCAGAAGTTTAATTTCCCAGTTATCGTTTTAATAGAAAACTACTTGTAAGGTCTGCATTAGGCAAATTGACCCACTAGAGTTTTTGTAGCTGTTCAGATATACTAACTGAAGTTTTCATAGTTCACAGCAGTGTAGAATAGAATGGCTGTTTTTTTGTTTCAGTGATTTTTTTTTTTTTAATTTGGCTTTCCTTTGTTTTATTTATTTCTATAAGGAATCTTGAATTCTTTTTGGAACAGAAGAATTGGGATGGGCATAAACATAAATTATCAGCGACAAACTGATTTGTTTGGCTTCCTGCTTCTCCCAGTTTTTCCTTTCTCTGCTTGGTATTCTTAGCCTTTTCCAATTACTCACGAACTCACTGAGTAGAAACACTTTGTGAAGGCCAGGGCTATGTTCTAATATGATAAATGAGATTTTTTTTTTCTATATGATTGCCTTTTTTATTTTAGATAATATATACAGGAATACGGTCAGGAAAAAGTATATAAACTTTTGGGAAGACAGAGAGACAAATCACTTAAGAGGCTTGATCAAAACTGTGATGCACAAATGAAGAAATCTCACCTCTCTAGTAATCAAAGAAATGCAGATGACAGCCCCAACAGTATGAGAGCAGACGTTGATAAGTCTGGTGCTAAAATGTCAAAAAGGATGTGAAGCATTGTAAGCTCTTACAGACGGCCAGTTGAAGTTCAGATCAGTACAACCACTTTGAAATGTCATTCAGAAATATCTAGTGAAGGTGAAGATATGCATAATATGTATTCCAGCCGTATCATTTCTGGGAATTAGCCTTAGAGAAACTCTTCCACCAGAACACAGGGGGACCTTTATGAGGATGTGATGACTTTTAAAGTGGGAATTATTGGGGCTCCTGGGTGGCTCAGTGGGTTAAGCCTCTGCCTTTGGCCCAGGTCATGATCTCAGGGTCCTGGGATCAAGCCCCGCATCAGGCTCTCTGCTCCGCAAGGGGGCCTGCTTCCTGCTTCTCCCACCCTCTCTGCCTGCCTCTCTGACTACTTGTGATCTCTCTCTGTCAAATAAATAAATAAAATCTTAAAAAAAAAAAAAGTAGGGATTATTACAAAGCAGTTTTCTTTATAATGGTAAAATAATGCAAATTAAGTATGCAAAAAATGGGTAGATAAATGGTGATGTTAAGTGATTCTTTGCTACTTGCTTTATTTTTATTTTTTTTAAAAGATTTTTATATATTTATTTGACACAGCCAGCGCACAAGCAGGGGGTGTGGGAGAGGGAGAAGCAGGCTCCAGCGGGCTGATGTGGGGCTGGATCCCAGGACCCTGGGATCATGATCTGAGTCGAAGATAGATGCTTGACTGACTGAGCCACCCAGGTGCCCCTGCTGCTTATTTTGTTGTTTTCGCATTTGAGAGACCACCAAGGAGCCAAGCACCGATGCAATCACACAAGGGTTTATTTGACAAGCTTAAGCTTGGGCTCAAGTATACCAGACACAGTGGAGTAGGGATTTGGACCCCGAGGTGACATGCTTAAGCTTGGGCCCAAGTATACCCAATGCAGCGGAGTAGGGACTTGGACCCCGAGCTTAGTTAAGGCAGGGGTATTTATGGGTTCCTGTTACTAAAGCAGGGTGGGGGTCTCCGGAACCAAAGCAGGGTGGAACTTCCTGGAACTAAAGTAAAGTAAGGAAAGTTCAGCCCTTGGGCACAGGGGTCTGAATGGCCGTACTTATGCTAAGGCTAAACCTGAGGTGGGATGGCCATGATTTTTTAAAGAGAGAACTGGGGTCGTAGTGTATGTATGTGCAGTTACGTACTTCGCTTTTCTCATGGAATATTGAAGCCCAGCATTTTTTCTCACACCATTAACTATTTAATGAAAATATGTCTTTAAAGTAGTTATATGCTTTTTGTTTACAACAAATGGATGGATCGTTTTTTACATTTAGTTAATTATGCCCTCATTTTAGTAGTGGTTTTCATTTTTTCCTGCTTATATTTTCCATGTATTTAAAGGAATGGTTCACATTCTGCCTCTTTCCTTAGGATCAGTTACAACTCCTAGTACACTTTTGGACTGATGTGTATGGAGTGCTTACTGTAGGCCATGTACTATGCTCGGCTCTGCACATATCATGAATTCACGTAATCCTCGTGTCTGCTCTACGAGGTCAAGAAGGGGGGGAGAAAAAGATGTGGAGGCACAGAGGAGTTAATAAATTTGTCTACTGTAACTCAGTCAGTGGTGGAGAATTTGAACCAGCTAGTCTGGCTACCAAGTCTGTGCTTTTAACCCAGTGCTATATATTTCTTCTCAGTAGTTACTCTGCTTCTGAGAAGGCCTGAAGGCGTAGCCGTCTTTAAAGTTTCCTCATACATTTTGCCAGTTGCCTCTTGAAAGGATATTCCCATAAATTGTATTTGTTTGGTTATTTTAATGTTTAAAAAGTCATTCTTTAAAATACAGAAGCAGGGGCGCCTGGGTGGCTCAGTGGGTTAAGCCGCTGCCTTCGGCTCAGGTCATGATCTCAGAGTCCTGGGATCGAGTCCCGCATCGGGCTCTCTGCTCAGCAGAGAGCCTGCTTTCCTCTCTCCCTCTCTGCCTGCCTCTCCATCTACTTGTGATTTCTCTCTGTCAAATAAATAAATAAAATCTTTAAAAAAAAAAAAAAAAAAAAAAAAAAATAAAATACAGAAGCAGTATGTGCTCAAGATAAACAATTCAGTAGTACAGAAATGTGTAAGGTTCAAGTTAAAAGATCCTCCCTACCCCAGTCATAGCCATTGCTAATGCTTGTGTAGTAGCTACTTTGCTACATTGCTAATACTTGTGTGTGCTTCTAGGAATTTTTGGGCCTACATAAGTGCATACCTAAGTGTGTGTATGTGATGTATATATTTTTCTCCCTGAATGGGATCATATGATTCCTACAATTCTACAGCTTGCTTTTTTTCACTTAATTATGTATCTTGGTTATATGTTAATAAAAAAAAGTTTTATTCATTTTGGTCATCTTTCTATTGTACATAAAACATACCGCATTCTTGGGGCGCCTTGGTAGCTCATTCAGTTCAGTATCTGCCTTGGGCTCGGGTCATGATCTGAGGGTCCTGGGATCGAGCCCCTCATTGGGCTCCCTGCTCAGTAGGGGTCTGCTTCTCCCTCTCCCTCTACTTCTGTCCTCTCTCTCTCTCAGATAAATAAAATCTTCAGAAAAACACTACATTCTTTTTTTTTTTTTTTAAAGATTTTATTTATTTATTTGACAGACAGGGATCACAAGTAGGCAGAGACACAGGCAGAGAGGAGGAAGCAGGCCCCTGCTGAGCGGAGAGCCCGATGTGGGGCTCGATCCCAGAACCCTGAGATCATGACCTGAGCCGAAGGCAGAGGATTAACCCACTGAGCCACCCAGGCGCCCCAAAACACTACATTCTTAATGCCATTAGTATACATTAAAAAAGTTCTGAGCAGTTATCTTACTTACGAGGTTCCATCTGATTGAGAGAGCATTGTTGGATTCAGAGGGAGCCCAAGTGCTACTTTCCATGTTCATTATTGAATAGGAAATGTGATGACGAGGAGGAGGGCAGAGTTTGCAGAATGTGTGTGAGAGTTTGTTCTGCCGCCCTCTTCTCTGTGGCCTGCTCAGTTGTTTCCTGGTGGATCATGCTGACCTCCTCGTGCTTCCTGCCGGTCAGCCGTGGAATCGGCCATGTTGTGGTTCAGGCTCCAGTCTCTCTGCTAGCAGGATTATCTCCCACTTCTTGACCACTCACTGCTTTGCTTAGGTTCCCGGGGAGCAATAGCTCAGACACCTACCAGTAGAGTATACCCTCCCTGAGCAGGTAAATCTGTTTAAAGAGCTGCTCAGGTTATATATTGATATAATATATATATATATATATATCGACAGACTTATCTGTTGTCTGTATTTATAGTTCTGAATACATGAGAGGAACCATTTTATAGTTGAATTTGTATAGGTTTTATATAATACCTTTTTTAGGCTCTGATCTCTAAATGTAGAAACTCTGACTTTCCAATTCTCTCACATCAGGAAGTATCTATTTATAACGGTATTTTGTGGGGAGAGGTGGCATCAGTGATTACATAAGAGTCTCCATTTTGAATCAGAAAATTCCCTGCTAGCCCTTGGTGACTGGGACTAAACCTTACAGGTAGAAAGGGCCATACTGTTGCCAGGGCAACTGAAGTTCAAGATCATCTGGTCTCCAGGCAACCTTTTCTAGAGTTGCCTCAAATGTTCTCCCTAGCTTTCTCTGGTGGGGTGGAGGGGTGTCCCTGCCTGCCTCTAACAGCTTGGGGACCTCAGGAGGAGGAGAGCCCAAGAAAACCTGGAATGATGTGAGGTTTGGATTTTTTTTTTTCTTGAAGATTTCATTTTTAAGTGATCTCTACACCTAACATTGGCTTGAATCTCTACCCCGAGGTCAAGAGTCCATGCTCTACCTACTGAGCCAACCAGATGCCCCTGAGCTTTGGAATTTTTGAAAAACAAAGACTGTGGATTAGTTGGAAAGGAAGGAAAGGAAGGAGGATAATTTCTCTTTACCCTTGTATCTAAAACACACTAACATCAGAGTCTTTTCACTGTGAAGAGTTGTACTGTTACATTCGCATGCTCTGACTGATGTCAGTCCTCCTGAGGCCTGTTAGGGTCGGCGTCATTACCGGCCACCAGCTCTTTATTGGCTTGTGAGCGAAGTGAGATGCTATGTTCCCCAGCAGAGGAGAGGCTGGGGCGCCCGTGTCCGAGTGATGAGGCCAGTTAGCCTGGGGGTTCCTCTCTCGCTGATGTCATAAGAGGTTATGGCTGCCCTGGCCAGTGTAAGCCAGCAGCTTATGTGTCTAGGGCGGGCGACCCCGGGGGTTCTGTGGGCACGTGTGCCATGGGACTCAGCCTGCAGATTGTTCCGGGCCGAGCTTGGAAATCCTTGCTGCCGTTTTTCTGGAGAACTTTCAGAGAATTGAGTCAGGCCACTTGGAGCAGAAAGAACCTGGAGCTGTCAAGGTACCGGGGCTGTAGTCCTGTATTTGCTGGGGAGTGCCGTCGCCCCTGTCTTCAGCCCACCTGGTGACCTCCTGCCACATGGGCTGGTTTTCGAAGGGAGGCTAGTACTTAGGTTAGCCTTTCAGTTACCTGTTAAAAGAAAAAACCCTGGGGCTAAAAGTACTCTCTTTTTTTTTTGTTTTGTTTCCCTTACACCTTTTTAGTAGTTTCTACGTCCCTTAGTGATTTTTTTTCCTTTCTCTGTTCCCCCATTAGATACATAAACACCTTTTTTTTTTTTTAAAGGTTTATTTATTTATTTATTTTAAAGATTTTATTTATTTATCAGAGAGAGAGGGGGAGAGAGCGAGCACAGGCAGGCAGAATGGCAGGCAGAGGCAGAGGGAGAAGCAGGCTCCCTGCTGAGCAAGGAGCCCGATGTGGGACTCGATCCCAGGACGCTGGGATCATGACCTGAGCCAAAGGCAGCTGCTTAACCAACTGAGCCACCCAGGCGTCCCTATTTTTATTTTTTTTTAATATTTTTTTTGTTTATCAGAGAGAGTGTGTGTGCACCTGTGTGTGAAGGCTGAGTAGCAGGCAGAGGGAGGAGCAGGCTCCCTGGTGAGCAAGTAGCCCTATGTCAGGCTCGATCCCAGGACCCTGGGATCATGACCTGAGCTGAAGGCAGAGGCTTAACTGACTGAGCCACCCAGGTGTCCCAAGATTGATTTACTTTTAGAGAGTGAGCGTACTGGTGCACAGATGGGAGAGGGAGAGAGAATCTTATGCAGACTCTGCTGAGTGTGGAGTCCCACATGGGGCTTGGTCTCATGATCTTGAGATTATGACCTGAGCCAAAACCGAGAGTGGGACGCTTAACCGACTGTGCCACCCAGCCGTCCCGATAGGGGAGCATCTTTTTGCAGTCAAATAGTCAAATATTTGCCCACTGAGTTCAAGCCCCAAGGCAAAGCTTACTAAAAAAAAAAAAAAAGGTTCACCAGCAAATGTAGGAAGCTATGAAGACCAGTGAGCTATTGTGGAAAGGATGGAAAGGAGAGAGGTTCTTGATATCTTATCCCCTGTATTACATTGATTAGGTAGGAGGGTATCTAAGGAAGAAAATAAAATTACCAGGATAAAAATCCAATGAAAATGATGTTAATAATGGCAGTGAATGTTTTCTGAGCTCTTAGTTTATGCCACGTGGTCTTCATATGTAAGTTCCATTGATCTTGGCCGTGTAATCTATGAAGATGCCTCCTGAGGAAGGCACTACTAGCAGCCTCTTGGCACAGATGAGATAGAGACACAGAGGGTGCGGACTCACCAGCGACAAGCTGAAATGACTTGGGTGGGGGTCTTAGGTTTTATTTATGCAAATTGTCCATTCAGTTTTGTACTGGATCCATGTCTGCTCTATCTGTATCTGTCAAACCTAGTCCCGTCTTTCAGTGAATTGATGCATTAGGAAGATAGTTCTCTCTTTGCCCACCAGCCCATGCCAGACAGCTGTGCACCCACCTGTTTGAGAACTACAGCCTTAAGAGTTCTCAGTAATTTGGTCAGTCAGGGAGCAGCTAGCCCGATATTGGAGAGGGTCTGTGGGCATGGGGTGAAGCTTGGCACAGAGGCGAGAGCCAAGGTAAGGAGGGGAGGGCGGGGTTGGTGTGCACATGGGGGCTGGTGCTAGACCACTTATTCCAGGGGTCCTAGTTGAGAACCTTTTAGGACCTTTGCTAGGAGCAGTGGAGGATACAGAGGTAGGAAACTACTTTCACAGCATGTGTGATCCTGTCTGGGAGGTAATACCCGTACAGCTGGGCCGTGACTTCGCATCATTACCCAGTTACTCGATATGTACTTCAGGTACTGAATACAGTTGGTGTTCAGAGAAGGCCGAGTGTGGTATGTCTAGAGTGGTTGGGAAGGCTTCATGGAAGAGGTGAGGCCTAAAAACATCCTGGAAGGATTGGTCATTTAGAAGTAGGACAGGGACACCTGGGTGGCACAGTCCGTTGAAGGTTCCTACTCTTGGTTTTCGCTCAGGTCTGCTGTCAGGGTCATGCAGTCGAGCTCTGTGCCAAGTCTGCTTGAGTCTGTCTCCCCTTCCCTCTGTGCCTCCACACCCATCCTCGCAGGTGTGCCCTGGCTTTCAAATAAATCAATAAATCTTTAAAAAAAAAAAAAATAGGACAGAGGAGGGCAGTGTAGGCTAGTGAGTGATTCTGCTTTTCGTTTTTTTTTTTTTTAAAGATTTTATTTATTTACTTGACACAGAGATCACAAGTAGGCAGAGAGGCAGGGAGAGAGAGGGGAAAAGCAGGCTCCCTGCTGAGCAGAGAGCCCGATGTGGGGCTCGACCCCAGGACCCTGAGATCATGACCTGAGCCAAAGGCAGAGGCTTTAACCCACTGAGCCACCCAGGCGCCCCTTGCTTTTCATTCTTATTTATTATTAATATTCCTGTGTATATTCATGTATGTCCTCAGTGTTTTCCCTAAGCTAGTCCTCACAAAATACCCCCAAGAGGACAGGACTTACATGTATTATTTGTCAGACCTTTTTTGTTGGTCTGAGTCAAGGATTGCGACCTGCCCGGCCACGGCTGATAGATCCTGTGCGTGATCCACACAGAAGCTGAGTTGGAATGTGCCTGGGTGTCACGCACCCTCACTTTGACACACTCCTTGCCATTCCTTCTGTCTTACGCCTGAGCTCAGTCATCATTGAAACCACGTGCCTTTGTCAACACTTGAGTTTGCACCTGGGGTATTAAGATTTCATTGAGAAAAGGAAAAGGAACTTTAACAGGTTCTCGTTAAGTGAAATTCCCTTCAGAGCCTGAGAGCCTAGGTTTAAAACCTAATCTGGGGGAACCTGGATGGCTCAATCAGTTAAGCGTCTGCCTTCAGCTCAGGTCATGATCCCAGGGTCCTGGGATCGAGCCCCGATTCGGGCTCCCTGCTTCTCCCTCTCACACTCCCCTTGCTTGTGTTCCCGCTCTCACTGTCTCTCTTTCTGTCAAATAAATAAAATCTTGAAAAAAAAAAAAACAAAACCCAAAACACAAAAACCCCTAGTCTGCTCTTTTCCCAATCTCCTCTTAAATTTTCTTTTGCCTTTTTACTAAAGGAAGTAACATCTTGTCTTTCTGGTGTAGGCCACTTTACTTTCTCTTACTCCTGGCTGCCTCAGAATGGGAGACTGAAACTTGCATGCCTATGTTGATATTTAAAGCCTGAAAAGGCCATTTCCCTTTAATTTATGTAACTTTCCCCCCACTGCATATGAGTAAGGGCCTGCTGGGAAGAAATCAGCTTGAAGGACACTTTCAGTGTATAAACTAGTGAATGAAAACAGGGGTCTAGAAGTGGAAGCTTTCTTTCAACACAACAAAATTTTCAGTTTGCTTTTGCAAGTACTTTATCTTCCTTCTTGGCATTTATTTTGGCTGTTTGCTGTCTTTTAGGTTACTGTTGTTGATAAAAGACTGCCAAACACTACAATGATTCTTCCTTGTTTTATGGCTGATGACTTTTTTCTACATCAAGTCAGTTCTGTGGCCCTAGTAAACCCCCAAAGAGCGCCTGTGGTTAGAACTGGGATAGAAGCCCAGGGAACTCCCAGCTCACCATTCAGCTCTGCCTCCCTTGGACTTAACGACGAGGCTTCTTCTCCAGTCTCTGATTCTTGGTTCCAGCTTCAAAGGACGAAATGGGCATGAGTCATTATCTGTGGTGGTTTTGCATGAAAGACTGAGTGTGTGAGGTGTTTATAACCTTCGAGGTAATTAAGAGAGCACCGTAGTGTTGCTGGCTTCCCTCTGACCTCCGGGGGAATGGCCTGGTTCTTCCTGAGGTTTCCGGTGGCGAGGATGGGTGCAGGTTGAGCCAAGAAGGTCATGGGTAAGGAGCAGAAGCGTTGGGGTGCCCCTCCCAGTGGTGGAGCCTGTAGGAAAGAAGCCAGCGACGAGGGGACCTTAGGCAATTAGCGGGAGGGACGGAGCCCGGGGCGCTCTGCCAAGCACCTTCATGTGTCGCCTTCCCTCTTGGCAGGCCCTGAGTGACCGCTTCAGCGGTGAGATCCCCGATGACCAGATGGCGCACAGCTCCTTTTTCCCAGATGAATACTTCACCTGCTCCTCCTTGTGCCTCAGCTGTGGGTAAGTGAGGCCTGGCCACCTCGGGCAGAGATGGAGAATTCAGACTTCAGTGTGTGTGCAGATCCCCTAGGGTCTGGCTGAGTTACAGATTCTGAATTACGGAGGGGCTGGGGTCTGAGAAGGTGCATTTCCAGCAAGTTCCCAGGTGATGCCGGTGGTCGGGGGACCCCACTTCGAGGTTGCAAAGGATTCTGGGATACATGGCTATGAAGTGTTTTCTGAAGATCCCGACCTGGTTTAGATATGAAATCGGCTGGCTTCTGGCTTGGGCGGTGTTTACTACAGAAAACCTTAGGTTGCTTTGTTTTTCTGCGTTTCTCCTACAAAGACTTTGAATTGTAGTCATTCCGCTTGCTTAACTCAACATTTTCCAGCCTGGAGTGTACAAAGCTCTGTGGTAGGTGACAGTCCTAGGTGATTCCTTTCACTGTGAGGGTCAGCCTCTTAGAACACCTTTAGAATTCTCTCCAGGAGCTTTCAAAACTCTCAAGGCCGGGACCTCAGTTCCAGGGATGTTCACTTAACAGAGCTGGGGTCGGGCCCTTGTGTTGGTGCCCTTGAAAGGGTCCTCAGATGATTCTCGTGTGTTGAGGACATTGAGTTAGGGCCGAGCTCCTCAAGCCCTCATCTGTGTGTGCATGACCTTGGGGTTTTGGTGAAATGCAGGTTCTGCATCAGTGGGCCTGGCTGTGATTGTGTATTTTTGACAAACCTCCTGGTGACGCTGGTGCTCCATTCGATTCTCACCGTTGAGCACGTGTCAGAAAACCCTGATGAATATGTTAAAACATGGCATTGGGCCTTGCCCCCCCAGTTTCCGATTCAGTGAGTCTGATGGAGGGCCTGTGAGTTTGCGTTTCTGGTATGTTCCCGGGTAATGCTGATGTTGCTGACTGGGGCCACACTTTGAGGATCGCTGGATTCATTCGAGCTGTGGGCAGTATTAAATCACAATCTGGTGGCTTGTCTAATGGAACTCAGGGGACTTAAATGCAGCGTGTCGGTGAGATCGCAGTCTCCGGGTCCTCTAGACACTTCCCCCCACTGCAACCCTCTTCCCCATTGAATTGTCTTTACTCCAATCAGGACCACTGCCCCACATTGTCCACATGTATCCTTCTAGAGCCTTTATTGTGAATGGTCTTTCTGCATGGAACCCTATATGCAGGCTACCTACTGGGCACTGAACCACACCACCACCTTGGCTCTGGATTTCTAAAAAGGATTTGGCTTTTAGATTCCACGGTCTGGGCTGGGGAGAGCTAAGGATTATGTTGGAGAGGAAAGTGGGATATTACTTGCCAGTTTGACTTGTTACCTTCCTTTTTTGTTTACCCCACAGCCCAGCATGAGGGGCTTAGGCTTTGTTGGATCATTACTTTCCCATTCTGACAGCCTCAGCAGCGTTTCCAGAACTTTCCCTCCTATCATAGCGAAATTCTAAAGTCCTGCTCTCTGTTTTTGCATTGTCAGGATGGCAGAGCGCACTGTTTATTTGGAAGGTTTTCTTGTTCAGCTTAAGCCTCCTCTTAATACACTGCCAAATTTTGGAGGCTGGTTTTGTTTTATATCTTGGCAGCCTGTTCTGGTTAAACTTCCCATTTTGTGCTTTTTTGGATTTGGGGGTTTCCTGAGCGCCATTCAGGTTTTCTCTTCTGTCAGGGTGGTGCCTTCTTACTCCTGCATTTCTGCCGTGGGACCACGTGGTTTTTCCCAGGAAGACAGTCCTCGCTGTCTTCTCCTTTCTCCCCACACAAGGGTTAACAGTGGCCACGTCTCTGTAGTGCTGCCAGGTCTCGTAGAGGAGAGGCATGTGGATTTCTGAGCCCCACACGGCACCTGCTGTGCTCAGGATTTGGGGCCCAGTACTATAACCAAGGTCTGGTGTTGGCCCCGTGTCTGGCTCAGGGTCCCGGTCCCCTGTGTCAGTGTCAGGGATTCCTTTAGCCACCTCACTGTCAGCTTTTGGGCTTCACTCAGGGCTGGATGTAAGAACAGCATGAATCATGGGAAAGAAGGAGTCCCTCACGAAGCCAAGAGCCGCTGCCGGTACTCCCACCAGTATGACAACCGCGTTTATACCTGCAAGGTGAGTGCTCTGCTCCGGCAGCTGGCTTGCTGCCCTGCTCTGCTTTTGAGAAAGACTAGGGGTCACCCACTCCCGCTTCCCGAAGTATTTGAAGTTTAGATGGAGTGTGTCTGGGACTTCTCTCCAGCTCTAACCAGAGGAACTCCCATGCCTCCGTTGCTGGGACCCCTTGGTTCATTTGTTAATTTCCCAGCCTATTTTCCCTGTATTCTGTGGAGCCTGTATGCCAGGGGCATGTACACTGACTGTTCGTTCTTCTCCAGAGCAAGAGTGCTCTGCGGGAACCCTGTCTAATGGATTTTTGGTGGCAGGCGTAAATTACAGTTCTGTTTTGGGTCTCAGGATGGGTCCACATTCAATTCATGATCTTTTAGGGCACTGGCTTTTTTAGGGAAATGACCCTTCCTCTAATGTGAACTCAGGGTCTGCAAACCTTGGTATGGTTTGTGGGGAGGGGGCTGGCCAGGGTAATGAAGGGGTCAGGGGGTCTGGTGCACAGAGAAGAAGCTGGCAGAGTGCTCCATGTTTCAGGCCTGCTATGAGAGAGGCAAGGAGGTCAGCGTAGTGCCCAAGACATCCGCTTCCACTGACTCCCCCTGGATGGGTCTCGCAAAATATGCCTGGTCTGGGTGAGTTTCAACGGCGTCGATGTAGCTGAGGGTTGTTGGTGTGTTGGTCTGCCAGGCACCTGGCCGGGTAACATGATCTGTTTACTTTCCTTGTAGGTATGTGATCGAGTGTCCCAACTGTGGCGTGGTCTACCGTAGCCGGCAGTACTGGTTTGGGAACCAGGATCCTGTGGATACAGTGGTCCGGACGGAGATTGTGCACGTGTGGCCTGGAGTAAGAGCTGCTCCATTTTCTTCTTGTATCATTCAGTTATTTGTGTGTGTAGAGGAGTGGAGCTTGTGTAGAATTCAGGTTAACCTTGAATTTTAAAATATCTTGGTGATTTAGGGAGGCAGGATCTAGAGAGCCTTTTCTTGTTCTAGACCCTTAATTAATTCTTCTTGCCTAAATACTAGAAGCACAACTTTATTTATTTTTAATTAAAAAATTTATTTTTTAAAGATTATTTATTTATTTAACAGAGAAATCACAAGTAGGCAGAGAGGCAACCAGAGGGGGAGGGGAAGCAGGCCCCCTGCTGAGCAGAGAGCCCGATGCAGGGCTGGATCCCAGGACCCCTGAGATCATAACCTGAGCTGAAGGCAGACGCTTAACCCACTGAGCCACCCAGGCGCCCCATAGAAGCACAACTTTAAATAAAACTAAAAGTTGACCAATTGTTATACTGCCTTAGCAAATAGGATTTTTTCATATTCTCATTTCCACATGCAGATTTTTCCAGTTTCCACATTGCTTTAGTTTTTATTATCAAAATGCTATAGTGACATTCTTTATGTGAGAAATCCTCTGTTCCAGAAAATTCTCTTGCCGTATATTTAAGAAGTGGGATTTTGTCAACCCTTACAGTTTTTTAATTTGACTTTTGAATTCAAGATACTGGAAAAACAAATCTGTTTGGAGGCACAGTGTGGTGCTCTCATTCTTACTGGTAAATCCCAACACACCCCAAACCTTTTTCTCTTTGTAGAAAAAAGAGGAGTGATTTTCTTGAAGGGACTTATCATATTTGGTGCTGTTCCCCTTGCTGGGTGACTCCTAAAGGTAGCAGTCAGCCCGACTTTTCTGGGGCCACTAATTCCCATAAAACTGAAGAGTTTTGGGCACCTGGGTGGCTCAGTTGGTTGAGCAACTACCTTCTGCTCAGGTCATGATCCCAGAGTCCCGGGATCGAGTACTGCATTGGGCTCCCAGCGCCACGGGGAGTCTGTTTTTCCCTTTTCATGCTTTGTTTTTCTCTCAGCTAAAAATTAAAAAAAAAAAAAATCCAAAACTGAAGATTTCCTTATTGTTTTGTTCTTCTCTCCAGTTTCCAGTCCCACCAAAATGTGTTTCTGTGCTATAGTCTTATTCTGGAGCCCACCCTGTTGGCACAGTGGGCCAGGCCATCCTGTCCCCAGGACTTAATGTGGCCTTGACTAGTATAATTTTCTCTCTACACTTTTTCTGACTATGTCATTTGATTTTGGGTCTGTGTTCTTTCTTGTGAATGCTGTTATCTCTGTGGTTAGATACGTGTAGTCTAAGAAAGCTGTGATATCCTAGACCCCTTTTAGTCCACATTCCTTGTGGTCCTTGGGATTAGGGGATGCAGGCCCCTCCCCTTCTGTTCGTTCACTCAAGTCATTATGTCAACCCAAGTATTGGTTGATCACTATGTGCCCAGAATTGAACCTGATGCTTTAAAAATACAGGGTCAAAAAAGGTAGGTTATTATATTTAGAGAGCTTGGTCTAATAGCAAGTCGAATACATAAATAGGAACTGTCTTTACACATGGAAACAGGATTCCTGACAACGTATAGGTATTAGAGGAACCCACGAGGGAGGGCTCCTAACCCAGCCTGGGGTGGAGGGTGTCTTCCGGAAGGCGCTGCCATTTCACTCGAGTATCTCTTAGATTGTACATCTCATTTATGGGCAGGTAAGGCCTGAATTGAACAGTTGTGCACCCGGTCTTATGGTTGCCTCAAAAGGAATGAGTCAGTAATGTGTGTTTGGGTGTGATTCTGTCTAGAAGCCCAGAGGGATTCTTGGTCTGTACCCCTTCTTCTCTGCCAGGGAGTTTGTGGTTCTGAGTTGGCCATCGACGAGCGTACAACTCACTTGAGACCACCTCCCCCCACCCCTTTACTCCCTTTGCTCAGAGCATGATGGGAGCCTGCATTCTCCTTTCAGACTGATGGATTTCTGAAGGACAACAACAATGCTGCCCAGCGCCTGTTGGATGGGATGAACTTCATGGCCCAGTCGGTGTCTGAGCTTAGCCTTGGGCCCACCAAGGCCGTGACTTCCTGGCTGACAGACCAGATTGCCCCTGCGTACTGGAGGCCCAACTCCCAGATCCTGGTACGGTGCGGCAGGGTGCCGCTGCCTCCCTGGCATGGCCTGTTCTGCTGGTGCCATTTTGCTGTGTCTTCAGCTTGGTCTGTGAGGGAGGCCGGGAGTTCTCTTTCAGTCAGGTTAGCTCCCAGCACGTTAGAAAGGGTGGGGCACAAGAGGCAGCCAGTGTTCTCTTGCCCATTGATGTCTCTGTGTTACTTTGTGGTTAATCTCTTTTTGGTGGGTTATAGTTCCTTTGCCTCCGAGGCTAGTTCTTTATTGGTCAGTTGTCTGCGGTTGTAGATTCACAGAATCTGGAGGAAAAGGAGCATTTAGAGGGCATGTGTCTTGGTACGTGAATCTCTGCAGTACCTACAGCAAGGGAGCCCCCAGCTTAGGCCCACATGCTTTGTGACAGGAAGCTTGCACCTCACCAACTTCCCAAAGGCTCTTTCGAGAAGCTGTGGAAAAAAGTGAATTCTCATTGGTCTTCTGGCTAGACTTAGCGTAGTCTTTTTTGAGAACGCTGTGACTCAGCCAGATAGACTTGAGGGGGCTTTCCAGAGACTTCTCGGAAGAAATGGGTCACAGCTGGGCTTCAGCGGGTGCACTCTTCATGAGGGCAGGCCTCAGGTTCTCTCCGTGACTGCTGTTGGGGTCCTGCCGTTCTCAGTAGCATTGGCCGGGGTTGGGGGTCCTCCCCCTGGGTCTTGCTGGCTTTCTCAGTCCATAGAAATGAATTAACGTCTGCCTTTCTGTTTATTTTGGGCTTGGAACAGAGCTGCAACAAATGCGCTACATCCTTTAAAGATAACGACACCAAGCATCACTGCCGGGCCTGTGGGGAGGGCTTCTGTGACAGCTGCTCGTCCAAGACCCGGCCAGTGCCCGAGCGGGGCTGGGGCCCTGCGCCGGTGCGGGTGTGTGACAACTGCTACGAAGCCAGGAATGTTCAGTTAGGTAACGTGGGGCCCAGGAGCCTGCAGGGGTGGAGGGCGCCGGCTCTCCTTGGCCCGGGGTCCTGGGAAGTGGGACTCCCACATGCCTCACCCTGTTCCTCACCCAGTCACTCTAATGAGGGCAGCTGCTGGTCCTGGTCCTTGGCGTCCTCTAAGCTCTTCGTTAACAGAGTCCTAGGCTGTGCGAGTCGTGGGCAGGGGTTTACCCTGTCCTGTCTTAGCAGACATGGCTTAGACTGGGTCTTTTTTCTGGAGACGGTTCTTGGTCACGCTCCTAGAACCTTTCTGGCTTACCCCGAAAGGAACGTTTTTATTTATAAAACAGCTCCAGAGGGTTGAGGTCAAGGACTGACAGAGCTTACTCGGTGTCAGGGTCTGACCTTACTCCAGCCCAGACCCTTGCCGTCATTGCAGGGCAGCAGGCACCGGGTTATCCTGGGAGAAGAATCCAGAAGCACTCTGCTGTCGGCGCCTCAGTTTTCCATTTGGGAAATGACTAAGAGGTGACGGCTTTTCCTTTCGCACTGTCTACAGATGTGACTGAGGCACAGGCTGATGATGAAGGCGGGACGCTGATCGCCCGGAAGGTGGGCGAGGCCGTGCAGAGCACTCTGGGAGCCGTGGTGACAGCCATTGACATACCGCTAGGTGGGTGTAGCGTATGTGGGATGAGGGGTTTCGGAGTACCCTGGGCTGTCCTTGTGTCAGAGCCTTGCTGACCGGAAATTGATATTTGCTTGCTTTTGCTGGAAACCTTAGCGGTTTCATGTTTAATCCTGGAGGCCATCTGTTACACTATCCATTGCTGCATAAGGAGCTTCCTAAAAATGGAAAGGCTTGACACAGCGCCATTTTATCATGTCTCACAACTTCGAGTCAGGAAGGGCAATTATTCCGGCCTAGGGGGCCTTGCTGGAGTTACCGCCTGATACTCCAGTATGGCAGCCTGACCTGTCTCGAGGAGCCGAGCCAACCTCGCTTACATGCTGGGCACCCTTCCGTGTGTTCTCCAGGCCTCTCTACATGGGTTCTCCAGGGGTCGTTGGACCTGTTACATGGGGCTCAGGGCTCTTAAAAGCTAATATCCCAGGAGACAGGAAGTAGAAGCCACCAGTGTCTTGAAGATCTGGGCCTGGAAATGGCACTAATGCTATAGCCTCCTGGAGACACAAAGCCTGCATTTGGAGTAGGGGCCGGGAGTGTCAGAATCTGTGGCTGTCTTTGATCTGCCACACCAGCCACGCTGCTACTCACTGACCCTTACTCACCTCTAGATGTGAAGGGTGCTTGTAACTAGGAGGGCCCGAGGGAGGGGAGGGGAGACCCACCAGTGTGTGGAAGGCTTGGGCACTGTTGGCTGGGCCTGGGGTGTTTCTGCCTGTTACAAGGGAGCAACCAGAGGCTCCCGGGTGGCTGGTGGTGAAAATCACTCGGATCCGATTTACCATCCTGTGGCTTAAGGGTGAACAGATGATGAACTTTGGACTCAAGGGCACAGGAATAGATTTGCCCAGGCTTGCAGCACAGGTGGCATATGCTCTCGGGGGTGCCTAATTCCTGGGCTCACCAAGGGTTCACCTGCTGCGCGCTCACTTCTGTTGGGTCCCAGGTCAGTGCGTTAGACTTGTCACGCTATTTCTTGTAATCCCCATAACTGCTCTTGAACGTGAGCTGTTGAAGAGGAGGAAGCCAAGACCCAGAGAAGTTAGGTAACCTCTCTCGATCCTGTAGCCACTAATCAGCATGTACTCAGTGGAACTGTGATTTGTGTGAAGAGATGTCCTGACTCCCAGAGTCTGGACTGCTTTATCATTATTCTAGTGTTTTTTTTTTTTTTTTTTTTTTAAGATTTTGTTTATTTGAGAGAGAGAGTGTGAGCACAAGCGGGGGGAGTGGCAGAGGGAGAGGGAGAAGCATATCCTCCGTGGAGCTGGGAGCCCAGGCCCCTGGGATCTCGACCTGAGCCGCAGGCAGCTAGCTGCTTCACCGACTGAGCCAGCCAGGTGGCCCGACTCCAGTGGTATTTATGCAGCTGTGCTGCGGGATCACCTGTGAACTCGATAGACACGTAGACCTCAGCGCGTAGTCCCCGGCCCCAGATCTCCTGACCTGCATGGCGTGGGGTGCAGGCCAGGTGTATGCATGTTTTAAAAGCTCTGTAGGAGGGTTGCCTGGGTGCTGCCGGCTCCTTAAGACTTTCTCCCTCTCCCTTTGCCTCCCTCCCCCGCATGTGCTCTCGAATCTTCACAAACCAACCAGCCCTTTAGGCAGTTGTGTGTGCAGTAGGACCACGAGCCCGTGAAGAGTCTGAGGGCGTCTTTTTGGCCCGAGGAGTGGGGGTTGGGGGCTCAGGGTGCATGGCTCCCCGCGGCGTGCCCACCGGTGTTGTCTCCACCACAGGGCTGGTGAAGGACGCAGCCAGGCCAGCGTACTGGGTGCCCGACCATGAGATTCTGCACTGCCACAGCTGCCGGAAGGAGTTCAGCATCAAGCTTTCCAAGCACCACTGCCGGGCCTGCGGACAGGGCTTCTGTGACGAGTGCTCCCATGACCGCCGGGCTGTCCCTTCTCGAGGCTGGGACCATCCTGTCCGAGTCTGCTTTAACTGCAATAAAAAGCCCGGTGACCTTTAACCCCAGCTCCCTCTCCGCGTCCTTCACAATTCCTTAGGTTCTCAGGGTTAGAAACAGAAGTCTCGTTGATGTTGGCCCTCCTCTCGGGCACCTGTCACGGCGTGTGTCCTCTGCTCTTCCTGGTGTGAGGGGTGGGGCAGGTGGTGAGCAGGGGTGTGAGCCTGGCAGCCGGAGGTGTGAACCCCTCAGGGCAGGGGAACCGAGCAGCTTATAGCAAAGGGAATGAAGCTGAATCCGTTGCATTTACTTCAGTTAGAAATAATAAAGATCTAAATATATGTGTAGATACATCTGAAGGGAACGTGGAGCATATTCAGGCTGCTGCTGGCTCCGACGACTTAGCACAGTCTGTCCCTAGCACAGGGACAAGGTGGCCGTGGCCGCAGGTCTTCCCCACAGAACAGAGCCAGGAACAGAGCCACTGTATTGCTAGTCACCTTTTGCTTCTTCTCTGTGAGCCTTTGAAGCCTCTCTTTTCCTTGCCTTTTCCCAGGTACCTCTTGCTTGGAAGGGCCGGAAAGGAACCTTCGGGGGCCCCCTGGGGCAGGGTCCCTATCCTAGGCCTAGGCCGATGTCAGAGACTACCCAACTTAGCGTGCAGGTCACCAGAGTGGGTGGAGGGTGAGGGGTAGGGTCCTTGGCCCCGAGTACTGGGGAGCGCGCGGGAGGAAACCGGCCTTCCCCAGCTGGGTTTCCTATTTCTTGATGCTTCTGTGTCCACTTGGCTTTCCCGGAGGCCGCCCCCTGCCCCCAAGTAGAGCACCTGCTTCCTTCCTCTCCGCCCTTGCGAGCCCACCATCTGCTTCTGAGTGTTGCACTAGGATTTTTATTGCTTATTTTGAAGTGTCTTAATTCTTTGTTCCCTGATACGCGCCCCCTCTGGCCGTCGGAGGGGCAATATGAGAATCTTCCAGGGAAACAGCGCACCGAACGGACTGTTAGTTGTTTCAGATGCATATAAATATTTCAACGGATCATTAAGAAAAAATTCTCTCTGGTTCTTGCAAGAGAAGTCAAGTGAACTTTGGTTTCTCACCAAGAGCCGGGACATCCATCTCTCGTGACTGGAAAGAGACTGTTGTGCTGAACCTGTCATCGGGGCGGATTTTATCTTCAGTGGCCAAACACGAAGAATTCAATGTGACCTAGGTCTTGGCAGAACTGGGGGGTGGGCTGAGCTTCAGGGAGGGGCGGGGCAGTCAGTCCCGGCATGAGAGTCCGTGCGTCGGGAGCCCTGGCTGGCCTTGGTCCCTCGCAGACTGGCGTCCGTATTGCCTCCTGTGGCCCAGGGACTCAGGCCCTACTCCAGTACTGTGTATTCTCAAATTCGCCATTATAAAGGAATCTTCCTGCTGAATATGGACTGTGCTCTTTCCTTTAACTTCCCCAGTAGACCTTGCCTCTTTCTAGTCAATAGGAAAGTAGCTGATGGCTTTCAGAGCAGAAGCCAAGCGAGAGGGATGTTTCTGGGGTGGTAATATTTGACCTTTAATACCTCAGTCTGTTAGCCTAACAAGAGCTTGGAAAAAAGCAGCTGTGATGGGGTTTTCATCTCACGATGTTGGGCTGTTTCCCCCCAGCTCTTAGATTGCCTATTCCAGCTGTTTGCTAACTGGGAACTTGGAGGCTGTTCCTTTAGAGGGTACTAACAGATGCTCACAGAACTTTCTGGTGGTGAGGGCTCCATGCGTGAGCGGGACCTGGCCATGCTGTGGTCCTGCCCCTGGGCTCGTCATCAGAGCTTTCCCCAGCAGGTGTGGTCACTGGCTGTGGGGCCGGGGAGCCGTGTCAGCCTGGCCCTGAGTAGGGCTGCCTGTGTCAGACGGCCGCTGCCTGGTGACTTGGTGCTCGGGTGTCACTGGGGTAGCTGTGGTGCCTCAGTCCACGGGAAGTCCTCACAGAAGGGTTAAGTGTTGCTACTGACCTAGAGGAACCATTGGAAAAACTGTTCTCTACCTTTTTATCTGTTGGTTCCCTCTTCATTCCCTTGTTCTGCCTTCTCTGTTTGACCCCCATGATCTCTTCATTCCCTTGCTCTGCCTTCTGTTTGACCCCCTTCTCTGTTTGACCGTCCTCCATGGTCTCCTCCTCCTCGTGGGCACAGACACTAGTCTTCGTCCTTTCCCTACCTCTTGGCTCTGTTCTCCCTCTGGCTTTCCCTGTCCCGCTCCCATCCCTTTCATCTTGATCAGCTGCTCTTCGGGTGAGTGAAGCAGGGGGGTGCATGCGTGGTGGTGGCCTATGTCAGACCTGGCCGTCTGTCCCATTGTCGTGTGGCGGCACCCCCCGAGCATGAGTCGGCCGGGCCACGTAGCAATGATGCGGAACAGTCTTCTGCACGCCCTTCCTTGACCCTACACAGACCGAGAGTAAAGGAAGAGAAGCGACCCAGGGTGGAAGTAACAAAGTTCGCTTTTCTTGCCCTACACATCCAATCCCAGCCTCAACTCAAGGGCTAAAAACCAGCTAAACTCAGGATGAGAACAATGGCTTAAGCTATTGAACAGTGATAATACACATTTCCATATGATGGATCTTCTGAAATTGAACGTATAATCAACCAGTGCCCAGATGAAGAAACAGAATATGATTGCAGCCCCAGAAACTGCCCGCCCCGCAGGCCCCCACCTGGAGCGCCCTCTCTCCGGACATCTAATAGTGCAGATTAATTGCCTTCCTGATTAAGGGGGTGGCTGCGTCAAGGCTTTAATAAGTCGCCGGGCTGGCTCAGAAGAGCGTGCAACTCTTGATCTCGGGGCCACGAGTTTGAGCCCCATGTTGGGCACAGAGATTACTTAAAAAAAAAAAAAATTGCAGTTTGA
Organism: Mustela nivalis; assembly: GCF_964662115.1. Taxonomy (NCBI): domain Eukaryota; kingdom Metazoa; phylum Chordata; class Mammalia; order Carnivora; family Mustelidae; genus Mustela; species Mustela nivalis. The sequence goes on along the minus strand of NC_139025.1, from coordinate 14,087,298 downwards.
AAGACTTGCACGGAGGTGGAGGAGGTCACTGGTGAAGTGCTCAGGGAGCTAGGACGGAAGGCTTCAGCTGGCTGAGAACCAAGCGGTCTCCTGAGTGATGGGACCCAGGGGGACCCTCCCGTATCTGTTGGATTTCGCTCTGCTGGATTGACTTCCAACACATGGGTGCCAGCTACAGTGCTGGGACTGAATATGTTTGGTATTCTCACAGCCACGCTGGGAGGGAGGGAGTGGTGTCCATGTTTTACAGCTGAAGACCCTGGCTCAGAGAAGTTCTGGAAGCCCAGGGCTGCCTGGCCAGTGAGACTCAAAACTGGGGTTTGACTCCAGGTGAGCCTGAAAGCCGCACTGTCCCCAGCCCAGACAGTGCAAGGTGGCACTTCTCGTAAATTTCTGTGGGTTGTGAATTCTGCATTTCTGGATACGGCACTGACCTTACCCTAAGAGAAAAAGGTACCTGCTCTGTTACCTCAGGAGGGCTTAGCTTTTATATCTGCTCCTCCTTGTAGAGTTCTACTTCCCTTTCACTAAAATGTCACAGACAGACCTGCTTGCAGATGAAGCAAGCTGATCTCCCTTGTACCACTGGAGCTCAGCTTCTGGTTGTTAAAAAACAGTGATGTTTTCCACCATGTTTGCATTTTCAGTTTCAGAACTGCCATCTCGGCGGGGGAGAAGACTGAACCCATATAGCCGCCTGTTAAATTACACCTAGTGCAACTTTTTCCTTTTTTTATACCTGGGAAACTCAGACTTAGGAGCACTGAAGCACAGATGGTGTGGGGGTACATGGGGTTCGAGAAGCTGCAGTTTAGGGATCTGCTCATATGACCAAAGCCATCTTTGAAGCTGCCATTTATAGACCATGAGCATATCTTTTTGGGTCTGGTGGACTTTGATGGAGCCCACCAGTCTGTAGTACCAGTCCTGGGGGACTTCATGCACTGCTGTGGGTTCAGCCACCCGACCTTACCCTTACCTCCAGCCTGAATCTATCTCAAGGCTCTGGCTCCTCTGTCCCTGGACATCTTGTTTCCATTTCCAAGACGCCCTGTCACCTGGGTTCAGGCAGCCCTGGGCTGTTGGCAGTGTTTATATCTGGGTGCCTTTGCTCTGCAGAGAAAGTCCTTTTTGCTATAGCTGCTTTTAATTCAAGTGAAGCCAAGAGTGCAAGTGGGTGGGTGGCAGGAACAAGCTGGAGGTGGAGCAAAGACAGGCCAACCAGTCCAGAGGTCGCTTGCAGAACACAGAGTTGGCTAGTTTTAAGAGGACAGAAGGGAGATTTAACGTCGAACTGAACCCAAGACCTTAAAGTTCAGGGTGAAGTAAGTCCCATTCCGTCAAGCACAAAAGGCCCAACAGATCTCAGAGTTGAACAGGAGAGTCTGCTGGCTTTTCCACTTACTAGCCGACCTGGGCCGGTCCCTTTCCTTTTTTCTTCTTCAGTATATTGGAGTGACCATCACATACTTCACAAGGTAGTAAGAATGAAAAGGCAATGATGCTGGCAAAGCTAAGCTTTTGGGAATGTTCTGAGACTTAATAGTGGCACTTCAAGAGATGGAAAGGAGGGGAGTCTGGCTTGCTTTGAGGCCCAGGTGAGGAAGGCTCTCGAAACATTTGTGTCCTGAGACCAGGCAGGAGGAGGAGATGGTCCAAAAGGGGCATGGCACAGATGACCCAGGCACAATCCACTGAACACAGGGACCCAGGGAGATCACTCTCATGGCAGTGGCCATGCGATGGGTAGCCTCGAGAGGCAGACAAGAATGGGCCCAGACGCATTGGCAGATACAGAAGGAGAGATGGAATTTGGCCTCCAGGTGTTTTCAGAGACGGTTGTGGGAAATTTTGACCAGGACAGATCTAGAGCTCACAGATAAGTGGGGGCTAACTTGGTCGGAGGACACTTCTGGAGGCCTTTGTAGGTCAGGCTGGCTGATTTCTAAGGTGGTTACACAGTGAGATGGTGGGAAGCGGGTGTTTATCTTGTGGGCATCTGTGATAGCCAGTGATAACCAGTGCTGCTGTCCTCTCAGCCGTTTACAAGGCTACAAGCCAGCCAACAACCAGGCCACTTAGGGAGGACTTCGTCATAGGTCAGCGCTGCTTCCCATCGCCTGCTCATTCACATTTGTGGTCACCTATGAACAGGGCGAAATGCCCTAACAGATGTGCAGGTGAAAAAGGCTTCACCCAGACTGTGTAACATACTCATCTTTGGGACACTGTGTTAAAAAGCAAACTTAGCTTCTTAGCTAAGTTTGACTTTTCTTACAACCTAGACCAGATGTTATTAGTGACTGCTAAGCAGAGATAAAAAATTTTGCTGTTTAGAGGTTTTAAAGAACCACTCTCTCCTTTTTAAAAAGCCTAGGGGAAATAAAAAATGATGGACAACTGTATCTGCCTAACAAGGAGCTTGGGTGAGGACAGGGTGTTGAGGTTAGAGGGTGTGTGGGGACAGGGCCATCACAGCGGAACTCAACACTCTTCTCCTGAGTAGTCCTTTTGCCTCCGCTCTTTGGGGAGGGATCAGAATCGCACGAGGAAGCCACTTATGGGCGCTTAGCTCCATAGAAACAATACAGAATCATGAGGGAAACTGCATTAGGTGGTCAAGACTGGCAGTTTAAAATTGCACATCCTGTAATGAACTTGTACATCGTGATCACCTAGAATGTGTGGAGACAAAAGTGAGTGGATATTAGGTTCATGGATCAGCAGTTCTGCTTGTGTCTTGAGCAGGGGCATGCCACCAGAATTGATCCAAAAGACCATGCAGTGACAGTGGCCCCCTTGCCCCTTTGAGTATATGGGCATTTCCTGAGACTTCTGCACAGGCCAGGATGCCGGGGCTGCAGAGAGAACAGGAGCCCAATCCGAAGGACTAAACGCCTACGCCTACGGATCCTGGCTAATTAGCAAGCTTCTTAGCATCACTGAGGACCAGAAAGTGCACTTACCTGGTGATTCACCACCAGGGGCTGTTAGCATTGCGCACTTAATGGCACCACCAAGCCACTTCCTGACTTCTCTATGGCACTTGATGGACTAGTGGGCACTCGCTCGGATAGTGACCAGAGGAGCAGGAGCCCCTGGGAACGTGGTCTCAGGTCTCTATGCTGAACAGGTTTATGATCTGACACAAGTCGATGTGCCCAGCCTTCCCTGTAAGGCGATGCTACTAATTTTTACATTACTCCTGCTGGGCCACCTTTGTGGGTTTTTACAAAGATCCAGTAAGATGGGGGGGGGGAGTTCTTTATAAAATGTGAGGCATTAAAAATATTTGCTAGAATGTGTAGCTCATCTATCAGATGACCAGTCTGATGGGCTCATCATTTTTTTGAATTTGGTTCTCTGTACATCAAGTCACTAGGGTTCTAGCAGGAAAACTATTAACTGCCACCCAAGGGAGTAACTCAAGTAGTTTGACAAAGTTCCTGGGCTGGCAACAGTGAGATGCAGTTACTAGGAGATCTGAAGGGACTAAAGAAGCTGCTGGAACCTAGAGAATGCATGCTGGTCCAGTGGGGGCTGTGGCCTCGGGTGGAGGAGCCAGCAGGAGGGGGGCCGTGGAGTTCACAGGTCAGCTGCTTGGGGTATGCATAGAGCACACTGGATCTGGAGGGTAAGTGAAGCTCTCTAGTAGAGCCATTAAAACTGGTCTGTCTCTGTTACCCCGCACCCAGGATCTGAGTAGACGTCACTGCAGCTGGTTTTGTTGCTGTAGCAGGCAAGGATCAAATCGTGATCTGAATCATTAACAGAAGCAATGCAACACGCATGGTTCTTTCTAGTTTATTGTGTGGTAGAAAGACAGGCTCTTGGACGCTGTATAAACATCTCACAAAGTGCTTCTGGTCGATTACAGAAAGTCAAAGCCAATTTTCTTTGAGATGGGGCCCTTAAATCTGACATTCAGGTCACCGTAATAGCAAACAGGAGCTGTTGTACATAACATTCTGGAAGGCATCTCAACAAAGGCATTCTAGGACCTGTTTAAAACCTACAGCATCTAGGAAGATCCACCTTTCCTCCCAGTGCCTTTGAATGGTGATAAAAGGAGAAAGGAAGTCTGCTACAGATGTTGACTGAGTCTGAGAAGGCCTTTTAATGACTTCAAAAACCAGTCTTCAGTCATTTATCTCTGGAGACTCAGAGAAATGACCCCAAACCCCTTCCCCGTCTCCCCAGCTGGGTTTCTCCAGTCCATGTGCATGGCTTTCTGGGACCTAGGCACTGACTGCATTAACAGCCTCGCCCAGGCTCCTCATTAGGCTTCTTTAAAAGGCTTTTCGTGGAAGCAGCAGCTTTAATTTAGTTACTGCCAATCTTCAGCCCTTAGAATAAGTATTTCTTGTTTAAAAAAAAAAAAAAAAAAAAAAAAAAAAAAAAAAAAAAAAAAAAAGGAGGGGGACCACAGACCAGTCTGAGGAGTTCAATAAGGAAATAAGTACCTTTTATGAAAAGGACTTTTGAGCTCTCTGAGCTCACAACTTAAACTGAAATAACTTTACTGAAGTGTCTCCACATAAAACAGCACCTGCTTCCTGGCAGCTGGTTGGATGGGGTCTGTGTACACAGAGCATCTGATTAAAATGCCCTCAGTGCAAATAGCAGTCGTGGCAGAAGTATGGCTGCTGTGTACTCCTTGTGTCAAATCCACATCCCTCCCGGCTGCACCCTGTGGAATTAATTAGGAGTAGGAGAAACAGTAAAGGTCCTGCTGGACAGCCATGAGCAGCCCTGGGGCTCCCCGGAAACCCCCGAGCCGAGAAGAGAAGGCCACACTGGGGATGTCAGCCTTGGAGGTAGGGTGTGGGGAGGGTATGGTTCTGAGCAGGCAGGCATCGTGGAAGCTCCAGATTCTCGTGTAGCAGTCCTGGCCCACTAAGAAAGAGGGAAAACACGTGCCAGGTTAGGACACGCAGTAGCCCTTGTGCACACGTGCGCGTGGCTTCTTATGATTCCGAAGGGAACCCACTGGAGCCAGAACACAAACTCAATGCAAATTATTTCTGCTGATAACATGTACTTCTGGAAAATCAAAGTCACAGGTCTCCCTGGTGTTCTAGAATCACAACCAGTCGCAGGTGTTCCAAGTGACAAGATGCACTGGCTGGCTGTGACATAGTGGCTGGTCACCAGGCATCCTGGCTAATGGGTGGCCACTCTGCTTCCCTTGTGTCAAGGGCTGCTCAGGGGGCAGCCCAGCACCCCCGGTCTAGAGGACATGCAGCTGATTTCTGTGAAAAGAGTAACCAGGAAGATGTCTTCCCTTCAGTACATCCTGGGACACACTAGTGACAACTCTCACCAGAGCTGGTTCTGGTTTAATGGCTTAGTTCCCAAGACCAGGTGAGTCTTCGGGACTCATAGCTGTGAGGGACGTGGCACTGGCTGCAGCAGCCTAGATGCGCTCCTGGAGCTCATTAGAGGAAAAGGAAGGGCAGACCTCAGGGTCTCACGGCCCGGCTCGCCGAGGACTGCACGAGGCCACCACCGTCTGCCGCGCAGTGGGCTCCTCGCTTTCCTGTTCCCCAGAGCACAGCAGTTCTCCTGAGATGGAGACTAGGCTTAACCAAGAAGCTAACTGCTGCTGGGGGTGGAGAGTAGTAAACAGCCTGAGGAAGTTCTCAGAGATGCTTCTGTGGCACAAAAAAAGATTTCACAGAGAACAAGTACATTCTGTAGGCACATGTGCAAATCTGAGGACATGTCAAGACCAAGAACATATTCCTGAATGTCAAGGGCTTACTATTTCATGTGTCAAACTACTGAACTTTCATGCTATCAGAATATTCTGTTGCCCTAGAAACAGCAAAATCTGTGAGGCTACAGTTTTGTAGCCCTTCTCAAGGGAGTTTAGTGGCTCAACACCCCTGCTCCTGTTCTGCAGATATGGATTCCCAAGAACCAGTTCCTTTACAGTGACCTTAAACTCTTTTTGCAGCATCCTTGGCTGGAAAGTGAGCACAAAGAAAAGGGAGGCCAAGGTTTTAAACAGGATTGGGTGAAGGTCACCCTGAATGCTGACCAGGTGAACACCCAGGTCTCTGTTTCATTGCACGTAACTTGCCTGTTACTGAGGTGATGTTCTCCCACTAACGTGAGGGCACAGGGCTGTCCCAGCTGGCGGCAGCTTTAACTGCGGCTTACCAGTAGGACTGTCCTACTCTACGTCCCACCTTGTGTCTCCTACCAACAAGTCCCACGTACGAGGTTCTGATCTGGAGTAATTTCTCGCTCTGCCATTTTATTTGATGGGACAGAAAGATCTTCCCTTCCCCAGGTACCTGCTACCACAATGCCTTCTTCCTCGTGCACATGTAGGGGCAGGTAGGCGTACTCGTTCACATGACCTTCATACTGCCTTATACACTTAGTGGTCCTCAGGTCCCACAGCTTGATCTGTGGAAAGCACAAGGGGCCGTTAGAGAGGGTCCGGCAGGTATGCTAGTGAACCCAGGCAGGACAAGGTGGTCGCCAAACACCTTTTAGGGTTAGGAAAATCTAAATTTCAAAAGCAACAAAACCAGTTTCATGTCAGTCTAGACCAGGCTGGGCTCCCAGGTGGAGAAAACAACTTGCCTGGTCTCCTTCTGCCCTTTCCCTGCTATTGTCTGGCACAAGGGTCTCTCTCAGAAGAATTTAATCTCTACACCTAACATGGGGCCCAAACATATGATCCGAAGATCAAGAGTCACACATTCATCTGAATAAGCTAGCCAGGCGCCCCAACACAAGGGTCTTTTCTGAAGAGCCCATCACCTGCCAGAGTGCTAGGCCAGTGGCACCAGTGGCCTGAGTCATCAGTGCTACCCCTACCGTTCCCGCCATGTCAGATGCCATCAGGTTTTGCTCTTCTTGGAGGATCTGCACAGAGGTCACTGCTGAGTCATGGAAAAGGCGGGTGGCCTTCCAGCCCTTGCCCTGGTTTCGACAACGCAGATCTATGGCAAAGATCTCCCCAGAACGACAGCCGTTAAATAGCAAAGGAGCCTATGGAAAGAGAGAGAGAATGGTTGTTGGCACCACCTCCTCTAAGGCTGGGAAGGGTGTTCCCTCCAGAACACAACTCTTGCCTCGCCTCCCCTTTCCCAGTCTCTGGGTTAGTGGTGGGGGTGATGGCGTGGTCAGGACTTGAGCCTCAGTGTAGCTGGAAGGGTTCCTTAGGAAAGGATAAAAGAACGGGACCCCAGGGGTCTTCCAGTGTCCCCGCGACTGGCTGCATAATTATTTGTCCTGCTGGCTAATCCAAGTACTCCAGAACTGCTAACAGCTCATTTAAATAGGAAGTTGTTGAAAGTCAGGTTAGCCAGGCCTTTGTCAATCGGCCAGCTTTCATCCAGTGCAGATAGAATCACCAAGTAACCCACTCAACCTTGCTGATGCCCTCCTTTTCTCCCCCGAAAAAGAGAGACGACCAGATGCCACACACAGGAATCCGTTTTCAGTCCAGCAAAATTTCCACCCTTGGGACACTTTACATGGCTCCCCTCCGCCAGTCCAACCAACCATGAGAGCAAACTGTTGGGCCAAGACATCACTGCTGGTCCCAAAGGACTGCCGGTGTCCCGTCACCACGTTGGTCACAAGGACCCGCCGAGACAAGCCTGAGAGACAGAAGGGGCAGAGGGACAAGCATCACTCACAGTCTGGACAGGGGGTTTGGAGCCTGTCAAAGTTTCCTCTGGGGACGTGCGGGGGCAGCTGCAGCTCACCTGTGCTGAAGCAGTTATTTGCCTGAATGTTGAGGGACCACGCACAGGACCAGGCCTCGGGGATCCGGAAACTGCAGAGCATGCCGGGCCGGTCTCCTGCGGATGGCAACAGTGAAAGGTGAAAGGTGGCTGCTGGGGGCGGGGGGGGGGGGGCCCTTCCCTCCATGCTGCCTGGTCAGTGACCACCTGATCTGGGGAACCTCCAGGAATGACTGCTCAGAGATCTGTCTCAGAGATCCTTGGCCCCATTTTGGCCTTTATGGTGACAAAAAAGAGACACTCAGCTGGGGTACCTGGCTCAAAAGGGGTTATTCTGGGAACAAGCACGTGACTCCTGCCTTCCCAGGAGGAGTGCCAGAACTACTGACTGCCGGTCAGAGAGACGGTGTGGTTCTTTATAAGACGGTTTCAATCCCACATCACACTATCTGATGTGGGATCCCAAGCAAAACTTTATTTTTTGAAAGATTTTGTGAGAGAGAGAGAGAGAGAGAGAATGCACGTGCACACACATGCAGGCAGAGTGGCAGGCAGAGGCCGAGAGAGCAGCAGGCTTCTCAGTGAGCAGGGAGCCCAATGTGGGACTTGATCCCCAAACCCTGGGATCATGACCTGAGCCAAAGGCAGCAGCTTAACCGGACTGGGCCACCCAGGTGTCCCCAAAACATTTTTAAAATAAGCCTTTTAATTCACAATACATAAAGGGCACACACCCCAAATAGAGGGCCATGAGTGATCACAAAGGGGATGTAGCCACGTGCCCACCACTCAGGTTAAGAAGCAAAACACTGCAGCAGCCCGATACCCTCCCAATTACCTCCCTGCTCTTCCCGAGAGGGAACCGCGACCCGGGTCAGTTTGTAAGGTAGGTTCTAAACCTCTCTTGGTCTCAGCTTCCTCATCTGTGGCAATGGTGGTAACACACACTCCCGCCACATGGGCCTGCTGCATGAGGACAAGTCAGGCACCGGCTGAGTGGGCGCCCCCCTCACCAACCCTGTAACCGGAAGGGGTCGGGGTTCTCTTCACAGAAGGTAAGCAACCTGTTCACGCTGGTAAGGGGCAGAGCCGGGGTTCATGCCAGAGGTTTGACCCTTGTCTGATGGATCCTAAGTCTCTGATAGACTGAAAACTTAATGCCCAGAATATGCTGCCAGGAAGCCCGACTGCTTCAGGCGCACAGACTGGAAGCATGGCCACAGCGGGCGCCAGGCTGCGGGATCTGTATGGGTGGCCCAAAGAAATATTTTGATCTTTTGTACTCCTAACTGCTCTGGCTGCTGAAATGACCCCAGAGGAGGAGTATGTAAGGCCATACATCACTTCTAGTACCAATCCTGGGTCAGGTTTCGGGAACTCTCCCGCAAGTGCTTCTGCAGGCTGACATGGGCTTGTGCAGCCTGTGGCTCCCACCCCTCCTGTCCAAGCCCTTGCCACAGAGTTGACACCATTGTGGGCTGCAGCTCCTGGAGGCACGGACTGAGACCTCCTTCGGAGCACCTCCTCCTCTGAAGGGAAAGGACCTGGTACCTGGGTGACTACTGACGAACAGGGACGCTGGGAGCAGGGTGGCGCAGCCCGGAGTCTCTGCGATGCCCATGAGGCAGAGCCTGGAGGAGCTGTTAAGGACAGTCAAGTACAAGGGTCTCCTCTGGGAAGAGAATGGGCTGTAGTACCCTTCTAGAAAATACCACCACGAGCCACATTTAACACGTTTACATATTCCATATTTAGTTACAGATTTTCTAAAAGGAAAAAAATGTCACAAACACAGCTGAAGGCCTCTCTGACCTTTCTCCAGTCCAAGTCTTCCCTCTCCCCCACCCAAAATCACACTCTAAAACTGGTCAGACTTCTGGGCCGTGCTCTGTTCTTTCCACAGAGCATCTCCTACCACTGTTCCACCTCCACTCTCTTCTAGATTGATCTGGCTTGATTTTGTAGCTCCCATCTCTTCACATTCACAGTGGAGCATACCTTTGGATGAATGTACAACTCCTCTGTCTCGTCTCTTGCTGATGGGCACTTATGTCGTTTCAGGGGTTTTTTGCTCTGCTGCTGGAAGGAGCATCCCCTTCCGTTCTCCTGTCTTATACGCCACGCGTGGGAGGCTGCTTTAAGGCAGTTTTTTTTTTTTTTTTTTTTTAAAAGATGTTGTTTCTTTGACATGGGGCCAGCAAGAGAAGGAACACAAGCAGGGGGATGGGAGAGGGAGAAGCAGGCTTCCTGGAGAACAAGGAGTCTGACTTGGGGCTCGATCCCAGGACCCTGGGATCATGACCTAAGCTGAAGGCAGACATTTAACGGCTGAGCCACCCAGGCGCCCCTAAGGCAGTGTTTTCTTAGACCCACGGTACGAGTTTAAGTTTGCTACCACTCACTACATACACACAAAGAACTGCAACAGAAGTTTCATAAAACACTTGCTCTTACTAAATAGGATACTCGTTATTTTCTAGTCTACTTCATTAAAAAAAATGCCGCTCACAAATGTACGTAACAGCCCATGGATGGCGGTCATGCTATGCAGTCCAGAAACAGCCTGATCTGTGCTCATCTGAACGCGTATAAACCGACATGTCCACATTTTAGCTTTAGTCTCCCGACTGCAGCTGGATGTGCTGCCGCATCAGACCACAGTCACTTGCGTTTCCTTTCTCTGAACCACCTCTGTCTGTGCCTTCCTTCCCACTGATCCACTTCCGCTCCCTTCACAGCCGAACTTCTCTCAGAGGAGTCTGTTTCTCCCACTCCCTTGCCGCCTTCTCACTCCTCAGCCCACTGCAACCCAGTCATCTCCCAGGCAAGTCTCCCCAAGGTCTCCAGTGGACTCCCGTTTTTCACACCAAGCGACACTTTCCAGTCTTGCCTGTGGCCACGCGGCACTGTTTCCAACGACATGCTCGGTGGTGACCTCCAGCCCACCCTCTGGGAGGCCCCCCTCAGACCTTCTGTCACCTCCATGGCCTGGCCTAGATCCTGAGCCTCTTCCACTTGTGCTTCTCCTCCACCCCTGCTTACCCACCACATCCGCTCCCCTGCGCGCAGTCTTGCAGCAACCCCCAACCCTCCCAATCTAAGGTCTCACCCTTGCCAGTCTCTCCTAAGATATGCCTCCAGGGCCACAGTCCTCCAGAATATCCTAGCACCAGGGGCCCCACCTCGCCAGAGACCTCACAGACACTAGACCCCTTACCACTGCCCCAGGAGCCAGGATCTCTCCTGCTTCTTCCTTCCCATGTGGGAGTCACCTCCAGGAAGGCCACCCGATCCCTCCATCCTGCTAGCATCCCACTGCCCCACCGACGTCACTGCAGAGACTGAGCGCCTGCGGCCCACCACTGCCCTTTCCAGCACTGCACAGGGATGAATCCGCTCAATGGACTTTGTGGAACGAACACACGCACCCTTCACTGAGAACTGTCAGCATCTGCAAAGCAATCAGGCAACGAGTCCAGTTGTCTGAACTGTGTCGTGTGCATATCACGCTGCCTCAGGCAGCAGGCCCCGTGTTACGTATTTCTGGTCAGAGAGATGCCGAAGCTGAAAATGATAACCCCGCGGCTGGGCAGCCCAAGGCCTTCCTGAAGAAACCTCTTTCGCTTCTGGCTTTAGAGGGCGAGCATGTGGGGAGGGAGTCCCTACCTAGATGCACTTTTAGTTCCTAGGATGAAGTTTACTCTTAAACTTCATGTGGTACTCATGGGGCCAGTATCAGGTCCTGTGCTTTCAGAGGCCGCAGGTATCCAAGAGCCCAGGGAGGGCAGTCTCAGTCTAACTGCTCCCCATTTTTGGGGGGGAAATGCAGAGGACCAGGCTCAACAACGTGCCGTTTTGGTAAAGGGAGAAAGTTCCATGGCCTTCAGCAGAGGCAGCAGGTACAAAGAAAAGATTACCTGAAGTGACCACCAGAGGGCAAGCGGCTAACGAAGCTACCACAGACCATGCTCTTTAAACTCAATTATACGGGCTTTTAATCTCTCCTTAGTGTAAGGAGAGAAACCTGGGAAAACGTCTTCCTGTTTTAAGATCAGAAATGAGAGCGAGGTTGTTTTCTCTCCTTTAAGATCTGGTCTCTTCCATCATCTGGTAAGAGCATCAGTGACAGGTGGTCCTATCCCCCACAGAATCCTACCAAATGAAAGCCACATAAAGTTTTCAATTTACAGAACACACAGTTTTGTGTTTATCTTACGTAAAATTTATAACCCGATCTTTTAAAAATAGAATGTCGTGGAACAAATTAAAATAACCCCAACAGGTTCCGATTCAGCCATTATGTAAGGAGGACCAAGATATGCCAAGCACTGTGCTAAGTGCCTTCACTGATGTTAACTGATGTTAGCCCTGTGATGACTCTTGAAGTATGTGTTAGGTACAGTGAGTGGTCAGGGTTTTAAGAACTCACTGGTTATAAAACTGAACCAAGGACAAGACTCATGGCTCAAACCGAATTACTCCCAGAAGCACGGGACAGACAGCTGTTCTGTCCATCATCAACAGCCCCCGGGGACACCAGAGGATGGGTCTAGCCAGCCTGACACTGTGCTCCTGTGCTCTTAGTAAAAGAGCCCTGACTGTTCCCTGAGAGGGCAGACTAGAGTGAAGAGTGCTCTAAAGGCAGCTGTCTCTGGAGGCACCAGGGGGGCCCAGTCAGTTAAGTGTCTCCCTTCAGCTCAGGTTGTGATCCTGGGGTCCTGGGATCAAGCCCTGCATTGGGCTCCCTGCTCAGCTAGGAGTCGCATCTCCTTCTGCCTTTGTCTCTCCATCCCCCGCTCATGGGCCCCCCCACACCCCAAAAATAAATACATAAAATAAAAAAAAAAAAGAAAAAAGGTGGTCTCTGGTAGGAACCCTAGGCACTGAGCCCACACACTTCCGTCCAATGCTGCAGAATTCCCCTTTCCCCTTTACTGATGCCCGCCCTCCCCTTCCCCCAACAAGAGGCCCGGCCCACCCTCAAACTGCTATAGCTCTGAGCTCGTTCTGATTCACCTCAAGAGCATGTGGGGTTCCTGTCCAAGGCTTTACTGTTCCTAACAGTGTCTGGCACACAGTGACATCAGTGTCATCCTGGGAACTCTGCTACTTGTCTGCGCTCCACGCACGGCAAGCCTTGTTCTCTACCGAGCTGCACTATTCTTTCCTAACGGGTGAGATGTGCATACAAAACAGAGTAGACCTCTGGCCACGATGATGCCACCTCACACACCCCACAGATGCCCGGCTCTACATAGCGGCATGGGTTGCCCACCAAACCTCTTCGTCTGCCAAAAGATACAGAATGTGGGAATCCAGGTGATTCAGCGAGGCCCAGCACACAGAGTTCACCTGGGGAGGAAGCACACAGCAAGGCTGGTCTGACTGCCAACTCGTGGAGACAGACAGATGCTTTCCTACTGAGTAACTACTGGGGATACCGACACGGGACTGCTTTCTTCAGGTCTCACTTCTTTTAAGGGGGCTGGAACAGTCACCAGGACAGGCAAGTCCCCTGCTCCACCATATAGGGCCTTGAGGGCAACAGGGAGGAAGTTACCCCCAGACTTTGGTCCTTGGTCATCAGCATAGACCTCACAGTGAGACCTGTGGCATACCCTGTGGTCTGGGGACGGAGTCCCTGCAATAGAAGGGAACCAACCTAACCGAGAGGCGAACTGCATCTTCCCTTCCCCCAGAGACCAGGTTCGACCTGTGTCCATGCTGTGGCTCCGGTCCCAAATGGACAGAATGTCACCGCTTCTTACACATTCACTCATCGCCCCAGTGGAATTTAAAGGTTGCTCCCTCAATGGCAAGCTGTGCTGTATTGTATTTATGTAATCTCTTTTTATTTCCATAACCTCTGTGTAGGCCACAGACTGGCTGAGTGACGGATGCACCCAAGACTGTCCACTCAGGCCCCTTCCGCCCGCAGCCCAGGAACTCCGTGCTGGGCAAGGGCTCCTTCGGGCTACTGCGATCCTCCCAGAGGGAAGGTCTGCACCACCAGTTAAAGAAGCCTTTCCAAGCCTAAAGAATTTTCACACCTTCTCCCAAGTACTGACAGTTACTTCTCTTCCAAGAAAAGAAACTCCTGAGGCCCCTTTCTTCCCCTATGGGTTCTCAAGATCTCTGACTCCCTTTTCCCTTGGGAAAATAGGTACTCAAGCCCCACCTTCTTCATAAAGTTCTCTCCTCTCCTCTGAATTGGGCCAACTAAAGCAGGGCCCTTTGATCCAAAGTGCAAAGGGAGCTGCAAGGCTAATTGATGGGAAAGGCCACGTACCTTCCGGTTGGTGAAGTACAGGTTTTCGTGCATATGCACCTTGAGTGAGGGGGTCTTCAGACCTCGCAGGCTGATGATGCCATACTTGGAGCCTCCGACTTTGACATCATTCACTGTGAAGAGCCGGTCACTGTTGGTATCCGCCTGGAGGGAAAAGAGACTACAGGTCACCTCCCTGGCTGAGCCCAGGCGAGCTGCCCAAGGCGATCTATCTGCCCCTCTTTGTAGGATCCCATGCTCTGTGCATTTTCACCTGGTGAGCGCTCCCACCCACGAGGGGGTATGGAGCATGGGGGTAACCCACCTTGTCCCTACTCAGCCCAGCCGTCCCCAGGCAAGGCGGACAGCGATGCGGTCTCACAGTCAGGAACACGGATAAGGGCAGTGAGGGGGCGGAGTCAGGGAGTCTGAGGTCCGTACAGCAGCTCCACTCAGAACTGCGTTTCGAAGAGTCCCAGTGTCCACCCAGGTAAGCTGTTTAGATGGGCCACATGGTGACACGCAGCCATCGCAAAGGCCACACACAATGTGGAAAATGCTAGTTATACCCCTGTGAAGGGGGTGAAAGGAGAATACAAAATTGGATTCCTAATACACAGGCACTTTTCTCCCCACTGAGTAAAAGAAAAAACAACAACAACAAAAAAGGAAGCAAGCCTACTGCACTGAAAAAAAATTACAATAAAAAACACTACACTGGGATGTAAGTTTTTTTCTCATATAAAAAATGTGGCTGGGTGGCTTAGTAGTTAAAGCCTCTGCCTTTGGCTCAGGTCATGATCTCAGGGTCCTGGAATCGAGCCCCACATCAGGCTCTCTGCTCAGCAGGGAGCCTGCTCCCCCTCCACCTCTGCCTACTTGTGATCTTTGCCAAATAAATAAAAAAAAATCTTAAAAAAAAAATGTGGTTGGGGCGTCTGGTGGCTCAGTTGTTAAGCATCTGCCTTCACCTCAGGTAATGATCCCAGAGTCCTGGGTTTGAGCCCGGCATCAGGATCCCTGCTCAGCAGGAAGCCTGCTTCTCCCTCTCCCACTCCCCCTGCTTGTGCTCCCTCCCTCACTGTGTCCTCTCTCTGTCAAATAAACAAATACAATTTTAAAAAATGTGGTTAATAATTACTTCAAAACAAAAACCTTATATAGTTATGTGTTTTATATATATATTTAAATATAATATACATACATAACATGGGTTTGGATGCTGGTGAAAATGTATTCACTTTGCAAGTTTACTCAGAAACCACATTTCCTGAAGAATCATTACAGTGACTAGAATCAGAATGGAAGAACTGATCTCTGGATGGCAAAGCACCCTTCCCAAAATTCTAGTCCACACAGCCAGCCAACCACCTTTAACTCCGGATGACTGGGGAGATCACGTCCGTGGGAGTCATTGTGAGCCAGAGCATGAGGACTGGGGACGGGGGCCATACTAAGCAGCACGTGCATACCCACCCAGTTTTACCGAAGAGACCCAGGGAAGCGGCTCCCGAGTATGTACCGCAAGCAAGTATTCTACTGATTCAGGTCAAATCGTACCCCTAGATCCTTGGGGGAGTAAAGCCACAGGAGAGAATGGGAGTCCTAGAATACCTCGGATGTATTCTCCTGTTGATGTCTTCTGGGGCAAGACCTCAAGGGTCAGCTCCATGATTTCAGATTCCAGTCCTGTCCAGCAGGCTGAGGCTCTCCATTTTTCCATCCTTCTTTCATTCTCCTCAGTCTTCCCCCGGCCTCCAGCAAGGACAGGGCTTGCTAGGAAGCCATGATCTCCTGTAGCCTCAAGCTTCTAGTCTAACTCCGGGGATCCCGGGGTCTTCTGCCGACATTTTTCTGAACGCTGGGTTCAGGCAGTTGGCTCTGGCTTTATTTAGCTTTGGCTAGATTAGCCCTAGTCTAACCTAATGCAGAGAAGACTCTGCTCCGTGTAAATGATGTGATAAAGGTGTGTCGGACGCGCAGGCCCAGCGGTGCCACCCGGGTAGGAGTCAACAAGCAAGGGAGCGGCGCACGGCTGCTACCGAAGGATGCTGGAGCTTCAGGGTGGCGCGATGATGCCCCAGCACAGGAAGAATTAGAAGCCCCTGGCCCACTGCATACCTTTCTGTCTGTACCCAACACACCCAAGGGAAAACTACTCTGTGATAGTTTTAGATGTGTGCTGGGCCCCGGCTGTCAGACTGAATAACAGAGCTGGAGTCAGGGCGAGCCTGGTCAGCACCTGCCAGCGGGCACACGTCAGAACAGTGACGCCAATGGGACGACCCTGCTCTCGTGGCACTGGCCGTCTCACAACTAGGCCTCATGAAAGCCAAGGTTAGGCCACTCAGGGTCAGCGGATAAAAGCTGTACCCCTGGCACCCACAGGGAGCTCCCTCCCACTCACCAGTATGAGGTTAAATCGGTCGCTTGCCAAAGCGGAGGGATCCGAGCTCTGAATCTGGACCTTTTTCCTCTGCATGCAGCTCACTCGCAGCTCATGAGCTAAACTGCAGAGGGAAAGAGGGGCGGGGAGGGCACGGCCACTGGACCCAGACACCCGTGAAGCCGACTCAGAGGCTCCGCCCTGGCACCCACCCTGGAGACCTCCCCGCACCCCGCCCCCGTCAGCCTCTCCTCCCAAGTAAGTGTCAGCCGCGGAGCTGAGCAGGATCCCAAATCATCTCAGTCACAGAACTCGGAGGAAAACTAAGGCCAAGAAATGGGTGGCTCCTCTACAGGGTCAAAGAAAGAACTAGACTAGGGCGCCCAGCTCTCTCTCTCCACATCAAGGCCGTACCCCACTTGAGAACAAAGCAGGTTTTAAGGTGAAGAGAGATCTAACTAGACCTTAACTCTTTTCCTTCTCAGGAAGGAGCTATGGGAGAGGCCTGCCCCATCTACCCTGGTGGGGCCAGCCTTCCCTGAAGGGGGCCCTGCTCCAACAGAAGTGCTGTGCCCCCCTCCGATGTTCTGTTGCTGGCCCGTGCACAGGAGGCAGCAGAACGCAGGGGCGAGGAGCTCAGGCACCGGATCAGATGGATCCCGTCCTTTCTAGCCTTACCTTGAGCCAGTCGTTCCGCTCTGAGCCTCAGTCTCTTCTGAAAATGGGCAAGTACCAACCCAGCTCACAGGGTTTTAGTCAGAATATCAAACATCATAAGTATATGAGGTTTAGTACGCATACATCCCTTTAATTGCTGTATTTTAGATGACAACTCATGGGAAGGGGAGGAGGCGGAAATCTCATGGGAATGAAGTTCTAGGAGCTTCACTGCACTGAAAATGATTTCAAGTAACACAGAAGAAACGTCTTGAGAAATTTCTGCTGAGTTTCTCTGCCTAGATCCCTCCTCTCTCCTTGGCCTCCTGCAGGAGCTTCTCCCCTTGTTCTATAGGGAAAATGATTTTCTCAGGGCTGGTTTTGGCAGAAGGCAGGCTGTGCTCCTCCCCACCCCCACTTTGCCCCCAACTGTGAGGACTCCGCAGAGTGGTTCTATCCCCATTGGCTTCTTGGACCACGGATATAACAAACAGGAAGAGGTAAAAAGCTTAATGAGGCTTTGTCTTACCGGCAGTAACTGGTGACATTGAGAAAACCCAGCTTGCTTTTCTGTAGCAATGATGATGCATTAAAACCCATCCTGGCTATTTTCTAAAAAACAAAACAAAACAAAACCAGATTCAATGAAGTTTTAGGTTATAGGATAATGGAGAATGCTTTTAGTTTCATAGGATCTAATGAAGAAGCTGGTGTACTAAGTTGGCAGAAATTATATGTACAGAGATCTGACAGACTCCTCTCCTGGGCAAGAGGAAAAGTCCGTCACAAGAAAGCACACGTTGAGCTGGAAAGCTGGCCTGGTGTCCACATCTAAGCTCTCCATCAATTTACCTGCGGAGCCAGGTGAGGACACAAGGCCCCCCCGCTAGGGAGCACAAGAATGGTCCTGCTCGCTCAGGTCTTCACCAAGCTTTCCGTTCGACCTGGTGACCCCAGGGCTCCCATAAACCACAGGAAGTTCTTGGCATCTAATCCCCAGAAGGGATGCAGGAAATCCGCGTATCCAAACCACACACCTGGGTTTTCTATTAAAGATACAGTTACTGGAACTGTGTCATGCCACTTCCCGATTCCTCCGGGGAAGGACAGGATGGGAGGCTCACGGATGGAACTTCGCAGGTAAGAAAAGGAGTAGCGGGAGATTTCCTGCCTGTTCTCACTCTCTTCATCGGATTCCTATGGGGGGAGCTTAATGCCACAAAGTGCCCCATGCTGTGTTATAGGGGCGTCTCACTGGCACCTCCCGTCAGCAGTGGAGGGGACAGGGCGGCCAGCAGGAGTGCGGAGCCCACCTTTTTCTGCTTGTCTTCTTCCTCCAGCAGCTGCAGCCTTTTGCTTTCCATCTCCTTCTGCCGGATGCCCTCCTTTGTGAGGGGGTTGCAGTTGTTATGGCCAGGGAGCAAGCGGAAATAGCGTTTCTTTTCAGGGTCAAAGTAATACCCTGGCAGATCTTAAGTCAAAAGAGAGGAAATCCACTTCAACTTAGAACACGACATGGACCCACCTACGAAAGAACCCAGAGGCCTGTCCACACCACCGCTCACAGATAGATGTCCATCTGTTCTGAGGGGCAGCAGGTAGGCTAATGCAGCCAGTCACCCTCCTGTGCCCATGCAGGGAGCCATCGGCCTCAGCTCCCTTTCTGCCCCGTTCCTGACGCAGCCAGGATGTTTAGTTAGCGTTTCAATGTGCTCCAGAATTTCCCCCGAGCCAGGAAAGGGGCTGGTGACACCCATGGAGTGTCCCCACACGCAAGCAAAGACACACAGGGCTAAGAGGGGCAGCCCAAGCAGACGTGACCAGATGATGGGGCAGGACAAGATTTCATCTTTCCCCACAGGCAGGGCCACAGCAGGTCCACTGTCCAACAGACGGCCTCACCTGGCACGGAAGAACTCCCCGCTGCGCCAGATGAGGTCGATGGGGCCTCGTCATCGCCGACGTGGCCAGAATCCTGTGAGCTTTGCTGTGCCACTAAGCTGCCCCTGTCAACACACAGTCATAGTAACTCGTAGTGAAGGGCTTGAGTCTGTCATTCTCTGACTGGGGGGTCCTGCAGGGGTCAGTTCGGGCTGTTCCATGGCCCTCACTCCAGCCCTCTGACCCTTCTGATTACCTGGAGAGCCCTCACCTCTCCCTTCTCCTTAAAGGAGTTTACCTACCACAAATACACTAAAGTTAGGACAAGCAAAGTTTTGGTTCCTCACCCTTAAGAGGATGTGTGTCACGTTAAAGTCCCTTTCCTTATCTCCTCACTTGAGCATTTTCTGAAGTCTTTCAGAAATTTCCAGATGAAAAGAGGAATAATCTTTGCCAATAAGAATATTATCAGCTGGGCTCATTTGTCAATTCAACAGCAGCTAAAAGGCCAGGTGCAGTTTATTCTTTACTGGATTTAGTAGTACAAAGGGTTCAAATTTTACTTGGCCATATCACCTTATAGATGGAGAAACTGGGGTTCAGGGCACGGAGGTGATTTGCTCAGGTAATACTCGGATACAGCCATGTTTAAGCACTTGATTTGCAAAGCTACAAGCAGTTTCTGTGGCAATTACAGGCTGAAGGATATAAAGACAGAGAAAAGCACCTAATTTTAGAATCCTGACAAAATCTGTTTAAAAATCAAGAACTTCCTCCCCATCCCCCAAAGGAGTACAAATTGAGTATCGAGGCTGAAGGGCTGAAAGAACTTTCTCTTTTGTCTGTAAATACTAACTATGCAGTTTCAGAGAAAATTATTTGTTCTCCCTTTTTTTTTAATGGCTCGGAGCTTTCTGAGGCAGCTCATGTGTGACCAGGCAGCAAGAGGAGGAAGGACTAAGCTTCCTCACGACAAATGTCTACATTTCTAGTCCAAGGACGACTCCTCCATTCTTTCCACACAGAGTCTGGAAGGCGGCTGCCCAGCGTGTTTCCACATGACTCCGCCAAGGCTGAGTTGAGACTCACTTCTTGCCCAGGTCACATTTTGCTACACGTTGTACTCTTGTGGGAAAGCCCAAAAAATATCCATGGTTCTCTTTACAAAACATACAAACACTGGGCACTGTCCTGATTGTTCTACAATATGGGTCAATATTGTGACTCTGGCTTAGAGTAAAAGATTTATCCTGCACCTAATGAGGCCCACCACGTACGAAGGGGCTACTCAGAGCCAAGCAGCCCATCAGAGGTTTTCCATTCAGTATTGCAAACCTCGTAAGTGTTACATCTCTTTTGTACAAAAGTGACTCAAAGTGACTAAGTAACTTGCCCAAATTCACACAGGAGAAGGCAGAATGTGAAATCTGGACCTCCCGATTCCTTGGCCCTGATTCTTTCCATGACATTTGGATGGTTTTTGTTACTGTTCAGGTTCATCTGTTCTAGAGAAGCATCTTGGTCTTTGTCACCATCTGACCCTGTTGCTAGAAATCTGTCGATTTTCGGAGCAGGTCTGAAGTGTGGAAAAGTTTTAAAATTGGCATGCAGGCCTCTTCTGGTGCAGAGACTTCTGCACTAAGGAAATACAATCTAGTCCCAGCACAGGACAACCCGCCCACACCAGGCGAGGACACCTCTCCACAGTTCAGGGCCAGCAGGACTTCTGGCCATAATAACAGTAAATTGAGAATGGAAAATGTTTGCACTGGGGACTTCAACTCAGCATAGACTAGGTTTTACTTTCTAAGCTGGTACTGGGTACGTGATGTTCACTGTACTATTCTGTATATATTTTTGTGTTTATTAAGCTCAATATTATATATATTTAACCTTTCTAAGGATTAGGCTGAATTAATGAAATTAGGTCTCCAGAAAGGTATTTTCATTGGCTGGGAAAAAAGGAAGAGAGAGAGAAAGTATTTCTACTCTGCAAAGTAGAAAAACAGCTCTCCAGTCCTATCTGATACTGTCTGCTTCTAAGCCTCTAGCTAACGCTCTGGCCAGAGGTCGTTGCTCTGAGAAGAAGGAAAAGTGAGGCCCTATCTCCTCACTCCTCCAAGAGCGATAGGCAGGTTGACTTGCAACAGTGCCCCCCCCACCCTCAGACCCTGCATTGCGGTGACAACCCTGGTGACTCCCAAGCATCTGAGGCCACCACAGAGCTCAAGTGGCCCCAAGCAGCAGCACTTGCCTCTCATCAGAACCCTGTTGTCTGAACCAAGGGTTCTGCTGATGACTCCTTCTCCTACGTCTTCTATTCTGCCAGCTGTTTTTATGCATTTCTACTCCTGAAAGAGAAAAACAAGCAAGTCCACATACAAACATGTCAAGTCCGCATACAAACATGTGGGCATGCACACGCGCGTGCACATGACTTCCTGTTTGCTTCTCGACAGCTCCTTCATGCTGGGAGCTAGACAAGGCAATGGCCCAACCTGGCTTCTCACCAGAGCTGCCACACCAAGCCTCGCCTGTAAGGGCTGCCTCCAGGCACAGACAGCGATGAAGAACCAAGCTTCGGGAGCCACTTCTCCAGCTGCGGTTCTTACCTCACAGCTGACACCTGGCCTGCCAATCTGCCGACCTCTGGTTCTTTTGGTCACTGTGTGAGGTGATGACAGGGTCTTGCAATTACTTTAGGTGGCGGTTGAGGCTGGCACGAGCACGCAGGTTATTCTTCTTTCTTTTCTTTACCAGATTACACCAGAGCATATAATTTTTCTTTCAATCCACACACATCCCTATTCACAGAGAACAGTTGACAGTGAACACTTTCTCCTACACAATTCCAGCACTGAGCAAGGAAACTGTGAACACGGTTAAACAAGGGCCAGTGTGTAGGACTTCTCGACATGCTTTATAAAGGTTTTAGCTTCCTGTATGCAAGCTGTCAAAGGGACGGATGTGAACATGCATATATATATTTTTTTTTTTTGAAGAAGGAATGAGGTAAAAACACTTCTTACTGATATTGCCATAAATTTCAGGAGGCTTTTTCAAGTCTTATCTTGTGGAGCCTGAATCTGTCACTTAACTGCCAAGTTTCAACATTGGGGATCACATGAAGAGTTCTGTGGTACCTGGCCCAGCTGCTGTGAGCTCCATGCCTTCCCAACACCTGATCCCCCCCACCCCCAACTCACAGGAGAGAGTTGAGGCCATTTTACTGAATGTGCTTCTATTTATTTTTTACTGAATATACTTTAAAACCACATTCAAATCCCGTAACAGAATCAGAAAAAAAAAAAAGTCTTTAAGGCTGAATGAAACCAAAGAACAGATTAGAAAACGATTTGCTTTTATTTCCCAGCTTCTCCATCTGAGTGTGGAATGCCTGCTCGCAGCAGAGCACGACAGGTCCGGACTGCTGGTCGGTGCTTACCCAAACATTCTGCGAATTCTGTAACGGAGTCCTCAGCGTGCTTGCTTCGGTCAGTCGGCCTCCCCCATGGGGCCGCTCCACAGCCCGGACTGCTGGCCCCTGATGCTCTCCAGTCCTGCGCCAGAAGGAGCCAGCGCTGCTGAAGCAGAGCGTGTAGCCGCGCTCAGGGGGGAGCCACGATAAAGGTCTCATTTTCATCCTCTGAGGTCTTAAACTACTTTAATTATTCCTAGTCTGAGTCACTCCCGACAGCTCAGGCTGTTATCTCTGCCCTAACAACCCTTCCACTTTCTTCCAGTTCTCCTTCCTTGCTAGCCTAGCTCCCGACCTCAAAGAGAACAGAGAGGCTGCCAGGTACGAACACTCCCAGCTTCTCTCCCCTCCCTTCCACAAACATCTGCCTTTAATATTTCCAAGGGGGGCTGCCCTCTTGTCTTGGAGAAACACGTGTCCTTGCCTTTTCCTGGCAAACCCAGCCGACCTCTCATTCCTTCTCAGACCCTGCAGACACTTGTTCAAGTGCGAACACTTGTTCAGACAATCGTTTAACCAATTTCCCCAGCCTTATTATTTGTATGTGTTCCAACTCTGACCCAAAAGGAGGATACCCTGCGCACGTGGTCTGTGTGCACACATCCCACAGCTTGTCTCCCAGTCACTCCTCAACCCACTGCATCACGCCTCCTTCCTTGCCTATCTGCTAAAAGCCTCGTGACATATTTAACCAATGATCCCCCTGCCTGCCAAAGTCAGTGGTCTCTCTTTAGCCCTTATTCCCAAATCACGTGATAGCACCAAGCTTCATTCTTCCTTTGGCTTCTGGAATATCTTTCTCTTGGTTTTCCTCTTACTTGTCAAACTCATCCTTTTCTGGCTTCTCTTGGGTCACCTGCCCGTTGTCTGTTTTCTACTGTTCTATCCTAGATCCTCTTCTTTTCATACTTATTCCGTCTCACCTGCCAACACAAGTTTATCTCCAACCCCTAGAATCTCTCCTGGGTATCGACTTCCACTGCCACCTCTTACTTCCACAGTGACAACAGACTTAGCACATTCAGAGCCCATTTTTCCCTAGTTCCCTGTCTGCTCTTTTACCTATCCATAATTCCCTCCTCTATAAATACCACTGCCGCCCTCACCCCTGTCCAATCGTATAGTAGCTTCATTCATTTTCCTAAGCAACCCATGTTCATAGCTCTTGGACACCACATGCATGGGTCTCCCTAAGGATCAATTACCTTAACCTTTATTTTAAAGAATAAAACTGTACTTACTAACTAGTTAAGTTACAAGCTAAGAGGCACCATGCAGAGGAAGGGAAATAGGCCCAATGTTAAGAAAACTGGTAAGAAGAAGAAGAAGCCATACTGACCTAAAGATTACCATTAGCAACTCTATCAAAAGATAAAAATTCCTCTAGATTGCACATTCTGTACATACGACTGCATTTTGCTTTAACTATGAAATAATGCAGGACTACAGTGAAGAACACATGTAACGGGAAGTCAAAGGCTTCAGGAGAGGAGGCAGGAGCATGGCACGTCTGCACCATTATCCTCCAGAGAGGCGCGCAAAATCAAGGACATAATAAACAATGAAATAAGTGGTGAGCACTGATTGTGGAACATTTCTTTTTTTTTTTTCCAAAGATTTTATTTATTTATTTGTCATAGAGAGAGAAGCGAGAGCAAGCACAGGCAGAAAGAGTGGCAGGCAGAGGCAGAAGGAGAAGGAGAAGCAGGCTCCCTGCCAAGCAAGGAGCCCAATGTGGGACTCGATCCCAGGACGCCGGGATCATGACCTGAGCCGAAGGCAGCCGCTTAACCAACTGAGCCACCCAGGCGTCCCAATTGTGGAACATTTCTAAACCACTAACTCACACAAGCACTGGGTCAGGTACTGTAGCACAAGGAGAGGCTGACAACATTAACTGATTTAATGAGCATGATCAAGCCAAAGTCATTTAAAAAAGTCATGATAAAGAGAAGTTGGCTGAACACAGAAAGGGTTACAGTGGGATGAAATGATATCTTTTCATACTTTCAAGAAGCCTATTTCAGGGGTGCGGAGAGTATCTTCCTCGAACGCAGCATAGTTCACTCTCAGTATCCACTGTATGCATTATGCTTGCCCTTATCACTCTGTACTACACTGTGTACTCCCACCTCATATTAGATGTAATGTGAATTTTCTAAGCTAAGATCTTGCCCTGTTCTTTCTGTTCCTAGCACCCGTGACCTAGTTGGTTCTCAGTAAATGTTCCCTGAACTAAACAAAAAACAAACCAAAACAACCCTGCAGCTGCTTTAAAATCCCAGGCAGGGGCACCTGGGTGGCTCAGTTGTTAAGCGTCTACCTTTGGCTCAGGTCATGATCCCGGGGTCCTGGGTTCAATCCCTGCATCAGGCTCCCTGCTCCGAGGGAAGCCTGCTTCTCCCTCTCCCACTCCCCTGCTTGTGTTCCCTCTCTCTGTCAAATAAATAAATAAAACCTTTAATAAAATAAAATAAAATAAAATCCCAAATAACCCCTTTCTGCTCTAGGCATTTTCATTTGCTATTCAACACAGATTTACAGAGGGCCCACTGGGCCCTAGGGAGCAGGCAGAGATAAATTGTTGTCCCTATTCTCAAGACACTTGCTGATCACCAGGAACACAGACGTGAATGAACCAATTCCTGCAGTGGCTCGTGAGTGAAGACCCAGGTCTCTCCAGGTGTAGCAAAAGAGGAGAGTCATTCTTTGAGTGGAGGGGCTGGAGGAGAGACAGAGTTTGAACAGCAGCTGGAAGAGTGAGGGGCCTGGCAAGCAGTTCTGTGTGGCCAGAGCCTTAAGTACAAGGCGCTGGGGGATGAAGCTGCAAAGGCCAGCCCATGAGGGCTCTGACAGGATCAGACATGCATGTTGGAAAGGGCACTTTACAGGCAGCAGAGAAATTAAGCTAGAAGGATCTCTGAAGTTAAGGAGATGAGCCTGCCCACTGTGGAAGTGAGGATCTTGAATTTAGAAAGAGTCAGGAGGTGAATTTCATGGGAGAGGTGGAGACAACAGAAGTGAAGAACCAGTACATGACTGACTGGTAGGGTCCTGACCTGAAAGACCAAGATTAAGGACGAAGAGCAATTGGGGGAGAGAAGAGAATCAGTCTCGTTTTGAACAAACCAATCTCAAGATGCCTGTAGAACACCAAGGCAGGCAACTGTAAACAAGCTCTGGGAATCCGGAGAGGAAACAGGATATAGATTTGAAAGTCATCAACACACACACACACACACACACACACACACACACACACACACAAGAAAGTCCTCAACACATGGTGACAAAGACTCAGACAAATGTAGATCCAAAGCCAAATATATAATGAGGCTTTGAATCCAGAACTGGAGGTGATTTTCCTGGATAGTAATAGGAAATCCAGTATGTGTCAGTTATTAGATGAGTGTTTCTTATTTTTTTAAAGTTTTTTTTTTAATAAAAGATTTTATTTATTTATTTGACAGACAGAGATCACAAGTAGGCAGAGAGGCAGGCAGACAGAGAGAGGGGGGAGGAAGCAGGCTCCCTGCTGAGCAGAGAGCCCAACACGGGGCTCCATCCCAGGACCCTGGGATCATGGCTAGATCAGTGTTTCTTAATGGGGACAGTTTGGCAATGTCTGGAGACATTTTTGTTTGTCATAACATGGCGGGGGGGGTGAAGCTGGTGGTGGCTGCTATTGCCATTGAGTAAGAAGCCACTGATGTTAACCATCGTACAATACACAGGATAGTCCTGTAAAACAAATTAATCCAGCCCCAAATAGTGGTGAGGTGGATAAACTCTATTCTTTTAATATTTATTTATTTTTTAACTTTTAAAAAAGATTTTATTTATTTATTTGACATACTCAGAGAGAGCATAAGCAGGGGGAGTAGCAGGCAGAGGAGAGGGAGAAGCAGGCGCCCCAAAGAGCGGGGGGAGCTTAATCCCAGGAACCCGAGATCATGACCTGAGCTGAAGGCAGTTGCTTAACCCATGGAACTACCCAGGCGCCTGAGAAACTCTATTCTTAATAGAAGTGCTAACAATTTGCTGGATGATATGCTGAATCCCAGCTCCTTTGGAGCTGCTCTGCCAGGCAGGTATTAAGGGAGGTATTAAGTAAGAGGTGCTGTGAAAGGCTGAGCTTGGCTTTGCCTTTCAGAGAACCTTTTAAGTACTTGAAGGACAAAGAAAAATAAGATACCATTATTCTGAAAAGACAATGTTAATCTCAAACAAATAAACATGATTTAACTTTTTGGAAAATGAATGGGTAGGGCTCCTGGGTGGCTCAGTGGGTTAAGCCGCTGCCTTCGGCTCAGGTCATGATCTCAGGGTCCTGGGATCGAGTCCCGCATCGGGCTCTCTGCTCAGCAGGGAGCCTGCTTCCTCCTATCTCTCTCTGCCTGCCTCTCTGCCTACTTGTAATCTCTCTCTGTCAAATAAATAAATAAAATCTTAAAAAAAAAAAAATGAATGGGTAATACTACTTATCAAGTAACTTAAAAATGTACAAGCCTTCTTTTGGGAATTGATGTTAAAAAAAATAATCCAAAAGATTATAAAAATCACTACAACTTTCCAATCACTTTACGAGGCTAGTATCACCCTGTTACCAAAAGCAAAGACATCACAAGAAAACTATTTTTCAATATACCTATGACACAAACACACAAAGTGCTAGCAAACCAAATCCAGAAGCATATAAAAGGATTATACATGAGGAGCAAGCAGGATTTATCCCAGGAATATAAGGCTGATTCAACATAGGAAGATCAATGTAATACGGCACATGAACAGAATAAATGTAGGTGAAAACCCCATGTGATTATCTCAATAGATACAGAAAAAGCACTGGGTAAAATCCAATGGCCTCTCATGATTAAAAATTAGGAATAGAAGGTAACTTTCTCAACTTGATAAAGGGCATCTACAAGAAACCCAAAGCTAACATCATACTTAATGGTGAAAAAGTATAAGTATGTCCCTCCCTCGCCTCCCCTGCACAAGGCCAGGAACAAGCCAAGGATATCTATTCTCACCACTTCTGTTCAACACTGTACAAGCCAGAGGTGATTAGTCAAGAAAAAGATATAAGAGACAAACAGAAAAAGAAAAAGTAAAACTATTTCTTTTTTTTTAAAACTACTTCTGTTTGTAGATGGCATGATCTTATATACGGAAAATCCTAAAGAATCCACAGTAAAACTATTAGAGTGATATGTGCGTTAAACAAGGTTGCAGGATATAATCTGAAAATGAAATTAAAGAAAAAAATTCTATTTACAGTAACATCAAAAATAATAAATTGCTCAGGAATACATATAATAAGGTAAGTGGGTAACTTATAGATTGAAACTATAAAAGAAATTATAAAACATATGAAAGAAATTAAAGAGGACCTAAATAAAAGAAAAACATGTTAGAAGACTTAAGATGGCCTCTAAATTGATCTACAGATTTAATGCAATCCTTACCAAAATTCTAATTCTCCTCCCCCATTCCAATTCTAACTGCTATTTTTGGAGAAATGGGCAAGGTAATCCTAAAATTCATATGGAAATGGCAAGGAGCCCAGGGGCCCAGAATAGTTAAAAAAAAAAAAAGTACTGGGAAAGAGCAAAGTTGGAGGACTCACACTTTCCAATTTCAAAACGTATTACAAAGCTACAGTAATCAAGACAACATGGTAGTGGCACAAGGACAGAAATACAGCGCACTGGAGTCGAGCTGAGAGCCCTGAAATAAACCAACAGTATCACTGGCCAACTGTTTTAAAAAATTTTACTTTAAGTGGGCTCTATACTAAATATGGGCTTGAACTCGAATCCCTGAGATTAAGAGTTACATGCTCTACTGACTAAGCCAGCCAGGTGCCCCCCAACTGATTTTTGAAAAAGGTGCCAAAACTGTTCAGTGGGGGAAAGAAGAATATTTTCAACTGCTGGAACAACTGGCTATCCACCTGCAAAAGAACGAATTTGGATCCCTACTTTACATCATACATAAAAATGAACTCTAATGGATCTAGTATCTAAAACTATAATCTTAAAAAAAAGATTTATTGCAGAGAGAAAGATCAAGAGTGAGCACAAGCAGGAGGGATAGAGGGAGAGGAAGAGAGTATCTTAGAGACTCCACACTGAGTGCAGAGCTCCACATGGGGCTCGATCCCACAACCCTGAGATCACAACCCGAGCTGAAACCAAGAGCTGGACGCTTAACTGACTGTGCCACCCAGGAGCCCCTAAAACTATAAAACTCTTAGAAGAAAGTAAAGATATAAATCATGATCACAGATTAAGTAATGGTTCCTTAGATAGGACACCTGAAGCACAAGAAAAAAATAAATTGGACTTCATCAAAATTAAAAACTTGTGTGCATCAAAAGGGCTCTAATAAAAAGGAAAAACAAACAAAAAAAAGAAAGACAACTCACAAAATCAAAGAAAATTATTCATATATGTTTTAAAGATTTATTTGAGAGAGAGACAGCATGTGTACAAGTGGGGGGAGAGGTGATGGAGAAAAAGAATCTCCAGAAGACTAATTACTGAGTGCAGAGCCCAAAAGGGTTTGATCTTATGATACCAAGATTATGACCTGAGCCGAAATTAAGAGTCAGGCTCTTCACTGACTGAGCCACCCTGGCACCCCAAGAAAATTATTTTTAAACCATGTATTTGATAAGGATTAAGTATCCAGACTACAGAAAATATTTTAACCCAGTAATAATAATAAAACTTAAAGACATTTTTTCAAAGACCTACAAGTAGCCACTTAGAATGTACAAAGATGCTCAATGCCATTAGTCACTGAGCAGCTGCAAATCAAAACCACAATAAGATACTTCATACCTACTAGGGTGGCTACAATAAAAAAAAAAAAAGGCAGGTAACAACAATATTGGAAAGGATGTGGGGAAACTTCAACTTCTTGCTGGTGAAGGGAAAATGCTAAAGCCACTTTGGAAAACAGGATTATACAAAAAGATCACATATCACAAGAGGTTAAAATGACTGAGTATGTAATATTTTTTAAAGCCTTCATTTTAGGTCAGCACAAACTTCATATTTTCCCCCTATTTTTAGTAGCATTTCATTTTGAGGTTTAACATAGCAAGCCAGTATGAAGTTTTACAGTTCAGTCCAGCAGATCCCTTGACCCACAGTTTCACTTTCCCTGGGTTCAGTTATCCTCCTCCAGGTGTATCCTCAGGAGATGAGTAACAGTCTAACGCTGTGTCATGTCTACAGGTCGTCTCATCACACAGGCATTTTATCATCTCACATTGTTGCAAAAAGGGTGAGTACAGTACAATGATTTTGAGACAGACACATTCACATAACTTTTATCACAGTATATTGTTGTAATTGCCCTATTTTATTACCAGTTACTGTTGTTCATCTCTTACTGTGCCTAACTGATAAATAAAATTTTATCACAGGTATGTCTGTATAGGAAAAAACCCAGAAAATACACGTTTCGGTACTATCTGTGATTTCAGGCATCCAATGGGGGGTTCTGGAATGTGTCCCCCTGAAAAAGGGGTACCACTGTAATCCTGGATTCTGAGTCATTTTTAAAGTCATTTTAAGATGAAAAAGGAAAAAAGTATAAGAAAATTAATTTTCTTTGTAACATCTCAGTCATCTGCTCGTTGACTCTTTTTTAGTGGACAGGTGGCTACCTGTCCTGTTGCAGATACACACTTAGCTGACAGTGATCTCTGGAAAGGAAAACTCTGAATTTGAATTTGTCCTTGTCAGTGAGCCCTCTTGCTTAACTACAGACCCCAACAGTTAAAACCAGAAATAGGAGGACTGCCTAACTCAAGCTCTAACTGAAACCTATTGTTCTTATTTCTTATCATACTTTTTTGAGACACTGATGAAGAGACTTTGCAATGACCAGAACATTGTAACTGCCAGGCCAGAAAAGCCCCAAAAGCAACAGAATGCCTAGAAAGACCACATCCCACACATTCCCTTCCTGCCCATGATCATGTGATGCGCACATATCACCCGCCCCCCAGCCTGTGATCGCACAGTCTGTTCTTTGGCACGCACCCCTCTGAACCTCTCCCTATGAAACTCCAGGTGTCCAACTTGTGGGCTGAGAGATCAGTTAAGGCTTGAGTCTGCCACCTGAAATAAATTTCTCTCTTTTCCAAAGCCTGGGTCTTTTGAGACTGGCTTCTCTTGGGACAAGTTTATCCAAGTTTGTTCAGCAACAGTGTTGGCAAACCTAACCAGGAGTTGTGTTTTGCTTCGTCCAGCTCCCTTGGTATTCCTGAGGATGGAACACTTGGCCTTACGGTGCACGAAAGCTTTCCTGTCAGTTTCCGGAGTTACTGGCTGAGATCGATCATTGGGTATCATTTTTACATTATCTAAATGAGGTGGATAATCTGGTGGATACCTAGAGCTTCTGAAAAACCTATAAATCGTCCTCATCAATCTTTGGTGCATTTTGGTAGGCAAGTGTATACCTCTAATGCTGTGCTGTGAAACAGAATTTCAATAGTGATAAAACTGAAATACAATATTGGTATCTTTTACTTTTTGCATTTCAGAACCGTCAACAGCTTTCTCCAGATAAAAGCTGTTTGGACAGCATCCACTGTAGCTGCCTGTAATTGGGTTCTGCCAGTGAAATAACATGCCCATCAGATGGGTTTGCAGACTTGCCTTTCCTAATTCAGTTTAGCTTCTCCATTCCTTGCTGTTATGGTGGCTGTGAAGTCATTCCGTTTCATTTTTACCTTGGTTGCAAGAGCTTTCAAAGGTTCACTTCCTTTGGCTCTAAGTCTGAACCTCCGCTTATGCATAATCCTGAAGTTTGGCAAATTCCCGTGTTTTTCAGGCCCTGCTTCAAATCTACAGTCTCTGTGAAGGCCCAGTTGTGGGATGTCACCTGGAAGTCGGCATGGCCTCGAAGTTGGGTAGTTGTCCCCATGGGAACAGCCATAATTTGGCACAGTTCTCCCAAAGGCTTGTGGTTAGAACATCCCACAGTTTTTTGAATAACTGGCCCTCCCTCTCCCCCAAGACGCCTCCCCTGGTACCCTAGGTCAGAGGGCTGTGGGGCAGCCTCCACCTGGGCCTCTGCTCAGCAGGTGCGCTGGGAGCCTACAGGCCCTGGGCTCTCTTCCCTTCAGCCCAGGGCTGAAATTCTGGGTGGGAGGAGGCTCCATCTCTCCCACCCAACACCTCAGGTTGGGAGGCCCTGTCAGCTGGGCCTCAATATCTGGCTTGAGCCCAACAAAGCTCCTCTGAGTGGCCTGGACCATAAGGTTTCTTTTTGGGGTAATGAAATGTTTTGGAATAAGATCGTGGTGACTGTCACATAGCCTTATGAATATATTACAAACTCTACCAAACTGTACCCTTTAAAATGGTGGATATTACGGTATGTGAATTATATCTCAAAAACAAAAAAAGATCTATAACGGCAGAACTATAATATTTAAAAGTGAGAACATGGGGCGCCTGGGTGGCCCAATGGGTTAAAGCCTCTGCCTTCAGCTCAGGTCATGGTCTCAGGGGTCCTGGAATCTAGCTGAGCCCCACACCAGACTCTCTGCTCCACGGGGAGCCAGCTCTCCCCCCCGCCCCCACTTGTGATCTTGCTCTCTGTCAAATAAATAAACAAAATCTTAAAAAAAAAAAAGTGAGGACATCCTAAAAAGCCAACAGGGTAATTCCGATTACAGAGACCAGTGGATTGTATTATGGAAAATGCCAACGCTGAATGATCTGTAAAGCCAAATACAAAATGCCTCTACACGGAGCTTCCCATACCCACCTTGAGTTGGTTTTTCTATTTTAACAAATGAGGAAACTGAGGCTTCCAGGACTAAGTATCCTACCCAGCAGGACACACAGAGTGGTGGAAAAGGAATTTCACCCCTGCTGGTCAGGCCCCATGGGGGGTGGGGGGTTGGTTACCCACAGACCACCACCTCCACTGTAATATCCATTGTTATTTAAAACCAGACTTTGGGGTTTGGAAATTTTCATTTGTTTCCTCCAGGAAGTTATCACAGTTTTCTTTCCTCCTTGCTGTTCCAGCCACAAGGCAAGGCCAGCAGACTACCCCATGCCCACTGCGGGAGGGTGGGGGGTGGTATCAGGGTTTCCGAGGTCAGCGGGGGCGGGGCGCGACGAGGCTTCCAGGACTCTCAGCGCGCGAGGCCGGAAAGGGGTTTTCTCGCTAAGGCACACCTCGGTGTGGAGGTCAACCCGAACGCCTGGGTTCAAACCGGGGCTCTGCCACGGCCCAGTTCAGCAGTTACTTGGGCAAGCGAAACCTCACCCCGCCTCCTCCGGCGTCTGACAGAGGTACTCCTCCCACCTCCCTCACGGGGCTGCTGGCGGGGGGGAACCGAGTTAAGGCTCGTAAAGCAGTGAGCACGGCGCGGGGCACTCAGCACGCGCCCAGGGTGCGTTAGCAGTTCCGGGAAACGGCCACCAAGGGTCCGCCGTCCAGCCAGAGGCAGGTGTCGGGTGCCACCTTCTGCAACAGGGCTTAAAAAAAAACACACTCTTTCGGGTCCGACACAGAGCGGCGACACTCGGGGTCCCCCCACGTTCCACCGTTTACGGCCGCACAACCGACCCGACAGGACGAGCCCGGCTGCCCACGCCCACGCAGCCGGCGCGCCCGCAGCTCGCCGGCCCAGCCCCCCACCCACGCCGCGGTCAGGCCGGCGTTCCACGTGCTCCGCCGCTCCCCGCCCCTTTTTCGGGCCTTCCCCCCACGGCCCATCCCACGCCGAGCTCTGAGCGGGGAGCGGCAGCAGTCCCCGGACCGATGCCAACGGCCACCGCCGTCACCAGACACTTACTTAGGAGAGGGTCCTCTCCGGCTCCCCTCAGGGCGGGGACTCGCAGGAGTACGAGCTGAGAGTGGAAGGACCCGGAAAGACCACGGTGTAACATCTGCCAGTTAGTTGCGTCCGTTTTTTGTGTAGTCGCCGCGGATAGGACCAGGCGTCCGCCCGTTCCTTCTCATTGGATGTGGCGTCTGACTGTCTACGCCAATAGGATGGATCTTAGGAGGAGGGCGGAGATTGAAGCGCGGCTCCGCCCAGGCCAGGAGAGGAGGCCGCGAGTCGGCTAGGGAGTCTGGGGCGGGGCCGAGCACGTTTGGGGTGGGGCTAAGAGCGTTGGGGGCGGGGCCCGGCGCATTGGAGGCGGGGCCGGGCTGGGTCGGAGGCTGAGTTCCGATCCCGGAAGCTCCAGGACGTGTGCGGGCTCCTTTGAAGAAGTGGGCACCTCACCCAGCAACGGGTCCCTTTTCAGTCGGCAGCCAACTGATCCACCCCGGTGTCGTCCTCTCGCCGCCCTGGGCTACTATCCTTTTAAACCTGAGACTTAGGAGGAGGAAAGATTGTACTCTGGGAAGGACAAAGGAGTCTCTGAGATAAGAGAGAGAAAACAGGTGGTGACGTCTTGGGCAGTGACCTCAGGTGGCCCGTCTGCTGACCCTAGGTCTGTATAGCTCCAAGGTGCAGAGGAGCGTGGCCTGAAGGGCTGTCACGGAGGGTCTTCTAGGTTTAGTTCTGTTTTCCTGCCTTGCAGTGTGACCTAGGCCGAATCTCTTCTCTCTTTTGTGCTTTCATTTCTTCTGTTGAACAATGAAGTTAATCTGATGTTCTCTCCAGTACGAAGATTGTTTGTACAACTGATATTTCCAGAATGTTCTCTTTGTGCTGTGGCTGTTCCAGATATCAGCTGACAGCTATCAGAACTTCGAGAAGCCTGTGATGGGCACTTGGCCAGAAGTGACAGTTTGGGAGAAGATCTGGGTTCAAATAGACCAGGCTTGGCCGGGGTGGGGGTGGGGTGGAGGGGAGAGGAAAGAAAGAAAGAAAAGAAAATTAAATATGCCAAGCTTGGTTGTTGCCACTAGCAGACCTGGCACACCATGTGCCTTTTGACCCGGGTCCTTGTGAGTGACTGGACCAGTTAGAAAGTAGGTCATATAGTTTATCAGTTGTATCTCGGTGGGAAAGCATTTCAATCAATAATAAGGTAGAATTTCCGCTCTCAAAGAGTTTACACACAAATGCAGGGTGTGCAGCTCGGAGAGGTGGTAAGGGGAATGAGAAGTGAGTAGAATCAGAATAAAGGACAGCTTTGTGAAGCTTGATGGCCCAGAAGAGAAGGCAGAGACAGGCATTCTAAGCTGAACAAACACTGGAAGCCTGG
Organism: Mustela nivalis; assembly: GCF_964662115.1. Classification (NCBI taxonomy): domain Eukaryota; kingdom Metazoa; phylum Chordata; class Mammalia; order Carnivora; family Mustelidae; genus Mustela; species Mustela nivalis. Next base: position 14,052,713 of record NC_139025.1, on the reverse strand, counting down.
TGGAGGGATAGTGAGGCGTTCATTTTGGCTGCATGGGAGGGGAGTGTTGGAAGCAAAACTGGCAGGGTAGGTTGGGTCAGATGTCAGGGAAAGGAGCAGGCAGAGGGGACCTGGAAAGTTCCAGAGTTGGGGAATGCAGGACTAGAGCTCTTGAAGAGAGATCACCCAGGCGGCACAGTAGGAGAGACTGGAGAGGACAGACTGTGGAAATCTGCAATTTTTTCTTTCTTCCCTCTCCCCTCCACCCCACCCCCACCCCGGCCAAGCCTGGTCTATTTGAACCCAGATCTTCTCGCAAACTGTCACTTCTGGCCAAGTGCCTATCACAGGCTCCTCCTCAGGAGCTTATTGAAGCCACAGCCCCTGTGAAAGGTAGTGAGGGCTGAAGCGGAGTGGTGGTCGCTGGGATGGAAGAGAGGGCAGATGGGGGACACGCTTGAGAGGATGGAGGATCTGCAAGGTTTGGTGAAGCCTGTGGGAGGAGTGAAGGGGATTGCCAAGCTGGAGAGCTTGGGCCGCTGGAGGAAGTCAGGAAGGATGGCCGCCAGCCAGGCAGAGGACTCAGAGGCAGGTTTAGTGGTCTGCAGTAGGCACACCAGAGAAAAAAGATGAAAGAACATTTGCAAATCAAGGCACAAAGGCAGCTTGGTCTCAGGCGAGAGTCATTTGCTGTCTGTGAGCCTGTTTCCTCACAGATAAGATGAGGATGATGAGATGTACTGAAGAGGGTTATTGTGAGGAGTTGATGTGGCGGCTCTAGAGCCCCTCACTACTGGGTCTGCGTGCCTGTGGATTGAGCACCTGCCATTATGGGGAAGACTGGATATCTGGACAGTGTAGTTACCAACAAAAGTAAAAATAGGGTGATGCTTGGGTGGCTCAGTTGGTTAAGCAGCTGCCTTCAGCTCAGGTCATGATCCTAGGGTCCTGGGATCAAGTCCCACATTGGGCTCCCTGCTCAGAGGGGAGCCTACTTCTCCCTCTGCCTGTCACCCCCTCCCCCACTTGTGCTCTTTTTCCTTTCCCTCTGACAAATAAATAAATGAAATCTTAAAAAAAAAAAAAAAGAAAAACTAGGTGGTTCAGTTGGTGGAGGTTCTCTTGATTTCAGCTCAGGTCATGATCTCAAGGTTGTGAGATCAAGTCCCCCCTTGGCTCCACACTTAGCGTGGAGTCTGCTTCAGATTTTCTCTCTTCCTTTCCCTCTGCTCCTCTCCTCACTCATGCTCTCTCTTTAACATAAATAATTCTTTAACAAAAAAGTAATTTCCTTTAAAAAAAAATCTTCAGAATTTGAAGCCAAGGCAAATAAAAGTTTTTCTCTGAAATGGCATCTAAAATGAATAACATTAAATTTCACTACATTAAAAAGAAAAAGATATATGGTTCTTATCATGTGCCACATATTTTCTAACCTCTTTCCATATGTTCATTCTTTCAATTACAACAACTGTGTGAAGTAGGTGCTACTCCTATCACTACTTCACGGGTCAGTTGAGTCATAGGTTAAGTAACTTGTGCAGGGTCACACAGCTGGTGATTGGCAGAGCCAGGATTTAAACTCAGGCAGTCTGGTTCCAGAGTTTGTACTCTCAAGGCAAGAACAATTGAAAGTTAAGACACTCAGTTTGGTATAAAATACCCTTAACTCCTATCACAGAAATTTTCTTAATATATAAAGTACTGCAAGTAAACACAGTAGAAAAATGAAGTGTCTCAGGGCGCCTGGGTGGCTCAGTGGGTTAAGCCTCTGCCTTTGGCTCAGGTCATGATCTCAGGGTCCTGGGATCTAGCCCCCGAATCGGGCTCTCTGCTCAGCAGGGAGCCTGCTTTCCACCCCACCCCCACCCCGTCCCACCTGCCTCTCTGCCCACTTGTGATCTCTGTCTGTCAAATACATAAATAAAAATCTTTAAAAAAAAAAAAAAAGAAGTGTCTCTACCAACTAGACAGAAAAAGAAATAAACATGAAAGGATCCTCACTGTCCCTCAATATAAGGAAAATGTAGTTTAAAACTTCTCTGAGGAGTTGCCTGAGTTGCTCAGTCTTGATTCTGGCTCAGATCAGGGTCTCAGTCAAGAGAGCGAGCCCTACACTGGGCTTCATGCTCAGTGCAGAGTCTGTTTGTCCCTCTCCCTCTGCTTCTCCCCTGTTCTGTTCCTCCACTGTTATTTATTTAATAATAAGTAATAAACAATAATAAAATACGTAAGAAATAAATATATAATATGTATAACATATATACGTTATACATAAAATAACAAACAAGATTTTATTTATTGGGGGGGAGAGCACAAGATGGGGGAGGGTCAGAGGGAGAAGCAGACTCCCCACAGAGCAGGGAACCCAATGTGGGACTCAATCCTGGGATTCCAGGATCATGACCTGAGCAGAAAGTTGCATTACTGACTGAGCCACCCAGGTGCCCCCTCTCTCAAATAAATAAACAAATAAATAATAAATAGATAAAATTTTAAAAACAAAACAAAACAACTCCTCTGATGTATGCTTTTTCTTTTTTTTAAAGATTTATTTATTTGACAGAGAGAGAGAGAGAGAGATCACAAGTAGGCAGAGAGGTAGGCAGAGAGAGATGGGGAAGCAGGCTCCCTGCAGAGCAGAGAGCCCGATGAGGGGCTTAATCCCAGGACCCTGAGGTCATGACCTGAGCCAAAGGCAGAGGCTTAACCCATTGAGCCACTCAGGTGAAGCTGATGTATGCTTTTTCATAACCAGATCGGCAGACTCCAGAAATTTGTTAATGCTCAGTGAGGCTCTCATACAACCTCTACGGGAGACAGTTTGGCGGCAGAATGGTATTACCAAATAAAAAATGCCTATACCTTTGACCCAGCAATTGCACTGCTATGAATTGATCAAAGAAATATGTTTGCAAAATGACTTGGGTAAATGGAACATTGTGTAATAGTGAAGGTTTTGAAGCCATCTTAATGTCCATTAGTAGGAAACTATTAAAAAAAATGATGGTACCTTCATTCAGTGGAATACTGTGCACTAAAAAAGAAGGAAAAAGAGGGAGAACGAGGAGGCTCTTTGTATACTGATACAAAGTTAGATTCTTGCTGAAAAAAGATGAACAGTATGCAAAGTATTACATAGGGTGAAAAGTGTGTGTGTGTGTGTGTGTGTGTATGCATGCGTGTACATGTCCCTGGAACTACACAGGAAACTGATAATATCAGTTACCTCTAGGGAGGGGATCTGGATGATTAGGAGGCAGGGATGATTTTATGTCTTATTGTGCCTTTTGAATTTTGGCCATGTGAATATATTGCTTATAAAATAGAAAGTTTAAGAGTTAAAGCAAATGAACACCATGTACAGCAAGCAACAACCGAAGTTACTCATTTTAAGAGGTGACATAAATGTGTTGCTAAAGGAACTAGAATGCCTGTCAAATCCCATCATGGAGACACTAATGCAAAATATAATCGATACAAAAGAGAAACAGAAATTAACATGTCTATTAAGTGATAACAGTCTGCTCCAAACCCAGAAAAAGTATCCTTTTAATCAGAATTTATCAGTGTTTATTCAGTAGTGTCCAGTGTCTTGGTCACTGGAACTCTGCATCCAGAATAATTCTTCTTTTTTTTTTTTTAAAGATTTTATTTATTTATTTGACAGAGAGAAATCACAAGTAGATGGAGAGGCAGGCAGAGAGAGAGAGAGAAGCAGGTTCCCCGCCGAGCAGAGAGCCCTATGCGGGACTCGATCCCAGGACCCTGAGATCATGACCTGAGCCGAAGGCAGTGGCCTAACCCACTGAGCCACCCAGGCGCCCCAGAATAATTCTTCAATCCTTTTTCATATCATACAAGACTCTCTGACCCTCTTTGTATGATTACATGTTCAGCAAACTCTACTACCCAGGAAACATGAATCTAGAAAGAAGGGAGCTTTGGGTGATGGGCAAGAATATTCTAGATTCTAGGAATTTATATATTCTAGTAATAAATAATTAGTATTCTATGTACTTAGATGGACTGAAGCAGTTTCTTCCTTCCTCCCTCCCTCTCTCCCTCTCTCTTTTTTCCTTTCAAGTAGGCTCCATGCCTAGCATGGACTCCAGTCCAACACGGGTCTTGAAGTGACAACCCTGAGATCAAGACCTCAGCTGAGGTCGAGTCTGACAACCGACTGAGCCACCCAAGTACCCCTGGACTGGAGCACTTTCTAAGGATCTAGTCCAAGTAAATGATAACATTAAATGTTGGAACCCCCAAACTCAAGGACAAGACTTGGGGTACTTCTGAACCTTAGCTAGGGAGCAGCTCGACCAATTCAACAATTAATAATACATGCTTGATGCAAAAATGTATGAAACAGAAAAGCACAAAGTAAAAAAAAAAAAAATCCAAATTACCTATGATAAATCCATGCCTTGAAAAAAAAACCACTGTTCATGTTTGGATGTCTTTATTTCTAAGCACATGTTTGTTGTACTTGTTTATATAGTTCATTAATTTGTTCAGTTATTTATTGAGCAATTGGATTGCCATGCCTGTTCTAGGTGCTGGAGATTAGTTGTATATTTTTTTTAGTAATTAAAAAATTCTTTTTGAAATAATCACAAACTAATAGAAACTTTCAACTGTAATACAGAGGAATTTCCCACTGGAATACTCTGTATTTTCTACAGTATAACTGTCTGTCTATCTATCTATCTATCTATCTATCTCCACGACATAACCATCAGAATCAGGAAATCAGCATTTTTCTACAATCCAATTCTTGGCCCATCTCAAGAATCACCCATTGTCCCAATAATTTTCTTTTATGGCAAAAGAATCAGAGTCACATGCTGTGTTTAGTTATGTCTCAAATCTCCCTCACTATAAAACAATTCCTCAATCTTTTTTAAATTTTCATGACCTTAACACTTCTGAAGATTACTAGCCAGTTAATCTGTAGAATATCCCTCAGTTGGGGCCCTCGTTTTAGATTTGTCTGCCGTTTTCCAGGATTAGATTCAGACTATCTTCAACAAGGAAGTCACAGAGAAGACATTGCCTTCTTCTCATCACATCCTATTAGGCAGCACAGAATTTGGATTTGTCCCATTACAGATGATGTTAACTGTCACTTTTAAAAAAATTTAAGATTTTATTTATTTATTTATTTATTAAAAGATTTTATTTATTAATTTGACAGAGAGAAATCACAAGTAGACAGAGAGGCAGCCAGAGAGAGAGAGAGAGGGAAGCAGGCTCCCTGCTGAGCAGAGAGCCCCATGCGGGACTTGATCCCAGGACCCTGAGATCATGACCTGAACCGAAGGCAGCGGCTTAACCCACTGAGCCACTCAGGCGCCCCAAGATTTTATTTATTTATTTGACAGAGAGAGACACAGCGAGAGAGGGAACACAAGCGGGGGGGTGGGGGGTGGGAGAGGGAGAAACAGGCTTCCTGACTAGCAGGGAGCCCAATGTGGGGCTTGATCCCAGGACCCTGGGATCATGACCTGAGTTGGAGACAGACACTTAACGACTGAGCCACCCAAGCATCCCAACTTTCATTTCTTGATTAAGGTAATGGTCAGACAGCCTTCTCTAATGTAAAGTTACTCTTTTTAAAAAATTAAAATTTATTTTAAATTTTGAAATAATTGTAGACTCACAGGAAGTTGTAAAAATAATATAAAGAAGTCCCTGTACCCTTCATATTATTTCCCCCATGGTAACATCTTACATAACCATAGTACAACATTACTTTTTTTGGTAATTGGTATTTGTGAGTCTATGTAAATATCCTATTCTTTACAAGCTTTCATTTAATCAATTGATTAATATGCTCAGAGTTTCCTACCTTCTTTGGTAGGTTAAATCCAGTCTCATCATTCTTTCTTTTTATGCTAAAATGGTTCCATTTTGGCTAGTAGAAGCTTTTCAAACTGACTTCTGTGTCCTTTTGACATGTCCTCATTATTCTCTGGTCATTCTTTTCTAGCAAAAGATGTTGTAGGCTCATCTTATACTTCCCCAGTCCCAGGTGTGAATGAATTATTTCTCTAAGGAGTCCTAGTATCATTTAGTGGACAGTGGTATTTTGAAACCAAGATCTGAGTGCTAAGCATACTCATTGCTATTAGGGTGTCCCTCTTGCAAGGCCCACTCAGGGTCACAGTTGCGAATATACACCCATACAATTCCACACACAATGTATACACACATACACACATTTACATCTATATTTACTTGTACATCTAAATCTATCTTCACTTGATCTTAGCCAAAAGTCCAAGAAGCGATTTTCTATTATCTTGAAAACTATAATTTTGTACCAATACCTCTAATTCCAGTCCATCACCATAGGGCTCATTCAAGTTTTCTCTCTTTCAATATTTGTATCTTCTCTAACAGTGAATTATACTTAAAAAAAATATTTTATTTATTTATTTGAGAGAGAGAGAGAGAGACAAAGAGAGCATAGGGAGGGGGAGGAGCAGAGGGAGAGAGAGAGGCAGACTCCCCACTAAGTAGGGAGCCCAACATGGGGCTCAATCCCAGGACCCTGAGTTCACGACTTGAGCCAAAGCCAGCCGCCTAATTGACTGAGTCACCCGGCGCCCCAACAGTGAATTATCTTTAATGTATTTACTTATTTGATCACTCCTTCTGGATGTAGCCATACCTATAAGAGTTTCTGCCACCATTGTTTTGTTTAAACAATCTTTGTGAACCATTTTTTTTTTTTTTTCAGGTCAATATATATTCTTACACAATATGAATTTCAAAAACCCAGTCTGATCAGTTAAAAAAGGAAAACATTAGCCAGGTTTGTCTTTCTGGAATTGAGTGCGTAATGGATTGCCTTCTTGTCCTGGCCCTGACCTGAGGTCTGAGTGGTTTACACTGTGCTTTATTGGGGGAGTAATGCATGCTGTCTTGATTCTAGGCATTCAGTTTCTCCAGATAATTCCATTTTGGGCTTCTTTATGCTACAGACTGTAATTCCTTCATGAGGCTTCATCCTCAGCTATGCATTTCTCTACTCTCTGCCCCCTAGAGAGGGGTCTCTGTCATTAGGAGTTAATGGAGGCCTCCTTGGAAACACAGGTCATCGCAGGAGCTTACTTTTCTCACCTTTTTTTATGTTACCCTGTCTACTTGGTGCCAGGAATTGTGCTTCCATTTGGGGAATTCTTCAAATAATTTCCAAAACTTTTCTTCCCCTCTGCTAAGCATTTGCAAGACTGGGGTCTTCCCAGGGTGGCCTGGATTTGAGAATGAGAAGGAAGAGTACTTTTTCATAGCTTCAGGGAGCATCATTCACTTTCTCGGCAAGCTAGAAGAATTTAAAAGGATGTGCTTTGTTCCTGGTGACTGGTTTTATCAGTGACAACAGCCTTATAGACATAAGAAGGTATAGATTGAGAGAAGGGGGAAAAATCCTGCAAATTAAGAGCAGGGGAAAGAAAAAATTGAGGCATATAATTGTTCCAAATCTTACTGCCTCCCTGATTTCTTCTGTACTTGGTTTTGTATTTAACATTGATGGGGGAGGGGATGGTCCTTAGGGAACATGCAGAAGGGAGCAGGGAAGCACTGGCTTCAGCTTAGCCTTAAGAGACAGTGAAAGACTTCAAGCAGAACCTGCTTTATCCAGATAGCAGTGGAAGCACGTGTCTGGGGAGACTTTTAAAAAATCAGATGGGCGTGTTGTTCCTGACCTCAGGAGAGGACATAAGAGACTGGATTAATACGCTTTTCTGTTGTTTTCTGGGACCACATATGTAGAAAATCAGATAACTCAAGAAGGCTAATGTAAGGGACCTCTTTAGCTCTCATTTCTCAGATGAATCCATACTGAAAGCCAGATACTTTCACAAAATTAATTTCTTCCTTGTTCTGTCCCAAATTTCATTACCTAGACCCCACCTTTCCAAATCAGGAAAGTATTTCATTATGGACAACTGTGACGACATATTTGAAGGTGTTTTGTGTATTGGAAGGAAGACACCTAGTATTGCCTATTATTGTTGATTATCACTTGAAATACAGGCTAGAGTTAAGACTGTGTGCTCTAGAACCCATCAGACTCTGTTCCTATACAGTTTAGCTGTGGGCCCCTGGCCATGTTAATTGGCCTCTCTGAGCCTCAGTTTCCCCAATGGAAAAAAATGGGGCTACCAAGGATATCTACTTCGACATAAAGGTTAAATGTGCTTGGATTCTACAAAGCACTTAGAACAGGGCCTGACCCCCTGTGAGCACTCGAGAACTCAGGGAAACTGAATGCAAACCTCTACCCCCCACCCCCTGCCATTCCCGAACCAAAAAACAAACCCTTCTGAATAGTGGGAGCCCCATCTGCTTTGCTGGACCTCCTTGAGGAAGATCTGGGAAGGCACGGGAGAATTGCAGAGGGAGATTTTCCAGGCCTCTTTCTTCTCAATCTGAGGCATGGGTGTGATTTCCTACCTCCCCCTGGAGAGATCGCTCCTTCCTGCAAGGCTCAGTGTTGGCCACAGTGGGCTTTTGCTGCAAGGGCTTTATCTAACAGTGGAGGTTTCCGCAAAATAAGTTTCTGTGTCTATAAATGGCTTCTTCCCACCTCACCTCCATGGGCATTGTCTAATGGTGGGGTCGGCTCATTTTCTGGAGCCAAATAAACATTTGTTCCTTCTAGCCCCACGGTGATAGTGCCACTATTAATGAGCGGCAGTGTTGCCCATTTCTTCCAGAGCCATTAGGGAAGCCCTAATAGAGTTCTGTTTATTGCCAGGGGAAGTGTGCGAGGCAGTCAGAAAGCACAGCTGGGGCTCCCAGTCTCCAGCAGGTCGTGCGGCGCGGGCAGCCAGAGCGATCATTCTTAGACTTGTGAAGTCAGGACATAAATTCCAAGAGGAGTAAAAATGAGTGAGATAAGGGAACTGGGGTCTATGATTTAGAGTCATCTTTCAGGTTTCTGAAATTTTGAGTCAGTTAAGGTAATATGGTAGTGCAAGGGAAAGGACAGTGCCTAAGGGGGTAGCAGTCTGAGCTGTGCCCTATTAAGTACAAGCTCCGAGTTGGTTTCCTTGTCAGAGGCTGCACTTGCCCGTGCTCTGTAAATATGCGTGGTGGGTGATTGGCTGAGCCATCATCAGGGAGGTCTTCGGAATGAATAGGGTCCATCGCACTGCGATATGCACAGAATATATGTTGTGACAAAATCCACTGGCTCCTTCACTAAACCAGCTTCTACAAACATTGAGACTGTGCACGGCTCGTTGGTTGGCAGAGAATACGGAACTTACATGAATGAGAGATCGCGACGGAAATAGGTGCTGCTCAGAATTTGCTGAAAGCAGGCCAGACCATTCAGCACAAAGCATTTGTAGGCACTGGTTTTAGATGACGAAGCATTTGTAGGCGCTGGTTTTAGATGACGAGGTTTTTGGCTGGATGGACTGAGATTTGCACAAGAATGAATGTCCAAGACACACCTCTCCGTGCAAAGCCTCGGAATCCCAATCAGGCTAGCACAAGCCGAAGAAGAGTTTCGTGGAAGGATTCTGGGGGTATGTTGTATCTATGAGGAGGAGGCACTGGAATTAGAAACTAGAATGTCAGGAACCGAGGTGATTTTTTTTCTCCACCCCCCTGAGAGCTATGGCATCTCTTAGCTCTGCTGCTCTCTGTAATCTGATTGTTCTTGTTCTTTTTTCATCTCCTAAGATTGATTTATTTTCTTATTGAGAGAGAGAGAGAGTGTGCAGGGGGAGTAAGCGGGGAGAGCCAGGTGGAGAGAGAGAGAATCTCAAGCAGACTCCCTGCTGAGAGTGGGGCCCCATGCGGGGCTTGATCCCATGACCCCGAGATGACTCCAGCCGAAACGAAAGTTGGTCACCCAAAGCACTGAGCCACCCACACGCCCCTACAATCTCTTTGTTCTTGACACAGATCTCTGCAGCCTCATGCCCACTCTGATGAGCTGTAAGATAAAATAGAAAAGGTGAAATAACGTTTTAGAAATGAATAGATGTCATTTAAAAAAAATCCAAGGAAAAGAGCCCTTTGCCCCAAAATAGTAAATCCCAGAGTTTAAGGAAAATGAAAAAAGGTTCAGATGTCTTCAACACCAGTTGGCATCACCAGCACCTGATAGAGAGGAAACATCCGGCACCACAATGGAGGGGACCAGGACTGTCAGGACCCCGAGTGAGGTACCAGGTAGGAACCTGGGTTGAGTCAGGAGACAGAAAAGGAGAGAGGCTTTTATATAATAAAAGTATCAAACCAGATCTGTGTGCTCGAGAACTTGATTTCTACAGGTCAGTCCTGCTGACTCAGGTCTAAGCAACATGTGTAATAAATGGGACACATCCATGCACCCTCATTGGTTCTTTTAGTTGGCATCGATGCCCAGAGAAAGCTGGTCTGGAAAAGGTGAAAATATGTTAGAAGAATGAAGGTGAGAGTTAGCCCAAAACTCAGTGAGTAAGGCTAACCAAGGCAAACATCCATGCGATGACGTCTGTGGCCTGGCACCAGATGTCAAGGCCTGAGTCGAGCAAGGGGGGCGGTGGCACAGGGGAGGGAGTACATCAAGGGCTGTGGGGGTCTGTTATGGGGAGTCGGAGCAGGGGTTGGGTGAGGTGGGCAAGTACACAGGGGAGTGATGTTAGTGATGTTAGTAGCGGCAGGGTTGGAGCCTAGTGGGGTAAGGAGGGTACCCACTCAGCTAAGGGGTGGGCTGGGAGGATGTGAGGAGCCATGATGGGAGACTGGTTCCATATTGGGTGATGGACGGAGGGAGGGAAGAAGGGAGATTGATTTGTATTAGTTTACTACCACTGCTGAAACAAAATGCTATAGACAGAGTGACTTTATTTTTTTCTTTTTCCTTATTTTTATAAAGATTTTGTTTATCTATTTGACAGAGAGAGATCACAAGTAGGCAGAGAGGCAGGCAGAGAGAAGGAGGAAACAGGCTCCCAGCTGAGCAGAGAGCCCGATGCAGGGCTTGATCCCAGGATGCTGAGATCATGACCCGAGCTGAAGGCAGAGGCTTAACCCACTGAGCCACCCAGGCACCCCATATATTGTGGCTTTAAACAACAGAAATTTATTTCTCACAGTTCCAGAGTCTGGAAGTCCAAGGTCAAGTGTTGGCTAGGTTAATTTCTCCTGAGGCCTCTCTCCTTAGCTTGCAGATTGCTGCCAGCTCACTGGTGTGCTCCCAGGTCTTTCCTCTGTGTGCATGTTCCTGGAGTTTCTCCATGTGTCCAAATCTCCTCTTCTTATGGGGACCCCAGTCAGACTGGATTGGGGCCCAATCTAATGGCCTCATTTTAAATTAATCACCTCTTTAAAGACTCTCTGTCTCCAAATACAGCCACATTCTGAGCTATGGTGGTAGTGGTGGGGACGGAGGTGCTTCGGGCTTTAACATATGGATTCTGGGGAGACAGTTCAATCCATAACATGATTCAGTAAATAAATATATTGAGACTGTCAAAGAAGGGAGCTTAGCAATACAGGAAGAGAGAAAGCTAGATTGGAGGGGCGTCTGGGTGGCTCAGTGGGTTAAGCCTCTGCCTTCGGCTCAGGTCATGGTCTCAGGGTCCTAGGATTGAGACCTACATTGGGTTCTCTGTTCTGTGGGGAGCCTGCTTCCTCCTCTCTCTCTGCCTGCCTCTCTGCCCACTTGTGATCTCTCTCTCTCTGTGTCAAATAAATAAATAAATAAATAAATCTTTAAAAAAAAAAAAAGCCAGATTGGAATTGAGGTACTAAAATGAACCATGATTGGGGCGCCTGGATGGCTCAGTGGGTTAAGCCACTGTCTTCGGCTCAGGTCATGATCCCAGGGTCCTGGGATCGAGTCCCGCATCGGGCTCTCTGCTCAGCGGGGAGCCTGCTTCTCTCTCTCTCTCTGCCTGCCTCTCCATCTACTTGTGACCTTTCTCTCAATCTCTCTCTCTGTTAAATAAATAAATAAATCTTTAAAAAAAATAAAATGAACCATGATTTTCAATAGCAAGAAAACAAATACAGAAATAAATGTGTATATGTCCACCTAATTCTCTCCCTTGGGCCCCTGAGAGGGCCCGGGAGCAGCAACACTGTAATGACAATAAGCTTACCTAATGTTCAAATCTTGGATGCTAAATACTATTTTCTAGTAAAAGGAACCAAAATTTTTTTAATTTAAATTTTTTATTTTATTTTATTTTATTTTTAATTTTTTTTGAGAAATGGCTGACTCTAGGGTAGGACAGAGAAAGTTGGCCCAATCTGGGACTATCTAAGCACCTAAATGAATGACAATATTAATGAATTCTAGCCTGCCGAATAAGTAGGAGTTGTTATGTCCATACTGATGCAACAAACTAAATGAATGAGCAAATGAAGAGAGAAGAAAAGTTTTTCTTCTAGAAGAATGCCAATGAATAGAGATGATGGAGTTAGAAAGTCATGATTTGGCAACCATCACCATCATAGTTAACTCAGTAAAGAAATGCCAATGGATGATGAAACTAGGGGGCAAGTATTTGATGAGGTAAGGACATAGATGCAATTTCAAAAAACTCCTAAAAATGCTTATTAATGACAAGGAGGGAAGGAGTAATTACACAGTGGAGAGGTCTGGAAGACACCAGATTGATCAAGGGACCAAAATTAATATCACCAGTAATGATACGGATCTTGATTGGACACCATCTGATAGATGCAACGAGAAGAACCCACCATCACTTTTGTCGTATTCTTGGCAAAAACACAGAATGTGACTCTAACCATGAGGGAAATCAGGCAAACCCGTATCTCCAAAATAACTGTCCTGTAATCTTCAAAAATTTCAGGGTCATGAAAGACAAGGAAGGTCTGAGGAGCTCTTCCAGATTGAAGAAGTTTAAAGAGACATGATAATTTAATGCAACATGTTATCCGATTGGGATCTTCTAGTTTTCCAGAGGGTATTATTGGAACAATTGGCAAAACTTGAGTGGGTTTCTAGATTTGATAGTGGTAGTGTATAATGTTAATTTTCTGATTTTGATGTTTGTATTTTGGTTATGTAGGAGAATGTCCTTGTTGGTAGGGATTACACATTAAAGTGTTTAAATGTGATGGGGCATCACATTGGCTACTTATTTCCAAATGATTCAGGCAAAAAAGAGGTTATGTTTATAAATCTTTCTTTCTTTTTTTAAAATATTTTATTTATTTATTTGAGAGAGAGCCAGAGAGAGACAGAATATGAGCAGGGGGAGAGGCAGTGGGACAAGCAGACTCCTTGCTGAGTGTAGAGCCAGCTGTGGGACTTGACCCCAGGACCCTGAGATCATGACCTGAGCCAAAGTCAGAGCTCAACTAACTGAGCCACCCACCCGGGGGCCCCTAAAATTATTTCTAAGTTACAGAATTATCTAGACAAAAAATGGGGATAAAATTAAAACATATATATATATATATATATATATATATATATAATATTTGAGAGTCAAAAATGGAGAGAGTTTACTATCAGTAGACTCACTAAAGGAAATTTTAAAGCGCATTTTTTTTCCAGGCAAAATGAAAATGATCTCATATGAAAGGTTAGATATATAGGAAGGAATAAAGAAAGGGGCAAATAAATTGGTCATCTAGAAGAATAGAAACTCTAGAGTCTTACAATAAAATACATGTCTATAATGACATGTAAGTTGGGAGGGGGATATATATAATTTTCTGGGAAGACTGTAGATGTACTGATTGAATTAGATGTACTGATTAAAAAGATGCATGTTGTAATTTTTAATGTGCAACATGCTAAAAGAATAAGATAATATCACTCTAAAGAATGTAAGAAAATAAAATGATAAAAAATGCTCAGTCAATCCAGAAGAAGGCAAAAAGGAGAGAAAAAGGAGCATAAAACACATGGAACAAGAGTAAAGCATGTAACCGTTGGGGAAAGTGCAAACTGGTACAGTCATTGTGGAAATTATAGAGGTTCCTCAACAAATTAAAAATAAAATTATCCTACAATCCAGGAATTGTACTACTGGGGATTTACTAAAAATATACAAAAACACTAATTGAAAGGGATACATGCACTGCTATGTTTATTTACTTATTATTTTTTAAAAGATTTTGTTTGTTTATTGGAGAGCTAGAGTGAGTGAGAGTGAGAGAGTACACGAGTGGGGGAGGGGCAAAAGGAGAGGGAGTCTCCATCCCGGGAATCCAGACGATGACCTGAACTGAAGGCAGACGCTTAACCAACTGAGCCCCCCAGGTGCCCCCACCCCTATGTTTACTGCAGTATTATTTACAATAGCCAAATTATAGAAGGCACCCAAGTGTCCATGGATAGATGAATGGATACAGAAGATGTGGTGTATAGAAATAATGGAATATTATTCAGCCATGATAAAGAATGACCTCTTGTCATTTGCAACACCATGGATGGATCTAGGGACTATAATGCTAAGTGAAATAAGTTAGAGAAGGATACCATATGATTTCACTCATACGTGGAATGTAAGAAACAAAACAAACAAGCAAAGAAAAAAAAGAAAACCCCCAAAACAGACTTTTAATTATAGAGAACCGGTGTTAACAGAGGGGAGGTGGGTAGGGAAATGGGTGAACAGGTGTGGGGGTTAGGAGTACACATATTATGATGAGCACTGACTAAAGTATAGAATTGTTAAATCACTATATTTGACACCTAAAATTAATATAACCCTGTATGTTAATTATACTGGAGTTAAAATAAAAAAGAACAAAGCCCATAATATTAATACAATTGATTTTAATCCAAATATATCAGAATTTACATTAACTGTATCTGGATTAAATGCTTCAGTTAAAGACAATGATTATTAGACTGGATAAAAAAACAAAACAAAACCCAACTATCAGTTACTTATAAGAGACACATCTAAAAACATAAGGATATAAAAATTTTGAGGGTCAAAGGAGAGTAAAACCTCATGTGAGCTAGGAGAGACAGTTGTGTGGCTGTGTTTGTATTAAACAGCATGGATTTTAAGGCAAAACCATAACTAGAAATAAAATAGTCACTTCCTAATGATTACGTGTTCAGTTTCCTGGAGTCATGCGAAGAATCTACCTTTGCTCTTTTTGTTTAAAAGGTTTTATTTATTTATTTGAGACAGAGAGTGTGGATGTGAGCAAGGAGAAGGGCAGAGGGAAAAGGAAAGCATCTCAAGCAGATTCCTTGCTGAGCATGGAGCCCGACACAGGACTTGATCCCACAACCCTGAGATCATGACCTGAGCCGGAATCAGGAGCCGAGCACTTAACCAACTGAGCCACCCAGGCACCTCAAGGATCTACCTTTGAATCATCTGATAATGAAGGCTTACAATGTATAGAACAAAAATTGATGGAACTACAAAGAGAAATGGACAAAATCTTAATAACAAGCTAGTTTAGCCTATGTCTCTCGATGAGTGATAGGATAAGAGGACATACACTGGTAAGCACATGGAAGCTTTGAACAATGTGATGAGCAAACTTGATTTAATGGACATATTAGTAGATAAAAATATATCCAATGACTGCAGAATACGTATTCTTTTTAGGGCCAGATAATATTTGTTAAAACCTGGATATATATTTGGCTATAAAGGAATTCTTGACAAACTTCAAATGATTTGGAATAATAGGGTGTGTGCTTTGTGACCACCATGCAATTATACCAGAAATCAATAACAAATAGATAATATAAAACAAATCCCTTTGCATCTCCAAATTGTGTTAGTCAGCGTTAGTTAGGTTATCGTGCAAACAAACAACCTCCATCCCTCCTCGACTCACGGCACATTTATTTTTCTTTCATGTTCCTGTTGTCTCTTTTGCTGCTCTGCTCCAAGCAGTAGGCTAGTTTCAGGTCTCTTTTCTGTATCTTTTTATTCTGGGGTTCAGGAAGGAGGGAGCAGCCTCCATGTGGAACATGGCTTTCTCATGCCGTAGTCACTGGAGTGCAAACAGCCTAGCCAAACGACACAAGTGAATTTAAAGCTGTGCTGTAATATAGCATACAGATCTCCCTACGCTTATGGTGGGGTTATGTCCCGACAAACCCACCATAAGTTGAAAATATTGTTAAGTTGAAAACACATTTAAGGGATACCTGGGTGGCTCTAGTGGTTAGGCGTCTGCCTTCGGCTGAGGTCATGGTCCCAGGGTCCTGGGTTCAAGTTCTGCATTGGACTTCCTGCTCCTTGGAGAGCCTGCTTCTCACTCTCCCTCTGCCTGCCACTCCCCCTGCTTCTGGGCTCTCTTTCTTTCTCTCTCTCTCTCCCCCTGTATCAAATAAATAAATAAAATCTTTGGGGAAAAAAAAAGAAGACACATTTAACACGCTTAACTTACAGAACATCAGAGCTTAGCCTAGCTTGCCTTAAATGGGCTCAGAACACTTCCGTTAGCTTACTGTTGGGCAAAATCATCCAACACAAAACCAACTTTACAATTAAGTGTTGGATATCTCATGTAGCTTATTGGATGCTGTACTGAAAGTGACAAACAGGATGGTCATATGGGTGCAGAGTGGTTGTCAGCGTGTGGGTTGTTTACCCTCCTGATCTTGTTCGGAAGCTGTGGCTGGCCACCACTGCGCCACACCATGAGAGAGGATTCTACACATATCACTATCCTAGGAAAAGATAAAAATTCAAAATTCAAAGTACAGTTTCTACTGAATGTGTATGACTTTTGCACCATTGTAAAGTAAAAAAATCGTAAAACTAACCATCCTCAGTCAGGGACCATCTGATCTGCTCTATAGTCCATTGGCCTAAGAAAGCCATATGGTCAAATCTGAACTCAGTGGTCATGTAGTAGCCTACGGTAGGCGAAGAGGGAGTAAATAATTGAGAAAAAGAATATAGCTATAACTTAAATGAAGAAATATGTTTCTAGATAACCCATGAGTTGAGGGAGAAATGTTTTTTTTAAAGATTTTTTTTTAAAAGATTTTATTTATTTATTTGACAGAAATCACAAGTAGGCAGAGAGGCAGGCAGAGAGAGAGAGAGAGAGAGAGAGAGGAGGAAGCAGGCTCCCTGCTGAGCAGAGAGCCCGATGCGGGACTCGATCCCAGGACCCCGAGATCATGACCTGAGCCGAAGGCAGCGGCTTAACCACTGAGCCACCCAGGCACCCTTTTTAAAAGATTTTTATATATATTTGTCAGAACAAGAGAGAGAGCACAAGCAGGGGGAGCATCAGGCAAAGGAAGAAACAGGCTCCCTGCTATGCAAGGAGCCCAATGCGGGGCTCAATCCCAGGACCCTGGGATCTTGACTAGAGCCAAATGGGCAGATGCTTAACTGACTGAGCCACCCAGGCGTCCCAAGGAAGAAATTACAGTGAGCACTAGATTAATAATGAAAAAAAAAAAAAACCCAACACATTACAATCCTAGGATGCAGTTAAAGCAGTTTTTAGAGGAAAATTTATACTTAAATGCATATGTTAAAAATGAAGAAAGACGGACAATTAGTGGGATAAGCATTCTTCTCCAGAAGGGAGAGAAGAACCTCCCTGCACTGGTTGTGTCTCAGGAGGGTGCTGAGTGGCTGGGGGACATGAGCAGAAAGTTACTTTCCACTGTTTTTTTTTTTTTTTCCTTTTAAGTTTCATATCATATGCACTCACTTATCTTTAGGGAAATGCAGTATTGAACATGGCTTATAATGCATCCGTTTTTTTGTATACATTTGGTTTGAGGAGTTTGAAAGAAAAAAGAAAAAGAGCAAAAATAGACTGGTTTAGGAATGAGAGGGGAGACATAATCATAGAACAAAACAGAAAAAGATTAGAGGGATTTTGATAGACTGTGACATACGACTCCATGGCAGTGAATTTGAAGTGGGATCTTACCAAAATGGGTGGTATCTTACCAAAATACAAACTATCAAACTTGACCCAAGATGAAATGAAAAAGCAGAATAGGTTACTTACCAGAAAGATGATTCAAAATCTGCCATTAAAAAATCTACCATTAAAAATGAGCGTGGATGTCTCAGTGGGTTAAAGCCTCTGCCTTCCGCTCAGGTCACGATCCCAGGGTCCTGGGATTGAGCCCCACATCGGGCTCTTTGCTCAGCAGGGAGCCTGCTTCCTCCCGCCCCCACCACCTGCCTCTCTGCCTCCTTGTGATCTCTGTCTGTCAAATAAATAAATAAAATCTTTAAAAAGAAATGGGGAACAGATAGATTCAAAGCAGAGTTTTATCTAATCTTTAAAGAATGGATGATTCTGAGGTTATTTAATATATTCCAAGCTACAGGAAAAAATTAACTCCCCCAATTTATTTTACAAAGCCAGCATAATTTTATAACCCAAACTGGGTAAAGGTAGTACCAAAGAGAATTCTAGAACAATCTTACTAATGAATATATATTTGCAGAAACTGAAAATATCAGTAAATCGAATCTAGCAGAAACAGCCTAGAAGTTTATCAAACACACACACAAAACAGAACAAAACAAAACAGTAGAAGTAACCCCCACTCCTGATATATCAGGACCAGAAAGGCTTTCTTGAGATGATTCAGTATCAGAAAACTTTGAATAAAATTCATAATAAGAAAAACTATATGATCATATAATAGAAGCTAAAAGATATTTGATAAAATTCATCTCATTCCTAATAAAAACTCTAAGGAAATAGTAACAGAAAGAAACAAACATGTCAAAAGCTATTTACCAAAAACTAAAAGCAAATAATGTCCTACGTGGTGAAACATGAAAATAATTTCCATTAAAATCTATTATAATTTGAATGGCAAATTGGAAAACAACAGAAAAACTTTTTTTTCCCCTGATGATATGATTATATACCTAGAAAAACTGACAGACTCTGGTTAAAAAAAAAATATATATAAGAATTAATAAGATAATCTGGGGGAATCTGGGGGTGCCTGGGTGGCTCAGTGGGTTAAGCCTCTGCCTTTGGCTCAGGTCAGATCCTAGGGTCCTGGGATGGAGCCCTGCAACAGGCTTTCTGCTCAGCGGGGAGCCTGCTTCCTCTTCTCTCTCTGCCTACTTGTGATCGCTTTCTCTATCAAATAAATAAATAAAATCTTTAAAAAATTAAGATAATCTGGTAATGGGGTTGGAATTTATTTATTTATAAATTTTTATTTATTTATTTGACAGAGATCACAAGTAGGCAGAGAGGCAGGCAGAGAGAGAGAGGGAAAGCAGGCTCGCTGAGCAGAGAGTCTGACGTGGGGTTCGATTCCAGGACTCTGGGATCATAACCTGAGCCGAAGGCAGACGGTTAACCCACTGAGCCACTCAGGTGCCCCAGGGTCGGAATTTAAATACTTGTAAAGAGCAGGGCACCTGGCTGGCCCAGTAGATAGAGTGTGTGACTCTGGATCTCAGGGTCGTGAGTTCAAGCCCCACCTTGGGTGTAGAGTTACTTAAAAAGAAAATCTTAAAAAAAAAAAAAAGTGAAAATGGAAAAAAGTATTACATTTACAACAACAAAAACAATGACATACTTAGATACAAATCTAACAAGACACCAGACTTATAAAGAAAGCTACAGAATACGGTGATAAAAACACAAACGAAGATCTGAATGAATGCAAAGGCCTATCATGTTCTTGGATATGAAGACAATATTTAAAATGTAATTTCTCCCCAAGATAACATAGACACTTAATGCAATTCCATTTAGGACACTCATAGGTTTTTTTCTGAACCAGATAAAATAGTCTCTAACTTTATAAAATAATCTCCAAGCGATACAAAGAATCACTGATTTGTCATGGGAAAAAAGCATATCAGCTATCAGAACTGACTGGTGTAGGCATTGGTGTTGGTCTAGGAATCTTTAGAGCAGTGGAACGGTGAGAATCCAGCCCTGGCACATTAGAGATTAGTATCCACAAAGGAGGTATTTGAATTCAGCAGCTAGGGGATGAATTAGTTTTTTAAAAAAGATTTATTTATTTATTTTAGAGATAGAAAAAGAGAGAGCCCGCCATGAGTGTGAGCCTGGGAGAGGAGGCTGGGGAGAGGGAGAAGGAGAGGGAGAGAATCCGCCAGCCAACATCTCAGTGAGCATGGAGGTGATGCGGGTCTTGATCTCACGACCCTGAGATCATAACTGGAGCCTGAGATTATGACCTGAACCAAAATCAAGAGCTTAACCAACTGAGCCACTCAGGTAGCCCAGGGATTAAACCCTTTTTAAAAAATGTGGGTTCAGGGCTCCTGGCTGACTCCGTTGGTGGAACACGTGACTCTTGGTTCTGAGTTCAAACCCCACCCACACTGGGTGTAGAGCTTATTTTAAAAACCACTTAAGTAAATAAATAAATAGATAAAATCCTGTGAGTTCAGCTGGTATCCTGCTGGAAGAAGAAAGTAAACTTGGACCTCCATCTTACTTCATACGCACAAATAAATTCCAGATGGAAAAAACGATAAATGTAAAAAATGGAATAAATATTTTACAAGATAATTGAAGACATGACATGTGTTTTCTAAGGATCAAAAATGTCTTTTTAACTAAGCCAAGAAGTTATAAAAGAAAAAATAAACATATTTGATTAGAAGATTAGGGGTTACAAAAAGGGGGAAGAGGTTTAAAAAATAGATTTAAAAAATTCATATCATAAATGGTACCATAAGCAAAGGGGCAAGTGATAGCTAACATCTATATATTAGAGATGGTAGTCAAAGAATTACTTTCTATAAACTTAATCTTACAAATTGCAGTTCTTATAAATGGGCAAGAAAAATACTAAATAATTCCATAGGAAAATGGGCAACTGACTATAAAGAGAAAATTCACAGAAGAGCAAGTTCAGATATTCTGCCATATACGAAGATGGTCCAGTTTCTTGAGGTCAGGACAGGGCCATTGGCAGCACAAGGAAAAGGTCCTTCCTCTGCACTGAACACAGCCAGGATGCTTGGTTTTACAAGCCTTTTGTGGTCTGGATTTCAGCCCCTACAAACTATGCACATTGCACAATGCATGCAGTAGTGCAGATTCAGAGAAATGTAAGTTCATAACGAAACACCACTTTCTACCCGTCAAACCGGCAAAAACTAAAAAAAAAAACCCAAAACCCAAAACTGTAAAACTGTAATACCTGTTGCCAACAGGGATGTGGGGAGAAAGTGTGTTCTCGTATGTTGGAAGTTGTAAAACGTTCCAGCCTTTTTGGAAGGCAATCTGGCACTATCTATTAAAATTAAAAATACATCTTCCCCTTGACCCTAGAATCCTACTCCTAGGAATCTATTCCATAAAAATAAAAGTGCTAATTTGTAAGGACATGTGTGCAAGAATGTTTATTGCAGGATTGTTTGTAGCTGCCAAGAACTGGAAACATGGTGAATGGCTGTTAATCAGAGAATGGCTGAAAAATTAAAATATATTACTCCATAGAATATTACATGGCCATTAAATGAAATGAATTATAACCTTACCAGATGTCTGAGAGAGATTTCCATGAGATACCGGTGATTCAGAAAAGCAAGATGCAAAATGAGTGTAATATGATTCCATTATGGCAAAAAGCAAAACAAAAAAAGCCCTCCCTCTATTTGTGGGCGTGTATGAATGGGAGTGTGTGTATGTGTGTATGTGTGTGATAACAAAGGGAAATATGCATGGACACAGTCTAGTTAATGTTAGAGGGAGGGAGGAAGAGTTGCCCACAATAAAAGCAGCAGGTGTGATATAATCCCATTTGTGTAATATTGTGCGAGCATCTGCGCACAGGTGTGTGTGTGTGTGTGTGTGTGTGTGTGTGTGTGACTATGTGGGTCTCTCCTTGACTCACAACACATTTATTTGCACCCCTCCGTGTTACTGGCTGGGAGGGTGACATTTCACCCTGTGAAAATAGTCATTTTCACGACTGTTTCTGGTGTATTGTTCTGATTCTTTATAGGGGACATGTATTACTTTTATATCCAGGAAGAAGACGAACTTATTTTCATTTTGAAAATGAAACAACCACAAAAACCAAATAAACCCCGAATTCCAACTACTAATATGACTCCGTGACACACATATTCTTATTTATAGTTGGCTCAAGGGGACTCAAGTTGGAAAAGCGATGCAAAAGAATGAACAAAGCAAATGTCTGTTGCTCTGAAGTATTACCTTCATCACAAATTATGGGGCAGTTGGGAAAATGTTTTAAAGGTGCACGTATATTTTGTTACGGAACATCTTCTGGATGGTTTCGCTGTGTCAGCAGAATTATTCGCTGCCTTTTGTAAACTTTTAAAAACTTTTAGTAGATGTCTGATAGTTCGGTGTTTGGTTTTTCTTTATGGGAGGGCTTGGAGGGGGTAAGGGGGAATGCGCGGTGTAAGGCTGGCCTGTCCAGCTGTGGGGGGCGCCAGCGCAGTGTTAAAACCATCAAGGTGTATGGTTTTAGCCATTAGGAAGGAGGTTTCCGACTTACTTTTCAGAAAGGGCTAATGAAAATGGCACTATGTGGTATTACAAACCCAGCATTGCAACTTTTTAGATTTAGGAGAGAAATTCATTTTTTTGGCGTTTTGGACCTGAGAGGGTTATTTGCACTGGGGTTTAGAGAGTGGGAAACGTGTTGACCTAGTTTTAAGGCAAGGCCGCTAGTTAGTATGTATTCGCTTTTACCCAGTTACCCCTTTACAAACCGAGAAAACAAGGGAAATCTTTCCCGCCTGGTGAACGAGGATCCTGAGAGTACATACATTTAAACAGGCTAAAATGAAGACGGCGCTTTAGAACGGTGCCTGCACTTAGGAAGAGCTATGTGAGTGTTGCTCTGATTATTATTACTGTTCCTAATCGTGTCTCATTGGTTGGGTTCGACTACTTGCATAGGAAGCACTTATTTTGTTTTAGGAATGACTTACAATATAAAGCGCTGATGTAGTTTAAGATTCTGCCGTGCTGCCCGAATTACTCTGTGTGTGGTATTTTACCCAACGCTGTGAACTTGAGGGCTCTCTCTTCTATTTGACGGCAGAATCAAATCAATAGTTACTTATAGTCATCTCCTAATGACATTTAGCGATTTAATGGGACATTAAAAATACTTTTGATTTTTTAAAAAAGATTTTATTATATTTATTTAACAGAGAGAGAGAGAGATCACAGATAGGCAGAGAGGCAGGCAGAGAGAGAGGAAGGGAAGCAGGCTGCCTGCCCAGCGGAGAGCCCGATGCAGGGCTCGATCCCAGGACCCCGGGACCATGGCCCGAGCCAAAGGCAGAGGCTTTAACCCACTGAGCCATCCAGGCGCCCCATACTTTTGATTTTTTAAAAAAAATATTTATTTATTTGAGCGAGAGAGAGAGAGAGAGCACACGAACAGGCGCAGAGGGAGAGGAAGGAGAAGCAGACTTTCCTGCTGAGTGGGGGGCCCGATGCAGGGAGCCCGATGTAGGGCTCGACCCTGGGACTCTGGGATCACGACCTGAGCCAAAGGCAGGCGCTTAACCGACTGAGCCACCCAGGTGCCCCAATCTTTTGATTTTTAAAGATAAATGTGTTTTTCAATAAAATCAGCTGTTGTCCATGCTCGGTTTGGGATGGGACACAGAAAGTATAGCCTTATTGGGATATCCAGCAGAGTTCACCAAGGATATCTTTTTCCGATAATTAAAAGAAGAATCTTTGAAAACATCCTGCGATGAGGAGGAGTGAAGTTTCGCTTTTGGGTTTGGTGTTTTGTTTCATTCCGTTACAATGTCCCACCACCTCCGTGACCTCTATAGTTCTGAGTGGAGCGTCTTCGGATGCTGTACTCTTTCTACCTCCTTCACCCTCCCCGAGTTCTAGATAAGCTGTTTTGACCCACCCACTGGGAGAGCAGTCCTGGTGTGGGAAGGTCAGGAGCCCAGACAAGAAGCCTGGAGAAGGCCTCATTTCTCTGTTAGCTGTGAGCCAGAAAAAGCAACCCCCTGCAGTTTGCAAAGTACCCCGGTGCCTAATGACGGTCGTGGGAGTGTAGAAGAAATGCAGGAGGACTCTGCCCCTCTCCGACCTCATTCCTTGTAGTCCTTACTTAAAATAGTAACCAATTACATGTGGTGACCAGTGGTAGCCTGAATTTTTACTCCCAATGCTCACCTACCTGCCTTACTTTTGGGAAATGATGAGTATAAGTGCCAGCCTGTTGGGTATCCTCTCCTAAGGGATTTTACCTGGGGAACAGAGTTATACCCCCTTCCCAGTGACACCCTGTGCTCTTGATGCATTTAAGGCATCTGCTTTCCCTTTGTCCTCTTGGTCCTGAAAAGAAGATTGGGAATGATCATTGGAGTTTCCATAGTCTGCTCTCTGGGCACCTCTCATCAGAGTGTCTGAGGCACGGATCTGTCTGTGACTTCTAGGCCATGTAGTTACCGGAAGCATCACCAGTCAGTAAGTATGGCTTTTGGGGATTTTTCCAAAAGGCAGGGCAGACCTGGTCTGTAAGATAACATCTCAGGCGGTTCTGCTTGGATGTTCAATTTCAAGTAATCGACCGTTTTGGGGGACATAGATACAGGCTAGAGATACAATACGATATACAATAGGTATACTAGGCTGCCATTCACATAGGAAGGAATGGGAGGTGTTCCACATTTTATAAGCTAAGAAAGTAGCATGGTGCTTATCATCTTTTGCACTGCAATTGCATGGGGCATGTCTTTCGAAGTTCTCTCCAAGCAGGGATAATGCAGGTCCCAATATACTGCTGGCTTTTCCAGAAATCCAGGCACTCTGATCAAAGTAGATCATTGCATGTCAGGGCTTCTGTCCCCTTCCCTCAACCCCCCCAAGACTTGCGATCCTTCTTGACAAAATTGGAATAGCCAGGAAACAGTTGTTTCATATTATGTCAAATCTACTGAATCTAAATTTCGGACAACAAAAGAAACTGGAATGGCGAGCAATTTGAGGTGATGCTGTGTGGTTGATTTTTTATTCCCCCTCTCCGTGTAGTAACAGATCTGATGCCAAACAGCTTTGGCTATAGAACTGAGCATGTTTTTTCCACCTGACTCAGCATGGGTGATAAATAAATCAAGTATGTTTTACAGCTCTTAACACTATGTAGGATCATGGGTAAACTTTTCTCAGAGGCAAACCATGTTCTCCACTCCCCCCAACTTTGCAGATGGACTCGCCAGAGCTCAGAGAGGAAGAGACGGTTTGCTTTTTATGACATGCACATTTTGGTTGACCTAGTGGGGCTGTTTCCTTAATTTCAACCAGGTGACCCAGCCGTAGTTCTTACTCAAGTGTATCACTCAGGAAGTATCCTAAGGTCCAAACAGTCGAGTGTTCCATTGCTGCATCAGTTTGACAGGTGGTGTATTCCCTGCACGTCAGTGCCCTGATGTGGCATTAATTTAGGACTGTTTGCCACGGACCTAATGCCCTTCACTCATTCGCAAGTATCTTGTGAATCCTATGTTCCAGAACATGGAGAAAAAAAGGACCCAGTTGTGTCATACTGATGCCTTTTCAGGTTTTTTTTTTTTTTTTTTTTTTTTGCCTTTGAGGTCTCCCTGTGAACATTGCTGTGTTTGGCAATTTCTTCCAGAGTTGGAACCCTGCGGGGTTTCCCAATTTTAGGACTTTCGAAGGGTGCCTTCCCCACTATCTGACACTAGAGGGCGCTCAATCGCCAGTAACAAATTTGGACACTTGGATTTTGCTGACTATTTCAAGACTTTGGTTTTACTCTTTTCAGTAAAGAACTGTTGCACAACGCCGGTCTAAAGAGGGGACTACACGTTCGTTTCCATGAAGGCTTTCCCCCTTAAAATCCAGGCTTTGTAATATCCCTGTTAACAGTGGGTAACTTGCTAGGAATTGCGCGTCCTGCGCATAACATTCAATGGCATCCTACTGCCATCCACCACATCCACGTGGGGTTCCATGATACGCCAAAAGGAAATTCTTGACAGGACAGACTCCTTTACGAACTCAAAGAATTTACCGAGAGGCCAATTCGGCTCTCATTTTGCTATTTCCTCCAACGCCCTTTTCCCTTGAGCACAGGGAGTCTGGCCTCCCATTCTGGCCCGGGATTTTTCTGGCTTCAGCTGATTTAAGGGATCACATTCTGTTAACCCTGGACTCCACCTAACTCCCCCATCCCGTAGCTTCTTTTCTTTCCTTCTTTGTACCTTTCAAGCACCAGCCAGTCCTCAGTCCTCTAAGGAGAACATATTTATCGAACGCTCACTATGGGTCAGTCGCTTTTCCTTTATGTCCCTTACACTGTCACATGTGTGCCTCCCAACAGCCCTCAGAAGCGGGTTCAAAGCTCCCCATTTTACAGATGAATAAACCGAGGGCCAGGATTAAGTCACCTGCCAGACTCTGTGTACTTTGTAAGTAAGGAGTCAAGCCAGGTTCCAGTTCTATGATTTTCCGATTCGCTTTGTTCTGCACTGCCCCCCTTCCTCAGACTTTCACGCTGCTTGGCATTGTCATCAGTGGCTTCCCCTTGTATCGTTCCTTGTCATGTGCCTTGGTTTTTACCAGGTGAAAGTTGAACCAAAATTCACAACGCATGATGAAAACTAGCGAAAGACAATGTAAAAATGAAAACAGACCTCAATTTGGATGAAATTGCTGCTCCCACCCCCATGATAGTTCAGAATTAAAAAGAAGCCAGACTTGACATTGGAGTTGCTTTGGTCCTTAGGTAAAACGGGTTCTTGGTTCGGCCCTTCTGTGATGAAGATTTCACCTTAGGAGTCACGTTGGAGTGACTAATATGCAAGTTTAAAACATTTGTATTTGATTGTCTAGGAAGACTTCCTAGAAACCCGAAAGCTGTCAATGAGCTCATACGTTGGTCATAGTGATAGCTTTAATATGTTGAGTTTTTCAGGGCAAGAAGTTTCTGTGTTACTTAGTATGAAATGAGAGGCTAACATGAATATAGAATCACCAGGTTGAAAACTGAATTCCCTCCAATAGCATATGTTTTCTACACATCTAATGCGGTTCTAAAGGAAAAATGACTGTGGAAATATCTGGGTTAGTGAGTGTTTGGCATTTATTACGAGTAGAGATTTTTAAAAGATGGTTTTATTGGGATATCATTTACATACCAAACAGTTCACCCATTTAAAGTGTATGATTGAATGGGCCTTAGGATACTCACAGCTACGTACAGCTATTGCCACATTTGGTTTTGGAATATTTTCATCACCTGCAGGCGAAATCCTATATCCTGTATTGTCACCCTCCTTTTCCCTATACCAACCCCACGTGTAGCCCTAAGTAACTGCTAATTTACTTTCTGTCTGTGGATTTCCCTACTCTGGACTTTTACAGGCATAGAATCTTATAGCATGTAGCCTTTCGTATCTGGCTTCTTTCACTTAGTATACTGTTTTCAAGGTTCACTCACACTGTGGCATGGGTCAGGGCTTCCTCCCTTTTTTGTGGCTGACTAATATTCTGTTGGATGACATGTCACCATTCATGTATCCATTCATCTGTTGACGGGCATTGAGGTGTTTCCACCTTTTGGTGATTAGGAACTTTCGTGTGCACATTTTGGAGTAGACATGTGTTTTCCCTTCTTTCGGATATCCACGTGGGAGTGGAATGGCTGGATCATAGGGCAACTTAGGCTTAATTGTTTGCAGACCTACCGGATTATTTTCCAAAGCAGCTGGACAATTTTACAATCCCGCTGGTAGTGGGTGAGGGTTCTGACTTCTCTCTGTCCTTTTCAACACTTGCTGTCATTTGACTTTTTGATTCTAGCCATCCTAGTGGGTGTGAAGTAGAGTTTTTTTAAAAATAATTAATTTTTTTTTTTTTAAACAGATTCTTTTTTTTTTTTTTTAGATTTTATTTATTTATTTATTTGACAGAGAGAGATCACAAGTAGGCAGAGAGGCAGGCAGAGAGAGAGAGGAGGAAGCAGGCTCCCCGCTGAGCAGAGAGCCCGATGTGGGACTCGATCCCAGGACCCTGAGATCATGACCTGAGCTGAAGGCAGCGGCTTAACCCACTGAGCCACCCAGGCGCCCAAAAATAATTAATTTTTAAAAGAATCCCTTTAAAAATTATATTTATAAAATTGTATTATATTTTATATATATAGTATATATACTATATATTATATTTATAAAATTATATTTATAAAAATTAATAATTAATTTTTAAAATAATCCCTTTAAATAGGGCTTTATGTCCCTACATAGTTATCTGTATTTTTATTTATTCTTTCCACTACCCTTTATGAAGTGTTTGCTAGCCTTGGACCATGCTCAGGAAATTTAAAGGTGCTACAGCTGCCCTCCACATCTCCAGGGACAGGGAGACAGAAAATGGGACACATGGCAATATAAGTGTTTCTCCTTCTTTTATCTGTTTTACTCATCTCCCCAGCCCCCTCCCCTCTGGCAGCCACCAGTGTGTTCTCTGGAGTTATCAGCCTATTTCTGATTGTTCATTTGTTTTGTTTTTTAGATTCTACATATGCGTGAAATCCTATGGTATTTGTCTTTCTCTGTCTGACTTATTTCATTTAGCATAATACCCTCCAGGTCCATCTATGTGTCACAGACAGCAAGATCTCATTCTTTTTTATGGCTTAGTAATATTCCATTGTGCATGTGTATACACCATGTCTTCCTTATCTGCTCATCTCTTGATGGACACTTGGGTTACTTCCATATCTTGGCTATTGTAAATGATGCCACAATAAACAGGGATGCATATATCTTTTCAAACTAGTGTTTTCATTTTATTCGGGTAAATATCCAGTAATGGAATTACTAGATCATATGGCATTACTATTTTTAATTTTTTGAGGAACCAAGTATTTTAAATAGCTATGGATAAAACTCTGTGAAAGCCAAAAGTAGCAAGTGACTAATTTGAGATCCATTTAATCTGCATAGGTTTATAGTCAAGCTATGAAATAGAGAAAAGCATTTAATACCAGCTTTATGAAAAGCCATTCTAGAAACATGTTGGCTTTCAGAGTCATTGTCATTGAACCCACTCATGTCTAGAAAATAGCCCTGGTTTTCAGAATTGTCACTGAGTGCCAACTATTACAATATGGCAACGATACCAATTTTTGCCTGTTGAACGGGGATAAAATAAGTTGGTTGGTGAGAACAGAGGACAAGGACATATGGTGATTTTGGGAATCCAGGTACCATAATAAAATTCATTTCTTGCCTAGACCTTGATAATCCCATTCCATTGGATTGTGCTTTTCTTCTTCACCAGAACCGGTTGCTTCCTTTCTGTCTTCTCTTCCAGAAGTCCCCCTCACTCATTTCCCTGCCCGGTTCCTCCGCCATTAGTTTCTTGGGGGGTTTCAGGCCGCCAAGCCTCTGTCTGGAAGTCCAAAGCCTCATCACAGAAGCAGTCATCAGGGTGTCTGGCGGTTGGCTTAGAGGCATTTAAAACACACTGGGCCCGCTGGGCTTCAGGGATGTTTTCTGACCACCTCCCTCTCCCCTCTTGAATCGAATAAACATGGAGTTGTCCCTTTGTGGCCCTGTAGACAAGAGTCCACCGCCTAGAGCTGTCAGAGAACAGAAAGCACCTGCCGCAATTCAGGAGGGCGGGTCCCCCTCTTGGCCGGAAAGTGGGACATTTTAGGTCCCTTGGCTTATCCCTGCTTGCAGACACCTGTTTTAATAGGGTGGCAGAACAAATAGACTTCACATGTTCTCCTGTGCTTGGCTTTCAGACCTCTCCTGGATGAGCCCTCACGGCAGAGGAGAAGCCCGGGTCCCAGCAATGGTGTGAGTGCGGGAAACGGGTGCCTCAGAAGTGTCTCCATACTTAACGCAATACCCCTCAGAAAGACCATTTTGCAGATGAAAGGAAGTTTCTTTCCCTAGGAAATGGCTAAGAGAGTAAGTTTATTTCTTTATATGTGGACTCAGGCTTAAGAGAAATTGGTTTACACGTGTCTTGGTCCAAACAGGGTTCTAGTCTCTCGTCATGGTGGTAATGGTGGAGTTCTTTTTCCTTTTTCTTTTTTTCCTTTGCTCCATCCTGCCTCTCTCTGGCAGGAGGACCTTGCCAGGTGCTTTGATTTTGGATGCGGGGGCTGCCAGGCGACCAGGCAGCTACAAAGGCAGTCCTGACCTTCCTGTCTGGTCGGTGCCAGCACTTCAGATGTGCTGTCCATGGAGACAGGCCAAGAGGGGACTTGGAAAACGTGGATGGGCAGGTGGTCGGGGGGGATAAGAGAGAGGAATTAGCTCTCTTAGATAAATAGACACAGCAGAAGGTCTATAACCAGTGGCTCTACTGGGAGGAAGAAGTAAGGCCCGCTGTGGTTGTCTAGCATGAGTGCAGGACAGCAGGGCCTGGGCCAGTCCTCAGAGCAGACTGGGATTACTCTGTGTGCTGTGAGTGGAGAAAGCTCCGGTATAAAAATAACCCATTCGCTGGCTTTCCTGGTGCTCGAGATTGTAACCAAGGCGTTGCTTCTACGTGCGTGCGTGCGTGCCGTGTGTCTCATGAAGTCTCGAGCCCCTCCTTGTGAAGGAAGGTTTTGGGGCGTCCTAGAATCCCCTGATAAGATGCAACTATCCAGGAGGGAGAGTCTATTAAGCCGATTCAGAGCACGCCCTGAAAGCAAGGGTGGGGATTAGCAGGAAGGATTTGGAAGAGGCCCTTGACTCAAGGTGGAATCCATACAGCAAGGAAGAGCCGGAGGACAGGGGCGGAAGAGGATCCCAGCCCGGGTCACTGGCCTGCCAGGGGAAGAGACTGACGCTGCTTTCAGGGAGTGATGAGGGGTGGGGGCTCAGGCGTTCCTGTGAGGCAAGCCCCTCTGCCACCGCAGAGGGTCGCAGTGCTTCTATTGGCCTCCAGCCTTTAGGCCTTGGCTCTGACGTCTTGTTTCTCCAGGCAAGTGGAGCTGACTGATGTCCATTCCCAGAAGCGAGAAACCTGGCAGCATCCGGGACCTTCCCGCGTCCCGCAGGCCCACGGCCTGCCTGCCGCCATGGCCTGCAGGTTCCTTAGAAATCCCCGATTCTGCCCCCCCTCTTCTCCCTGATACCAGAGCCTTCCGGCAGGTTCCCAGGCCTTCAGCTTACCCTCTCTCCAATTCATGGTCACGCTGCTGATGGGAAGGACTTTCTGAAAAGGCAACCTCTTCATCGTCACCCCCAGCTTAAAAATCTTCCCGTGTCGACCAGTTGCCTTCCAGGTAAAACTCTTCCTCTCAGCGTTGGCACCCACTCCTAGTCTCTCCAGCTTCTTGGGTCTTGCTCAGACCTCTGCCACTCCCTGCCTACCAGAGGGATCCCAGAAGTCCCAGCACTCTCTCTCTCTCTCACTTCCTGGGGGGGTTTTTTACACGCTGCCAACTTCCGTGGGGGACATTTTTCCTTCTACCATATTCTGGGTCTATGAAGACTGACCCTATGAACCCTGACCTTCCGGTCTGGCTGTAGTGCCTCGTCCAGCCCCACAGTGCCCCCTTTCTTCTGCTGCATGGCTCTGTGTTTGTCACTGCCTGCTTTTCCCTCCCTCCGCTTTAAAAGTGGGAACTGTCTTAGGTCTCTCCACATCCCAAGACCCAGCATGAATGAGGCATGGTGGCACAGAGTAGGGAACCTACAAATATTTGTTGGATGAATGAGTTGTTCTTAGATTATAGTTTGGGTCTGGAAGGTCTGTCCTTCTTTGGCTCATTTCCGAAGTCTACCCAACCAAGGCCCAAATTAAATGTGACCATCTCCATGGGGCCTTTCCCTTCTGCCAACGTTGGAGGTACTTGCTCCCTTCCCAAAGGTTCCTGGACATATATCCCTTCAACCCTGTTGTAGACCGACTTGTGAAAATCTCAATACCATGAAACCTTGAAAACCCAAAGGAGAGAAGGCACTCCATCAACACCCAAGCGTGCATCCATTGGGATTATGGGCACCGTGCCAGGAAAAGGAGAGCCTGGCTGGGCAGGCTGCTTTTCCCTTTTAAGTCGCATCAAGTAATTACTCTGCTTGCTTGTAGGGTTGGGCCTACTATCTTTATTCTCTCTCCAGATGGACGGGAATTGCTTTTTGCGGGTTTTTTTTTTCCCTGTCTGGTTTATTTTTGTATCGCCACCTGTGCCTAGCACAATGCCTCCCTCAAAGAGAGCCTCCAGTGGATGAGTGAATGAATGAACTGAGTTAGTGGGAAGCAGCAGGCATTGGTTTCTGTTCGGCTTTCCCTTGAAATAAGAGGTTTCAGAGATCCGGCCCTAGGAGCGTTTTGCGTGCCCAAAACTTGACTTTTTTTTTTTTTTTTTTTTCTCCTTTTGTGCTCTGAGATATTATGAAAGGAGTAAGACCCTCTCCATCCACATCCCCAAGAGGAGAGAAAATCAGATTATAGTTTTGGTGCCCCCTTTTTGGCTTAGTGTCTAGAACATACCTGAGCTGGTTCTGGATCTCAGGGAACCAGCCTGGCCAATCAGCTGCCAAAGCCATGACTTACTGTTTTGCGGATGAATAGAGGGATTGAGGGTGAGGTTTTTCTTATTTTTTGAACACCTATAGGACTTAAAATTCCTTCAGCTCCCAGAGACTGTTGCATTTATTTTGGATGGCTTTTGTGGCACACTTCCTCTTTCAAATGAACTCTTTGGCTGTTGGTGATTTCTGCATCTCCTTCCGCCCTTTCTCTTATTTTGATGTGCCTCAAAAAAAGTCAGCCACAGAGGCCAACATTTGCTACAGAAATGCCATTCTTCCCTGCTTCTGCAGGGGCATCTCCTTACGGCTTTGACTCATGGTCTGCTGAAACGGCCCTCAAGCTTTTTAAAGGAAAACAGATTTGGAAGTCCCTAGTGGTTTGGGTACTTGGGTCTGTCTGTGGTCACACCCCAAATGTTCCTTTGGTTGGTGGCATTGGTCACATACTTGAGCTGGGCTGGGGAGTTTTGCTAGCTGATGTTAAAGCTGAATTTGTGAAGGGTCCACAAGATGGGTTAACATGACTGAGAAAGGCCTCACCCTCCACACACCGTCTGGAGCAATCCTGTGTAATACAAATACAATACCAGCTGCATGAGTAATTCAAAATTTCCTAGTAGTCACCTTTCAAAAGAAATAGGTGAAATGAGCTTTAATAACATTTTTTACTTAACTTAGTAAGTCCAAAATATTGTCATGTTAACATGTAATCAATATAAAAATCATGAATGAGCTACTTTACATTCTTTTTTTGGTACTAAGTCTATGAAATCTGGTGTGTACTTAATAGTTACAGCTCACCTCCATTTGGACAAGTCACATTTCAAGTGCTTAGCGGCTACATATGACTCCTGGCTCCCATGTTGGATAGCATAGCTCTAGACTTTCCGGGTGGGATGGAGAGTGGTTATTCTGGGCCCCTTCTGACCTCCAAATTAAGCTACCCAACCAGCTAAATCATGATGAGAGAGATGGGCAACTAAACTCAACAACAACAACAACAAAGGAAATTGAAAGAGATGGGGAAGAGATGGAGTATATTTAAATCTCTATCTATATATAGCTATGGAGTATCCAGAGCTTCAGAGATGGGTTTTAAAAGGCTTGATATCACAATCAGCAAGAAGACATTTTTTGGGCTTAAGTAGTTATATGGTTCCTAACTAAAGTAGTCTGATTTATTATTTTGCCCACATGAAAGTTGTTCTTTGTTCATTCTTCTTGATTTCATGAGTTTAAAAAACTAAACTTGATAGACAATTTTAATTTTTGTTGTGCCTTTTTGTTCAGATCCCCTACATTCCTTATGCCATAAGGAAAGAATTAAATATCTCAATAAAAATGAAAACCAACATGTATTGAGAGGTTGCTATGTGCCAGACACTTGATGCAAGTCCTGAAAAAGAGTCCTATGAAATAGGCTCCATCATTACTGCCATTTTTCAGATGAAGAAACTGAAACATTAAAGTTGCTAAGTAAACTTGCCCAAGATACCCCAGCTGGTAATGGTGAACTCGGGCAAGTAGATTTTGAGGTCTACACTTCTAACCATATATACCACTTCTTTGCAAAATTAATGTGAAACTTTGCAGTCTCTGAAACTGTTCAAGATTCAGTCTCCTTTAAACATGTCCACTCTAAACACCCTTGCTTTTGAGTGTCCTGGCAAAAAAAAACATATGGCCGGGGTCAGTACATCTTAAGCCCTATTTGGAAAATCTGGCCTCACTGTTGAGGGGTCAGACCATTTGCAAACTGACAGAATCTGCCTCACCATTGGAAAAAACAAAACAAAACACAAAACTTTGATCAATGGTATAAAAACCAAAGTTAAAGTAATACCTCGTATATGTCTTAGAATTGTGAAAGGTGGATTCACAACAATTCCTGTTTACTCAAAAGTCATACCACTGATAGACTTAAAATGACATTCACTAGATTCTAAAATACAAGAGTAGCCCACTTTAAAGATTATCTTTAATTCATTATTTTTTCCAGTTCAGTCATTATAAAATGCAACTTAAGTGTTTAAGTTCTGGATAAAATTTCTCAAAGTGAAGACAGATCTGATCTGCCATTTTCAAGTGTGCCAGGTAGTGAGGAATTATGCTGGTTTCTGCATCTGGGCCTTAACACATAAATGATTATACATGTTCAGAGTCTATATATCTTTTCAGTTTGTAATATAAATTTGTCTTCCTTCTCCTATTAAACTGTAAGCCTCTTTCAGGGTAGGCTCCACATTTCTTGCTTCCTTTATCAAGCTGTGTATATTAAAATATGCTGTTGTCTTCCAGTCTGAACTGCTGTGGTTTTGATATCTCAAAGAGGTTGGTGGGAGTTCTGGCTGATATTTAAAACTCATCATAGTTCTTGGGTCTGAATACAGTGCTTGCTTTTTAATATTCTCAAACCCCATCCCAGGCTAAGAACTAGCTTCTGAACCATTCCTTTGACAAATTAATAAGAAAGGGATTTTTTTTCAAACTTTCATTTTAGAAAAATGGATATTTTTTTCAAATGGCAAGATGCTGTGCAAGGGGGTGACAAAAAGTACTGGCCTATGCTATTAATTAGGCAGAAAGAAGGAGTTTAGATTTCAAGCCTTACAAACATACCCATTCAGCCTTGTTCTGTTTTTCTGTAACTCTAACAGTGTATGAACTCGAACGCTGAAAGTTCTGGAACTTTGTTGTTGTTGTTGTTGTTATTATTATTATTATTTTAATTCATTGACATGAGAGGAGCCCTGAGAAAGGAAGTGAGAGGGCACAGCTGTGAAGAACTGGCAATTTGGCATCTCCAATCTTCTTAAACCCCTCCCCCGCTATTTTAGCTATTTGACCTGATTAAACAACTTTGGGATGTTAGCCAGATTTCTGTATGCCAACGAGGCCCCTATTCATGATTTAGTGCGATTTCATCTACTGGGGAGCTTCCCCGGCTGCCCAGTGGAAGCCTGGCTTCACAGAAGTCTCCCAGTTTTGTCAGGGGTTCGCCAGTGAGGAGTTCAAGCTGACTTGGAGCCAACACAGACAACGAAAGCCTCGGGTCATAGCGGATTATTCAGTAGCAAGTTTTCCACCTTGTATCTCAATAGTGAAAAGTGACGCCAGAATCCCGTGTGCTACTCCCCGAAAGAGACTCTGGCAATACCTTCGGTCTAGTTACTCTCTTTCCTAGTAGCAGAAAGCGTTTCCAAAAGTTTTCTTAAACCTTCTCTGTCCCTAAGCCTAAAGGTCAGAGCGCCAGGTCCTACTTGGCTCCCCAGTCGGCCAGAATCTGATCGTTTCAGAAGTTTCGGCGGCGGGGGGGCGGGTGTAGATGAGAAGAGGTAGTAGTGGGGAACCGCGCAGAGTGACCACCGCGCATTACGTAACGAAAGCCCTGGCTGCAGGAGGGAGCGAGCCTGACATTGAGACATTCCAGGGGGAGGGGAGTTGCTGTCCTGGAGTCGCCAGGAACGGCGGCTGCAGTTCCAAGAAACGAGAGAGAGAGAGAGAGAGAGAGAGAGAGAGAGATGGCCGAGATAAAGAAAACACTACGGGAATGAGAATGTTAAAAAGCCTTAGGACCCAGAGCATTAGCAAACGGCTGGGCACGTGTAGTAATTTGTTAGACGAAACGGCAGCCTTCCAACTTCTACAAGGGAACAAGGGGATTTGCCCTTTGGGGGATTAGAAACGTTAACAGCAAAGCCAAAAGCTAATGAATGGGGTTCAGTGGTTTGTTGGCAATACTTAAATATTTCTATCCAGGAGCGCAAACTCTCTGCAATTACTCAGAAAGTAGGATCTCAAATCAAACTAGAATACTCTCCCGTGCGTCTCCACTTTCCCCAATCCGAAAAGGAGCTGCTCGCGCGGTACTGCCCCTTTAAGACCTGCTTGCTCTCGGGCTCTACAAAAGGGAGTGACCTCTGGGCTTTGACAGCTCCCCTAATAACTACCACCGTGCAGGCCCCGCCCATCTGGCGACCAGCAGCGCCAATTGGCCAGCAGGCCGGTATCCCGTGCTCTGATTGGCTCGCCGCTTCCCCTGAGCGAACCTTTAGAACTCTGAGACAGACAATATTCTGTTACATTGTAGCAAAATGGCGACTGTCATTCACAACCCCCTGAAAGCGTAAGTAAGACTAAAAAATGTACATATTCCGCCTGGTTTCAATATGAAAAAAAAAAGGCGCCTTCCGCGTGCCGAGCGCTGCCAAAGCACTGCGCTTGCAGGCGCCTGCAGCCGCGGCGGGGCTTCTCTTTTCTTTCAGCTCTTACTTCTTCATCTTCTTTTTTTTTCCCCCCAACGCGCAGAAATGTCAAGAGATGCAATTAACAAGAAGAAAATTGTTACATTTGTGTTCTGCTTAATTGGAGGACGCACCGAGAGGGGTTTTCGGCAGGGGAGCCAGGCGCTCGAGCGCTCTACAGGGGGGTCGTGGGCAGCTCGGGGACAGCACGGTCCCCCGAGTGCCCGGCCTCGCGGGGCGGCGAGCGCGGCGCGGGGGGCGGCCGTGCTGGGGGCGAGCGCCGGGCCGGGGCCGCCTGGGTGCACTTGGCTGAGCCCCGCGCCTCCTGAGTCCGCAGCCCCTGCCGGGCTGCTGGGTCCGCCGGGGCGAGCGGATCGTGGCACCTCCGGAGTTTGCCGGGCGCTTTACGCCTTCCGATCGCTTGCGGGGAGTTTGTGCAAACCTTCCGGAGTTGGGAGGACCGCAGGGGGAGCAGTGGGTCCCGGGAGCCCTGCGGCCCAGGTGGTTGCCCGGGGCTTTCCTGCCGGGGCAGCCCCCCGAGCGTGACGGCGCTCCGGGCGGTCACCGGTGTGTGTGTGTGTGTGTGTGTGTGG
The DNA here is from genome assembly GCF_964662115.1 of Mustela nivalis. Taxonomy (NCBI): domain Eukaryota; kingdom Metazoa; phylum Chordata; class Mammalia; order Carnivora; family Mustelidae; genus Mustela; species Mustela nivalis. The sequence continues at coordinate 14,015,468 of NC_139025.1, read as the reverse complement.
TGTGTGTGTGTGTGTGTGTGTGTGTTTATGCGTGTGTGTTTGTGGGTGAGCTGGCTGTAGTATATTAACGACTCGGGTTAACTTGGGGTTGATTTGGAGGCAGGGAACCTGCAGGTCTTATGAATGGTGTTCTCGCCTCCTCTGGGTGAAAAGCCGAAGCGGGCGGAGAGGCAGCTTGGGGCTCCCCGCCTGAGCCGGCAGCTTCTGCTCCCGGCCAGAGCGAGGGGCAGGTGCCTCTGGCCGCCGCCGGGAGACTTTGAGCGGACGCCCAGATCCCGGACGCAGGGGGGCGGGCTGGGCGAGGACATGCGGGGACCAGTTCCCGAGTCCGACAGCCAATTCCTGCCTGCCTTCCTTCCTCCTCCTTTTCATCCTGGCCTCCTTCCTTCCTTCCAGTCGGTGGAACTGTTAAGCCGCCAAGTCCGAACGCGATCGCGGAGCTTCGGAAAACTAGCGTCGCTCTACAAGGGGTGCTATTGGCAATGATGCTGGCAGAGGAGAGCTCCCCTCCGGATCGCCGCGCGATGTGGCTCCGGGGTCCGCGCCTCTGGGACCAGGACTTCCCAGCTGGGCTGGAAGCCGAGGGCGAAGGGAGGGGGAGGTGCCGGTGGGGGGCGTTTCATGCAGAATTCTCCCGGGTGTGTGACCGATGCCCGTGCAGGTTCTTTCAACTCAGCGCACCGCGTTGGCACCCCAGGCTCCTCCTGGAGTTGAAAACCAGGTTCGCACCGGGGGAGGGGGGGGCGCGGTGGTGGGGGGGCTGTTCCCAGCGCTAAGGAACGCGCGACAATAATAGCACGTGTTTGCACCAGCTTATCTCGCATCAGTAATAGGGAAAAAGGTAGTAATGCCCCCCGTATCGGAGTTTTAAATACACATATATATTAAAGCTGCCGTTAAGAGGATACTGGAAGATGCTGTTGATCATAGAGCGGCTCCCGGCTTTAGTTCTCGCTCGCAGGTTCCGATACACTGCACTTGAACGCCACAGCGTTTCACCCAAGAAAGAAAATGTTTTATGGCAGAATAAATGGGCGAACTTCGCCGCATCCTCGCTCCGGGTCGCTCGCCCAGCCACACCGCTGATGATGTGAGTTTCTACCGAACCTACAGCTGGTTTGCAGTTTCCCCATTTCCAGCCGAAATCACATAGGCGGGCCGATGCCACCTGGTAAACTCAAGTTAGAGAAATCAATTTCACATGTGCGCCAGGTTTGTTTCCTACTGGGAAAGCGGTACCATCGTTACCCTGGAGCCTGCTCACGCGCGGGCAGGCGCAGTATCTCTACGCTCCAGGGTTTCCCAGCTCGCTCCAGTTTTTTGTTTGTTTGTGTTTTGAACTGCAGAAGGGTGCGTGTTTGGCGAGGGAGTCTGAGTAGGGCGGCATTAGAGGTGGAGGAAGGGACGGAGAAGCGGGCTGGTTTAGTGGAATTAGTTTTGAATTATTATACTCGTACTCTGTATAATTAGAGACAGTTGCAATGAGATGTTTTGTAATTCTGTGTCGCCACACACACGCACACGCACACACACACCCACGCGCTAGCATATACACAACACCCCTGCCTGCTTTTTCTAGATGGGAGTTGAGTGGTCATTTTTAGTTAGCCTCTCCTTTTTGCATCCCAAACCCTTTCCCTGGAGGTAAGGGGGTGTAAACAATACTCACCTCCCTCTCCCCGCGAGCCAAGCCTCCTGCGCTCCGGATGGTTTTTAACTCCTAATGCAGGAGCACACACGTTGTTATTGGGAAACCTACACCATAAGCCTTAATTTTAGAAAACAACTTGTTTAATAAAACATCTTATACATTTCATTTGTTTTTAAAAGTTGCTGATGGGGAAACAATACACACGTAAATAAATTATGCATAGGATAAATTAGAACAAAGCGCAGAGACACATCCAGCTAAAGGGATGGATGGTGGTGTTGGCAGGAGGGGAGCAGGGAGAATGGTTTGGAGAGCTAGGTTTTTATCCTCTTGTGTCCCTCCTGACAATGAAACGGAGCTGAACGACATTAGCATTTTCTCTGTGTGCGTCGGAGTCTCTCTCTTCCTTTCCTAAAAAAAAAAAAAGCTAACAACACGGACGCCCCCTACAGAAACCATCACACAAAGGTTTCCTCTAGGATTGGGGAATAAAGTGGTGGTAGGTTAATATGCTGGGGAAAAAGTAAGCTCTGGTTTCATGCAACACCTCTGTAGGGCTCTGCCTACCCAGAGTATGGACCATTTTTCATTATAGCTTTTCCATGTGGGACATTTAATAATTTAATAGCTCGGGTGACTGGATGGTACAATTTGAATCTCATTGCTTTGGGGTCTTCCTTAGGGTCCCAAGCTCCTTGGAACCGTATCTCCTCTCTTAGCAGTATGGCTTTCTTCCTGCCTGTCTTTGATGCTCCTCAACTCCCTTTCTTATTCCTCCTCCTCGTACCCTTCACCCCCTTCCTCTCTGAAGCTGACAGTCTGGTTTCTCTCTGTTGGCGCCTTTAACATCTTATTACTGCCCAACAGGGTGTTAGAGGCAGAAACAGGAGCCGCCTGGACTGATCAGATCACAAAGAGGACACGGCGGGTGGCCCCACAACCAAGCAGTCACATCTGGACAAATAGAATTTAACAGCATTGATAGACTTGTATGATGTGTAAATGGGGATTACACATTATTTAATTTAGCAGCTACATGGTCTGAGCTTAGACTGTGAGTAACCCTCACTTCTTACATGGACAAGCAAGCGAAGGGCCATGTAATGAGGTAAAACCCATGCAGGTAACATAGATATGGGTTTGGTAAAGGTCTATGTAGAAGTAAGTCACATTACGTATTCTGGTTGATTTCTGTATACCTAGGAAACATGATGCTTTTAATATAGATTCTAATCTTACTCGATATTCTAGTTCAAGTAAACCACCCTCCCCCAAATCTGCTATCAACACTTTAAACAACTTACTCTTTTATTAAGTCATCAAAACCCTGGTTTGTATGCACTTAACTGGGAATGTCTGCCACCTTCTGCCAGACTTGATTATGCACATACGTATCTATTATTATAACTGCCTGCTTAGAAAAGAATAACTGTTATTATTATTTAATTATTCTATATAAACCAACAGGGCTTTTCCTCAAGTAACTATTTGTTTAAAAAGAATGAGACCAGCGAACTATTTCGTCATGCTTCTAACTGTGAACCTACAGATACATAATTGTACTGAAACTCTTTTGTAAGTAGTTTCCCTTGCTTGGAGGTATGTGTCTCTATCTGTTTTGTTATTAAGGACACAATTCTGGGAGAAGTAAATACACACTTACTTAGCCAAGTTCAAACAACAGGTCATGTGAGTGGATGGACTTCAAATCTTCATCTCTTTATACATCCTAGGATATGGATATACTGTATTGTAATCTAAAGTGGTTTCAGTGCCTGTGAATGTTGTGCAATTGTGGCCATTTGAGAGCCAGACCTCACTCTTGCTGTGGCACTCAGTTTAGATATCAGGGAAGAGAGGGTGGGGGGAGCTGCATTCCTGGTTCTAATCTCCTCTTAGCTCTTTCTGTCTGAGTAGGGGGGACCGTGGGTAGGTACTAAGTGGGGGATATGGCGGTTGGGACTTTGTGAACTTGTTGCCTTTTATGGGCATCATTTTAGCCCCTTATGAAAAAGGACCCTCAGGTATTTTAAGCCAACAGATGCCTAAGAGACACATTCTCCATCTACTTCTGATTGCCACTCAAAAAAACAAAACAAACAAACAAAAAAAACCAAAATCCCTGAATTCCCCAAACTTCATTAGCACACATTATTTTTCAGCAGGAAGAGTGTCTGGTTTTGATGAGATACCCATAAAGGATATTAATTTCTGCCAGAACCCAAGTAGAGGCATTGTCCCAGGGTAAATCTCTGAAAATAGCCTGCCTTGCAGACCACCTGGGAGACCTCTAGAGATGGCTAAGAGAATGGACAATGCCGAGATCCCCAAGGTGGGTTGGCATTCAGAGGACACTTAATTGGACATCTCATCTTTCTCTGTCTTTATGCAATCATGCAGGAAGCTGGAATTTGGATACATCTGAGAAAGACCATAATGTCTAAAGCTGCTTCAGAGCCCTCTGCTCAGATCAAGGCAAAAAATAAAATGCCACGGTCAGCAGGCTTTGTTTTGCACCAGAAACAGAAAGGAAACTGAGGCTGACTTCTCTGTTTTCAAAGCAGAGCCTCCACCGATGGTAGTGGTGGTGGTGGTGGTGGGGGGGGGGGGCGTGGGTCATAAAAGACACCAGAATCCAGGTCTGTTTATTATCCCAATCTCGACAAAATAAATTTTGTGGTTTTTGAACGTTCTGAAAGTCAGTAGAAGACAGAAGCGTAGCCAAATGTGGCAAGCCCAGGGTCAAAGAAAGACCACAACCTGCTGAAGAGTTTTTGGGCAGCCTCGGTTTATCCAGCAGGAGCCACTGTAAGTGTGATTCCCAGCTCGAGATAGTCTTTGACTATGTAGCTCTTTAACAAGGAAAGATAAAGTGTGGCCTGGGGCTGGGATGGGTGGCAAGTAGGTGAGTGGGTAAAACCTCTGTGTGGTCCAGAACTCTGAAAAGATGACCATTTCATGGGCAGAGAACCTGATATTATGATCTATAGCAAGTGCCAAAGTTTTCTTTAGTTGTGTCAGTGACTGGGGCGAGATGAGGTGTTGTGGTGTTTTTCTCATTTGTTTTTCTTATTGGTCCGGTTACTAGTGTTTCACAGTCTGTGAGGCCATATGGATGAATGGGGCTTAGCATCGTAAAACTGTCACCCAAGGAAGGTTTTTGAAGCCTGGGATTTGCATCAGAGTTTTAAAAGCAGTGGTTAGAAGGTGTTGGGTGGGGGTGGGTGGGAAAAGGGGACAGGGCTGTGTCGGGAATTTCTAGGCTGTGTTTGTGAAGGGTAGTGGTGTGGGGGGTGGGAAAGGGGAGAGAGAAGCCTTGAGAAGGCTAAGAGTTAGGGGCTATGTTTGGAAGCAGGGAGGGGCGAGGGGATTAGACTCAGAGTGCCTAATAATGGGGTTCAAATAGCCCACAGTGAGTCCTTCTCCACCCGGGTCTTGGATAGGAGTCTGGGAAACAATGATGACACATGCCTAATCCCCCCTTTCCCTCCTCCCTTCCCCCCACTGAATCCAGAGGCTGTGGTCATCTCAGGTTGCTGTGACTTGAGCGCAGTTGTGTCGTTATTCACTTTGAAAACCTGCTGTGTGTATTAATTGCCATTGGAAGCTCCAACAGAAAAGGTTTTGCATCTCCAGCTTCCCACCTGGCATCAGTGTGGCCCCTCTCTCGAACTGTGTCACTCTCCCATGTTCATTTCTCACCACTTGCCTGTCTCTGTAGCTGTGATGACTTCAGAGTCACGGAGGAGAAAAAGCTCTGAGAGAGAAATCCAGAGCCTTGAGCACCTGCTCCCAGTGGTGCCACGAACCCGCCATTGAATCTTGGACACAGAGCTTCTCTGAGCTGCAGACCCCTTGTCTTTAAGGTGAGGGGGATGCACCCAAATTCCCAATTGGATGCCCAGATTCGTTTCAGGTCAAAAGCTTGGTGGTAGCTCTTACTATGGTTGATTAGGAGAGGGGGGATGGTTAGGGGCCAAAGTTCAAATTCTTTCTCATTTTTAAAGCGTGTTTCTGAGGGGGATTTGTTAAGACTGGGGAGTTTTTTGTTAGTTTCATCTTCTTGGGTCCAGTCTTGCCACATCATGCTACCGGTTGGGGTTCTAACCCTGATGGCACCCCTTTCCCTTCTCAGCACCTAAGGCTGAGGACCAGGTGGTGGGACCTTTAGAACATGGGTTTTTCTTCTGATTCTCCTCCGCGAACACTTTTCTTCTCATTAGTACCCCAACCAGAGGAGGGAGAGAGGAGAGAGAAGACTTATCTGGCCTCTTTTGCTGTTTATTGGCACTCAGATAAAGTTTTTGGTGATAGAAAAGACTGGAATTATTGACAACACCTGTCTCCCCTCCCCCCACCTTCTTTTCTTTAAATGTGTGGAGGGAGAGAGGGAAGCAAGCAGAAGATTGTTCTCTTTTGGATTTCATTTATCCACAGTCTCCCTGGACATGGTCTCTCCTCCCCTATGGCACCCATTCTATTGACATGGAAATAAAAGTGCTTACTTCACTTCCATATGGGCAGCTGCAGAGCCCTGTCTGTTTAGTGAGCTGAAGTAAGTGGACCTGTACTGATGTCTCACTGTGCTTCCTTTAGTGGACCCCGTGTTGCCACTGAGGGAATGGAGGTGGCTAGCAGACTTGCAGGGGCTAGCTGTATCCTGGTGGGTATTAGCAATTATCTAAATTGGAATCCACTGCCTCTCCTCTTCCTCCTCTTGTGATATGCCTCCAGAATATTCCAGATTCCTCGGGGGGGGGGGTGGTTATTATCAGGCTTTCCTTTGGTTGAAAACTCCTTTGGTAATTTTCTACAAGCCTAAAGAGGAAGAGAGGGTTGCAAAACCCATCAGAGAATTCACAGAAGCCCAAATTGTGATTCTCAGGCAAAATAAGAGAGAAACCAAAATGGTTACCCTGACCTCCAGCAGACAGACGCAGCCCCTTAATTTTTTTCTCATTGTGGTAAAATATACATAACATGTATATTTAACATTGGTGACATATAAATGGGCCACTGGAGCCATTCTAAAGTGTACAATTCATTGGCATTAAGTACATTCATAATGTTGTGCAACCATTGATAGAATCCATCTCCAGAATATTTCTATCATCCCAAGCAGAAACTCTGTACCTATTAGACAGTAACTCCCCATCTCTGGTAACAGCCATTCTGCTTTCTGTCTTTATGAATTTGCCTTTTCTAAGCACCTAATCACACAATATTTGTCCTTTTGTGATGGTTTATTTTACTTAACATCATGTCCTCAAGGTTCACCTATGTTGTTAAATGTGCCACAATTTCCTTCCTTTTAAAAAAAAAGATGTATTTATTTATTTTAGAGAGAAAGAGTGAGAGAGAGAGAGCAAGCCTGTGAGAGTGTGACAGGAAGGAGGGGCAGAGGGAGCGGGAGAGAGAAACTTAAGCAGATTCTCCACTTAGTAGGGAGCCTGACTTGGGGTTCCATCTCACAACCCTGAGATCAGGACTGGAGCTGAAACCAGGAGTCAGATGCCTAACCGATTGTATCACCAGGGACTCCAAGAATTTCCTTCCTTTTAATGACTGAATAGTGCTCCATGGTAGGTACATACCACATTTTGTTGATCTACTCCCCTGAAGAGGGACACTTGGCTTCCTTCTGTCTCTTAGCTATTGTGAGTATTGTGGTTATGAAGATGGGTGTGTGCATAGCTGAGTTCCTGCTTTCAATTCTCTTGGGTATATGCCCTTCATTTTTAGACTCTTTAAAATTTAGGGACTACATTTCTAAATAGTAGAGGCAATGCCCACTTTGTAAACTTAGGGAAAAATACTAATACTGTTGTAAAATGCAACCTCCTTATCCCCTCTCCCCTGTAGGAATACTGTTATTTTTTTGGCCAGGTGACTCCTTGGAGAACCCAAAGACTCCCTACTTTTATCCCCAGCCATGCAGATCGCATTCTGCTTGTCTCCACTGCCTCTGGAGGGCACGGGGTGTGTCAGGGTTGGACGTGGGGAGGCTCCAGGACCTGGTGAACCTTGGAGTGAAGGTATGGTTTGTTTCCTGGGCAGGGTGGAAGTTTCGTTTGGCAACAGGGGGCAAGGGAGCACCAGGCAGCATGGGACAGCTTAAAAGGCCAGAGTTAGTAAATCAGACCTATTGCCTTCCTCAGCAAGAAGGGTTTGGGAGGTCTCCTTTCTCCTCCCTTCCCCCTGCACCCGGCCCTGCTTGGCCCCCAAGGTGTCCGAAATAATGGGTGCGAAGACATTTCCACAGGTGTAAAGTGCACATGGGACGTGTAACTAGAAGGGCGGTTTCAGGGAGCTGACTGAGGCCTTCTCAGAGTCAACCATTCCTCATATATTAAACATTATTTTTATATATTAAAACTCAAATAAATGAAATGAGTACGGCCTTACACAGCAAGCCTAATCATTGTTTCTCAGGAAATGCAAAGCCTTACTCATCCAGCTGCGTGTAAATAGCCCCAGATCTCACTGGGACTTTCCCCATTGTCTGGGTAAGAAATAGGTGAGAATATGAGCTTAGGGGAAGCCCTCATTTCTTTTCCCATTGTCAGCTCCGAACTGAGTGGGCCCCACAACATCAGAGGAAACACAAGCTCGGAGAACAGAGGGGAGAGCTTTCCGGGAGCTTGGGCTTCCGTCATCTGGCAATATCTGACTCCTTCTATCAAGTCAACTTTAAGGAAGAGAGGAGGAGAGAAGTGGCGGCGGTGGGGCTCGAGCTTCGGTCTGCTGGTCAACGAGGAAGGTGCGCTTTTAACACAGGAGATCAGGTGTCCGAGTTGATTCTTTATGTCAAAGTAGACCATGGGGCGCATGGTGGCGGAGGTCAAAATTCTAGAGAGTTCCATTTTCATCACCAGCCTTCAGAGTCCAGCTTGCTGCAACACTCCAACATTCCTTTACCTTATAAAAGCAAATTAAGTAAAAAATGTCATCTGGGCTCCCATTATCCTCAACTAACAATTCTTTACATATCTTTGTTTGCTGCCCGGTTAACTCAGGAGAACTGTCTCACCCTCTTCGGGGCTTTCTTCATCCTGTCCTGGCCAACACCGATGGCCAGCTTGCCCCTCAGAACTCGGTCAGCAGGGTAGCCTCCCTCCCTGCATCCAGAAGCTTCCCCTCCAAGGAAGGCCTCCAGTCTGTCAGTGTCTCCTTCCAGACTCTGGTTCTTTGGCAGGGCAAAGTAAGTCCTTGTAAGCCAGAAGGCGGGACTCCCCCCCCCTAGGCTTTTCCTAGGGAAACCACTTGGATTGGGGGGTGGGGAGGGGAGGCAATGTGGTGCTGGGGATGGGGGAGGGCAGGGTGGATGGGGTAGTGGGAGTGGAGAGAATATATTCTCTCCTGCTAATTATTTTCCCTGAGGACTTAGCCAATGCAGAACCATCTATTATCGTGGGAGCGCTCTATGGTGGTTCTGCCTGTGATGAATGCTAAGTGGAAACAAGCAAGAAAAATTAACAGGCGGCTGCTTCTGTCCACCTAATTAAAATGCATATCCAAATGCATAATTCCTTATGTTTCCCCATGCACACACTCCCCTTCCAATCCCAGTTCTATGGAGGAGAAAAAAACACTTTCCCCCAATCATTTCTCTTGATTATATTTCCATCAAGGAAGAGCTGGAGGGTTCCCTTAGAAGAGAGAAGGGCTGTTCTTGTGACACTTTGAAAATCGCTGTTTTGTAACTTAGATTGATTCTGAAAATTCTGAGCTGTTTTTTGTTTAAAACGAAAAACAAAAACTTTATCGGACTGCAGAAAAAAGGGGGAAGGAAAGATGTAGAGAAAGAAAGGGGGGAAAAAGGAGAGAAAGCAAGCAAGCAAGAAAAAAAGTTCCCATCATTTTTGCTGACGTTTTTGTTTTGTGCTAAAAGTCTGTGTTTTCTGTTTTTTTTTTTTTTTTTGAGTTTTTTTTTGGTTTTTGTGTTTTGGTGCTAAAAGTCAGCAATGAGAATTTTTAAGGTCTTTCTTATCTACCCTCCCTCTGTTCCCTTCCCTGACTTGGCCCTACCTCCCTCAACCACCCCCCCCCCGCCCCCCCGGACAAACATCACCCAGGGTTTTGTAGAGAGATCGGAGAAGGTGCAGCTATCTGTGATCAGATAGAGAGAGAGAAGAAAAAAAAAAAGGCGAAAGCTTCTGCATTTGGGGCAAGATCAGAGATACTGACATCACAGTTCCAAGTATGTTTTGAATCCAACAACAATACCTCTTCATCCATATCTTCTCCCCTCTTTGTTTGCTGATCATTTTCTCCCCATCGAAGAACAACTTTATTCAGTGGCCATAAAATATTTAACAGACGCGAAACTTAAGTCACGGGGTTCAATTTGACGTCACGGCTGTTTCTGCAGCAACCCCCCTCCCTGGACGGTAACCCCCCCCACCCCGAAGCCCCTTGACTGCCCTCCACAGCAGCCCCAGCTGTTGATTTATCAGGGCTGGCTGGCTCAGCAGTGCATGGAGATTGCTTTTAATTAACTCTCTTCATTTTTCCCAATCTTCAGGGAGCAGCAGCCCTTTAATGATTTTAATATTTTATCTGGATTTATATCCGCCTTATTTGTTGTTGTTTGACTTCCGCATTTGTTCTTCCTGAATCTCTTTCAGACTGATGTATTTATTGGCCCTTTCCCCCAGCCCCCAAGACCTTTCTGGAGAAGGAATGACGTGTTCTAAGAAGGCCCCGTCTACCCAACTTTTCTAGTACCTGCCCAGGGAGAGGGGCCGGTGTTGGCCTGTGTGATGGTTTGGGTGAGAGCCTTTGTGTTGAGATTCCCAGGCTCACCTGACTCAGCTGCAGGAATTTCTGAGCTTTCCATTAAAAAAAAAAAAAATCGGAATTTTAGAAAGTAAGATCTCTTTGCCTCTTTCGGGCTTGCTGCTTCTGAAAGGGAGGAAGCTGCCTGCAGAGTTGGATAGAGGCTGCTTCCTGGGTCTCCAGTTAGCTGTAGGTGGAGGTCTGGATGGAGGTGCAAGTCAGATCTTTGCCACTTGATGTGGCTTCCGAAATGGCTGGGAAGAGCCTGTGTGGAGGCGCCAGATGCCTTCTCTACTCTGGCTGCCTTCTCCCTCAACCCTCAGTTCTGTGTTCCTGTGCCTGCTTCCCAATGCGGGGGCAGGTGGGTGGGGGGAAACACACCATCACTTGCACACCTTCCCAGCTCTGCCTTCCAGCTGCAAAGTCAACCCCTTCCCCCCACCCCACCCCCGCATCCCAGAGAGACCTGGCAGGCAGACTTGCGTGGGGGGCTCTTTTTCGGCACCAGCTTGTCCACAAAACGCCTTTTTGGCATCTCGGTTTGGTGATGTGTCTTCGGGGTGACCTGTTGCTAGGCAACTGCCAGCTAAAGTTTGAGCCTGATCTGGGGATTGCAGAGAATTGCCCTGGGTGACTCGTATTCACATTTCGGGACCTGGCTTTGCAATTCTAGCTCTGGGAGTAGGAGACCGAAAAGACATATTTCCCCGGGTTTATGGAAAGAGGTATTGGTTTTTAACACCGTGCCCAGCACCTGGCACACAGTCAGTATACCTAGATGTTGGTTTTGGTAATGAGAACGGTGATTTCTTCCCCTCATCCTTTTCGCTCTGCTACTTCTGAAAACCTAGGACAGTTCAGAGACCAAACTCTATGTGGGAGGCAGAGACAGAAAACCATGGTTTCCACCCCACACTGTGGGGTTCAGGCTACTTAATGTCCTGTGGAATGTCTCTTTCTCATCTCTCCTTGGCAACTGTAGACCCTTTAGAGAATCCTATAATTGTGGTGGGTTGTCTTCTCAGAAAAAAAAAATGCATATACATGTGAACATCTACATGTGGGGTTCCTGGACCTTGAGGAGCCCATTTGTGGATGCCGTGGGGGTCCAGAGGCTCCAGGTTAAGAACCCCAGAATGCAGGGCATGGGTGAGCTTGTGATCTTAAAACGATGCTTCCGTATCCCTGCTCAGAGGGACCGTGACCCCATCCTCTCCTATAGTCTTACCAAAGCGCTGTGGCTCCTCCAGCCCCTCCCTGCCCCAGGCACATTCCGCGGGCACCTACCTGCTCAACTTCCAGGCACTTCGGAGGCCCCCCGTTTTTCCAGTGAAGTCCGTGCAGACCCCCAGGTAGAATCGGCCACGCCTGCCTTGGCGCCATCGTCCCAAGATCTTGGCCGCTGAACTACTCAACTCTGGTTAGTCAGAACAAGGCCCTGGAAGGCTGGGATGGTGGTTGCCTGTGCCTGTCCACTCCAGGCTCTAGCACAGCAGGCCTGGAAGAACTACGTGTAGAATAGCTGAGCAAATGAAATCTCAAGCAGACATACTGCCCTTCCTACTTACTTCGCTTCCAGCCCTGTAGGGCAGACACGTTTCTCACTGTCTCCCTTGACTGTAGGAGTCTGGAAAAGGCAGCAGAATTCCTCTCTCTAAATTCTTCAGTTTCAGGAGTTGGGAAACAGGCACCAGCCTGACCTTGCTTGCACGTGGCATGTTTGGCTCTGATGAACGTCGGTGTCAGTTATACCAGCCCTAAGTTTCTTCACCGTTTCATTTTTGTGGAGTTAAGACCTACTTTGGTCTTGGGAAGCCAAGACAAGCCTTCTTACTTTGCTCCTTTCAGGGACGAAGTAAGTAACCTGAGGCTTGTGAACAGCCACTGATAAACTGACCATGTTTTTCTTGAGCATCTACTATGTGCTCAGCTATGTATGTATAGGATTTCCTGTAGTGTTATTTATTTATTTATTTATTTTTAAAAAAGATTTTATTTATTTATTTGACAGACAGAGATCATAAGTAGGCAGAGAGAGAAGCGGGGGTGGGGGAAGCAGGCTCCCCGCTGACCAGAGAGCCCCATGCGGGGCTCAGTTCCAGGACCCTGGGATCATGACCTGAGCCAAAGGCAGCGGCTTTAACCCACTGAGCCACCCAGGTACTCCCTGTAGCATTCTTTATATCTGAGGATTTTTATGAGTTTTTAAGATGGAGGAGGCCAGAAGGTGAGAGTACCATAATGGTTTAGCCCAGTGTTGGGACCTGTCCCATTGAGTTTTGGAGGTAAAGATGGCCCAGTCACTGTTTTCAGATGTATATTCTTGGAGACATGCATTTTGCGTACTTTCATGGAACCAGTGCCTCCATGGATAAAGCTTTCCGAATGACTCGTTGTCCCGACTATGGTCAATGCAGATAAATTTGCTTGACAGTAAAGCAAAAAATGATGTCTTGGAGATCATGTGGGGGCCTCCGTTTTTCATATCAAGAGAGAGAAGAATATCACTGTCACTTTTGTATGTACCCTTACTGCTTTTCCATGCTCCACATCATTTCGCAGTGGGGCTCTTTGGGAGAAGGGACCACCCAGCAGAGAGGCCTGGTTCTGGGTCAGGAGTAAGGTGAAGACCAAAGGTGGTGATGGGCTCCTCGAGTCAAGTTTTATTTCAGATTCTGGTCCACCAGACATCCTGGTGCAGGAAGCCAGAGAAAATGCTGATGGCGCACCAAACTTAGGTTGTAGAAGCAGAACTGTACAAAAGTGTTTGTCAACTCAGAAAGGTCACACCACACCAGCACTTTCTCTCCAAGTGACTGTGCCTTAGTCCCAGCGTGTAGCCCTCGGTGCAGAGGGCTCGCACAGGGCTGGCCAGTTCCTGGTGCTCATTTCCTTTCTGGGCAGTCATCCCAGTATAACACATACTTATACATATTCTGTCCTCATTTTATCTAATTACACACATCTCTGGGGGATGGGAAACAGGTTTGGATCATTCGGTTTTAGGTCAGTGATGCACAAGGTGGCTGAGATGAACGCTCCTCCATAGAGTTCTGTGAAATTCGGAAAGTTCCCGTGGTTCCCCGGTCCAGAGCACACCAGGGGGCATTGTTTGCCATCCCAGGGGCTGGAGTTTCGGGTCAGCATGAGAGGAGGGATGGAGCCTGATTGGTTCGTGAGGCTGAGCCTTCTGAGACCAAGCTAGCCCTTGCTGTCCTTTGAGAGGTAGGATTCTTGTGTTAATATTTGTTGAGCTGCCAAAGTGAGAGGACCCCATAGTATAGGTCCCTCTTCCGGCAATCATTTGTTCCCACCCATGACCTGCCCGGAATGAGACTGGTTTCCTGAGAAGTACAGAACAAAAGATGCCCTGATTGATGGAACGATCTTGGTTATTGCCCCGTGGAGTTCCTGTCTCCTTTTCGACCCAAATGAACTACTTTGGACAATATGAAAGATCTGAAACGTGCCCACCCTTCTCCAAGACCCATGTTGGGCAGCCTTGGGCCACTTCCTGGCCTCTCTCCTTCAGGCTGTATTGTAGCTTTTTGAAATCCCCAGGAAAGAAAAGTTCGCTGGTTACCCTTTTATTTTTCTTTTGCTTTCTGCTTCTTATTTCATTCCTTGACTCAGGCCTAAGCCTCCCCAGCGTTCTCTGAGCCCTAGATAGAGGAATAATCCACTTAATGCCTAATATCAAGGTTTGTGTCTCCAGCCTTGGTTTCTTTCTGACCCCTTGGCCCCTTTGTCCTTGCCCTGTTGACACCTTTCTCCTTTTCCTCGTGCATCTTACCTTGATCAAAAAGCCCTGAAGGGGCACAAAAAGAAGGGAAGAGTATTTGCTTTGTCCCCAGGAGGACACACTCAATCTCGTGCCTGTGGGCGTGGGGAGACGGGAGGAGGAAAAGGTCAGAGCTTGCACACAGCAAACCAGGTGAGAAGAAACACAGTGTGTGAGGTTACTCTGCACTAAATGAGCGGACCAGCCCCTTAGGGGTCTGTGAAATCAGAAAAGAAAAAGCACGTCCTGTGGTTGGGGTGTCAGAGAAGGTTTCAGGGGGGAGGTGGCTTTGAGCTGAGTCTGGAAGGACAATGGGGTCTGGTCAGGCTTAGAGGAGCAGCGGAGGGCTGAGGGTGGGGAAGGGCAGGCATGACAGGGAAGTGAACAGAGATCTGGGAATCATTTGAGTAATTCCTTCTAGAATCCCCTTCCTTTCTGGGGGAGAAAAGGCCAGATGGGAAGGAATGTGTGGAGGGGAGCGAGTGGATCTGTTTGGCTGGATGGGAGTGGAAAGGTGGTCCATGAACAGAAGGTAAAAATGGGAAATAGCCTGGCACCTGGTTGCTCTGAGTGGAGGCCCAGTGTGGCAGCCAGTTCCTGGGAAGTACTTGAACACCTCGGAGGCCAAGAGAGGCTTCAGGGGGAGGCTGAGCAGCCAGCCTCTGTCCTCCAGCAGGGAGGAGGATTGCCTGCCTCTGAAGACTTCCTCACTAAGGTTCCATGGAATCCTCATTCTTGGTTTCCTTCATAATATGTTCTGGGTCCTTTACAGGGTTCCTCCCAGAGGTGTAGGGTGCAGGGGGCACACGGGGGGCCTATGCTGGTGTGAGCCCCCGTCCCATCCACTATAGGACAGTCCTGGCCCACACATGGGTAGATTTGCTTAATAGGGCAGGACTGTGGGGTGCCTGGATGGCTCAGTGGGTTAAAGGCTCTGCCTTCAACTCAGGTCATGATCCTAAGGTCCTGGGATCGAGTTCTTTGCTCAGCAGGGGTCCCCTGCTTCTTCCTCTCTCTCTGCCTACTTGTGGTCTCTGTCTGTCAAATATATAAATAAAATCTTAATAAATAAATAAATAAATAAATAAATAAATAAATAATAGGGAAGGACTGTGGCATAAAGCCTGTTGAAGCAGTCAAACTAAAAATCTTTCCCCCTCTCTATCATTCAGTCACCACATCTTTTCTTTCAAAATAACAGCAATAACCCATAAAGGGTATAAATAAAATATACAAATGTGGTCAAGGGAGGAAAACATAAACGCTGATCCTTGTGGCTCAATCAAAGCCTGGTTCAAATCGGGGGAGCGGGGCTGCCAGTCTCTAGGACTCTACGATGCTGTTTCCTTCTGGGACAACTCAGCTAGTTTATCCTGCAGGTCTTACTCCCTCAAAGCCACCCAGGCACATGGGCCCCCATGGCCCATTCAGCCTGTGCACCTGTGTGTTGCCCTGTCCCTCCTGCAGGAAGGCCTGGGGCGCAGGGAGTTTTCGGGGGGAGGCGGGGCATCACACCGGTGCTCAGCGTTCCTTAGAGCCCTGCGCTCTGGACGCCCCAGCACTGTCCCAGGGAACAGCAGTGTGGCGGGCAGGGTCTCTCTGGCTGGGGCCTGGAGCTCAGATGCAGGCTCTGGGGCTAGAGAGTTTGAGTTCAAATGCAAGATCCCTGACAGTGGGCAGGATTCCTAACCCCTCTGTGCCTCTGTTGCTTCATCTGTAAAATAGGAATGATAGTTTCTGCCTTCTGAGGGTTGTTGGGAGAATTAAATAAGTTAATACATGTTAAGTGCTTGGAAGAGTTGGCTCTCATGACCTTCTTACTAGATGTTCACAGGGACCCTGCTTTTCTGTCTGTAAGATGGAGAGATGAACTAGCTGATTTCCCCCCACATGGTCGTCTTAAGGAAAATGGGATCTTAAGTAAGAGAGCCTCTGATTTCATCAGAAGAAAGAAGCTCTAGAACTCTGGCATTATTATTATTAATTTATTTTTTACTCTGAAGAATGTGTGAGGGAACTTTGGGAAAGATTTCGCTGTGGGATGTTTTGTCCGGGAGTTTCGATTATTGCATGCTACTTAATCGGTGCCCACGGTGGGTCCTTCTGGGAAAGATCGAGAATGTCACCGAAGCAGAAACACAGCACTCGGAGGGGAATAGACTCGGCTGTGATTGAACTTCAGGCTCATGCTTCCATCTACTGCAGCCTCCTCCAAGGGGGAGACAAGCCCTTCCTTCCTGGAGGAGTCCTGCCCCATCACAGCTAGAAGAGGGCTTGGAAGTCCTTCTGAGCGAAGTGGGGGGCCGTGGAGAGTTGGTCCGCGCTCTCGTGCCGGGGCGGGCACCGTGCTGGTCTGTGGCCCTCCCTTCCCGGCGGGCGTGTGTAAGCATGTTCCTAGCACACGCTTGTGGTCGGCAGTGCTCTGGATTTGACAAGCTGGCATTCCACACTCCAGATCTTCCAAACACCAGACCCCTATGTTATTTTTAACCGTCCAAAGTTTTTTCCACGTGGTGTAATTGATGGGACTCAGTAGCCTAGTCAGAGGACCTAAACTTCAGCTCGCCTGGTCTCCCTTGAATGGGCATGTGTCTGATGGCCCAGCAGAAAAACCACCCTGTTTTCTGAATTGACTGGTCTAAATTTCCCCACCCACCCTACCCCCCAGTTCATCGCTGGGGGAGAAGAGCATGCAGATAACCCCAGCTCGCCTGTTTCTGTGGCTCCAGATAGGAGGGAGGAAGATCGGTGCTGTCTGTGACTTTCTCCTCCTTGTTGTCTCTGAGTCCCATTACTGAGGGACAAAGTTCCGGGTCCAGAGAGGTGACAGGAAGGGCACTGAGGAGGTTGGTCCTCAGACTGCTACCTCCTCAGTCTGCTCTGGCCTCTTTTCCAGCCCCTACTTTCCCTGAGGGCTAAGTCACATTCTCATCGCCCTCTGGGGACAGTCCTGGACAGATTTAAAAAAAAAAAATTTTTTTTTAAAGAGCCTGAGATCTTGTCTGGTGACCACTGTTCTTGTGATAATGGAGAAGGTTCTCAGTTACCCACGTTCAGGAGAAAGTGCACTGGCCTGTCATATACATCATGAATTTCTCCAGCTTGTGTCTTGTTTCTCTTTTTCATTCACAATCTCTCCAGACAAGGGTGCACTTGGCATTTATTTTATAGTAGCAGAGCAAATATAATGTACCAGTTATTATGGCAATGGAAGCAAAACCGATTTGGACCTTATCTTTATAGAGCTTACAGTCTAGTTGGGGAGACAGACACTAATCATATAAATATATAAATAAAAGTTGGATCTGTGTTATACTGGAAAAGCCAGGAGGATGTAAGAGAGTATAGCAGGGAACACTGTTCTGGTCTTGTGTGTTGAGGGAAAGTCTCCTTAAAGAGGCAACATTTTATCCCAGGCAGAGGAATGGCACAGGCAAAGGTCCTGTGGCATATTGGAAGAACCAAGGAAGGCTGTTGGGGCTGGAGTGCCATAAAAGAAGGGAAAATGGGGCTCACGGTATGGTGAGAGGTGAGGAGGGACGAGAACACACGGGCCTTGATGGGAATTTTAGAGATGTGTACTTTTCCCAAAGAGCTGGGACCAGTTGTAGAGTTTTCAAGTTAGGAATTGGCTTGATCCAATCCACATTCTAAAAATATCCCCCTGGATATATAGGGAGATTTAGCAGTAGGCCATGGGAAGGGAAGGACAAGTGAGTTCTGATGAGACTTTTCTGGGTAAAATGTAGAAAACAGAAATACGATAGGAGCATGTAAATGATGGACAGGGTATTAACTGGAAGAGGCCATGACAGTAGAGTTCTCCCTGTACTTGCTTTCCTCCTTCCTGTCGTTCTCAGGCCCATCTGGTAGTGGAAAGAAACTGACGCCCTGTCCCCAGCCTGGGAAGCTTTTGATTCTGTGGCTAGATGGATTTTCTTCCCAAGTAGAGTTTGGAGCAGTTTGCCTCCCTCTGCTGTGCTTGCGTCTTGTTCCAAACCGTTCCTTTGGGCTTCTCAAGGTTGGACTAGCTACAGGAGGTGCACCTGTGTGACTGATGGACCGGTAGGCAGCTGGGCCTTCCCTTAGACCTATCGAACCAGAATCTTGGGGGTGAGGCTGTGCAGTCTAATTCTTCTGTCTTCTAAAGCTTGAGAACCACCGTCCCCCAGCCCTGTACCTGCAGCAACAAATGTAATGAAGCTTTAACTGTGGAGTTGGGTACATGTGGACCAAGGAGGCACAGATGGTCTTCTTTGGGCCAGGCAACAGTACACCGGAGCAGACAAGGATCTGGGGACCGTAGTATCCTAGCTGACACCATTACAAAGTGACGGAGCCCATGGGAGGAGGGGGCTCAATGCTTTATGGCTATTCCCAGACACCCCACTGTGCCTTTCTTCACCCCTCTATTCTCTAGTGTGCAAGGTGAAAAAATAGTGAATCCTTACAATTTCCAGATGTAGTTCTTTAAAAAAAAAAAAAGTTCAGTACCTTTTTTTGGGGGGGGGGGCGGGTTTCAGGAGATCCATCCAGAAAGTAAGTATCTAGCACAGAAAAGGGTGGAATGAGGTGGGTTTTTCATTATTTTAACTTTTTTTAGTATGGATGATAGCAAACCCGTATGAAAGTAGACAGACTAGCATAAAGAACCTCCATAAAGCCATCACCCAGGTTCAACAGTGATAACGGGGCCAGGGGCGGGCGTCTTTTCAATGGTTCAGACTTTGCCCTGGGATGCCCTCATTTTTATGTCTGTTGAATGAAACACCTGATAGAATGAGCAGAAGGATCAGACGAGCTTTTAAAGGACCCCATACGAGCTAATGACCAGAGAGGGAGAGAGCTCTTTTGACTCAGTCTGTCCCTTAACAGGACAGCTCATAGGCATAACCAGTGACTGGAACTGCAGATCTAGGGAATATCTTCGAGACCACCGGTGGTCTCTCTTACTGTCTGGACACGGCTGCAGAGGCCTGGTGAGGTCTAGGCCGGTGCCCAGGCCTCCCGCGCCTCATAAACGCACAACACACCACGGAGGGTCTCGGCACTTTTTTTTTCTCATTTGCTTTTTTACTTTTTACTTTTTGAAGTTTAGATTTCTGTAGCATCGGACATTATATAAATTTCAGGTGCACAACATAACGATTCGGTATTTATGTATATTACAAAGTGATCACCACCATAAGTCTAATTAACATCACCAGACATATAATTTTTTTCTTGTGATGAGAAATTTTAATTTTTAAAAAATTTTTTAGAAGATTATTTATTTGAGAGAGAGTGAGTGAGAAAGAGAGAGAAGGAGTTGAGTTGGGGGACAGAAAGGGATAAGCAGACTCACCGCTGAGCAGGAAGTGGGACGCAGGGCTTGATCCCAGGACCCTGGGATCATGACCTGAGCCGAAGGCAGACGCTTAACCACCTGAGACACCCTGGCGCCTTGACAACTTTTTTAAAAATATATTTTTAGAAGTTTTTTATTTATGTAGGTAATCTTTACACCTCATGTGGGCCTGGAGCTCATGACCCCAAGATCTCTAGTCCCTTGCTCTTCCGACTGAGCCAACCAGGGGTCCCTAAAATCTACTCTCTAAGTGATTTTCAAATATACCATTATTTTTAAAAAAGATTTTATTGATTTATTTGACAGACAGAGATCACAAGCAGGCAGAGAGGCAGGCAGAGAGAGAGGAGGAAGCAGGCTCTTCGCTGAGCAGAGAGCCCGATGCGGGGCTTGATCCGAGGACCCTGGGATCATGACCTGAGCTGAAGGCAGAGGCTTTAACCCACTGAGCCACCCAGGCACTCCTCAAATATACCATTATTAACTATAGTCACTATGTTGTACCTTATATCCCCAGGACTTACTTATTTTGTAACTGGAAGTTTGTATCTTTTAAACACCTTCCGCCATTTCACTCCCCCAACCCTCCCTCTGTTCTCTCATTCCACATATAAGTGAGATCATATAGTATTTGTCTCTCTCTGTCTGACTTACTTCGCATAATGCCCTTGAGGTCTATCCATGTTGCAAATGGCAGGATTTCCTTCTTTTTTATGGACAAATAATACTCCATTGTATATATACATATGCCACATTTCTGTTTTTCATTCATCCACTGATAAACACTTAGGTGGTTCCCATGTCTTGGCTATTGTAAATAACGCTGCAATGAACATGGGAGTGCAGATATCTTTCTGAGTTAGTGTTTTCATTTGCTTTGGATAAATACCCAGAAGTGGGATTGCTGGACCATAGGGTAGTTCTATTTTTAATTTTCTGAGGCTTCCTCCATGCTATTTTCCACAGTGGCTGCACCAGTTTACATTCCCACCAGAGGTATCCAGGGGTTCCCTTTTCACCACACCCTGGCCAACACTTGTTCACTCTTGTCTTTTTGGTAATAGCCATTCTAATAGGTGGGAGGTGGTAGCCCATTGTGCTCTAGTGTTTGTTTTCATTCTGGGCTCTGATGGTTGGACTTTGTTGGCATGAAGCCACGGGAGACAGAAGCCCTATGAAAAAGCTGTCCAGGGTCCCAGTGGTTGACATCCCCTCAACCTTTGCTTCCTCCTCATGAAAAAGACCTGTGGTACAGCCTGGTGGTCCCCCGATCTGGTTAGAAAAGCATATAAAACGAGTACTGGTGAAAGCAAGGTGGACTGCATGTGTATTCTCCCTTAGTTCTGCCTGTCCTAAAAGTCTAGAAGTTCTAACGCAATACATGACAAGATATTGGGAGCCATAGACTTTCAGGGAAGAAAGCAATCAATTTCACCGGCCAGCTTCACGGAGGAGGAAGGGCTGAAGGGGGCCCTGAGGGATGGACAGAAGTTAGGGAGCAGAGGAGAGAGAAGCCTTCCCTTTAAGAGGGGGGAGCCATCTCTTAGCCAGGCACATGAGTCAGGAATTATTTAGCACTTCCTGAAGTGGAGGGCTCTGTGCTTCACACTGGCGGGAGGAGAGGGATACCAAGGAGCAGAGGATACAATTTCTGTTCTCCACGAAATTTCTGTCTGGCTGAGGGACAAGACGTATGTTGAATATTAATGTAAGTTGAAGACTTTAAGACTCTAAGCTGCAAGTTGACTTTTAAGATCAGCCCAAAGAAGAAGAGTGCACTGGAAACCAAGAGGCGCATCCCAGAGCAGAACACAGTAGCAATGTTAATGGCCGTGGACCCAGTGTCTTCTGTGTGTGTGTGTGTGTGTGTGTGTGGCCCACGTGCCAGTCGTTCCACAGCAGCCTCTTAAAGTAATGCTTGTTCTCATTCCAGTGACCATCTCTTAAACACCTACACTCTGCTCAGCGGTCCCGTGCCGCGTGCTTCACACATATTAACTCATGCCGTCGTCCTCCTGGGAAGCAGATAACAGTAACTATTTTGTAGAGGAGAGAACTCTCCAGAGTTGAAGCAACTTGCCCAAGATGCTGAGGCACAGACCAGGGTCTGTTCACGCAAACAGGGTTGGGTTCAAAAAGGAATGGCAGCCAGACTGGGTAGTTGGGAGAGGGGAGGCTGGACCAGCAATGAAGCCCCCAGTTATAAGCATCGGTGTGAAAACCTTGGTGCTGATCCTATAGGTGCTGGGGAGATCTTTAAGATGTGGCGGGGTGGACATTGAGGACAATTAATTTGTGGGATGGCTTGAGTGGGGAGGCTGTAGCAGAAACACAGACAGAAGGGACTGGACTCTGTGGGGGAGGGGTGGCGGTGGTGGGAATGTGCCTGATCAAACCAAGTAATGAAAACCCTCACAGTCCATCAAACTTGATTAAAATCAAATAAACACTCCAGCACACCCATCTCGCACCAAGTTGGGATAGAGATTCCAGATCACTCTTAGGGCATTAATGCTGGTTTCAATAAAGCTGCAGGGACATAAAGCTTCACTGATACATAATTTTTGTAAAATCTGTGTATGGTCCTCATCGATAGGCTCCCTTACATATTATGGTTTCAGCCCTCAGCTAGGTCCTCAGTGCCCAACCATAACCTCTTTCCCGAGCCTTTTTCATTTCTCCCCTGCAGCACTTGTTCCAGGATTTTCCATTGACCTGAAAACCCACTCCATCCTCTCACTCTGAGCAGATGATTTCACCAGACTTGTACAGGAAAATCAAAGGCACGAAGCGAGGAACTTCCTTGTCATTCCTGCCCTCCACCTCACTATGGCAAAAGCCACTTCTTCAGAGGGGCCTCCCCTGACCTTCACATTTGAGGCAACAGTTGCCCTGGTATATTACGTTGGTATATTTTTTTTCATAGTGCAGACAACCATTCGAAATGATGTATCTGCTCTTCACCGGTTTTTAGTCTGCCGTTCCCCTTGGAATGTAAGTTCTGTGAGAGCACAGGCCTTGCCTGTCTTGGGCACCGCAATATCCATAGCTCCTAGTACATACTAAGTGCTCGGGACATGGAAAGTGCTGAAAATAGAAATGAATAGGTAAATTCCTATGGCTTTGGCCAGTGCTCACAATTCGATCTTCTCTCCTCCTGACTATCCTATTGCCCACTCCATTTCTCCTTGGCGTTCCCCTCCAAACTTATATCCTAAATGAATTTTTCTTCTTTCATTAAAGCTGCTAATTCCCCTTGGGGCTCACTATTATTTAAGCAAAAATCTCAGGGACATCTTTGGCTCCTGTCTCTCTTCACCCCCGCATACACCTGGTCTCTGGGTTCTGTTGACTTAACCTTGGCAATGTCCCTGGACTCTGTCTCCTCCTCCGTTTACACAGGCAACACTAGGGCTCATAGGGACACTGGCAGAAGCTTCCAAACTGACTTCTCAGCTGCAGTTTCTCCCATGTCAGGCTATCCCTAGTCATAGGGAGTTTTGCATCGTTCAGTTTCTTTATACTGTCAGTGGCTCCTAATGATTATAGAATCTATCCATCTACCTATCCACCCATCTGTGCATCCATCCATCCACCCACTCACCTAGCCACCCCCCATCCACGCATCCATCCACCAACCCACCCAGCCACACCCATCCATCTATCCATCCACGCATCCACCCATCCATCCATCCACCCATCCACCCATCCATCCATCCATCCATCCATCCATCCATCATCCATCCATCCACCCACATAGCCACCCCCATCCATCCGTTTGTCCATCCATCTACCCACCCACCCATCCATCCATCCACCCAGCCACCCATCCATCCATCCACCCACCCACCCATCCATCCATCCACCCATCCATCCCTCCATCATCCGTCCACCCATCCACCCATCTATCCATCCATCCATCCATCCATCCATCCCTCCATCATCCATCCATCCACCCACCTAGCCACCCCCATCCATCCATCCATCCATCCATCCATCATCCATCCATCCACCCACCTAGCCACCCCCATCCATCCATCCATCCATCCATCCATCCATCCATGCACCCATTAGCCACATCCATCCATCCATCCATCCATCCGCTATTTACTGAGTACCAACCTGTGCAGCTCTGTGTGGGTGCTGGGATGGAGAACCGAGAGCACAATCTTTGCTTTCATATCAACTTTCAATCTTGTAGGTGGGGACTGATATAAATAGCCAAAATCATTCAAGTGTTACAGGGGCTTCAATTCATTCATCAGATATTTATTGAGCTCCCACTATGTGCCACACACTGTGGGTGTTGGGGACACAGCAGTCAATAAAACAAAGTCCTTACCTTTATGGAACTCACATTCTACCGGACAAATGCTGTGGAGGGAATGGCGAAGCAAGGGGTATACATGTGTGGATTTGCCCCCTTGCAGGCTTGTTCAGAGACGGCTTCCTGGAGAAGGTGACAGTTGAGCAGAGACCTGCAGAACTGGGGGGACTGGCACTCGCAGATGTCTGGGGTTAAGGAAAGGCATTCTAAGCAGAGGGAGCAGTCCACGCCCTGTGCTGATGCCCTGGGCTGGAAGTGGGCTTTGAGGAGGAGAGCATAGGGGGCGAGGTGGGATACAGAGGAGGGGAGGAATCTGTTCTATGTAGAGGGACTGGGGACACCCCTCACAGGAGGCTGCCACCATCCTAGCCTCACATTCACAGTTCAGCCCCTTCCCATGAGTCCGTGGACTCAGCTCAGATCATGTCGGACTATGGACTTCCCGCCTCCTGGCCTTCACTTCTCTGGCATTCTCTGCGAGGACTTCCCCTCTGACCCCCACGCCCCTGCCTGGTGATTCTCTCCAGGTTCCACTCACCCTTCAGAGTCAGAGCCTCCTTCGGCAGAGCCATTGTGCTTTGTTCCTGCTAGCAGAGCACGCAGTGTGGGCCTCTGGTGGGCTTGTCTGCGCCAGTCCCCTCTGCCTTCCCGAGCTCCTCACAAGGAGGAACCACCTCCAGGGGCACCTGGCTCAGTGGGTTAAGCCTCTGCCTTCGGCTCAGGTCACGATCCCAGGGTCCTGGGATCGAGCCCTATATCGGGCTCTCTTCTCAGCAGGGAGTCTGCTTCCCCCTCTTTCTTTCTGCCTGCTTCTCTGCCTACTTGTGATCTCTGTCTGTCAAATTAAAAAAAAAAAAAAAAAAAGAAGGAACCACCTCCAGCCCTTTGCCCTGTGTGAGGCACACAGTAGGTGGTTTAATGTACATCCCTTGCAAACTTCGTTGGAAAACAACCCATTTTATTACGAGACCATTCTGTATAGACATGTAGGCAGACATACATGCCCTTCTTCTACATATTATTTGCCTTTTTTTTTTTTTTTTTTGAGTCCTGTAGTTCCTAATGAGAGCAACAGGGTCATGAAATTAATTTGTCATTCTGGTGTCAGCTTCACTCAGCTGACTCATGGCCTGGGCTGGGATTTTTAAACATGTGTTTCTCATCTATGTGCTAATTTCTCTTTTCCTTCTTGGTCGTTTCTCTTCCCCTCAGATTTGTGGGTGGTAACTGCCTTTGCGTCTCGTGGCACCTACACCTTCTCCTGCATCTTCCAAACAGATGCTTTCCAGCTTTGGGCTGAGAAGGGGGAGGGGGACCCTGACTTGGGAAGGGTCGGGAGGAGTAAAGACGAAATGAGATTCCCTCCCCTCTTGAAATGCATTAGATCATATTTGTTGGAGAAATGCCTGATTTTTATTTTATTTATTTATTTATTTATTTATTTATTTTTTTGCTATGAACTGAATCATATGTCTTTCAGAGGATTCTGTGATCTTCCCTCCATGATGGAGAAATGAGAATATTTCCAGGTGTCCTGACATTAATTTGTTAATTTAAGTATTTATGGAGCACCCGCCACTATTTTAGGTGTTGGACATAAAGCAGTGAAAAAAATGGGTGAAATCCTTCCTTCCTGGAGCTTATGTTCTAGTGGGGCAGACAGAGGATGACCCAAGTAAATAAATAAATGAGATGGTAATAACATATGAGGAGACAGGGAGTCTCATATGAGGCAGGGAGTTGAGACAGGGAGTGTTGGGGGAGGACAGTTTAAAATAAGGTGGCCATGGATGACCTTCCTGAAAACTGTATTTGAGAGTCACCTGGGAGAAGCAGATTCAAGGCAGAGACAACAGCAAGCGCCAAGGTCCTGAGGTAGAATCATGGCTGCTGTTTTGAAGAGCAGCAAGAACGCCCATGTGTCTGGAGCAGGGTGGAAGAGAGGGAGAATAGGAGAACTTTAGGTTATCTTTGTCACTGGGAACCCACTAGAAGATTTTTTACAGGGTCTCCCTGGCTGCTGAGTTGAGAGTTTATGGAGGAAAGCTGGGGCCAAATAGGGAGACCAGGAAGGAGGCAGTGGTGGAGCAAGGTGGAAATTGTAAAGGTTGTGAGAAGTGGCTGGATTTTGAATACATTTCATACATAGGGATGGCAGCATCTGCAAAGGAATCGAAAGTGGGCTCTAACAAGAGAGGTTTCATGGGTCTCCCCAAGGTTTTTAGCTCAAACAAGCAGACGAATTGGATTGTTCAGATGATAGGACCATGGAGGCAGTGGTTGGTTGTGTGTGGGCTCAGCTTCGCCGTTAGTAGGCTTGAGATGGTGATTTGACATCTAGGTGGAAATGTCCAGTAGGCTGGGGCATTACTGGGCCTGCCTTTGTTGGAGCTCCACCCAGGGAAGAGATTAGGAAACATTCCAGTGGGTCTTACTGGGACTTGGATGGCAAACTGGTTGATCCAAAGGCACAGGGAATTATCGCTAGGCATGTGTCACTGAACTTAAAATTAAAAAAAAAAAATCAGTTAAAAAAGCATAGTGGGATTCAATTCAAGAAATATTTACTAGCATCAACTACAGGCCAGACATTGTGGAAGGTGTTGAGGATATAACACAGGAGTTCATAACACAAGGACTGAAATGAGTTTTGCCTCTTAGAGCCTATAGGCAATGGAGAAAGTTGTGCAAAGCCTGCATTTTTATTAGGACAGTGGCAAATCCACAACTAATATGAGAATAGACCCTATATCTTGATGAGTAAATTAAAACCTTTACTCATGACACTCTTATTTCCATTATTGTGATAAAGCCAGAAAATTTGAAAATGTTTGTGGTTTTCCAAATGGAACTTTTTTTGCTGAGAAATTTGATTTGGGAGTCCTTGTGACTGTGTGCAGGTAGAAGTGAGCGCTGAACAAGCCTAAACGCTTTTCCATGACCAAGCATTTACATAGGAGGCCCGTGGTGATAGAGATTAGAGAAGTCATCCCCGGGTGGGAAGTTTTGTTTTTAAAAACTGCTATAATCATGCATGCCATTAAAGTTTTATTTAGTTGAGCCTCAAAAATGGATGAGAAATTTTTGTCAAAGTGACAGCAAAGGTGATAAAAATTCTGTTAGGAATATGACACCCGTGGGTCTGGAACATTCTGGCCCAGTTGCCCTATTGTCTGCCACCATTTACTTACCCAGGGGTGGTGGTCTTCATCATTTTGGTCTTTGTGTCCCATGAACTGGGAATTGGACTAGGGTAAGGAGTTGGGTGGTATTTTCTCTCTTGGCATCAGTTCATGTCTTTCTTTATTTTGGACCCGATCCCAGCTTGGGGATGTCTTGGGGAAGAGATCCCTGACCCTAAACTAAGTCTTGGAGGGTTGGGGAGATGACATCGGGAGTAGCTCCTTGTCTAGCATGAACTATGTGAAGGTGACAATTTTGTCTTGTTCACTATGGATCCCCAGCAGGTGACTCAGTGCCTGGTGCAAAATAGGTGATTGACAAGTATTTGTTGAATGAATAAATGAGACGTGCCTCCCACCCCCCACCGGTCAAGCTGTTCTGTCTCTAGAGCAAACAGAGTCTGAGACCAGCTGACTTTGAACAGAAGTGCGTGGGAGTATTGCTCAGGCCCATACCCTCTGGTTCCTGGGCAAGGGTAAGTTCAGATAGTGTGGCCTGGGCACCAGAATATACCAACAGACATGATGGATGATTCCAGAAGGTTTGGGGGAATGGTGTGGGGTGGAAGGAAGCCACGGAGGACAAATGAAGTTAAACTGTATAGTCGAAGACAGAGTTAGCCAAAGATGGTAAAACGCTCAGGCGAAAGAGGTTGCCAGCTGGGGGACTTAGTTTAGCTTTTGGGATATACGCTCACCCTCCCATACCAGGGATTATTTTGAAATAAATCCCAGATAGCATTTATTTTATCTGTAAAAACTTTAGTATGTATCTGTAAAAATCAGGATTCTTTTCTGTTCTTTCTTTTTTTAAAATATTTTTTTAAAAGATTACTTATTTATTTATTTGACAGACAGAGATCACAAGTAGGCAGAGAGGCAGGCAGAGAGAAAGGAGGAAGCAGGCTCCTACTGAGCAGAGAGCCTGATGTGGGACTCGATCCCAGGACCCTGGGATCATAACCTGAGCTGAAGGCAGAGGCTTTAACTCACTGAGCCACCCAGGTGCTCCCAGGATTCTTTTCTTTTTTAAAAGATTTTATTTATTTGTCAGAGAGAGAGTGAGCACAAGCAGGGGGAATGGCAGGCTGAGGGAAAAGCAAGCTCCCCAGTGAGTAAGGAGCCCCATGTAGGATTCGATTCCAGAATCCCGGGATCATGACCTGAGCTGAAGGCAGATGCTTAACCGACTGAGCCACCCAGGTGTCCCAAAAGAAGGCTTCTTTTAACAAACATTGTCATCCAAGTTAATAATAATTTCTTAATATTATAAGATACCCAGTTAGTGATGAAATACTTGTCTGTGTACACACCCACTTACATATACACAAACACACAGATATATTATAGTTCTAGCAGTATTTGAAAAATGACTTCATTGCTTTTATGGAAATGTGTACTTGTTACTAAAAATTGAAGTAACACAAAAAAGTAAAAAGTTGAGAGCAAAAGTGGGAGCGAACCCGTTAGACGGACTTCATTTCAGCTATCGCTCCATGGGTATGTTCACTTAGGAGAATAAACAGAAGATGGCTATAGACACTGTCAGAAATACTTTAATATTTATTTAAAAAATGCTAAGTATTATTTTAAAGCTTTTATTTATTTGGGGGAGAAAGAGAACATGTGAGCGGGGGAGGAGCAGAGCCAGAGGGAGAAGGGGGTGGAGAATCTCAAGCAAACTCCGCATTAAGCACAGAGCCCAATGCGGGGCTCGATCTCAGGACCCTGTGTTCACGACCTGAGCTGAAACCAAGAGCCGGTTGCTCAACCCCCGCTGAGCCCCTCAGGTGACCTGCTAAGAGTTATTTTAGAGCTGAAAGGGCTCCTAAGGCTTTTGCATAAGGCAGGGCTGGACTGCAGAGCCCTGGAGGGCCGGGCTGTGCCTCACCTGTATTTAGACACCCACCTCCCCCATCATCGAGCTTGGCACCCAGTGGTCCATTCCAGTGGTTTGAATGGAAGAGGCGCTTGAGAAATCACTAGCCGTCTTGTGGAATTGGAGGGCCCACGAGGTGAAATCACCTGCTGAGATCCAACAGCTGGGGAGGCCACAGGTGGGGCGGGGAGCCCTGGGTCCTCACTCTTCCTTTGGTGTGGGATGGAGCCTTGTGGCCCTGTGGTGGTTACACACCCCTGGGCTTGATTCTCCTCTGAATCTTGCCCCATGACTTAGCAGCAATCTCTCTCTCTTTTTTTTTCCCCCCCCTAAAGATTTAATTTATTTGAGAGAATGAGAGGGGAGAAGGTCAGAGGGAGAAGCAGACTCCCTGCAGAGATGGGAGCCCGATGCGGGACTCGATCCTGGGACTCCAGGTTCATGACCTGAGCCCAAGGCATCCGCTTAACCAACTGAGCCACCCAGGCGCCCCTGGTGTGACGTCTCTTACCGGCACCTCGCTCCTACCTCAGAGGGCTGGTGCGAAGAGTTAATGAGATAATGCTTGGGAAGCTTCGGGCACGATTCCTCGCCTGTAGCAGGGGCCCCATCAACGTTGGCCATGATCGTTACCGTTCTGTGTAGGAACAGCAGCAGCGGTAGTAATAGCCCCATTCTTTTTTTAAGATTTTATTTATTTATCTGAGAGAGGGAACACAAGCAGGAGGAGTGGGACAGGGAGAAGCAGGCTTCCTGTGTAGCAAGGCTGGGATCACGATGTGAGCCCAAGGCAGATGCTTAACAACTGAGCCCCCCAGGCACCCCTCATCATACTGTTCTTATCCCACTGGAAATGTCAGCTGGAACTCAAAGGAAGTGCAACCCTCCCCCCTTCCCTTCCACCTCCACTCAGGTTCAGAGGGAACCCAGTTTATAACTTTGACTTTTGCTTTATTCCTGCCATTGGGAAGAAAAGATTGCTGCGTGTGGGAATCCTTTTCCTGGATTGCGTCAGCTTCTGGCTGGCCGTTTCCGTTTAGGGGTCAAGGTTCACGTGTCTTCTGTCTATCCGTAGTTCAGCCGTGCTACCTTAATGAGAGCTTTGCAAATAATTATTCTAAGCTCTCCAAATAGAAATCCTGGGCAAAGGGCTGGGTGCAAGACGTCTGGCCTCCGGTCTGCTGAGTTAGCAGCTCTTCCAGGGCCCTCCTCCAGGCCCTGGGTCTGTCAGGTCACTAATGGAATCTGCTGGAAGCAAATGAACTCCTGAAAAAAAAGGGCCAACAAATCACTCCGACGGCTGGTGTCTGCCCCAGGATGGCTGGCACTTCCCCGTCCACTCATAAGTCTTCACCCCACATTTCGTACCTCTCTTGGGGAGCCCCCACTTTCTCTTGCGTGGTTCCTGGGAGGCATGGAGGCTGCTCTGAAATTTCAGCCCCTGACAGCAGGGCTGTGGCCTGTGCATGTGCGAGGGCCATCTGTGTAGCCCGGCGTGCCCCCCCATGTGGGAGGCCTGCAAGTGGGTTGCATATGTTATTCACACTTCTGGGTTGGGGTTGGCTTAACCATGTGCTCTAAGTCACTGCTGGAAAAAGCGGGGCAGGCAGGTAGGGGAGAAAACAGCTATGCTTTTAAGCCTAGGCCTGGTCTCTTCTTTCCTGGCCAGATGTGTGCTCTTTTAAGAATATGATCCCCCGGGGCGTAGGATCCAGGCTTCACGTGGGTCTGTCCCAGCCCCCTGCATATCTCAAATGCAGCTTTCCTCCCTAGCCAGAGCTTGGGGGGCCTTCAGAAAACAGGCTGGAAGTGCCAGGCCACCATTGTGACCTCCTTCCTCCTCTTTCTTCAACCCTCTTGGCTCTCCTGAGGTTGCCTCATGGGTTCCTGGGTAAATTGCAGGTGTTCTGGAATGTGTGTGTGCGTGTCTGTGTGTGCGTGTGTTCTGATGGCTATAACAGGAGTGATAAGAGAAGAGGTAAAGATGCTCTCCTTTGGCCTCAGAGAGGGGGAGTCCAGTGGGGAAGGGTTTTGTGGGGCCAGAGAGCTTGGAAGAGAATCTGAGTAGTGGAATGGGGGTGTGGCGGTCACTGGTGATGTGTCGGGGTTGGAGGAAGCGTAGACATCCTCTCCCTACGCCGTAGGTGGAGAATGTTAGGAGAAGTCTTGCCATGCCTGAAGCTATCACGTCGAGACGAGCTATGTGAAGACCCAAACAGGCCAGGCCATAGAAGACACTCATGACACACTTGTTTCTGTCTTTCATTTCAACTCACGCAGCTCTTGGAGAGCAGCGGGTGATCTAGATTCTAGAACATTCCCTGCTAAGAACAGAAATTACACCTGAGTACAGGTATCACGGTTTTCCTGGTGATCACTCATGTCTTAACAACCATTATAGCCTCCTGAGGTATGAAGTCCCTGCCAACAGCACCCAGGGGCTCAGTCCTTGGTGCTCAGTCCTTGGTGCTGTCTTCTCTCTTTGGCCAGGGACTTGGGGTGGCGCATGTGTGCTCTGGACCACGTGGACATTTGGGACACTTGCCTTCCCCACCTATGCCTTGGCCAGCGGGGCTCTGAGAGTATCTTAGATCCAAGGCTCCCTGTGAGCTAAGCTGTGTAGAAGCAGGATGAGCCCGAGGAGAAGGTTCTAGGCTGATCTGGAGGAGGCCTGAGTTTTGTGTCTCCCAGCTGGCCAAGTCCTGCAGGCACCACCTAGAATCATCCTCCTACAGGTCAGTATCCCTGAAATGCATTTCAACATGTTGGACTGACCTATGCTTTTTCTACAGACCACGCTGCCTTGGTCAACTCCCCAGACTGTGCCTCAGTTGCTTTTTCTGTAAAACAGAGCTAATAATAAGGATCTGTTGTTTCACCAGGGGTGATGAGAAGATGATGTGTGGGAAATCTCTTTAGAAAGAAGGCAAGGGATGGGCTCATTTCCTACTTCCGGTATTCGTGCTGTTATTATTATTTTTGGTCATGGCAGATAAACCATTGGAAGTTCACTTCATTCATCTCACAGATAAAAAGGTGGAGAAGTAAGTATACATCGTCTTTGCTTCGTAAGTCAGAGCGACCGTCACTGGCGAGTCGGCACTGGAGCTGGCAGAAGCTGGGCCCGGGGTCTCCCAGTTTGGTGTCCCCGCCCCTCCTGCCTGTTACTTTTTCATATTCCATATCAAAGTCCCAGTCGTCCTTTCAAGTCCTCTGTAGCTTGGGCTCTGATCATCTGGAGACTGCACAACTCTTATTAATATTAAAGGGGAGGGTTTTCTTAGCCTGCTTCCCTCTTTTCTAAGCGAGTCTCCGAAAGGAGAAGGAAAAGTGGAATTGCAAGGACATCACACCCCAGAAGGAACGCATCCTGGTTTGTTGCAAATTCGGGTTCCCGCTGGTGAGTTTAAGGTTTGTGAGGAGTGGAGTGTGAATGGTATCTGATTAGCGGCAGGACTTCTGTGACCATCAGCGAGCTTTGATTTCAGGGTTGGGCTGGAATTGCCAGTTTGATCGTGCAGTCCGAGAGACCCAGAACGTGCATTTTCCTTCATTTCAAATCCCCAGTCACTGATTGGCTGATAACAGCTCTATCTAGCTTTATTCAGGCAAAAAGCAGCTGTAAGCGAACATCCTATAAATGAACTGGATTTTCCTATTGACGTCATCACACCAACACTGTTTTTGTTTTTTGTTTTTTTTTTTTTTGACTTCTTTTTAAATTACTTTGCAACTGGTAAGGGTCCTTTGAGATTAGCTCTCCATTTCTCAAGCTTCCAAAGGAAAAATTCTCTCAATAAACATGAAATCATGGAAGAGGTTGGTGTCACTTGAAAAGTCTGTTCTTTAAGAGAAGAAGATGGTCTTCAGATTTGGAGGGATTCTAGCCTATTGGCTGATTTTGTGAGTGTGTGTGTTCTGACCATTGGTGGTGATAGGGGGGCTGGAGCAGGAGGTGTGTCCCATGAACGCAGAAGGACAGAGCTATTCAGCCCGGTTTCTCAGGTTATCCTTAAGCCAGTCAGGTCAAGAAGCCTGAGTCATGGGGCACCTGGGTGGCTCAGTGGGTTAAAGTCTCTGCCTTCGGCTCAGGTCATGATTCCAGGGTCCTGGGATTGAGCCCTGAGTCGGGCTCTCTGCTCAGTGGGGAGCCTGCTTCCCTTCCTCTCTCTGCCTGCCTCTCTGCCTACTTGTGGTCTCTGTCTCTGTCAAATAAATAAATAAAATCTTAAAAAAAAAAACACAACAAAACAAAACAAAAAAGGAAGCCTGAGTCATTCCCCTGGTCTTGGAACTGTGTTTCTGACTTAATGTCCACGTGAGGCAGCTTCAGACTCCTCTGTGAGGTCGGTTTCAAGTTCTTGTCCTTAGTTTGGTGCATTCTGAATGAAATGAAAGTTTATAACTTTTTTGGGTAAAAGATAGTGAGATATTTCCAAAACCTACTGACTTATTTTGTACAGGCATCAGATCAAAATGCCACTCGGGGGAGAGCTAAAGGATCTTAGAGTGACTTTTTCATTTTATAATTTTAAACATTTAGAAAGTAACATGCTGACTGTAAAAAATGCATAGAAGAAAAGGATGTAAAACAAGACAAAAAGAACAGAAAAAAAAAAAAAAAGAAAGAGAAGGGAAGAAAAAGAAAAAGAAAAACAAAAAGAAAGACTTCTTCCCTGACTCCCCATTTTGTTCCCCACTGTTAAGGACAACTTTTTGGTGTATCTTTCCAGATATTTTCCTATGATTCTGAACACACACACACACACACACACACACACACACACGGCTATGTTAGGATAGTTGTTGGGTATTTGAATTAAAAAAAGAAAAAGTCAGTTGTAGGGTAACTTCCTTTATTTCTTTGACTTATGGTAAATTGAGAGAAAACTCATTCAGACCCTTGAAGAAAATCCTTTCGACAAATACTCAAAATCTCTAATCAGCCTATAATTTACACATTGCCTGGGCTCTCTTTAGGCAAACAGCGTGTCGTGTGTGGCCATGAAAGTTAATCTAAGTTTTTTAACGAAGTGCAGACTGACCGTAGAGATCAGTATATGAGGTAGTAACCCCGCCTGTGTGTGGAGAAGAGATCTTGGGGTGTTTTTTATAACATTTGATCAGTGGCATACAATTTCTCCAGGAATCTCAGAGGAAGATATTAAAGGTCGAATAAATGCGTAATGTGAGAATGTGTGACATTTGTTGCCAA
This sequence comes from Mustela nivalis, assembly GCF_964662115.1. Taxonomy (NCBI): domain Eukaryota; kingdom Metazoa; phylum Chordata; class Mammalia; order Carnivora; family Mustelidae; genus Mustela; species Mustela nivalis. The sequence continues at coordinate 13,981,308 of NC_139025.1, read as the reverse complement.
CCACAGTGACAGGGGTGCCCCATAGAGTGTGAGCTGTAGGAAGCCGTGGATGGGTTCGCTTAAGATGGAAAGACCCACCAGGCAGGGCGTTCCCTTGGTTTACACATACAAGCCCCTTCTCCCCTTCTCAAGAATGGGGGGCTGGTGGGATTACCAAAACAGGCTCTGTAGGACAAATTGGATCCAGATTTCAGCTTTTCCTTTTCCCATGGACTTAATGGTCATTAGGCTGAAAGGTTCCCATCCTGTGAACTGTGGTTCGCTTCCGGGGCTGGTGCACACATAGGTCTCCCACTGTGTTTTCACCTGGAGCCTGTTCTCGGATGGAGCAGTGGGAGCCTCGAGTAGAACCTTCCCTCCAAAGCAGCAGCATCTCTGTTGCCTCCTTTGCCCCAGTTCTGTGGGTCCATTCTTCTGCTGCAACTTGACTCTCTCCGGAGAACCGGATCTGGGGCTCGGAGCCCAGGGCTGTTTTCTCCCCTGCCCTCCCTTCCACTACCTGGCTCACCTCTTAGCTTCCCCATGCTCAAAAGGGATAATGTTCTCCTTGAAAGCGTCTTTTGAGGATTAATTGATGTTTGCTCTGTGCTTTGAAGAGAGAATCCTATCAAGTCTCTCTACTGTCCTCAAAGCTGGCGGCGGTTCCAGCTGGTGCCAGGCCCGGCCAATCGGGACGCAGCGCGAGCCTGCCTCTCATTGGCCGCCTTTCTGGGACATATCTGTCGCCTGCTCGTGGCCCACAGTAGAAGGGCGACTCTCGGAATAGGAGGCACAGACCCTCCCGTGGACGTTGTACATCGCATGGTTTTCACTTGGAGTATTTGCCTCACTCTGATCGTCCGTGGGGAAGTTAGTTTGTGGCTTTCTGTGACACTTTGCCATTTAGAAATTGTTCTTTCTTTCTCTTTGTAAAAGCTGTATAAGTGTAGTTGGACTCCGCCGTGTCTCAAAGAAGTGCCTTCGCCAGGCCATTTATATGGTAATTGTGTGTGGTTTGGGGAGGAAAAGGATGTTACCTGTTTGATGATAAGCACTTTCATATCAGTGACTTCTTTGTTAGAGTTGTTTAATCAAAGAAATGGAAGCTGCAACCTACTTATTGGGAAGATCTAGATAATAGAGTGTGAGTTAAGGACCTGAGGGTTCCAGGGAGAAGATGGTTGAGAAAAAGGAAAAAAATAAAAATAAGGTTTGTTTTAAGGACAGACCAAGCAGGGAATTAAAACAATGGAAGTCAAAGACATCTTTGTAGTTTTGTCATCAAGGAGGACAAGGCTGGGGGGCAAAGCCAGCCAAGCACACTAGGGTCCCTTTCTGTGTCCTCAGATGGGCGTCAGGACATGGCAGGGGATGGAGGGCCTGCTGCTGACTGCTCCAGTGGGGAATTTCAAGGGGAGCCTTCAGATCCTGCCATTCCTATCAGCCCCCCAGCGTCGGAGCCTCAGGAAGTGTCTCAAGCACCTGGGGGCTTGTTTTTAGCACTGGGCTTATAAATAGACATCAGTGTTTCACTTTTCTAAATGATATTCCTGGTTTCTTGCAAAATTCAGGATCTGGCAACCCCGAGGCTTCATCTCATCAAGGTGAATGTCAGCAGCAGCAGCCCTTTTTGATAGGGGCAGTGAGAAAGACACTGTCTGGTTCACTGACCAGGGCACATGCTGACTTCTCACCTGTCTGTGAGGTTAGTGAAGGGATGGGGAGCACAGACATGTACTCACACATGCACACACCTGTTGCCAGGATTCAGGCCCAGAAGGGATTACCTTATAGAAAGCTCAACTCTTTGCAGGTTTAGGGTGTGTAATCTGGACAACAGATTTGAGAAAATTGAGTCTTAGGGTGAGAGGAGGATAATCAGATGATCAAGGCACACAGGGAAAGAGATGCTGGTGTCGTGTGCATTGCAAAAAGCTAGTGTCTTTCTCTGGTACACCCAGGTGTTTGGAGCAGCAGTGTGCTTCAGTATAGGGACTGGGCAGAAGCAGGGGCAGTGGGCTGTATTTAAACCTCTGTGATGCTCTGGGTAGGGCATGGGGCACCCAGGGGGTTGATCAGTATTGGCTAATGAGAACCAGCCGTGGATTTGTGGATGAATGCAATTTGGAGAACTGGCGGAATAATTCCTCTTCTCCTGTTTGCAGTGTGCTCACCACCATAGCAGGCACTGTGAACTCCGGTGCGTGCTGTGGCCAGGCTTGGCGTGTGAGTGAGTGAAGGGATGTCTGGATGGGAAAAGCAGAATAAGGAGTGGAGAAGATGGTGGTCAGCTGGAAGTTCATGCCCATCCAGTGAGATGTCCAAGTTCAACTCCAGCTTATCACACGGGAAGGCGAGCCCAGCATTGCTCACGCCTGACTTTTCAAGAGAGGCTTGAAATCTGAATTTGTCTGCAAACTCTAACAACTTCTGATGTGATGAATTTACTTTTTGAAAAACATAGTGCAGCCAAACAAAACATACTCGGGGGCCATGTTTGATCTGTAAGTCCTAGATTTGCAAGCTCTGGGGTAAAGCTTGCTTGGTGTCTCCTTACCAGCTCTACTGGGGACCAACTCTACTTTGCTGTGCTTATGGGATGAGGAGGAAGGAACTGTTGGAGATGGAGAATGGTTATGAGGACAAAATTGGGGTGGAGGTGGGAAGGGAAACTTGGACCACACCATTACCAGGCTAGACAGGCAGATCTGGATCCGGGTGTATTGGCCTCAGCACAGTTGCAAGGCCAGGCAAGAACTGTGCAGGGAGGCAGTTGGGAGGGTAAATCCAGGGGAGGCGGGCTGAGGGAAAGGGCAGAGGCCGTGAGTGGCAGTAGTATGGGCAGCAGTGGGGCCCAGGAGAGAGCAAGAGCAAGAAGGAGCTGAGTGGACTGTGAGGCTGAGATAGTTTGCCCTCTACCCTGCTCTAGCCTGGTGGGTGTGTGCAGCTCCCCGCCAACCATGCCCAGCAGAAAAGTGTCCTGGCTACACGGGAAGCTCTGTTCATTGTGCATCTCTTCAGAAAGGCACAAAACTCGGTCCAGCCTCCCAAACTTGTAACCATAGTTGGGAATATAAGTCTGTCTTGCATGAAGAAGCAGTGTAGCCTTTTTCATTTAGTAGCCATGCAGCTGGGGCAAGTTAGCTTCTTTTTGAGCCCACTTCGCTCATGTGGGGATAATAGCAGTTCCTACCTTGTAGGGTTGTTATGAGGACTGAGTGAACACAAATGCCTTAATATTTGTGAAGTGCTTAGTACAGGACCTGGCACAAAGTAAGTGCTCCAACTGCGCTCATTGTCATTGTGAGACAAGCAATAACCTCAGCTACCTTGTGGTTAAGCACAAAATCCTTCGTCTCAGCAGAGAGTTGACAATAGATGCAGTAAAATTTGACTCCTCCCCTACTGCAAATGCTTCCCTAGACATAAACTCTTTGGCCTGAGCTCCTGTTTGCCAGAAAAGCAGGAGACATTGTACTCACCTGGATAAGGGTCACCTCCAGAGCTTAGGTAAGTCTGTTTGACCCCAGTACCACCTGGTTTATATAATAGTGTTTTCATTCATCTAACAAATATTTGCTGAGTAACAACTATGTTCCAAGCATTAAGAAAGGGTTTTGGTGATGCTGACTAGAGGAAGAGAAGCGTTGGACCTGAAGGTACTGAGTCTAACATGTAGGATAAGCTGGTATAACATAGATCTCCAAATAGAACAGCTAAATAAGACAGAAGTTTATTTCTGTCTTGTGTAAGCCCCAGGGAAGGCACACCAAGGTGGCAAAGTAGGTCCATGAACTCATTCATGGACCCAGGTTTCTTACTATTTTGCATCTCTAAGTCTGTGTTTCAGGGCGTGGGATGTAGGTGATGAAATCCAAGACAAGGAGCTAATAATTAAGAAGCATCCACTCCCATCCCAATGGTTGGAACTTGGTCATATGGCCACAGCTAGCTGCAAGGGATGTTGGGAAATGTAGTCTAGAGCAGATGGCCAGGTGCCTATGCAAAACTTGGGAGTGGAGGTTATTATAAGAAGAAAAAAGGGAGAATGAATACTGGAGGGAAGCTGGCAGTTTATGATTCAGGAAGATAGGGAAGTAAAGGAATACTCTAACAGACAAATGCTCAATAGCCCCAGCTGTAATCCTTGAGTCCAGAAATATGTTGTGGCCCTCATGGGAGCTTGGGATTTAGAGTCAGACTTTTGGGTTCAAATCCCAGTTCTATCACTTACCACAGGGTTGGTATAAGAATTAAGTAAGTCAATCCATATGGTGCTTTTAGGATATGTATGGTCTTGTCTAGAGCCAATGCTCAGTAAGTGTAAGCTATTACTGTTAGAGGGTGGGATGTGTCAAGAAAGTCAATGACTCAGGTTCTGGGGAATTGCTCATGGACTGGCCACCTCCTTTGGTTTTATAGCTTCCCATACTCCTTGTCTCTCCGGATGCAAGCACTGGGCCTTGAACCCTTGGCCCATCTCATTGCAGAGAAATGTTAATGAAAACAAGCAAGGCCATCTGATGGGGTCAGTGTTTTGGAAAAATAGAGTCAATTTATGTTTGCCTGGACTGGACCTAGGGGATGAATTTAGAGAGGATATTTCAAGGTCAGCTTTCTATTGCTTGAGTAGGAGCCAGTGAATTTAATACATGGTCTATAAGCCTCTGTGGGAAAAGTAAGAGCCCTTCTTGATTGGGTGTGTCTCTAGGTAAAGAGCTTGAGAAATTACTTTAAAAATTTCCTATGTAGCTAAGTAAAAGGGATAGTGAGGCCTCACAGGAGCTGGGGAAATCTTTGCCCTTGGGGAAGCCCCTGGTGGCCTGTCTAGGCCCCCCCCAGCAAGAGGGGAAAAGTGGAAAAGCCGCCCCTGCTGGATGCTGTACTGGCGAGAGTTGGGGTGTCCTCTTACTGGGAGCTGGTGTTCTATGATATGCAGAAGGTGTCATGTTTTCCATCTCCTGCAGATGTCATATGGAAAGAGAATCTTCCTAGCTTCAGAACAAGGGACTTAACTTTCCTTGGCAACTCACACAGTGGGTAGATCTTAGCAGAAAAATAAACAGACACTGAAAGATGATTTTCTACCAGTTTTCTGCACTGTCTTATTTTCAGAGGCTTGAGGAGGTTTTATACCCTTTTTAACCCCAGATCTGGGAATCAGGCCACACACTACGCTGGAAAAAAGTAGCATTGGATGCTGACTCACAATGGGTACCATTTTTGACACCCTAAAAACATCTAATGGCCTCCCAGGCAATGGGGTGGCCATACAGGAGGGAGCACATGTTGGAAGACTTACATGTGTTTAGGACCGCACCTGTGCCTGTTGGAGAGCCAGCAGAGGTGGGCCAGGGCTGAGAATGGGGCATCTGAAGGATTGGGTAGGAGCTAGCTCACAGGCAAGTAGGCAGGTGGTTGTATCCCTCCTGCCTTCCTCTCGTAACCTTGGCTGACCTCCTGGTCTTGACTTCTTGGTGTCATGAAGATCCTATACCTGGCTAGCCTGGTTCTGTAGGTGGTCATGGGCTTGGGTTTTCACCCACATTTTCTCCAGCTCTGTGAACCTCATATCTTCTCTCTCATCAGTTCCCAACTGGGCCTTCACTCTTCCTTACCACTGGGGTCAATTTTTTATTCTCTTTCCCTTAAGGAAATCTTATCAAGGGAGTGGGGACAATAGTGAGACCTGATTCAACGAGGGTCTCCAGTTGAAACTGGGATGCTGTCTCTGTGTGAGATGACACTTGTAGTTTCAGGAATGTCCCTCCCAGGGCATCAGATGTATACTCTGACCACACCATCCAGAGGTGCTATGATTTAATATTAAGTAGAGTAGATCCTGTAATTCTCTTGAGAACAAAATAATTTTTTAAAGAGATTTATTTATTAATTTTAGAGAGAGAGTGTGAGAGAGTGGGGTGAGGGTCAGAGGCAGACGGGGAGAGATAGAGAGAGAGAATCTCAAGCAGACTCCCCACTGAATGTGGAGCCCAAAGTGGGGCTTGACCTCACGACCCTGAGATCATGACCTGAGCCGAAAGCAACAGTCACAGGCTTAACCGACTGAGCCACCCCGGTTCCTCTTGAGAGTGTAAGAATTTTACATTGTTATTTGGGTTTGTGTGCGTGCATGTGAAAAGTGTGCATTTATTAAGTGTGAGCCTTCCAAACAGGCCATACATGCTATAATCCTGCTTTGAATTTCTTCATTTTTTAATCACCTGGGCACCTGGTTGGGGGGTGCCTCTGCTGCTCTGAGGGACTCTGTTTGCAGGCCCGCTCGAGCAGGGGTAGCAACCCTTGTTACACAAGAGGACAATCCAGGAAAAATCAACAAACATATTTACAGGTCATCTTTGCCCCTTCATCAACCCAAAGAGAGCCTTATGGAGTCTCATGGTGGGTGGGGCGTCAAGGAATGTTGATTCTTACAATTTACTCTACTGATAATAGTATCAGTGAGAAAAGGGGCACTGCTTTTTGAGTCATTGAAAACGTAATATCCGGATGTTTGGAGACAGTTTTCCAGTTTTTCATTCTGAAATTAGACGTGGGGATGCCCACGTGATCCTTGTCGCTGCAAGGATGCACCCCGGCATCCTCGGACTCGTGCTCTCAGTCCATTTCTTGCCCAGCATAGAGCCCAGTGCAGAGTAGGTGTTTAATAAATGACTACTGGGCAGCAATATGGTAGAATGGCTAAGAACACAGACTTCACCAGACCGCCTCCTTCTGTCACTTAGTAGCTGTGTGACTTCGGCAAGCTTCTTAACCTCTCTGGGCCTCTGTAGTAGTCTGTAAAGAGGGGAGGATATCAATCCCTACCTCATAGGTGGGGACTGAATGAGTTAATACATGTGGGTACTTACAACAATGCCTCGCGTATACAAACCTGTGTAAGGGTTACCTGTTGTTATAGATAATGCTGTTGAGCTGAGTGGAAACCCCATGTCTAGATAGTGCTAGAGCCTTACAGAGAATTCTTTCCAACCCTGGCTTCTGCTTAGTTACGGTTGATCAGATTTTCTCTCTAGTGTCTTGTCTGTGAAAATACATTTGATTTCCACATGAAATAACTATATTCCTCACTCCAAACTTCAAAAAAATTGTATTTATGTATTAACACAGAGAGAGAGTGAGAGAGAGAGCAAGAATACAAGCAGGGAGAGGGGTAGAAGGAGCGGGAGAAACAGGCTCCCACTGAGGAGGGAGCCTGATATGGGGCTCGAACCCAGGACCCTGAGATTATGACTTGAACTGAAGGCAGCCACTTAACTGACTAAGCCACCCAGGCACCTCTCCAAACTTTTTATTTAAGGCTAAAAAACCCCAAAAACAGCCCCAAGTATTTTTGAAGCAGACATGGGTCCATGTGTAATAGATAGCGCCTTGGATTAATAACCTGGGTGAAGGCTGCCCAACCAGATTTGGGGAAGCTGCTCTTTTCCAAAGAAAGTGCTGGGCTCTCCCCTTCCATCTCTCCTCACAGAATGCCCTGCCTGTTCCCTCAGCCACTGGATCTGGTCTTTGCATTAACAGGAGAGCTCCTGGGTGTGAAGCGTGCCAGATACAGTCTGGCTCCCGGAGCCTTGTCTACCTAATGATTTTATTCGTAACCACTTTATTTCCATTCACTGACTTTTTCTTTAAAGTTTTAAATATTAAAATACAGCATACACACAGAAAGGAGCTCACGTGTCCGGCTCAGTACATTTTGACAAGCTGAACTTATCTGTGTCCTCAACACCCAGATTCAGAAACAACAGGACAGAAACCCAGCTGTGGCTCTCCCAGTTACTACCTCACTCCTTACCGAACTCTGCCAAGGGAGATCATCCTGGCTCTAACCCCATCGGATGGAATCTTCTAGAATTTTCACTCAGTGTCTGGATTTCCTCCTTCAACACTATGAGAGTCATTTATAGGGTCGACTGTACTCGTAGGTTGTTCATACTTAGTGCTGTATAGTATGCCGTTGTGTGAGTAGACCATGATTTCTTTGCCATCCTACTCTTGATGAGCTTGTGGCAATTTCTGGTTGGAGAGTTCTAGGAATCTCACTACCGGGAACATGGTGGCATGTCTTCTGGGGCTGACGTGCACCTACCCAATGATGGGCTAGCTGGGTCTCAGGGTGGGTGTCAATTCTGTAAGTGCTTGCCAAACGCTCTTCCAGAGTAGGGGTGCCAGTCATCTGCCTGATTTTGATGAAGAAAATTATTCCATATTCAGATTTGATTTGAGTTTTAAAGCAGAATATCACTGAACTGATTCTGTTGATTTCGTCGTTCCCATTTCTCCCCTCTCATGTGCGTGAACCGTATGGTAACCAGGCGAAGTCACTCAAGTTGCTGTAACTGCCTTTTTTCGGGAGGAGGCTCTTGACTTTTAGACCTGCTACCTAAAATGGAAGGTTTAAGATTCGTCTCCCCCACTAAAATGTCTGCTTTATTTTCAAGAATAGAAAATACTGATCACATCCCCTGGGGGGCGGGGAAAATTCTCTCCCACCCTCCCCACCCTCCTTACACCTTTTACTGAATGAAATTTAGAGCTTGGGGAAGTTTTGAGGGAAAATCAAACACCAGTGAGATTATGGATTTTCCGGATCTGTTTGCTGGATCAGTCCACTCACAACTTCAGTTACAGGTGCCCTTCTCTGGTATTTGACAAAGCCGGACAAATGGAGAGTCAAAAGTCCCCTGGTCTAGTCCTGACTTTCAGTTATAGACAACCGTGGTGCAAGGTGCTTTGTGGTGCAGAGAGACAGAAAGGCTTCCTGTCCAGCCCCAGACACCTTATAAATAAGGACCTCTGAGTCCTAGAGTCCTAGAGGGACTTTAATTGAATCTGTTCATTTTGGCTTGCCCTCCCTTCCTTGACCCCCAGACGACAAGCTAGAAGCCACATCCCAGAGAATAACAGCAAAAATATTATTTCACACACTGCTTCCTCATAAAAATCACTCACAAAGCACTCAAATCCTGCAGCACCGGAAAGTTATTCTTTTATTTTATAGATGAGAAAATTAAGACCCACAGAGTTGACTTGACGCTACAGGATCCTGGAAGAATGGGTGGTTGGAAGCCAGGCGCGTGCCTGGGATTTGCCCTTCTAGGAACAGGGGAGTCTTTTCTTAAGAGGAGTTTTAAGGATGCGTGGCTATGTCAGGAGCTCATCCTGAGGTCCTTTTGATGGGTGACCTTCACCTCCCAGAGCTTGGCATTTTATCTGGTTAGAAGTGGTCTTTGGTGAGGACGTATACAAGGAACTGATCGCTGGTTTGTTTGTAGTGGCTAAGAGTGGAAACTCAGCGAGTACCTACGTCAGTAGGGAAATGGCCCCATAGCTACGCTACCTTCATACCTTGGATTGTTACAGAGCTGTTAGAAGGATTTTGGCAATGTGTGGCAGAATAAATAAGAGGGAGAAGAGCGTATATGTGATTCTATTTTTTTAAATGAACAATAACCACCCTCCTCAAAACCACAATTAGTGTGTGTGTGTGTGTGTGTGTGTGTGTGTGTCTGAAATTACATGAGTCTAGGGAAAAGTGTGGATGGACGCAAACTAACATGTTAACATGGGTTTACCTGGGGAAAGAAGGGATGAGGTTGGGAGTGCTGCTGTGGGAGAACAAGGTATAGCAAAATAGCATGCGATAAAATGTCATCTGAATAAATTATATATATGCATATATATGTATCCATATGCATAAGGAAATGCATAAAAAGTACATGCATACATTTGAAAGGCAAACGAGTTGTTCCAGAAAGAACAAGGCTGTGAACCCTATATGGGTCAGTTCGCTTGGCAAGGGCGCGAGCTCAGTTCTGTGGCTGATGGCTTTACCCCCAGGTCGTTATGTTGTAAGCGAAGGACATTGGCCGGAAGTGGAATGGGTGGGTGTCTGAGCACGGGCACACAGCTGCATTCGGCACACCAGTAATTGTAACTACCACCCTGCTGTGTCTACCGTGTCCTGGCATTTTCGTACTTTCTAGAAGTTAGACATTTTTGTCTCTGTTTCACGATGAGGAAAGCTGAGGAGTGAGCACCTCAAGGCCACGTAGTGAGTGGTCCTGAGGTTCAAGCCCAGGTCCGGAACTTCTGCATTTTAGATCTCTTCACAGCTTGGGGTTTAGTGGGGGTACTCGGGGCTGGCCAGTTTTGCTCTACACAGAGATTTCTGTGAGGTCCTCTCTCACAGGATCCTAATGTGTAGGTTTTGCTGTTAAACTGACCACACCACCATCTAGGGAACGTTTTCTGCATGTTCTCGTTGGCCTGGTTTTGGATGGCAGAGCTTCTTACCCGGGTGAGGGAGAGCAGCCTGTTCGGGCCTCTGTCCTCGAGGGAGCAGGGCTTCATAGAGAAGTAGGGCACGTGGACACCCACCTCAGGACAGGTGAAAGACAGACTAGCTTGTTAAAAAAGGAGGACAGTTTGATCACATCTGACTCTTTTGGTCCCTGGCCCATCTCAACAGCCACTTTGGGAGTAAGTGCTTGGGTTTTATGGGGCTCTCTCTCTCACCTCTCTTTGCTCCCTCCCCCCTCCCCCCTTCCCAGCCCTGCTAAACACAAAAGAACAAACAGTCATGGCTTCTTTGGTGGCCTGGGAGTGTGACTCCAATCCAAAGTGCTGAGTACTTGCGCTGTCACCAAGGTTGCCCCAAAGTGAGTATTTAAGATACAAATCTCAGATCTGCAAGTCCATGTCACCTGTGACCCCCTTCTCTCTCCTTGGCTTTGCTTTCCTCATTCACCAAATGGGGGTCGGATTTTTCTCTTGCTAATGATTAAAAGAATAGGCCATCTAGAATCCATTTTGTCAAACGATAAGAAAGAAGCGAGCCATCTGTTTAGAAAGGCAAGGCTGGTTCTGCGAGTTAGGTTGTGGCTACAGACAACAGTGCTGCCGACACCAATGGTCAGCGCCATTTTTACCGAACAAGTCTGGGTGTTTCCAGTGCGGCAGGACCACTGTTTTCTACAGGGAGCTGGGTCTCGTCCACAGCGGCACTGGTGACTTCCAGGAGCCGGGCTGTAGTGGACATGGCTGCAGAGGGTGAGGTGGCCACCAGGGTGCCCTTCCCTGGGCCCTCCTGACCTCTCTCTGAGGCTGCTGATCCCCTGGTGTGGCTGCTGGAGCCCCTGCCTACTGCCTTCATTCACTGTCAGAGAATGCACCGTGGGTCCTGGTGGCGGGGGTGGGGGGGGTTGCATGCAGAATGAGGAGAGAGCATGTGGCAGGCTGTGGTCCACACTTTCACTCCTGCCCACAGACTGCAGACTGAGCTCATTCAAAGGATTTTGCGCCACTGAAAAGAAAGAGGCCTTGAACGACCAGACAATTTGTCCTCAGCCGTGAGGCTCGGTCTGCATTCCTCTATGCATGATAAAGTGTGGGACTTGGACACCTTTTCCTCTATCCTTAATCCTCTTTGCATTTATTTTACTTAAAAAGTGATTTCCGGGATGCTGGGTGGCTCAGTGGGTTGCGTGTCCGACTCTTGATTTTGGCTCAGGTCACGATCTCAGGGTCGTGGGGTTGTGCATTGGTCTCTGTGGTGGGGAGTCTGTTTGGAATTGGGATTCTCTCTCTCCCTCTTCCCCTCCCCCACCTTATAGTTGCTTGCTCTCTCTCTCAAATAAATAAATAAATCTTAAAAAAAGAAAGATCTCTTTCTGACCAATTAAATAAAACAGATAGGACCTAATTATACATCCCTCTTCTGTTTGCAATTTTGAATGGAGAAGGTTAAATCTGTGCCCTGCTTGATTCTGCTTAAACATAGGGATAGACGGAGCAGTTCGGGAGAGCTTTCCTGTATCCTACAAACTGCTCCTAACTCTTCCCTTTTCCCATTGGGACTACAGAGTCTCCTGAGGTCCCCAGACAGAGTGGTTTACCTGGGTCTAGATAGGACGAGGGCTGGAGTTCCCAGTGGGCTTCCAGGCACTGGATCGTAGGGTATCCTTTAGAGAAAAGGGAAAAAAAAATCCACCCAAAAGGGATGATAAAGGAATGACATCACAGTAGGCATAGCAACTGCAGGGTAATCATGGTCTCTGCACGAGGTGGTCAGAACCCCAAGGGAAGGCCTAGTTTCATTGTGTTCCTTTTCCCAACGGAGTAGGCAGGAGCAAGGAGGCCTGGAGGAGGGGCTGCTTATCCCATTGCTAGACGAGGCCGGAGGTTTCTTCGCTTTCTCAACCCGCCTCCCTGCTCGGACAGTCTCTCTGGGGGTGGTGGTGTACCTCCTTGAAGTGTTTGATTCCGTTACTTTATTATTATAAATTCCGAGAGTTGCCTCCAGAATTTGGCTAGAGAGGGGGAACAAAAACAGAGGGAAGCCCATCAACGGAGAGGAAGGTCGAGGAGTGAAATTGTCATCAGGAAGTTTCGTGGAAACCTGGAGCCCGTTCCTCAAGTTCTCTTGCCCAGAGGCAAGGAGCTCCCCTGACACACGCACACACGGTCTGCCTCCCGTCCCTTACTTGCTTCTTTGGGCTTTGGCTTCTGTAGCAGATGGTGCTGAGCTGGGTGTAAACCACTGAAGCTGTGCCAATTTCAAAATCACTTGTGCCTAGAGCCCAGAGTGATTCGGAGCACCTTCATGGGGCACCTTGTAGATAAGGCAGCTGTCTGTATATGGTGAGGGCTGACACTCCGGGACAGCTTCGAATGTGGTCTCAGGAGGTCATCTCAAACACACTGCAAGGCTTGTAGGTATCGAAGAGTTGATTAAAGGACATGAACTGAGGGACTGCTATGCTGGGGCTTTGGTGATATTCCCCACCCAGAAATCATTTCTCCTTTCCTGTCATTGTGGGATGACTACAACGGGTCCTGCCTGGTTGCTGGTTCTTGGAGGTCAAATCATGGTTGTCTCTTTGTCTCCCTGGCATCCTTAGATTTTTGAAATCTTAAAAGTGGGTGCAGAGCCTGACCAACGCAGGTGTAGCTATCATGAGGCTGAACGTACCATCTCTACTCACCAGCAGGGCTGCTCACCCCCAGCCTATGGACTGGTAGTTAAAGCCTTTTGGGAAGTACGCTCTTTGACTTCTTTGGTTAGAGTATCTGGAATTTTGTCTTCTTTACGCAGAACATCTGGACAAGCTGGAGAAATCCCTTACCCAGCAGCTCTCGGCTTTGTAGAGTGAGCTAATTATTTGAATTTTTTTATTGAGATAAGATACACACAACAAAAAATTCACCATCTTAACTGTGCATGATTCCTTGGTTTTTAGGTTAAAAATGTACGATTCAATGGTTTTAGTAAATCTAAATATTGAACAACCATCACTACTATGTAATTCTGGACCTTTTTGTCACCCCAAAAGGAAATCTTGTACCCATTAAGTAGTCACTCCTTATTTCCCCCTGTCCCCAGCCCCTGGAACCCACCAGTCTGCTTTCAGTCTCTCTGGACTGCCCTACTTTGAATTTGTCATATAAATGGAATCAGACAATATTTGTGACCTTCTGTGTCCGGATTCTTCACCTTAGTATGTTTTCAGTGCCTAACATTATTGTAGCATATATATCGATACTGTCTCTTAAAAAATGGCAGAATAATATTCCATGATGTGGTATATACCACATTTTACTTATCCATTTATCAGCTGATGGACATTTGAGTTCTTTTCCACTTTTTGGCTATTACGAGGAAGCAGTGAAATACAAGTCTTTGGGTGGACATACGCTTTTAGTTTTTTTGACTGTACACCTAGGATTGAAGCTGCAGGGTCAGATGATAACTGTACATTCAATTTTTGGAGACACCGCCATCGGTTTCCGCAGTGGCTGCGCTGATTTACATTCTCACCAGCAAAGTGTGAGGGTCCCATCTCCCCACTTCCTTGCTGACACTTGTGACTATCTGCCTTTCTGATTCTAGCCATCCTAGTGGGTGTGAAGTGGTGTCTCGGGGATTTGATTTGCATTTCTCTAATGGTTAATGATGCTGAGCATCTTTTCATGTGATTTTCGACCATTTTCATACTTTCTTTGGAGAAATGTCTATTCAAATCCTTTGCCTGTGTTTTCACTGGGTCATTTGTTTTTTTGCTGTTAAGAAGTGAGTTTGTTTTAATGCATCATTGTTCCTTCCTCTACTCTGACATGGTCTGACCAGTCTGTGGAGATGGAGGGGTATAGTGGGTCACTTAAAAGCAGCCGGAGGTCTCTGCCTCTTAGGCCACTCCCTGGTGTTCTTGGGGGGAATCTCTTTGTTGCCCACACTTAACAGTTTGCTCCCCCAGAGCTTCAGTTCTTGAGCCCATTCTTATTTTGCTCTCGGTTCCTGCCCTGTTGAGCTCCTCTGCACGCATGGTGTCTACTATCATATAAATGTTGATTACTTCCAAATGCATATACCAGCTTGGAGTTCTCTCTGGAGCTCCATATTTACTCATCCACATGGAATGTCAACATGTCCCAAACCTACTACATTCCTCTGCCAAACCTTCTGGGTTCCCCGTCTGGATGACTGGCAGCATCATCTACCAGGTCAGAAAAGCTGGAAGTCATCTTTGACTCCTTTCTCTCTCTCTAGGGCACATCTATGCTCTTCCTGTCATGTAATACGCATTGGCTCTCTTTAGTAGCTCTCTTTCACTTGTCTTCAGTTCTTCACTCCATGCCGACTACCTTAGTTCAGGTCTTTGTCATTCCAACTAGATCTCCTAGTTTTGAGTTACTTCCATCTAACCATCCTCTGCCAGAATGATCCAGTTATATTCCTCCCATCTTAAAGTGGTGCTTTGTTACCTAAGATAAACTTCTTACTCTTTTGTGGAGTGTACAGGCCCTCTTGGATCTGACCTCTACCTATCTCTCCAACTCTATATTCCCCTGCTCACTCTTTCCTCAGCCCTAATTTTAGCCATAAGGAGTGCTTTCAGGTTTCTTGGATGGCTTGTGTTCCCTCAAATCTCCAGTGAGTTTTTCCTCTGTGGTCAAGGATAGATTTTTCAGGGCTGGATTACAGATCCAATATGGCCCCAGTTAAATATGACTGTGGAGAGCCAACATGGTGACTGTAGCTTGGATGTAGATTTTGATTTAGTAATTTATTTACTGAATATAAATTAAACTGAATAGAAATTAAACTTTATTTATGAGCCACCTGTACTGCAAAGGGGATGGACTTTTTGGGAAAAATTCTGACATCTGCCCCATCTATCCGTAGCCTGTTGTTACTTTACTTAACTTTCTGAATCAAAAACACCAAGATACATGATGTGACAAGTATATGCGTATTTTGGGAGCTAAGGGCACAAAATATTTGAAATCAGATTTGGATTCCTAGGTTGCCATAGCTACTGACTAGTATGAACACGAGTGTCAGTGTTTGTTTGCAGCGCTATACCTCTAACCTCTGTGGCATCTTCTTGCTTTGAAGATGTTAGTCCTTAGATAAAGAAACTCAGTGAAACTGAAAGAATGATTCCTGGTCCTTTCCAAATATTTTTATTTAAAAAAATTATTTATTAGATTTATTTATTTTAATTAATTAATTAATTATTTTTTAAATTTTGTTTTTAGATTTATTTATTTTTAGAGAGAGAGAGTGAGCAGGGGGAGAGGCAGAGGGAGAGGGAGAGAGAGAATCCCAAACAAATTCCCCCCCTGAGCACGAGCCTAACTCGAAGCCCAGGCCCAGGACCCTGAGATCATGACCTGAGCTGAAACCAAGAGTCAGATGTCCAACTGACTGAGCCAGTGTGGCAACCCTCTCCAAATATTTTTAAAAACAACTAAATTTAGTTTGGATTACTCTTTAATGCTTTCTTACTCTCCCTCAAATTTTTTACTTAGAAAAATTTCAAGTTTCTGGAAAGCTGCAGGAAGACTACAGTGAGCATCACTGTTCTCTTTGCTCAGATTTGCCATTTCCTAGTAGTTTTCCACCTCACTGTCCCCTTTTTCCTCCCCTGTGTGCACCCCCCTGTTCCACTTCGCCTAAATGGTCTTATCGCCCTCTTTGTATTTTGGTCACAGTATCACATAGTCTGAAGTGGACGGACAATGCTTGATGGGGCAGAGAAGTTAGTTGCCGGATTCCCCTGCGGATAGAACTTGATTCTCTCACAGTTTCCAAACTGAAAGAGAAACTGTGGGACTAGATCAATGACTCCTTCTGAGAATTTATTAATCCTCCCTTCATCTGAAGCTGCAGATGTGATCATCTATTTTTTCAGGAAGAGTGAGATTTAGTTCACAAAACACCATCTCTTCTGGGGATGGGTCTAAGCTCCTGGCAAAGCTGAGTGCTAGAGCTGAAGCTCTGAGCTCTTGGCTCAGCTCTGCCACCGACCGGAACACCCTTGGCCTATTCCAAGCACGTTCCTTTCTCGTGGTGAGCCTCAGTTTCCCCATCTGTAGAATGAGAGTTTGGATTCCCTGCTCTTAAAGTCCCCTTCCTGTGCTCAAGCCCTATGACACTGTGACAGCCAGAAAAATTCTGTCCTTCGGGGGAAATTGCCACAGATACTCCTCGCGCTTGTGAGGCCACCTCCAGAATTGATCGCTGGCTGGGCTTCGGCCGGGACCATTTCTACTTTTTGACAATCTCCCCTTGTAAGAACCACCAGGGCCCTTTCTGCCTGCGGAGGCAGGAGGTGGGCTTGGCAGGGACGGAGGAAGCTGCGGGAACTCTGACCCCTTGGTTGGAGCCTCCCCAGCTCCTTTCCTTTGAGGTTGTCTGCTTATTTAGTTTGTCCTTTGCCTTGCTTCCCACGCCCTTTTATAGCTACTTTTGTTCAAGGCTATTGCCATCTCCTTTTCCTGTCCCTGGCCTACCTCCAGGTTAAATATCTAGGGAGGACAGCAGCCACCTGAAGACGCGGTGAAGTGGGTGACGGTGGTCGTGGGTGGTGGTGGGTGGTGCTGCACACTCATGGGTGGGGTCGGTGTCATTTGAAGTCCAGAGAGTGGGTGGCGCATTGATACTGTGGGCATGACTGGCCTGCAAGGTTCCCACCCACAGGGCCCCCCTGCAGAGGTCCTGGACTGGCCAGTCTTCTTTTATCATTTAATCCCCATGGATTGGGTTTGAGAAGGTTCTCATAAAAGAGAAAAGGACTTAGATGTGGCAGAGTTGAAGAAAGGAGCTGGTGGGAGCTGGGTGATAGGGTTCGTGTGTTCATTCGATAAATGTTTATTGCAGACCTACTATGTTATGTGCAAGGTCCGTTACTCAAAGTCTTCAATCTGGGTAGCCGCTGTTCATGTGCTATGTGTTTAGAAGCATTGGAAATAGTACCAATAATGGTCACACTTCCTCTCCCAAGAATCATGTGCCAGGCATGTGGTTAAGTGGGTTACATCTATTCCATCGAATCCTGTCAACCCCTCTGACAAGGTAGACACTGTTCTCTTTCTCTAGGGGAGGAGAGGGAGGTTTAGAGAAGTCACTTGCTCAGGGTCAGGCAACGGGAAGGAGGAAGAAGTGGGGTTTGAGTTCAAGTCTGATTTTCTTTCCTCCTTTTTTTTTTTTTTTTTGTTTAAAGATTTTATTTACTTATTTGACAGAGAAAGAGAGATCACAAATAGGCAGAGAGGCAGGCAGAAGGAGAGGGGGAAGCAGGCAGGCAGAAGGAGAGGGGTAAGCAGGCTCCCTGCTGAGCAGAGAGCCTGATGTGGGGCTCGATCCCAGGACCCTGAGATCATGACCTGAGCTGAAGGCGGAGGCTTAACCCACTGAGCCGCCCAGCCGCCCCAAGTCTGATTTTCAATCCTACCTTCTTAGCCTCTGTGCCTTTGGTTTATGGATGGATACTAAAGTTTTCACTGGTCTACAAGCTAAGGACAACAGAGCTAGGTTTTTAATAAGGCTTTATTTAATTCAGTGGCTCTCAACTGAGATGATTTTGCCCCATGTTTGGCTATGCCTGGAGACATTTTTTGGTGGTCACAACTTAGGAGGCGCTACTGATGTGTAACGAGTAGTGGCCAGAGCTGCTGCTAGGTCCCCCTCTGTGCACAGGACAGCACCCTTGTCCCCCTTCGTTCCCATAGCAAAGACTTAGCGGCCTCAATTGTCAATAGTGCTAAGGTTGAGGAACTCTGGTTTAATTTGAAGGATTGTTCTTAATCTTATATTATTCTGACTTTCAGGATATGTACTAAATTTTTTTTTTCTTTTAAGAAAGAAAGTAGTAGCTAGATTATCCTTATTTGGCAAAATAAAAAAATTGGCAAGATTTTATTGATCCATCTAATTTTTATTGTTGTTACAAATTTCCTGGATGATAAAATCCAGACCTCTAGGAATTGATGTTTTACAAACATGAGTTTGCAATGTACAATTGTAAATTGTAAATTTATAATCAATTCCTTGATATAGGAATCATGTTTTACAAATACTGTTTGTTGAGGATTGACAAAAGAAAGTGGCTTGAGTTGCCCATAAGGACAATGCCTAGGGTGCCCTTGGGCTCTTGGGGTTTAATAACAAACGTTTGTTGACCACTTAGCGCCTCCTATGTGCCAGGCCAAATGAGATGTCCAAAGAAATTCTGCCTTGATGAGTTTATAATCTTCTAGGACAAAAAGTGTATGTGCATTAAACAAGTAGGGAATGAGGAAGGAGTGTGGCAATCGAGGGCTCAGTTTAGTCACAAGTTGATGGCAAAACCAAGGGGTTTCTACTGAAAAGAATTTTAGGTTTCTGACTTCAGCCTGCCATCCATTAATTTATGGGACCTTAGACAAGACACTTAATTTCTGCACCTCTTGCTTTCTTACTGGTTTCCTGGCTTGGATGAGGGCCCCCCAAGCCCGAGCACCGACACCTCCTTTCCTTCCTATCTCTAGTGGGGCACCCAGTCCTGTGGATTCTATTTTGGAAATGTCTCTGGAGTCTGCCCATTCTCTTCCGATTCTAGTGCATTCTCCACCCAGCAGCCGGAAGAATCTTGCTAAAACATAAATCTGATCATGTCACCTGTCTCTGCTTAAAACCCTTAGTGGTTTCCTCATTGCCCATGGGATAAAGTCCAAACTCCTTGGCAAGGCATTCTTGGCTCTGTGGTCTGGGCCCAGCCAACCTCTTCTGTCTCCTTTCTCTCCTTTGCCCTTCACCGCCACTCACCCCACGGTCTGGATGCGCCAGCCAGCTCATTCTTCTCTGAGCCCAAATCGCTGACCCATCTCCCTGGAATCTCTCTCCCCTCTTTTCCGCCTGGCAAAATCACAGTTACCTTTAAAGGTTCGTCTCCATCCTTTCCTCTGGAAGACGCTCCGGGTCCTGGAGGCGGACCACGTTTCCTCGGCTCTCTCTCACACTGGACTGCGGCCCCCGTTGAAGACAGGGCTTGCCTTTGTCTTGCGTCTAGAATACTTCATACCCAGCATGGTCATGGCAAATGGCTGCTGTCCAACCATGCTTGAGTAGAGAAAAAAGGACAAAGGAGGGAAATTGGAAGTGGAGATGAAAATGTTTTTCCTTTGTTTACCACCCAAGGTGGCTGGTGGCATGAACATAAAGTAGTGATTATTGAGGAACTGAAAAGTGAGAGGCTACACGCTTGCAGCACGTGGTCTTGTCATCGTTTCCAAAGGGAGACGATGCTAACTTTTGAACCACAGATGGAAAAAACCTTCGAATTTCCTCCATTATATCACTGTTAACATGCACGCTTATGCATATGGATGCGGTATTGCTAAGAGTAAAGGCACGTGGTTGTCAGGTACTGGGAATTGGTATATCAGATAGAAAACTCCAGATGGCCAGAATTTTTGTGCAATTCAGCAAAAATGTGCCTTGTTGGTACAGGACCACACATGCCTCAAATCATGACTCAGTGGCCTAGACCTGCCTGGAGATTGCTAGTGACAGTCTGTCCTTTGCTCTCCTGGAACTAGGGCTAAACTCAGAGCAGGGGCAGGAAGGAGGAGCTTGGGTTCCTTTTTCTTTTTGGTCCCATTTTTCTTTCTCCTTTTTCTGATTCCCCTGTTTTTTGTTTTGTTTTAAATATTATCTGCCCCAGTCACCCAGATTGGCCACGGTACATCAAAGAAAAAAGAAGCAAAGAAATGAAAAGAAAGTTCTGAACTTGCATAGTTGTTTGCAAATGACACTGTATTAACTTTTATTATCTATATCTGTGGATATGCACAGATATTTCCAACACCACCTCTCAGACTGTATACAATTCCGATGAAGGGAGGTATTTTCATCGTATACTTTTACACCTTGTTCGGGTGTCTTGCCCTGCGGTAAGAGTACATGAATGTTTGCCAAATGAATGAGTGAATGGGCTCACCAAGTAGGAAGAAATTCCCCTCTTGTGCCAGTTCCTTAGGGCAGCATGTCTGTTGTGTTTCCTATTTTCTGGAAGGCATCTTCTTCCTTTTACCCAGATCAGGTTAGAGGCAGTTTTCTTGGACACTCCTTCTGGAAGCTGTCTGTGTCTCCCACAGGTTTGACTCTCCTCGGCAAACCACCTGAGCTCTCAGAGACTTCGAGTCTCTGGGTTGGATCCGTCCACTTCCGGACCCCTGGAGGTGGCCCGATCTCAGAGCAGGGGCAGCGGGGAGTCAGCAGGCTGCGGGGAGGAAGCCCAAAGGATTAATTGGTTCAACTTTATTACAAAGGCTGGTTCTATTGTTTACAGGCCAGTAAAAACCATGATCATCTTCCCAGGCTGGGCAGACAGCAGCTAGCTGCTTTGATGCATGTCTTAGAAAGATAAGGAAAATTTATCCCTTGTTTTGACTTCAGGATTTCTCTTTGGTTTGTTATTTAACTCACTGTTCAACTTTGTCTCCAAATGTCCCTGGTCTCAGACAACTTTTTCAAGTTGTTGGCAGGGGAGGTTCAGATTAGAATTCTATAATTTAGGACTCGAAAGAGACCTGGGTTCAGTGACTGTCCCTAACCTACCCCCGTCTCTTCCCACACTCCTGGTCTCCCCCTAGAGCAGAGCAGTTCCAGGGCACACCAGCTTCTCGAGTAATCTGCACTTATCGATCCTGGCTAAAGGACAGGCTTTTCTCACAGCCTTCAGCAGATGCTCCCCCATCCAGGACTACATCTGCTCTGCTGAGACGACTTTCTAGAGCTCTCCCCCGACCCCAAGTTCCCAGCTCCTCTTCCTAGCATTCCCCAGAGTCCATAAAGGACAGTGGCTTAACTCTGAACGGGGGTGGGGGGGTGGGGGGGTGGGGGTGTGGGTTCAGGGGAACTCTGGGGAGGGAGAAGGTTTTGAAGGATTTCGATGGACAGGGAAGAGAGAAGGATGAAAGGCAGATCACGTTGGTGAACACCTGGGGCAAAAGTTGTGAGACGTGCCACAGACCAGTCCTGGCAGCCCCAATCCAAAGCCACATCTCTCATCAGCCAGGGTGGCTCCAAATCCATCTTAGACAACACCGAATAATCCCAGGAATTTTTTCCAGGCATCTGACCCTGGGGCAAGGCTTGGGGCAGACATTCCTTTCCTCCAGACTTCGGGAGGGCCCTGTGTTGCTGGATTTTGCTCTTCAGAAGGTGCAGAGGACACACTCAGAGAGGGCCTGGAGTTGGCGAGGGGCAGATCTCTCAGTTTCCTTGAGACTTTTCTTTGCCCCTCCCCCCACGTCATCCTCACTGCCAAGACAAGAGCTACACCCCTCCCGAGGCTTTACTCATGTTCTTCCCTGTCCTCCCATATCTGATGTCCAAGTGTGTCCATCCTTCTCCAGAGATCCAGCCTCCTCCTGGAAGGAAGCCCACCTTTTCTGAGCCCCCAGAGCCTAGCCCCAACCCTCGGCTGAGGGCGGGGCTGGAGATGGGCCCCTCCCAGAGAGCAGAAAGGAGCTTCCTACTCTCCTCATTTTATTGCAAACCAGTATCCAGGGTCAACGTGATTTTAACACATTAAAAACTCATACCCAAGCCCCCGATTTTTCATGTTCTCAAGCTGTTTAGTTCCATTCCAGGGAGAGAGAGGCAGCCAAGAAGGAGAATTCTTAATCTTGGGGAGAGGACTGAGTGCAGAAATGTCTTGGAAATGGAAGAGTCCCTTGGCTCCTTGCTACGGCAGCACTACAGCCCATCTATAACCGTGGCTGAGCTCCCCCTCTCCGCGTCGCTTATCTCTGCCTCACATTCACAGACTCACCAGCCTGGAGTCTCTCTGGATGTTGGCCAAGCCAGTTGGGAATGCATAATAGCTGAGATATGGGATGGGGTGAGCCCGCCATGTCCTTGCGCGCCGCTGTGAAGGTCTTCTTTCTCCCCTTCTTTCCCCTCTTCTGGCCTCTTCTCTGGCACTGGGAGCTAATCTTTGTGGTCCTCCTTCCCTTGTATTTGAAAGAAGGGAGAGCCATATTCCATGTCTGCAGGTGGCTGTGCTAGTAATTATGGACACTCCTTAGCGAGCCGGGTGGGGAGTTTGGGTGAGCAGATTTAGACCAAATGGAGTTTAGCTAGCTGCCATTTTGAAACCTCAGCTAAAGGGGCTTAGGAGCTTAAAACCTTCCCTATAACTCCTCTCCCTCCACCTCTACCCCCTGAGCTGACTTGGATTTTATGACCAAGATTTTGTCCTTCTGTTTTGCTTTTTGGCAGAAATAGGGATGAGGACAAGAAAGGCCTCTGGAGAGGAGTGTAGCCTGATGGGAGCAAGGGCTGCTGGGAACTTCGGTGAGGCCTTGGTGGGAATCCAGAGCCTGCCCTGGAGGTGCGGGGCTCTGCACCCAGGTGGCACAGAGTCCTGCTGTAAGTGCTTCTGCTCTGGGAAAGCCTCACAACAGTCGAGTGCCCCTTGAATCCCTGAGTGCCGATAGGAGGACGGTACAGTTGGGAAAACTAGAGCTTCCTTTTTGAAGAGGTCTTGGGCGCTGACAGAATGGATCATTTCCATTCCATAGACAAACTAGAGTTACCAGGGGGTCTTCTGGTATATTCTTTTCTTCCAGGGTCTTTAATTCAACACTATTCTCTGGGCCATGGTCTCTTTCCCCTAAGTGGGTGGTGCACTATTGATACACAGGACTATAATAAGGTCAGATGCCTCTGTTGTTTTACTTTTTAAAATTGTGTGTGTGTGTG
Organism: Mustela nivalis; assembly: GCF_964662115.1. Taxonomy (NCBI): domain Eukaryota; kingdom Metazoa; phylum Chordata; class Mammalia; order Carnivora; family Mustelidae; genus Mustela; species Mustela nivalis. The sequence goes on along the minus strand of NC_139025.1, from coordinate 13,958,273 downwards.
AGAGAGAGAGAGAGAGAGAGAGAAAGAGAGAGAGAGAGAGAGTATGCACAAGAGAGGGAGAAAAATATTTACTCCAGAGCTGTGGGGTGGAAGTGGGGTTATTTGATGGATTAGTTACGGGAAAAGATGCTAGTGATCTTTGTTTCTAGGATGGTTGGTTTGATCTTTGTGAACCTTATCATTTTTTTTGTTTGTTTGTTTGATTTCATGTTGTTTTGTTTGATTTCATATTCATCCCTCTATTAATCTGCTCGGGTCGCTGTGGTACAGTACCACACACTGAGTGTCTTAAGCAACAAAAATTTATTGCCTCACAGTTTTGAAGGCCAGAAGTCTAAGATCAAGGTGTTGACCACTTCTGGCCGTTTGCTGGCAGGCTTTGGGGCCCCTTGGCTATTAGAGACATCACCTCCATTTCTGCCTTCATCTTCACATGGTGTTCTCTCTGTGTGCGTGCCTGTGTCCGAATTTCCTCTTTTTATAAGAACACCAGACATATTGGACTAGAGCCCATCCTAATTACCTCATCCTAACTAATTACATCTGCAGTGACCCTATTTCCAACTAAGATCACATTGTAAGACACGAGATGCTGGGGGTTGGGAAGTCATCAATGTATGCATTTTGGGGGAAACAATTCAATCCATAACACTCCCCTTCCTTTTAAAAAAACTGTGAGTGTGTTTTTTTCTTTTTTGAATAAGACCTCTATATAATAAAAAATTCAAAAATTATAGCAGAGTAAACCAGAAGAGAAAAATAAATCTAAGCCTCCCTCCCATCAGAGCCAACTATTGTTATTGTTGTGTTTTTTCCCATCTTTTTAGAAATGTCTATGAACATAAATTTTTTATCTATCCTTCTTCCCCTGCCTCCAAATAGGTGTGTTCCAAACACCCTGTTCTGCCATTTGCTTTTTAAATTTAATGATACATCTTGAGATTATTCCCTATCAACAGCCCTTTGTCTCTCTTATTTTTAACAGATGCATAGTATTTCATTGGGTGGATTTACCTTGATTTATTTTATTTTAAGATTTGTTTATTTGAGAGAAAGAGAGAGTGAGCGTGTACGGGGGGGGAGGGGCAGAAGGAAATTATCTTCAAGCGGACTCCCCCACTGAGTGCAGAGCCCTACTTGGGGGCTACGCATGCTGCTTGATCCCATGACCTTTGAGATCATGACCTGAGCCGAAACCAGGAGTAGGACATTCAACCTGACTGAGCCACCCAGGTGCCCCACCATGATTTATTGAACTTCACCTCTTTTGAGGGACAGTTAGGTGACTTCCAATCTTTGCCGAATGAAAAAAAATTTATGTGTATTTCTCTGCCCATCAGTGTAGGTCATTTGTACATCCAACTCTTTAAAGTTCTCATATAGTATATTAATTGAATACATTTGAGAAATGTTTGTTAAGGGGTGCCTGGGTGGCTCAGTGGGTTGGGCCTCTGCCTTTGGCTCAGGCCATGATCCCAGGGTCATGGGATCGGGCCTCCATATAGGGCTGTCTGCTCAGCGGGGAACCTGCTTCCCCCTTTCTCTCTCTGCCTGGCTCTCTGCCTACTTGTGATCTCTGTCAAATAAATAAATAAAATCTTAAAAAAAAAAAAAAAGAACTATCTGTTAAGTTCCCATCACCAACAAATATTTGGTATTTCATTATTTTGCTGTATGCATATTTACTTAGCCCAATGGCTTGTTCTAAGTCAGCAATGAAAATTTTTACATGTAGACTTCTAATTTTGATAACTCGTCTTTGATTATTCTTTAGCGTTGGTTTCTAAAAGTGAGTCAAATAATCTGGAAATTGCTAAGGCTCTGAATCCGTATTGCCAAATTGTGTTCCAGAAATGTATCAATTTATATTTTTGCCAGCAGAGTGCCCATCTTGCCCTACTAGCTTTATTACTAAAACAAAAAATTTTGCTAATTTGGTATGTGGAGTATGGTGTTTCATTGATTTAATTTTTTATTTGCTTGTAAGCTCTTTTGTGGCTTATTTGTGTCCTTTGGCCTCTAATCTATTAGCGTCTTAATGCTTTTTATATTTGTTTGTGTGTTCGCTTTATATATTAAGGATATTGATTTGTTATATCTTATATTGTGGCAGAAGTTTTCACCAGATTGTGGTCTTATTTTTAAAAAGCTCTTTTTTAAACCAACTTTATTGTGGCATAATTTACATATATTCATGTGCACTCATTTTTAAGTATATAGTTCTATGAGTTTTAACAGATGTATACACTCATGTAACCACAACCACAGTAGAAGATTTCTCTTGTCCTCTTAAATTTCCCAGTGTCACTCTGTAGCTCATTCTACTTCTGGTTCCAGGCAACCATTGATCTGCCTTTTGTCACTAGAGATTGGTTTTGCTGCTTCTAAAATTTCATGTAAATAGAATCATATCATATGTACTTAAAAAAAACCCCATTTATCCATGTTACCGTATACAGTAGTATTTTTTTCCTTTTTATTGCTGAGCATATGCCATCGTATGAATATACCACAATTTTTATCCATTCACCAGCTGATGGACATTTGGGTTGCTTCCAGTTTTTGGCTATTATGAATGAAACTGCCATGAGCATTTGTGTATACGTTCTTTTGTGGACATATTTTTCCCCTCATTTCTCTTGGGTAGTTGCTTAGAAATGAAACTGCTCAGTCATATGGCAAGCACATTTTGTTTTGTTTTGTTTTTTATAAGCAACTGCCATACTCTTTCCCGAAGTGGTTGGCCACTTTACATTTCCATTGACAATGTATGAACATTTTGGTTGCTACATATTTTTACCGGCATTTGATATTATTAATCTTTTCAATTTTAGCTATTTTAGTGGGTGTGAGTGGTAGATCATTGTAGGTTTTTGTGTTTTTGTTTGTTTGTTTGTTTTTCAAGATTTTATTTATTTATTTGACAGAGAGAGATCACAAGTAGGCAGGTGGAGAGAGAGGGGGAAGCAGGCTCCCTGCTGAGCGGAGAGCCTGATGCGGGGCTCTATCCCAGGACCCTGGGATCATGACCCGAGTCGAAGGCAGAGGCTTTAACCCACTGAGCCACCCAGGCGCCCCTCATTGTAGTTTTAATGTGCAATGTCCTGATGACTAATGATATTGAGCATATTTTCATGTGCTTCTTGACTACTTCTGTGTTTGTGAAAAGTCTGTTCAAATCTTTGCCCAGTTGAAAAGGGGATTGTCTTCTTATTACTGAGTTGCTAGGGTTTTTTTTTTTTTTTAATAGATTCTGGATATAGGTCTTTTGTTATATATATGTACTACTAATATTTTTGGTTGTGGCTTGCCTATTTCTGTTCTTAACAGTGTTTTTTTTTTTTTTTTTAAAGATTTTATTTCTTTATTTGACAGACAGAGATTACAAGTAGGCAGAGAAGCAGGGAGAGAGAGGGGGGGGAAGCAAGCAAGCTCCCTGCTGAACAGAGAGCCTGATGCGGGGCTCGATCCCAGAACCCCGGGTCCATGACCTGAGCTGAAGGCAGAGGCTTTAACCCATTGAGCCACCCAGGCGCCCCTGTTTTGTTTTTAAATGAGAATAAAATAGGGGCGCCTGGGTCATTCAGTTGGTTAGGCCTCTGCCTTCGGCTCAGGTCATGATCCTAGGGTCTTGGGATTGAGCCCTGAGAGGGCTCCCTGTTCAGTGGGGAGCCTGCTTCTCCTTCTCCTGCCTGCTGCTCCCCCTTGCTTGTGCTCTCTCTGTCTGTCAAATAAATAAAAAAATAAATTGTGATAAAATATATATAAAAGTTGTCATTTTAATCACGTTAAGCATACAAGTCAGTGGCATTAATTACATTCACACTGTTGCACAACTGTTAATCCTGTCTTTAGCAGTGTCTTTTGAAGAGTAGAAATTTTTAATTTTGATAAAGTCTAAATTATTTTTTTCTTTTTGTGATTCTTGCTCTTTGTATCTTCAGAGTCTTTGCCTACCCCAATCTCATGAAGACTTTCCCTTATGTTTTCTTTTGGGAGTTTTATAGTTTTAGCTTTTGCTTTAATTCTGTGATCCATTTGGAGTTTTTGCACTTGTGTGTGTGTAATAGATGAGGTCAAGTCTGAGGTTTATTGATTTATTCCTAATACTGCTGTTCAGTTAAAATAGATACAAGTAAACATAAGTAGATATTAACTATTACAGTTGACCTTTGAACAACATTGGGTTTGAACTACGTTGGTCCACTTACAAGTGGATTTTTTATAAATTTATTTTTTTATAAATATACGTATAGTATTACACATGTATTTTGTCTTTTTCTGTGAATTTTTAAAAAAGATTTATTTATTTGACAGACAGATCCCAAGTAGGCAGAGAGGCAGGCAGAGAGAGAGGAAGGGAAGCAGGCTCCTCACCGAGCTGATGCGGGGCTTGATCCCAGGATCCTGGGATCATGACCTGAGCCGAAGGCAGAGGCTTTAACCCACTGAGCCACCCAGGCACCCCTTTTTTTGTGAATTTCTTAATAACATTTTCACTAGCTTACTTTTTGTGAGAATATAGTATGTAATGCATATGACATACCAAATATGTGTTAATTAACTTTTTATGTTATTAGTAAGGCTTCCTTCAGGTCAACAGCAGGCTGATAGTCAGCAGAGCCCTGCATTGCTCAAGGATCAACTGTATTCCTTTTTGTTACCCTCTGATTTATCCCATTGTTACTTAGCTTAGAAATTTCATTCTCCTAATTCAGCTATCCTGTGGATATTCATCTGTGTAATCTGCTGGATTCTTTTTTTTTTTTTTTTCCTCTATTTTTCTCCTCAGTGTTTTGATTCACTTAGAATAGGTTTGGGTTTAAGAGTTGAAGGCCTAATTTAATTTTCTTCTCTCTCCCTTCTCCCAGCTAAGTGAATAGTGGGAAAGGGAGTTCTTAGTGGGGACGTAAGGGGAAGAGACGGTAGAACTTTTGGGAAAAGGGGGCCACTTGAACTTGGAGGGAGCCGTGGAGGAGCATTTGTGGGTGACCAGCCAGAGAGGCTGGCTGGGCCAGCCCATGGGGGACTTGGGAGTCCTGAGTCATGTTAGCATTGTATAGTTTGGTTCTGATAGGGAAGAATCGGGGCATGAGGACTGACAGTAGGTGCTGGCAATTTCTTGTTTGGGGAGGGACTAATGGTGCCAGAGAGGATGGGATAGGCTGGGGGCATGGGGGAGTGGCCAGTTCTTGACTTTACAAAGAGTGAAGCCAGAAGGAGGAATTAAAGATTAAGCTTGAGGTTGATGTTGAGAGGCTGGCTAGAACTTCTGTACTTTGCCAGGACATAAAGAAAGCAGGAGAAGAATCTGGCTTTCAGAAGGATTAAAAGAAACTTTTAGAGAAAAATTGTGACTTTCCTTGAGAGGATAATTAGAATAGTTCCTTATATTTTGTACATGTCAAAGTTTCCAAGGTGCTTTTACATACTATTTCTCCCCCCGCCCCTTATTCCTGGTGTACTAGGTAGGGCAGCTATTACCCCATTTTCCATCTTATAGATGAGGAAGGTGAGGGTCAGCTCACTTAGGAGTCTTGTCTCAGTTCTATTATCTGCATTAACAGGCCCTTGTGGTATGAGGAGGGGGAAGCCTGGAGAGGATTTTGATCTTGGTTTTGCCTCACTTGCTGTGTGAATATGCTGCGCCCACCTTCAGCACCTCAGCTTTCTTATCTGCTAAATGGGCTTGGTAATATCTGTGCCCTTAGCCTCACACAACGGGGAAGGCCAAAGAAAATAATCTAAGCGAAAGAGTGCTGACAAATAGAAAGCAGGATGTAATATCGATCTTCTTAAGGTTGGAATTTCATCAAACTGGGGTGGAATTGGCTGGTTGCAGGGTGGGCAGATGGGGAAGAGACCCGGGGTCATGCCACCTGCAGAGGCTGAGCTGCTGAGGAGGAGTATAAAGTATAGGAGTATAGAGTATAGAGTATAGACTGTCTCCGGCTGGGTGGGGGAGGGGGCGCAGGGCCTCTGAGTCGTGGGAAAGATGCCCATCCAGCCTCTAGGGCTGGAGGTCTTTAAGGTCAAGTTGGCAAAGTCTGAGGGCTCATATATAGTGGGAAGAAGTCTGTATTTAGATTCAGAATGTAGCTTTTACCATGTGCAAAACCTGGGGCGAGACCATCTCTTCGAATCTCAGTTTCCTTATCTTCGCAATGTTACATGATACACCCTGGAAATATGGAACCGCTTAGAAGTTCAAACTCACCATGCCTCTGTGCCTTTGGTCAAACGACTCCTTCAAGCAGACTTGGCTTTGAGGAAGGGACAGGAGCCAAGGAAGGCACGTGGTCTCTAGAAACTGAAAAAGATGGAAACAGGTTTTCTCCTCGAAGCCTCCAAAAGGAACCCGTCCCGCTGACACCTTGACATGAGCCTGGTGAAACTGATCTTCAACTTCTGGGTCTCCAGAACGATAAGCTAAATTTTGTGGCGCCTTAAGCCATTAAGTTTGTGGTAATTTGTTCGAGCAGCGATGGGACACGAAAACAACACACTGAAGATTCACTCCTGTTGTTGCTGTATGGGCGCGTTCCGCTGAATGGATCGATCTCAGCTTGCTTATTCTTTTACCATTTGATGGGCACTTGGGTTGTTTCCAGGTTTTGGCTGTTAAGAATAAAGCTACTCTGAACATTCATGTATACAGATCTTTGTGCGGACCTATGTTTTCATTTCTCTTGGGCAAGTGCCTAGGAGTAGGACTGCTAGGTCGTAAGTGTATGTTTAACTTTGTAAGAAACTGCCAAACGGTTTTCCAAAGTGGGTGTACCATTTTGCATTTCCAACAGCAGTGCGTGAGAGTTTCAGTTGTTCTATAATCTTGCCAGTGCTTGGCATTGTCAGTCTTTTTAATTTTGCCATCATAATAGATGTTTAGTGGTATCTCATTGTGATTTTAATTGCATTTTCCTGATGACTAATGATGTTGAACCTTTTTTCACAGGCATGTTGGCCCATCCGTATTACTTCTTTTGTGAAATGTCTGTTCAGTGCTTTTAGCCATTAAAAAAATTGGGTCATTTGTCTTATTATTGAATTTTAAGAGTTCTTTATATATTTTGACTACATGTCCTTTATCAGATGTATGTTTTGCAAATATTTTCTTCCAGTCTGTGGCTTGTGTTTTTATTTTCATATTAGTGCCTTTCCAAGAGCAGACAGTTTAAATTTTGATCAAGTCCAGTATATCCATTTTTGGTTTTATGGTTTGAGCTCTCTGTGTCCTATCTAGAAAAACTTGGCCTGACCTAAGTTCATAACGATTTTCTTTCAATTGCTCTTATAGAAGTTTTGTAGTTTCAGCTCTTCCATTTAGCTATATGATCTATTGGGAGTAAATTTTTTATAGGGTGTGAGGTAAGGGTTAAGGTTTTTAAAATTAAAAAAAAATTTCTTTTGGTGGGGGTGATGTCTTTGACTGGTTTTGGTATCAGGGTAACGCTGGCCTCACAGAATGAGCTAGCATTGTGTTAGATGCTCTGGGAATAGAAAAGGGAAGATTCAGCCACTGTTGGAATCACACACATACACACCACCCCCCTCCCAGGAGGATAAAGGCAGAGTTTGATGAGCTCCAGAACAGAAGTACAGATGAACTGCCAATGGCATTCAAAGAAAGAAGAGGCAAGGGAACCCTGGGAAAAGGCTTCCTGAAAGCGAGGACACCAAAGAAGGGCTTTAGTAGGGCTGCGGCCTCGCCCGACTCTGGAGGCACCCTTCACATGCTGGTCTGTTGAAGAGGGCTCCCTTCAGGGCACAGGGAATAGAACACAGATGGTGCCCACTTGAGTTGTACAACATAGAGACCCTGTTAAAAGAAGTCTAGCAGCTAAGAGACTATCAGCTGGTGGGGGTGGGGGACGGTGGTGGCGGAGGTGGGGGGCAGGGACCCGTGTTCTGGAGTGGAGGGGCTTCTATTAAACGCATGACTCGTTTTATAGAAACATGCCTTTGTCCCCCCATCTTTTAATTTGAGCTCCCACTGATCTACCTCCTCCTTGCAGTGAAGGTGGGGCTGGAGGGCCCAGAGAGGAAGGTGGGGAGGAAGGGGGCCAGCCCTCAGGGAGCTGCCCTTCCCCCATCCCTGTGCTCGGCACCCTGGATGCAGGATCTTAATCTTCCCCCCAGCTCTCCACCCAAAGCTTCCTTCTTGCCACTTCTGCAGATGGAAAAAGGAGACTCATAAAGGTGAAATGCCTTGCCCAGGGTCAGCCCTGGGTGGGCTGTGGGGCTGAGGGTGCCGGTGGGCCTTCTGGGGCCCCGGCCCCATTCTCCCCTCTGCTCTGGGAAAACCATAATTTCTGAGGAAAGCAGCACCTAGAAAGGAACGGGAACCAGGCAGAGGGCAGGACTAGAGATTTCGGAGTGGGTCTGTTCTGATTTAGCAAAAACACTCTCAGCACCGCGGGCTGGACTGTGGCTGGCGGGCTGCGTGGTCAGGGTTTGCAAAGCTTCCAAAGATCCTTTTGCTAGAAGGGCTTTAAAAGCTGCACGCTCTCAGCAGTTTCCATCAGCCGGGATTCTTTCCCCTCCAGAGTGAATCCTGTCAGGGTTTTGCTGGCTTATATGTTCCCACAATGACCACACCTCTCCCTCACCTGAGCAACATCCGCTTTGTCATTCACACCATTTTCTGTCACCAGATGGCTCTAGAAAGAATTCTTCCCCAGCGCTAAGTTTTGGCTCCTAACCTTCCCCTCTTCACTCTCTCAACACCCCTGGTTTCTCCATCGCGGATGAAGAAACACCAGGACCTCATTTTGATTCCAGATTTGGGGGTTTGTTTCCCTTCCTGGTTTCTCATTTTGAACCATTTTCAAAAGAGCCTCTGCAGAACAGGGGTACCATGGAGAAGCTCGTGCTGTGAGTGTGTCCGGGAAATCAGGGGTACGCTGTAGGAACGTTCTCATTGTCTCTGCCTCCAACCCCAGCCTATTGATTCCAGTCCTCTGGATCATTCCGAATGCCCTTGTCCTCAGACCCCTCTCAGGCACCCTTGCCTGCTTGCCTTTAGGTATTTGGCGTCTTGTCCTTTGTTTGGTCACCATGGGCCTGCCCCTGCCAACTCAGAGGCAAACAGAGATAGGGCCAGGCCCTGGCTGCCCAGCCTTGTGAACAGCATTATACACTGCTCTCGTCGGCAGAAAAAGTAGTCACCATAACTTGCATTCTAGAGGGCCGTGTCCCCCACTGCCCGGGAGTTCCCTTCCTCGGCCTTCAAGGCCTCTGCACCCGGCCAGCCCTGCCCACCTGGCCAGCAGCGTTCCAGGAATCCCAAAGTGCAGCTCGGGCTGGCTCTGGGTGACTTCGTGGGAAGGATTCTGGGTTGGTTCTCCTTGCCTCCACCTCCTTCGGGGACTGACTTGCCCAGGAGGATGACGCCCGCAAGCCCTTCCCTGCTACCACACCACCAGCCCTGCTTCCTGGCCCTGCCAGAAAATGCTTAGCACATTAGCAAGTTGAGCTGCCACAGTTGTAGTCATTTAGAAGGCTGCGGAGAGGCACAGACATTTCATTCTGGAAGTCTTTCCAGCTGCTGGCTATTTTGACAACACAGGGTGGCACCGTTACCAGGAACCTGGCCTGCTTGTGAGATAGCAGTGCTGAGGGGCCTGGGGGTGGGTTGGGGAGGAGGAGGCCAGGAGGCTGGTGGGGACAGCAGCAGCAGCCGTGAGAAAGGAGGGTGGAGGGCGCCAGTCTTTGTTCGCCCTGGCCGGCCTCCCTTCTTGCCTTCCCGAGCTTGCCTGGAGCAGATCTTGGATACTCGCAACTTCTTTCCAGTTGCCTCAGTGCAGGGGCTTCTGCTTGCGAGAGAGGCGAGAGGCAAGAGGCTCCAAGACGGCCAGAGAGGCAGCAAGACAGAGAAAAGCAAGCAAGCCCGCCAAACATTTTCCCAGACTCGGAAGACCTCGCCGCACATGCTTTCCTGCCGCTTAGTGGCCGAGCGCTCCAAGGCAAGTCGCCGCCTCTCCAGAACTCACCATCCTCATCCGCAGAAGGGGGATCCCAGGACTGACCCCCTCTCTCACCGCGAGGTTAGGGGCAGACGAGAGACGAGACACGTGGACGTGTTTTGTAAACTGTTAAGGGACAAGCATCAGCATACCTGTGCGCTAGACTAGACTATGTCTAGTAGATCTTTGAGTTCCTCCCGTGAGGTCTGCTTTGTTGGATAGAAAAGTAAATATAGTGACTTTCTCAAAGTTTCTGATTCTCCTCATTGATGATCCGTATGATGAAGACAAGTAGGGCTGTGAGCGTTTTGGGTTGTTAGGGTTGCCGTAACAAAGTACAGACTGTGGGGTGTTTCTTTTCTTTCTTTTTTGTTTTTTTAAAGATTTTATTTATTCATTTGACAGACAGAGATCACAAGTAGGCAGAGAGGCAGGCAGAGAGAGAGAGGAAGGGAAGCAGGCTCCGTGCTGAGCAGAGGGCCTGATGTGGGGCTCCATCCCAGGACCCTGGGATCATGACCTGAGCTGAAGGCAGAGGCTTTAACCCACGGAGCCACCCAGGTGCCCCTGTGGGGTGTTTCAATAGAGGAAATGTATTGTCTCCGTTCTGGAGGCTGGAGGTCAGGGTCAATTGTTTTTTCCCTTCTGAGTCCCTCCTGTTAAATAGAGTCACTCTGTGTGTGTTTTAGACCCCAGTGCAGTGCCCATTCTCACTCTTCAAACCCCCTTCCTTCTTATGGGCCTCTCTCTCCCTTCAAGCACTAACCCCCCACACGTGTGGCCCCCTCCTTTATAACTCTGAAGCCTGGGGACACAGCTGCCAATACAGGACACCCCTGGGACGAAGATGGCTCACCCTCTTCGTCTTCCTCCTCTGTTGCCATCCTTTTGGTCCTCTGCCACTGTCTCCTCCCAGAGCAGATCCCTGACGGGAGGACCCCCTGCCCCTCCTGCCACATGCGTCCCCCTTCGCCCTGGTTGCTCGCACATCAGCAAGCGTGTTCTGAGTTGGCGGGATCCACACCGAGCGTGTTCTTGAGCCACAGCTTGGGCGCTGGTTGTGCACGGCACCGGTTGACCTTGCGGGCCCTGCCTTCTGTAGTGGCACCGCTCATATCCTCCCTGGGATGCGCTGCAGTTCAGGAAGGGGCTGAGGTGGAAGGAGGCATTTACAAAGCCATCTCCGGAATAACAAGAAGGAACCTACTCAATTCTTACTGCTCGGCAGGCTTGAGGCCGGGCGCCTCCGCTCCCCTGGCTGTTCCTCTCGCCAGTCCGAAGAAGCAGCTACTCATTGGCATCATCCTCATTTTCTAGATGGCCAGCGGAGGTTTTGAAAGGAATAAAAGGAAAGGGCAGTGCTCGAAGTCGCTCAGCTGGCGAGGGACTTCGCACCCCTCTCTGGAACCTCAAATTCTTTGCGTTCCTCGCAGCGTGGCTCTGAGTGTGGGTGGGAGCCGCTTGCTTCAGCCTCCCTGGATGGCAGAGTGTGAAGTCAGGCTCCTGCTCTCCACCCTGATGTACGGAACCCGAAGAGGGCGGGATGGGGCTGGAAATCTACACTCCAAAGGAGCCCCTCACCCCAGGACTCTTGCACACGCCCCACTGCCCCGGTGCCTTCTCCCTGGTTCCCAAGCAGGCTCAGAACCTGCCCGTCCCCCACACGGGGTTCTGAAATGTGGGGCAGCCCAATTTCCCCTTTCCTCCCTGGCATAGTGTGGCCCCAAAGCTCTGGGAGAAGTAATGCGGCTGGGCTGCACGTGGGTTGGGAGAGAGGGCTTGGGAGGACCACGTTGAGCCGTGGCCTCTTACCTTTTCTGTGGCTCCCGTGTTGTTCCCCTGCTGCGCTCTGCCCAAGGTCCTGGTGGGAGGAACCAGGACTGTGTCCTTAGGCAGCAGCCAGGCCAGTGCTGGGCGGGCCCGAGGGCCGTCTGGTGATGGTGTTCAGTTTCCCTGTGATTGAAAGGGAGTCAGTATTTCCGAGTGAAATCTTAGCGTGAGCCCAGCGGGATATGGGGCCTCCGTGTAGTACCATACTTCCTTTCCCTGCTTTGCCTTCCTCTGCACTCATTCTGCCTACCTCACGTTCTTCAGTTTCCTGCACATTCCAGCAACTGAACATAAAAAGTCTGAAGGAAGAAGTTCTGTTGTCCTGTTTACTGATGGGCAGCAATGACTTGCTCACCCACAAGCTTTAATTCAGATCCTGTGGACCACCTGCTGGATCTCCGAGGTGTGGTCTTCACAGACTCTTAGGAGTCATACAGTAATGGGGCTAGAATGTCAGCCCCACGAAGGCAGGAACCTGCCGTAAGCCCACCGTCTAGAAGGGTGTCCAGCATGTAGTAGGTGTTCAGTGAACATTGCTCGACTGAGTAATGTTAGAGCTGAAAGGCTGTGCTAAGTTAAGCTTGTCCAGAAGGACCGGGGGAGCGAACAGAAGCTCAGAGAGGTGAAATCACTTGCTTGAGTTGTCGCAGCATGTAGGTGGTATGGCTGGGGGCTAGAACCCAGATCAACAGGATTATTCCTGCATTGCCGAGAGTATTAAAATCTAAGTCATGGCGTTTGAAATGTACATCCTATAAACCCAGAAATCTCTGGCTGGTTTTTTTTTTTTTTTGGTGGGAGAAGCTGTTCAGACCCCACTCTTTTTCTGGGTCCCAGACCTCAGGGATCTGGACAGAATCAACAAGCTGTTTTTTTTGCCCCCTCTCAGAATAGACAGCATCCCTGAAAATGCTAGTTTGGATTTTCAGGCTGACATTCTAAACACTACCTCATCCTAAAAGTAAATGGTGAACTATTTTCATACACTCTTAAAATTTTAATTTGGAAAACGCCTGTCCTTGGAATGCAAAATTCACCAGACATTTTATATGCTGCAGGCTGAACTAGTTACTAGAACCTTCTTGCCAGTCCTGCTTGTGAGTCCCACTTGTGGAAAAGGACCAGAGGATTTGATCAGAATAGTGACTTACTCTCTGAGTCAAAATGTCTTGTTGGCTTACAAATGTTCACTCAGTTCAGATTTCTTCTTTCTTTTCTTCCGTCTCTCCCCCTTTCACAAAGTGGGGCATTTTGATGCTGTGGTGGGGAGTGGGGGTGAAAAATTAAAACGATGAATGTGAGTATCAATCAGACAGTCCTAAATTTCGCCTCACTTGAGCACCCTCCAACACCGACTCCATTTCCGACCTCCTCGCTCCGAGACCCTTCATCCAACTTTGGTGTTCCCCCTTCCTGGTCTTCTCTGAGCTTATCTTTGCTCACCCCCTCCAAGGTTATGGTGGGGTGGCCTCAGGGAGGGAGGGAGAAAGATCTGTTTCTCACACTACCTCAGATTATTTATTTATTTATTTATATATAAATAAATATATATGTATATTTATATATTTATTTATATATAAATAAATATATATTTATATATTTATATTTATTTTAAAAAAGATTTTAAAAAATCTTTTTAAAAATATTCTATTTATTTATTTGACACAGAAAGAGAGATCACGAGTAGGCAGAGAGGCAGGTGGGGTGGAGGGGGGGAGCAGGCTCCCTGCTGAGCACAGAGCCCGATGTGGGGCTCCATCCCAGGATCCTGAGACCATGACCTGAGCCGAAGGCAAAGGCTTTAACCCACTGAGCCACCCAGGCACCCCTCAGATTTTTTAAAAGCTGAAAGTCTAGTGGTTTGTTTTGTTTTAAAGATTTTATTTATTTATTTGAGAGAGCGAGCATGAGAGGGGGAAGGTCATAAGGAGAAGCAGACTCCCCACCCAGCAGGGAGCCTGATGCGGGACTCGATCCCAGGACTCCAGGCTCATGACCCGAGTGAAGACAGTCGCCCAGCCAGCTGAGCCACCCAGGTGCTCTTGGTGGTTTGTTTCTGAGGCATTGTCAAAAGGCCATTGTGTCAGAACTAGCCAGTTCAGAAGGGCAGCATCCAAGTTAAGTAGGAGTCCATGTCGTGCACCCTTTCTAACCTGTCTAGAACAAAAATAATGATAAAGTTAATGACGTGTTTATCAAGACTCTGCTACGTAGTAAGCACAGCCTAGGCACTTCCCCTAGTGTGTGTTTGTCAAATCCTCCTAACAATCCCAGGAGACCTGTACTTCGATCTTTATTCTATTGATGGGAAAGCAGGGACAAATGTCTGAAAGAGCTTGCCCGAGGGCACACAGTGACTGAGGAAGGCAATCACGGAATTACTAAGTGACACAAACTCATTAAGTTTGCACCCTGAGTAGGTGAAATGCTGGCTTCAGGGTCCTGCTTGGACGTCTTAGTGTGGTGTGATGGCGGCCTTTGGAATGCCCACGGTCAGAGAAAACTCACCCCCTCAACCGTGTCGGTAGGCAAGACTTCCCACAGGCCAAGCCAGAAATGAACCCAAAGGTGCAGACCAGCCTGGGGGAATGGTGTAGAGGTGAGATTTGATGCTGAGTTTCTTCCTGCTCCTGCTGCATCTCAACAAATATTTAAGCACTGAGCAGTTATGCGGATGAAAGAGAGACCAGTCTATCCCACGCCCTCCCGGCCCTCACAGCTTAGAGACGGGCGCCGTTCCCTCTGTGGTAAGGGACACACAGCAAAGCACTCAGGGAGAGGGGCCAGGTTGCTGAGCCCTCGGGGAAGGACTGACACACAAAATCATGTCATGTTTCCAGAGTCACTTAAAGGTACTTCCATCACAGGTTCCCCACACTGCCAGAGTCGGGTCAGTTGCAAGAACAGGCTCCTTTTTTTTTTTTTTTCCCCAGGAGAAAAATTATTACAGTGTGAAATGTTTTTCCAAAGTGTGCAGGACTAGACTCTGTCATCACAACAGGTGGTGAGTTGGGCGCGCTCTGAGTCCCTTAAAACCCTTTGGCTGATGTCAGTAGTAGATGCGGAGAGATGAGCAGAAGGTGAGACCTGGCTCTTGTCGTTGCCTTATCCCACCACCCAGCACAGGATGGTGAATCAAGGTTCTGAGAGTTCCCAAGAACCCATGGCTAATACCGTTGATGTTGGTCAAGCAACATGATGACCGAGAAGTGGCTTTTGGGTTTGGCAAGAAAAGGAGGAAATTAGTTAGTATGAAATAATGGCTTCTGAGGAAGGATGGTTAATGGGTTTCCTTTTTTGTTTGTTTGTTTTTTTAAAGATTTATTTATTTTAGAGAGAGAGAGTGTGAGAGAGCACATGAGTGGGAGAAGGGTCAGAGGGAGAGGGAGAGAGAGAGAATCCTAAGCAGCCTCCATGCTCAGCATGGAGCCCAATGCAGTCCAGGGCGGGGCTTGATCTCACAACCCAGAGATCACGCCCCAAGCTGAGATCAAGAGTCAGATGCTTAACCGGTGAGCCACCCAGGTGCCCCTGGTTAATGGCTTCTACAGGGAATGGACAGATGAGAATATTATGCATTTGAGGACCGCTTGTCCATACGTGGAAGGAGTGAGGTGGGATCCTTGCTAGGAGGGTCCTCAGACAGTTCATGGCATCTCCTGCAGTCCCTAGTTAGCGTGTGAGGTGGAAGAAAGGGAGGCCTTTGAGGGAAGGAGCGCTGGCCAGGTCCAGAAGAGGCAGAGTGCACGGGGCTATGGCTCAGGAGGAGGGCTCGCTTTGAGAGAGAAGACAGACCTTTGCTTAGAAACTAGGGTTGTGTTTGAAAAAGAAAACATTGATTTTCCACACCCTAGCTTTTTACCGGGACATGCAAAGATGACCCCGTGTGCCCCTAGCAGGCGGCTTCTGCTCCTCCGCTCTGAGAGTTCTGGCTTCACCTCTGTTTTAGAAGCGGCAGGCTCTCTCCTTCCTCGGTGACAGCCTGTGGAGATGGCCTTGGTCAGTGTGGCCCACGCCAGGCAGCGTGGGGCCACCCCTCGAGTTTGGAAGTGTGCGTGTGAGCGTGCGTGAGTGTGTGTGAGTGTGTGCCCGAGTGCGCCTCCGTGCATGTGTGTCTCCAGGGCCGGTAGGTCTCTTGGTCTGCATCTAAGGAAACTGAGGCTCGGCGGGGAACGTCACTGTCTTTGTTACTTTCCTCAGTGGCTGGCTCCGTGCCTCGTGTGTGGCATGGATGGAACACACAGTTACTGACTGAACAAGGAGGAAGTGGCAGGGGGTTGGGAACTCACAGAAACGGATTGTTATTTGGTCACCATCTTTCCTGTGCATTCTACACCAACGTCCCCGGACACCGGTTCCACTAGCGTGGCGGGAAGGAATCTCGATGAATGGGACAGATTTACCGAGTGGACTCAGACCTTTGAGGGCGGCCTGCAGGTCAGAGCCTGGCCTTGGCACTGTCTCGTGTCTTCCACTTCCTTTACTCTCTGCCCCCTTATTGAAAAAAAAAAAAGATACAACTGCTCAACCCCTGCCCCCAGTACTCTCCCATTTCCAGTGAAAGAAGGCCTTGTGCTTAAATAATCATGTGAAAAGAAAAAAAAAAATCCCACCCTCATAGAAATGTGAAAGGGTACTGGCTCCGGGCAGCTTTCAGTCTTCATTTAAATTAGGGATTTTGTGGATTGTTGTTGTTTTGTTGTTGTTGTTGTTGTGGGATGGTATCCAGTATCCCAATGTTCATGTAATGCCTTGACTTCACTATCGCTTCTCCTAGGATAATTATAGGTTGGCATAATGTGCCCATTGTTCTCCTCCACAAAGAAGCACTGTTGCAGACGGTGGAGGGTTGGGAGGGGTGCAGTGTGGATCTGGAAGGAGGACCTTTGTGTTTGTGTGAGTGTGTGTGTCCTGGATGGCCACGCTGCATCTTAAATTATTTCTCGGGTTCCTTCTTTGGGTCCCTACCCACCTAGGCGCCATTCCCTTCGCCGTGTGTCCCTCTTGTTCCTCCTCACGTTCCTGGTTTGGGTTTCTCTGCACACTTGCCTCCGGCAGCGTCACCCGGGGCTGGGCACAGTCTGAGGACCTCAGTGATGGCTGCTGAGCTGAGGTGTTGAAGAAAGCATTTTACATTCTTTCAGTGAAATCCTTTTCTTGCCCGAAGAGGACAGGCCCAAGGGCTTGTGGTATGGCAGATGACCTCGGAGGTCATTCGGGCCGGCCCTTATCAACTGGACATGTTTGTGTTTCTCATTTGAGTTGTTCAGGGCCCTTTGGTCTACAAAGCTCATGATACTTTTTGGGACATAGTGGATAACGTAGACATTCATTCATGCATTCGACAGAAGCTCATGGAGGGCCCACTGGGAGGCCGGGCCGTGGACAAGATGGTGGCTGTTTGGTGATGACAGCCGTGTCAGCAGCTCTGGCCTCATGACGCTTCTGCTCCAGCTGCCCATTTCTGTGGCTCTTGTCAGACCCGCTTGACCGTTACAGAATCCAGAGCTGGGGGACGTGCTTGGCTTATCTCTTATAGCCAGAAACTAGAAGTTCATGGCCCATGTGGCAGCCATTGCCAGGTGACACTTTTTTTTGTTTTAAATTAAAAGATTTTGCTTATTTGTTCATGAGAGACAGAGAGACACAGAGGCACAAGGAGAAGCAGGCTCCCCGCTGAGCAAAGAGCCCGATGTGGGACTCGATCCCAGGACCCTGAGATCATGACCTGAGCTGAAGGCAGATGCTTAACCAACTGAGCCACCCATGCATCCCTCTTTTGTTTTTAAAGATTTTATTTATTTGAGAGAGAAAGGGAGAAGCAGCCTTCGCTGAATAGGGCGCCAGCTGTAGGACTCCATCCCAGGACCCTGAGATCATGACCTGAGCCACAGGCAGAAGGTCAACCAACTGAGCCATGCAGGTGCCCAGTTTTTTAAAAAGTGCGATCTCTCAGACGGAGGTGTCCCCCACAGACCTTTATGGCAGGACGGATCTCACATGTCCTTCCCCATGTCCCCTCTCGCCAGCCCCTTTTGTACTGGGCCTGGAAGCTCTGGGTAGAAATGTTTTATACTTTGGCCATTAGCAGTTTTTTGACCAAGCACCACTGACATGGAAACTACCTGTGTTACCGTGAGCCTTGGAAGCCGAGGCCTTCACTCACCCAGAAAGAGGCAAAGGCAGACTTCAGCGAGGCCAGGGGACACAAAGGCCCCTGGGCTAAGTTTCTGTGACCACAGGCCTAGAGGGAGAGAATTTTTCTATCCTTGGAAGGAAACTGCCTCAGTTTTGCTGCCTGGAAAGGCAAATATTACACAAAAATATATGTCTGTAAACTAACGCTCAAAATGAACTGGGATTCCTCAATTTTATCTGGTGATCTTACTGTGTGGGGTGGATGGGAAGGTGGGCGGTGGGCAGGACCCTGCACCTCCATGGGGGTGATGATGGCAGGATGTGGTTATTGGAGCCCCGAGGTCCTGAAAGATGATGTGACAGTAGCCTCTGACCAGGTATCAAACTGAGACAGGTCAGGAAATGAGAGATCTAAGATCCTGGGCATTTGTGGTATTTGGAGAAACGACCATGGAGGCATAGTCCTCACACGAGCCAAGAGAAAGGTCTGTAGCCTTGCTCCTCACCAGTTGTACCTGAAAATACATCCCGCAAAATGAACAGGTGCATTCCCTTTGTATATATTTTACAGGAATCCAAATTCATTCCTCCTGGAAAGTTAAAACAAACACCCAGGGCTAAAAATACATGTATTCAGGGACATTCGAAAGGGTGTCTCAGCCTTGGGGGGCTTGGGGCCACGTCCCTCGAGGTGCGTGCTGTCCTGAGAGGCTGAGGGCTCAGCATCTTTGCTGTCATTCCCAGGAGCAGATTCTGAACGTTCGGACTCTCCCAAGGCATTGCATCTGAACCCTGGGTGGCCCCTGGAAGATCACCTGCTCTGACAACCAGGAACTCACCCAACTTTTGAGCCATGAGGGGTCTCACTTTAACAGACGGGGAATCTGGAAGCCAGAAAACTCCATGGTGGGCTTCAAGTCCAAGGTCATGGAGCAGGATGAGAACCGGGTCTCTTGACTCCAGGTTATCCACGGTTTTCCTCTGCTCTACGCTCCTGGGTCTTGTTGCCTCTGTCAGATAGAAGCATGTTGAGGGTAGAGACAATGTGTCAGTCTTCTGTAGTGTTCAGGAGGCTGGTGACTGTCCCACATACCCAGCTGTTCCTTTTAACAACAGGCAAGGGAACACTTGCTTGTGGGTGGTACTCACATTTGTTGGTCCTTTGGTCCTTGGCGGGAGTCCCTATCCCATGACTCATCCCACACTTGTGTTTCCTCTGCTCTGGGACTGGGTCATCTGGCTAGTGGGTGCCTGGCAGGGATGCTGTCCACCATGAAGGCTGGTTTCCTGAGGAAGCTGGTACTTCTTACCTCTCAGTATCTGCCTTTTTTCTATGCCCGTGGGAGTCCGTGTGTGCAGCTCTGTTTTCTCCCACTGTTCTGTGTACTCATTTCCTGGCTGTAAAGACAGACGAGGGGCAGAGCCCTCACATTTTGTGTTTCGTTCCTCACGTTTGGGGTGACATGGCCAGCACGAACAGGCCTCGTCCTGGAGCCGCTGAGTCTAAGTGTTGCTAAGAGGGATTCTTTGACGCTGAGCTGTGTGAGGACTTCACAGACAGTGGTGGGGGAACACGCTCCACAGTGGAGTGGACGCTATGTAGCGTCTGAGGCGAGCAGTGGCCTGAGCTGTGGGCGTACACAACCACAATGAACAGCTCACAGTGCAGCTCTTTGTGAATCACCAGCTACTTCCCTGACGTCGTGCGGATGCCTCCAACCAGGTGTCCAAGGGATGGGCCTTGTCTTGGCTCTGAGCTCCATTGTCACTTTTGGTTTTTTCCTCAGTTCTCTGAGCCCCCTGGTGCCCCTCCTTGGTCACCCTGGACCCCTTAGATCCTTGTCTCAAGGCAAGAGCCTCATGGATCCATTTGTGGACATGGCCAACGATTACCCCAAGTCCAGGCACCAAAACAGTGCCTGCATTCTCTGTAGTTCCTTCTGTTTCTGTGGCTGGTGTCCGGGTCCGCGTGGGTGCTGGGACGGGTGGGAGGCTACCTCCCCAGGCCAGGGTTTCTTCTGAGGGAGCTGCCAGTGAGTGCAGGAGTGGTTTCCCCTTGTGTCAACCACCTGGGGTTGGGAGGGAGGAGAACACCTGTGGCGCATGCGCACTGCCCAGAGAGAGAGCCGAGCTGCGCAGAAGTCAGTCTGTGGCTACTTCCCCCCGTATTATCAAATGGTCCCCTGATGGCAGCAGCCCGAGGATTAATTGTTTCTGTTGTGCCTGTTTGTAGGCAGGATCAATGTACCAATCTATACCCCCCTGCCCGTCTGCCCATCTACTCCTCCGTCCACGGCTTACCCACTGATAGATCAACGGATCCATCTACCTACCCACCCTTTCCTCCATCCATGTGTAAGGGACGATACATTGACATATACTTCAAGGAACCGGATGAATAAAGTAAATGAGGAGAATGCAGCCGATGAAGACAAGAAGGAGTGGTAGGGACTCGGGACAGTTTACTGAGCTGCCGTCTACAACCTTCCCCAACTGACCGCCTCTTGATAGGTGGCCCCTGATGACCATAGTGACCCATCTTTATATGAAAGGCATTTGGGTAGCATTTGAGTAGCCCAGAGGTGTTGGGGTGGGGCCGGGCCTGGCTTCTTCAGCCTTGTGTGGGAATTTGTTGGTAAAATTAGACTCTGGAATGTGCATCAATTTGGGCTTCTTAAGGTTGCAAATGGCAGGAAACCCAACTCAGACTGCTGGGGCACAAATGTGTGTATGGGCTCAGATAACTGAAAGTTCAGGAGTGCGTACCCTTCCCTTGGGCCTGGGTCTGGGTGTTCAACAAGGTCATCCAAGTTCTCTCCACCTCCCCTTCCTGTTGGTTCTGCTTTCCTTGACACCAGCCTCTTTGCAGACGGGGCTGCTTCTTGGATGTATCCCAACAGCTTCAGGTAAACACTTTTAATCAGCTTTTCCACAGGAAGAGAAAGAAAGCCCCTCTTTCCCACAGAAGCTCGAGGGCTGACCTGAGTTTGCCTGTCTTCTACCATGTGTTCACCCTTGAACCCAATCAGTCAGGCCAGGAGAGGTGGTTTTCTCCTGGGTCATAAGCCTGTCTCTAAAGCTGCAGGTTTCAGTCACCTGGTGGTGGGGGAGAGAGGTTCCCTGGAGGAAAATGGGGGTATTGTGATGGCAGCTCCGTAGGCAGACATACCTGTGACGCCCACAGGGGGACGGGTTGGCGGAAGGACTGGACTCTTGCATTTGCCCTGTAAAGCAAGACCCAGGACGCTGAGCATGACTGGGGCTGCCCCGCTCCCCTTCCTGTCCTAGCTCCCAGCTGGACGTCTGTCCAGCTCCCGTGGTGCACAGGAGGAGGAAAGCACGGGACTAGGTGGGCCAGGTGTGGGCTTGCACTGCCTCTTACGCACGTCCCCGAGATGCTTGCCTCTGTGGAAACCAATGTTTACTCCAGAGCGGAGACTTTCAACGTGTCTGTTATTTGGGGAAAGGACAGTAACCCGAGGGGGTGCCGAAGGGCTCAGAATGCTCCGTGAACTCCCACCCAGCTTCTGCCATTGCGGGAGGAGTTGCCAGGATCCAGGGCCCCCTCTGAGTGGGGTTGACTCGGGCTGGGATTTGGCCGCACAGATTCCAGGACTTGGCCCAAGGCGAGAACTGAGGCCGTGGAAGAGCCATGCTTGCAATTTGGACCCTCTGACTTCCACCCTGGGCAGAAGCCGCTTGGAGGAGAGGGGGGCCCAGCTTCATTCTCTGCAGCTGGCAGCCCCCGGTGCGGCCCGAGTGGGGACCCGGAGTCCTCCTTTGGAACTTTGGTCCCAGAGAGTAAATCAGGCAGATCAGGTCTGACCACAGTCACGTGTAGTGGTCTTAGTGCCAGAAATACCAGCTCTCTCAGGGTTGAGCAATAGTTTTCTCGTCACCATGAAGGATGATCTTAACTGTTTCCTACCTTGGATATTTGTTACTGTTGAAAATAGTTCCCAGAGAGCAGAAAGTTAATAGGAAGATGGAGAAATGGTACATGGAGATCGTAAAAGGGTGTGTTTCTAAAAACACTAGAAGCTATCAATACATAAAACTCTGCTTCTAGGGGGAGTAGAATCACTCACCGTGAAAAGCGTCCAAGAACCTTCATACCCTATCGCACTTGCTGCGACAGCCCAGTGAGGTTGGTAGGGAAGGGCCATTTTCTTTTGGTATGTCTGTATCTCGCAGATGTGGACATGGTAATTAAGAGCATTTTTTAAAAGTTTTATTTTTTTTTTTAAATTTATTTATTTATTTGAGTGTGAGAGAGAGTAGAGTGAGAGAGATCATGAGTGGGGGAGGCAGAGGGAGAGGCAGAAGCAGACTCCCCGCCGAACAGAGAGCCCAACGCAGGGCTCTGTCCCAGGATGACCTGAGCTGAAGGAAAATGCTCAACAGACGGAGCCACCCAGGCGACCCCACGAAGGGGGTTATTTTTAAGAGGCTTAAGTTTTGCTGTCTCCTATCTATGCACCATGTGTAGACCTATCTCCTATGTGCTTTACTTCTCTTGTCACTTTAATATCTCACTTCACCCCGGTGGGGAAGATCTGCCCTCTCTCTGTTGTCCTTTTCTCCAATTCTCCTTACCTTCCAGATTCCACCTTTATAGAACCTTCTGGAATGATTCCAGACTCAACGCATCTCTCCATTCTTTTTCTCAGCAACAGTGCTTGTGGATTGCATTTATTTCACAGTCTATTTGAATTAGCAGCTGAAGACATAAGAAAAAATCCCTGCCCTTCAGAGGCCTACATTCTAGGAAAATGGCAATAATAAGACCTAAAGGAATTAATATACATAGAGTGCTTAGCATAGTGCCTGAGACCTAGTCAGTGCTCCATAGATCAACATGCCAAGGTTTTATGTGATATTTAATTCGTGCAACTGATTTTCCTGATGCTCAGATAAGTTATGCGGTTTTCTGGTAGTCACACAGCTAATTAGCAGGAGAGATGGGCTTCAAATTCTAAAACTCTCCCTTTCAGTGATGAAGGCAAATGATGCACAGTGTTGTTATAAGATAAAATCCTTGTTCCTTTGGTGCCTGCCTCAGTTTGCCCCTCTGCGAAATGGGAGGGTGGAAAGATTCCTGTTGGGAACGTTGACTGCGGCACGTAGCCCCACGTGATCACAATACAATTTAAAATAGCACCATTGTTTGCAGGAGAAAGGCACATAGGGGAATGGAGCATGGGCTTGTGGAAGATTGCTGGGGTCTCCCACTTGTCTTCTTTCTGCAGAAAGTAAACTCAGATCCAGACCATGTCTGATCTAGGAAATTCTGATCACAAATCCAGAACTTTGGGTGCCTCTGGGGGTAGGGGGCTCTGCATTGGGCTGAATAGCCCCTCTGATTCCCAGAACCTGACAGGGCTTTGGTGGTATTTGCAGACTGACAACTAGCTCATGTCAAGCTGGTTTATTTAATCACTGGGCCTGATAGAACCAAAACAATGGGCTAATAGAACTAGTGGGCAGCTCATTAGTTGCTTTTCCTGAGCACTAACTGTGTCCCTGGCATGGAGTGAAGGCTTCCAGGTGCATTTTTTCCCTTTTATTCCTCATGATACAAGGACTCTTCAAAATCAGTACTTCAGTTGGGGGAAACAGACACTCACACAGACATGTCTCTTAGGTACCACACACTTTATACTTTAGGTGGATTTTTTGCTGCAAAGTAGGATGTTTTCAGTATTCTTGAGCTCAGGGCACAACCTTATTTCCTACTACAGTCCCTCACTGTCGCTGTAACAGTTCTCAAGTGCATTTTGTAGCAGAACATACCTTTCTAGACAGAATAGAGGCCCCACAAGGAGGTCTGTGTCCGAATCCCTGGAATCTGTAAAAAGGTTCCCTTATAAGGTACAGGGGACTTTGCAGATGTGATTAAATTAAAGCTTTTGAGAGGGGGAGATTCTCCTGGATTTCGTGGGTGGGTCCAATGTCATCACAGGGGTCCCTATATGAGGGAGGCAGGTGGGGTCTGGGCCAGCGATGTGACAGTGGGAGGAAGGGAGCCACAAAGTGATGACCGCAGGCATCCTCCTGAACCTGGAAAAGGCAAGGAGACACACTCTCCTCAAGAGCTTCCAGAACCAAAGCAGCCTGCCTTGACCTTGATTTTAGCCCTTTGCAACTCATTTCTGACTTCTGACCCATAGAATTGTAAGATAACGATTTTGGGTTGTTTAAAGCCATTATGTTTGTGGGAATTTGTTACAGCGGCAATAGGACACCAACATGCCACCTTTCCACCGGTCCTGCTGGATATTCTAAAGTTGCAGCCAACTAAGCTCCTCTTCCTTTGGGTCCCAGTGCCCTTTAATCAAAGGGGATAGGTGCTCTCCACCCACCACCGGGAGGGTATATACTAGAGTTGGGTTTTTGCGGGTGGGGTTGTTTTTGTACTGAACCATTCATGCACTGTGGTTGTGCTTCTGACCACTGAACCTCCTGTCTAGACAGCTGACTGGTGGTGGGGGGCAAGACGAGCCAATGGCATGGAGCTGTTTTATTTTTTAATACATTCTGCTAATGCTCATCTGTGTGGACAGAGAAGCCAGTGGAACAGATGATACTGTCTGGGAGTTAACTCACGAGCTTTTCCTACTACTGATGATGGCGGCGAGTCGCAGGTGGGACCCCACGTCAGAGTAACAGCAGCTAATATTTACCAATCACTCCTGGTGAGTTTCTATCCTTGGTTCTCAGTGATCCGAGTGATCAGTTCCCCCTTTATAGATGAGGAAAGGGAAGATCAGGAGGTCAGGGGGTCAGACAGCCAGTAAACGAGGAGCCAGGACTCAAACCTGGCACCCTTGCCGCTCACTTGAATGGTGGGCCCCCTCTCACACGTGTGCTAGAGCACGGCCTAGGTGCTGCTTAAGCGCTTACTGGTTGAATGAATGAATGATGGCCACTTAGGCCAGGAGCATTTTTTTTGAACCCCATCCAGAGGCAGCAGGTAGACTGAGGGGCTGTTGGAAAACCCAGATGGACAGCAAGGAATTTATTCCTGCAGGTGCAAAGATAGCGCGGGCCTGGCTATCTTACTTAGCATCTCCCATCAAGACTCATGGGGAGGCCCAGCTAAATTCTTGTTGAATTTGTCGGCGTCTTCTATCCAGCGGAGCCCCAGGCGCCGAGCAGGAGGCAGGGATGGTGATCTCTGGAGATCTCCCTTCCCCCTGGGGCTTCCCACACCCCCCATCTTGGGATGCTCCAAATGGCCCAGCTGGTGATCAAGGGGGATGTTGGGTGTAGGCTTGTTAACTTCCTTTCTTCCTCACTGAATATGGATGAGAGAGATGGGGAGGGGGCAGTGGTGATGGACATAAACTTGGTATGAAGCTGCAGGGGACCCCTACGGCCTTTGCCCATCTAGAAATGACCAATGTCCCTAATATATGACAGCCTGTGTGGCTGCTTCTTCCCTTTTGCTTTCTTTTGTGTCTTGCTTTTGTGAGCGAGATGAGAATTTACCACTGATGAGCCTTGTGTTATATAATGAATAGAAGACAAGTGACCCCAGCTGTCTCCCACTCCTGTCATCCCCAGGAATGTCTTGTCAGCCTTAGTGGTCTTTGCCGGGCTAGTTCAAACGGGCTGCTGCTGCTTCGTTACATGGCCTTGTGGCTGCCGTCTGAGGCTTTTGGTTTCCTTCTTCAAATCTCTCTCAAGTTACTAGTTCATCTGCAGCAGTGGTCAGAGCAAGGAAACCCTATCGATTTTCCTTCTTTGCTCTCAGTTTCTCCATATATTAATTGGGTCTAACTGCGTTCACCGTCCTCCTACTTTAGGGAGATTCAGATTTTGGTGTCTAATGGGAGGGACAGAGCGCAGTTTTGACTGGACCCAGGCTACTCCAAGTCCGCGAGGGCACAGATTTTCAGACGGAGCTCAGTTTTGCATTTCAGTATTGTTTTGTTTTTGTCTTTGTTTTATTTAGAAGAACACTCTCTGTTTTGGATGTTTTCCAGTCTCTCCAGTGCTGTGGGAGCCATTCACCTAGAGACGTCACATCCGTGATGGGAGATTTGGGGGGGCTGGGGGAGAGGACGTTCAGGACAGCTCTGGAGATTTGGGCCCCCTCTCATGCTGGGTCACTGGAAACGGCCTCGGCTAATTGGACCTTGTCCTGTCAGGACGCATCAGACAGGGCCACGGCCCTCCACCTACTGCCCCCTCCCCCCACCCCGCCGAGCTTGTTGGGGGTGGGACCGTCTGCAGAAGCAGGTGTCACTGCTGCTGGGTCCTGGCAGGCTTTGTTCCTCTGGGGCGCGGGAGCCAGCCAGCAGTCCCGTGGCCCGAGGTTGGGAGGTTCTGCAGAGCTGGCTTCTCTGGGAGCCTGGGAGAGCCAGTGCTGAGGTCAGGGCTATGGGCGGGTCTGTGGGGCCAGAACTGGTATGTGTGCCTTCGAGAACAATCCTAACACTAGAAATGTTTTTTTTTTTTTTCCTTTGGCCATTGCCTTCTAAAAAAGACAAAACAAAACCCTTTAGTCCTTGAATTATGTTAAGGTGAACATAAATTTTGGCTGCAGGGAGGACTGGAGGAAGCACAGTTGCGCCCCAGGTCCCGGAGCAGGAAGCCTTCCTCCCTTTTTGTTGCCGCCTGGTCCCTCTGGCCTGCCCTTCAGAGTTTCCTTGTGACTGTCCCCAGTGAGGGCGGGAGGGCCCAGGGCTGCGGGCTTGTCTTGTTGACATGCTGGTGTGTGCCCAAGGACAAGCACACGGCTCCCTGCTGGCTCTGGGGGAAGGAGCTGTGGGGGCAGGTCCCAGTGCCCCTGGCTGGGCCGTGCCTGCCGTGGCCTAGTGGTGCCATGGCCCGTGGACAGAGGGACTCCACGCGGCATGGAGCATGCCACACTCTTCCCCTGAGCCCATTCCCCCCGCCACCTGCCCCCCTCTCGCTGTCACAGGTGGCCAGTGTCTCTGAACCACCTGCGTGGGTGGGAGCGTGTGGCCCTCCTGCGGAAGGACAGGGCTGGCTGTCAGGCAGCGTGGCTGTGGGAAAATACGTCTGCGGGTTTGGGCTGAGCTGTACTCTAATCCCAGCTGCTCTGTGGCTTCAGTTGAATTCCACGTCTTCTGTGAGCTTCAGTTTCCTTATCTATTAATATAATGATGAAGGAACGCCCATGGCGCTTGAGTAGAGGCCTGCCACTGAGCTGTGGCTTGACAGACTGTGCTAAGATGGTCGAAGCTGTGACGCTGGCTTTGCTTGAGCTGATGGTCCATCACCTATAAAGTCCTCCAACACCCTGCAGAGGACAAGCCTGATCCGAGCAAAGCAGACCCCACATTGGGCCTGATTACCTCTGGGTTCATGCTGGTCACAGGCAGACAGCTTGTTGGGTCCTCACGGGGCTGCCAGGCGCACCCCTCTCTCCCCGATGTTTAGTGGTTAGCAAAGAGGCTGGTGGGCCTTGGCAAAGAGCGGAGGCTGCCAGGGCAAACCTTCAAGTCAACATTTATTTATAGGTCTTGGAGGGATTCAACACCCCAGGCAGTGGAGGAGAGCCTGGCAGAGGCAGCTGCAGGGGCCAGGGGACAGGGCAGGGGGCCAGGGGCCGTGATGATGGGGACATGGCTGGAGGAGACAGAGAGGCCAGGTGGCATTTGGAGAGCCAGGGTTCCAGCAGAAAGCAGCACATTCCAACACAATAAACTGAGGTGTGTTTAATAAGATGGCTATTTATAAAAGTGTGGGCAGGGAAACGTCTGACTGAGATAGTGCAGTACCCGGAGGGCTAGGTCAAGGGGAGAGGGTAGTTATATGGAGAGGGCTGGCTGGGAGGAGCCGTGACCTTCAGCTGACCCAGCAAGGAGGTGGCGGGGGGGAGGGGCGGTAAATGCGCCATCTTGCTCTCTTTCCCTCCATCTCACCGGCTGCCGGCATCCGCCCTTGGCCCCGCTGCCAGAGGCAGAGGGAAGACGGCAGATGGCTGACCACGTAGGACATGCTCCCGGAGGCCCGGAGCAGGGAGAGGAACGGGGGAGAGAGAACCTGGAAGGGCCAGTGGAAGAGAGTTGGCACAGAGAAGCAAGGGCGTGGGCAAAAGGAAGGCCGGGGACATTTAGGGATACAAGGGTGAAGAGAGTTGAGCTCCCCAGGGGACCCGGCCAGAGGCCCTGGTGCACAACGATTAGTATCACTGACTCAGAGACGCAGACAGAATGGGGACTGGTTTCACCCTACTTCTGTGTGGAACCGCTCAAAGCCCGTCTCCTCATCCATGAAGTGAGAATAATAAAGATGGTATTTCCTCCTTCCTAGCGGGGCGTAGTGCAATACTAGAGTACCCTGCAAGAAGCCGGAGACGCTGGAACCCGGTGAAGACAGGGTTCCATGAAACCGCTTTCCACGACACAGAGCGCCCCTCCGAGCAGGCCGCAAGGATTGTGTGAGGCCCAGTGGGGATATCATTTATCCAACGCCTGCACACCACGTACCTAGTTTGAATGCTGAGGTGAACAAACTAGGCCAGGCTTTCTCCCGGGGAGCTTACGAGTCTAGTGTGGAAAGACAGATAGTAAGTAAATATGAATAAAATAATTTTTGATAATTTTTGATAGCTGGCAAAGTGCTCAAAAGACCAGAAACCAGGGTTTACCCAACCAGGTTGGGTAGAGAAAGAGTGAGTGCTGTAGAGAAGGAGTTTGGGGAAGGAGGGGAGCATGAGCACAGGGCCCAGGGCCCAGCGGCCGCTGCCCTGTGACGATGAGGGGAGTGAGTGTCCCCTTGACCTGGAGGGGACCTAGCAGGTGCCAAGGCCTGGAAGAGGGGAAGGCTGGTGTTTCCGGGACAGAGAGGTGGCTGGGGGGATGCAGCTCCCCGCTGGTCATAGCTGCGGCCCCTGGGTGGGGGGGGCGTCAGGACTAAGTGGAGAGCACCCATACGTGCTCAAGGACCTTAGCTGTTCGCTGATATTGAGATTACTTTAATAGAAATTACTGTTTTAGAGCAGGAGGGCAAAAGAAGGGCGTAGACACGGTATAAAATGCCCCAGTGGCTCAACAGACATTGACTGCCAGGCAGTGCCGAGTGTCAAAGAGTCCAGACTTGGAGATGGGAACGCCTGGTTCAACTCCTGGCTTGGCTGCTCCTTAGGTGGCCCTTGGGCCCACGACCGCAGCTGTCATAGTGTTCTCACCTGTGTCATGGGGAAGAGGAATAGAGGCTCTCGCATGGGGTTGCTGCAAAGATGAAAGCCCTTATTCTTTGTCATGCACTTAGAACATTCTGGAACCTGGCCTGCAGTAAGGGTGACCTGGTGGTATCGTCCCTGCTGAGGCTCAGGAGTGGAGCTGGTGCCAGAGTGGCGGGCCAAGGGTGCCATCGGCAAGGAGCTCATAGCGGGTTCTGAGACATGTGTTCGTGGGGATACTGGCCATGCAAGGCAGTGTACGCTGATCATTGAATGAGCAGCCCCACTGGTGGGGGGAGGGGGGGCATCATCAAAAGGCTGGAGGAGGGAAGGGAAGGCTTTCAGGGGGTTGTGGAGACAAGAAGATGAAATTACGGACCAGATATGACGGCATCAGGCAAAGCAAATATAATCAAATCAGGGCTTCTGCCCTTCTCAAAGAGCCTTTTGTAGCCAAGTGCCCTTCCCCAGGCTGGGGCTCAACTTACCTCTCCTATGGGTCAGCAAGGCAGATTCCCCACCCCCTGCCTCACCCCCAGGGGCCCCTAAATCTGATGGAAGGTGCTGAGACTCTTCTACCCTCAACTTCCCCCAGGCCAGAGAGAGCAGAGGTGAGAGGTTAGAGCATGGGAGCTGGGGAGCTGGTGGGACAAGGTGGAGGTGGGCGGCGGTGTGGATGGAATTAACCAGAACCCTGTGTGTCTGGCAACCGGCAGATTCTTGTGGTAAGATAAGTGGAACCCTCTGCAAGGTAATTATTAGAGAGCATAAATTCCCCAGATAAGCTGTCCTCAGAAGAGATATTGATGGCTGTGGGCATGTGCGGGAGGCTGCCTCCCTCCGCAAATACTGACTCCCGTCTCCCACCTCCTCTGTCCCCCTCCTCTGCCTTCTTGGTTGCCTTTCCTCTCATCAGCGGCCTGTTCCAGCCCTTCTCCCCTACAGACTTCAGCCTACAGCTCCAGGAGGCTCTTCTGGGCCCTCCTTTCTGCTTGTGTCTAGGCTTTCTTCATGATGGAGGTCCCAGAACACAGCATGCCCACCCGCACCCCTGCAGTTCAGCAGGATTGGTGGACAAGGAGCAGCCCCCTGCGGAGAAGAGTTTCAAAGAGCAGAGGAAGCCCTGAGCTTCCCCTGGGTCCAGGTCCTCCGAAATGTACTTACCGGGGGCTGTTGGGTCAAAGTCAGGATCTGATTAGGGCCAGGGCCCTACCTGGTCTCGGGGCTGAAGAGAAGGCCGAGCAGGTGCTTAGCACAGCAGCAGGCAGTGGGCTCCTGTTGGTACCTGTCCTGCTCCTAGCACTTTCGGAAGCCCCTCTTCTCTCCAAGCCGTAGGCCTCTCGGGGAACTCACACTTTGGCTCACATTCTCTAGGTATTTGTTTCACAACTATAAAAACAAGCAGAAGGCCTGATGAGGGTCAGCTGGAGGAATAGGACCGCTGGAGGCAGTCTTGCCTGTCTCATCCTGAGTTCTGTTCTGGTCCGAGACCTGTACCCCAAGTCTTGACCAAACCGGACGTGACCTCCTTAGAAGCCCATTTATAGCCACCACCGACCACGTTCAGGGCAGAGGGGCCCTTACCTCTCTCTGACCCCAAACAGCTTATCAATGGAATGACCTTATCATGAGAACTGGGACCGTACTGTGCAAGATGGGTCCTATCTGTCAAAGCTCTCTGCCTGAGATAATGCTGTTAAGTAGAAGCCTTTCCAACTTCCACGGTTCTCTGATGTTCTAATCCCGGTCAGACTGGACTCACCGCCTGGCTGGCTCGCTTCCCCTCGCCCCTGTGTTCTGACTCTGTGCGTGTTCCATTGTTTGGAGTAGGCGAGGATGATTCTCTCCACTTGACACTTGGGAGCCTGGGGCTCAGCGGCGTTGAGAGACTTGCCGAAGATCCACAAAAATCCACCAAATTCCAACTTCGACCTGGACCCAAAGTCCAACCTTGATTCCCACTTGGGCCTCTCAGGGGCCAAGCCCCATCCCTCCACTCTGGGGCATGACAGAATGTCCTCACTGCAACAGTCAAGGGCTGGGATGCCTCTGGGAGCCGAGTGCAGCCTCTGATCACATTCTGGAGAGCAGAAAGGGGATGGGGGAGGCAGGGAGGCCCCACAGGCAGGAGAAGCCTGAACATGAGCCTCTCCTGTGCCTGGTGGCTCCTAACAATGATACTGGGAAAGGGGGGCCAAGGAGGGTTTCGGCACCTTCCTGTTGGGCAGGGAGCACCCCAGGGAGGGGACAATGATCTCAATGCCCCATTTTTCACTCCACAGGAGGAGATGAGGCCTCTGCAAGTCATAGGGAGCATGCTTTGCCCATCAGCCAACAGCGCTTTCTAATGAAAAAGAGCTTTGGAGAGAGGCTAGAGAAAAAGGAATTTCCAGCGATGAGTTTTGCATCCTGTAGTTAACTATAATTAATAAATAGGTAGGGTGAGCTAGTGCTTGTTTTCCTTATTATTAGCGGTATTTATGGGTTTTTATTAAGTTGTGCCAAGCTGGGATAATTGTAAAACACTCTGCTTGAACTGTGTGACTCTCAGGCCTCCTGTGCTATTTTCTTTCATTCCAAGGGCAGAGTCTTTTCATCATTCAAGACTTAGGTTATAAACCAGGAGCTGGCAAACTTTTTCTCTAAAGGTCCAGAAGGTTTTGCAGGCCACGCAGTCCCTGTTGGAACCCCTCAGCTGCCGTCGTGGTGGACGACAGTGACTGGACCATATGTCAATGAATGTTCATGGCTGTTTTCCAATAAAACTTTATTTATAGGAAATTTTGGGGGCTCCCTTTGGCCCAGACCCCTGCTGTAAACAGTGGAGAAATCCCGGGAGGAGGAGCGTGGGCACGGAGTATCTGATCTCAGCCCTGCCCTGGTGTGACTAGAGGAAATTACTTCCCCTCTCTAGTGATCGGTTTTCCTTGCAGGACAACAAGCGCTTTGCATTAGACAATCTCTAACACCTGGGATTCTTATGGTAATCTGGCATTTTTCCTTTTTGTCCCCTCAGTCAACGTTCAGGGAGCCCCAGGGCCTCTGAAAGCCCATTACCTCTTGCTCACCTTTGGGATGGATTTAGTTTCTAAACCACATAAAATGTTTTGTATTTCTCTGATGGTATCTTTTCAGGCAGCTCCATAACCAACCTACTTCTCGAGTTGCTAAGAGGTGGCTCTGTGATATGCTCCGTGACTCACAGTATCTCTGGAACTGTTTGGCAGTTTGGGAAACTGAGGCACAAAAAGAGAAATGGCTTAGATTGCCCAGCCAATTGGTGATGCCCTTAGAGAAACCTGGCTCCTGCACATCCCCAAAAAAGAAGCGCTGTTCAGCTTATGCCAGTTTCAGAGGCTCAGCTCTCGGTGAGGGGCAATCGTGCGTCTGTGAGGGGCTGGTACTGTGAGGGGCTGGTACTGGCCAAGAACAAGGTTCTGGACTGACACTGCCTGGGCTGCTCGCTTCACAGCACCACTTGACAATCGAGGCAAATCACTGAGCACTCTGTGTGCCTCAGTTTCTAATCTGTGGAATCAGGGGAAATAATGAGATGGGGCGATGTGAGGAGGAAATGAGATAATCCAGTCGAGCACTTAGAACAGTGCCTGGTACACACAGTAAGTGCTCAGAAAATGGCGTCCAGGCCACAGTTTTTGTGAGCACCATCTTGTCACCTTTCTGTAAGTAGGCTGAGGATGTCTCTTCCTCATTTTTATATCTGACTCATCTTCAACTTTGGGATTGGAGATGTGGGCTGACCTGTCTGTCAAGTGATTCTTGATGAGGTGAAAAGACCGGAGGGAGGAAACTTGGGAAATAGGTCTACAAGAAAAGGAGGGTCAGATTTTAAATACAGTCAAGCCCCCTTATGTTATTGGGCTGTCAAGAAAAATAGACCTCCTTTCAGTGGTTTGGAGGTTCTGGTATCTTTTATTCTTAGACCACGATGTAGAGGTTCTGAAGGAAGACTTAGGTATTTCTAGGGTACACTTAACTTTTGGTTTTGGTCTTCTTAGTTTCCCGGAGTATTTCTATCTTTTCTACCAGAGAGCTTAAGTTTGGTGATATGACCAGCCTCTTGGTCAACCTGGCTTTGTTTTGTCCTTATTAAAAGGTTTACAAGCATGTGCCTCCAAAAAACAGCAGGCCTGAGGCAGTTTTCTCAGAGGGCTGCCAAGAGAAATTGGGGTGACTCTCAACCTTGTGGCAGGTTAAATGAGACTCGGTGCTTCTTTGTTTGGCTTGATGTCCCTTGGAAGGGCAGCCTGGAGATCATTTGGTCTGCAGGGCGTTTGCTTCTCCTGGATGATTTTAACCAACTCTGACAGGAGGGCAGAGGCCCCCAAGCGAGGTCAGGACCACAAATCCCATCCCAGCAGGTGCATGATGGGGAGACAGCGCCCTCCGGATGACCTTCAAGTTCCCATTGATTTCCCGTCAAGCCGTGCTTCCCCACCCCCATCCTGCTCCTGCCCCTGCCTCTACCCATAGTCTCAGTGCTCCGGAAGAGGACATGGATCAGCTCTCTGGGAAAGAACATGCAGAGGAGGTTAATTCAGAGACAGGTCCTTTCAGGAAACCGGAGTAGGCCCACTGGGGACCATCTTTCGACACTGCTAGTTTACAGTGCCAGTAGCAGGCCTGGAATGTTCTTTTTGGGCATAGAAAAGAAGAGCTGATGTCATGAAGGGCATTATTTATCCTCTTGGCCCCACTTCTTTACAGGTTTTGCAGTATGTGGGTGGCATTGTTGGGCCATGGGCCAGATTCATGTATGGACAGTGGAATGGGCTCCTAACCCACTGATGACTGTGTGGGCAAGGATGATCAGAAGGGAGAAGGCGGTGGTGTCATTCTCATTTCCTGTGCTGGGGCCTCCCCCCAGCGATGACTTCCTTGCCCTCTGGAAAGCCAGGCTCCCATACCTTTCAAGCTGTCTCTTGCAGGTAGCCTGGGTCTTTCTCTTCTTTGATCAGTGTTATCTGTTGAGAAATTTCTTCTGTGCCAAATCGTGTGATGGGTTCAGAGAGTGGTAGACAAGAGAAATAAAGACCTGGCTCTCATGGAGTTCATAATTTTATTATATAGAAACAATCAGCAGGCAAAGAAAAAAACAGAAAAAGTTTGGTAGTGGTAAGTATACTGAAAAAGCTAGAGTAGAATGGAACACAGCAAGGACTAGGGCAGGAGTGGAGTAGGGTGGGCTGCCTTAGGGTGGGTCAAAGAAGAATCTTCCAAGAAGAGCCCAGCCATGAGAAGACCTGGGGGATCTGTGTACCAAGAAGAGGGAATATAGCGCATGCAAGGGTCCTGAGGTGGGATGATTTTGGTATATTCGCAGGCCAGAGAGAAGCACGGTAAGGATGGAGTTGAGCAGGCAAGGGCGGGTGCAGGGACAAGCAGAAGTAGAAAAGGGGCGCGGCTGGACAGTGTGGGAGCCCATAGCGACGGGAAGGAGTTTCGATTTTACTTTGATTGCAGTGAAAGCTTTTGGAGGGATTTAAGGAGGAGAATGTCATGATCTGATTTCCATTTTAAAAAGATCACTTGGACTGCTGCGTTGAGAATTGACTAAAGAGGGTGTGTTCTTTGTGGCTGTGTTTTAAATGCCAGGCCAATATTCTCTGTATTGGGGAGGGTAGCCTTGAGGCCCTTGTATTCTAGCCGCAAAGATGGGGGTCTGAGGATATGTTTGTCCAGGAATTGTCTCTAATCAATCGTCCGCTTCTCCTGGAGAAGCACACCCAGGGGACAACATACTGGTGCCTGGCTCTTCTCTGGGGGTATGAGAGAGGACTCAATCTAGGAACGGGGGAAAGTAAAAATCTTCCCTCAATCAATGAAGTTTCTGTGATGGGTATGTGTTTTCTTTCTTTCTAGGTATGTGTTACCCTAAGATAAAGCAGTCTTTTTTTTTTTTTTCCCCCCACTTTTGAAAGTTGGTTGCATTCTACACATTCTTCAGGCTCCAGAAGAGAGATTTATTTTGTCACGTCTGGATGTCATTTAAAAGGCAAACCTTGGCTACCAGAAAAGCTACAGTCTTCTTCCTCCCCAGAGCACCCCCCTTTCCTGACCCCCCCCCCCATTATTTACTGGAAGGAATCATCCTTTTTCCCTCCTGCCTCCAGTCTCTTGTCCTTGGCAGCCCCTTGACTTCAACCCTGAGTTGCGTATGTCATCAGAACGCCCAGTGGCAGCTCAGAAATCACGGCCAGGTTCAACATAAATTCC
The DNA here is from genome assembly GCF_964662115.1 of Mustela nivalis. Lineage (NCBI taxonomy): Eukaryota > Metazoa > Chordata > Mammalia > Carnivora > Mustelidae > Mustela > Mustela nivalis. Next base: position 13,922,945 of record NC_139025.1, on the reverse strand, counting down.
GTCTTGCTTAGGCAGCTTTGCATAATAAGTCCCTGAAAAGTCTTCACCAGGGGTAGATGCTGGAAAAGGGATTTATTGGGTCTAGCAGGCCTGAACATCAGACTGCATGGCATTTAAGTCATGATGAGAGTTTTAGGTTCAGATGCTTCATCGGACTTCGCTTTTGCAAGGCGATACCCTTCTCCCCAAGGTGCCTTTCCTGTGACGTTATGAAGGTCAGAGTTACTGCCAGAGTGACTCAAAGTCACCATCTCCTCCATAAATTTGCATTCAGCCGGCCTCTTGGATGTTTTGTGAGGGGTGAGGATTTCTGTGGGACTAATCTGCTATAGGTTAGTGTTGCTTTGTCCATGCCAGCTGCCAGGAAAAAAAAAATTTCAGGAACAAACCCAGCTGAGTTAAAGTCAGTTAACTGGGCTGTCCTGCTCTGCCATGAGAACGTGGCCAAAAGAGCATCACAAGGCCCTCTTGTTCTTCCCCTTGCCTTGGAGGTTGGGGAGCCATCCTTAGGTCAGTGAGTCTCCTATGTCTCAGAATCACTGGGGGGTCTGTCAGAAACCCAGATGTCTGGATTACACGCCAGACCAGCGGAAGCAGAATGTCATAGCCTCCCCCGCCCTCACCGATCCTGACACAAACCAAAGTTGGAGAGCTACTCCCTAGACCATTCTCCTGGAGAGTGGGGGTTGGCGTTCTGGATAAGCACCGAAGGCGCATTTCCTGCATCAGCAGAGGAAGAGCTAGTCCCCCCTGCCCCAAAGTGGTCTGATGACAGCACGGTATTCAGGGAGCTTCTCAAAAAGTTCAGAGAAGGGGGAATATGCATTCTGTGTCTTGCAGAGTGCCATGAATTTTGTAGATGGAGAAATGAAAATCTTGAGAGCTGAAGGGATTTCTTTAAGATGCTAGGGAGCATTCAAGGAGGTGGGAGCTTGCAGGACATCCGTTTTCAATCAGCCAAGCTTGCACTCTGGAAAAGCTGGATGACTTCAGGGTTACGTCATCTGCATGTGGGGAGACATCATCCCAAGCATCTCGGCTGGGAAGCTTCCATTAGGATGGCCTGACGTTGCAATCACGTAATCAGTATTTATCACGTGCTTCTATATCCCAGCACTGGGGTTGGTAGGGTAACATGGAAATATAGAGCTCTTAGTTCCTGTCTTCAGGATCCCTCAGTTCTAGTTGGGTGGGGAGAGAGAAGGAGGATGGTAGAGACTGGCCAAACACAACTGAGACAATCAGGGAGCTCTGAGAGGGCAGAGAGAAAACACTTATGGGCAGGGGTAGCTGCAGAGGTGTCCGGGAAGAGGCAGGCTTTCAGCCAGCCCTTAAACAGGTTAAGATTAGCCAGGCCGGGGGCAAGAGGCAAGAGTTTCAGGTGGGAAGAAGAACCTGGATAACATATATGGTTGGGGTCCAGGGGTAGGACTGTCTGATTCATCTATGCAGGAAGGTCAGATGAAGATTCATTCATTCATTCATTCATTCATTCATTGTTCAACCCAACATGGCAAGCTCTGTGTTGGGCGTGGGGATAGAGCCTCAGACAAACCAGGGGCTGGTTCTGTATTCAGGCAGGCTTTGAACTCCTGATCATGCAACAGCTCTTCAGCTCTCCTTGATGCCTTACGCTTGACCTCAGCCACCCTGCCGCCTCAGGTCTTGGGACAGATGTTTGGGCTGACGTCCCCCGGCCTCAAAGACACTGCGTCAGTGAGTGTGGGGTGTGGGGTGTGTGTTGCGCGGAGGGGGTCAACTAGCTGAAGCAGATGGCGTGCCACAGACGGCCAGAAATGCTCCTCTCTGAGGGGAGGAGAAAGGAGCCACTGTTGATGAAAGGGATTTCCTCTGTGAGCCAGAGGTTCCTTGTCATTTAATTCTCTCACAGACCTGAAGTAGAGGTCCCGGGAAGCAGAGCTGAGGCTTGGGGAGGGTAAGTAACTGGCCCCGGGGGGGTTGTGTAACTAGTCAGCCTTGTTGCTGGGCTCAGATCTGCCTGATCCCACGTCTCTGTTCTTTCTGTTCCACCCCGATCCTTTGGCTCTCCAAGGGCGCTGTCAGCCTCCAGAGGAAATTGGGCACCAGTGGGAGCCATCTTGGCTTCCATCCTGAGGCGTGAAAGACTAAAAACTGGGCTCCAGGGAGATTTCTTTTTGTCAGGATGGGTAGAAGAGCTGTCGTGATTACAGTCAGGGGACTGCTGCAGTAACCCAGGAGCCGGGTGTTGAGAACTGAACGGGAGTGGTTGCAGGCATTTTCTCGAAAAAAAATTTTTTTTTTTTGACAAGTTGTGACTAGGCCTCCATGCAGTCTAAATCACCAATCTATAACCTATGCGTGCAACAAACTGAAGACTGTCCATGTGGAAGCACCTACTGTATGTGTAGGAGTTGTTGTTGAATGCAGTTTATCGGTGTGCTGGGCTCTGTGCTGACGGCGGGGGATAAGTCAGGAAAAAGGCCAGGCTTACAGGGTCACTGGAGCACCTGTGTGGTTTTAGTGCAAAGTCTGGTGGCTGTGTGCGGTGGCCCTGCAGATGTGGTCTCTGCCCTCAGGGTTTATAGTCTTGGAAAGAAGACCGACATTAAACATGGCATGGAATTGAAATTGACCTCAGAAAGACTGTTGCCATCTTTGTTGGAAGAAAACAGAATGAGGGAAGAAGGGGACTAGCATCGTGCTCCACCATCCTCTAGAGGCCTTTCCTCTTTTAAATATCAGAAACACCGCTTTAGCTTGGGCTGCTCTGACAGAATACCAGAGATCAAATGGCTTAAACACCAGAGATTCCTTTACTTCCCCAGATATTTATGTCTGGAGGCTGGGAAGCCCGTGATTAGGGTGCCAGCATGGTCTTGTTCTGGTGAGAAACTTCTTGGCTTGTAGATGGCTGCCTTCTTGCTGTGTGCTCACATGGGAGAGAGAGAGACAGAGATGGAGGGGGAGAGAGAGAGAGAGAGAATGAGAGGGGCTGGTCATTTTCTCATCTCTCTCTCTCTCTCTTTTTTTTTAAGATTTTATGTATTTATTCAACAGAGAGACAGCACAAGTAAGCAGAGCAGCAGGCAGAGGGAGAAGGAGAAGCAGGCTCTCCGATGAGCAGGGAACCTGATGCAGGACTCCATCCCAGGACTCCGGAATCATGACCCGAGCTGAAGGCAGATGCTTAACCAACTGAGCCACCCAGGCGCCCCTTTCTTGTCTCTTCTTATAGGGGCACCAATCCCATCATAAGGACTCTATCCTCATGAACTAATTACCTCCCAAAGGCCCATCTCCAAATACAAGAACTTTAGAGGGGGGCGTGAGGGCTTCAATGCATGAATTTCAGGTGAAACAATTCAGTCCACAGCAAATTCCCCAACTGGCTTTCTTTGAAGGGCAGCTCTAGGAACAATGTCATTGTGAGGAAAACGGAAAGCTTCTTCTGCCTGGCCAAATATTGCCCCCCACTAGCTAGGTTATCATAAAGTGCTGCATCAATGGGAGACGGCTTTCCACAGTGCAGTCAGAGTTAAATGTATTTAAATGTATACAGGAGGAAGTTAGCATATTGGGTTCGATGAGACTTAATGTGCGTTTGTGGGCGGTGGTGGAAGGGTGGGCAGCTGGGTGAGACAGCAGGAAATCCAGGTGCCCACAGCGAAGAGGAGGGGCCCATGGTGGGGAAGGAGGGGCCAGAGAGCCTGCCACAGGCTAGGGCTTCTTGTTATCTCTGCTTATCTCTGTTTATGTGCGCAAATAGCAATGATGGGCCAAGGTCCTGTTTTTACAGTCAAAGGGGACTGACTGGTGGCTATGCAGTAGGGATGGAGAGAAATCAAAGACTAAGAAATCAAAGACTCCAATGCCAGATGGGATGAAGAAAAGGGAAGGGTCAAGGACACCTTGCTGGGGAGATACGGGAGCAGTGTTCTCGTGGGTCTCCCCCGCCCCCACCCCAGCAGAAGAATGGAGACTTTGGGGAGGGAGCAGGCTTCTGGCAGGACGTGAGGAATTTGCTTCTGGACACATGTTTGGGCTATGACAGGACACCTGTTTTGGGGTCAGAACACAGGACCAGAGGGAAGGGGAAGAGGGAGGAGCCCCAGATGTCTGGGTGGGAGGGTGGGACCAGAGAACCAGCTCAGGGCCGTGGATATGGAATTGAAGAGAACAGATGAGGTGTTAAGAGAGAGAGGTAGAAGCATGAGGAAGAGAAAGGAGCAGAGGGTCTTGCAGAGCCTGGGATGGGCTCCGAAAAGCACATCGGGAGCCCAGTTGGCAGTCATTTCAGAGAAGTCTTATTTATACCCGTTCAAATCCTCTTTGGTTCCCTTTTTCCACAGATATGCTCAAGGAGGGTCCGTGGAAAACTCTAAGAACTATGGCTTTCTTACTCCAGATTTGATCGCTGAGGGATCTCACCCCTCACGGTGCCCCCAGCACAGGACAGCCAGCACTGCGCCAGGCCACAGGACGTGGGGTGGGGTGGGCTCCTGCTCTGGCAGAGAGCCCCGCAATTTCTTCCCCTGTGCCTTTTCTGCTTCTGATCGCGGCCGTGGGTAGCCTGAGCTAGGCTGTTGATGAGAACATCATTGTACTCTGCCTTGTGCCAGCTTCTTCCAGCCCAAGACATCTATCATCCCGTGGTAATCCAGCCCCGTTGGTTTGATGCAGACAGGTGATGGCTGAGGCTGGGCTGTGCCTGACCCAGCCTGGGGCATGCTGGTCTCTGCTCCACAAAACGAGTCATTCACTGCCAGCCTTTCCCCGCTCTCTCTGCCCCTTGCAACTTGAATGCAAATGTCACCTGTGGGACCCTATCATTGTGGGATTTTTTTTTTTTTTTTTTAAAGATATCCCATACGGAAAAGGACATTTGTCCTCTCTCTTGTTTAAATTGCTTTCCACAGGTTAGGAAGACCTGGCCATCGATTTTCTTCTACAGAACAGAACAAGCCCTGTGAAGATTTTGGCTAATTAACTTTTGGAGAGGTGCTGCTTGAATTTATCAAAAAGGCTGAAGTCTCTTTTCTCCTCTTGTATCTTGAAAAAGGCTTTAAACTTTTGTTTCCGAGTCGCTGCCAACGCCTGGTCTGTTTAAAAGTGACTTCCCTGGAGACAGGGGCAGGGAGGGTGTTGGATGTCACATTTTTGCAGGTTCAATCTTTAATACAGTTGTTCCAGTCTGGAGAAGGGTTTCTCTGTTTATGTAAGAGAGGTATCGTTCACACAAAGATTACGTTTAAAAATACACATTTGCCCCCCAGCACGCCTGTTACTCATAACATTGCATGTTATGGAAAGTGGAAAGTATTTAAGATGAAATTAATTTTCGCCCAGTGTACCACTTTGTTTGACTTTCTCATTCCATTTGGTGTGGGGCACCAACTTGGTCAAACTCACTTTTCATTTTCAGCAGCTTCCCTTTCTTGTTCCTCTCTTTGGGACCATTGGAAGTTAGGAGGGTCTCAGGAAAAGTCCAATTTGAGATCTCGCTGTTGTTTTCCTTGATCCCGGCTTCCAGAGTTTGTTTTGAAGATGGAAACCTTCTTTCCAGTCCCTGAGTTCTAGGATGCCATTTGCTTGGCTTATAGATTCTCCTTCAGCATAATTTCTGGGATTAGAAGAGTTAAATCTATTTTGGCCATCTGCCAAAACATCGTGGGAAACCCGATGACTGTTTCTCACATTGGGCACCTCTCTGTTATGTGTTCTTGTCAGTTCTCATCAACGTGGCGCGGCTGGTCGCTGTTTCGTGAAGGAGCTGGAGCACCCCGGATGGGGCTGTGTGTCATCTTGGCTGGGCTGAAACTGTCTGGGAAAGTTCTGTCGCGCTGAGCTATGTCGCGTTATCAGTGGAGGCATTGAAGCTGGTGGGACCCAGATGTGAATGCTTTGTAGGAAATGGTTCTTTATTTTTGATCAATCTCATGATCCTTGTTACCATCTTTGATTACATCAGCTCATGTTCCGTTTTATAGCATTTTAATGGGCTTCCATCCCCCCAATTCATTTCCAGCTGTGTGGCTATTATAATTTGATTACGGTTTGGTTTTGCAACTGCTAGGACACTTTCTGAGCACGTTATGCCTTCCTCGTGAGGCTGAAGATGTTCAGAGAGGGAAAAGGAGCAAGGGGCACTTTTTTCTCTTTTTTTAAAGAGGTATGTCAATAAGTAATTTCCAAAAGATGCCTCAGTAGCTTTCATGGTTGTATCCTCCCAGAATAAGAAATTTGTTTAAACTCTTAGGTAGACTCTGACCTGATTTTTTTTTTTAAGAGTATAGAAAAATTCCTCTCAAATTTTGCTTTCTTTAGTTCTCTAAATATTTTGTTTAAGAGATAAATTTTTTTATAAAGATTTTATTTATTTATTTGACAGTGAGAGAGATCACTAGTAGGCAGAGAGGCGGGCAGAGAGAGGGAGGGAAGCAAGCTCCCCGCTGAGCAGAGAGCCCGATGCAGAGCTGGATCCCAGGACCCTAAGATCATGACCGGAACCAAAGGCAGAGGCTTAACCCATTGAACCACCCAGGTGCCCCTAGAAATACATTATTTTTAACTTAGAGACTTTCTCACCCTGATTTTGGCTTCTTCAAATCTACATAGAACCAAAACAAAAGGACATTCATAATATCACTTCAAAATGAGCTACTTGATTCTCCTCTCTGGCCCAGCAATCCCTGTGGCTCCTCCCCTTCCTGCCTCCCCCTCCCCCCGCCCCAGCTCCCCACAAAGAAGTGCAAGTCTACTGGCAGAGGTTATGGTATTACATTTGTATTTCTTGGAGACATTTATTAACCTCCAGCATGTGCCTTTCTTTTATTTGTTAGGTATTTGATCTCCCTGATTTTTTTTCTTTACATTCAATCAGTTTTATCAATGTGATATTTTTGGTCTTTGAAAAGGAGCCTATCTTAAAATTAGTAGCATCACCACATGTCCAAGGATACCCAAGTTTCGAGAACCTAAGATTTACTGTGCTTAATCTCATCACCACTCCAACAAACCAGAAAGGTCTTTCTTTTCGTGTTTTAGACCCCAGGGATTAAATTATCTTGAATTCAAAATTCAACTATTATTACAAATGCTCCCTTTGTTTTCAATTAGAAAGTTTTTTTTTTTTGTTGTTTTTTTTTTTTTTTTTTTTTAAGCGTGTGGTTTAGTCACCTCCTTTCACCATAACAGCTCTGCTTTTATGGGATGTTTCCTCAGTCTTTCTTGTCTGTGTTTATATGGTTGTTTCTCTTCTATTGTATTGGAAAGCCATACGTCTATGCTGGTGTTTTGGGTTCATTTTAGAGTGCCTTTGCTGGCAATTACTGAGAACAAAGTGTGGCTAAGGGAGGATGTGAATGAGGGGACTCTAGAAGCCTGAGCTCCCGGTAAACCCAGGTGGAAGACTGTTCCAGAACCTTCTATTCTGGAGCGGCACTTCATACTTCCTGGAACAGGGACTTGTCCCTTGTCCGGGTGGTTTATCTAGGGGCCCTAGGCTCTTTGTTAAAGGGGATTCGAAATTCCCTGGTGGATCTGGTATGGGAAATAGAACCTGGTGGAGACCTGACACCAGCCTGGATTCTGCCCCTTGGCAAGGCTCTCGGTCTGAGTCGTGTGGGTCTTCATAACTCTCTAATGTCCCCAGGGAGGTAGGTGGGTAACATCGGTTTCCCTCTGGGTGTGTTTCCATTTTTTCCTGGCCTCAGTCCTCCTCTCTCCCTCTCCTGGGCAGGCTCGGGGACCAGTTCTACAAGGAAGCCATCGAGCACTGCCGCAGCTACAACTCGCGGCTCTGCGCAGAGCGCAGCGTGCGCCTCCCCTTCCTGGACTCGCAGACCGGGGTGGCCCAGAACAACTGCTACATCTGGATGGAGAAGAGGCACCGCGGCCCAGGTGAGCCACGCCAGCCTGGCACGGGAGCATGTTCTGGCTTCCAGTCTGGATGGAGGAAGACCCGACGTCCCCCGGGAATCGCCGCCGTGTGGCTGGGGATGGGCAGGCTGTTCCGCGGGCCTGGGGTACTCTCTGGAAACGCAGGCACTTTTCTAGCTCTTGGCACGAGGTTCAGGGATGGTGTGGGGGCAGCGAAGCCACTTGGTGGAGGAGGCAGCGGCAGAGTGAAAGAACTCAGGATTTAGCCCCCAGAAGGGAAGACCGAGGACGCGACAGCCGTCTTTGTCTTTTGCCTTTGCTTCGCTGAATGGTTACAAACCGGAAATCCGCGGTCAGATCTGGGTTTGACGATTGGCTCCTTCATCCAACCTCTCTCCTTCAGGTTCCTCACCTGGAAAATGGGAATAATAATAGTATTTATTTCAGGACTTTATCAGAATTTTTGTTTTCTTTATCAGGATTAAATGGAGATATTCCTAAAAGACACGAGTTTGTGCACAGTATGTGTTCCAAAAATGCTGGCTGGAATTGTAGATATTACTATTATTATTATGACACTAGTCTTCTAGGTGCCAGAGAACAGAATAAAGACCAGTGGGTGGAGATTAGGGAGGCAGCTAAAGGGATGCAGTTTTCTGGCTGTTTATGGGTGTATGTAAAAATTTTTTTTTATTATGAAAAATTCCAAACCCATACAAAAGTGGAGAGAATAGTAAAATGAGTGTCCATGTACTAATCTCCTGGTGTCAACAATGATCCACTCATGGCCAGTCTTCTTATACTCACCTTCCATGTCCCTCCTTGACCCTTGGTTATTTTGAGGTAATCCAAAGCAACAAATTATTTCATCTGTAAGTTTTTCAGTATGCATCCACAATAGCTACCAAAGCTCCAAGTTAACAATAAGACATTAATTGAATCAAATATTTGTTCAACATTTATTTCCCCCAGTAGCTGAAATCAGAATCCAAGTAGGATCCCTACATTGTTAAATGGCTGATGTATTTCTGAAGCCATTTTAAGTCTGTAGGTCTTTGTGTGTGTGTGTGTGTGTGTGTGTGTGTGTGTGTGTGTGTGTGTATCTGTGTATCTGTCTCTCACCCCCTTGCCTGTTATTTGTGGAAGAAACTGGGTTGTTTGCACTGTAGGGTTTCCCAGAGTCTGGGTTTTCTGATTGCATCCCTATGGTGTTATTCCTGTGAGCTGGTATTTAGGACTAGAGACCCAAGCAGATTCAAGAGCAATTTTTTTTGGGGGGGGGGCAGGAACAACTCCTAAGTGGTGGTGTTTACTTGCATCATGAGGCTCATGTTGCCTGGTTATCTCTCTGTTACTGATGTTAGCAGCCTTCGTTGATAGTTGCCTAGATCCTTTATTCAATTAAGGGCTGCAAAAAGGTAACATTCAATTCAAGGGCTGTCACTATTTTTTCATTTATTAGCTCTGTAACCTATAAAGAGAAGCATCTCCTCATTAAAATTTTGGTTATTGTGAGGTATAGTTCCCCTATGAAAGGTGGGATAAATAATTTTGCCCCTTTATTTATCAGTCTATTTTATTTTAGTGTTCATCCTGATAAGTGTACTCTTTAACCCCTATTCCCTATTTCATACCCCACCCTACCTCCCCTCTGTTAACCCTCAATTTTTTCTCTGTAGTTAAGAGTCTGTTTCTTGGTTTGTTTCTCTCTCTTTGCTTATTTGTTTCGATTATTAAATTCCACATGTTAATGAGGTCATTATTTGTCTTTCTCTGACTGCCTTATTTTAACTTAGTATTGTACTCTCTAGCTCCATCCATGTTGTTACAAATGCTAAGATATCATTCTTTTTATGGCTGAATAATATTCCATTGTGTATATATACTACTTCCTCTGTACCCATTCATCTATCCATGGACATTTGGGCTGCTTCCATAATTTGACTTTGTAAATACTGTATTTACCAGTTTTCAAAATAATGAGTTGGTTCCCTAGTATTCACCAAAAGTGATCAATAAAGTTATTATTTTGTTGAATACATGCATGGATTTACAGATTAAAGCACACCGGATACATTTTAATCCATTGTAGCTATTACTCATATTGATGCTTCTGTTGTCCCATTTTTGGCCAGTAGGGTTTGGGCCAGGGTTGGTGTTTTGAAAGAATACCAGTCGTTTCAGATAACTACCTTGCTATCCTAATATTAAGATGGAGGTTTTAGGCTCATCTCATACACTTCCTGCCCAGACCTGGAACCCGCTATTTCTCTAAAAAATCCTCTGGCCTTTTTGTAGGAAATGTTATTTAAAGACAATAATCTGGTGGTGCTTACTGTTCCTGGGTTGGTTGCTAATTTCTAGGACTTTTTAGGGAGCAGATCTAAGAAATATGATTTCTTTTCTGAAAAGAGAAAATACACCTCTATTTCCCATTCATTTCAGTTTTACACAGTTTTTACTTAAGTCTCTTAATTGTCTGTCTCCTTTCTCCCACACTGAAAAAATCCTGGCTCTTAATGATGCTAACATAATTACTTATTTGTTTTATCCCACAACATACACACCAGAGTATCAGAAGAAAATGAGACTTCCAACGATAAAATTACTGAAAATGGTTTCTCCTCCTCCTCCTCCTTTTTGTAATTCCTTTTGTCCTTAATATATTGCCCATTAAGGATGTAGAGTCCAATTACTGTGTTTTAAGGTCACTTGAAAGAGTTCCTCTGAGTGGTTGTGCCACTAACTGAATGCACAGTTGGATTTGTTTCATTTTGCTTTTACTTATTAGGTATTCCTTTTTAAAAAAATTTCTTTGTCTTTTTAAAATTAGTTTTTATTTTGAATAATTGTAGATCCACAGGATGTTGCAAACATAGTACATATGTTCTGTGTACTATGGATACATGGCAGATGGATTCCCCCATATCCTCCACCCAGTTTCCCTCAATGGATACATCTTATGTAATCATAACACAATCTGGAAACCAGAAAATTTGATATTGGTAAACGTGTGTGCATTGTTCAATGCCATTTCGTTACACGCAGAGATTTGTGGAGCCACCTTTATAATCAAGATAAAAACTATTCCATCACCGCAAAGATCTCCCTCATACTACCCCTTTATAATCATACTCACCTGCCCCTCTCATCATTTCAATAATTTTACAGTGTCTTAAACATTTCCTCTACACACACTGAAAACCTTGGCAGACAGAATTTTTGCTTTAATTATCAAACTGTTAACTTAGAATACTTAAGAAAATGTCAATTGTATTTACTCACATTTTTACTCTTTCATCATTCGTTCTTCCTTCCTGGTGTTCCAAGGTGCCTTCTCTCATAATTCCTTTCTGATTAAGTACTTTTTTTTAGCCATTCTTTTAAAGTAGATCTATTGGTAACAAGTTATCTTAAATTTTCTCTCTTCTGAGAATGACTTGATTATTTCCCTTTGTTCCAGAAGGATATTTTTGCTGGATATAAAATTCTGGGTTACTAGTCCTTTTATTTTTAGCATTTGAAAAATGTTTTGCATTTCCTTTTGGCATGCGATGAGGTTTGTGTTGAGACATTTGCTGTTATTCAAATTCTTTTGCTTTATAAGTGGGTTGTCATTTCTTTATCACTGCTTTCAAGACTTTGTCTTTAGTTCTCAAAAATTTAATTTTGATGTGTTTTGGTGTGGATTTGTTTGAGTTTACCCTTTTGGGGATTTACTCAGCCTCTGAAATCTGTAGGTTTATATCTTTTGCCAAATTTAGGAACATTTCAGCTATTATTTTTTTGAATATATGTTTAACCCCACTCTCTTTCCCTTATTCTTCTGGGACTCTACTAGCAAATTTTTTTAAATTAATATATAATGTATTATTTCCTTCAGGGGTACAGGTCTGTGAATCATCAGTCTTACACAATTCACAGCACCCACCATACATAGCACATACCCTCCCCAATGTGCATACCCCAGCCACCCTCTCCCTCTCCTCCCACCCCTCAGCAACCCTCCATTTGTTTCCAGAGATTAAGAGTCTCTTATGGTTTGTCTCCCTCCCAATCTCATATTGTTTCATTCTCCCTCCACCCCCCATGACCCCCTGCTCTGCCTCTCAAATTCCTCTTAACAGAGATTATATGATGATTGTTTTCTCTGACTGACTTATTTTGTTTAGCATAATACCCTCTAGTCCCATCCATGTCATTGCAAATGACAAGATTTTGTTTCTTTTGATGGCTGCATAATATTCCATTGTATATATATACCACATCTTCTTTATCCATTCATCTATTGATGGACATCTAGGTTCTTTCCATAGTTTGGCTATTTTGGACATTGCTACTATAAACATTGGAGTGCATGTGCTCCTTTGGATAACTACATTTGTATCTTTATGGTAAATACCCAGTAGTGCGATCGCTGGGTCATAGAATAGCTCTATTGTCAACTCTTGGAGAAACCTCCATACTGTTTTCCATAGTGGCTGTACCAGCTTGCATTCCCACCAACAGTGTAGGAGGGTTCCTCTTTTTCTGCATCCTAGCCAACATCTGTCATTTCCTGACTTGTTAGTTTTAGCCATTCTGACTGGTGTGAGGTGGTATCTCACTGTGGTGTTGATTTGTATTTCCCTGATGCCGAGTGATGTTGAACAGGTTTTCATGTGTCTGTTGGCTATTTGGATGTCTTCTTTGCAGAAATGCCTGTTCATGTCTTCTACCCATTTCTTGATTGGATTATTTGTTCTTTGGGTGTTGAGTTTGAGAAGTTCTTTATAGATTTTGGATACTAGCCCTTTATCTTATATGTAATTTACAAATATATTCTCCTATTCTGCCAGTTGCTTTTGGTTTTGTTGACTGTTTCCTTTGCTGTGCAAAAGGTTTTGATCTTGATGAAGTCCTAATAGTTCATTTTTGCCCTATTCCCTTGCCTTTGGTGATGTTTCTAGGAAGAAGTTGCTGCACCTGAGGTCAAAGAGGTTGCTGTTTGTTCTCCTCAAGGTTTTTGATAAATTCCTGTCTCACAATGAGGTCTTTCATCCATTTTGAGTCTATTTTTGTGTGTGGTGTAAGGAAATGGTCCAGTTTCATTCTTCTGCATGTGGCTGTCCAATTTTCCCAACACCACTTGGTGAAGAGACTTTTTACCATTGGATATTTTTTCCTGCTTTGTCGAAGATTAGTTGAACATACAGTCGAGGGTCCATTTCTGGGCTCTCTATTCTGTTCCATTGATCTATGTGTCTGTTTTTGTGTCAGTACCATACTGTCTTGATGATGACAGTTTTGTAATAGAGCTTGAAGTCTGGACTTGTGATGCTACCAACTTTGTCTTCCTTTTTCAACATTCCTCTGGCTATTTGGGGTCTTTTCTGGTTCCATATAAATTTTAGGATTATTTGTTCCATTTCTTTGAAAAAAAAAAAAAAAGATGGCATTTTGATAGGGGTTGCATTAAATGTGTAGATTCCTTTAGGTAGCATATACATTTTCACAATATTTGTTCTTCCAATCCATGAGCATTGAATGTTTTCCATTTCTTTGTGTCTTCCTCAATTTCTTCCATGAGTACTTTATAGTTTTCTGAGTACAGATTCTTTGTCTCTGGTTAGGTTTATTCCTAGGTATCTTATGGTTTTGGGTGCAGTTGTAAATGGGATCGACTCCTTCATTTCTCTTTCTTCTGTCTTTCTGTTGGTATATAGAAATGCAACTGATTTCTGTGCATTGATTTTATATCCTGACACTTTACTGAATTCCTGTATGAGTTCTAGCAGTTTAGGAGTGGAGTCTTTTGGGTTTTCCACATAAAGTATCATATCATTTGCAAAGCATGAACATTTGACTTCTTCTTTGCTGATTGGGATGCCTTTTATTTGTGTTTGTTGTCTGATTGCTGAGGCTAGGACATCTAATACTATGTTGAATAACAGTGGTGATTGTGGACAGCCCTGCTGTGGTCCCGACCTTAGCAGAAAAGCTTTCAGTTTTTCCCTATGGAGAATGATATGCACTGTGGGTTTTTCATAGATGTCTTTGATGATATTGACATATGTACCCTCTATCCCTACACTGTGAAGAGTTTTGATCAAGAAAAATGCTGTACTTTGTCAAATGCTTTTTCAGCATCTATTGAGAGTATCATATGGCTTTTGTTCTTTCTTTTATTAATGTGTTGTATCACATTGATTGATTTGCGGGTATTGAACCAACTGTGTAGTCCAGGAATAAATCCTACTTGGTCATGGTGAATAATCCTTTTAATGTACTGTTGGATCCTATTGGCTAGTATTTTGTAAGAATTTTTGCATCTGTGTTCATCAGGAATATTGGTCTGTAATTATCCTTTCTGATGGGGTCTTTGTCTGATATTGGGATCAAGGTCATGCTGGCCTCATAAAATGAATTTGGAAGTTTTCCTTCCATTTCTATTTTTTGGAACAGCTTCAGGATAATAGGTATTAATTCTTCTTTAAATGTTTGTTATTTAAAGCCATCTGACCCTAGACTCTTTTGGGGAGTTTTTAAAAAAAATTTTAAAGACTTTATTTATTTATTTGATAGACAGAGATCACAAGTAGGCAGAGAGGCAGGCAGAGAGAGAGGAGGAAGCAGGCTCCCCACTGAGCAGAGAGCCCGATGCAGGGCTCAATCCCAAGACCCTGGGTTAGGTTAAAGAAATTAAAGAAGAATTTTTAAAAATTTTTAACCTGGGTAGGTTAAAGCCTACTGAGCCACCCAGGCGCCGCTTGTTGGGAGATTTTTGATGACTGCTTCAATCTCCTTACTGGTTATGGGTCTGTTCAGGTTTTCTGTTTCTTCCTGTTTCAGTTTTGGTAGTTTATATGTCTCTAGGAATTCATCCATTTCTTCCAGATTGTCAAATTTGCTAGTATATAGTTGCTCATAATATGTTCTTATAATTGTTTGTATTTCTTTGGTGTTGGTTATGAGCTCTCCTCTTTCATTCATGATTTTATTAATTTGGGTCCTTTCTCTTCTTTTTGATAAATCTGGCCAGGGGTTTATCAATCTTATTAATTCTTTCAAAGAACCAGCTCCTAGTTTCATTGATTTGTTCTACTATTCTTTCGGTTTCTATTTCATTGATTTCTGCTCTGATCTTGATTATTTCTCTTCTCCTGCTGGGTTTAGGCTTTCTTTGCTGTTCTTTCTCCAGCTCCTTTAGGTGTAAGGTTAGGTTGTGTACTTGAGACTTTTCTTGTTTCTTGAGAAAGGCTTGTATTGCTATATACTTTCCTCTCGGGACTGCCTTTTCTGTGTCCCAAAGATTTTTGAACAGTTGTGTTTTCATTTTCATTTGTTTCCATGAATTTTTAAAAATTCTTCTTTAATTTCTTGGTTGACCCATTCATTCTTTAGTAGGATGCTTTTTAGCCTCCATGTATTTGAGTTCTTTCCAACTTTCCTCTTGTGGTTGAGTTCTTGTTTCAAAGCATTGTGGTCTGTAAATATGTAAAGGATGATCCTAATCTTTTGGTACCAGTTGAGACCTGATTTGTGACCCAGGATGTGATCTATTCTGGAGAATGTTCCATGTGCACTAGAGAAGAATGTGTATTTTCTGTTGCTTTGGGATGGAACGTTCTGAATATATCTCTGATGTCCTTCTGGTACAGTGTGTCATTTAAAGCCTTTATTTTCTTGTTGATCTTTTGCTTAGATGATCTATTTCAGTGATAGGGGTGTTAAAGTCCCCTACTATTACTGTATTATAGTTGATGTGTTTCTTTGATTTGTTATTAATTGGTTTGTATAATTGGCTGCTCCCATGTTAGGGCATAGATACTTAAAACTGTTAGATCTTCTTGTTGGACAGACCCTTTAAGTATGCTATAGTGTCCTTCTTCATCTCTTATTATAGTCTTTGGCTTCAAATCTAATTTATCTGATATGAGGATTGCCACACCAGCTTTCTTTTGATGTCCATTAGCATGGCACATTGTTTTCCACCCCCTCACTTTAAATCTGGAGGTGACTTTGGGTCTAAAATGAGTTTCTTGCAGACAGCATATTGATGGGTCTTTTTTTTTTTTAATCCATTCTGATAACCTGTGTCTTTTGATTGGGGGCACTTAGCCCATTTACATTCAGGGTAATTATTGAAAGATATGAATTTCAGGGGCGCCTGGGTGGCTCAGTGGGTTAAAGCCTCTGTCTTCAGCTCAGGTCATGATCCCAGGGTCCTGAGATCGAGCCCCACATTGGGCTGTCTGCTCAGCAGGAAGCCTGCTTCCTCCTCTCTCTCTGCCTGCTTCTCTGCCTACTTGTGATCTCCATCTGTCAAATAAATAAATAAAATCTTAAAAAAAAGAAAGATATGAATTTCATGCCATTGTATTGCCTATAAAGTGACTGTTACTATATAATGTCTCTATTCATTTCTGGTCTGTTATTTTTAAGATCTCTCTTTGGTTAGAGGACCCCTTTCAATATTTCCTGTAGGGCTGGTTTGGTGTTTGCAAATTCTTTTAGTTTTTGTTTGTCCTGGAAGCTTTTTATCTCTCCTTCTGTTTTCAATGACAGTCTAGCTGGACATAGTATTTTTGGCTGCATATTTTTCTCGTTTAGTGTGCTAAATATATCATACCCAGTCCTTTCTGGCCTGCCAGGTCTCTGTGAATAGGTCTGCTGCCAATCTAATATTTCTACCATTTTATGTTATAGACCTCTTGTCCCGAGCTGCTTTCAGGATTTTCTCTTTGTCACTGAGACTTGTAAGTTTTGCTATTAGATGACAGGGTGTGGACCTATTTTTATTGATTTTGAAGGGGTTTCTCTGTGCCTCCTGGATTTTGATTCTTGTTCCCTTTGCCAAATTAGGGAAATTCTCTGCTATAATTTGCTCCAGTAAACCTTCTGTCCTCCCCCCTTCTTCTTCTGGAATCCCAGTTATTCTAAAATTATTTTGTCTCTTGGTATCACTTATCTCTTGAATTCTCCCCTTGTGGTCCAGTAGTTGTCTGTCTTTTTCTCAGCTTCTTTATTCTCCCTCATTTGGTCTTCTATATCACTAATTTTCTCTTCCGCCTCATTTATCCTAGCAGTAAGAGCCTCCATTTTTGATGGCACCTCATTAATAGCTTTTTTGATTTCAGCTTGGTTAGATTTTAGCTCTTTTATTTATCCAGAAAGGGATTATCTAGCATCTTCCATGAATGAGAGAACAAAATACTAAAAGGGTAGCAACAATCCCATAAAGGTATACCCTAACCAAATCTGAAGACACCCAAAAATGGAGGGAGAAGAAAGGAGAAAAATGGGGAAGAAAGGAGAAAAAAAATAAATCTAGTATAATATTAAGAAAAAGTATTTATTGAGGACATTTTTATGTTGTTCTTGATCTTAAGGGAAAAATGTTCATTTTTCCATTATTAAATATGATGCTAGCTGTGGGCATTTTATGGTTGCCTTTTATTAGACTGAGGATGTACTTATTTCTAGTTTGAGAATTTTAAATCAGGAACTGATGTTGGATTTTATGAACTGATTTTTCTGAGTCTGTTGAGATGATCATGTGATTTTTCTTTTGTGGTTTGTTAACATGATGGGTTACATTGATTGATATTTGAATGTTTAATGTTGTACTCCTCGGATAAAGCCCACTTTGTCATGATGTATTATCTTTTTTATATATCATCAGATTTACTTTGTTAAATTTTTATTAGAGGTTTTGCATCTATGTTTATGAGAGGTATTTATCTATAGTTTACTTGTTGTAACACAACACTTGTTGTGTCTGGTTTGAGTGTCAAGAAGATGTTGGCCTTATATAATGAGTTGGGAATTTTTGTATTTTCAGTTTTCTGGAAGAGTTTATGTAGAGTTGGTATTTTTTCCTTAAAGTGTTTTGTAGCATTTACCAGTGAATTCATCTGGGCCTGGCAATTTCTTTGTAGGAATGTCTTTAAAACTACAAATTTAATTTCTTTAACAGGTATTTAGGTTATTCATTTTATACTGAGTGAGTTTTGGCAGTTTGTGACTTCAAGGAATTTGGCCATTTCATCCAAGTTGCCAAAATTAGTTGTACAATGCTGTTCATACCTTTGGTGTATTATTCTTTTAATATCTGTAGAACCTTGTGATATATTCTCTCTTATTCCTTATGTTGATAATTTGAATTCTCTTTTTGACCCAATCAGTCTAACTGGAGGTTTATCAATTTTATTGATCTTCTCAAAGAAATAGCTTTTGATGTAATAGATTTTCCCCATTTTTTTCTGTGTTCTCCTTTATGATTTCTGCTCTGATACTTATTTTTCTTTTATTCTACTTACTTTGGATTTAATTTACTCTTCGATTTCTTCCATTTTTTTCTTTAAATGGAAATTGAGGTTATTGATTTGAGACTGTTCTTCTTTTCTACTATAGGTGTTTTCTAGCGTAGTTTATCCCCAAATATAAATATTGCTTTAGTCTTATTTTACAAATGTCAGTATCGTATTTGCATTGTCATTTAATTAAAAATGTTTTCTAATTTGTCTTTCAAGTTCTTTTTACCTATGTATTATTTATAAGTGTGTTACTTAGTTTCCAAACATTTGAGGGATTTTCCAAATATATGCCTGTTACTTATTCCTCATTCCTATATGGTCAGAGAATACTTTGTATGAATTGAATCCTTTAAAATTTAATCAGACTTGTTTTATGGTTCAGAATATGGCACATATTGGATAAATTTTCTCTTTGGTCTGGAAAAAAATGTGTATTTTCTTGTTGGTGGTTGGAATGGTTTATAAATATCAATTAAATCAAGTTGGTTGATAGTATGGCTCAACTCTACATCTTTATTGATTTTTCTGTTGATTTGTTCTATGAATTATCAAGAGTCTTGAAATTTCTATATATATTTGTGACTTGGTCTATTTATCCTTACAATTTTATTAGTTTTTGCTTCATATGTTTTGAAGCTCTGTTATTAAGGGCATACACATTTAGGGTTGTTACATCCTCTTTATAAATTTGTCCATTATCATTATGTAAGAACCTTCTTTATCTCTACTAATATTCTTTATTATTCAGTCTGCTTCCTGTGATACTAATATAGCCACTCCAGCTTTCGTTTGATTAACGTTAGCATGGCATATCATTTTCCATTCATTTACTGTTAATATATTTGGCTCTTTATGTTAAAAATAGATTTTATTTTATTTTATTTTTATTTTTTATTTTTTTGGTAGGCACATTTAGTTGTGTCTTGCTTTTTAAATGCAATCTGACAGGGGCACCTTGGTGACCTAGTCAGTTAAGTGTCTGACTCTTGATTTTGGCTCAGGTCATGATCTCAGGGTTATGGGGTTGAGTCCCATTTTGGGCTCTATGCTGGGCATGGAGCCTGCTGAAGATTCTCTTCCTCTCCCTTTCCCCTCCTCGCCCTCTCATGTGCGCACGCACATGCACTCTCTGTCTAGGAAAAAAAAATGCAAGCCGATAATCTGTGTTTTTTAAATAGGGATATTTAGATTCTTTACATTTAATGTGATTATGACTATAGTTAGGTTTAGAGACATCATTTTTCTATTTGTTTCCTATTTATCAGTCTACTTGTTCCTTTTCCCCTCATTTTTTTCCTTTTTGAAAATTAATTAAGTTTTTGTGATTCCATTTTATTTCCTTTCTTGGTTTGATAACTCTTTGTTTTGTTATTTTAATGATTGCTTAATGTTTGTAATCTCCATCTTTAATTACAGTTTGCATTCAAGTGATACTTTACTATTTCATGAATAGCATAAAAACTCTACATTACTATTTCAGTAAACAGAATAATGCTATCCACAAAGATATCCACACCCGGAACTCATGGAAATGTTACCTGACATGGCAAAAGAAACTTTGCTGATATAATTAAGTTAAGGACCTTATATAGGGAGATAATTATTATTAACCAGATGTTGTCAATATAATCATAAGGGTCTTTTATGGGAGAGGCAGCAGGTCAGAGTCAGAGCAGAAAATGTGACAACAGATGCAGAGGTTGAAGGATGCCATTAAGGAAGAGGCCACAAGCCAAAGATATGGGTGACCTGTTGAGGCCAAGGAATGAAACCCTGCTGAAATCTTGGTTTTAGCTCAGTGATACTGATTTTAGACTTTTAACCTCCAGAATTGTGAGACAACAAATTCATGTGTTAAATTTGTGTTAAGGCTCTGAGTTTGTGGCACTTCATTATGGCAGAAACAGGAAATGAATACAAATGTACTTTTCTTTCTTTAAAGATTTTATTTATTTATTTATGAGAGAGAGCGTGCACGTGTGCGAGAGAGCATGAAAGGGGGAGGATCAGAGGGAGAAGCCAACTTCCTACTGAGCAGGGAACCTGATGTGGGACTCAATCCTGGGACTTCAGGATCATGACCTGAGCTGAAGGCAGTCACTTAACTAACTGAGCCACTTAGGCACCCTACAAGTGTACTTTTATCTTTCCCTTACTGACCTTTGTGCAGTTGCTGCCATATATTTTAGTTTTACATATGGTATAACCTTTTTACTACACTATCATTATCTCTGTTTAGTTACTCATCTTTTAAAGAGTTTTAAAAAAAATAAGAAAAGAAACCTTACATAATTACTCTTGTATTAAACCATTAAACCATTCCTGATGCTTTTCATTTCATTGTGTACATCTATATTTAGATCTGGTATCACTTTCCTTCTGCCTAAAGGACTTCCTTTAGTATTTCTTGTAGCGTGGGTCTGCTGATGGTTAATTTTTTCAACTTCTGTGTGTCTTAAAATATCTTTAGTTTGCTTTAGTTTTTTGAGAGATATTTTTATGGAGTATAGAATTTAGGTTGACAAGTTTTTTCCCCCCCTTTCAATACTATGATGATGTTGAACCACTGTTATCTTGCTTGCATTGTTTCTGATGAAAAATCACCCTTGTCTTTGAGCCTCTCCATATAATATGGCTCCTTTCTCTGGCTGCTTTTAATATTTTTTCCTTATCCCTTTTTTTCTTTTTTTGGTTTGGTTGCCTTTTTTTTTTTTTTTTTTGGCTGAGTGGCTGCAAATACATTATCAAATTATTTATAATGTTAACATTTAAGTATTCATGTCTATACATTAAATAGCTACATAGACTACCACTATTTTGAACAATTTTGTTTATGATGTGCTTTGTTATTGTTTTCTTCTTCTTTTTTTTTAAAGATTTTATTCACTTATTTGACAAACAGAGATCACAGGTAGGCAGAGAGACCGGGAGAGAGAGAGGAAGGGAAGCAGGCTCCCTGCTGAGCAGCAGAGAGCCCGATGTGGGGCTTGATCCCAGGACCTTGGGATCACAACCCGAACCAAAGGCAGAGGCCTCAACCCACTGAGCCACCCAGGTGCCCCTGTTTTCTTCATGTTTCTTGCACTTAATTTTATTGAATTTCTTGGATCTGCATGCTTATAGTTTGCATAAAATTTTGAAAATTTCTAGCCATTATTTCTACAAATGTTTTTTTCTTCCCTTTCTCCTCCTTGGGGACTCCAATTACACAAATATTAGGCTGTTTGAAGTTGTCCCACAGCTCACTATGCTGTTCTTTTAAAACAATTCTTTTTTTCCCACGGTTTTCATTTTGGATGGTTTCTATTGCTTTGTTTTCAAGTGCACCAATTTTTTTTTCTTCTGCAGTGTCTAATCTGACATTAATCCCATTCAGTATTTTTTATCTCACACATTGTGATTTTCATTTCTAGAAGCTAAATTTGAATCCTTTGCTCCAGCTCTTTGAAAAACGTTTGTGGACTTTAGATTGGAATAGCATTGAAAGTATAGATTGCTCTAGGCAATATAGACATTTTAATAATGTTTATTCTTCTGATCCATGACCATGGAATGGTCTTCCAAATTTTTGTGTCTTCTTCAATTTCTTTCATGAGTGTTCTGTAGTTCCTTGAGTACAGATCCTTTACCTCTTTAAAAAAAATAAAAAAATGAGGCAACTATAAAAAATTTTGAATCCTTAAAAAAATCAATTTTTTACCTACCTTTTGGACATATGGAATATAAATGATAACTTTTTTAATGTTCTTGCTGCTAATTTTACTGCCACTATCAGTTCTTGGTTGGTTTTAATAAATTCTTTCCACCCTTATTATAGGTCATATTTTTCTGTTTCTTTATATACGCCCTGTAATTTTTGATTGGATGCCAAACATCATGAATTTTACCTTGTAGGTGCTGTCTATATCATTTATTCTTGTAAATATCCTTGAGCTTTGTTTTGGGACAATTTACTTGGAAACAGTTTGATATGTAGGTGATACTAGAGCAGTGCTTATTCTAGGGCTAAATATTCCCTTTCAGAGAGATAAGCCCCTTCTCTGCCTATATCTAGTACCTTACGAATTATGAGGCCTAACAGCTGGTGGGAACAGAATGTTTCCTGTCCCTTTGCATACCAGGCACTCTTATTTCTATTCTTACTGGGTGGTTCCTTTTTCAACATTGAGTAGATTCCTCATAAGCATGCACTAACTAGTACTGAATTGAATACTCAAAGGGGACTCTCTGTGACCTCCAAAGTTCCTTCTCTGTGCACCTCGCCTCTGTTTAGTATTCTGTTTCTTGAATTATAGTCGCCTTGGTTTCCCCAGACTCTCAGCTCTTTCTTTTCACTCAGTCACAGAGAGTCTCTTGGTTTCTACCTAAGTTCCTCTTCCATGTGCTGCAATCTGGAAGTTCACTTGAGGTAGTGAGGTGGGGCAATCATAGGGCTTGTCTTGTTGATTTCCAGTGTTTCAGGCATCACTGTCCTTCATTTCCTGATGTCCAGGGTCTTGAGAACTTTTCTTTTGTATTTTTGCTCTCTTTGGTTTCATGTAGGAGGGTAAATATGATCCTGATACTCCCATCTAGCCAGAAGCAGATGTTTACCTTTTAAATTTAACTGTATAAAATATTCACCTGGTTCTAAAGTCATATCAATAAAGCATGGTGTAGTCAGAGAAAGTCTTATTCTATTTCTGTCATTTTACTCTTTCCTGTTTCTATGGACAACTTCCTCTTCACCTTGTTACTATTAATTTGCTTTTGTTCTTTCTTTAAGTAACTTTTCCCTAAGCTTTTGGTTTGAAAAAACTATGAGAACACATGACATATATATTTATGTACATATATATATATATGTATATTCCTATTTGTTAGACAAATGATAGTATGTTATACACACTATTCTCCACCTTGCTTTTTTCCCTCCATTGCAGTATATACTTCCCTCCCTCTATGTCTCAACAGCTTCATAATAGTTCATTATGTGTATATCCTATTGTTTATTCAAGCAGTTCCCTATAGATAGGTTATTTCTAGTCTCTTTCTAGTATTAAACATGATATAATGGATACATATTTTTGTATTTTTGCATCTGGATCTGTGATATAGATTCCTGGAAATGGAATTGCAGGGTCAAGGGGAAATACATATGAAGTTTTGCTAGATATGATAAATTTTCCTCCATAGGGTTGTACCACTTTGCATCTTTACCATTCTTACCATCTGATCTTTGGATCAGATTGGTAGGTATATTTCTAACAATATTTCAATAGCACAGTAGACTGCTTCATGAATGGGTGAAATGAAATGAACGAAAGGGTGAGGACTAGAATTATTGAAACAAAGGCCAGGGTGGAGACCCTTGTCAGGGATGTTCGAGAGGTGATTCTTGTATCAGGTAAGAGTCAGACCCAATAACATTTAGGCTCCCTCCTCATGTTATAATGTTATTATTCTTAAAGTTTCTTTTTCTGATGAATTTAGAAGGTATGTAGTGGTTGTTTTTCTGATTCCCCATACATTTTCTCTGCCTCTCAGCAATGCTTTTATATTATCAGGATGCATTTTTCCATGAGTTACTTTAGTTGGTGATGTGGAGGGAAAGGAAAAATAAATTCCATAAGAAGTGGCTTGATGGAGGTGGGTTGGAGGGCTGGGGGATATTTTCCTGATAGTTTTGGTGTGAGGAGCTGCTTTCCCAAGGAAAGGACTCTGGGGTTCAAGCATGCTGTGTGTGGAGCAGGAATGGGATGGCTTGGTGGGGAGTTAGGTTAGTGGAGAAGTTTTGAGCGTTGGCTGTGACCTCTGTTACCCTTTGAGTTGTATGGCCCTGTACCAGTTACTTAATCACAGTTAGCCTTACTGTCCTTGTCCTTTAAATATCTCACAGGACATAGGAAGGATGGTTGAGATACAGGTCAGTATTAACAGTGAGTGTGAGGTACTAGCCTAGGACTGTGTATGAGCTCAGAAAATGTTAGCTGTTGTTACTGTGTCAGTTTTTGAGTGTGATGGGACCAGTGAGGGGCTTAGGAAGCTCTGGGTCAGAAGGAGCAGGCAGCAGACTGGATTTGAGACCTAGCTTGCCAGTGTAGTCTTGGTACATGGGATATTAGAATTGAATGTTAGAAAGAGAAGCTTATGGAGAAGAATGGGAAGGGTGGTTGGAGGGGTTGGTTGGCGAGCCAGATAGAGAGCTGTGCTGAGGACTGAGGTGGGGTGTCTAGTGCCCAGACTTCACGCTTTTAGAGAAAAGAAAAGGCACTGTGGCCAGGGATGGTTGAGGGGGACTTCACTGAACAGGTGGTCCACATAGTCAGGACAGCTTTTAAATAAGCTGAGAGAAGAGAGGAGGGCAGAGAACCAGGAAATATTATGGGTGTAAGTGCTTGTGGAATATATCTTGCCCACACCTCAAGACCTGCCTCTCGAGTTATGGCTCATCTCTCCAGCTCTATAGAGTTGGTCCAAGTTGGTGTTTCAGCCACAAGCATTAATGGAGCACCTGTTATGTCCTGGGCCTTGAGAATATAAATATGAGTAAGAGTTGATCTAGTTGCATCCTCATATGGGAGTTTTCCAAACAACAATGGCCTTGGTTATCTCTGATGTTCTGATTTAGTAGGATTGAGCTGGAGTCCAGGCATCTGTCCTTTCTAATAACTACTTGTGCCATTCTGATGCCCAGCCTTGGTGAAGAACCCCTGGCTTGTGTCATTATCTGTTTATAAATATGGAGGCTGTTGGTGACCCAGTGTAGAGACATTCGGTAGGAGCAACATGCAGAGGAGCTTTTTAATGACAGTGATGTCTGAAGAGAAGCCTGCTGTTCCATCCCTTTCCTGTCCAATGTGGGGTGGGCAAAGGGAAGATGATGAAAGGGAAGCAGTGTTTGGATTCTTAATTTGGAACCTTGAATCCTGTTACCCCAGCTCTGAGCAGGTATGGTCACTGCCTCTCTCCTGTAACTCCCATGCCCTCTAGTTCCTCAGCCTCTCAGTAGGCTGTCCTTCAAACCCAAGTGAGTGGACGGGAAGGATGGTTGAGATACAGGTGATCCCTGTCCACCCTGTGGACAGAGAGTGGACAAATTGGTGTAAGCTACAGGAAGGTAGATTTTGATTCAAAACGAGGGTGAAGCAAAACTGTTTCTCACAATGAGAGTTGACCAGCCACAGGAAGTCTGTCCGGTGAAGCAGTGAGGTTTCCATTACCGGGAGTGTTCGGCGGCGGCCTGCTGGTCCACCTCTCTGAGATGTGGCAGGGCAGGCTTGAACTGCCACTGTGCAACTCTGGCTGGGGAAAGAGGAATTACTCCAGTTCTTCTCTTCTTTTTCAAACCCTGTTCCTGGCTCCTGTCATCCTGCCTTCTCTTTTCTATGCCACTTTTTCTTCTGATTTTTTCATAGCTTATGCTGTGTCTGTCAGAGATAGCCATGACACTGAGGATCCCCCTTGGTGATTTGGTCAATGCTGGTAGCAAGCGACTTGTCTGGAGTCTGCTGACCATCCAGGCATCAAAGCCCACCCTGCTGTTTTTTTCTTTGCAGACAGTTCTCCCTCCAGCAAGTGTGTGAGTTCCTGTGTGGGTATGTGTGTGTGTCTACGTGTGAGAGATGTCTGTGCTGGCACATGAGGATGGGTGGTGTAGCTGGACTTGCAGCTCAAAGTGACAGAAAAGCAGTTTGCTTAGTGAAGGTGGCTGTGGCCTTGGTTACCAGGAAAGACTGGTCCCCCTCTTGTGTCCGGCTGCCTTTCCTCCCTCCCCGATCCTCCCCCTAGCCCCAGGCTCACTCCTTCAGGTTAATTTCCCTGGCTGCAGCTGTGACTCCCTCCTCCTCCTCCCCCTTCCCTCCCTCCTCCATCTACCACACACACACAGGCTGTGAATTATGTGCCTCCTGTTCTAATGAGATAAACAACATAACTCTCACGGGGCTCTGCTCGTCCCTCTGTAAGTGGAACTCCAGGGCTGAATGTATTGGCCCTATAAAGGCACCCTGGTGCTTGTCAGCCTAGGGAGGAGGGCAAAGAAGAGGGGCTGGAGCCCCGAGAGAGTTCTTGGGGCCATTTGCTTGTTGAGATGAGGTGGAGTCAAGACAGACATCAAAGAGAAGCACGCGGGGCGGAGGCCTTGTCATGCCACACGGCCATGGCGTCCATACTCATCTAAGTCAGCTAACTCATGATAATTAGTAACTGACATTTGCACGAGGCTTCATGGTTTCAAAGAGCTTCTTCTTGAATTTAAGCTAATCCCCACAACAGCCCCTGTGAGGTAGGTATTATGAACGTTCTTATCTTACCGGTAAGGAGACAGGCTCAGAAATGCGTGGTGATATTTCCAAGGTTACAGGAGTGGTGGTATGAGGACTCATGTGCTCTTCCTCTGCACCGTGGGCCTTCTGTAATCCATCAGAGAAAGTTAAAGAGTGGTATAAAAATAGTCCCTCTTCTGGCCATTTAGACTACCTACTACTAAGAGAGTGAGTGAGTCTGCAGCTAGAAAGTGAGTGGCCCGAGGCTGCCTTGAGGCCGCTGGCCAACAAGTACAGTGACCAGGGTTTCAGGGAGGGCAGAGGCCATTGGGCAAGTGTTGACAATTCTGACCTCTTGTCATTTAGATCTTTTGAAAGTGCTGTCTGAACTAGTCCCTTCTTCCTCACCTGCCCTTGGTCAGGTTGGAAATGCTATGAAGCAGAGTGTGGGGCAAGAAGGAACTTAAGGCACAGAGACTGCCGTCTTGGGTTGAGTTCTGTACTCACTCCTGAGGCTACCTCTGTGGTTCCTCTTAGATGGTTTAGATGTGGGTGCATGAGTCTCCTGGAACCAGGAATAACAGGTCATTCACTTCCTGCATTTCTGAATCTGATTCAGTTCTGGTTGAATTCATTTGATAAGTACTTCTTGATATGTCTACCAGGGATTGTGCCAAGTGTTAGGGATACTAGAGATGGATATAGTTCCTGTCATCCTGGGTCTTATAAAACTGGTAGGGGAGATAGTCCAGTAAGCTGGAAATTAATGACAGCATGTTGGGGGGAAACACTGGAACCTTGAGATGATTTTGGGAAGGCCATGGAACCAGTCTTGGTACCTCAGAGAGAATATCCAGGCAAGTGACGAGATGATGCTTAGACCTCCAAGGGTTCTTGGCCAGACATTGGAAAAATCTATAAGGTTCTTTAAAAAATAGTTGGCCTACTTACTCCATCCACTTACACTCAGAGTGGGTAGTTCTGGCATGATTTTTTGGCCTTACTATTATTAAGAAGTTCTCCAGGTTCAGTCTAGATTTTTAGGTTCAGTCTGGATGAAGAATCACTAACCCAAAATGAGTGGGGGTATGTGAGGCTGGTTCTGGGTTGTAGAGTACTGGATCAGCCCTTGTACTTGACCTCTGTTGGGATCCTGGGGCATACCAGCCCCAGAGGTGGCTCAAGGGACCAGAATCAATGCAGCCATTCAGGAATTCTAGGGTCAGAGATGACATGGCCCTGGAGTGAATCACATCAGAAACATCAAACTGAGTGATCCAAAGGGGCACATGCACCTAAATGTTTATAGCAGCAATGTCTACAATGGCCAAACTATGGAAAGAACGTAGATGTCCATCAACAGATGAATGGATAAAGAAGATGTGGTATATATACACAATGGAATACTATGCATCCATCAAAAGAAATGAAATCTTGCCATTTGCGAAGACCTGGATGGAACTAGAGGGTATCATGCTTAGCGAAATAAGTCAATTGGAGAATGACAACTATCATATGATCTCCCTGATATGAGGAAGTGGAGATGCAACATGGGGGGTTAAGTGGGTAGGAGAAGAATAAATGAAACAAGGTGGGATTGGGAGGGAGACAAACCATAAGTGACTCTTAATCTCACAAAACAAACTGAGGGTTGCTGGGGGGAGGGGGATTGGGAGAAGGGGAGTGAGGTTATGGACATTGGGGAGGGTATGTGCTATGGTGAATGCTGTGAAGTGTGTAAACCTAGCGATTCACAGACCTATACCCCTGAGGATAAAAATATATGTTTATAAACAAAACAAAACAAAACAAAACAAAACATCAAACTGTTCCTGGTGATGCCTTCCTTCAAAAATAGGTCAAAACTGGGCCTTCCGTGGAAGGGAGAGCAATCTTACTTTGATTCATTTATTCTTCTCCAATCAACCACAAGCCTGCTCCTCAGAGCACAGGGAGTTCAGAACTTTGAGATCTTTCTACTATGCAGAAGCTATGAAGCTAGCAACAAAGTTAAGTATTAGGATGACTCTTGGACATGAAAAGCCATTAACGCATGACATCAGAGATTTTTCTGGAGCTTCTAGGCTCCATGACCCTAATGGTTTCTGAGAGCCCAAACGGGGAGGGGGTAGGGGTCCTCCAGCTTTTTCATTGCCTTGCAACCTGTGGGAACAGCTATGTGGTTAAAAATGAAACTTAGCACAGAAAGAGTATTTGAAAATTTTGCTTCCTATAGTGCTAGAATAGTTGTTTCTGCTTTGGATCCAAACCAATAAGTGGGTAGAGAAGACTAGTAAGAATGAAAAATGAATAAAAGGGTATATAGCAGCGAAGCTTTTGTAGATCGTCTCGGCAGAAGGTCCCCAAATGGCAGACAGCAGATGGAAACAGAGTCGTGATATTTTCTATCTCTGTGGCCCTAGGTCTAGGAAGTGGCCTTCCCACGTGGGTCTGATGGTGGTCGTCACATGCCCCATTTACCTACAGAAGACTGAGTTGTGACTGATCACAGTGAAGCGGGAATGTATTAGTTTACTCGTTCATTCAGCAAATGTTTAGTTTGATTCTTCTAGGTGTCACACAGAGGGTTCTGGGGATTCTGATGAGGATGAGACTAAGTCTCGGTCTTTACTAGGATTTTTACTCTAACAGGAGTGGATTGCTTAGCTTCCGCTTGTTTCTTTTGGGGTGCACCAGGCAAGTCTTTTCAGTCTGCACACCTCCTACCCAGTCTTAAGCCCCTCTCTTTCTCCCCTTAGCCTCCGCCCTCTGCCCCCTTTTTTTTTTGGAATAGCCGTGGTCTGGAGTGAAAAGTCCACCCACATTCCTCCAAGTCCTCTCGCTTCCACACTCAGTGCCCCAGGAGCCGTAAGAATGTTGTCTGATAGGCAAGAAGGCTCCTCCCAGGGTGGTGGTTATGAAGATGACGCTGTTGTGGAACTTTGTTGCCGAAGGCCAAATCGAAATGGGGACTCTGGAGAGACAGTTTGGTTGGTGCATCAGCCCAGCCACTGGACTCTTGCCCATTTCTTTCTGTAAGGCCCAGGCAAGGGGACAGGGATGTAGAAGGATGCTGGCTCTAGAGGCCAAGGATCCTGGTCCCCAGAGTAGGTTTCTATTCCTCTGGAGGTTCTTGGGGCTCCCGCTGACTTCAGTGAGCTGCCAGCAGCTAACAGCGGGTGGAGGAAGTCAGTAGGTAGGAGGTTTGGTTCCTTGATCTGGTTTCCTTAAGATGCTTCCCAAT
The DNA here is from genome assembly GCF_964662115.1 of Mustela nivalis. Lineage (NCBI taxonomy): Eukaryota > Metazoa > Chordata > Mammalia > Carnivora > Mustelidae > Mustela > Mustela nivalis. The sequence continues at coordinate 13,893,297 of NC_139025.1, read as the reverse complement.
CCCCGCCATCTGTAGGTAGGCAGACTGACTTCTGCTGCTTTGCCTTGAAGAGAACCTTCTTAACCTACACCTGTAGAGAGGGGCAGTTGGTGGGTAGAAGCTGGAGGTCCACTGCCTTGGAAAGACCGTAGTGAGGTTGAATCTGGAAAGGTCCCTCTGATCTCCCCAAACCAGGAGGGGAGAGCTGTTTTGGTCATGGTGATGATGGTCACAGGCTTACAGAGACAGCATGGTGGAGCAGACAGGGCAAAGGTCCTAGGGTCAGATGAACTCGATACTGCCTTGCTTTACTGTTGACCAGCTGCATGACCTTGACAAGTCACATTACCTTTCTGGACTTCAGTTTCCTCTCACTGTGAGTGAGAAGCTTGGACAGAAAGGTTTCCAAGGCCCCTGCTAGCCTGAAGCCTTTAACCTTTATGCTGTCTCTGTCCACAGGCCTCGCCCCGGGCCAGCTATACACATACCCTGCCCGCTGCTGGCGTAAGAAGAGACGATTGCACCCGCCTGAGGATCCAAAGCTTCGACTGCTGGAAATAAAACCTGGTCAGTGCCCTCTGGAGCTGGTGGGAGAGGTGGGGAGGTCTGGGCTGGCCCAGGCAAGGTTGATCTGCTCTTTTGTCTATAGAGCTAAGTTCCGTGGGAGAGTGAACCTGGCCCATGGTGCCCAAAGGTGTGCCTCTGTGCCTGTTCTCTTGTGTAAACATGTCCACGTATTTTCCCAAGCATCTCTTCCCTCTGGTGTCTTGTGCCTCCCCTTTTCTCTCATCTCCCTCTTGCCACCCTGTGGAGTAAAGCAAGCAGGCAAGGGTGGGAACAGGCCCAGGAGGAATGGCTTTGCGGACAGGGCCCCAGGAGCTATAAAAAACAGAACCCATCGGGCCTGGAAATGGAAGAGTCTGAGCTCAAAATTTGCCTCTAGGTGATGCTGAGTGCTTTGTGGCCATGAGGAAGGAACCGGTTACTTTTCCAGACCACTGACCTGTTAGAACACTTCTGACTCGATGGCTACCTTCAGACCTGTGTCTGGGTTGTAGTAAGGCCAAGTGATCACCCTGCGTCTTCATCTTTCAGGGAGCCTCTGGTTTTGGGGGTGCTACTAGGGCTGGGAGGTGACTCAGGGTGGTGGGAACAGTGTTTTTAAGTGGAACAAAGGTAGAGCTGACATGTCCCCTCCCACTGTCACCAAAAAACACAGACCTGACTAAGGAAGGCTGCCTGGCAAGGTTCCCTCACACCTAGCTTTCCATATTGACTTCTTAGGCTGTGTCTTCTCTGCAAAATCTCTGTTCACAATTGTTTGGGATGCTTTCACTCATGGTTCTATGATTAACCTGTTTCAATTGTTTATTTTAACCCAGATTTCATTCGTCATAGAAGTTTTTTTGGGGGCGCCTGGGTGGCTCAGTTGGTTGGGCAACTGCCTTCGGCTCAGGTCATGATCCTGGAGTCCTGGGATCGAGTCCCACATTGGGCTCCCTCCTTGACAAGGAGTCTGCTTCTCCCACTAACATTTCTGCACTTATGCTCTTTCTCTCAAATAAATAAATAAAATTCTTAAAAAAAAAAGTTTTATTTGTTGGAGATGGGTGGGGACTAGGTTTTTCAATGAGCTCCATCCAAGTTCTCAATGGACCTGTAGAATTTTCAGACCCTTGCAAACACTTCTGGGTGGTGACTGAGATTGTTCCAAACTTTCTTCTTAAGATGGGGTTTGAGGGCGCCTGGGTGGCTCAGTGGGTTAAAGCCTCTGCCTTTGACTCGGGTCATGGTCTCAGGGTCCTGGGATTGAGCCCCGCATCAGGCTTTCTGCTCAGTGGGGAGCCTACTTCTTCCTCTCTCTCTGCCGGCCTCTCTGCCTACTTGTGATCTCTGTCAAATAAATAAATAAAATCTTAAAAAAAAAAAAAGATGGAGTTTGATGGAGGGCCAAGTCTCCCTGAGCAGCATAATCTGGTAGAGATATAATGCCAGCCACTAGTATCATTTTATACTTTCTGGTAGTCTCATTAAACAAGGGGAAAAAATCCAGGTGAAATTAATTTTAATTATAGATTCCATTGAACCCAACACAGCAGTAATATTATCATTTTAGCATGTAATCAATATAGAAATGATGAGTGAGATAGTGTACATTCTTTTTTTGTATTGTTTTTTAAATTCCAGTGTGAATTTACACTTTTAGCCCATCTCCTTATAGACTGGCCACATCGCAAACCCAAACGTGGCTAGGGGTGCCCATATCGGTGGGTGTGGTCTTGACCGCACAGGCAGCCCCAGGGAGCTTGGTGGAGATGCAGAATCTTGAACCTCACCCCAGACCTGCTAAGTCAGAGTCTGCATTTTACCATATCCCCGAGGACTGCATTCCCCACAATGCACACTGAAGTTTGGGGAAACACTAGTTTTAAAGACTCCCACGTGGCCAGATCAGAAGTCCGCGTGGCGTGTCACCCCTGTTTCTTTATTAAACATGAGCAATTATCAATAAGAACAGTTTATCTTAGAGGTGGGGACTTCCTCCTTCTTTGTTCCAGAATCATTGATCCTGTTTTTTTGGAAGAGCCATGGATGAGTGCAGAGGTAACCACTGGCTCAATCCTTACTGGGACCAGTTTCATTCTACCCCTCTGGGGCTCTGCAGGAGGGGCTGTAGTGGGAGGCTGACTCCATGCTGGGTCTTCTGTGCGGATTTTGAAGGGAGGGTATTGCTGACGTGTCTACCACTAGCTCGGTATGTCCTTGTGGCGTCGTGTGCGAACCCTCTGGGTATATTTTCCCATCTATACACAGGTGAAGTGGTACTTGGGGTTTCCTAGTTGGGTTTCCACTTAACCATGAAGATCACCTAAATCATATGTAATAGTATTTGCCCCCCACTTTTTTTTACTGCCCTTCCCCCCTTCTTACTCTTTTAATTAAAAATTTGAAAAATTTGAATAACCAACACAGTCACATGTTTTGACATTCCAAGGATAAAAAGCATATATTGTATGTGGAGTGAAAAATGAGATCTAGTCCTCAAAGAGGCAATCAGGCCCATCAGTGGCGCAGTTTTTTCAGATCCTTCAAGAGATTGTCTATGTGCACACCAAGAATTACATCCATCCATATGACCTTTTCCTTGTCTTTTGATATAGCAGGCCACCTTGTGTTTTGCCCGTTCCATTGAAAAATGTGCCTCAGGCATTGGCCCTATCAATATATAAAGAATTTCCTCATTCTTTTTTATAGTTACACAATATTCCATTGTATGAATGTACCACAACTATTTTAACCAGGTTGTTCCCAATTTTTGTCTCCAGTCTTTCCAATTTGCAGTGAATATTTTCATATTCATATATGAATTCATATTAAGTTTCATATGGGAGGACATCTCAATTGCAGCTTGTCAGTTTAAAAGATTGTAAGTACTTGATGCTGATTTAAATTGTTAATCTTTGTTCTTAACATTTATACAGAAAGTCTTTTTTTAAAAAGATTTATTTATTTATTTTAGAGAGAGAGAACAGGAGCAGAGGGACAGAGAGAGAGGGAGAGAGAATCACAAGCAAAACCCACACTGATCTCAGATGGAGCTTGCTTTCATGATCACAGGACCCTGAGATCATAATCTGAGCAGAAAGCAAGCATCAGACACTTAACTGACCATGCCATTTGGGTGCCCCTAGAAAGTCTATTTCTTCTTCTTCTTCTTTTTTTTTTTTTTTAAAAAGATTGTATTTGTTTATTTGACAGAGAGAGAGGAATCACAAGTAGACAGAGAGGCAGGCAGAGAGAGAGGGAAACAGGCTCCTTGCTGAGCAGAGAGCCCGATGTGGGGCTCGATCCCAGGACCCTGAGATTATGACTCGAGCCGAAGGCAGAGGCTTAACCCACTGAGCCACCCAGGCACCCCTAGAAAGTCTTTCTTAAGAACACTTTGTATTAGACTAATTGGATTGTCTTTTATGGAATTGAAGACATTTCATGCTGTTAAACACCTTAAACATCATTAACTCCAATTCCTTATTTTATGAGGTTCAGGCAGGTTAGGACACTTACTCAAAGTCACACAGTAATTCCTGTGGGAACAAGCAGAGAATACATGTTTTTTTCTCTGTTCAGTGCTTTTTCTGCTTCTTTGCATTGTTCATAGTTATACTAACTTAAAAAAAAACTTTAACAAAGCTTTTCTCTTAAAAACTTTATCTTTATGATTAGAAAACTAATATTTAAATGAATCAAATGCACCCAAGAGATACTTGGAATTCCTTTAGTTATAAATGTCAAACACACAATCTAACCAGCCTAAGGTAGAAAGAAGGAAAGTTGGTTCATGTAATGGTAGATCTCAGAGTTGTCCTGGTTTCAGGCATAGCTGCATCCAGGGGTTCAAACATTGTAGTGAGGGCTCTGAGCCTCTTTCCACCTCTAATTCTCTCCTCTTTGTGGGGCAGACAAGGTGGCCATCCGGAGCCCCAATCTCAGCACTCCTTGGACTCAGCAGAAAGCATCAGTCCTCTTCGATAGCTGTGGCAGAAAATTCCTGGGAAGGACTGATTAGCTGGCTTGGGTTTGCATCTGCCCTACCAATCACTGCCACCCAGGGGATGGGGAACTCTGATTGAATCATCATCGTCATCATCATAACCAGTGTCTGAACAGCACACTATAATTTACAAAGCCCTTTACAAAGCATTTTCATTTATAGCATTTCCTTTGGTCCTTACCATAGCCCTGGGAGGTAGAGCAGAAAGGAGGGATCAAAGTGGAATAAGCCCACTTTATATGTTAGGGAAATCAGGCTGCGGACAGCGCCAAGCCAAGCAAGGTTTACTGTGCTACTCACATTTCTGGGAACTGACAGTCTCACTGTTAGTGAGACTGAGGAAGAAGTTACTTTATGAGCGTCTCGCCTTCTTGTCTACAGACACATACATTGAGCACACTGGCCTCCCCGTGGCTGAACGTGGAGCAGCTGTCATCACAGCTGGCTTTGGGTTTGCCCCATCCTTGGACCTGTCATGGCCCGTGGGTGGTAGAAACTCCCCAGGGTTGGGAGTTTGCTGGAGCTAAGTGCCCACCAGCCCATCGTGCCTCTATCTGTGATCCTTTGAAAGGTGTCCTTGGTCTCTGCCCTTGAACGTGGGGCAGAGGCTGAGGTAGATGGTCCAAGTCTCAGGCTAATAAAGACCTCACCCCTGAGATGTCTAGAATTCTGAGGGCGGGCCTTTCTGGGAAAAGTGAGTGCCAGCTTGTTAAGGATGGGCTCTCAGAGGCATATCTGTGTCCCAACGTGGCAAAAGATCTTAAGTTTGAGGGTGTGTGGTTGGCTCAGTCAGCTAAGCAGCTGTCTTTGTCTTAGGTCATGAGCCCCGTGGCGGGTTCCCTGCTCAATGGGGAGCCTGCTTCTCCCTCTCCCTCTGCCTGTCTCTCTGTCTACTTGTGCTCTCTCTCTGTCAAATAAATAAAAGCTTAAAAACAAAACAAAACAAAAGATCCTAAGTTTGTTGGGCTCACCCAAGGCAGGCTTGTTCCTTCATGCCACCATCCAGGCACTGAGAAACAGGAAAAAGCCAGGCCTGAAATAAATAGCTCTTTCTCAGGTGAACTTATTTCTCCTCTTTGGGGAATCAGATCTACGGCTAAGCCTTCGGAAAACAAAAACCCCAAGCCATGAGGCAAATGCGAGTCATTTCCATGTGCGGTTCTGAGTCTGTACTGGGGACCGTGTGCTCAGGCTGCCCCTCACCCCGGCGGCCTCCGCGGAGCGTCAGGGCACATCTAGAGAACGCGAAGGAGCTCCGTCACTCTCTTCCTGGAGGTGCCTCACGTTTGACGTTGACTTTTTCACACAAGACAAAATGTCAGAAAAGGTCCTTCCTCCAGGGCCTCCGCTAGCCCGAGGGGTGCCTTTGTGTGAGAGTGGGAGGCGCCCCCTCTGGCTGCATGTTTGCAGAATGTTATCCCTACTGCTGGCTGAGCAGAGCCCAAGCCTGGCTCTCAGCCACTCTCTGTCCCCTTGGGCATGTCCCCACCTTTCAGCGGCTCTGCCCACTTTTGAGTGTGGCTCAGGGTAGAGTCATGGCAAGGGTCCCTGGAGCATTTGCTATAAACTCCTACGAGGTGGTGACAGGCAGTTGATTGAAGGAAAGCCCGCCTTCCCAGGGATAGAGGAGCAGCTGAAGGAAACGGACGGGGGGAGACACACTGCCGTGGGATTGGGTCTAACCTTTTGGAAGGTCGGCGCTTAGTACCTATCAGTATTTAAAAGACACATCACCTTTGGCCTAGAAATTCTGCTGCTAGGAATTGATCCTACGGATAAATATATACTCCAGATGTGTGCGGTCATCCATTGTGACATTGTTTGTAACAACAACAGCAAGAAGAAAGAATGGGAACACCAGAAGGTCCGTTGATGGGGGACTACTTAAATATATAGTACATTCATCGAATAGAATACTATTTTGGCTTTTAAAGAAATGAGTAGGAAAAAAAATGGAAAGATATCGAAGATATATTGTTAGGTAGAAAAAGAAAAGCAAATTGCACAACATTATGTATAATCCTTTTTGGGCAAACCTTGCTGAAAATCGATAATCAATTTGTCTAACCTGGGCTGAATCTCTTTAAATTTATGGAAACTAGAAGACTAAGTTTATGTTGAAAGAAAACCAATGAATGAACCAATCAATCCTTGGCACGCCTCCACTGCCCAGCGCCGAGGATGCCAGGCTGTCTTCTCTCTTCCCTCCCAGGCTCCCGCCGTGAGTCTCCTGAGGTCCCTTTGACAAGCTCCAGGAATGTAGTTATGTCTGTGATGCTCGGAGCCTCCCCTGGGCTTCACCCTCAGCACCCTCATTTCCTCGGGGGAGAGGGAGAGGAGTTCCCCTGATCCGTGAGAGACGGGGGCACTGGCCCAGAGCAGAATTGCCTCAAGGCATTGGTTTCCTTCCATGTCAGGCCCCTCAACGGATAATACGGAGACGCCACGAGCAAGTTATCACGCCAACACCCAGTTTGTACCTTCTGTCTTTCTTTGAGTCCCTGCCTGGGTCCTGCCAAAGTGGTAGGCAGCTTTTGGCAACAGCAGCCGTCAAGTAAGAATTGTCCTTGACCTCAGGTCTGCAGAGCTGAGGGCTCTGTCAGGAAACCAGGTCAAGGCAAGAGGAAGGGGTGTAGATTAAGGAATCTCGAGGGACCTTAGGGAAGGTCTGAGGACAGGGCTGCAGAACCGTCTACCTCTGGTTCAGCCCCCGAAAGGCACAGAGCAGGGGCGGGGAGAGGGGAGGCGGGATCACGGCTGCTGCTCAGGCATTGTTCAGGGCTAGATCACACACCGATGGATTCCCCCCCCCCCCCCCCCGCTTTCCTCGTCCCATCTCCCTCATTGTGACTAGGACATCCTGCCTGTCTTTCTGTACTACTTGCTGAACATAAAAATATGTCTGTGTGCAGGTGGGATGGGGCTGAGAGCTGGGGAGAGCTCTCTGGGTCCTGAAAACATTCAGTGTCCCCGGACCTATGTGTTTCTCACGCCTAACATCACCCCTCCAATCTGTCTTGAATAAATATCTTGCAACCTCCTACTTGCCTGGGCGTCTGAAGGACAACACATACAACATTATTTCTCTCCGCTGACTGACAATGGACTTCAGTGTTCCCTGTAGCTTGCACTTGGCTGCAGAGGGGAACGCAAGGTGTTTCAAGACGCAGCCATCACAATTCAGGCAACATGAAGACTGAGGCAGAGGCCTGGTGCCAGAGAGGGGGGCCTCCCCTGGACCATTTCCCCAAGAATGGAGCTCTGTCCTCGCGAAGGGGGAGCCGAGCTGGCAGGAGAGAAAGGTGGATAGTAAATATCCACCAGAAGGCCCTGGAGCAGGGCAGATGTTGGGCAAAAGCCAGCTGATTAAAAAAGAGGCCTTTAACTTCACTTTGTGTGTGTTTGTGTGTGTGCGTGTGTGTGTGTGTGTGTCCATGCGCACGCGCGCCCGTGTGTTTGAATGAAGAAAAGAAAAAGGCTGGGAACAAACTTTTCCTTGTGTTTCTTTGGATTAAATGCTTGGATGGTCTGCCTAGATCAGTTTAGCATCTTCCAACCCCAGACCTTTTGGTACCCCTGGTCTAGGGGAGACTTTATCTTTGTTTTAGATAAGGTTGGGGAACTGTGGCACTGAATTAGGAGGTTAATTTCCCCGGGGAGATCAGTGGTGAGGCCAAGGAGAGAACCCTCAGGGAGAGCCTGTTGGAACAGGCGCCATGTTGCTCCAGGACCCAACACACACATTCACGGTGGTGTTCCCACACCAACAGGACCTTTATAACAGATGTTCTTTCTGCTCCTGGAATGTACCTGAGGCCTTGTAAATCCCTTCTGCTCCAGGATACATGGGGAACAACCCGGCTCTTTGCCACCCTTGCCGAATTCCAAGGGTGGTGGGAGGGAAGGCAGCCAGGAATAATAGGGTTCTGGTTCTTTCTCTAGGTTTTGTTTTTTTTTTTTTTCTCTCTCTTTTTTTTCCTTTTTCTCCCCTTTGGCAGTCACTCAATGACTGGGGATGAATGACCCGGATGGTCACCACCCACCTCACGTCGTTGGGGGAACATAAGCAGAAGGGCCGGACCCCTGAGGAGACGGTAGGCCAGGGTGCCTCAAAGCGGAGGGTGCCCCAGCAGACCAGCAAGCAAGTCATGGGGACCCTCCGAAGGGTGCCCATCCCCCAAGGGGCGGTCCAGGCAGAGAGGCTTGAGTTCTCCCTGCTTGGGCAGGGGTGGAGAGGCCCGTTTCGCTGGCCTAGGGTGCTGTCCCCGCCGCACTGAACTGCCAGCACTCCACAGATGGGAGCAGGCTGTGGCCAACTTCCCCAGCTTTTGCAAATCCTGCATCTTAATTAGTTCCCTACTGCTTTTGTACATGGCCCACATTTTAATAGTCTCCAGGCTTCTTCCACCATTTGCTCTCTGATGTTCGGCGTGATTTCTCTTCTCCTCCAGACAGTCCCCTTGACTCCTCCAGCACCCTCCCAGTCCAGGAACAACTTAAGGGACGCCGATGTGCCAAGCGTGTAGCCTGAGATTGATGAGCCTGTCAGCGGGCTCCCTCTGCCCCTCGCCCTCCGCTTCCCCCCCGGGGTGCTCCTCCCGGGTTGAGCCTGCAGGGGGGTGGGGGTGTGTGTGAGAGTGGGCGAGGTGGGAGGCCAAGGGAGGGACCCATGGAGCCCCCAGCCAGGTGCGAGCCAGTGGACACCGTGACCTTCTCCCGGCCTGCGGAGGAGTCTGGCTGTGTCCTTCTGAGGGGGAAGGACACTCCAGCTCCCACCCGCATCTGTCAGGGCTTATCTGGCTCGGCGCGGGGGGCTGCCTGAGCTTGGTACAGCTGGGAGAATGGATGCCGTCAAGTGCATCAGGGGGAAATGACCAGTCATTTATCTCCTGCCCGCAGTGTCACAGCCCGCAGCCATCCATCCTGGAAGCTTGCAACAGCGGCTTCTTCAGCTCTCGTTGGCCTCAGGAGCAGGAGAGCTGGGGAGAGGTGGGCAGCCCCCCGCTTCACGCTGCGACTCTTCGTGCTCCCTTTGCTCTCCTGGCAGTCTGGGGGACCGAGCTGGGGCTGTCTCAGGCCTGCTTGCAGCCTGCGGGGCTCCGGGAGCTGGGGCTGGCGGAGGACACGGGTGGCAGCCGGGAGTGAGCGGGGCAGCGTGCCCAGCTGCTGCCGAATCTCCATGGTCACGTGGGCCGTCCCCCTACCCCCCGGTGACACCACGTTTAGGACACGGGTCATCAGCCCGTGGAGCCGCCCTGTGACTCCCTGCCCGTTCGCTGGTATCTTTTCCCCACTGGGAGGTACAGTCCACACTTTAAGGGCAGGGACCCACCTGTTTCTTCATTTGTCTCCCCAGCACCCGGCAACAGGCTTGGCACATAGCAAGGGGACAGTAAAGATTTATGAAAGGGATGGAGGAAAGGTGCCCGTGTTTGGTCTCAGCCTCGGAGAACGCAGTGTATCAGACCGCATGCCCGTTTCACAGGTGAGGGAGACTGAGCAGAGAGAAGCCCGTGGCAGCTGACCCCTTGGGCTTCCTGTCCAGTTCCGAGCCTGGGCTGTGGGGCCTGTCCCAGCTTTGCCGTCTTGCCTCTCTTCGACTTTAGGTCATAGGGGCCTTTCCTGTGCCTCACTGCTGTGCTCTGCAGGAGAAAGGGCACCAGAGGATCCCAAGGCCTGGGTTCAAGTCCAGACCCCTCCACCCAGGGGCTGTGTGATTTGGGGCAGTTACATAACAACTCTGGCCTTGGTTCTTTGTCGGTGAAAGGCGGACCCTGGCAGCTGCTTTACTCACATTGTAGGGCTGTTCTGAGAGTCCCCAGGGAGGGTAGATCTGAAGGGTTTCCACGGTGATGGTGTCCCCATACTACTGTGCTGCTGGGTGGGCTGCAGGGGTCTCTGCTAACGCTGTGTCTGTCCCCTGCACAGGGACGTGCCCGTTGCTTGAAGAATGGAATGGCACTGCATTCTGCCTTTGAGTCTTTTAAAAACCCCAAGTCTGGAACCTTCTACACTGAGGAAAAAAGACCTGGCACCTGGCTATGGGATCCGTCTCTACCAGGCCCACAGCTTAAAAAAGTCACCCCTTGTGTTCCCAGAACTCTGGCATCCATTGCCCTGGGCACAGAGGTCAACTTGGAAGGCTTCCTTCCCACTCTTACTGACACCTGTCACCCCATGGTGTGGTAGGCCAGGCCTGTCTGATTGGCATGGCAAGGCGGTGTTTGCCCATGGCCTTGGCTGGTCTCCCTTCTTCTGGAAAGCCCTTCCTCTGGGGACTTGCTCTACTGTCCCTACCTCTACCCCTCGGTGCTGGGCACCTGACCTCCGCACCTGCCCTCTGTCCTGGTTCACTGTGTGGGCATGCCTGTGCTCAGGGGCCAGGGGCCTGCTCCAGACCCCTACTGCCCTCTGGATGTTTCTGGAAGCCAGGGTGTGCGTGCCATGAAGACAGGGCTCCGGTGGGTCGTGCCCAGCCCAGTCCTAAAGCACCGGGCCCATCGGGGGTTCCCACCCACATTGCAGTAACTCCTGATCGCTCTCCCTACTCTGCCTTTCCTCCTTCATCTGTTTTCTTAGTGACCCTCTTAAAATACACTCTTTGCTCGAAACTTCCAGTGGCTTCTGATCACACTCACAGTGGCAGTCAACCTCCTCTCAGTGGCCTGCATGGCCTTTCCAAGGCCCCTGTAATAACTCTGGACTGGTCTCCAGGCAGATGGGCCCTGGCTTCAGGCCATTGCATCAATGTCTCCTTGGCCCGGCATGTCCTTTCTAAGATATCAGCATGCCCCTTCCCCTCTCCTCAGGTTTGTGTTTTCCTGGCTGCATTTCAAAATGTAACCCCCCCTCCCACTTCCCCCAATACTCCAGCATCCCCTCCTCTGCTCTGTTTTCTCCCAAAGCACTGATTATCATCTGTTGTGCTCTAGGTCTCACTCATTTGATTTTAGGTATTGTTCCCCCGCCCCCAATAACTTCCCTACTAGAATACAGTTTCTATGAGGGCAGGACTTTTCCTCTCTTGTTCAAAGCTGTGTCTTCAGCATCTAGAATAGAACCTGGTGCATAGTAGGTGTTCAGTAATGGTTTGTCCAACGAAGGAATAAGGCAAGGAAGGCATTTTCCATGCAGTTCTGCTGTGATTTCCAAATCTGCAGGACGGTGCCCACCCTGGACCTGAAGCAGGACTGACCTCTGGCCTTCGAGCTGGGTCTCGCCCGTGGCCCCCTCTGTCCCCAGTACAGCTCTGAACTCAGCCTGTTCACGGCTGCTCTCCCTGGGCCCATGCCCCAGCTGGGGGAAGCTGGGCCCCACTGGTTCCGATGGTTGAGAGGATCCGAGGGTTAAGACCTTGCTGGGAAGTGCCACAACTTTGTGGAGGCAGAAGGGAGGGCGCTCACGTGGCTTGAACTTCATACCCCTTGTGCAAACACTCTGTGTCCCTTGGCTCCGTTGGCCCCACAGCAACACTGGGAAGTGGGGTGTGATCCCTTAGTTTTACATACAGAGAGATTAAGGCCCAGTGTGTGGTGTTGGGAACTAGAGCCGAGCTTCCACTCCAGAACTCTTGCACTTTCTGGTTATCTCTACCCCTTGGACACAAGGGAGATATCACTCCTGCATGAGTGGCCACCATTCCTCCTTTCCCCCACCATCCTGCTAAGCTGCTTTGACCTGGTCTGCCAGCCAGCCCAGGGGTAGGCTTCCTTTGGCCATGTGGGTGTTTTTCTGGGTCTCCGGGGTGGGGAGATGCTTATCTGAGGTGTTCACCTGTAGGTGAGGGGGTGCACGAGGGCCCATCCTTGCATGCGGGCTGCGCTGTGAGTGGATAGGCGCACCAGGAAATGGGGGGCAGAGGCCATACGGGGAGACAGGCAGCCCTCCTGCTGTGTGGCTATGCTGGGATTCTAAAACAGGTGGTAACACGGGCCTGCAGGGTGCAGCCTGGGTGATGGGTCCTCAACGGGAGCCTCATCTATTTTGAGTCTTATGAATCACAAAATAGGGAATCAAGAAACAAGGTGCCAGGAAAACAGGGTGCCAAGAAAATGGCACCCCCTGAGGAAGGAGTAGATGGATTCCCGGGCCTACCACCATCTCAGGGAACCAGGGCTTCGGTCTGTCCCTCACCCCATCTCTTCTCCCCATTCTTTCTCCCCATGAGTCTGAGAGTCTGAAGGAGATAAATGAATTAATGACTCTTAAGCTCCTGGCTTCTTGGTGTAAGTTGATGTATAAATCCAAGGAAATAGGATGAGCTTAACTCCTTACACTAATAAGCGCTCGGAAGCGAAAACTGCACATTTGTATTTTTAAAGAAAAACTAGAGGCAGGTAAAACAACAACAACAAGGACAAAACCCAAAAAAACCAAAACAAAAAACAACCAAAAATCTGAGCACTCCTGATGTAGCAGGAGGATCGTCTGCCATTGTCTGTGGGGTCTCTCCCTCCCTTTTGCTCTGCTGCTCTGTCTCCAGGCCCCTGCGTCACGGAGAACCCGTGATGGATGGACGGATGGATGGGTCTTGTCGGGGTGTTTCACCACTATTTCCCTCGGGGCAGACTGTCTGTTGGCGGAGCACAGCCTCCCGAAAGATGGTATCTCTTGCAAACTCGACAGCTAACAGACAGCTCCTCTCTTTGTATATTTCCCCAAAGAAGAACTGTCTTAATCTGTTTTTTATATGGCATATTTTATTATAATCCATATATGACTTGCAGGTTCCCAGTCCTCCACCCTGAGCCAAAAAACGCATGAGGAGTCAGAGGCTCTGGGAGCCTGTGACATCTAGGCGTTTGCATTTTTAAATGGCCTGGGATTTAATTACTCACTATGCTCCCATGGTGCACTTTCGGGCTCATCTCGCCTGCATCCTGTTAATGAGCTCCAACAACCCAGCAGAAGCTCTGCTTTCAGTGTGTTGGGTGGCAGGCTTGGGGCACCTGTGTCAAAAGCCCGTGGCTTTGATTTCCACCCGAGAGGATGGCTGTCCTGTCCACGGCCCGAGATAGAAGCCACGGCTCTCCTCTGACAGTTTTTCTTCTTTTTGCTTCGATTTGTGCATTTCTTTCTTTCCTTCTTTCTCTTCTTCTTTCTTTTTTAAAAGGCCTTCTGTGCTTCAATCCTTGTTTGTCTAAGAGGTTTTTTCTTATTTGGAAACCGATTTGCTTCGGTTTGCACAGAAGCTGTCTCTGGTGTGATGGATCGTGCTGGAAGTCACCCAAGGAGTATCTCTGTTCCCAATTAGAAGTGGAGGTAGAGCTGCTTACAGGGGCCCAGGGAGGCGGCTGGCTTGGGTGACAGCTGCTGCCGCTCTGGAGAGAGTAACGATCCGTGGGTTTATATCCCTGTGTATAAAATCAGGCTAATTTAAAGATGAATTATGTGTGGGTTTTGGACCATTTTCTTTTAATGTTAAATGTCTGATGGCTCTTGTCAGGTGATGTGGTCCCCAAATTGGTGCGAGGGTCAAAATGAGTACACGTATAAAGAATGACTAAATCCCATGTCTAGATGGAATGTGTTAGAATAAAACAATCAATGAAATCCCTAAGGGCTCGCTAGGGAGCGTGCCTAGGATGCATGTTGTGCAAGAGCTTGGACCTGTTACCTTGTTTTTCCCTTCACTCTGGGACCTCCTGTGGTCAGGGGCCAGGGAATGTACCCTCTGCTGGTTTGCTGGGAGGGCACTGGTTAGCCTGTCATTCTGACCTTGCAAGCCTTACCCAGAATGCTTTGAAACTAGGGTTTGCCAGTGGTCAGCTAGAACGCTGTCCTGGAAGAGTGCTCCTCCGGGGATGAAGAAGGCGAAGTTAAGAACCATATCCTTCCATTTTGGGGGAAACAAAATCATAGTATCTCTTACTTTTAAGGGTAGAAACCTGCACCGATATGGTAGCCACTGGCCACATGTGGCTGTGGAACTCTGGAAGTCTAGCTAAATCCGAATTGAGAGGCGCTGTCATTATAAAAATAAACACCAGATTTTGAAGACTCCGTGCAAATCAAAGAACGCAAAATATTGAATTAATTTTTTCTTATACTCACTACATGTTGAAATGATGATGTTTTGGATAGGCTGGGTTAGAAAAAATATATTAAAATTAATTGCACCTGTTGCTCTTTTCAAACTGTGGCTGTTGGAAAGCTTAAAATTATGTAAGTGGCTTGCATGATGTTTCTATTGGACAATGCTGCTGTACCATTAAAATTAGAATTATTCTAACTTCACACTAATAAGCGGTAGCATTTATAGGGCACTCGGACCATGCCAGGCTCTTTACGTATTCAATCTAATTTCGAATTATGAGTTTTGAAGAGAAGAACCAAAACCCAAACAGAAATTGATATACTTCATTTTCCGCTGTGTTTCCATGCTTCTGTGCTGGTTTTTTTGTGGGTCATCCAGTTTCTTTATGCAGTGTATTTATTACCTTGTTTCATTTTCCCATCAATATTATGAAATATTGGGGCCATCCTCAGTTAATATGTAAGGAAACAGAGACTCGGGGGTCTGAAGAACTAGCCTTTTGGCTAATGGCCAGACTAGAGCTTGACTCCAGGGCCATCTGGAAACAGCACTTCTATGAGCCCATCAGATATTTTGGTAATGAGGCAAGGATAATGCCACGGAGTTCCTCTGTGACCCTGGGAAGGGCTCCTTATCATTCTGTGCTACACTCTCCTCCCAGAGGGGTTGGGCTCTAGATGCTCCTGGAAGTCCCTGGAAGTCCCTTCTGGCCCTTTACCTGTATTAGAATGTATTAGAATAAAACAATCTGTAGAGAGCCCATCTCGCTGTTCCTAATTTGGTTCTTTTGTCTCTCTTGGTGCTTCTACTGTGCCCATCTGGTAAATGACCAGAGGACCCAGGGAGTGGAATGCATTGTGGGAAAACAGGATGGAGGAATATGGAGGAGAGGAGGAAGATGGAGTTGGAGGAGGAGGAGGAATTTCACAGTGGATGGAGAGTTCCATGGGGGGGGGGTCAGTATTGTTGCAGAAGGGGTGAACCCCACATGGGATGTTCGTATATAACAGAGCCCAGAACCACGACACAGACCTGCCTCAGCCTCAGTAAAGGACTGTCTTTTACCTTGAAATATGAAGTCTATGGAGAGAGTTTGGGGTGCAGTGGAAAATGCACAAACATTTGGGAAAGGACTTTTTGAGGAAGAACCAAAGAGAGACAAAGCAATGTCTGTACAAGCTAGAGAGTATGTGAACGGGTTGGTGGGGCAGATTGGGGTCAAGGCTGGGCTTTGCCCCCAAACAGCTGTGTGATATTAAACAAATTTTATACCTCCCTAAGCTGCGGCGTCCTCATCTGTGAAACGGGATAGTAACTGTGCTCGCCTCTTGGCACACAGCCAGGGACAGCTACCGCATATTGAACGGTTCGAGTGTGCGGAGCCGTCCTCGTGGACACAAGCATATCAGTGCCCTCTGGGGCTCAGCCTGGGCCTGCAAACTGCTGATAAGGATGCATCAAGTGGGGCTCCCATCGACCTTAACGGCATCTAGGAAAGACCACTGGGCTGCGTTCTTGTTCTGCTGTGTGGCTTTCTGTGAATTACGCAACTTCTCTGAGCCTCGGATCTCTCTTTTATAAAATGAGGTGATTAAAGCAGATGATCTGTGAGGCTTTTTTTCAGCTCTCAAATGCTGGCGATTCTGGAAATGTGATTTATTTAGTGTTGAGAGGCAACGGGGAATACTAAGATGCGAACTTCAAATATATGTATATGTGATTACCATAAGTTAAGAGGACGGTGACCAGCTGTTCTCTTCTGACTGAGGGCAGGACATGAGGCAACATGCTTTAATTTTTTTTTTTAAGATTTTATTTATTTGACAGACAGAAATCACAAGTAGGCAGAGAGGCAGACAGAGAGAGAGAGAGGAGGAAGCAGGCTCCCTGCTGAGCAGAGAGCCCGACGCGGGACTTGATCCCAGGACCCTGAGATCATGACCTGAGCCGAAGGCAGCAGCTTAACCCACTGAGCCACCCAGGCGCCCAGCTTTAATTGTTTTATGAGAGATGTTTGGAAGCCTTTTTTTTTTTTTTTTGACTTGGGAGAAAGAGTGATGTCATCAGAGCAGGCTCTGGGGTCGCACGCTCTGAACTCGTTAAGGCAGACAGTGCACTATTTTCCCAACACTCAACTTCAGTGTAACTGACTTCAGTTACTGACTTCAGACCTATCACCTGGGTCTTCCCTGACCCCCTGATCTAGAGCAAGCCCCCCACTGTATTCTCCCTTCACATCGCACTCTGTTGTTCTCCTCCGCTGCCCGTAGGACAATTTGTCATTCCATATTAATTTTGTATGCAGTGTTTAGTATCTGTCTCTTTGGACTGTAAACCCCCTAAAGGCCAGGACTGTCTTTATCTGGCACACCTCCTGGGTGCCCAGGGGAAGCACCGCGGTTCTTTGTGGAATGAATATGTGTGTGGATGAGTTCCAGGGCTGGTTGATTTGGTGGTAGTTTTTCTTTTCTTTTCTTTTTTTAAAAAATTTTATTTATTTATCTGACAGACAGAGATCACAAGTAGGCAGACAGGCCGGCAGAGAGAGAGGAAGGGAAGCAGGCTCCCCGCTGAGCAGAGAGCCTGATGTGGGGCTCGATCCCAGGATCCTGAGACCATGATCTGAGCCAAAGGCAGAGGCTTAACCCACTGAGCCACCCAGGCACCCCTGGTGGTAGTATTTCTTGATGGAGATGGATGGAGGGGGTCCTGGGTTTGCCGAAGACCTTGTCTCTCGAGGGACTTTAGTTACTGTTTCTCCTTCCCACTGGCTTTTTCTGGGGGCCAGTAGGTATGGATTTCTTCAGTTTTAATGAGATGTCCTAGTGTCCCTTTCGTGTGGACTGGCCAGCCTGCCTCTGGTTCTGGAAAGATGGAAGGGGTAGGCAGAGTTGCATTTGAGTCGCAATGAAGCCCAGCAGAGCAGGGTCTGATTTTGCTGGTTATTTCCATTTCTGCCCTGTCCCCCTGCCCCCCACCCCACCCACTCTTCATCCTGGGGCCCTAAGCTGGGCCCCAGGAAGCTGACCTTGGTGTGCTGTGTCAATGAGGCTGCCTTGCCCCCTGGTGCTAGTTGAGGTTGGCCAATCAGAAGGCAGAGCAGGAAGACAAGGGTGGAAAGAAAGAGCTTGGGCCATGCGCCTCTTTACCTTGGTTCTCTCTTTCATGAGCTCACTGAGGCTGCAAGCCACAGATCCCTCCGGGTTCTTGCAAATGCTCTCCCTCTGTCCCCTCTGTCTCCCTCTGTCTAGGAAGAGCGGTGGTAATGGCTCCCCATTGCCAACTCCCGGGCGTGCTTCAGCTTTCCGTGTAGTTCCCTCACTCTTGTGCACAACACTGTGAATAGTCCTACACCCCACTTTCAACTCCGCCATGCACATGGACCATTCCCTTCCCTGGGCTGCTTTCTAGGGCACCCATCCCTCATATTCTTGTCTTTATCTTACCTGATAACAGGGCAGGGGCCACACATCTAATTGCGAAGGGGGTATGAGGTACAGGATCAGAGAAGAGATCAGAGGAATGTTTCTTAGCAAATCAAAACAGGATCCCCTGTACCTGAGGCTTCTGCTTTTAGTTTAACAAAAGCAAAAATAATATCCCTGGGGCGCCTGGGTGGCTCAGTCCTTAAGCATCTGACTTCGGTTCAGGTCATGATCCCTGGGTCTTGGGATCGAGCCCCACATCTGGCTCTCTGCTCTGCGGGAAGCCTGCTTCTCCCTCTCTCACTGCTCCTGCTTGTGCTCCCTCTCTTGCTGTGTCTCTTTCTGTCAAATAAATAAATGAAAGCTAAAAAAAAAAAAAAAAAAATCTCCTTTTGGGTTAAGAGCTTGGGGGGTATCTTGAGAAAGGAGTTCAGCTTCTTCCTCTGGTTTCTTTCAGACAGGGCTGACTCTGGCTACCAGAACTTAGCTGGCCCCATGACCTCAAGCCCCAGGTAGCCGACCAGACTCTGACCTTTCCAGAAAAGGTGCCCTGCTGTGCAGGCGCTGCAGCTCCCAGCCACGGAGCTGGGGGTCTGCTAGACATCTGTGCTCCCTATTCTCTTCCCTTGGCTTTGGTGGTCTTTGTATCCCTCGAGGGAAACAGCCTCTCTGAGGTCGAAATAGTTTTTCATGGAGCTACCTGGAGCCGGGCACCCAGCATGGCTGAGGGGAGGTCATGGAGTTGCCAGACGAGACCCGGGGTAGAGGGAGAGAACACTAAGATTTGAGGCTAATGTTGGTGTATTGCTGTAGAATTTTTAAAATACTTTCACGTAAGGGGCATGTTTATGCCCCACAAAATGGCCCGGTGGGGGTACTGGCCATCGTTGTCCTCACCTTGTGGATGCAGAAACGGGCTCCGGGGTCGTTGAGTGGCCTGCTCACGTCACTGTCCGCCCGGTGCCCTTCGCTCTCCTCTGCTCTGAGGCTATGGACAGGGTTGCGTTTGTCTCCGGGGCTGGAAACAGGAGACGGGGAAGCCAGCCCCAGCTCCGGGGCTCCTGTTCCACCCAGAGGTGAGGGCACAGGCTGCCTCTAGCCCTACCCAGAGCGCCAGTTCCTGCGTGCTCTCCGGGGCCACCCCCTGTCCCTCCTGGTCCTCCTGACCCCCTTGCTTCTAACCGCCTGACCCTGCTTCTCTGTCCTTACTTTGCAGAAGTGGAGCTGCCCCTGAAGAAGGATGGCTTCACTTCGGAAAGCACCACCCTGGAAGCCTTGCTGCGGGGTGAGGGTGTGGAGAAGAAGGTGGATGCCAGGGAGGAGGAAAGCATGCAGGAAATACAGGTATTTCTGCGCCCGCTGTGGGGGGGGGGTGTCTAGAGCGCGGGCGCCGGGCTTCCCGGAGGCCCGGGCCGGTGGCGGCTTCTGCTCCCAGACCACCCCGTGCACAGCTGCAGGCAGACTCACCCTGCCTTCCTCCCGTAACCCGGCCTCCTGAACAAGCCCTCACCCTTCTCTTGGTGTCTCCATGTGGCTGTTCAGCATATATCTTTCCAGCCTGCTGTATGCCAGGGGCTGGGCTAGGTCCCGGGGACACGATGGTGAGCAAAACAGACAGGAGTCCTCACCTCGTGGAGCGGGCAGTCCAGAATTCAGGCTTGAAACCTCAGGGTCGTCCACACCAGCTTGTCCCCAGGAGTCCCCGCCTTCCTGAGACCCCGTCCTCACACCCTGTCCTCAGCTCTAGTTCTCAGCACGGCCCTCTCCTCCTTCAAGGCCAGTGTAGGCGTCGCGCTCCAGGCGGGGCTGGTGGATCCTGTCCCTGCTGCTTTCCCGCCCACTCCTCCCAGTCCTGTGGAGGCTCTCACTCCCCAAGATCGCTGTGGTGCACTCTGACCAGTTCTCATTCCTTCGTCTTCAGTCTCTGTTGTCGAATTCGATGGTTGGCATGGAGTATTATAGTAATATTAGTTAATATAAATATTAAACAACAGTATTAATATAAATACAATTCAATTCTTAAAATAAAATTACATTGATATTAAATGTATATTTTATGATACTTTATATTTTGTGTGATACTTACCGCATATTACGTATTTATTAATTGCATATCCAACGTAATGTTTAGTATTTGCATATTCATTTACTGACGTTACAATTAAAGTAATAGCAGTTACACGTCTGGTTTGCCTCTTGAGTGCCACCGGTCAGTGAGTTCCAAGGACTCGGGGACCATGCGGTCGCGCTCACCGTCGTCCCCCTGGGGCCTTGCCCGCTCTCGCAGAGCCGAGTCTCAACAAAGATGCAAGGTGCAGCCGAGAACTGGCCTCCTCCTCTGCCATCCCTGGGTGCAGATGGGCCGTCCGGTCCCGTCCCTGTCACAACACGGCCTCTGTGGGTTGCCTCTGCTCCTCAGAGCTACGGCCCTCCTGAAGGTCCTTAATTGCTATGACCTCCACGTGCCTAATCACCTCGGAGTCATCTGCCGCCCCCGTTGTTCTGTCGCACCTAGCGTCTGGTGCATCAGAATCCAGCCCGCTGTGCCCGCAACCAGAGCACAGGCTCCTCTCACCGTGTGCCCCCATGACTGCCCCTGTCCCTGGTCGCTGTCATCGCCTGTCTGAACGGCTGCAACAACTTTCTAAGCGGTGCCCCTGCTGATGGCTGAGAGGGAGCCCTTTAAACTGAAGTGGGATCCTGATTTTCCTGTGCTCCAAATCAGACACAGGCTCCTGTTCTCCCCGAATAGAAGTCAAGGCCCTCTTACCTCCCTGACTCAGTTTCTGGACTTTCCTTTGCTCATTTCTGTTGCTGGCACATTGACCTCATGTTGCTCCTTCTAGAACACACCAGGCACTCGGTTGCCTCAGGGTTCTGCTCGGCCTATCTCCTCTGCCTGCAGGTTCCTCAGCCCAGGCATCAGCTGGGGCCTCACCCTCACCTTCTTCAATCTGTGTCTCTTCCTCTCTGTGATGCTGACCCTGACCCTGTGGGTACTACCGCATCCTGTGCCCTCCCTGCCCTCCAGATCTCCCGATCCCCTAACTCAGCTTTCCTTTGCTTTTTCTTTTTCCCCATAGCTTTGATCACTATCTACCATACTTTGTAATTTGCTGATTTATAATGTTATTGGGTATTTTCTGTTTTCTTCCAACGGCACGTAAACTCAATGGTGGGATGATTGTTTTGTTCACTAATATACCTGAAGTAGACAAACAGTGCCTAGTGCTTAGTAGGTGCACAGTAAGTATCTGTTGGGGGGATGTACAGGTGAGCAGATTCCTGAGAGTCGCCCCAGGGGGCAATCTGTCCCTTTGCCGACATGTCCTACTTTGCTAGCTGATCTTTCATCCTGAAAGAAAGCTCTGCTTGTGCCCATCCCTTGTATACAAAACTTAGCTGAAATGCCTGTATCTTACTGGGCAAATCCAAAATGTGAGTGTGATCTTCTTGGGCATCCTCTCTCTGCTCCTAAGCTAGTTTTCAGGCTTATGTTCTTCCACTTCTGTGCTCCCCTGTTCTGCATTCTTCCTTCTCTCCTCTGTTCCTGTGGTCATGTCGTGTCCTTTACTTGGGGAATCTTTTCTTCTACTCTATATGTATAAATATGCCCAACGGTCAGGCTCAGCCCCAATGCCACCTTTCTTGATGGTCCCACAGCCAGAGGGATTCTTCTTGTCACTGGCATTTAGGATGACTCATTTTCTTCTTTGTTTTCCCTATTCACATTTCTCCCACCTTTCCCCAGTTTTTGGACTTTTCAGGTCTTTGAAGTTAAAGCATATCACATCTGTGTTGTGTAGTTAGTATAATTTCACTGAATCAGTGGATGGGACAGAACCATTGCCCAGAAACCCCGACACTCTAGTGACAGATGGCCTCTTATGCTTTCAAGCTGGTGGGTTCAAGGTCCTCCCAGGAAGTGTTGGGCTAATCTATGGGACATAGCTATGGAATCATCACCATGGCCATCCTCCCTGATGTGATAAGATGAGGAGAGCATGGGCAGAGCATGGGCCTACCATCTACCATGCTAGAAGTGGAAATCAGGACCATAAGCCAAATGAGTTTATGTGTTATCAACTTTGGTTATAAAAATAAAGTACGTATATAGTAAATGGATTATATTTGTTCATTTGTTCATATTTTTCATTCATTCATTCAACCAAAGTTTATTGAGTGTCTCCTCTGAGAAGGTACTGTGCAAGGTTCTGTGGGGACAGAGAAACCAAGAGAGAGCAGTCCCTACTGTTCATATTTCTATTCTAGTGATGACAGACAGACAGAAGACAAGTATACAAATGAAATAATTGCATTTCACGATAAATGACCATGAAAAGAACAGATTGTGAAGATTCAGTATAAGAGGAGGAACAGATTCTAGGTAGTATCCTAAGTGAGATAAGGGATTTAACCTCATCCTAAGGGATGAGGAGGAGCGGGCAAAGCAAGAATATGGGGAGGAGATTTCTGGGTAGAGGAACAGTATGCTTGAAGGCCTTGAGATAGGTCTGAGTTTATAGTTTTGAAAGAACAGACAGAAGATGCAGAACTCATACAACTCAATAACAAAAACCCAAACAATTCATTCACAAAATGGGCAGAGGACCTGAACAGACATTTTTTTCCAAAGAAGACATGCAGATGGCCAACAGGCACATGAAAAGATGCTCAACATCACTCATCATCAAGGAGAAGCAAATCAAACCATAGTGAAATCAGCCCACACCTGTCAGGATGGCTATTATCAAAAGACAAAAGACAATAAGTGTTGGTGAGCATGTGGAGGAAAGGAAACCCTGATGCACTGGTTGTAGGAATGTAAATTGGTGTAGCAACTATGGAAAAATATGGAAAAGTACGATGGTATAGAACCACCATATGACCCACAATTCCACTTCCAGGTATGTATCTGAAGAAAATGGAAACACTAGTTCAAAAAGATGCATGCACCCTTATGTTTGCTGTAGCATTATTTACAGTAGCTAAGACATGGAAACGATCTAAACGATCTAAACGTCTGCTGATGGATGGATAAAGAAGATACGGTATGTAGACGCAACAGAATACTACTTAGCCATAAAAAAGAATGAAGTCTTACCATTTGTGACAACCTGGGTGGCCCTAAGGACATGATATTAAGTGAAATAGATCAGAGAAAGACTACCACATGACTTCACTTATTTATAGAATCTAAAAAACAAAACCAAACCCAGACTTACAGATCTAGAGAACAGATTGGTCATTGTCAGAGAGGAGGGGGATTGGGAGGGTGTGAAGTGGGTGAAGGGGATTATGCAGAATGTAGTCAGTAACATTATACTAATTTTGTAGGGTGACAGATGGCAACTAGCCTCACTGTAGTGACCATTTCGCAGTGCCTACAAATGTCAAATCACTGTATTGTTCACCTGAAACTGATGCAATATTGCATGTCTATTACACCTTGATAGATAAAAAGAAAAAGAAAAAAAGGAAAAAAAAAAAAAAAAGAAGGTTCATGTGGCCAGAGCAGAGTGCTGGGGTGCCAGGGAGAGAAGGGCCTAGGATGGAGTGGGACGGTTGGGCTGTGTCCGATGACTCTGGCCTCTCAGGACATGGAGGAGGCTCTTGATTTCATGGAAATGAAGAAGGAAGCCATTTTATTTATTTATTTATTTATTTGTTTGTTATTTAAAAAATATTTTATTTTATTATTTATTTGACAGAGAGAGAGATCACAAATAGGCAGAGAGGCAGGCAGAGAGAGAGGGGGAAGCAGGGTACCCGCTGAGTAAAGCGCCCGATGTGGGGCTTGATCCCAGGACCCTGAGATCATGATCTGAATCAAAGGCAGAGGCGTTAACCCAGTGAGCCATCCAGACACCCCTGAAGGAAGCCATTTTGACGTGGGCAGCGAAAAGAGACTGGATGCAGGGCTGTGGAAGAAGGAGGGAAATCAGTTAGGAGGCTTTTGCAGCATTCCAGGCTAGAGATAATGGAGTCTTTTAACGGCATTCCTTCATCTTTTTTAACACAACCACAAACAATTGTTATCATCACTGTAAAGACTGTTTAGAGTAACAGGGAGAAAAGTTATTTTAAAATGTGTTTATTTTCCAGATAATGTCCTTGGACAGGGAATGCAAATGTGTTAATGGGGGTTCAGCGGCATCTTAGTTGGACCTCTGCCCTTGACTCCTCTGCACAGGATGCCCCCTCTGCTTCCTGAGCCCTGAAGGCATGCTTTGTTTGTTAGGAACTCTTGGCTCCTCCCTGGTTATGTAGAGAGGCTTTTGGGTGTCAGGGCCACAGCATCGCAGGAAATGCAAACACACTGGAATGGCCTCTGTCACATCAGAGGTCTGGGGCACAGACTAGGGGTTCTCAAGATGCAGGGAGACCAACAGGAAAGGGAGGGAGAAGTCCATTTACTTCTGGACATTGAGGCCTTGTGGTGGGCAGTGCTGGAGACTAGCTAAGTCACCTTCACCAGGTTTCACTTCCAACCTGGGGTTCAGGTTGCAGGTCAAAAATATCTGCATGACAAAAAATGAGGGTGGAGTCAGATTGTACGGCATGACAGAGGCCATGACCTTTAAATTCGAGGTCCTTGGAACTCACCATGATTAAATGACTTCAAGACCCAGAAGCTGGCAAGACAGCTGTTTGAACAGCCACAACAGTCCTAACAACAACACCTCATATTTATACCACATCTTTTCACCTAAGTCTGCCGAGTGTTCGACTTGTCATCCTCTTGCCTTCCACTTGTGTTCCCACCTATGGTTCAGAAAGCCAAGATGCAGACAGCCTAGGAGGCCTGATGGGAACTTGGACCAACCTTTCCTCGCTGTGGGCCAGAGGCCGTGTCTCATAGACAGCACTACTGTTAGATGGCTGCGGTGGGCCCAGAGACCCCGCGTGCTGTCAGCTGATAGCTTCCCAAGTACGCCTAGTAGAGAAGCCAGAGGAATATTTACAAGACCTGTTTTGAGTTCTGTGTGAGTATTTGTAATCAGCAGTGCCCTGACACCTGTGACTGGGAGAGAACTCTGATGAGAAGGCCGTGGAAGAAGGTCTCTGGAAACTCACCCTTGGGCTTCCTACTTGGAGGACAGCCTGGAGGCATTGTCTGGGAGGAACAGTGCTGGAACAGTGATGATGATTCCATGTGTCAGTAAAGTGTGTGCTGCCTCTAAGCCTTTTCATAGTTTGTGTCATTGTCATGCCATCACAGGGGTGGATGCTGGTGCTGTTATCCTGTATAGTATGTTACCTGCTCTCCTTTCTAGATTCTTCTTATGCCAATCTCTCCTGAATCACTGAGCTCTGGTCACCCTCGCCTCTTTCTGCAACATGGACAAGCCATGTTCCTTTTCCTGCCTCAAGGAGCTTGCTCATGCTGTTCCTTCTGCCTGGAACACTTTTCTTTTCTCCCTGCCCTTGGTCTCCATTCCCAAGGCTAGTCTCTGCTCATCCTATATATCTTAACTCACTTAGGTCACTTCCTCAGGTAAGCCTTTCCTGACCCTCAGATTAGGTAAAATTCCCTCTAATAGCCTCGCTCAGCAGCTTGTACTGGCTTGTCATTGTGTTTATGGCAGTTGTAACTATATGTTGTGGATGTTGTTTAAATCTGTCCTCACTTCACTATACTGTAGAATCCTTTTAGGCCACCGACTATAGTTATTCTGTGGCTTGTCTAGCACAGTGCCCGCCATGTAGTCAGCACTAAACAAGGGTTTGTTGATCAAATGCATAAATGAATTCCTATTTTATAATTGGGGAAACTGAGGCATGAAGAGGCGATGACTCACCCAAGGTTGAACAGTGAGTCCATAAAGAGGTTTCTACAGCTCATGTCATGGAGTCCAGTGAGCTCCATGCCCCTTCCCCTTATCCCACTTTCAGTCTGGGGAGCTGGGTCCTCTGCCATTATTTTTCATTCTGCCCTTAAACCTAAAGACACACAGCTTACCTGCTCTCCCCTCCCTACAAAGGGAATGAAGTATTCAGGTTCCTACAGGAAGGGTCTACATAATATACCTTCAATCTTTAGGCACATGGCTGAGAAACGACCAGGAGACTCTGAGCTGATGAACCTGACTTTGCTTTGGCCATGGCTTCGCTGTATGACCTTGGGCAATTAAAACTGTTTTTAGCCTCAGTTTATTCACCTGTAAAATGGAAATTGGATTCTCTGCTGCTGTGTGAATCATAGATCTGTTGGAGAGAGATAATTAAATTCATGAACTTTAAGCTTCATTACAAGTAATGTACTGTAATGAACATCCATTTTTCATAAAAAAAAAAAACAACGATGGATGAATAAGAACAACACATTAATGTCAAATTCTGGTCAGATGAACAGGAAGTTGTTTGTTTTCATCAAATAGGGCAGGGTCCCAGAATGGCAGAGAAAGGAGGAATGTATTTTCATATTTAGGAACAAAAGGAATGTTACATTAAAAAAGTAAGTAAGCCTGGGTGGCTCAGTGGGTTAAAGCCTCTGCCTTCGGCTCAGGTCGTGATCCCAGGGTCCTGGGATCAAGCCCCGCATCGGGCTCTCTGCTCAAAATAGAGATTTTTTAAAATCTTAAAAAAAAAAAAAAAAAAAAGTAAGTTTTGAAAAACATCTTGGGTTCACGTAGAAAAGTGCCCCTACCAGAGTATACTCTTTTTAGAAAATGCTTTTTGGGTAAAAAGAGTTGAAAAAAGTCAGTGTTCTGGGAGGACCAGGCTGGAAGGGGCCCAGGGGTTTGAGACACTTGTTATGGCCAAGAGCTCGGACTCTGGGCGGCCTTTTGGAGGCCCTGCTTCCACAGCAATGGGAGCATCTTCACCTTGTTGGAGCACAGCAACAAAACAGACCTCCGGGGCGCCTGGGTGGCTCAGTGGGTTAAGCCACTGCCTTCGGCTCAGGTCATGATCTCAGGGTCCTGGGATCGAGTCCTACATCGGGCTCTCTGCTCAGCGGGGGGCCTGCTTCCCTTCCCCTCTTTCTGTGATCTCTTCCCTTCCTCTCTCCTACTGTGATCTCTCTCTGTCAAATAAATTAATAAAATCTTAAAACAAACAAACAAACAAACAAAAAACAGACCTCCTGCCCCTGCCTCAAATTACCCTCTGATGGCTTCCTCCTTTGCATGTATTTCTCAACCCCTCTGCTCATTTTCTTGTCATTTCAGAGGGTGTTGGAAAATGACGAAAATGTAGAAGAAGGAAATGAAGAAGAAGATTTAGAAGAGGATATCCCCAAGCGCAAGAACAGGACCAGAGGACGGGTAAGCTGCGGGCACCATGAGGGAGGGAAGAGTTCAGGGAGGCGGAGGCCCGGAGAACAATTTGTCCCCAGACCCAAAGTCCCAGTGCATATCCTCTCATATCCATGGTCTCCCTTGAAGAAGACACAGAGAGGAGGAACTCCAGAAGAGCTCTGACCCCAGGTGATAGCCTGTAAGAGTTTAGAGCTGGCCAGAGGGAGATAAAGAGAGAGAGGGTGTCCTGAGGGGACAGTGAGGGTCCTGGGAGGGTTGGGGTAAGGGGTCCGGGGAGGGTGGAGGAAGGGGAGAATATGACTGCTGTACCCATGACTTGGTCTTAAAAGAAGGCTGCATTTTCCTGTCCCTGGGGCTGCCCCAGAATCACCTGCTTTGGGGTGTTCTTCACTAGGTGGAGAGTAGGATCACTCTGGGAGAACGTGGCGGCCACAGCTCATGGTTTCCAAGTGGGAGGGGGATGGGCTTTTGGTGTGGGGCCCCGGATGTGGCAAGAGGAGGCCAGAAGCCTGGGGTGTGGCCCAGGGGAAATCCGTGGTGGAAGGTATACAACTTATGGGAGCGGTGCTTGAGGGGAGGGACCCACGGCTGAGCGGTGGAACTCTCAGGCTTGCGAGTTGCTCCTCCAGGGTCCTCATGTTCAAGCCCAAGGGGCTTTTGGTGGTCACCCTCAGGGGTCTGCAAGGGCATTTGACAATGAATAATAATGAGGTGGAGACAGACCTCCAGGGGTAAACTTGCTTGCTGTCTAGAGAATTAGGATTAGGCCTTCTGGCCCCTTTAGGCTGTAGGCAGGACCTCTTATCCATGGGTGCCCTGTGGGTTGGGGTCCAAGGCTAATCACGGTCTGCCTCCCAATTCTTCTGCTTCTTGGGCTTCAGTATCCATCAGAGTCACCAGGAGAGCCTATCAAAATGCAGATTCCCAGGACCCACTCCCAGAAGTACTGATTTAGGAGGTTGAGGTTAGGGTTCAGAAAGCTGTATTATAAGCAGATTCTCAGGTGGCTGGTATAAGCAGCGGTCCAGGGCTGCCCACATTGAGCTTGGCTGCTCTGGCTTATTGGCAGGGGCTGGCATTTCTCAGGCCGGGCAGGGCAGCCCTCTGATGTTGGATGCCTTCTCTAGTGGCCAAGCAGCTTCAGCCATGATCTTGTTTTATTTGTTCTTTACTCCCACTTTTTATTGGTATGTATATTCGATTTTTGGGAGAATATCTGAAAGGAAGTCCTAGACATTTTATCATTTAACCTGCACATACCTTAATGTATTTCTCTAACAAATAGTGCTATTATATCCAATAAAAACAACAACACTTCTAATATCTATGCTCTAGTCCCTGATGATTTCCCTGGATTTTCTCAAAAATGCCTTTTTACAGTTGGCTTATTTGAAACTTAAGCGTTTTTATTTGAGACATACCTCTTCCTTGCTCTACCCCCCCCGCCCCCCCCATGCACACACACATTTTTTTCTCCATGCTATTTATTTGTTGAAGAAGTTGGGTGGTTTTTCTTGCAGAATTCCCCACATTCTAGATTTGGTGGTTGGGTGGAATTTAATGTATCCTCTTCACTTTCTGGAAACTTGATTAGGCTCAGACTGTTTGAATATGGGTGTAAATTCTTTTGGGGGGGGCAGGGACCCTTCCTGTGCCTCTTACTGTATCATGTATCACATCATGAGGTATGCATTGTCCAGCTGTTCTGCTCTCAGGGCTGGGGTGGGGGTGGGGAATGGATCAGTAGATTCAGGTGTTGTCAGCCAGATCTCGCCCTAGAAGGTTCCCCATCAAGTTCTCATCTAGCTGTTTCAGCAACCAATGATAATGCCTAGACTCATGACTTCATTGTGTTGCATTGCAAAGTAGTGAATATCTAATTCCATCATTAGAGGAGGTTTTAGAATCTCTGGACCTTGTGTGAACTCCAAGAGCTGTGTGCCACCAGGCCTGCTTCCATCCCGTCCCTCACCCCAAACCACAGTTACTAGGGTAGATTGTGGACAGTGGTCCTCTTCACATCTTCTCCACTCCCATCCTAGATCTAGATGATTGATCTCAGCAGAGCATGGATGTGAACTGGGTGTCTCACCTGTAAGAACACAGCAGTAGTACTCGTGCAGCGTGCTTCCTGGCCACCAGGCCATGTGCTGGGGCTCTTTACAACAAGAGCTATATATATACATCAAGAGTGACGACTATGTACTTTGTCCCGCACTCTCGATTTCTCCCCTGTTCCTCATAGGGACATGTGGCAACTGAGCACTTAAAATATTGCCAGTTCAAGTTACAATGTGCTGTAAAGGTAAAATACACACCAGATTTCAAACACTTAGTATGAGAAGACTGCAAAGCAGCTCATTAATATTTCTTATATTGATTATATATTGAAATGATAATAGTTTGAATACATTGGGTTGAACGGATGATATTATTAACATCCATTGTACCTGTTTCTCTTTTTACTCTTTAAAAAAAAATATGGCTACTAGAAAATTTAAAATGATGTGTGTGGTTTACATTATGTCTCTATTGAACAGCACTTCTTGTTTCGTTCCCAGATTCTGGGATTATTACTCCCAGACAGATTATGGAACTTGCTCAAGGTCATCTAACCTAGTAAAGAAGAAGTCAGGATTTGAACACAGGTCTGTGCTTTTGTCATGGAGTCATGCGTGGCCCAGTGCCCATCATGGGACTAAAGACCAGCCTGTTGAATGAATGACTGAGTGTTAGGAAAGAAAGAAGAGTTCTGTTTCAACTTTCTGGGAGCAGAGAGAAGACCTGAGGACAGTGAGAGAGC
This sequence comes from Mustela nivalis, assembly GCF_964662115.1. Taxonomy (NCBI): domain Eukaryota; kingdom Metazoa; phylum Chordata; class Mammalia; order Carnivora; family Mustelidae; genus Mustela; species Mustela nivalis. The sequence goes on along the minus strand of NC_139025.1, from coordinate 13,863,239 downwards.
TGGATGGGCTTCGCCTAGCTCAGGGCCCATCTGATGTTGGCCAAGAGCCAGCTAAATGGCTCGATGTTGGGTAGGGACACCGTGGACATGTCACCCATGGTGGGAGCCATGGGATGACCTAGAAGGGCGTGAGCAGGGCTGCCTGGGCTGGAATACAGATATGAGGCTGCTTCACCCATAGCCTCAGTTAAGCTACGCTTTTAAGTGGTATATTCAGGCAGCGGCAGGTTCCCAGAGAGCGTTTCTGTTGTCAGGACTGATAGGTGGAACCTCAATGTGTGGTCCCTGGACTTCGACCTCAGGACCACTTGGGGGTTATCAGACACACCCAAGATGGACTAAATTAGAGCCTGCACTTTGACAAGACCCCTAGGTGCTTTGTGCACTCATTGAGGAAGTTAGGGGTGAGGTAGTGATTCCAAGAACAGCCTCTGCCCTGTTTGAACCATGAGTTCAAATCCCAGCTCCACTATTTACTAGACTTTGGGTGAATTATGTAACCTCATCATCTTGATTAAATTATAGTAATACTCTGGGCCTCAGTTTTTCATCAGGAAAATGGGAGTACTAATACCCAGACAATTCTGAGTGCTTAATAAAGTCTAGACATTGCTCAGAGGGTGCAAAGGGAACAACACTTGGAGTTCTGACGATCAGATCCAACAATTAATAATTGCACCTTTGCTAACTTTAGCCCAAGGAATCCAAACTCTTTAAAATTCATGAAATCCCTGGAAGCCATCCATGTGAGCATTATCAATCAATCAATCAGTCAATCAGGAACTGTTCATTGATGTGCTGTGGTGCAGTCCCATGCTTCTCAAACTAATGTGCATGAGAAGCTCGTGGTGATGTTGTTAAAGAGCAAATTCAGACGCAGTGGGTCTGGGGGTGTGGGGGGCACTGAGAGTTTGTCTGGTTAACAAGCTCCCAGGTGATGCCTGCACTGCTGGTCTGAAGGTCACATTTTAAATAGCAAGGATAGGGGGGGCACCTGGGTGGCTCAGTCTGTTGAGTGTCTGCCTTCTGCTCAGGTCATGATCCCAGGGTCCTGGGATGAAGCCCTCCATCCAGCTCCCTGCTCGGCAGGGAATCTGTTCTCCCTCTCCTCCTCATTCATGCTTTCTCTCTCAAATAAATAAATAAAATATTTTAAAAACCCCACAAATAAATAAATAGCAAGAATAGGGAGCTATGGTTCTCTCTCTTTCTCTCTCTTTTTTTTTTTTTTTTTGTCTCAGGAATTCTTTACTTAAAAATTACTGAGAGCCCTCCTGAAAGCTATTGTCTGGTGGGTTATAACTAGTGATACTTACTGTATTAGAAATTCAAGCAGAAAAAACGTTAATCTTCAGAATACACCAGCACCCAGAGCGAGGACATCATCATGTCAGGGAGCCTCTGGAAAATGCCACACGGTGCACTTGTGAGAGAACGAGAGTGTAAAGTTTCAAGGAACATTCTCGGAATATTCAGTGCTGTGATGCAGACCCCCATGTGAGCCATTACTTGAGAACAGCTCCCGTAGAGGAACTAGCTCCCTGAGCCCGAGTCAAGGGTCTTTTAATTGCAAGAAACTCCACACTTCAGCAAAAACAGGGAGTATTTGAAAAGCGACTGGGTTATTGCCCCAAATATGTACAATTTTTGAAGCTTCAACTCTCAGGAAGGGCAAGAAAATGGCAGGGACTTAGGACAGGGAAAGAACCTAGGCCGTTTGTGGCCCCAGCTGCTTCTTTATTTTTTGGTCAGAAGATTGTGTTTCCTGCTTCTCTGTGTCCTTAACTCCGTATCTCCCGCATTGACGGGCTCCCAGTTCCTGTGCCTGTGTTCACTGCAGTCATTGCCCCAACGCCAGGTGCTTTGGAGGTGGAATCTGATTGGCCCAGCTTAGGTCATGTGATCACTTTTGAGCCAGCCAATCAACTGAGGCCAGTGGGGCCGGGCCACGTGGTACAATCAAGGCTGTCTTAATCAAGGTTTACCAGTGTCTGAATGGGAGGTGGGGTGGGGAGGAGTGGAGTGGGATGGACAATTCTCAGAGAGGGAGGACTGGTTTCTTTTGGACAGTCAGCTTCCCAAAGTTTTACAGAATAGAGTCTAGAACCTAGGCTGTGCTCCTTCTACTGATTCTGTGACTGTGGATGTGTCACAAACCTTAGGAGCTGGTCTCATCATGTGCCGATGGGAATAGTATTACTTTCTGTAACTCATGGTGTACGGTAGGAATGAACTGACCTGATACATGTAAGAGAGCTTGGGATGCTCTGTGCCCAACATCGATCTAAGTGTTGGGTGTTCGTACCAAAGTGTGAAATGCCGTCTTTGCTCCTAAGGACCTTGGGATTAAATTGAGGAGAAAATGCGAATGGCCATGATACAATTAGAAAACAGCAGGCTTCTGCCTGTGCGCTAACCAAATGCAATAAAAGTTCAGAGGAGAGAGAAGAAATCAGCTTGGACAAGAAGGGGACGTAATTTATCAAGCACTTCCTGTGGATGTGGCTCTGTCCCCTGCGGTTTCACACACTCTTAGCGCAAACCCTCTCAGCAACTCTGCACTAAAGGTGTTGCTGTGCCCATTTTACAGCTGAGAAAATGAAAACCTAGAGAAGTAACTTGTTTACAGACACATGCCTGGTGATTAAACCCATGCCTGTCTGACTTTAAAGCTGATGTTCTTTTTACTCCTTGGTCTGGCCGGAGGCAAGTTCTTGGAGGAGTGGGATGTTAGTGGGGCAAAACCGCGGAGCACTGTGGGTGGCAGAGGAGAGGCTGGTCAGTGGCAGGGATCATATATGAGCACGAGAGGAACCTGAGAAGATTGGCACTAGGTTGCTGTTGGGTGTGTCAGTGGGTGTTAGATGGCAATGAATGAATGAATGAGTGACCTGAACTGATCTGGGAGTCCCAGGGTGGACTGGGAAGGGCAGTGCAGAGGTAGAACCCCAGCTGGTGGGTTCTTTGAGCCGCTCAGGGTCAGTGGATGGGCTCCTGGATTAAAATGTGGAACAGAAGGGAAATGCAAAGTCTAAGATGGCCTTTGAAGGAAGAAACAACAGCATTTTGATATAAAGAATGAAGGAGAACCAAAGATGGCCGACTCGGGGACTGACTGACGGACCCACTGATTCAGCCCAGGCTTATTAAATGCGTCTTAAGTGGCAGGCCCCGTATCAGGTTCTGAATATAGTGCGGCCCAAGTTAGGCGTTTTCCAGCTCTTATTCGGGAGAGAGATCAACAGGTACAGCAAAAACATGTATAATATAATGTCAGACCACGCTAAGTGTCGGGACCAAACATATAGCTGGGCAGGGGAAAGAGAATGATGGAGAGGCTATGAATGGATCTAGGTTGGTCAGGGAGGGCTTCTCGGGGGACGTGACATCTGAGCAAACTAGCGGGATTCTGAGTTTCCAAGTTTGAGCGATTCCCTTGCGTGTACCCATTTTGCAGTTGAGGAAACCAAGGCTCAGGGAGAGTGTGGAAGCCACAGTGCTGGTCTGTCCTGCGGGGTGAGATCCAGCCCTGGCTCTCAGCGGAGGCCCTCCCCCTTCCGCTGGCAGCTCCCCCACGAGTGCGCGCTTCCCCTCCTCTTGGCCCAGGCGGTATTTTTAGTCTCAGAGCCCCTTCCCCGCGTCTGCTGTTGGCTCGTCATTCTGCTTGACTTGCTTTCACCTGCTGCAGGCGGCTGTGACAGGGCTGCGGGCTGCGCACGTCAAGCTGTCCCTGGCTTCACCATGGGGGCGTGGGGGGGGGCAGCTGAGTGTGACCTCCCTCCCTGTCGTCGTGGTCGTTGTCGCTGAGGCCTGTCTGTGCCCCCGGGTGACCGCAGCACCTCACAGCTCCCCCTGCCGGTCAACTCTGAGTAATGAGGGCCGGGGTTGGGGGGGCGGGCGGCTACTGGGGGCCGCGGGCTTGGGTGGGGGCTGGGGAGGCAGCGAGGCAAAGCGGTGGGAGGGAGGGAAGCGGGGAGGAGGAATTTCGTAATTTGTTTTGGAGAGAGATGCGCTGAGGAGGCGGCGGAGGTGGTAGCTTGGCAGGTGGTGTTGACTGTGAAGAGTGCGTGTTTTGTGAGAGCGTGTGAACATCGCAGGCCTGGGGTACAGGCCTTTCCGCTGTGAAATCCCCCGCAAGTGAGTGAGTGTGTGTGTGTGTGTGTGTGTGTGTGTGTGTGAGCATCACAGTCCTTTTGGCCCTGAAAGGGCCGCTTGTCCAGGCCCAGCCCCAGGGACTGCCCCGTTTCCCCTGCACCCCAGGTGGCTGCCATGCTTTATTTCTCATCTGCTGCGGCCCCTTCTCTGTCCCCAAAGCCCTCAGCAGGCCCTTTCCCTGGTTGGGAGTTTACTGCTACTCATTACCAGAGAATGACCTGGAGGCGGCCGGGGTGCTACCCACGTGACCGTGTGGGACTTACAAAGGTTTAAAAATAAACCTTGCCACGTTCTTGCAGCTGCTGTCCCGGGGCTGCCGCGCTGCCAGCACCCTCTCTGGCTGCTCTCCTCCACCCCTGGAGGTGGAATGCTTCCCACCCCCGCCCCAGGCTGGGCCGGCTCTTTCTGGAGATGCCCGCAGGGTGGTGGGATCAGGAGTCTGGCCCCAGGAGACTGTGAGGTGTCAAGGCCTTTGTTACTGGCCAGAGGCCTGAGGCAGGTCATACCGGGAGGCCTCAGCAGACGGTCACCCCCCAGGAGGAGCAGGGGAGAGGGCTGAGGAGAGCTCACCGCCATGCCCGGACTGGATTCCAGGCCTGGCTGGCCCCTGAGAGACTTGAAGAGGACTGTGTGAGCCAGGGGCGAGAGCCCGGGGTGATGACTGCAGTCACACTCCCTGCTCCAGGCCTCCATCATCCGGTCGGCTGAAGGGAGCAGGGTGGGCATCTCCGTGTGGGGCCGATGATGCTAGAAGGATAGGCAGCAGGAGGAGGAGGTCCCGGTGGCAACCATAGAGAACAAGGATGGGGAAGATGAAGGCTTTTGCAGTCAGACTGTTGTGAGTTTACGTCCTGGCTCCGCGTTTCATAGCGGAGGGACCCTGGGCGAGCTACTTAACCTGGGGTTGCCTCAGTCTCCCGATCTGTAAAATGGGGAGAAAAGTAGTACCTCTCTTGGAGTTGTGAGCATTTCATGAGATGACGTGGGTGAGTAGCTGAGTGCTCCGGAGCAAGTTCCCTGACCTCTCTGGGCCTCCGTTTCCAGGCTGTAAAATGGGGTTGGTATTGGTTCAAAGGCTGTGAGGAAGACCAGAGGAAGAGATGTGGGTGAAGCGCTTGGGGCCTCACAGAGGATGTGCTCAGGAGCCGTAGCGAGCATCTCCATAACGGGCATCCCGGTTCCTTGTCTCCCCAGGCCCGTGGCTCAGCAGGTGGCCGGAGGAGGCACGATGCCGCCTCTCAGGAAGACCATGACAAACCTTACGTCTGTGACAGTAAGTACGGCCAGGGCTGCCTTCCTGACCCTGCCCCCCGACCCCGCACCCCTTTCCCTGTGCTTCCCTGGCTGTCGCACCCCCAGCCTCAGCCTCGCTGGCTCCCCCTCTTGGGCCTGCCCCCCAGCTCGCATGCCTGCCGCCAAGGCACCATTTCTTGTTGCCTCTGGTCAAGGCTTCGCCCACTCAGGTGTTTGTGCGTGAGGGAGAAGCCAGCCAGGGGTGCCGGCCTCCTGTCTCTGGCCCCTCTCCCACCGTGGCTTTCTTCTGGTGAGCTCTCTCTCTCTCTCTCTCTCTCAGATTCATCCTCTGTTTCTTTCTCTGTTTCAGAGAGTTACAAACAAAAGCATAACTCAAACTCCTCCGACAAAGGTACTTGGCTCCTTTGGCTTTTCATGTTTCGCTTTCATTTCCTTCTCTCTCTCCTGTCCCAGGTAGGGCAAGTTACGAATCTTCCTCGGACGACGACTTAGCTTAATAAATGGCCCCCTGGAGGTCCATCTCCGGCCTTTCTTGCTTGCTTCAGAGGCACCGCTTGGGCAAGGACTGGCTGGTCCTGGTTTAGGGGGTGCAGACGGGGCTGGGGCAGGGAGCAGGGATTGACCCTGCAGCTCCGAGGGATTGCTCTCGGCTGGAACACTGTTGTCTCTCTCACCTACCGGAGCATTGGGTGGTGGGTTTAAAATCCTTGCCCTAGATATCTCTCACTGCTTGGGGCGCCATCTGCTCGTTTCACAGCAGGGACTGCCCTAGAAACCACACTCCCTGACCATCTTCCCTTCATGTCTTTTCTGCTCCAAGGACGCAGAGCTGGGCCACGGGGGAAGGGCAGCGAGGTGGCTCGGGCAGGGCTGTGGCTCGGTGGTTCCTTCCGCCGGCATCTGGCGGTGTCCGCATTCGCTGTGGAAGCAGAGGGTGAATGGGGGAGACGGGGCTCAGGGAGCACATCGGGGCTGGTGCTCCTTTCCTCCCTCTTCACTGGCCTCTTTTGATTTCAAAAAGTTGTTCTGTGCCTGGTGGGGTGACAGCTGGTTGGAGAACATTTTGCTAGAAGAACTCAAACTCCATGACCCCCATTTGGCTGCTTAATACACCGTACCGATGGCACTCACGAGACAACTCTTGCAGGTAACATCTCCGTCCCACAGCGGTTTTGTTCCAGAGCCAAGAGGAGGCAGGGCATGGGGGCTGGTGACTCTGGGCGAAGTCAAGAGGTCCCTGGTTTGGCCTGGGTCTTGCCTCCCGGAAGGGCCTCTGTTTTGTTCGGCTGCACCGAAGCCCTAGCACGTGAGCCCTCTGGGGACTGGTTGCGGGCTGAGAAGGGTCCTTCTGAACCCCGCAGAGCGGACTTTCCAGCTGTGTCTGGCTGGAGCCGCCCAGCCCCCAAGAATGCCAACAGCTGCTTTGGGACTGGGGCACTGCCATTCAATTTCTCTCTTAAATAGCTTCATTTTTGTGATCTGATTTTCTGCTCCCATAGCTAGTGGGATTACTTTTTTGCTCCATCTCTTCAGTTTTCATGAGACTTGCAGCCCATAATCCCATAAATTCCCAGACACCCCTGGCACGCCCTTCCTCACCCACCTCTCCCTTCCTCTCTTCACTCCTTTTTCTACCGTCCTCTTCCTCGCCTGTTACCTCCATGGAGCACCCTCTGTGGGTGTCTGCACCGAGTGCTTATGTCCTGTCCTTCCCCCAACCCTTGTCACTGTGATTAGGAGCTCCCAGGGCCATTCGCTCTTTTTCTGTCCCCTTCCCCGCAGTCTCTTCCTCCTTCTGTTTAGCCCGTGATGCTCCGGAGGACTATACAAAAGCCTGATGTTGGCTTTCTGGAAGTCTCAGTGGCTGATTCCTTGGCTCTGCCCATGCAGCCCTGGCCTCCCTTCTCCTCCCTCGGGGGCCACGGTCTACCATAGATTGCCCTTCTCTCTCCTGGCTCTCGTAGGGAATTGTGTGGCAGCTTGGTGATTAATAGACTTTATTTTTATCTGGTGCCCTTCAGACACATGATCCTTTGGGATAGGGATGACCTTTGGAGAGGTCATGAGGCCCACCCTCCACCCCCGAACAGAGCAAGGAATGCTTTTAATAATCTCTAATGGATCCTAAGTAGAGAGGTGTCCGGTCACCTCCTTGAGTGTCCCCAGGGATGGTGTCACCATAAACTCCCCTTTCTTTCATGATTCCAACTGTGCTCTGAATGATTGTTTTCCCTTAATAGGAGCTAAATTTTCCATTTTAGCAGATTTTGTCTTTTGCCCCCTTATCTTTTACGCATCTTTGTCCCCGAAATAGGCCCATTGAGTATTTTGTCTATTCTGGGGTTGCTTTTCACGTCCCCTTGCATTCTTGGTTTATTATCTAGGGCCACATCCCATAACCTCTGTGATGGCCTGCTCTAAATTCCCTTCCTGGTTTACATTTAAGTTCGGCACTCCCACTGGAAGTAACACCAAGGCCAAGTAGCCTGAGAGTAGCAGACACACTTCCCTGTTTTTTTTACACATCGGCTCTTAATAACAGCCGGTATGTGTAGAGAACTGAAGTACTTGCCCCCCCATTGCCCTGTGCGCTATGCCTACGACCTTCCATGCTGGGCCTGTCCTGACCCCATGCCTCGCCAGGTGCGTGCCCCTTTCTACTTCATGCATTTGATTATTCTTTCTTCCATAAATCACTCTGCATTTAGCCCTATTGAATCTCAATAAAGAGATACAATAATATGTGACTTCAATATACAAGATTCAATAAAGGCAAATTTAAAGACATTGCCCCGTAGTTGAATTTCATCCTCTGCAGATTTGCAATCCCTGCCATTGTTGTGTTGTCTATGGTTTGATTTGCATAATCCCCACTCCATCTCCAGAGTTATTTATGAAAATATTAGGCCACCTTGTACCCCGCCACCTCCTCCTGGGTTTATATGTGGAGTAGTAATAGCTATCTTTCAGGTGTGATTATGTTGAACCCTTCTTGGTTGTATTCCTAAATGTAGTTGTCCTATAATGTTCTTGGTCCAAGCACCCCTCTCAGGATGGGTGGTTGAAATATTATCTTAGCTGCTAACTTCAGGTGATAGATAGTTTGCCTGTTGCCTTTCACTCAGCCATCGAATTTATTCCATCTCAGAGAAGTACTAAATCATCTGAACATAATTTATTTTTTTACCCAGTCTGTGTGGTGTGTGTGTACGTGAATGCTTCATTTTCCAGCAAGTAACCAATCCCTGTAATTATCCTTAATGTTTACCAAGCTTTAGGAGTAAAATTCTGGTTCTTCTGTTTCAATCTCTTGTCAAAGAAAAGTGTTTCTTATCCACAGAGCAACTGATTATGACTTTGTGGGGAAGGCTGTCGGTGTTTGTCGAAATGTGGACCTGGGCCATCTGCACGGAGGGAACCAAGATGCTTATTAAAATGTGATTCCTGGGCCTCATACTGGACTTTCTGCATCAGAACCATGGGGAGCAGGCTCAGGAACCTATATTTTTTGTGAGCTCCTCAGGGGAATTCCTTCTGAATTTTCAGAGTGACTGGTCTACTTCATTCAAATTCGAAGGCTTCTAGCCTTTTTATTGTTCCCTGCTTTTGGCATCCGGAAGTTCTAGAGTCTTCAGGAATTCTCCAAGCCAATGGCCATAGGCTTGCCGCACTGTTTTAGTTGGTCTCTTTAGAAATTTTCCTTTCCCGTTTTTTTCTCAGCATTGATCTAAAACTCAGCAGTCCTATATAAAGCTCAGCAATCCAGCACTTGGCCTTAATTTACTTAATAGCTTTAAATCCTAACAGTATCATTAGCCCCCTTTTAGAGGTGGGATGATAACTGGAGACAGACATACGAGAGCAATCCTTGGGTTGGGCTACTGGGATGTTTTAAAAATCATTCTAAATGTTTATCTCTTCTCTCTCCAACGGCTCCCAGCCCTGAATTTTCTATTAGCATCACTGGGACTGACTCTGGATGAGACCTACTTTGCCATTGTCTTTGTTCAAGTAGCATCATAGGAGAGAGGATGGTGGTGGGGTGGGGGGATGATTTTCAGAGGGGAGAAAGGGAGAACACTGTGTCTCTAAGCAGCAGCCATGTAGAGTGGAGCAAAGCTCCCATTTACCCCTTTCCCTGGGCACAATGAACGTGAGTCATGGAGGTTTTTTTTTTTTTTTTTCTTCTTTCCCAGTTTTTTTCTTTTCTCTTCCTTTTTTTCTTTTTTTAAAAAGATTTTAAAAATTTGATTGAGAGAGTGAGAGAGTGCAAGCAGCGGGGAGGGGCAGAGGGAGAGGGTGAAGCAAGCTCTCCGCGGAGCAGGGCTCCATCCCCGGTCCTCAGGATCATGACCTGAGCCAAAGGCAGATACTTAACTGGCGGAGCCATCCAGCTGCCCATTCCCAGTTTTTTCTTTAAAAATAAAAAAAGAAATTAAGTTCATTTTACTGTAGAAAGAATACTTAACACCTACCTTCTTAATACATTTTTAGTGTATGATAGATATTGCTGAATACAGGCACGGTGCTGGGCAGAAGATGTGTACGGCTTATTCATCTTCCTCGACTGAAACCTTCCGCCCATTGCTTAGTGATTTCCTAACCCCCTTCTCCACCAGCCTCCAGCTACCACCACTGCCCCCTCGGATGCTATGAGGTTGGCTACTTGTGTAAGTGGAGTCATGCAGTATTGGCTTTGCTGGGACTGGCTTCTTTCACCCAGCACAACGTCCTCTTGATCCATTCATGCTGTTGCATATTGAAGGATTCCTTCTTTTTTAAAAGATGGGGAATATTCTGTTGTATGGATCTACCAAATTTTCGTCATCAGTGCATCTGTTAATGGACAATTAGGTTGTTTCCACATCTTGGCTACTGCGAATAGTGCTGCCATGAACCTGGGAGTGCTAATTCTTTGAGATCCTGATTTCCGTTCTTTTGGACAAATACCCAGAAGTGGGATTGCTGGAGCCTGTGGCAATTCTATTTTTAGTTTTTTGAGGCACCTTCGTACTATTTTCCAGAGCAGCTGCACCATTTTGCATTCTCACCAGCAGCATCCAAGTGTTCCAGTTTCTCCACAGCCTTGCCAGCGCTCGTCTTTTGTTTCCAGTTTTTTCGGATCGCGGTGATAACGCCTGCTCACAGCGCTTACAGCGTGCGGAGCGCGGTGCCGAGCCCGTTCCGTGCGTGGTCTCTGTAAGTCCTCACCATAACCTTGAGAGGCAGGGACAGTTGACCTCGCTTTAGTATGAAGAAACCAGGGTGCAGAGAGGTGAAGGGACGTGTCCACACATACTGCTGGGAAAATATGCCCTCCTACCCTGGAGTTTGGCTCTCCTGAGAGTTGAGGAAAAAACATGTTTTAAAAGTGAATTAGGGGTGCCTGGGTGGCACAGCCAGTTAAGCGTCTGACTCTTCGTTTTGGCTTCGGTTGTGATCTCAGGATTATGAGATCAAGCCCCACATTGGGCTCTGCGCTCAGCCCGAGGTCTGCTTAAGATTCTCTCTCTATCTCGCCCCCTTTGCCCCTCCCCTGCCTCAAATAAATAAATAAATAAATAAACCTTTGAAAGTGAATTAATGGAGCGCCTCAGTGGCTCAGTTGGTTGAGTGTCTGACTCTTGATTTTGGCGTAGGTCATGATCTCAGGGTCATGAGACTGGGCCCCGAGTCGGCTCTTCACTGGCCATGGAGACTGCTTAGGATTCTCTCTCCCCTCTCCCTCCCCCCCTCTGCCCACCCTGTCTCCCCATCTCTAAAGAACAACCAGAAGTGAATTAATGATCCCATACATCTCACTTATGAGATGAAGCCATGTCCACTGGTAACAGATGGCTTCTAGGCGTCAGGCTGGCAGGAATGGAATAGATTATACACTTTTAAGCCTTTTACATTTAAATCTATTAAAATCACCCTCTCCCCCAAACTGGGGCATTAGAGTGGATTAGTGACAAAAGGCAAATAGGCATGGTCAGAGTCCTCCTGGGAGCATGACTCAGCTGAGTGCTGTCTGGTACTCACACTCCAGGAGTGGGGGCACCCAACTCAGTCTCCAGATCAGTAAGAACCTTGGTCTCCACCACCTCTCCCCCTACAGGCATGTGTTTTTGATTGTGTGGCCCGTGACTGAAATCATGGCCACTTTGCGGTTTGCCTCCCTTCTAGAAATTCAGTGGGGGTTAACTATGTCCAAATGGGGCAGTTTCAGAATAGGGTTTGGGGTTCCTTCCTGCCATTCTTGGTTGTGGAATCCTGGAGGGAGAAGGGTTTGGGAGGAAAAGCAAAAAGTCTGGGGGTATGGTCCTGGTTCTATCCTTCAGGGGCGAGGACGTCACTTTCCTGATTCGTCAATGAGGGGTCTCCTTTCTTGAGTATCTCGACCTCTCCCATCAGCACCCCTTCCCCACGCCATGGGCTCCTTTCTTTCCAGGCAGTGGCTTAACGATGAGTCTCTTCTCCCTGGAGACAAGATGTCGGACCATCACATTCGCAGGCTGAGGGGGGCTGTGGGCTGGGTGGACTGGCAAATGGGCCAGACGCAGCTTGCACCCAACGTAGTCTCAGAAAATCTGCTTGACCTCAACTTCCTAAAATTACTCTGGATTCCCCCTTACCTGAGTGTACCGGGAGAATCAGATGACTATTGCAGTCTTATTAAAAAAAAAATTTTTTTTTTTTTTCCTTTTGAGGGCATTAAGGCCCCACATTCTCTAAGGCTCATGTGCTTTTAGCTTCGAGCTGCAGTGGAAAAGCCAATAACGCGGCCTTCAGGCTGGCTGCCCCTGTCACTGAAGGGAAGCTGGGCTCATCACTCAGTTGTCCGCGCTATTATCTTGCAGGTCCTTGCATGGGGTGCGGCAGGGGAGGGTGAGGAAGGCTCTGTGCCCCAGAAACTTGATTTGTGGAGCAGGGCCAGTGGCATGGGATTGATCCCTGGAGATTGAGTGCATTTGTTACGGCAAAGCTGGGTCTTTTTAAATATTTAAATGCCATCCTGTCACGGACACAGGTTGCACGGTGTCCCAGCAGGGCGGTCCCCCAGGCAGGGCTGAAGAGAAGCTGCCCGCTTTTCTCTCCGCTCCCCTCACACCTGCCTGTCTCTCCTTCCTTGCTCCTGCGGCCTGCCCTGCCCTCCCCGCCCCTGGCCCGCACCTCCGGGCTCTCAAGGACTTGGTTTGCCTTTTCTGAGCTGTAGCCCACGCCCTCTTGAATTATTTTGTCCTCCAGCCAGAGCCGATGCTCAGCTAGCCGTTCCTGAATGCAAACTTGGTGGCAAATAATTCCTACCAAGATGCAGAGGAACCAGTAACAGGATAGATATGAAAATGGGCAGCAGTTTTTTTTTTAATGATCTTTTCTATGGAAATAATACCTACTCATTGCAGAAAAATCAGAAATCACAGATATGCATAAAGGAGAAATAAAAATCACCCATAAGCTTTCTCCTGAGAGATAGCTTCCGTTTTGGTTTTGTATATCATTTGAGGATTCTATCTCCGTCTCTCTGTACACACACACACACACACACACACACACAGGCACACAGACATACACATGCACACACGTGCGTGCGCATGCGTGCACACCATGGTACAAACCGTTTTCACCCATCCCCCCACTCAACAGTACATGGGAAGCATCGCTTTAGGTCAGTAAAGGCATGTTAATGACATTGGAGGGCTATATGGTGTCCCATCACGTGGGCACGCCCCAGTTTGCTCCAGCCGTGTTCCGCTTGTTGGACATTTAGACAGTTTAAAGTTTGTTCACTATTGCCAACAATATTGAGGCTGTATCTTTGCATAATGCTTTCATGATTTCCTAGGAGTGGAATTGTGAGGTCAAAGGGCCTGGGGCACAGCTTTTGATGTGTCTCACTTCCAGTCGCAGTCGGGGGTAAGGGAAGTGGGCAGCAAGGTCAGGGCCGCCCAGGTGAGAGTGAGAGAGAGAGAGCTCTGTGAAGAGGGACGTGACCTGACTTTGGAGTGAGAAAAAGCCGAGGTCAGATGGGGGTTCTGCTGGTTGTTCGCTTGTTACCTGGGGCCTTTTGAAATAATCGTTTTGCTGCTGGGAGGCTCCAGGTCCAGGTGTGGAGTGGGGATGGTGCATGGTTGGGAAAGGCACGTGCGATGATGGATATAAAAATGTTTGCACCTGGGATATGCTTAATGAATGTTTCTTCCTCCTTCGCTGGTTCCTTCTGTCCTCCATCTCCAGTAGAGTTGGAAAGATAAGGCCGCTATCACAGAGATAACACCCGGCCAGGTATAGTTCACTGAGTAGATAGAGAGCGCTGTCGGGATTCAGGGGAGGGAGTGGTGGGCGGGGGGCAGGAGCTGCTGTGTCAGAGGCTGCTTCCCTAGGAGGCCAAGCAGGGCTTGCGTGAATGTGTGTTGAATTGAATTTATTCTCCCCGGAGGGAGGAGTATGTGTGGGAGTTGGTGGTGGCAGACCAGCGGGGTAATAGCAATAATAGCAGAAGTTCGTGGACTTATATTATGGGCCTGGAACGTTCTGTGGGTTTTATCTATATTAATTCTTGAACCCTCACAGAAGTGCCATGAGACAGATGGTCTGGTCACCTCCATCCTACAGATAAGGGGACTGGGGAGAAGAGGGGTTAATTAGCTTTCCTGAGGTCACCCAGCAAAAAAAATGGTGGAGCCAGGATTGGATCCCAGTCAGCAATGCCTCCCTCCCCCACTCTACAGTGTCTCCCCCCTCTCCTGTCACTCACCTTTTCCTGGGATCTGCCTTACCTTGTGTAGGCCACCACCTGTCACACTGGATGATGGCAGTCTGTCAGTTCTTTGGGCTGGACTGTGAGCCTCTGGAGGGCAGGAGGTATGCGACATTCACCCTGCATCCCAGCCCTAGCACAGTGGTTGCTCCCAAAATGTGCAGGAGTGTGGGATGCACACAGCAGGATGGGGAGAGACCAGCTTGGCCAGAACAGAGCACTGGGGTAGGAAGACTGGGGGGTTCAGCATGGGACAAGGGTACTGGGAATGGCAGGCTGATTTGCTTAGAGGTGGGCCTGCATCGTCACTTGTGAACATAATGATCCCAGAAAGGTGTGTTCTGGAAAGGTGTATTCAGGGCAGAGAGCCTACAGCCTGAGGGCTGAGAAGGAGATAGGAGAAGATGCGAAGTCTGGATGGTGGTGACAGCAAGGACAAAGTAGATGGGGCCAACTGGAGAGACTTTATGAGTGAAAATCCTGCAGAATGGGATGTGGGGTCCAAGCGAGAGGGAGGAGCTATCGAAGTCTTGAGCTTGGGTCATGAAGACATGAGGAGGCTTAACTAGAATATTCTAGAGGAGAAGTTAATTTTGGGGAATGAGGAAACGGACACAGGAGTATGTGGAACTAGTAGGACATCCAGGCAGCAATATTCACCACATGCTAATGGGCATTTGGTTCCCCAAAGGAAGCAAGGCACTTATGTGGATGCTGTAGGTGGATGGGAGTCTACCTCAGGGAAAGGCCAGTGGGACACACCGGGTAGGTCGGGACTCCCAAATAAAACCTCATCTGCATCTGAGGCAGAGTTGATGGCAGATGTTCCTGTGGAGAGCCTGAGGGAGAGCACCCTAGCCACATTTCCAGATCTGGGGGCTGCCATACTTTATGGTAACATGTCTAATTTTTATTTTTTTTTTAACATTTCTTTGTTTATTTTCCCCCAAAATGTTGACATTTACATTTATTATTTAGGTAATTTTAAATGCATGATTAAAAACAGAATTATATTTTGTCCTTTAAGTAGATTAAGGACGTGCCAGGGTAGGACACACCAGAATAAGGGCTGAAGATACGGTCTCTGCAAGGGGACCCCAGGAGGCCGTTCTTGAGTCAGAACTCCAGGATTTGAATCTTTGCTACATCCCTTCCTGGCTGTGACCTTGGGCAAATCCCCAAACCTCTCTGAGCTTTGCTTTCTTTTTTGTGTCAAGTGAGCACAATAAGATTAACCTTAGAGGGTTTCCCAGAGGGTTAAATGAGACTGTGTGCAGAAACAGCTCACTGTCTGGTTCATAGTTGTGCTCAATAAATATTTATTTATTTTTTTAAATGCCAAGTTAGGAAAGTAGAGCTTGGGTCCCCAGTTCTGTTCTGTGCCCTGCCTGCTGGAGGCGTCAGGGACCAGAGAAGCTAGCAAGCACGCCTTACGTTGAGTGGGCGTAAGGCCGTCACTGTGTTGAGTACTTCCCAAGGATGAGCTCTTTCAGTTCTCATAACACCCAGGTGAGATGTGAACTGTCATCAGCCCCATTTTCCAGACCAGGAAACCAAGGTTTGGAGAGATTAAGTAACTTGCCCAAGGTCGCCCAGCCAGGCAGATCCCAGAGTTCACTAGAGTTCTGCTACCCTGCTTCTCAGTGAGGCAGGGAAGAGTCCCACTAACACACTTAATGCTTTGGTTTTGGGAGTTTCTGCATTCTCTGCTGGGGATCTGAAATCGGGTTATATAGTATTTAGAAATGGAAGGCTTGTTGCTTGTCTCCATTCTTCCTGTTTTTTAAAAACCAGAGTCACATTCAGTATACAGCAAATTCCTGAAATAAGCAGAATGCCCTCCCTCATTGAAGACACAGGACTTGCGGATCACTGGCATTTGATAGATCCTGTCTCTGGGCTCATTCCTAATACATGGGTCCGTGCCAGACCCCAAGGAATGTGGCTTTGAAAAATCAGGATGTTACATCCCACCCTTATTCCATCCCCGCTGTGCTTCTATCCGGAAGAACTCCGTTTCAAAGAAGCACCAAGTGTGGCCTGGAAGAAGAAACGAAGCCACAGGAAGGCAGCTGCCGACCTGGGTTAGTTGGGGGATGGGGATAGGGATATAGGCTGCCCTGGGTGGGTCCTAAGGCCGAGAGCTGACACTGGTTTCCTCTCAGGGTCCAGGGACTAGTTGCTGAGGCATACAGGCCTCAGAGAGCCCAGAGAAAACAGAGAATCACCAAGTGCTAGAATCAAAGGACTTTGAGATCATTTGATTCAGCTGTCCTGTTTTACAGTTGGGGAAACCCAAGGCCCAGAGAAGTATGGGGTTTGTCCACAGGTGCATAGCTAGTGGGTAGGAGAGCCAGGACCAGATCCCCGGCCTCCCAGAGGCCACCCAACGTGTCTGGGCCTTGGACATCTGGACCAGGAGGAAGAGCCCCCTGGGACTTGTCCAAGGGGGGCCTCTCGATGCTCAGACACTGCAGGACCCGGGCTCCCCTCCTCATTTGGGTCCGTGGAGCCATCGTTGGCTCTTTAAGGCCTAGGCGTTAAAAATAGTCGTAGGGATTAATTCCCCACCACGAGCAAGTCTGCCCTGGTGGCTTTTTGAAGTAGCCTCCGGGTTTTATCCCACGCTGCGTCCCACAGGGCTTTCCTCACTGGGGCTTCTCCTTCCCCGGGGGACTGGTCGCGGGCGTTCCTCCATCCCCCACATGGTTCTGCGGAGAGAAGTCAGGAAGGCATGGGGAGCCCCCAGTGTCTATGACCCGGTCTGGCAGCGTATGATTCCCTTGTCAGATGGGCCTCCTTGCGTATCCGTCCTGGGCCCAGTGGGACATAGGATTCTACTCAGAAGGGCTGAAGGGACGAGCAGCGGCTGACAGGATGATGAAGGAGATGTGGGCCCGTTAGCAAGTGCCGGCAGGGAGAGGGGGAAGGTGCCAAGGGGCAGGGGGAGGACACACGGTGTGGTGCCCAGGACGAGGGAGGGTGGATGGTGCCCGTGCCAGCACGCTGCCCCAGCAGGGAGGGCAGGGCACAAATCCCCATCTTCCTCTTCTCACCTGCCATTCTTCTGTCCGTGCCTCCCGCCGGCCAAACCAGAGACAGAGGGCGAGGGGCCGTGGAGGTCAGCTCCAGGCAGTGGCAGGGGCGTCCCGATGGAAGATAGCACATTGTTCAGTCACGTGCTTCAAAGCCAGGCAGACCTGAGTTCAAATCCTGCCCTGCCCTTGAGGGAGTTGCTTCAACGCCCTCAGACTCAGTTTCCCCATCTGTAAAGTGGGGCCCGACAATCCTTATCTTGTGGGCCACTTGGAACTCCCGCGCGGGACTGTGTGCCTGCCTCGCAGTCTGTAAGTGTGACGGTCTGGAGGCCTCGGCGGCGGACAGGCACTGCTGGGTCGATTTTACAGACCGAGGAAGTGGAGCTGCAGAGAGAGGGAAGTAGCATCCTCGGGTCGTGTGAAAAGTGCCACGGGGCAGAACTGGGAATGAGATGCGGCCCGGTGACTCCCAGGGCCCAGGCTTTGTCGTTGGACGCTCATCCTGTAATTGCTTTCAGTCTCTCGGAAACCACTGGCTCAGATACCCACTGCGTGCTCCAAGTTGGGCTGATGAAAATGTGCCAGAGTCATTAAGTTATCAGTGGGGAAGGCGGCTGCTTCTCCCCTGCAGGAAGGATTCTGCTGTCTGCGGCAGCCGGCTTTGTTCGCACAAACTGCCCCTGATTCCCCGTCCTCCTCCTCCGCCACCGCCTCCTCCCTGCACCCTGCTCCCCCAGACAGGGTGCCAGCGGGGTGGGCTTGGAGCGGGGAGGGGGGCGCTGTAGGTATTCTGGGGCAACACTGAAGGTATTCATAACTCCAGGCGGGAGGTGCTACCTGGAGAATCCGGCCCCTGGATGGGGTAGTGGGCAAGCACTATTTCTGCAACTTGACAGATGGATGCGCCCCAGGGGAAGGAGAGAGAGGAAGGCAAGCTGGACCTTCCTTACTGTCACAGCCGGTCCCCTCCGAGCGCCGTGCCAGGAACACAAATCCAGGTGCACGCTTGCCAAGGTGAAAAGAAGGGCCTCAGGCTGTGCCTGGACCGGGTTTGACCGGTCCCTGGGGTGATGGCTTCAGAGGGCCAGGACACAAAGGAGCGGGCTCCGGGGAGGGGACAGAGACTGCGGTAGGAAGATGGGGCGCAGCCGTCTCTGAACGCTTCAGCAGTCCTGGGGCTCGGTGGGATTCTGCACGGCGGAGAATTCCAGAGTGAGGCTGCTGACGTGATAAAGGGAGAGCAGATGGTTCTAAGACTTTATTTTCAGTGTACTTTCCCCACCCTCTTTTTCTGGCGACTCCCTCGCCCCCATCTGCAGAGGAGAGATGGCTAGCTACCCCCTCCCCTTTTGGGTTTATTCCCTTTGCTTTGATGGCTGTGAAGCTGATAATAGCGGACAATGGCTGCCCCTCCCGACCAGCCAGGCACTGTTTCATTTTTTAAAATTTATTTTTAAAAAAGATTTATATATTTATTTGACAGAGAGATAGAGAGAAAGCACAAGTAAGCAGAGCAGTGGAGGGAGAGAAGCGGGCACCCTGCTGAGCAGGGAACCCGATGCGGGGCTCAATCCCAGAATCCTGGGATCATGACCTGAGCCGAAGGCAGCCACTTAACCAACTGAACCACCCAGACGCCCCTAGGCACTGTTCTAAATGTGTTTCTTTCACAGAGAGGCGCCTCAGACGAAGTGAGGCAGATGTGCTGTGGTGATCATCCCTGTTATCTCCAGAGGATGCGGAGGCACAGAGAGGTTTAGCAACTCAGCCCAGATCACACAGGTGGTCGGTAGCAGACGTGACAGGGCTTTGAGTCCCAGCAGCTCAGACCCAGCCTACCCCGTTACTCACCAGCCAGAAGCTGCCTCTCTGAAGGGGGGCACAGGCATGCCTGGGCCAGATTTTCAAGGTTACTGCAGACAGCGTTTTACTCCCAGCTCAGGGCTGCTTGGGGTCTGTGTTCCATGAGGCAGCACCTGCCTGTCGGTGCTGTCAGGTTCTTTGTTTTGAGTAACTTATTCCCTGATCTCTGACCCCAGCCCCAGCAGGTTTCCAAGACCAGATACACAATTTATGGAGCCCAGTGCAAAATGACGATGAGGGACCCTTTATTCAATATGTGTTCAGAATTTCAAGATGGTGACAGCAAAGCCTTATGCCAAGCGTGGGGTCCTTCTGAGCATGGACCCGGTCTGAAGGCACGGGTCTCATGCCCGTGAAGCTGGTCGGTCTGTGTTCGGTGTGGCAGGGAGGTATCGTTAAATAGCACTGGGTTTTCCTTTGCTTCCAATCCAGTCAAAGTAGGATTTCTAAGGCATTTCTTTCCATCAAAACGTAGCAGTCTGATCCAGGTACAATTCCACCAAGATAAATCTTAGAAATCTTTTGTCCCTGGGAGGAAGTCATTCAAAGGCCTGGTACTTGGGTTAGAAGCTTTATTTTGGGGTCAGACATCTTGCTGTATTATCTCCAGTTCCTCCTAGCCCTGTCTTTTAAACTCCCTCCCGCCTCCTTCCTGTTAGCCTGTGAGCCTGCTCCAGGGTGTGCCCTGTTAAAGAACGAGGCCCACTCAGCCTCCCCGACCGCCATTCCCATCCGCCACCCAGCCTCACTGGTGGCAGGAGTGGTCTGTCAGCCCTGTCACCACTTCCTCGTTCCCGGGAGCACCCTAGGCCTCTGAAGTCTTATCTTATCCTCCTGGAGGTCGTGGATTCCCTTCTCATGAAGGTGGCCTCCTGTCACCTCCACGGATCTCTTTCTAGTCTCTGTTTATCTTGACCCTTCTCAGGCATCTGGCATTCTCCTGACTCTGCCGGCTTCTCTCCTGTAAAATGGGGACTTGGGTTGCCGTGAGCAAATTGACTGGAAACAAGAGAACAGGTCTCACACTTGGTACACAGTCAATAGCTGTTCGCCATGGCCGTGACGGTTTGTGTCCTCGGTCCTGTCATCTGGAAATCCTACCTCTTTAAAAAAAATTTTTTTTTTTGAAAAATTCCAGTATAATTTACATCCCAGTATAATTTACTACCTTTAATACTAGTTTCAGGTGTACAATGTGGTGATTCAACGATTCTATATATTTTATGTGGTGCTTATCGTGTTAAGTATACTCTTGATCTCCATTCTTAAGATACTGGTGTTTTCTGAGTTCTGTCCTCTGTCCACATTTTTCCTCTCTCTCCATCATCTCCTAACTCCCCCTGCCGCCCTTTCAGCCTCCCACATCCGCGTCTCTTTCCTAAGCTCAGGGTGTGCAGGGGCAACCCCAGACTGAACTCATTCTCTTTCTTCTTTGAATCTGGTTTTCCTCCTCATCCTTAGGCCTATTGCTCTGTAGTGTTTTTGTTGTTTCCCTTAACTGACCTCGCGTGCTGGCTGTGCGCTTCCCCGTGCTGGTCACTGGGGATGCAGCAGTGTGCAAAGACACAGGGGCTGCCATGCTTGCTGCTGGTGGGAGGCACACATAGTGATCCATGATTTGTCCTAGGAAGGTAACAAACTGGGGTCCTAATTTTGATGGGAGAGACTTCCCTGGAGAAGGACATTTGAATTGACATCTGAAGAATGATGAAGTGTTAATTAGGCATACTAGGGCTGGGGACCATTGTGGGCCATGGGAAGAGCTTGTGCAAAGGCTCTGTGGTAGAAAAAAAAGATGTTTATAGAGTAGAAAGACAATGGGGCAGAAGGGCAGAGAAGGTGGTAGAATGTGGTGTCAGGCGAGGCTAGAGAGCTAAGCTGGGGCTGGATGGGGCATGGCCAGGAAGACCAAGTTACTGTCATTCTCCGTTCTTCCTCGCTGCTTGTACCCACCCCTTGCCACCAGACTCCTTCTCTTTAACCCCTCTCCCATCCTGAAATCCTCATTGTTCACACATAGAAAACTAAAATAGCCTCTTGCCACCTTCAAATCCGTCTTCTGTGCTATAGTCTTAAATAGGATTTCTAAAATGTAAATCTGAATAAGTCGGTCCTCAGGCTACAATCCTTCCCTGGCTCCTCATTTTCCGGACAAAGTCTTGCCCGGCTTCCTTGCTCCTTTGCTCCGTCACGTCATGGGGCTGGGCACATATGAGGTGTTAAATACATGTTTTCTTGAAGACCTGATGATGAAGGAATAAGATGGGACAAACAGGTGGTAAAAAAAGGCAGCTCCATCAGGAGAGCTCTGTAGTTCTATGTAGGGGGGTGATGGGTAAGAGGTCTGGTTTCCATGACCTCCCTGTACTGTCTGCTTCTGTTTCCTCTAATGACCGAGCATGAGTCTCACTGTCCCCACCGGCCACTTCCACCATCCCAAAGTGCAAGTGTACCAAGGTGAGCAGAGTCAAGCCCAAATCTATTCATTCTTCTAGCAGAGCGGTTCTTAGACTGTAGTGTGCAGGGGAATCACCTGGAGGGCTTGTTAAAACAGAGATTTCTGACCCCATCCCCGGAGCTTCCGATTCGATAGATGTGAGCAGGAGCCCAAGAACATGCATCTCTAAGCTCTTCGCAGGTGACGCTGATGGTGCTGGTCTGGGGACCACTCTTCAGGAATCTCTTTTCTAGCAAAAGGATTTGCTTTAAAAAATAATTACTCTCTATGGTGTTGGGGAAGGAGATGTGGGAAGCTTTTTGCTTGGGTTTGGTCTTGTAGGTTTAAAGACCTATTACTATGAGATTAATGTGGATAGATGGATCAGATTCTACATGCTTCCCTTTCCCCACCCCCACCATCTCCTGGCTTTCCCACTAAGTATTTCTGTGTTCATTCATCAGTTGGTCAATGGATGTGTTCTGAGGCCGTTATATGTGCATGGTAACACAAGATATGGAGTTGTTATTAAGCCGAAACTGGCACGAAACTGTCCTTAAGAGAAGTCCTCTGGTACAGATGTAACTAGGATTTAAGGACATCAAAGAAGAAATGCCTGTTTGGGTGGATCGGGATTCCCTGATCCGTGGAATTGTCCCAGGCATCGAGCATTAGTGGGAATAAAACAATGTGATGAGTGAGACCACATGACTTTTAAGACCCTGGAATTCTGTGATTAAGGAAGATGGTGGCAATTGACATGACAAAATGGCGCAAACGGAATGCTGTGGAGTTGGTAGTAGGGAGGTCTGCAGACTGGTTTCCGGAGTCAGCGGAGGCGTCCTTATGGAAATACTGAGATGACTGTCCTGATTCTTTTTTTAAAAGCAATTCTCAGCCATTTCTTTTTTTTTTTTTTTTAAGATTTTATTTATTTATTTGACAGAGAGATCACAAGTAGTCAGAGAGGCAGGCAGACAGAGAGGGGGAGAACCAGGCTCCCCGTGGAGCAGAGAGCCAGATGCGGGACTCAATCCCAGGACCCTGAGATCATGACCTGAGCTGAAGGCAGAGGCTCAATCCACTGAGTCACCCAGGTACCCTGATGATGGTCCTGATTCTTTTCTTCTTCTTTTTTTTTTTTTTTAAGATTTTATTTATTTAACAGACAGAGATCACAAGTAGGCAGAGAAGCAGGCAGAGAGAGAGGAGAAAGCAGCAGAGAGCCTGATGTGGGGCTTGATCCCAGGACCCTGAGATCATGACCTGAGCCAAAGGCAGAGGCTTTAACCCACTGAGCCACCCAGGCGCCCCGACGGTCCTGATTCTTAATCAACATTTACGCTTTGTTACTAAGTGGATTTATAGCCGAGGACCCCACGATTTGCTGTTTACTGACCTCAGATGGTTGCAGAGGTTAAATAGAAGAAGCCACAAACAGGCCCAGAGTGTGCCTTGGGGGCCTCTTTACGTCCCATTTCCCCAGTCAAATGGAATTGAGATGTGGAGTGCTGTTTTATTTTTTTGATATATTTACTAGAGAGAGAGAGAGAGGGAAAGAGGAAGAGAATGTAAGTAACCAATTGTAGGACTTGAACTTAGAGCCACTGGGTCACCAACTTGAATTTCAGACTCTGACCTTATTAAGAAAGTCCAACCAATTGTTAAATTCCACTGTTTGAGGCCAGGGTCAAAGTCCCTCTTTCAGGAGGGCCCAACACTTAGCACTTGGCACTTCAGGCTAAGCTGAAGCCCCTCACCCTGGCCCCTCGCCCCTCTTCAACATTAATCAGCATCTGTTATGTGCAGGGTACTGAGTGAGATACAAATATTATCTACAACCCTTCAAGGTAAGTAGTACTATCATCATTTCCAGATACGAAAAAAGGCACAGAGAGGCTACATAGCTTGTCCAGTTTCACACAGCAATTTGCCTCAATTCATTTTTGGAAGTCGATATAACCATAAAATCGAAATGTGGTAGAAGATAGGTCAAAAATTCTAGCTCCATCTCAGATCTGAGTATAGATCCAGAACACAAGATTGGAAAACAGAATGCAGCAGTTTATGAAGTGGATAATGTACTTTCGCGCAACAGAGAGCATTCTAGGAATATAGGAATGGCCCAGGAAGAAGAAACATTAGGAAATCAACATAATTCACCATACCAACAAACAGAAGGAGAGTCATACACTAGTAGATACTGAAAGGCTGATCAGATTTTCCTGTAATAAAACTCAACACAGGGATAAGAGGAAATACTTAAATTTGGTAAAGAATAATAATTAGCCACACATATCGTTCTAAATTGTGAAGCACTAAATCCAACTTCATTGACAGTGGGGGTGGTCTGGTCTTCAGCCGTTTAGCTGGGCTTCTGCTTCTGAGGTACTGGGCAGCCAACCAATGCAACTGCCCCTTTCTTCTTCTGTGCCGCAACAAAGCCGTATTTATGTGGGTGGGTGTCCTTGTCTCATACTGTCCACGCGAGAGGTCGTGTTCGTGAGGACACATTCCTAGATTTTTCGGTACCAGAGGCTTCCTGGGGCACCAAGGGCACAAGCTTTTGGTTGCCACATCTACCAGTGATGGCTTGGCTTCATGGTTTTCATGGTAGAAGAGGGATGTGTTTTTCTAGCACGGATCACCATGTGATACATCAAAAATATTATCTGTATCAGCTTTTGTACTTTATACAGAGTTAACCACCATGTGGTGGGGAAGGAGCAGTGCATGGGGATCCGGGAGACCTGAGTTCTAGTGACTCTGCCTCAAGTAGCTGTGTGTTCCCAGGCAAATCACTTAGGCTTGCTGGGCCTCACTTGGCTCACCTCTGCCATGGGATGTTGGACTGGATGGACTGCCAGTGCCCTTTGCCCTCAAAGTTGTAATCATCATCACCCTTACCACGTGCCACACACTGTTACAAGTGTTCTGCACAGAGATGAACTCAACCCAGCAACACTATGAGTTAAATACTATCATTATTCCCATTTTCCCTCTGCAGAAACTGAGGCCCAGAGAGGGTAAGTGACTTGCCCAGGGACAGGAAAGGAGCTCTTACAGAGTTCAACTTCCATCCTTTACTTCTCTGGTTTTTCTAATCCAGGGCCCGTGCTGGGGTGTTGGCTCTGCCCAAGAGTGGGAGACACTTCCCCGCAAGGGAAGCGCAGCTCTGGGGCAGACGGATCAGAGTCACTTCCTGGGAGATGCGGGCAGTGACTGCAGAGGTTGCTCATCTTTGCTTTTTCCCTCTTCTCTTTCCCTGTCTAGTCTGTGGCAAGCGCTACAAGAACCGGCCAGGACTTAGCTACCACTACGCTCACACTCACCTGGCCAGCGAGGAGGGGGATGAAGCTCAGGACCAGGAGACCCGGTCCCCGCCTAACCACAGAAATGAGAACCACAGACGTGAGTTTCCAGTCGTTGGGTTGGGGCAGTGATGAAGTGGGTGGGCAGCGCGAGAGAGTGTTCTTTTCACCTCTGGCATCTTTGGTGGCCCCCGTGGGTTGGTTTCAATGTCCTGTGGTGACTTGGCTCTTTTAATGTAACCCCAGCTTCCCCGTGGGTCCTCTGAGCCCCAGGCTTAGAGTGAGCTGGGCCAGATGGCGACCCCAGTTCTGTTCCCAGAGGAAGGGAGGTGAGTGTTAAGCAGAGGGGAAGCCAGTTATCTGGCTGTTGTCCAATGCCAGACCTGTTTCTCTCCTTCCCTCAGCTCTAGAAGTTCCATTCACAGGGGCTGACCTGACTTGGGCATAGCCTTTTGGCATGTCAATTCAGATGGACATTTCAAATGTTGCCTTGGCCACCAAGAGCTGTAGAATATTCTGGATCTGTCGCCTTGGCTGTTACAGGGGGTCACAGTTTTGGTTCAGGGCTCTCCTGCCCTAGAAATACGGCCCTTGAGCCTCCATGCTTTTCACTCGAACATTCCCTCAGCAAGCGTGATGAGTGCACTTGTCAAAAACTCAAAATGGGGTGGCATGATGGAGTCTAAAGAGCTTGTTTCGAGGTGTGGGTCATTTTAAGATCATTAGGTGAAGAATAACTGTGGACATGCCCTCTATTTTTTTATTTTGTTCACAAGATTTTGTGGTAGGTATTCTTCAGGCGAACGATGCGGTGTAATGAAAGCGATCAGACTCTAGGGTCTGGGGGGAGCTTCTGCGCATTTTAGTCCATCAGCTGAGTCAAAGGATGTCCATCGGCTACTCATCGGATCTTTGAAATAATTACCATACTCTGGCCAAGACCTTTCTTGGGATTAGTGTCAGTGTTGCCTAACCCCACCCTCCTTTCTCCTTGTGACGTCACCTTCTGAATTAGGGTGCTCAGGCTGCCATAACAAAATACCACAGACTGGGCGGCTTAAAGACCAGAGATTTCTTTTCTTGTTCTTCTGGAGGCTGCAAGACCCAGACCAATGTGTCATTGGGGGCGGTCCCCTCAGAGGCCTCTGTCGCGGAGTGGTAGGTGTCCGCCCTCTCTCTGCCTCTTTGCACGGTGGTCCGTCTGTGATCACACACCCCTGCTGTCTCTCTGTGTGCCCAGGTCTCCTCTTGGAAGGATACCAGTGACTTAGAAGGATACCCACCATAACCCAATCACCTCTTTAAAGGCCCTATCCCAGAAGAGTCATGTCCTGAGGCCTGCGGTTGGGGCTTCAACATACACATTTTTGGGGGGACCCAGTTCAGCCCACATACCTTCTTTAATTCCTACTCACTCACAGGGTTCAAGCCTTTCATGTGACAGACCCTGATTTCCTTGCCTGCTCTTATCATCTGGACAGAAGCTGGGAAGCAGGACAGGGGCGTCTGGCCCACCTCCCCGTGCCAGCTTCTGAGTCGTGCTGAGCTCTCTCTCTCTCTCTCTCGCTCTCTCGCTCTCTTTCTCTCCTCCCTGGGGAGAGGTTCCCGTGGTTGAGCCTTTCAGAAAGGAAGATATACGGGCAGCTGGCATTTGTGTCCCTCTGTTTCTCCTCTTATCCCTTCTCTGATCTAAGTGGCCTAGGTGTACCTATTGTCTCTTCTGGCAAAGGAGGACGAGAATGATCTCTTTTGCTTTGGGTTGCTATCTGGAAAGTATTTAATAGCCACGGTTGCTCTCTCTGAAGTATTTGTTAACCCGGTATTATTTCCCAGTCCCTCCCAGTGCTGGCTTATCTTCTTTACATCTCTTCTCAAATGTCAAGCCATTTGGTCCCTGTGTTGTGCTTTACTCATGCAGTAGGGTCTGGAATGTTTCTCTTTTGTCTGTGTCTCTTTTGTGTGTGTGTGCCCCGCGATGGCCACAGCAGAGGAAGGTTCCTCGTGGTCCCGCAGGTACGCTGCGAGCCTGAAGTGGATCAAGGAAATCTCTTCCTCAGACATCCTCGCTGGCTCCCCCACACCTGCACCCACACCCGCTGGCTCTTGACTTCTGGGGTGTGCGCTGGCCCATTTCCCTCTGTCTACCAGGATCTCCTTGGGGACGCTCGTGACTCAGCGTCTTCTGTCCCCTCATGTCTTCACCGTGAGGCCAGATGGCCTTGCTTAGTCAGGAAATGGTATGTCTTCCTCCTGGATGGAGATGCGTCCTGAGTCAGGCAGCGAGTCCTCTCCCCTCCCCTCTCACCTGCTGGTGACAAACTGAATTCTTCAAAAAGCCTCATCGGACTACCCCAGGGTTTTGAGCTGCATAAAAAGCAATAGCTGTCCCTGGGTTCATCTGGGGCCTCCTTACACGAGGAAAGTTCCAGAACCTTCACAAACATCTTTTTAACAACATCTGCTCACAAGGCCTCTGAGAACTCTGTGATTAACTCCAATTTTGCTAGCAAGGAGGGTGTGGCAGGAAGGCCCCCGGGGCCACAGAAGCCATTCCTTCCCTCTTGCCCAATTTCTCTGAACAAATCTAAGAGACAGAAGCTCTTCCCAGGTTCTCTGCACCGTGCACGCCACCCATCTGTCTGCTGCTCCGAATGTCTGCTCCGTTCCCTCCCACATTCCCCTGGTGAGCGGCCCCCCAACCATTTTCTCGTGAGCGCTAATTGCTGGCATCATTAATACCCAGTCATTAGCTGCTCCCACTGTTTGGGGTGGGGGTGGGCTCCCATCCATCCTGCCCCTAAATGCCACTGGAGCCGTGTGGTGAATGGAACGTGACAGCTCTGCAGCCTCGAAGGTCCCAGCTTTGTGATCCTTCCTTGGCAAGGCTTCTGGGCTGGGGGAGGGAGGCAGGAGAGCTTCATCCAAGAGGCTGATCTGCAGTTTCCCCCAGGAAAAGTTCTGGACGCCGACAATGTGGGAATGCTGACTTCTCCCTCTTTAGCAGAGCCGTAGGGTAGCCCAGCTGCTGGTGAGCCCACGCAGGCCGCCGGGAGAAGCAGCCCTACCGACTCAGGAGTTTTCCGCGGCTCGGGCATCTGTGCTCGCACCACCTGCAGCAGGAGAGACCTTCTGACTTTGGTCTGCCTGCCGTCCCTGGCCGCACCCCCCGACTGTGCCTCCAGCTAAGCCGAAGCTCATGCCTGTGCCTGCTGCTGCTTTCAGGCAGAGCGGACTGCAGGAGCCAGCTCTGACCTCTCTCCCCGCCCAGCGCCAGGCCGCCCCAGGCCGCCCCAGGCCGCCCCAGGCCTCGGGCTCAGCAAGCCATGGCCCCTCCCACCCATGTTCTCTCCTCGCTGCGCATTGTTTCCTGACGACACCCTTCTTGTCCCTTCTGTAGGTTTGTCCCCTTACCTTCATGCCCTTGACTCTCTGCCTCCACTCTAGGCAGCGCTGGGATGCTTGGAGCTCCGACCTTCACCTTGGCGGGGACAGTACTTTTCTGATGGGGTCTTCCCTACCTAAGCCGTCACCCTTCCCCTCTCTCCCTGTGTGAGGTCAGATTCTTCTTCCTTCTTGCAGTTCTCTGAGCACCTGTGTTTGCGTTGTGCAAATGAAATCACTCTGCGTGTGTGTGTGTGTGTGTGTGTGTGTGTGTACCAGTACACATACATAGACTACGTAGTCTACGTGTGTATGGAGGGGGGACTGGGGCAAGTTTGGACTCCGTGTGATGCCACTCAGAAGCATTCTCTCTCTCTCGCTAATGATTTATTTATTTGTAAAAGATTTTATTTATTTGAGAGAGAGAGAGCAAGCAAGCACGAATGGGGGAGGGGCAGAGGGAAGGAGAAGCAGACTCCTGGCTGATCAGGGAGCCCATGGGGCTTGATCCCGGGACCCTGGGATCCTGACTTGAGCCTAAGGCAGACACTTAACCAACTGAGCCATTCAGATGCTCCTATTTATTTATTTTAGAGAGAGAGAGAGAAAGAGAGAGTCCGTGAGTGAGCAGGGGGAGGGGCCGCAGGTGAGGGACAAGAAGAGGGAGAGAATCTCCAGCAGACTTCCCACTGAGCACAGAGCCCAGCGTGGGGCTCAATTGCGTGATCTTGAGATTAGGACCTGAGCCGAAATCAAGAGTCAGACGCTGATTAACCCACTGAGCTACCCAGGCGGCCCACTCAGAACCATCCTCTTGTGACTTCTGAAATGCCACTTTGGTATACAGTCCTGGGGGACCAGTGTAGCAGAGAGAACTGGATCAGAATTCTGAACTCTTTGACGCATGCTCACCGTGCCGCAACTCTTCTTGAACTTCCTTTTATCTTCCACACACAATGGGAATCTACTAAAGTGATAATTTCAAGGTAGTTTTCTGGGGGGTGGGGTGGGTGTGAGCACTGATGAGGTCCTGTACCAATGGAAAAGCTGTGTAAATAAATTCAGTCTAATACATGCATCCGTCTGTCCATCCATCTATCCATCCATCCATCCACTGGCTTCATATCTCTGTACTAGATACTCTCTTAATCTCTGTCTTGAGAAGGAGTGCATAATGGAGTGTGTCTAGAATAGTGAAGGGCCAAGGGCTCAAGGGCACGGTACACTTTGTACCCCTTAGGGCAGCCATGCTCCCAGTGTGACGTCAGAATCCCCGGGGAACTTGTTGGAAATGCAGATTCTTGATTCCACCAGACCTGAAACAGAGACTCTGAGGGTGGGGATGCCCAGTATTTTACTGGGCACTCTGGGGCACGCAGAAGCTTGAGAACCACTGCATTGGGGATTTGCGAAGACTTCACTCAGGAGGGGACATTCAGGTTAGCTCTGGAAGATTCAAGAGGAACTTCCCAGGAGGGAGAGGGCTTCCCAGGTAGGGACAAAGGCAGGGAGGTATGAAATAGCACAATGCCCCAGACAAGGGATTGTAGTTGGGTCTGATGGTAGCATTGGAAGAATGGTGGGAAAGTGAGCAGGAGCCACCATTGGAAGCATCTTCTATGCCAGGCTGTGTAGCTGGCATCCTGTGTGCAAAGGAGAGCCACAGTAGCAATTACTAGAAGGCAAGGACAAATGATTTATAAAGAAAGTTGTTTGATATAGTATTAATTGTCCCATGGCGTATCTCTTTTACCTGATAGTGTAAACGAGTAGAAAATGTCCTGTATAACATACTTGGAGCTCCTAAGAGGGAAGTGATTTTAAAAACATGGATCTATAAAATTTATGTCAAGCCTGTGTCTCAGGTCCCTGGAATGGAAGTTGGGTTGTCCTGGGTCCTGAGAGGTGTCTTGTCTTCTGCCCAGTGATGGTGTGCCTGGCACATAGGTAGACTTTCGGTATCCACCAAGAGAAGAGAAGGCCCCACACTAGCACGCCTTTGGAGGGCATATTGTACTCCGCAGGACTGGGAGAGGAGAGCTGAGTTGATTAAGGGTAATGTCGGCTGATTAGATAATCTGAAAATTAGTCTGATAATGTGCAAATTACCTAAAAGAAGCATATGATGTCATTGCTACACTGATGGGAAAGATCTAACAGACGTTAGTCTCCTGACATCTCTGTCCGCTAGCATATGGCCCGGGGGCAACCAAGAGAGCTTTAGGAGAGAGAGTGAAAATTGCCTTTGACACAAGCTTAAGGATTTTGGATCACTCTGAAGGTGCCTGAGAAACCATAAAGCACACACAATCCACCACTTACCAACCTTGACTCAGGAAATTCAGGCTTTGTTCCAGGGGAAAGAGAAGAAAATTCAGACACAGGGCTCTGTCTGGAGAAGCGAGCTGCTTCTCACTTCCTGAAGAATGAATTTGGAATCTAACCACAGGTGTTCTTCAGGTGAATTATTATTTAACTAAAGAGTTATAGATTATGAAGCAAGCAAAGAGCAACCTGAAGGCTCCCTCTGGCCTTGAGGATAGAGTTGGAGTTAATTTTTCAGGGCTTTTGGCTGGGAGAATGGCCATGGAATTGGCCAGGTCAGAGTCTGAATTCCATCCTTGCCACGCTGCCATCTTGTGCCTGTGTGATGGTGGGTCGGTCAGTCACTCGCACTTCTTTGCTCCTTTGTTGCGTCATCTATAAGATGGAGAGAGTAACCATACTGACCTCCTGAGGTTGTGCTGGTCTTCAGTGAGACGATGTGGGCGTTTGGCACCTTGCCTGCCCACTGCGAATGCTGATATCCCGTCTCTGTGCCGTTCGGACCAACAGAGCATGTCTATGACCACAGATGGCTAATCTGAATCAGGGCTCGGCTGTGGCTGTGTGATGCCTATGGGGGGTCTCGCTGGCATCAGGCGTAACTATCAGAGCCTGGCCCAGCTGTGGCGCATCTTTTGTGAAACCATAGATGGAGGATGGCAGTCCCACACAGGCGAAACATGGGTATTTATTGAGCACTTACTGTACCTGTGGCCACGTGTGGGAGGGACTAGGTATAATTGGGCCTTTAAAAAAACATAGCAGGGCACATGGGTGGCTCAGTGGGTTAAGCTTCTGCCTTGGGCTCAGGTCATGATCTCGGGGTCCCGGGATCGAGTCCCGCATCGGGCTCTCTGCTCGGCAGGGAGCCTGCTTCCTCCTCTCTCTCTCTCTGCCTGCCTCTCTGCCTACTTGTGATTTCTCTCTGTCAAATAAATAAATAAAATCTTTAAAAAAACAACAACAAAAAAAACCATAGCACATGGTCTTAACCCTAGGACAATTTCTGGTTTAATTGGGGAAGTAAGATGGATGCAGGAACCCCAGCAGGAGAAAGTGGGGCTGAGGCGACCCATTGAGGCATCCCCATATTTATTATCCCATTTCCCCATTCCCCTTACCTTCCCAGGATCCTCTTTGATTTCTCTCACATTTTGGCCCAATTACCTAGAAGATTCTGGACTGAAGCGTTTCACGTTCTGAGTAACGACCATGACAGTAATACTTCCTGACATTCCTTGAATGTGTCAGACAGACACTGCGCTAGGCAGACCACATTCCTCTCATTCCCTCTTCGCAGCAGCCCCATAAGGAAGGTGGGTGCTGTGTCCCCTAGAGGACACCAAGGCACACGGGCTCCAGCCGATGTGCGTATAGACGTGAAGCATGAATGTGAATTCTCCCATCATGTGTCACTTCTTGGGAAGTGTCTTTAGGCCTTTGATTCCCCCCACCCCCTGCCTTTATCAGAAATAAAATTATTTCACATAAGAGAAGAAAGAGGAGAAGAAAGGGCAGAAGCTTTACTAGGTGCCGGGCACTCTGCACATATTGTCTCGTATAAAGTTCACAGCCCATGAAGCATGTGCTGGGACTGAGGCTTGGAAAGGTGGCATTGCTTGCCCCAAGTTACATGGTTAGCAGGATGGGAAGCTGAGATGTGAATGTACTTGAGTTGGACACCATTCAGTTAAGTCAGGACATTGGAGCCTTAAGTGATGGCTCCTAATCTTAAAGATGGGATCTTTGTCCTAGTGGTATCTCTTAATTTTCACCTGTAGGCCAACTGTGGAGTGCATCATAGCACACAGTGGCTTTTCAAGAGAAACAAATGTATTAATGGACACTTCTCTTGGATTGCCTAGCAGAATACCAGAGACTAAATGCCTTAAACAATAGGAATTTATTTCTTACAATCTTGAAGACTGGAAGTCCAATATGAAAGTGCTGCTGTGTCTGTGTTCAGTGAGGGCTCTCCTCTTGGGTTGAAGATGACCACCTTCTTGCTGTGTCTTCGCATGGCTTTTCCTTGATACGGGATGATAGAGAGAAGTGAGCTCTCTGGTGTCTTTTCATATAAGGGCACTATTCCTTCCGTCCTCATGACCTCATCTAAACCTAATCACCTCCTAATACCATCACCCGGAGGGGTAGGGTTTCAACGTATGCATTTTGGGGGAGATGCAATCTAGTCCATGGTAAGCATGTTTAATCTTCAAAACTAACTTTAGCTGTTTGTGGTTTATGTGAAACGCCCCCCATTACCAATTCTGCCCAAGATTTTAATTTGTAAATGAATCTCACTCCAGAAAAAAAAAAAAACCGTACATCGCGTAGTTCAGTAATTTTTCTGCGTCTTCCATTTGTGTCTCTCACAGTCTTTCCTGTCTTCGCTCTCGTATATTTCTCTTTCTGACCTTGTTCTTTACAAACAAGAATGCTGTGCCCAAAGTGAAACCTAGGATTCATCCTTGGCTTTATTTTCCTTCACTACCTGTATCAGCTTCCCCTCCAAAATAGACTCCAAGGCCGTCTTCCTATCTTCATCTCCTGGCTTCCACCAGATCCTGCTTGGAATCCCTGCAACTTCTTTATTGGTCTTTTAGCCTGTTTTTACTCCATGGATTGGCCAAAGCGGTCTTTTTATTTATTTTTATTTAAAGGTATATTTATTTAAAGGTATATTTTTTAAGTAGGCTCCACACCCAGCCCAGAGCCCAATGTAGGGCTTGAACTCACAACCGTGAGATCGTGAGCAAGAGTCAGAAGCTCAACTGACCAAGCCCCCGCGCCCCAGGTGCCACAGGTCTTTTTTAAAACATAAAATAGATTATGCTATGCTCCACTTTCAGAACTTATAATGCATTTAAATACGATCCAAACTTTTCACCTTGCGGGTCTGTGTTATTTCTTTTCAAAGTGAGATCAGCAGCTTCAACATCCGCTGGGACCCAGATGGCCAGCTCCTCCAGGTTTGCCCAGGACATTCCCAGTTACAGACTGAAAGTCCTGTGCCCTGGGAACCCCCCAGTGCCAGGCAAACCTTCACGGTTGGCTACCCAGTGGGGGAGCTTATACGAAATGTGGAGTCTTCGGCTCTAAGCCAGACCAATGAATCCTAGTCTGAATTTTAGTGAGAAGCCTACCTGGTTTGTTTGCACAGCACTCACATTTGAGAAGCCCTGAGGCCTGCCATCCACCCTGACTTGACTTCCCTCAGGTGTGTGGCTTCTGAGGCCAGGGCAGGGTAGTAGCTAGTGGGCCTGGGAGCCAGCGTAGCTACTTGCTGACACGTGACCCAAGACTGCCTTGCTTCTTTGTGCCATGAGAGTCATCTATGTAAAATCAGAACATTGATGTGTCTATCTCACGGGGCTACGTGAAGATTCAATAAGTCAATTCATATAAAGCACAGCATGAACAGAACACGTATGGGACATGCGTGTGGTCATAGAGCAGTGATTCTTAAGCTTGAGCCCATCAGAATCACCTGTCCCTTAGCACAGAGACTGCTCGGTCCTCCTACAGGAGTTTGGACTTGGTAGGTCTGCGGAGGGACCTAGAATTTGCATTTTTAACAAGTTCCCAGGTGAACCACTGCCTTAGAGAAATCCAGTTTTTGGAGACTGATGTTCAATTTTTTTTCTTTTTTCTTGTGGATTCACCGAATTAAGATGACTGATCAGGAACAAGGTTGCACTGTGAGAACTAGGGGATAGACTTGGTTTTCACTCTTTTCCTAAAGTTCTGTCCTAGGATGGCAAATGACGTGTCTGTGGCTCTCAGCAGCGGCTTCCTGGCTTGCTTTCTGGGTGTGTCCCCCATCTGGGCCCTCATTCCTGGGCTGGGCTGCCCTTCTGCTCTGTGGTCTCTTGACTCTGTCCTAATCCTCAGACCTGACACTAGTCATATCCTTTTCATTTTCTCGAGGACTGCTTTTCAGTCCGAAGGACCTAGAAAATGCTCACCATTGTGGGGCTGCTGGGGTTGACGTGGCCGAGTCCCCTGGAGGTGGTGGTGAGGAGGGGTGGAGAGAGGCGAGGCTTGCTGAATTCTAATATCACAGTATTAATATCCTGACAACTTATACGGATGAGGCTTATCGTGCTCTAAAACGCGGAGATGTCCTGCAATTCTCTAAGGGGAATGACTCCACTTCATTCAGAGCCCGTTGACATAGTTACTCTCAGATTAAACGGCTGCTCCTTTCCCCCTAACTCATTTGGTGGCAATAACAAGTTGCTACGCCAGGGCATGAACTGACCCACATGACCTTCCACTGGAAAATTGAAATATCTTCTCGTGCTTTCCCTAATCAGCCCTGCAAAAAGTCATCAGCTCTGCTTGTTTTTTGTCCCTCTCTTCTCTGAAGCCTCGGTGACAATCCCAAAGTTGCCAGCGGGGGGGCTGGAGCACAAAGGACATGGCCGATGGGTCACGTGCCCACCTCGGCCCAGAATCGGGGATGTGCTGTCCAAACTCCCGGCAACTCGCAGCTCTAACCGAGTAGAGACATCGATGTGAGCAGACGTGTCTTCTGTTGTCACGGCACAGCGTTTAGGAGTCAGTGTTCTCAAGGTGTGTGTCTAATGGTGTGAGGTTTGGACTCCACAAAAATGGAAAAAAAGAAGTAGATACAAGGATGAGTGGGGTGGCTGGCACCACCTTTCAACTTGTCTGAAGATTCTGCAGCCCCTCAGACACATAGTAAGACAGGCTGTTCTCTCTCCAGCTCTGTGGGGTTCCTGGTGAGAGGCCCTCGGGCATGGGGTTCAAGGGGCTCCGAAGCCAACCCAGTCTGGGAATTCTTAACTCCCTCCATCCTGGTTTTCCAAGAAATGTCTCAGGGAGAGGATTCCTGAGGGAGGGAAGGCGCACTGGCTTTCTCCACCACAGCTTTCTTCCCTCCAGTGGCGACTTCTGCTGCTCCCTCTTTCTGTCCCTGTGATGAACAGGACTGACGCTGTCAGTGCCTTAGAATGGTCATGTGGTCCTCGGGGGACACTGGACACCCACTCGACTCCTAGTCTTTGACTTCCCTTTGCCTCAATGTTTGCTTTGTCCAAAGCGCCTCTGTGAAGATTGTCCAGCCTTTCCTGAAGTGTTTGCTGGCCAGCACGGCGTCGGCCCCGGTGCCGGGTGCTGGGGATTCTGCCATTAAGGACACTGCTCCTGCCCTCAGGGAGCTGGCGGCAGACAGGGAGAGAGACACGGCCACGCACGTGACACAGTGATGAGAGGCTGAGGTCCCTCTGGGTTTGGAAGACGTCACTTTTCTGATTCTTCCTTCGCCCCGTTAGAGTCATCGAATCATAGGCCAGAAAGGGACCTTACAGTGTCCCCTAGCATATTCTTCTGCCTCCGGCCAGGCAGGCACGCCACCCTGGGGCCCGAGGCCTCTTCAGAGAAGCCCGCTCCTCCTCCTGTGTCTTTGTCCGACTGGCTCGGCTCCCAGCTTTTCTGCAGGACTCTCTACCACTTCAGCCCATTCTTTCTCATGTCGTCCTGAACACCACGGACTGTGGCGAATTTAGGCCCATCCGTAAACTTGAAGCCACTGAATCAGCCCTTGGCCTTCCTTTCCGCCGGGGCGACGGACCTCAGGGCCTGGCATCACTCTGCCTTGGCAGCCCCTCTCAACCGCACCTACGTTCGCTTTGTCCCCAGCGCTAGGTGGCACAGCGGCCGGTGAGGGAGAGCGAGTTCTCTGCCGGGGAGGACTCTGGCAGCCCAGCGGGCGGGTGGGGAGTGGCCTCTGGTGTCCGTTTCCCTGCCGGGCTCCGCGGTCCCCTTGCCTTCGCGCATGGGGGGAGGTCGGCCTCGTTTGTCTTCCTTCTGGAGCCCTGGGGTGGGGCCTGAATTAGTGGCCGGGAAAGAACGGGCCTGAACGGAATCCCAACGTTTTTATTCCTTGGATCTGTAGGATTTATTTTTTCATCAGTTCTGGGGAAGCAGTGAAGAAAGGTGTCAGGCCTTGGGGATAATTTATATGAGTAAACACGTAAGGAGTAGGGTGAGCAAGAGCATGAGAATTAAGGCCATTTATCCAGGCTTTGAGGCTCTGTTTGCCCTCTGGTCCAGCCTTCCCCACAGTCTTTATCTTGCTCCTTTAACCCTCTCCTTGCCCTGCTCGGCGTGGGCCCACGCAGAGCTGTGTGCAGCTGCCCCGGCACCCGCCCGCCGCCCGCCCCTCCCACAGCCCTCATTAAAGGCTGGGTACAAGGTAGCGGGATGTGGTGGTGGCCTCCAGCTGAGGCCTGCTCGCTGATTCTGCAGGGAAGGCACGTTGGCGTCCACCCTCCCTCCTCGCCTCCCCTTCCTCTTCTGGCCGGGCCCGGCCCGTGTGCGTGTCCTGGGTGGCCAGCCTGGGGCTGCCTCTCTGCGTTCCCTCTTTCCTCGGCCCTTTTCTTTCCTCCGTTCTCTGAAGACGCGCTCTGCACAGCCAAGTGGCCCTGGCTAGGATGCTTTACACTTGAGAGATGAAGTAATAACAGGTGGCAAGACCAGAGGCTGCCGGAGCCCAGGATTCCGGTTGCCATGGAAACAGGTCAGCCCTGTGGAGGGATGGGAACTGTCAGCCAGGGAGGGTGGGGGGGAGAGCCAGTGAGGAGGGCGCGGAGAAGCAAGGCTTCTCCTGGAGGGCTCTTCTCACTGCCCCCCTGGTCCCCCAAGGGCTACACACCCCAACTCGCAGGCCCGGAAGGGAGAGCTGATGGGCGGCAGGGCTGGGTGGCAGGGCTGGGCGGTAGGCATGGAGCACGGCGGCGTGCTTGTGCGCACCAGGCCCTGGCAGGCGGTCTGAGCGTCTGCTCAGAATGTGAAGTCATGCTTTTGTGGATGGGCTGTGGGGTTGGGAGGGCGGCGCGAAACTTCTGGCTTGCTTCTGATTTCCCTAGGACCCTTGGGATGCAGCTTCTGTCTTGGCAGGACTGGATGGGGGGCTGTTGCTGGTGGCCAGGCTGTCCCGGCCACGCCTCCCATTTCTGGAGTGGCAGGCAGGCCGCCGCAGAGATGGGACCCAGAGATGGGAAAGACAACCTTGTCTGGGTGGTAGTTTTAAGGAAGATTTGGGGCCTCGTTAGCCAGAGACATGTGGCCCTATCAAAGTGGACTATAAATACCTTTCCAGAAGGACTGCTCACCCTTAACTGAGTGTGGTGGTGGGACTCTTTGGGGCTTGGCTTTTCCTTTCTCTTGGTTTGATTGGAAGGCTCCCTCCCACCTCCTACTGATTTATATATGTGTGCGTGCATGTGAGTGTTTCTTCATGAACTTTGTTCTTGATTTCCATCCCTCCCCTCTTGAGCTTTGTAGAGTTAGTTCCCCCAGGTAAATTCCTAAAGCCTCAAGGCTCACTTTATTTTCTTGGCAGCTTCCTTGTATCTCTTACATGATCTCAGCCCATGAACATTAATCAACAGAACGCCAAATCCATCATTATGGACGCTGCCATCGAGAAACCACTCGGGTCTTTGCCCTCCCGTTGTCTTATTCCATGAAGTGGGACTCAATTTCCCATAAGCAGAAGCAGAATCTCTATTTAAATCCCTCTTGCAAGGTCTGTGTGAGCTTCCTATTTATAGTAAAATCCTTTTTATAATGATCTCATACCCAGTACCAGGAAATTGCTCATGGCTGGGTCAGGCTATAGGCCAGTAGAGCTGTGGTGTAAGCCTTACTTAAAAAAAAAATTCCTTCCAGAGCCTCTGGAATTCTCTGGAGAAGTGTTTTCACAGAGAATGGGACAATAAACAGGATCGCCCTGTATGGATTACTGTGGTAGGGACATGGAATTTAAGTTCAAAGGGAATTTCTGCTTTTATGAGGCCAATCTCAATCATTTTTATCCCTTTGGGCTTCCAAAATGACGTATTGGGTGAATCAAGTTGAATCTAAAGAGATTTATGAAATGTTTTATATGCAAGGTGTGGCCAGGGAGTGTTTGCCTCTGGACTTTCCAGGAGACAGAGTCTCTGGGGACATAGACGACCCAGGGGTGAAGTCAAGACCATAATCTCTTTGGGTTTTGGTTACGTCATCTTCAAATAATACCCGCTTTACCATGTTTTTGTGAGAATCAGTGAAACAACGTACGTAAAACCTCCAGTGGAAGATCCGTCATGGTTTTATAGTGTAATAAATGTCTGCTTCTTTTTCTTCTCAAGAAACTGTTTAACAGGAGGGAGGCTACATGGGTAGGAGCAAGCTGGCGTCCCCTTCTCAAGGACAGTGAATTGTAGTCTTATGCTTTCTTACATGTTTGCGTACAAGATGGTGTTTCCCCTCCCATAGTAGGGGTGTGGGGGGTTATTATTCCAGCAACCCAGGGCCCTCAGCCACCCACTCTTGTTTGCTGTGGGAGCTAGACCTGACACTAGGCCAGAGGACTGACCAATCCATCCGGACGTGGACCAGCACTTCTCTCTGGGGACTTGGGAAATAAGCCGTGTCATGAATGATATTCGGAGTGACAGATAACTCTACCACAGGGAAAACAAACACAGTGCTCTGTCCCCACTAGGAGGATGTCCCAGGGGTGTCACTGGGCTGTCTGCTCACATCTCTGCCATCCTTTTCTAAGCCATTTGTCCTCTGCATTGTGGTTAACCATTTCCTGGGTGCAGGGCCTATAGGTGTTTCAGTGATGAGTTAGATATGGTATCTGACCTGAAAGTGGAGATCATTCAGTACAGGGAGTAGAGACAGGTGTACCCATGTAGAAAGAAGAGAAGGGTCAGAAAGTGATGTCAAGAGAATGGCCTCCCCAAGGCCTGACTGGTTTTTCTGGCTGGGGACCTGGGAGAGCTCTATGGGAAAACCCTCACCCTGAAACCAATCCTAAATACCCAAAAGTATGAGAACCAGAACCAGAAGATTTTGCTTTGTCAATCCTATGCCATTTGACCAAGATGAAACAAGGCTCTGAGCTCACTGTTACAAGAAAAGTGTAGGATTTTGCCAAAAATGAAGAATAGGTATTCACTGTCACTTTCTCTACTGGGTCACTGCTAGACTAAAATGGTACCCCTGACATGTCACAGCTCCACACAGCAGAGCCTTCAACTGGGGTCTTAGCACCTTCTGTACGCCCTTGGCCAGAGACTTTGTATGGCCAGCAACCAACACAGATATATGTGGGGATCCTGCTCTGATTCAGCCCTCTTAGAAATTTCTCTTCATTAGATGAATTAAATTCTGTTCCTTTGTTCTTTTTTACACAGGACCAATTTCTCTATCACCATCTGCTTTGCCCTATTAGATCATTTCTGAATTTCTTATTTCTTGCAGTATTGGAGCCCCTGATTCAACGAGGGTATTATGCCCATGGTCTGTTGGTGGGAAAGACTGTGAAGAATCACCCAGGTGTTCCTACTCTATTCTACTTCATCCTCATAAATCACAAGGCATATGCTGTGTCGGAGAAAACCAGATTCTTTGGTTGCTTAAAGATTTTGTGAAAGGAGAGAAAATCTGACATAATAGGAAGTCCCTAAAAGAACAGGAGAGGTAGATGGTGAGGTTGGGGCTCCTGAGATTTTTAGTGGGATGATACACATGGATGTCTTTGATCTTTGATCGCTTTTCATAGAGGAAGCTACCTGAGTTGTGACTGGCATCTCCATATTTTCTTTCTTTCTTTCTTTTTTTTTTTTTTAAAGATTTTATTTATTTATTTGACAGAGAGAGATCACAAGTAGACAGAGAGGCAGGCAGAGAGAGAGAGGGAAGCAGGCTCCCCGCTAAGCAGAGAGAGCCCAATGCGGGGCTCCATCCCAGGACCCTGAGATCATGACCCGTGCGGAAGGCAGCGGCTCAACCCACTGAGCCACCCAGGCGCCCCTCCATATTTTCTTTCTAGATCCTATCACTCATGAAAGTTAGCTCTGGCTTATACTCAGCCCTGGAATTTCATACACCCCACTTCTTCCTGTTCCCCTTTTGATTGATTTCTAGGATAGACTCCTAATGAGAAAATCCGGAGTTTATTTGCTTCATAGACATGCTTGGATTTTCTTGAGAGTTCTAGAAATGTTGAAGATGGCAAATGAGAGAGAGGGATGAAAGGAGCTTTCTTTTGGATTTGGGCAATGAAAATTTTAGAGGACAATTTTTGCAGGGGTACTGATTTGGGAGATTATTTGCAAAACCGGTTTTTAATGACCTATAGTGTCTTTGAGATGCAGTGAGTGATAAAGAAAAAATCCACACCCAAGAGGCCGTAGGGTGTGGCCAGCTCCTCTGTCTGCCCCCAACAACCAACACCTTTTTTTGCAGAGAATTGTCTGCCTCCCTGAAGATGAAAATCAATGACTTAGAAACTGATTAAACAATCCAAATAGCAACTGATAAATGGATTAACTCTCTATAATGTAATTCTGCGAGCTTTTGTCTTCTGCCTTCCCCAGGTAAGTTTTTCTATTCCTGGAGGCAAAGCAGAGGCATGGAGGAAGCGAAGGCCAGAGGGAATCATATTAAAGTGGGTGAATCCGTTTATCACTTACTGTCTGGATGGTATTTCTGCTCACATATCTGCTTCCTTTTACAGATTCGTACCCTACGGGACCCTGATTAATGTTAGCCAGTAAATAATGAAAGATAGCAGCAGACATTGGGTATAGTGAGGAGGAAGATACCCCCGTGGTTTAGGCTGATCCCATAAACAGGCAGACTTTTCTTCTTAGTTGCAAACAGGGAGTGTTCATGTGACAAATGAATCTCCACAATAGGGATCAAAAAACAGGAGAATGGAGGCATTTCTCCCCATGCAAAGAAACCTGTCCAAGCTATTTCAGCCAGCCCCTAGAACTGAGAATGATCTCAGTGCTTGAGAATGTGCCATTCTCACAAGCTTTGTTTTTAAAGATCACATCCCAACATTCTTCTTTGCCTTTGGGTAAGGACCTTGGGCAGGGTGGCTTAGGAAGGTCTTGAGCCTCAAGGCGTGCTCACCAACTCACCATTCAACTTATCTTTGGCAAGAGGCTGAGCTGAGTGCCCAGGTCTGGTTCTAGGCTCTTGAAGTTTGCTGGTTAACTCTGGGTTCTCTCCACACACGTGAGTCTGGACTTCAGGGAGATGAGGCTGAACAAGAGTGGACCTTTGTGTACCTGGCAAGATGTTCATCAGAGTCCCCAGAAGCATCTTCAGTGTCCTTCCTGGAAATGACTACCATCAGTTCTTCTTTGTTTTCATTTTCAGGGACGGAAGGAATACCTCCCAAACAAGAGCATCTTTCCCAAGGGCAAAACCTAGACATTGCCCATTCTCTCTACCACTCATCCCACCACTGTTTATGGTTGCTACCTGCTGTTTGAGGCCTGAGCCCTGAGGGCTGGTTGTTCAAAGATGAGAGAAGTTGACTTGACTAGTAGGCCTTCTGGATGCTTTGTTCATCCAGGAAATGCGATCAGAGGAGCAAGGTAGTTTCTATAAAAAAATATTGCAAATATTGCAGAAGTTAAACTAAACTCTGGATAGCTAGCAAGGGATTAAAACTATTGAGTTGAATGTGTGCCCGGGTGGCTCAGTTGGTTGAGCGACTGCCTTCAATGCAAGTCATGATCCTGGAGTCCCAGGATCAAGTCCCACATCAGGAATCCCTGCTCAGTGGGGGTTCTGCTTCTCCTTCTGACCTTCCCCCTCTCATTACCTCTTTCTCGCAAATAAATAAATAAAATCTTTAAAGAAAAGGAACTATCGAGCTGAAGAGGATCAAAAAGAAAACATAGCGCAAGGGCCAGTAGAAACGCACGTCAGCCTAAAATCAGATTTTTTTCCTTTTAATGTTTCTATAGCCCAGAAAGGACCGGATGGGACAGTCATTCCCAACAACTACTGTGACTTCTGCTTGGGGGGCTCTAACATGAACAAGAAGAGTGGACGGCCTGAAGAGCTGGTGTCCTGTGCAGACTGTGGACGCTCTGGTGAGTGTGGCCCCTTCTTGCATCTGTGCCTGTAGAGCGGGAGCTGTTTCACTTGTATCCCTCCGCCATCTTGTGTTGGGGCTGGAGGGTGGAGTGGAGAAGAGGTGGTGGTGATTCTGAGTGCAGAGGAGTTTTCAGGTCATTTTGATATTTTAATTCTTTGAGTCTTAAGAACCAAAAGTTGTGCCCTGGGATGTAGGAAGAGGGGAAAGGAGATTTTGACTCGTCTGGCCTCTCCACGAGGTGGATATTTCTTTGTGTGTATTGTCGTGGACGACAGTGAGGG
The DNA here is from genome assembly GCF_964662115.1 of Mustela nivalis. Lineage (NCBI taxonomy): Eukaryota > Metazoa > Chordata > Mammalia > Carnivora > Mustelidae > Mustela > Mustela nivalis. The sequence goes on along the minus strand of NC_139025.1, from coordinate 13,820,522 downwards.
AATGTCTGAGAAACACCTAGAGACACAGGCAATATGCTTCCTTGAATCAGATGGTGTATACCTAACACAGAGATGTGTGTGTCCTATGGACGTGCCTGGGGCAGACTGGAAGAGTGTGGAAACAGGAATGTAGGGAAAGCAGCTATGTCTTGAACTGTGGGAGTCTGAAACCCTGGGGCTCAAGGGCAGCTGGGTGAAGACCACCTCCATTGGCCGCGCATCCCATTTTCTCATATAAAACAGACAAAAGAGACCCTGATAGATCAAGGGGGCCAAAGGTCAGGTGTTCTCCGGGCTGATTTGGAGTCGACTTGTTATGTTTTGAAATTTTCATCTTTAAGTTCTCCAAAGACTAAAGTGACGAAAACAGATTTGGGTCTTATTCTCTCATTCTTAAACTGAGTTCAGGCCTTCAAGTTTTGCTTAAGATGTTTCATTTTGCAATTCTAACCAAACCATTATCTTTGGCTGGTTGTGGTTGGTTGGTGTGACCTACTTTTCTTATTGTTTGATGTACTAGTGAAGCCAAAAGCACAAGGTAGGGAGGAGAAATGATCTCAGGTTCATCTTTAGTCTGACCCAGCGCTGACCAGTGGGTGAGATGCTGTTCGGCTGGGGGCTGGTGTAAGCAGTGAGAAGCCACTTCTCCTTCCCTTATTTCTCCCTAAGGTCTTTTCTGCTCCAAGGCCCGGGAGATGGACCGAGGTGACCACACCTGGGTTTACTGTAACAACTCAGTTCTTCCCTTGCAAACCTGAACTTCCGTCCTTTTATATTTGATGTTGAAGTTGTTTAGGGTTCCAGATTGACTTGAGTAGCAAATCTGTAATTGGAAAAGGACTGTGATCTCTATTGCACATACCCTCAACACTGAGCTCTTAAGGACCTGACTGGGTGCCCATCATGTTCATTTGTTTTCCAAACATGATACCTCACGTTGAACTCTTTACTCTGCCGGGGCTAGCTTAGAGGAGAGGGCTCACGTGACAGTGCACTCTGGGTTTTAAATACTTAAAGTGAATAGTTTTAGAAATAATTAAAGAAAACGAAACAAGTGAAATTCAATTCAGTGTTTTTTAAAAGCAAACGATCAGACAAAGTCTCTATCGCCAGAAGCAAAGTCACCTGGCAGAGCGATATTCTAGGCAGAACGTGATGGACTGTTCTGGTTTGGGGTGCATTAGAAAGGGCAGCTTCAGAATGCTCACTGCAAGCTGCTTGAATCTTCTTTTTTTCTTCCCTACGAACAATGGGTACTTGGATCTGATCCATGGGGGACCAGAAGTGGGCAGTTGGTATTGTCTATCCAAAGCCCCTCTCCTCGCAGCCTTTATTCAGCGTTCCTCCACCCAACCCTCCACCCCCCGCCACCCCTCTCAACCCAAGATCATCTGCGATGTGACTCAGGGGCTATTTGATACCAGCCTAGGTATTCTCATTGCATTTGCCGATTTTGGTGGATGATTTAGTCAAGGTCTAACTCCGATGCTCCTGAAATAGTCAGCACCTTGGGAATAAACAGGTGGCATTAGCCCATGAGACATGCTTGTGAAGGCAGGTGGGCGAATACTTCTCTAAGGCCTCCTTGGAGTCCTTCCAAGGAAGAGTGTGAAGTTCAGAAAAACTGTCTTTCCCTTCCCATCTTCCCCGCTACTGCTGTTTCCTGGGGAGAAAATGAGATTCTTGAAATTGACACCATAAGTGAAAGAAACACTGTGACCTCATTCTGGGCTGGTCCTGGGTCCCATTTACAGTGTGAATAAGTTTAAACCTGAGTTCTCTAGATTTCAGGACACTATATTTTATTAGGCTTTTGAAACCCCTAATTCCTGCTTTTTTGGTGCTCTGAGTTAGACTGGACAACTCTGGACTTTGTGGAGTCACAAAGACCTGGGTGTGTTTAGTGGCTGGAGGGTGTGTGTGTGTGTTTGTGTGTGAGTGTGTACGTGTGCACGCGTGTGCACACAGGTGTGTATGTGCACCCGGGTGCACATACGTGAGTGCAGATCCCTGAAGTTTCCTCCAGTCGTTAAAGAAAACGAGAGACTCTTCTATTGCCTACCGCTTGTCAGACTTTGCAACTTCTCGCTTTCAGTGCAAACGAACTACATGCTCTAAGTGCAGAACTGAAAGGGTGCCGTAAGAATGGGATTAGAAACGGGTACAAATAAAAATAAAACGGATGGAGGCTTGACCATCTCGAATGGGTTATCCGACAGTAATACCTTTGTAAAGCTACTGTCAAAGCGAAGGACAAACAGTGTTCCAGGAAACACCAACTGAAAACACCAAAGAAATACCAACCAGGCTTAAAAACCACTAAGGCAACTCCTTATCTGGGGCGGGGCTGAGCGGGCATGCATGCGTATGTGTGCGGACAGAAGAGGAGGACAGACTGCGGTTGAATCTGTCACCGGCAGAGCTGTGGACACATGCATTATCGTAGAGATGGTGCCTTTCTGGGGCGGGAGGAATCCTTTTCCCCCGAAATGTTGGCTTTGTCCCGTGACCCTTGAATCCCAGTCGTCGGGTGATGCCCCCAGCTAATCCCTTTTGGTGTGAAAGGGCTTTTGGTCTTGCTATTAAGAGTAACGTAAGAATGTAATAAGAATATTAATAATGCTGTCTGTTGCTTAACCCATGTGCTGATATATTCATCATACATGTCAGCTCATTTGGGAGGAGAAGGCAGGAAGGAGGAGGCCACGGCCGCAGCACGCACCACGGAGGACTTATTCGGTTCCACGTCAGAAAGTGACACGTCAACTTTCCACGGCTTTGATGAGGACGATTTGGAAGAGCCTCGCTCCTGCCGAGGACGCCGCAGTGGTCGGGGTTCGCCCACAGCAGATAAAAAAGGCAGTTGCTAAACCCACGGGACAGACTCTCTGGGCAACTAGCCGTCGCCCTCTGACTTTGGTCACTATTTTGGGTCTGATATACATTTTTTTTTTTTTAAATGAAAGTCAACTTTAGGTTTTCCCTTCATCCTTGCTTTTTCCCTCTCTCTTTCCACACGCATCCTTCCCGCCCCCTTGCCCCTGTGTCTTGGGTAGGTACAACAGAAGCACAAACTACTGAAACAAAACAGAACAAAAGAGCAGGATAACAGTCCTTCAGAGAGATGCCATCATGACGTGCTGTTCATTTTCCGTAGAAATGGGAAGTTAGGTGGATCGTCTCTCTTTGGGGGAGGTGGGGGTGGGGTGGGGAATCTTTTTGACATGAGCAGAGTCAATTTCCTCACTTTTCCTATTTATTGGCAAAGCGAAGAGAGGAGGAACATTGGGTTTGGAAACAAAGAATGAATAACATTAAAATGATTATTTATGTGTTCTAGCTATTATTAGAAATGGACCTTTTTTTTCTTGAGAGAGAGAGAGAGAAGGGAAATCAAAGCAATGGAAGCGATATCCTGCTTGGGAGAGAGCCGCTGGGGGAGGGATTGATTCAAGGACACCTAGTCGGGAGGATTTCCTCGCTGGGAGATGGTGGCACTTCCGCACCCCACGGAGCCTGCGGCTCCCTGCAGCAGACCCCTCCCCATTTCTGCTCCCTGACCTTTCCACCTTCCTCCCTGCTTGCGAGAGAATGTCAGCAGCTCCTGGGAAGTCTGGGCCTCCGCGTGTGGCCTCCCTCCAGTGCCTGGGCCCCGCCTGCCAGCGCCTCCTGGGCTCCTCCCGGCACCGGCACCGGCATAGCCGCGGTGGTGTCGGCCCTGGGCTTCTCCTCACTTTCCTTCTGGTGAAGAGCAATTTCCAAACACAAGAACGGAATACAAACAGAAAGTCACGGACTTGGCAGTGACAAAGCAACCCGAGGCCGCGCTCACGGACGGAAGGATGATACCTCACAGTATACGTCCCTCTCCCCTGGCCCCTGTTGACAGACATAAATTCCCGTTGGACGATCAAGTCTCCCGTGTTTCTTCTTCTATTTTTTTTTTTTTATAGTGCCCTCCAGGCACTTTGTTTTATGTTTCCAATAGCACCTCCTGAAATAAACCAAAGCAACACTTGTTCAAGGTCCCTGGGGTGATGGAGAAGACCGTTCACCTTGTTGGCAGTCCCAAGAAGGAACAGCTGTGCAGTCCTAGTTCAAAGGTACGTGTCAGCTGGCCTGTCTTACAGGGAGGGCAAAACCATCATAGTTGTTTTCTGTTATTGTTGTTTTTTGTTAGCTAGTTTGTTTTTTTCTTTCCTTCTTTCCTTTTCCTCCCCTGGCTTGTCTTTTGTTTTCCTGGGCTCACACCCCCAGTGTGGGGTGTGGCCACGGGTGTAGAGTGTCTTCCCTCCGGCCCTCTGCTTCCTGTGTGTGCATGCTTCCCCATGTGAGCCTGGGCCTAGTGTGGCAACGGAGGCTTGCTTGGACTGTGGGAGGGGCCCCGTGCGGAGAATGGTGGGCTTCTGGCTTCTGGCTTCAACCATAAGAGAAAAGTGGCTGGGGAAGTGCTTGGCTCCTTCTGCCTTCCTTGGCTGCAGCTGGTGGGTGGAGCCCAGGGATCTGAGGCTGGGGCTGGCTGCTATACTTGGGCGGAATGAAAGAGTGTGGCCACCGGGGTCTGCATGTCTAGGGCGGTGTTCCTTCCTCCATGGACCGACTTAGCTGCCAAAGGGATGAGTCCACATTAAAGAGGACCTCTGATTAGGAAAACACTCAACTGCGCTGATCTGAAGATCCTAAACTTCCACTAAGTGTGGTCAGGGTCTCTGGCTTCCATGAGAGCACAGGTCCAGAGACACGGGTACTGCCATGGGGCGTGGGTTGGGAGAGCCAAGTAGCCGCCACCTAGGCAACAGGCTGCTTCTAAGTGTCTGGGAAGATCTACTTTGACAATCCAGGCTTTGGGAATCTTCATGAATGAGACCTCTCATGAAAATAAACAAACCCACTGAACAAAAGCCAAGACTAAGCAAAGAAACCCGCGAATGGACCCTTTGTGCTTCCCTGGTAGCCTGAGACAGAAAGAACTTCTACTTTTCTCCTGCTTGAAGTGTGTAAGTGCTGGCCTGGGCATTTGCTCTCATTTGTGAGAGAATGAAAGGAATACCCTCATCCATTTGTGGGATGTCCTGCCTGGTCTCTGTGTGGCCTTGCTCCTAGAGAATAGGGGATAAACCCTCCATGGTGTAATATTCCTGTCCTGCATGCTCACCTGTGTGAAAAAGCCCACATAGTTGGTTCCCGTTGACTTCTGCTAAGGGGGTACAACCCGTTCTTGCTGTCCTTCTCCTTGTCATCTGTTCTGTCGCTTTGACTTAGATGTCGGATTCATAGCGTTGCGACTTGCTCTCATTGGTGAAGTGTGAGCTTCTATGTTAATAAAAATATGTCCAACCAATCTATATGATCATTTGAAATCTGTGTAGTTGTTTGTAGTCGTAACATTTTCAATGGCAGCTTGCCTTTGAACTTGAAACTAAATAAAAACCCCAAAACTTAATTTAAATTCTAAAAAGCCACCTAATTTCAGAGTCTAGCTTGGAGTTCTAAAGGAGAACCAAAAGGAAGACCTGTCTAACAAGGCAACGTCCCATTGGAAAGATTTATCTGAGGGTGGCTCTTGCTTCTCTATTTTAATTTTACGAGCAGAGCCTGATCTTCAGTTTATCCTTTTGGGGGTAGTAGACGTTCTCATCTTTCTCAGTTGGTGCGACCAACCAAGCATGGTAAACATATCCTAGCATGGCCTGAGCCCCTTGGTCTCACCTTGCTTATGGTATCTTCCAACAGACTCAGAATTTACATCCTTTCAAAAAAAAAAAAAAAAAAAAAGAAGAAGAAACCAGAGGGGACTTTGAAGATGATCAAGTTCAAATTTTCCACTTTTCAGCTGAGAAAGATCAATCCAGAGAGGTTGAGTGAGGTTTGAGGGAGTAGAGTGAACGTGGCTTTGAAAACAAATGTCTTAAGGTGAAGGAAGGAAACCCAGAGGAGGCACAGGAGGAGGAAGCTGACTGTTGTGGGTTTCCGAACGCCTGCACGGTTGATGTTATGCCTTTGCCCCCCTTTCTCTCTATAACAACCACCGACGTTCATGTACCTACCAGGCATTGTTCTGAGTGCTTTCCCTAGGACAGTTCCTTGAGCCTCATGATTACCCCAGGAGGTAGGTGCTTATATTAGCCCCAGTTTACAGATATGGAATCTGAGGCTTAATGTTAAGGTTCAGGGATGTCCTAAGGCGTCCCAGTTAACAAGGCATCTGATTTTGATCCCTGGCAGCGTGACTCCAGGACCTGTATTCCTTTATTATTGTTCTGTGGTACCACTTTCATGGTCCTATATATGGAATATAGAAATATATGAAATAGACCCATATCTATTTTTTAATTTTTTATTTATAATTTTTAAAAGTTTAGATATCATTAGTTTATTATAAAAGAGAGACGGAAATTCTTTACATGGTGAGAGAGTTCAGAATTCAGTGGAATGGCAGCTTCCTGTGATGCCTTTTCAATAGTGACTTTTTTTTTCCAATCTACATATTTCCCAACAATGTCACGCATCGCCTCTAAATAAAAACTAATCCTTGTCATCTAGAACTATTTTCGTGCCTCTGTATCTTGGGGGAAGAACTTTATTTCCAACTTTCATGCTGACTGGTTGAATCTTTCCACCCCTTCCTTTAGAGCCTGAGCCAACAAGCTAGTACAGTTGTTGACAATACTTTTCCTTGATTTTTTCTGGAATCAGAATGCCTCCTTTGGTTATGGTTTTGGCTGCACTTCTTTCAACTAATGCTCCTTTTCCAACTACTACCTGGTCAAAAAGGGGAAGATATAGAAAGGTAGGTAAGTAGTTAGATAGGCCTTGCTTTTTCTCAGGTCCAATCAAAGAAAGGGGTGTTGTAATGAATATAGCTTTGAAAGATAACCTTATTAAAGACAATTTTAAAATGGAAGAGTAAACAATTAGATCCCCCAAAAGACAATTCCAGTTGAAATTCTGTGCAGAATATTGCAGAGAACTCATCTTCTTTCTAAACTATCAATTCTAGACATTCCCTCCTGACTGAGGTCTATTAGGAACAAAGCCTTTTTTTTTTTTTTTTTTTTTGGTGACCTCAGGATTTGTAAGAGATGTGCCAGCAGTCAACACATCTATCATTTTGTTGTTGCTCTTGTTAAATAAGTGTCACTACTCAAATTCAATATAAAAGAAATTACGATCATCAAGATGAAAAAGATCTGACTAGCATCCTTTGTCCTCAGCTCAGGAAAACACCACCGAAAGTGCTTCAGACGTGTCACCAAAGTTTCCAAGTCTTAGCCCAAAGATAGGAAAACCAAAGATACAGAACTTTCTAAATTTGTTACAACCTTCCAATCCCCTGGGGAGAACTGTTGATGTAAAAGCGATGACTGTTGTTGTCTGTCTGATGTTTTTTTCCCACCTAGAACAATCTAATCCTTTATTTCTGTTACTGAGACTGTGTTGAGAACAGGTCCTGTAACCCTGGGAATGAGAAATACACTTTTAATTTTTTAAAGGTACTTTAAAGTCAGTAAAGCAATTTGCTACTGGTATTTTAGAGAGAAGGATTTAATAAAAATATGATGTTCGCATCCATTGTACCCCTTTAAACCTTCCTGCTTACTTTGCATCTCTCTGCCCACCTAATGGGCTGCAGCCCGATATTGCCTTTAGATAGCACTTGAGGGAACACAAGATCATTACTCGGGGAGAGAACTAAAAGCTGTTTGGAGGTAGTCACTTCATGGTGGAATAAAACTAATTAATATTATCCCAATATGCCTCCTGTTACATCTGATGAATATGATCTTAAACTTGTACTTAAAGTTTGAGCAGCTTCATGTAGTAGGAATTTTTCTGCAGGAGATTTTGTTTAGCATTTGGAAGTGAAGTTAATTGTGTTGTAAATTCTTGGAGTGAGGCATTTTTGATCCCAACGGGTAGAAAACTAGAGTAGAAATAAAAAGTTCTGGGTTCTGGACCCAGTCCCTGTGTGAATTTGTTGCCATGAACCTCTGCCTCAGTTTCTCTATCCTTAGTATGTGGATGTTTCTTACCCTATCATAATATATAACCAAGATTTTCTCATGATGATTCTTAAAACCACCATGTGGGATAGGATAGATGTCATTCGTTGTCGTGTTACTGATGAGGAGACAGACTGACCACATTAGGTAACTGAAGTTCCAGCCTCGGTAAGCGGTGTTTGGATCTTCTGATAATCTTTTCTCATTCTGGACTGACTTCTCCTGTAGATTGCAGTTTTGAGATTTATTGAGTAAAATCAGTGAAGCTTTTGCAGTCTTTCATTCAAGACCTCCTCGGATTGAGAGGAGGTATTTGATGCTGTAAAAATAAAACAAGACAGAGCAGAATCACATTAGAGTCCTGCTGAGACAGAGCAACGTTGAAGTTCTTGTGAACTTCCCCAAGGAACTGAGGTTGAGCTTCTTAAACGGGCAGTGTTTTGGTGGTGACATCAGGGCAGGGGTGAGGGTGGGTGGGGTGAATGGCAGGGAGTGAACACTTCACAAGCCCAGGTGCTTCTAACACTGAAGAATTGAATTATATGATACTGTTTTGGACAATAAAAGTGATTTCTGGCCATTTTCTCAAAATAACAGTACAGGAAAAACCATTCTGCCTGATTGATTTACAGAATACCGAGAATGATGGAAGAACACTGTCAGAACTGAATTATTAGCTAAAAAGCATTGTCAGTTAGGTTTTCAAAGTATCTTCATACTGGCCTTCAACCAATGATGAAGGCCTAAAAATTGTTAATTTTGAAATAACTTCAGATTTACAAGAAACTCATGCAAAAAACACAAAGAATTCTTATGTACTCTTGGATTCTTCAAATAATCTCAATAAATGGATCATGATCAGGAAATTAATATTGATGCAATACTTCCCCATCTATAGACCTTATTCAAATTGTGTCAAGAGTCTCACTAATAATGTCCTTTTTCTGGTCCAGGATTGATGTAGGATCACATGTTGTATTTAGTTGTCATGTCGTCATAAAGTCCTTTAATCTGGAGTAGTTAGTTCCAGAGTCTGTCTTTGTCTTTCATACTGTGAAGCTAGTCAATTCCTAGGAAGCCCTTCTCTTTGGGATTGTGTACTATTTCCTAAGGGCTACAGTCGGGTTATGAATTTGGGTAAGAGTACCATAGAAATGGTGTTGCATCCTTCTCAGGCCTCGTATGAGGGGGCACATGATTGATTTATCCCATGATTGGTGACTCCGACATATGTCCTTTCAGCTCAGGTTCAGGCTGGTATATTTATATACTTTGCACAATAATATTTTCATTTATATATGCCTTTGTTTATTTGGCGACTAGCGTCTGAATAACAGTGGACTGTGTATGACTGTTCAGCTCTGTGAAGGATAGGCTGAAGTTAAACATGGGACCAATGGGTTTGGTGTCCTCCAGAGTTTTGGCAATCCAGGTGGGCAGAGCAGATAGTCACAAGTAGTTGAAAAATGTGTGAGAGCATCATGGCCTGATATGTGATTTTTTTTTTTTTTTGCTGGGGATCACAGTAGCCACGGCGATTTTCTTAGAGTGCTTATTACAACATGACTGTAGTCTTTCCCATCAAACAGATGGTGTGTTCCTTGAGGGCAAAGATGATGTCACTCATGTCCCTTGGACAGTGCCTGACGCCATTGTGCCATAATTATTTGTTGAAATAAACTGAGAACTGAGCAATGTTTCAGAGCTAATTAGTAGAAAGGTTTAGTGTCTCATTCCCTACATGGTGGATGTTCAATAAATACCGTGGACAGACAGGTTAGAGAGGACATATCTGGACACAGTATCTATTGGTCAAGTCAGAGGAGGACTGGTTCTCCAGGAGCCAGTGAGGTAGTGATGGGGGTGGGAGGGCAGGAGGGAGAATGAAGGTGTGAGGAGAGGGGTAAGGGGAATGTTGAACATGTGTGTAGAGATGGAAAGGTAGCTTCCTTGAAGGGGATTGAAAGCAGAAGACTGAGAGGCAGTGAGACATTTTCGATGGCCTGCGTTTTGCCCAGCCAGAGGAAATGAAGGAGGAAATGGATGTTAGGAGGACAAGGCTGAGAACCAACCAGCTGTTTTCTAGGTTGCTTCAGTGGGGGCAAATCAGAATGTGTGTGTGTGTGTGTGTGTGTTGAGGGGTCAAGGATGGAAATTTGAGGAAGTTGAAAGGGCATGAGGGTATGGTATGCGATAGACTCACTAAAAGAGTGGTAGATGGTTTCTGACTGGAGGGGCTGCAGGCACTGAGAGAGGCACAGAAAGACTCCTGCAAGGGAGTGAAAATTTGGGTGCCCAGTAAGGGACCACTTGGCAGGCACCTGTGGGAGGTTTGAACGCCAACTAGTTTTATCAGTGGAGTGAAGGGGCTAGAGGCAGGAGGGATAGCGAAAGGATGAGCACTAGGGCAGGGGACTACAGTCTGGGAGAGGGCACTGGGCAAGCAGACTTGAGAGGCGAGACCATGGGAGGGCATGGGTTGGGATTCAGGGGAAGGAAAGAGGAGCAGATGGAGGGGGGAGGTCTTGGTGGTGGGCAGAGGTGAGGCTCTTCTCAGCCTCCATATGAAACCATTAAGTAGACAGATAGAGTCTCCGTCTTGGAGGCATCTGTAACAGTCCTGTACCCCTGAGCCCTGAGCAATGACTTGGGTATTAGAAAGAAAGATGGATGGCGGCAGAGGGCGGGTGGTGTTCAACTGAGCAGCTCATTTGGTTTTGAACTTTGGTCCTTGGTTGCCTTGGCCATTTTCAAGTTGGGCCCCTCCTTCCTCCCCCTCCCCCAGCCTAACATGTAACATGACCTGTTTAGGGGTGCCCACCTCTGCTCTCTGCTTCTGGGGTGAAATGTGATAGTACTCGGTTGTATTCCTTTGTGTGGAATACTCCATTCCAAAGACTGAAATAACTTAGCAGATTTCATTTCAGCTAGAAGTAAAATCCACTCCTGGTGGGTACTCATCCAGGCTAATAGACCCATCAGGTCTGAACTGCCACCAGGTTCCAAGGCTGACATTTGGGATCACTGGGCTAGTTGAGAACGCGAATGAATCTTTGGGCTTGGGTCCCTTCCTGAGTGATTCTGACAGCCTGGAATCATTTGGGGTGGGGTTGAGGGTATGTGCATGAAGGCTGAGGGCCCAATGGGGGTATCTGTTGGGGCTTTTGTCACTGCCACTGGTCCTACACCCTAGAACTACACATTTCCACTTAGGTGACAGGCAGACCGATTGCACTGGAATGGTCCTTCTGGGGTCTTTTAATAGCAGAAAGATTCAGCAAACCAAGCAGAGGAGAAAGAACAATAGATTTTGCCAGCTCCCAGTTTTACCTACTCCACCACCTAGGGACTGAAAATCCCGCCGTGTTCCTCGCTGTTTCTCGTGTCCTCTGGTTGCCCCAGGCGCAGATGGCCTGCCCCATCGCTGGCTGATCTCGTGCTGCTGGTGCTCGCGGCACAGGAGACGCCAGCCTGGCTCTCCTTGCACAGAGCTGTGGGCTCCTGCGCATGGCCATAGGTAGTAACGTTCTCAACCTTCCTTCTTTTGTTTTTTCTTTTCAACTCATTTCATTGCCATCACCCCCTTAATTTGAATCTTTCCTTTTTTCGATAGTTGTCCTGTACTGTTGTTTTGTTTTATCTTTCATTGCCTTTCCCTCTGCAGTCAACTCTCTGACCTGGGGACTCCCGCATCCTCCAAGCAAGCCATTTCCGAAGAAGGTGACAAGAAGCCACGTCGATTTACGCCTCCTCCTCCTCCTCTTCCTCTTCCCTTGCCTGGCCCCCTCCTGAGCGTGTGTTTCAGCCAACACAGGAGCCTGGATTGTGGAAAAGCCTCTACTGCGACTCAGCTCAGCTCAGAGAAGTCTTGGGAATGGCCTAAGTTTGTGCAATAAGAAGATTTTTTTCCCTTTTTTTAAATTCTTCATTACATTTTCTTTGAGTGTCTGTGAGAAAGTACCCAGGTCAGACTGGAATTGCTCTACAATAGAAATAACTGAACACGAACAAACTGATGAAAAAAAAAAAAAAGAGTTAACTATTTTATTTATTTCAATATTTAAAAGAAAAAGTGCTGACGTGGCACCGTATTTTTGTTTAAAGTACCTTCTACTTCGAAAGTTAAAAGCAATTTTGTGAAGACACGAAATCAAAAGAGTACTTAATGTAAAATAAAGACTGCCTATTAACTCTAAGGAAAAATACCCCACATTTTTAATAAGAAAATAAAGATCAACTCTGCTCTCTCAGGCTTTTAAAAAAGCCATTCATGTATGTGCTTTAGGTATTTTTATTTCTGCGAGTTGGTAAGTGAGGAGTGATTGTTTTTTTTTTTTTTTTCCCCTTCTTCAAAATTCTGTTGAAAGTGTTGGTGATGTTATATGGTTATGTGTTAAGACGTGACAGAAATAAATTAGCCACAAAGGCTATCAGGAGTCTCTCCACTCCTGCCCCTCCCCCCAAAACCCCCCTCTCCCCGCCCCCTCCCCGTTAGCGATCCCCATTTATCTGGATGTCAAGAAGCAGCTCTCCTTCTGGTCGTCCTGTCTGATGAGGCCTAGTTCAGAAAGGAATTCCATCTAGTGATTAACCGTATCTCTGCGAATGCCACATTTTCAAACACAGAGAGCTTTGTTTTAAAATAATGCAGTGAAGAGAGAGAGAGAGAGAGAGAAAGGACGACAAAATATACATCAGCTGAGGTGATACTCACTTGGTCGCCCAACAGCTTCCAGAGGAGACTGGCAGAGGGAGCCTTCTGCTGATCTGGCTTTGGGGGGCCTAATGTTCTAGAGTGTCCCCAGGGGCAAGGAGGGCCAACCTGAGTGACAGAAGCCTCAAGCTCAGTTGCTCTTGGGGGTGAAGGAGAAAGGTGCTAACGTGTTCCCTTGTGGCCATGTGGGTGACAGTGAACGTGATGGCTATGAAATGTCATTCATCTCTGTGTCTGTGGCCTAGCAGAGGAGCTGGGCTGACTGGCTGGGCCGCTCCGTTCTACTGCAGGTCTTCTGTGTGCCCACGTTCTTGACCTTGTCTCACTTGCGAACAGTCATCATCATGAACGCACAGTCTAATGCCGGATACACCCTCATCAGCAAGTCCTTGAGTTTCAGTGTTACTGAAATGGGTCTGAGCTTGCGAATCTCTCTTGCCTTTGAGAGGGGAGATTGGATGGCACAGACGTCCTGCTAGCCCCTTCAGCTTTCTCATTGAAGGCCGGTCCCGAGGGGAGCTCACGGAGAGCGTCTTTGTATACTTCTGAAGCCCTTTTCGGTGACATTTTCTGATAGAAAAGGTCCCTTTTCAAAATGCTAATAATTATAATAATAACCCACTCTCCAACGAACTCCCGGAAGTTATAATGTGTAGAATTGTGATAAAGCTTTGCATAATGTAGGGTTTGTATCAAATTTGTGTAAGTTTCTGTTAAATAAAAGTCTGTTTCCAATGCTCCTATAGCATCTCTGTAAATTTTGCTTTACTGACCTCATCCTACTTGAGTTTGACTTTCATACCGTCTTGAAAGGCTTCTGCCCACTTTCACGCCCAAGGTGTGTTGAACCTTATTGTTTTATTCAGAAGTGGAGTGCAGAACGGTGGTTGCCGCTGGCTCGGCTGACAGGTGGTTGGTTTGGGAAGTGAATGGTGCCCAGAGCTGGTGCCAGTACCTGGTGTCTGTGTCCAGAGTTACTGTCATCGACCCATCGTCACCACGGCCATTGTCACTCTCTCCATGGAGAACCTCTTTACGTGTCCAGACTTGATATACCTGTCGAATGATGCTGATATATCTGGGCCAAGAATAGTTTGGCATAAGAACGCAAGATTTAGTGTGTGCTTGGAAAAATCTGGGAAGTGCTTGAGAAGTGCTCTCGGTATAGTGTCCCCATGCTGCCAATCGGTACAGCTGTCAACCAGACCCTATGACAGGTCTCTTCTTGTGTGTGGAAGTGAATACTTTTCTTGGTTGGGTGCTCTAGGTCAGGTGGAACCAGACCAGCCTTTCAGGCCATGTCTTGTCCTCTGAGCATTGTCACATTGTGACATTTATTATGGGCATATAAGTTTCCCTAGCAGTTAAAAGCTGCCCCCACCCATGTACTCTCCTTAGAGTTTTGTTTTCTTTTCATTGTCATATAATACGCATTATATAATATGTACCATTTTAATGTTCAGTAGCATTAAGTGCATTCACACTGTTGGACAACCATCACCTCTGTCCATCTCCAGAACTTTTTCATCTTCTCCAATGGGAACTCTGTGCCTGTTAAATAGAACTAACTCCTCATTCTCTCCTCTCTTGAGCCCCTGGCTACCCCTATTCTACTTTCTGTCTCTGTGAACAAGGCTGCTCTAGGTATCTCATATAAGTGAAAACATACGGTATTTGTCCTTTAGTGACGGCCTTATTTCTCTTAGCATGATGTCTTCAGGGTTATCTCTGTTGTGGCAGGTGGCAGGATGTCCTTCCTTAAGGCTGAGTGACATTCCATGGTATGCATACACCACATTTTATTTATCCACTCATCTGTTGATAGATACTCAGTGTAAATCGGTTTTTCACATTTATTATGTTATCACCCGGTTCCTATAGTGACTTAAATTTGAGACACTAGATACAATTCAGAGGTCACCAATGGGATTAAATATCTTCTTAGGACGGAAATTGCACCTGAAGCCTTCCTTCTAATTTGTGACCTAGAAAAGGGGACCTTGATTCTGGTGAGCAAACATTTTCTCTGTGTAAAGTAGATCTTACCCCGTGACATAGGCTCTCTTTGTAGGTATTGTCTTTGGGCTGCTTTTAGGGATAAGATGTCTAGCGCGCAGCTGTAGTACCAGTGCAAATAACAAGGATTAGAGGGGACCCAGTAGAGTCATTTGTCTTTAAGGGTGGACCATGAGGTTAGGGAGTGCCTTTTTCAAATGATAGTGAGTTGTTGGCAAAGGGTGCATGCATTTTATTTCTGTAGAGGGTCACTGATCAAGAGAGAGGTGGAAAGTATACACGTGAGCCAAAGAATGAGAAAGAGAAAAATCACTTTCCTCATCCATTTGGAAATATATTAGCTCCTGTCAAAGGTTAGTTCTGGGGTCAAATTCAGATGCCTACAGAGCAGGTATCTTCAGTGAGTGAAGCAGGCCAGGCATGAGAAAATTAGCAGAGCCAGGGAAAGGAGGCAGCCCTTGACACTCAACCTTAGGACATGTGGAGACCCTAGGCAGAGGGAGGGAGTATATGGAGCCAGAGAGCACCTACACTTTGAATGGGACAGCTTCTACCAGCTCAAGGGATACTACCAGCAGGTATGGGGCTTAGAGTTCTCGGGCTCCAGGTTTTTTGAGAGGGACCAAAAATTCAGAAATTTTGGTGAGATCTCCCCAAAATGTTGGTAGTAAATTGAAAACACTGAAAATCAGTTTTGTGTGGACAAAACTATGAGTGTGTATCAGACACCCTTTGATGACTTTGGGACAGCCTTCCCCAAGGGCTCCAGTCTAGGTAAGGTTGAAGTTGAGGATGGAATGCCTTGACCAAACTCCTTCGCTTCACCAATCGATGTGTCTAATGGTAACCTGACTTAGAATTGTTATGTGCTGAGCATGGGCCTCTGGGTTGGTCTCTGGATGGAGCCAGGTCATTATTGAGCACATTAGGAATTCAGAATGAAATTCTAGTAGAAGATATTACCCTATCCAGTCCCCCTCCCTCTGCATGTAAATGAAAGGGTTTCTCTTTAAAACCCTGGGTGGGACTATACAGTTTAAAGATATATATATATATATCTGTATAGTTTATATAAATATATATCATATGATATATATCATATGATATATATTATATATACATATATAAATATATACTTTTCATATCCATTTAAAGATTATATGTATATTTTTAAAGATTTTATTTATTTCAGAGAGAGAAATCTTGCACATGAAAGAACATGCAAACTTGGGGTGGGGGAAGGGGCAGAGGAAGAAGCAGAATCCTGCTGAGCAAGGAGCTCAATGCAGGGTTTGATCCCAGTACCCTGGGATCATGACCTGAGCTGAAGGTAGATGCTTAACTGACTGAGCCACCTAGGCACTTCAAAGATATGGTTTTTATTCCTTATCTTTATTTTACTTTATTCTTATAGCTGACCAGTCATCTGTTAAATCTAACAGTCATCTGTTAGTTCACATTCCTTATACCCTTCTCTTCTTTTCTGAGATTTCCAAATTACTCCATGTGACTAGAACTCAGTTATAGTTTTATTGTATCCCCAAAAGAGCAAATTTAGAACTAACTTTGATTAAAAGAAATATATATTTGAAAAGTATATTAGAAAAGTATATATATATATATAAAAGTATATAAAGTATATATATTTATATACATATCAAAAAGTATATATATATAAATGTGTGTGTGTGTATATATATATATATATATATATTTTTTTTTTTTTTTTAATTAGAGAGAGGGAACTGGGGAGAGGCAAAGGGAGAGGGAAAGAGAGAATCATAAGCAGGCTCAGTGGCCAGTGCCCAGCCTGACATGGGACTTGATCTTATGACCCTGAGATCATGACCTTAAGCCAAAATCAAGAGTCAGATATTTACCTGAATGAGCCCCTCAGGTTCCCCTAAGTAAATATATATTTTACAAAGCGTTCTCTGAAATGAGATGCATAGAAGATACAAAATACTGAAAAGAAATAAAAATTCTGGAGAAATATACATATTTACATTATATATATTATTTATACATAAATATATACATTAAAGATTTTATTTATTTGAGAGAGAGAGAGAAAGAGCATGGGGCAAGCCGAAGGGGAGGGAGAGGGACAAGCAGACCCCACACCGAGCGCAGAGCCCAACGCGGGTGCTTGACCACAGGACCCTGAGATCATGAGCTGAGCAGAAACTAAGAATTGGATGCCCAACCAATGGAGCCACCCAGGTGCCCTGGGGTTAATGTATATTTTGTATAAAAATATATATGTCACCCCAGAGTTTTTGTTACTTAAATTTTTCTTAAGTATTTCACATCTTATATGCATCTTATTTCAGAAGACACTACAACGGAGAAGATATTTCATGTGAAGTAGCATATACAAAAACCAGTCACTTGGGTCAGGGTTGTTTTCTTGCTTTATTTCCTTTGGTCCAGATGAGGAGAAGGCTATTCCGAATAAGCAGTTTGTTTTCCCTTCGCTTTATAACAGGGACTCTGTAAACTTTTCCTGTAAAGGGCCAGGTAGTAAATATTTCGGCTTTGTAGTCCCAATGTCTGTTGCCCCGATTCAGGTCTGGGGTTGTAGCATGAAAGCAGCCACGGACAATATATAAAAGAATGGGCACGGCCGTCTTCCTATAAAACTTGATTTATAGAAATAAGCTGCTCGCTGGTCCAATTTGGCCCGTGGGCCATAGTTTGCTGATCCTGACTCAGAGAGTATTATACTGTTAAATTGGGGGGTAGCAGTGGTGACATTTAAGGCCTTTTCTAAACATCAGGGCTCAGAGAAGAATTTCACATCACCAGGGGAAGGGCAAAAGGTGCATTTCATGATCAGTAGCGTAAGCTGTATTGAGGCCCATAACCAAAAATGTTTTTGAGCCAAAATATTAGATCACAAGATGTTAGAAATCCATTAAGTTTTCTAGTTTTGGTGCCGAGTCCAGACGACAATAGTACGGTGCTTACCACAACTACCTGTGAATAATCCAACCAGTTGACGTCCTCGCCATACATAATGGTGACTCTTGGAGGTGAAATGACTAACATCATTCATCTCTACCGACTTAAGTATGAAAAAGGGCTAAATTTAAAATAGCTGAATTCAGGCAAATGGCTCCTAGGAGCTAAGGTCATGATTTGGGTACAAGGTAAATGATAAAGGACATATTTAGTAGAGCCCAGCTTGGGCGGCGTGGGGTTGCTGCAGTTAAATAAATGGCCTCTTTCCGCTCCCCCAATGGCTGTGGCTCCCTGAAGTCGTTAGTGATGAGGGGTGTTGAGGTTGTCGCTGAGGTGCATGTCTACCTAAGAGCTCCGACGCTTGTGGTCACATTCAGAATCAGAACACTCCTTCCACTCAGTACCTCCCAGCCCAAAAAACTGATGAGTGATCGTCTTTCCTAAATGGTAATGAAGATTCCTGATGCCACACCTACTACAGAATCCAAACCTTCTTGCAAGTGAGTGTGGGATGGTCCTGACGGGCCGGTCATGCTGGGAAGCAGCAACCTTCCAAAATTTAACTAAGAGATGCTCTTCAGCCAGTGTGAGAGGACATTCCCTTGTTCTGAGAGAATGAGTCGCTTTTCAGAAGTCAGGGTGTGTGTTAGGGGTGCTTATTGCTAAGTTCCCTAAATTACTTCCAAGTTTTCTTAATAGGGTTCAGGTTTGCAATCAGTGTGTTGTATGTCTGCTCCATTTCCTCCAAGTTCCACCCTGTGATCATACCCAAGGTCACCCAGATGTTCGCTTTTAGGCATTGACTAGAAGGAGAAAGATTCTAGTGAGAAAACAGTATGTTTTATATTTTGAATAAATATGGCTCAAGGAGCACAACCTCTTGGTTACCTGATCTTTCCTTCCACCAGAATAGGAACTATTTTGGTGAGAGGTGGTAACAGTGGCCACCAATGGTTTAGTACACGCTTGACTGATGTGATTACGGTGACTGTGCTGTTAGGGATCACCTGGCAAGACACCGTCGTCACAGATGGACCTGGAAGTTCTAGCGGAACTGGCTGAAGGAGCAGCATG
Organism: Mustela nivalis; assembly: GCF_964662115.1. NCBI lineage: Eukaryota > Metazoa > Chordata > Mammalia > Carnivora > Mustelidae > Mustela > Mustela nivalis. Next base: position 13,801,751 of record NC_139025.1, on the reverse strand, counting down.
CTGTTTAGTTTTAAATTAGCGAGATGCCAGGCTGTGTTATACTGGGTACAATGTGCAAGGGCTGGCAAGTGCTTCTCCACATCTCCTTAATATTTGACACCACTGTGTTTGAATGCACTGAAAATAACTGGGAAAACCAAAAAGTACAGAAAAGAACCTTAGCATTAATTAAAGGGATGAACAATAGAGCCCTTTAAGAAAAGGCGAAAGGATTTGGGGTTAACTTGGGGAAGAGGATTGGGGCCACTTAATAACTATCATTATGTGCATCACTGAGACAAAAGACGATGATCTTTTTGGTCTCTAGAGAGGACAAGAGAAGTTGGGGCTGACAAACAGTTCCTTTGACATCAAGAATTTGTGACTATTGAGGCTGATCTGACCTCACTGATAGCCAAACACTTGTGCGTAGGAGTTAGGGGTGTGGGCTAGATGGTCTCTCAGGTCTCGCCAAGTTTGGCAGTGCTCTGAATTGTAGTTGGGGAACCTGCAAGGTTGGTGTCTGACTCACCACCCAGGACTGGGGAGGCATGGGGAGAACTGGTCTTATGAATGCATATTGTGATCATGAACCAAAATTACATTTCCAGGCTTGTTCCTATTCATACGGAAGCAATGTCACAGGGCTGTGTGGGGACTTCCATTGTTTGGGTAATGCGAGACACCAGCTGGAAAGTGAATGCAGTGGCAAGAGACGTTTTCCTCCAGAGAAATGTTAAATATGTGAAAACCGAACAGCGAGAAGCAACTGGAAAGGACAGTAAGGCCGAAAGGCCCCAGGAGAAAATAGTTTTGCTGACAACTCCATCTGAGTTCTGAGTTCCAAGCCAGTTCTCATCTCACTGGGCTCCCCCATACCCAGCATCATCATCAGGGCACAGAGTTCGTCCTTGCTCGTAGGACCCAGATATGATTCTCAACTTGATTTTGGTTGAACAACTTCACCAATATTCATGGTTGTCTGCTCCCCTCTCCCCAACTTTGTAGGTAAGGGAAGAAAGGTCTTATTAAAAGATAATTTTATAATTATATGTATGAAACAAAAACTCTGTTGGGAAAGGCTGTGGTCAGGCTTCTTTCTATATTAACTTAGAAAAGAACTTTTATTGTTTTGCTCTATGTTTGATTTGAAGATGTAGGAGGGATTGTACTGTAATTGTTGGTGTATAAAGTCAACTTTCTGAGGACCTGAAATATAAAACAGGCTGGGAATGGGGAGAGCTTGTGTAAGAATGGGTGAAGGAAGGACGTGACGAGTTTTTGGCTTTAACGCTTAGGCTGAAATTTCTCCTTGGCTGAGTGCTGGGATCAAAGAGACTGGCAGTTTCCAATCCTGAGATGTTCTTTAGTTAAAATAGATTGTTTTCCTTCCATAGACATCAACCTTTTTGTCCGTAATTGAGAAACAGATCAATACATTTTGGCCACATACTGTTACTTTGTATAATGACCCTCCAGTTATTGGTTTGCTTTATTCTCCTGATCAATTAATCAAACACTTATTGAATGTCTTCTATGTTGCAATCCCATGCTTAGTTTTGCAGGGTATGAAAGAGAAGCAAAGGGGAGTTGAAACAAACTTCTCGGGGGTACTTTCTGTGTAATAGTACACAGCCAATAGGCTTCTTATAGATGTTAGCTTGTTAAAGCCATCTATCAGTCTTTTCAGGTTCAGATTCCTATTCTTATTTCACAGATATGGAAGTTGAGGCTCAGGGAGATTGAGTTGACAATGGCAGTTGTCATAGCAGGTAATGTCTGATCTTTCCAATCGAGGATTTTCTGCCTCTGGCCCTCTCCACTGTTTAAGTCATCTTTTCTGTTCATGGAGAGAGGAGACAGGTGGCTACCATATTATTCAAGATGAGGCCATTTATAATTAAGTGCCAAGTTGGTACAAAATGTGAGTGCCATACGGGTTGAGCGAAGGGGGTGGAAGTAGCAGGACCATGAGTACAGTTGGAGTGAGCAAAGAGAAGACAGGCCATTGAACGTGGGATGTACCTGAGCTAAAGCTCAGAGGTGTAAACTGCACGGTGGCGTTGCAGGCAGAGTGAAGTGAGCCTGAGTGGAGTTGGGGAAGGTCCTGGGCTGTGGAGAGAAGTCAGAGGAATGCACAGAGCAGCCATGTCTTGGTGAGGCTGGATCCACAATGCTGGAAACAGGAACGATGAATGGGATGTTTGGGATGGCTATGTGAGGACAGCCAAGCTCCACATCTAGAAATTTGGGTTCATATACTCTTCCCTACCAGACTGTCTTTGACCCTGTTGTGACTGTGGGATCGTACCCCTTGGTGGTGGGGGGGGGGGAGAAGAAGTCAGGATTCCTTCTAAATGACCTGCGATGGAACCCCAGGGTAGCCTTTCTTTTGTGTGATGCTTGGCCAATGGAAGAAACGTTCATCTTGCTGAGTATCAAATGATTCCGTGGGCTCTTTCTACCAAGTATTATTCTGAAACCATTTTCTAGTATCTCCGGGTTTGTAACACATTTGAGGAGGAGTGTGGGCTATCCTGAGAGGTTGGTTGGCCCTAGACAGCTTTGTATCTAAGAGACTAAAATTTGGGATCAAATCGATGCATGTCCTTTTTATCACTTTGGAGTGAGTTGACTTGAAAAAGTGTCCTTTATACCTACTAGTCATTGAATGGAGTTGAGGAAAATCAAGGAGAGGGGGCTCAGATTCTGACCATTGCCCTGGTTTGGGGGAGGGGGGTGCAAGCTCGTTCTGGCCCCACTGCCTGCTTATGCTTAGCCATTTTCCATGTGGAGGAATCAAGAAGTCCCAAGATTACAGTTCCTGAGTCCTCACACCAATTTGGACCTCCTGTGCTCATGTCTCCCTGCTTCTTCTCATTGGTGGGTTCTTCACTGGCTCCCAGGGCTGAAAGAGGTATAGCCCTGCGTGGAGAAGATGCACTGTGAGTCTAAAGAGTAGGGCCATCTTCTCTGGGTGGCCAAGAACGGTTGGCATTTCCACCAGGCTCTCCAGGTTAGTTTCCTAGCAGCCTGGCTGGGTTACTATCCCACTTAGCAGGTGCATGGGCCCAAACTCAGCAGGGTTAGGTGACGCAGTCAGCATCGCAGGGGAGGGGAGAGCAGGGGCGGGCCCGTGCTAGACACTAGATCTCTCGTGCATTTGCCTTTGCTTATCATTTGCCTGAAATGTTCAGTGGCACTTGTGTTGTTGCGGGTATGTCCCAAAGTGGCAGAGCCCTGGATGGAGAGGGTCACCTGCTGGCACCGAATTGAAACCCCTGATAGAGGAATATCCATCTTCTGAGAAAAGCAATACGATGCCAGCTTCTGGATCCACCCCTGCCTCTCTCCCCCACCCCCGCGCTCTGCCCACGCAGACATTTACGCAGCACCCGGGCCTCATGTGGCACCGTCTCACCAAACCCTGTCGAATTCTGTTTCCTTCCTCTACCTTTCAACTGTACCATTGCCGCAGATCCGGTAGGGCCGGTGCTGTGCGGCGCAGTGCTAACTGCGGCGGGTGCAATGTTCTGTGTCTGTTTCATGCTGCCACCTACCTCACCTACGTACTGGCTTGCAATTTCACCGTGTGCCCTGCAGAAAACACCCCAGGCCTGCCTCTAATGGCACATTAGGTCCATCACAGGCAGCTCTCAGAGTTGATTTTGCCCTACAGAGGTTGAGAAGGTTGGCTTTAAAAAAGAAGTCCCTGCCTGGTGATTGGCGCAGAGAGAGATCTTCTGAGACAGCAAGTTGCCCTTCCTGCTCCCTCTCCATTAATTCCAGGAAACTCTGCAGCTCGCTCTCCCCTGCCCCCATCCTCTGGGCTCTGAGCTGTGCTAATCACAGCTCATTTCTGCTGCATGCCTCATTTGGGGGAAGAGCACTCCAGGGCTCCCAAAGTATGAACGGGGAAATTAAGGACGGTTGGCCAAATGAGTCACCCTACCGTCACAGGGACAGCCCTCCTCCTCCCCCAGAAGGTCCCGGTGCCTTGTTCCAGGATTTACTGGGAGAGGGTTTCTCCTGGGGCTTTTCCTCTGGACCAGATGGGGTTTTGTATTGTAAAGGAGAGAAGGGACACCAGGCTCCCTGACCAGTCACACGCCATCATGTGTTCTTCAGTCTTGTCACCTCCTCTAACAACCCTGGCATGTTGGGCCCATTTTATAGCTGAGGGAAAGAGGAGGAGGAATGACAAGCAGTGACGTGCCTGAAACTTGGTAGACGCACATGTCTCTTTGACTTCAAAAGCCGGTGCTCTTTTGTTCCTTTCTAACCATTGACCCGGGAGGGGGCCCTTCTGCATCACGCCCCGTCCACTTATTAAACCAAGAGCTCTGGGCTTCTGTACACTCTTGTTTCCTCTCCCCCAGCCTCCAATGTGAAAGTATACTTTTTTTTTTTTTTTGTAGGAACGAGAGTCTTGCTGGCTCCTGGGAGAATCCATCCTGGCCGGGAGTCCTGTTACCCCCTGGCCGGTGGGCACTGTGGGTTTAGCCAATATGCTAATGAGCCTGCATTTCCCAGCAAGGGCTGACTGGGGCATTGCAAAGCGCCAGCTGCCCTGGCCAGGCTCCCCTCTGCCAGGCAGCTCTGTGGGACCGCACTAGGTGTCTGTGCATCTGTCCGGAGGGGAGAAAGAGCTTCCTCTCAATCCCAGACAGGATACTTGTCTTCTCCTGGGGCTTCTATGCTTCTCATTACCTCATTTGAAGGCTCCAGGCATCATCTGGTTGATCTGCTTCCGAAGAAACTTCTCTGTCTTGGCAAATAACAAAATCCAACCTAGTTTATTAGTCCGATGAACTCCAAGTTCCACGATACCATTTAGGTGAGAATGTGCCATTAACCAAATGAACAAACCTACCTTTTTCTTCCATCCCCCTGTTTGCTTGCCTTTTGTCCAGAGGAATGTTTCTTAGGAGGGTCCTTTTTCTGGGAAAGCCTTTAGAGTTATCCCCGTTGGGACACTTCTCTCACCCAGGAGGCCGTGGAAAGGGAGCTGGGTGCAGAATGGACAGCACCCAGGAATATTTGGGCCCCAGGGTTTTGATGTGCATTCATCCTTCTGGAAGGCAGGGTCAGGGAGGAGTCAGCTGGCGAGGCCCCAGGGCCTGTTTTTGCTGTAGTGGCTGAACAGGAGCAGGGGCGGCCCCAGGAGCAGGACGCCACGATTCCAGACCACCTGACTTACACTCCCAGGAGCCAGTCCACGCCATAGAAAGACCTAGGAGACCCGGGTCAACCTTCCAAGGGGCCTTGCTGCTTCCTTGCCCCATGGCCCTGGGCTGGTCACCTTTGGGGGCTCTGTGTCTTCAGGTATTTGGAGAAGGGTTTGGCCCTGGGTGGTCCTAGGCTCACTGTGGTGCTGACGGTCAGAGGCTCTGAGGAGACAGAGTCAGGAACCCGTGAGGGAGTTAGCTGGTCTGACAGACTAGCTTTGCATTTTAACTGTGGCTTTTTGGACGTCAAGTTTTTAAGCCACGGGGTGGTGGTTCAGTGGTGGAAGTTCCAGGCCCTGTTCCAAGGGTTTGGGAAAGAGAGATGGCAGTTTGTACCTTACCCTGCCCCCCCCCATTACTGGTTATGCTGTGGGAGCCGAGGCCTCCCTTGTCCTCTCTGTCCCCACACCCCTGTGAAACCCCGCCTGCCCAGATCCATCCGTCTCTCCCTGCTTGGAGAGGCAGATGGAGAACTGACTGGGCTTGGTTAGACCAGGCATCTGCCATGTGGCGCCCGGGACCCCTGTGGGGGGTGCACCTGCGGAGAAGCCTTGATATGTCACCCAGCTCTGGACCTGCAGAGATCAGGCTCTGTCATCTCACAGGCTGGGCCCATTCACAGGAGGCTGCATTGGCCCCGACTGCCACTCTGTCCGAGGCTGCTGGGTGCAGAGACCAGGCCTCAGAGGAGGAAACAGACAGTCGCTGCCAAGATTTCAGAGCTTGAGGAGCATGGAGGCCTGAGGCTCTGGACTCCAACTTGAGTGCTCTCCTCTTTGGACCTCCTCCTCGAGCTATCCTCTCTATGCAGGCTCTGTACCTCCCCTTTTGGTTTTAAGGAGCTAATTAGCTTCTTTGCCTTAAAGCTCTTCCAGCTCCTCACCTTTAACTCTGTGAGGGTCAGGTTTGGAGGTGGCCTTGACCTGATTTTGCCCTGGGGTAATTCAGGAGTGCCTTTAATCCAGGACCCTGGATTAGCTGTGGGGGCTGGGATGACACGGTCTCCCAGATCCTCACCCTACTGCTGACTGCTCCGATTCCTCTCGCACTCCCCAGCCTGGAGTGTGAACAGGGGATGGGGTCGTGGAGAGGAAAGCAGGACCTTAGCACAGGAGGGCAGCCCTCTGACTGGAGAAGCCCCCGGATGCTCAGAAGGTCCAGTGCTCCCTCGAGAGTCGCCCATTGGCCCTTCAGCCTCCTCGTATGAGGTGAAGGGTCTCTCCATGGTCTGTCTCCTGTGACTCAGTGGTGTGGTAGCTGTTGGCACGGATGTTGGGATATGAGGCAGCCGTGCATTGTGCTTCCACCCACTGTTCGCTAGGACATCTTGAGTATATTCTCCCCTACTCTGAGCTTCAGCTTCTGTAAAATGGGGACAGTGACACCTGGGTCACAAGTTATTTCAAGCATTAGAGGAGGACGTGTGTTCAAAGCGTCCAGCGAGCTCTCAGGAAGCAGATTGATAAATGGGAACTGTTCGCAGTCATAGTGCTGAATACTCTTCTGGGGAAGACTCAGAGAGAGTTGAGTTTCTACATCTTTTTAAGAATTCAGCCAGAATTCTTGTTGTGTCTCCTGAAAATGTAAGAACCCAGATCTCTTTTCTGGGTTCTTATTTTCGTTCTCTTACCCGTTCCTTCCTGCTCCCTTCTTTGTCTCCCGTCTCCCTCCCCACCCCATGTCCTTCACCCTGGATCTACTCGTTCTTCCTCTTACTTCATCTCTCCTCTCTGTTCTCACGATTTCTAGAACCTGTGATCACCTCTTTACTTATTCATGGTCCCACATGCATCCTGGGAGTTCTGAAAGCTGGTGTCATCAGCTTCCCTGCTTGCTATGAGTTCTACCTCCCAGCTCCATGAAGATACTCTAGCTCCCCCGCAACTGCAGGTTCCACTCCTGTCTTTAGGGTCCCCACCCCTCTTGAGATGGAGATTTTCCCACAGTGATCCTCCGCCATCTTGGATCTTTCTTACTTTTAGTCTTGGAGTTCCCAGCCACCATGGCAGGTGGATACATGAGTGTGGAACTCAGGGCACAGGTCCTGAGAATTTGAGAATGACACGTGTATAGATGATATTTGGGGGCAAATGAGTTTGAGAATGACACGTGTGTAGATGATATTTGGGGGCAAGTGAGTTTAACTTGATAAAGATAAGGGTCTAGAGTTAGAAAGAAGAGGAGATTCCAACAAAGGAGATTGATCAGGGATAGCTGGGATGGTGGAAGGAGGACAGGAGAGTGCAGAAAGGGGGTGGAGGGTGCTGGCCCTTTCGAGGAGTCAGGTTGAAAAGAGGAACAGAAATTGGGTCCTTGGTCAAGGGGATGCTCAGTCAGGAAAGATCTCTTTGAAAGACGGGAGCTCTTCCCACGTGTTTGCATGCCAGCAGAACTGTTGACTAGAGAGAGAAATGGATGCCAGAGGAAAGAGCAGCAGGAACAGAGTTCTCAAGGAGGCATGAGAGTTTGGGATCCAGGCACCACTGGAGGATCAGCCTTGGGTAAAAACTGGGAGAGTTGGTTTCTGATAATAGGAGGGGCGCAGGTGCAAGGGGCTGCTGGGGGGAGGCGCGTGGAGAAGACAAGACCGTTCTATTTTGATGACAAGTGTATTTTTTCAATGAAATAAGGAGAGTGTGAGGAAGTGATACAAGCTCTGGGAGACTGGAGAAAATGGAAAGGTGTGGGAGAGTGGTTTGCCCAGGGAGATATGGGAGTATTGCCAAGATTTGTGGTGGCCATTTCAAAGGAGGCTGGTCAGCACCATGACTGGGATATAGGCACAGAGCGGGCAAGGCTTGGGCTTAAAGAGAGAGGGGGTCTGAAGATATGTGCACAGTTGTGACTTCAGGGACAGACGTGGAGTCTCTGGATACAGGTGTGCAAGAAGCAGCACAGGGAGGGTGGTGCGTGGTAAGGAGTAGCAGTCGGAGCTTCCAAGGAGGGAAGGAAGTTGCCAGGGCACTCAGTAATGGTGACCCAGCCTCTGATGAGCTGTGCCCTTCTGGTGTGGGCTCCCCTGTTCTTTTCTTAAGATGGTTAAATAGACGGTAAAATAGAAAATGGTGGAAAGCAATGCTTGTTCTGGGGCTAATTCATTCATTGTTGCAAGAGTGCGGTTTAGTTAGCCTGCAAGGATGCTCAATGGTTCGTAACAACACAATGGAAATGCCACCTTAACTCTCCTCCTAACACTGGGGTGGGCACTTGGGTTTGCTCTTAATTGACACAAAAGAAATTTTCTGAGCGCTTCGTTGTCTAAGGGGCCTTATCTTGGGGAGACAGTGTATGTTGCCTGTCTGCAGCCCCTGAGAGGAAGCGAGGGCCTCCTGTTTATGCACGGGACCCATGGGTCTCTGGCACACAGAACTGCTATCTGGAAGATGTAGCTTATGCCTGGACACCGGCCAGTATGAATTGATGTCTTTTGCATCCAACAATCACAGGACTGTCTGAAACACTTAAGAGTATGTCAACAGTAGGCTATGAGGTTGAGAGAAATGCAGAATTTCTGGGAATGAGAATAGAGGCTGTTGGTTGGTGCCAAAACAAAGCAGAAGAGTGGTAAAACCTTGCTTTTTCTTTTTTGTTTTTTTAAAAGTGTTTTCTGGTTTAGCAAAGCAGTAGCACATACCCTGTTGCCGTGATCCTCACAATTGAAGGATGAGGGCAGGAAAGGTTCTGGAGCCTCATTCGACCAAGGCGGACTCAGGATCAGAGTAGCTGGTGGACTTGCCTGTGGTCCCATATTCCAGCATCGTGGCATGGTTTGCTGATGTGCGGGAGCCTTGAGGAGAGTCTAGGAGGCAGGGGGTCCCCAAGTGTGGCCCCAGGACTCCCACCCCTGTCAGGATTTGCATCTTCCCTGGTGGTTCTTATGGGCTCTGAGGTGGGAAAGCTGCAGGATCACCACAGTGGCTTTGCTTTGGCGTGGGGACAGGGGGAGACCAGTGACTCTTGCCTCTCTGAAGTCCTTGTGCCCCAAAGGAAAAGAAGAACTTCCACCTCAAGGCAAGGAGCATGAGAGAGGTGGAGCTGCTTGGGAAGGGGGGGTTGGGAGATTAGGCAGTGTACACGGCAGTAGATAGGAACCAGAACAAGGGTACCAGATATGATCAGCCGGCATGGGGCCTTGGCCACAAAGCAACATTAGACTCACCATTCCTCTTCCAGCCTTGGAACTCTGCCTCTGACTGTGGCTGCAAGGGACTTCTATGGGAGATCATGGGCATCCTTCCTAACGTCACTCAGAGTGGCCTAGTGTGGGTGCCGAGAGTATGCGCTGGCTGTGGTCCGGCAATGCCCCCAGCCTCTCGGCACTTGGGTTTCCTTGTCTGCTTTGGTCTTTACAGAAGTGGGGCTGGGCTTGAAGGATGAATACAAATTCCAAAGGCAGGCAAAAGGTGAAGGTGGTTTTTCGTTGATTCTTTTTTTTCTTATACGAATTACCAGTTTCCCTCATTCAGTGAGAGTTGTTTGGGTGGAGAGCCAGGGAGAGAAGTCAGATTAGAGAGAGTGAAGACTGAGTGGGGATCCCAGAAAGAGAAGGGGTGGATTTAGGGCAGGGCATCTCAAAATTCACCGTGCACACGACTCACCTGGGGATCTTGTTAAAATGCAGATTTAGGTTCGTAGGTCAGGAGTGGGTGTTTCTAACAAGCTCCCAGGTGATGCTCAGGCTGCTGGTTCATGGACCCCACTTTATGTAGCTGGAGTGTAGACCATCTGCTTGACAGGTTTGGCTGTGAGTGGGAACTGAGGGATAGGACAGAGAGACCTTTGTGTGCAGAAGTGTGAAGTGTAAGAAGAACAGGTTTTGGGGGTGGGGTGGGGAGAGGGAGGAACTCAGCAAGTGTTTTTCTGTGTGGCTGTTGCATGCACTGCAGTGGTAGTTGGGTCAGTGGTCATGAAAGAAGATGAATCTAAAAAAGGCAGTTGTGACCAGACAGCAAAGAGGCTTGTAATGCTAAGGAGCTTAGTTCTCGCCACAGGCAATGAGACACAGAGGAATTACTTAAGGAGGGGTGGGTTGATACTGCAGGGGTGCTGGAGGAGTTTTAAAAACTATTAACCACTATTTTTTAAAAATCTCTTTAAAAAGGATCTTTCAGATCATTTTCTGTGAAAACAGAAGTATGTGGCTGTGGGAATACAGCCTCTTCATCCAACCACCAAACATGGCCACGGTCGGGTTAGTGGTCCTAGTTGTTTGGATGGGGCTCTGACTCTGAGAAAGGGAAACAGGAGTTAAATATTTGACCGGTGAACTGCTTCAGGCTTGAATCCTTAATTCTCACAGGAGGCTTTTAACCTATTAAGCTTATCAGCTTCTGGCTCAAGGGAAGCCACTCTTTTCCTTTTATATGAAAACTCAGCTTGGTAAAGGTTGCTTGGAGGGCGGGGTAAGAAGGATCCAAAGGTCTCAGCTGTGAGGCTTGGAAGAGAATGTTGAATTGATTAGTGATGTCTGCTGTGAGTATGGGATGGAAAAGTGGCATCTGTGCCACATATTTATCTCTCTCTGAAGGGAAGTTAGGTTTATGGTGACTCTCGTTCCCATCCTTCAGGTGAACCAGAGCCATATCAGAGATGCTCATTTCATTTTCCTGGTTATGGAATGGGAGTTGACCGCCCCTTATTCAGAAGGGACTTGTGAGTCTTCCAACAGTTACGAGGCTCTGGTCCACATTTACAAACTACCAGCAAATGCTCTCCTGCTGCGGTACTCTAACATCGATGGGTGTTATTATCCTGAATAAACTACTTGTCTTAAAGCATCATTTCTATTAAATCTGAAGACAGATGCTGATACCTGGAAATAGCCATTGATTTGCTTTCTCTTGTACTATCTCAACTCCCTAATTTATCCGGAGGAAAAAATAAAGCCCATGTAAAATCAACTCTTCTAGCTTTCTAAGTAAACAGCGAGATCAATCTTATTCATGAATTTGTTGGATAAATGTTTGTTTGATTATAAGGAAAGGCAGATTAATCTTGAATGAGAATTGGGCTGGTGGAAAATGATCTATGAGCTGGACCGAGTGACCAAAGACGCAGGAGGAGTGCAGAGCTGGTAGTGCCTTTGCGCTGGAGGTCGGAAGCAAATGCAGGGACCAGACTGTGCTGGGTTTTAATGGAATCCCATGGAGCCCAGGGATGTTTCTCCTTTGAGCAGTGTTGGTTCAGTGTGATTCTTGTTTCCTTCTTGCTGAGGGTGTTGAAGGGCATTGGGGACCTTGGGGGCTCAAGGGGCTTTGGTAGGAGGCATCAGGGGAGGCTAGCTGTCACCACTACCATCTTCACTTTCCATTCTCCTGACATCTCGATTTGGAGAGGGAGCTAGTGACCCAGAACAATTGGGAGGTGAAGAGGGAAGAGGGTTGGGAGCAGTTGGTGAGTCTCTTTTGGGACTTTAGGGTGGAGGATAAGGGTGATGGGTGTTGTGACTGCAACACAGTCTGGTGAATGTGAGGAGGGGAACTCTGTCTGTCTGCGATTTTGTTCTTCTCCTAAATAAAGTGAAAAAGGAACACTCCTGTCCTTTCTTGACTTGACAGTGTAACGGAGGTGTCTGGGCCTGTTATGAAATTGGCTCTGGTGTCCAGACATCTTTTTGTGCTTCTCTCAGAGGCTTTGCCAGGAGAGCCGATGAAGGGCAGTCCACTCAGGGTAGCTCTAGGGAGGACTTGGACAGCCGGCTCCATGCAGGAATAACTGGCCAGTAGGACTAAGTGGGATGGTGAGGAGGGAAGAGGGGAATGATTTCTTTCCTCTGTAGCCCCTGGCAGAGGAGCTGTAGCTAGTGAGGTCGAGGACCTCTGTTGAGATTCTTAGGAGCCAAAGCCCAGTAATCCCACCAGAGGCTGCTGGCTCACTTCTGGCAACCTCCAGGGTCCCTTTGTATGGGATGGACTGGCTTACTCCTGGGCCATTCTTCCCCAGGGATTTCCAGGATTCGTCCCTGAGAGATGGTGAGGACTTGACACCTTGTGTCATGTGAGGAAGCCCGGCTTTCTGAGAGATTTTGCTTGAGGTATGGAACACTGAAGCCAAAAAGACCTTAGGGGAGAGCTAGTTCAACTTTGGGTGGTACAAATTGAGCAGGCAGAGGTACAGAGAAATTCAGTGACCAACATCATTGTGCCTTAGCCAACTTCTTGTGAATAAAAGGGCGAAATGCTGTTATATTTAACATCTCAAAGTAAGAAGCTGAAATGATGCTGGGCAGCAGCATTTGGGTCACCTTGGATGTCATCTTGGAACATCTTGGAACACCACCATGTAGTGAGAGACCGCAGGGTGAAATAAAGGGTCCAGAGGACTAGCGGGTGAAGACATGGATGCTAACCTATCCTGTCTCCACTGCTTGCTGGCTGCCTTAACCACTCTGAGCGGCAGTTCCCTCGCCTATGAATCAGAAATATTTTTACCTGTCCTGTCTACCTTACAGGGTTGCTGTCCCTGCAACAATGAAATCAATAGTTTCATCAAATGAAACCATGACTAGAAAGCTGCTTACTTGAAAATGCTAGGAGTAATGATCATTTAGCTATGCGAGCACTGCTCCCTTTTGGCCAAAATACTGGCTATAGGTTGTTGCTCTGCTCATATAGTCTAGTGAACTTCCCGGAAGTCCCTGACTTTCTAAAATGGGGGACTCGTTCCAGGGAACCTGATCAGAAAGGTTGTTGGAGGTGAGAAGTGGGCTCAGGAAGGTGGAAGGAGGGTGGAACAGGGTGAGGGTGAGGCAAAGGAGTAGAGGACAAGATGAGAGGCCAAAGGCAGCAGCTTGTACGGTGGAGAAGGGCTCTTTGGTCCACACGTCCAGCAGGAAGCTGTGGATGTGCTCCCATTGTGTTGTGAGTTTTCACACCTACTCATTTCTTTTTGTAGTCATCCCTACATCATCCCTTAAGTTATCTTTGTTCCCGCTCTTAGCTCTTTTAAAGAAGATTTATTTAAAAAACAAGACTCTCCTTGGAGAAGAGGAAATGAGATAAAATCCCAAACCCTACTTCTGCCTTTATTATTCAGCCCTGGGCCTCACTGTGGCTGGGATCCTGCCTAGGCAGTAGTCCTATCAAATGTCTGGCTTTTCTAGAGCCTTCCCCCCTGACCCCTTACTTTTCCTCCTTTGCCAGTTTATTAGTTATCTCTTGCTGTGTAACAAATTGCTCCCAAACTTAGCAGCTTAGAGCAACAAACATTAGCTCATAGTTTCTGAGGGTCAGGAATCTGGGAGTGGCTTAGCTGCATGGTTTTGGCACATGCTCTTCCTCTTTTTTTTTTTAAATTATTTTTTAATTTTTATTTACATATAATGTATTATCAGCCCCAGGGGTACAGGTCTGTGAATCGCCAGGTTTATAGACTTCACAGCATTCACCATAGCACATACCTTCCCCAGTGTCCATAACCACACCACCCTGTCTCTCTCCCCCTCTCCCCCCAACAACCCTCAGTTTTTTTTGTGAGATTAAGAGTCTTTTATGGTTCGTCTCCCTCCCGATCCCATCTTGTTTCATTTATTCTTTTCCTAACCCCCAAGCCCCCCACATTGCCTCTCAACTTCCTCATATCAGGGAGATTATATGATAATTGTCTTTCTCTGATTGACTTATTTCACTAGCATAATACCCTCTAGTTCCATCCACGTCGCAAATGGCAAGATTTCATTTCTTTTGATGGCTGCATAGTATTCCATTGTATATATATACCACTTCTTTTTTGTCCATTCATCTGTTGATGGACATCTAGGTTTTTTCCATAGTTTGGCTATTGTGGATATTGTTGCTATAAACATTTGGGTGCACATGCCCCTTCAGATCACTACATTTGTATCTTTAGGGTAAATACCCAGTAGTGCAATTGCTGGGTCATAAGGTAGCTCTATTTTCAACTTTTTGAGGAACCTCCACACTGTTTTCCAGAGTGGTTGCACCAGCTTGCATTCCCACCAACAGTGTAGGAGGGTTCCCTTTTCCCCGCATCCTCGCCAGCATCTGTCATTCCCTGACTTGTTAATTTTATCCATTCTGACTGGTGTGAGGTCCTATCTCATTGTGGTTTTGATTTGTATTTCTCTGATGCCGAGTGATATGGAGCACTTTTTCATGTGTCTGTTGGCCATCTGGATGTCTTCTTTGCAGAAATGTCTGTTCATGTCCTCTGCCCATTTCTTGATTGGATTATTTGTTCTTGATTGGATTATATGAGTTTGAAAAGTTCTTTATAGATTTTGGATACTAGCTCTTTATCTGATATGTCATTTGCAAATATCTTCTCCCATTCTGTCAGTTGTCTTTTGGTTTTGTTTACTGTTTCCTTTGCTGTGCAAAAGCTTTTGATCTTGATGAAGTCCCATAGTTCATTTTTGCCTTGTTTCCCTTGCCTTTGGTGATGTTCCTAGGAACAAGATGTTGTGGCTGAGGTCAAAGAGGTTGTTGCCTGTGTTCTCCTCAAGGATTTTGATGGATTTCTGTCTCACATTGAGGTCCTTCATCCATTTCAAGTCTATTTTTGTGTGTGGTATAAGGAAATGGTCCCGTTTCATTTTTCTGCATGTGACTGTCCAATTTTTCAAACACCATTTGTTGAAGAGACTGTCTTTTTTCCATTGGACATTCTTTCCTGCTTTGTTGAAGGTTAGTTGACCACAGAGTTGAGGGTCTATTTCTGGGCTCTCTATTCTGTTCCATTGATCTATGAGTCTTTTTTTGGTGCCAGTACCATACTGTCTTGATGATGACAGCTTTGTAATAGAGCTTGAAGTCTGGAATTGTGATGCCAATACAATTTCAATATTTCTTTTTCAACATTCCTCTGGCTATTCGAGGTCTTTCCTGGTTCCATGTAAATTTTGGGATTATTTTTTCTATTTATTTGAAAAAAATTGATGGGATTTTGATAGACCATAGAGTTGAGGGTCTATTTCTGGGCTCTCTATTCTGTTCCATTGATCTATGTGTCTTTTTTTGTGCCAGTACCATACTGTCTTGATGATGACAGCTTTGTAATAGAGCTTGAAGTCTGGAATTGTGATGCCACCACAATTTCAAAATTTCTTTTTCAATATTCTTCTGGCTATTCAAGGTCTTTCCTGGTTCCATGTAAATTTTGGGATTATTTTTTCTATTTATTTGAAAAAAATTGATGGGATTTTGATAGGGGTTGTATTAAATGTGTAGATTGCTTTGGGTAGCATAGACATTTTCATTGGCACATGCTCTTTCCTGAGATGGTGGCTGGACGTTGGATGTTTGAGGCTTGGCTGAGGCTGAAGTCACTTCTAGGCTTGCTCACATGTTGTGGATAGGCCTTCATTCATCTGCATTAATCTCAGGCTGTTAGACTGAGGGCCTCAGTTCTCTGCTGGTTGTTGGCCAGAGGCTGCTCTCAGTTCTTTGCCATGTGGACCTTTCCATGGGGCACCTTGTAATGCAGCTTCTGACTTTATCCAGAGTAAGGTTGGGGGAGGGAAGCAGGGAGAGTTGGGCAGAGGGAGGGAGAGACCAAACAGAAACTTGAGTTGTCTTTTTTTATAACTCCAAAGTTGCATATTGTTACTTCCTCTTTTATGGTTATTTGTTAAAATAAATGAAGTCCAGCCCACATTCAGTGGTTGGGGAATGGCCTCTACCTCTTGAAAAGAGGAGGATCAAAGAATTTGCAGGCATTAAAAAAAAAAAAATACCACAGCCACCAACATTGCTGCCTGCTGATCATTTCCATCCTCCCCTCTCCTCACCATTCTGTCTGACTCACAGGGCTGTTCTCCTGCCTGTGCCACCAACTTCCCTCCTGGATCTGGGCATTTCTAGAGAATATGAAGGTGCACTTGACCAGACTCTGGGCTGTGAAAGAAGCCTCCACCAAGACCTGCCCCAGCCTTGCAGGCAGGGCTCTGAGACCAGGGACTGAAGAGCTTCAATCCAACACCAGAGAGAAAGGATTGGTTTCCAGAGACTTGATGCATCTCCTGGGACAAAGACGGAAACTGATCCTGGTAGGGCCTAGCTTTGGCCCTGGAACCTCCATCAAAAAGTGATCCATGCTATCAGTGAATGGAATCAGATATTCTTAAGACTATTTCATATGGTACTTCCAAGCTTGCAAGTGAGGGACAAAGCCTGTGGAAGGAGAAGCATGTTGTGAGAGAATCTCCTTGTGAATTCTTCCCTCTATAATGCTGAAACCATCCAGTCATCCAGAGAGGTGCCTGGGTCCACCATTCCCAGAGATCACTTTATCTAGTTTCAAAGACCGGTAGATTGCTCGGGGTAACATACTCACTTTGGTTCTTATGTTACTTTATCTCTCACTTGATGCCGTGGCCCACCCTTCCATTTTCTCTCTCTCTCTCTCTTTCTTTCTTTCTTTCCTTCTTTATTATTCTCCTTCCTTCCTTCCTTCCTTCCTTCCTTTTGACATTTTCTTTCTTTTAAGATTTTATTTATTTGTCAGAGAGAGGGAGAAAGAGAGAGAGAGAGAAAGAAAGAGTGAGTGCACAAGCAGGGGGAGAAGCAGGAAGAGGGAGAAGCAGGCTCCTGCTGAGCAAGAAGCCTGATGCAGGGAGCCTGATGCAGGGCTCGATCTCAGGATCCTGGGATCACGACTTGAGCCGAAGGCAGATGCTTAAGAGCCTGAGCCACCAGGCATTTTTTTTTTTTTTTTTTTTTTAAATGTGTTCTCCTCCCTTCCCTTTTCTTGGATGCCATTAAGGGCTCTCTCCAGGCTCTCCTGGCCCTTTTTTGACCACATTATCTATGTCTTTTTCACTGAGTTCTCTTCTTGCTGCCCTGTGATGCCTTCAGTTCCATTGGTTACCCTCCCCCTCCTCCTAAGGAGATCCTTTCGACCTTTCTCTCTGTGATCTTTCCCCAAGTATTTCACCAAGTACCAAGGCTCCACCTACCACCCACACTTGATGATTTCTAAATTGACATCTCCAGTGTGTCCTCTCTCCTGAACATAGACTCGTATTTTCTCCCTGACACCTGAACATGTTCCCAAAATGTCTCATCTGCACAACAGATGTCATGTGCTGAAAGTAACTCTGTATCACTCTCTGCAAGCCCGCCATCCCTATCTCAGCTAATGTGTGGCCCATCCACTCTGTGGCCCAATTTGGGAAACTTGGTGTCATCCTTGACTCCTCCCTTGTGCTCACACCCTTTGTCTAGCAGGCATCATGTCTTGTTGACCAGTTCTACCTCTCAAATATTTCCCACACTTATCCCCACAGTTATAAGACTGCTTCTCTACTAGTGTCCCAACTCTGAAGCCTAAAGCTCCACATTAGTAGGAGCTTTTGTCTGTGTAATTCATTGTTTAGCACTTCCCACAATGCCTGGCACATCATAAGTGCTCAATAAAAATTTGTAGAATAATTTTTACTGGATATTATAACTTGTCTTCCTTCCTGGGATTGATCCTTGCATCGGTCTCCCTGCTTGGTGGGAAGCCTGCTTCTCCCTCTCTCACTCCCCCGCTTGTATTCTCTCTCTTGCTGTCTCTCTCTCTGCCAAATAAATAAATAAAATCTTAAAAAAAGAATCTCTGAGGATTCCTCAGTGCCTACAGAAGCAAATTCAGATCTTCATGCCTGTATAAGGGAAAGACTTTGACAGTCTTTCTCCTTACAGTTTTAGCATCATCTTTTGCCACTTGCCTTTTCTTCTGCTTTCCTTGAGCCACACTGTTTTGCTTAAGTGGATCATGTACTTTAAATTTCCTGATAATTCTTCTCCCTGTAGTGCTCTTTTCTCTCTCTCTCTCTCTCTCTTTTTTCCCACTTAGAAAACTCCTCTTGGGGGCACCTGGGTGGCTCAGTGGGTTAAAGCCTCTGCTTTCTGCTCGGGTCATGATCCCGGGGTCCTGGGATCAAGCCCCGAATCTGGCTCTCTGCTCCGCGGGGAGCCTGCTTCCTACTTTCTCTCTGCCTACCTGCCATCTCTCTCTGTCAAATAAATGAATAAAATCTTAAAAAAAGAAAAAAGAAAACTCCTCTTGGGGTGCCTGGGTGGCTCAGTGGGTTAAAGCCTCTGCCTTCGGCTCAGGTCATGATCCCAAGGTCCTGGGATCGAGCCCCGAATCGGGCTCTCTGCTCAGCGGGGAGCCTGCTTCCTCCTCCTCTCTCTCTATGCCTGCTTCTCTGCCTACTTGTGATCTCTGTCTGTCAAATAAATAAATAAAATCTTTAAAAAAAAGAAAAGAAAAGAAAACTCCTCTCCATCCTCCAAGGCCCAGATCAAATATTATCTGCTCTCTGTGTCTTTCCCCAAGTCCCCCATTATTTATTCCTTTTCCATCTGTAAGCATTTTATTTGTTCTCCTGTTACAGTGCTTAGTATATTGTATTATAGTCATTTAAAAAAATATGACCTTAATAGTTATTTGTTGCTGTATAACAAATTACAGCTTACAACCTAACAGCTTAAAACAATAAACATTTATTATCTCATAGTTTCTGTGGGCAGGAATCCATATGGTTTAGCTGAGTGCCTCTGGATCAAGGCCTCCCATGAAGTGGTGGTCAGCTTGTCATTTAGGGCCATGGTCTCATCTGAAGGCTTGATGGGAGAGGATCCAATTCCAAGCTCACTCACATGGTTGTGACAGGATTCATTTCCCCCCAGGCTATTGGACTGAGGCCTCCCCTTATTTGTCGCCATATGGACTTCTCCATAGAGTATCTCACAACATAGTAGCTGGCTTCCCTTAGAGTAGTTTTTGAGAAAACATAAGAGAGGGTTCCAATGATGCAAGCCACAGTCTTTTTCATTACTCAGTGTTGGGGGGAAATCCCATCACTTCTCATATTCTGCTTGACAGAGGTGAGTCAGTAAGTCTAGCCCACACTTGAGGAGAGAATTACACAAGCTTATAAATACCAGGAGAGGGGAAATTTTGGTGGCCATCTTACAGGCCACCTATCATACTTCCTAAACCTGAGCTCCTCAAGGCAGAATCCATGTCTCATTTTACTTTGAAACTTCATCATTTAGCACAGTTCCTAGCAGTTAATAGGTGCTTAATGAATTTAGTCAAATTAAATAGAATTATCTCTCAATAAGAACTTGGTCACATCAGGTAAACTGCAGCCAGAAGAACCCTCAAAAATAGAATAAAAATGATTTAAAAAATAAAATGTAAAACAAAGTGTCACAAAGGGTCACAGGCATACTCTCAGTCTTCTGCTTCTAGATACTTCTATGATTGTCTCCCTGTTTCACATAGAAAAAGACAAAAAAGCAAGAAAGTATCTTTTTCCTTTTGGCTTAGTACAACTTTGAAATATTTTTGAAAGAAATAAATAATACCATCTCAAGGTCCTCAGAGAATTCAAGAACTTAGACTACTCATGAATCCATCTTCCAATTTATGGAAGATTGGCAGCTGGAGGATACAGGTAATCACGTGTTGATGAATCACTGTTCTTTTCCACCAACTATCCATCAGTTACATCACAAAACCCTCTGGAAGGAAGCACAGGGGTTACACAGGGATTAAACACAATCTGAGCAACAGTTTCTTCATCAGGCTCTCTTTAGCCAAGGCCCATGGCTAGATTCTCCTCTCCAGAGAGGCCCGAGATGCACAACCAATGTCAGGGATTCTTATCTGATATTGATGTTGGGCCCTGGAAAGTGATTCAGTCTGGCCTCCACATACTTGTGGAGCAAACCTCACCAGCAGATGGTTGCCTACAATCTCAATTCCAGCTAAAGGTTTGAAAGACGAGTCAACCTGAGTTGCTTCATTCCAATGATTACATTTCCCCCTCTGCCCAAAGAGGTCCTTTCTATTTTTTACTCTGGGTCTTTCCTGAATATCTCATCAAATGCCACGGCTTCATCTACCACTCACACCTGATGATTTCTGAATCTACATCTCCAGTCTGTCCTGTCTCCTGAATATATGTTGGTGACCCTCTTCTTCCACTGCTTGCCAGGCAGTACCTGTGCCCTGTCCCATGACCTGCTCAACCCAGATCTAATATTCTTCATGGATGAAAACTCTCCCAAGGCCTCTGCCTGCAGATTCATTGACAGCACATCTGATTAGTGCAACTTCTTGCATGGATGTAGGCGGTGAGGTTGATGAGAAGTGCTTTAGGTTTCTAGACTTCTTTTGCTTTCTTTCATAGTATTGAACAAGTACTGGGCTCATCCAGTGAAAAAATAGAAGTGAATTCTAGCAGTACTAACTACTTATTTTAATTTCCTTCCTAGTTTTTTTTTTTTTCTCACTTTTGAGTTTTAGCTGGTGAACTTTAGAAGACTTGTTTATCCCACCAACCAGATGGGCTATTTGGGATTAATGGTATCTCTGAAAATACTGTTCATGAGTGGGATAGGAAGGGCCACAGCTTTGTGGATAGCAGATTTTTATCCTTTCATTTAGTATATTGGAAAACTAACACTCACAGAGGCAAAATGACTTGTCCAACAGACTCAGAGGCTGCAGTAGATCTCAAATTGTGGTATTTATCCCATGAGGATAGGATTTGGTTTTTCTCATTGCTGTATTCCCAATGCCCAGAAAAGTGCCTACCACATTTATCTATTCAACAGATACTATTAAGGGAATGAGCAAATGGATAAATCATCACTGGTCCTCAGGTGTGGTGATGAATTAGGGATGCTGGTATCATTACTGTGGCTCTTGACATTCTAATAGCCCCATCCTAATGGCCCCAACCTGGGCCATCCAAGTAACTTCTATAAATCCAGGTCAAGTCTGCCTCATCCTATTATTTAACTTTGAGGGGATCAACCACATACCCTCAGGTTTATAGCTGAGACTCTATCTTGGACCATTCTTGACCATGAAACTTGGGGGGGTACTTCTAGGGCCCTTTGAGAATGGTGCCATGAGCCTTTAGCTGTTTAGCCCCATTAAATGTGTCCTTAATGCTTTTGTACAAATATGCTTTCTATTGTTATTGATAATAATGACCACTGCACCAATCTCTGTGGCTTGCCTCCCACCTGGTACTTGGGTGCCCTAGAGTTTGGCAGCTTTGTGGGAGGATAAGCAGACCTCTAAGATGAGTTGAATTTGCTGCTGCACAGTGAAGTGTTTGTTTGAACAAAATGCAGCTAGGGCTCACACCATCATTTATTTTTAATGCATTTTTGTTTGTTTGGTCTTTACCCTTTCTACTTAGCTCTTTCTCCTCTTTTCCCTTTGAAGTACACTAAAAATGGTAAGGAAGAAAGGGAGCCACGCAGGTGCCTCTGGAATGCTATTGTGATCATCGATTTGCAGATGTCTTAGCATTAGAAGTAACGTTGGGGAAGGTGAGGGTTGAATCTGCAGACCATTGCTGAAGGTTTACAAAGCAGGGCTTGGGAAAGCATCTATGTGAAGAAGCAGTGCCTGGTTAACATACTTGCCATAGCGTATGTGTGCAGAGGTTGAATTCTTGATTGTTCAGAATTGGTTCGCCCCTTTACAGATGAAGTATAATGACTCAGAGCCTCATTCCCTCCACCTGACAAGCTGGGTCTCAAAGTGAAGGGTGAGGGGGAGAAATAGAGGGAGGGAGAGGCTGAGACAGAGACAGAGAGGAGTGAGGGAGAGAGAATAAATGAGAACCAATGGCTCTGATTGAATGAGAGGCTTCCCAAAGTGAGCTACTAATACTTTTTTCTCCTCAAATTACTCTTTAGCATGAATGATTCCAATTTGACGGCATTTTGCATAATTCTTCAGTTAATTCTTCTTATATAATTTTGCAGTATGTAAATATTAGAAATTTTATGTGTGTATGAATATAGAGAAGTGTTAGAAATTTGAACCAAATTATTTTTTAATGAATGCCCATGGAGACTTGTTTTTGGTGCCATTTCAGCCTGGAATCGATCCTACGTATTTTATATAATGTAATTTCTGTAAACTAAGCATCAGACCAAGGAGCACAGTTTGAGGTTTGTACCTACTTGCCCAGGAATCATGGATACTTAGGTTTTTCTTTCCCGAGAAATTAATTTTTAAGAGATCAACATTGATAAATAAGGTAATAAAACATAATTAGATGTTTATAATTTCACAATGAATAAATAATAGACTATGCTAGTTCCACAGCATATTATTATTTGTATCTGTTTTATTTATATTTTCAGCACATACCTAGCAAGATAATGTTGTGTTTTTTTTTTTTTTTCCTGGAGCTATAATTTGATCAGCAATGTGGCCTAGCCTAGTCCAAATTAAATATTGGTGATGATGAAATAAAAGACTCTTTTAATAAGGACCATAATATAAGAGATGCATGTCACAGCCCCGTGTCCAGTTTTGCCCAGGGTTTGTTGACAATTAACTGTGTTTTTCTTGCGGTGCTGAGTATCTGTAGAGAGACATTGACTGGTTAATGACTTCTTTTAGCTTCTAAGTCACAATTGTAATGTGAGCTTAATCAACAAGGCCTGTTTAGATATTTTTGTCCCTGAAAGGTTGGAAATATCCACGTGTGTGGGCAGTAGTACGTGAGCAAATGTAGGCATAGGCAAGCTCTGAGAGTGAAATTGGTTCTCGACTGGTTATCTCTCCATGCGCCTTCTCAAATACCACGAAATCCCATTTGCTGTTCCTGGCAATTCTCCATCCAGGGGTTCTGAAAAGAAATGGGTTCTTTAGGTGGTGAGGGAGCAGTCCCTGCTTTCAGATGCTGGCCCTTCTCTCTTTCACTGAGCTCAGCAGACTCTAGTCAGCCACCGTAGCCTTGGGGATGGGTTTCTTTCTGAGAAGCTTCTTATACCCTGCTGGTTCCCTCTTTCTTCCCATCTTCTGAAATAGCACCCTGAAGACAAATTGCTATTGTCTGAAAACCTTGTTCGGAAGTTCCGTTTCCTGCCATGGTGGCCATGTGTTAACCCCCCCCCCCAACGTTTTTGGAGGTCAGTTTTGGAAGGGGTTAGCGTTGCATTAGGAAGGCCTCTTTGCACCAAGTCACTATCGGACCAATTAAGCAAGCAGGCAGATTTACTGAACCCTCCTGATAGAACGAATCTGGCGGAATGCTCAGGAAGGACTTGGTTTCTAATGATCTGGCTGGGCTGAATCATGCACACTGCACCACTTTCTAAATTCATTTTGGTAATTGGAATCTTATAAATGTCCTGTTGAATCATCTGGACCAGGGGGACCTGGGATGGGCTAGTTGAATAGCAGTACAGGTATTCCTTGTTTTAAGAAAACTGGAGATGAGAGAAAAAAAAAAAATCTACATTTCCAAGCAAATGCATTAGAGACTGATAGTTAACTTTACAAAAGAGTTAAGAATCTTTAAGTAGTGAGTGACTGTACATAAATTGTTCTACAGCAGCATGTCTCTTTTTTTCTACCCTTGAATTGGGAAGACTGTATCTACTGTCTTACTTTGAAGAGTTTTATGAAGTAGTTGTGGGCAAAAATAGGGAGTTCTAGCAGTCAAACTTAGAAGTGGGCTACTAGCATTTTCCTTAGAAACTTCTCCCTTTGTCCAACAGTGTGCATTATTTCAGTCATTTCCACGGTAGATAAGAATTTGTATTCTTACAGTTTTATCTGGTGAATGACTTTTCCAGTTAGTGGAGTTAGGCAGGAGGCAGCCCATCTGTTATGGCAACACTGAGGACTTAGCTCTGGACATAATTTTTGCACCTACTAATGGCTGCTGGGGGACTTTAGTTCTCGTGCCTTGTCCTCCCCAGCTAAGAAGTTGCATCCTTCACTTTCTTCTTGAACCTCAGTGACACCTGGGTTCTGAGCTGAAGGACCTCTCCAGCCAGCGGTGAGGCTGATCTGACTTCTGCATTTTTCTGGGGGTACTGGGGGAGCTGGGAGAAGGCAGTGTGAACTTTGTCCCCTTCCTTTGGGTTTGAAGGTCCTTACGGGAGGCTGATGACTTTCTCAAGACAGGAACACAGAAAAATCCCCAGGGATTTTTTTTTCAGAGACTTCCAACAGGAGTTTCCAAAACCCATTTGCTACTGTTCACTGGTCTAAAGCTATCCCAAAAAATGTCTTCAGAGCTCGGCACCATGGTCTAGGAGAACGTGAACATAGCATTAGCTCTTAATAAATATTTATAGAATGTTGTTGGAACAAAACACACATACCACCCTCCACCCCTACCCACAGAGGCACTCCACATGCACATTTGACTACTGAATTCCATGTCGTGCTCTGGAATGTGCTGACCTTCCTTCCGAGGGAAGATGACACTGCGCAAGTGTTATTATTAGTAGGGCAGCTTTTGCTCTGATCTGTCAACACTCCCTCACTCCGGCTCTTTATTAAGCAATGACAAACTCAAGAACCTGGGGCAGTCGACACAACTAACCACCCCCCCGCCCCCTTCTTGAAATCTCTTCTTTTGGCTGCTCTGACCCCATTCTTGCACAGTTTGTGTCTACCTCTCTGGCCGTCCTTCCCAGTTTCCTCGCTTGTTTCTTTCTTTTCATTGTTCAGTAGTTGAATCTAGGGCTCCTCTACAAGCAGTCCTAAACCTTTTTCTCTCTTTTCTTCTCTCCTCATCCTTTCTCTTCTCTTTTCCCTTTTCTTGGATAACTTCATTTGTTCTCATGGTTTTGATGACTGCCAATTTAGCAACGGCTCCTAAATTGATATGTCCAGTCTACATTTCTCTTTTGAGTTAGAAATCCATATCTTTGAGTATCCCTGTGACATTTCCACCAGCGGTCTCCCAAACTTTGCAAGTTCAATATGCCCCACACAGAGCCCCCGCCCCCCCCAACATCCCCCACCACATCTGCTTCCTCGCTGCTTGCTATACTCTTTCTTATCTGGGTAAGTTTCTCTGTAACCCACCCAGTTTCTTAGGTCAGAAACTTGAGACTCTGTCTCATTATCCCCACATGCTCAACCTTCAAAGAATGGTCGGGTCCTATCCATTATTTCTTTACCATTCTGAAATTTCCACCTTGGCTTAACGATCCTTGTCTCTCTCCCAGTAGCTGCGTCAGCCTTCTAACTGGCTTTCTGGCAGCAATTCCTACACCTCTCCTTTCCCCTGCCCCCCACAAATTCTTTTCTTAGACAGAAGCTTCTTCCTTCCTTCCTACCTTCCTTTTTGATGATTTAAATCTTTATTTGTGCTTTCCTTATTTAAAAATACCCTTCCAACTTTCTATCCTGAAAGGATGATAGCTTCGTAGAAAGTCACAAAAATATATTATAGGGAGGTCCCATGTGTCAGTTTTCCCCAATGGTCACAGCTTTCGTCACTACGGTACACTCTCAGAACCAGGCAATCGACGTCGATGAATTAGTCCTATTTTACCAGTTTTACATGCAACACAGACGTATGGTGTTTATGTGTCTGTGTGTGTATGGCTCTGTGCAGTCTGACCACATAGGTAACCACCACCACCATCAAGGTACAGACCGCTTCGTTACCCCCACCGGTATCTCATGCTAAAGAATGCTCCTTTAAAGCCCAACGGGCTCCAGTCACCGCCTTGCTTAAAACCCTTTAATGAGGGGCGCCTGGGCGGCTCAGTCGGTTAAGCGTCTGCCTTTGGCTCATGTCCCGATCTCAGGGTCCTGGGATCGAGCCCCGTGTTGGACTCCCTGCTCAGTGGGAAGCCTGCTTCTCCCTCTTCGTCTCCTGCTCCTCCTGCTTGTGCTCTCGCTCTCTCTCTTTCTCAAATAAAGAAAATATTCTTTAAAAAATGCATGAATGGTTTTCAAGCCCCAAATCCTTAAGAAAGTGCTATGGGTGCCTGTGTCTTTTGGCTCCAGCTGCCTCTCCGGCTGCCCTTCCCCTGCCCCCAACCCTCACCAGCCCTGCCAAAGTCCTCTTCATCTGCCAGGTAGCAGCTTTAAAGATCTTTCTTGGAAGGTTTCCTTGACACCTCTGACTAGGTGAGGATCTCATGTGGTTTGTTTTCATTATGATTTGCCTTTATGGAACCCCTCACATGTGTGTACGTAAATAGATAACGCATGTGGCTTATGAATTTGAGTTCTCTCTGGTTGCACTGGAAGGGCCCCGGTGTCTTGCTCACCACCTTGTCTTTTCTGCCCACTGCGATGGCTGGCCTAGCGGGTGCTCAGTGAGTGCCCGTTAAGGTCACGAACAATTATTGCAAGTCCGTTGGCTGTGGCTAAGATGTGGCCTGAGGCCATAGAACTGGACAAAAGCGACTTGTGTGTATGGGTATCTGTTCCATGGATTCATCTTCAACCTTCCCAGGGGTGCCCTATCTGAGAAATCAGACATCATGGCCCAAACCACTCGAAACCTCAAGCTGGTGTTTTCTCTCTTGCTCCCACCCCAGTATTGTCTCTGGGAGATTGGAATAGAGGGCAACCCTGGTCAGTGTTCTTCTGAGACAGATCTTTGAGATGTTTCCAAGAAGATTAGCTGGGTGGTGGTGTTGGGGGGGGGGCACCTGGATGGCTCAGTCTGTTAAATATTTGCCTTCGGCTCAGGTTATGATCCCAGGGTCCTGGGATCGAGCCCTGCATTGGGCTCCCTGCTCATCAGAGAGCCTGCTTCTCATTCTCCCTCTGCCTCCTTCTCTGCCCACTTGTACTGTCTCTCTGTCAAATAAATGAATAAAATCTTTTAAAAAAAGAATATGAGCTGGATTTTTATCTAGGCGTCTTTCTTTCTGGGTCAGTGTCACAGTGTCACTTTGAGAGGGTTATTCGTCTAGAGCTGTGGGAGCTCCTAAGTTGGATGGCACCTGGTGAGTCCTTGAAAGGCTTTTAGATCTTTCCTCTCCCGGTGCTTCCCTGGGTTCCTTGCGAAGCGTCCCCCATGCTCCCCACTGATGAGTCATTTCCATCCCCAGTCTTACTCCCTCAGAGACAAGTCTGTGGGGTTTGCATCTGTGGAGCCTCATAGTTGAAGGGTCTTTATGTTCACTGCATAGATAGTGTGTTCCCAAGTGACCGCAATGTAACCAGCAGCCTCAATACTTGGAAGGGAGGAAATGGGGACCTCTTGCTGGGATGTGGCTTTGCCGAGTGATGGTGGTGTCATGTGGGGTCCTGACCATCTTTGGAGGGTACTAGGTTGGTGGGACTAACGCTAGCTGATGTCCCCTCTCTGTGCTATCCTTCTTCGGAAGCACATTTCCTTATGTGCGAGGAGCAGCACAATGCGCTACATGGCTGGTTTGGCAGAGCTGGGAGCTCCGGAGCAGGGCGAGCCCCCAACAGTAGGCAAAGCCCTCAGTTCTTCTGTGACAGAGTCAGTTATGGGCTTCGCCCTGGGTGCTCTGAGCAGATTCCTGTAAAATCTGGGAACATCACCCAAGTTTCTCTTCCCTGCCAAATAGAAGGTCAAGTGTCTTCACGTTCTGTGGCTCCTAGCTGTCCTCTCAGTGCTGGCACTGACCCTAATGCTGCCATTTCTGCTTCTTGCAGGTCACCCAACATGCCTGCAGTTCACCCTGAACATGACCGAGGCTGTCAAGACCTACAAGTGGCAGTGCATAGAGTGCAAATCTTGCATCCTCTGCGGAACCTCGGAGAATGACGTGAGTTTGGGACTTCGCTTGCAGGAGGGAGCACTCCAAGGGGTGGAGAGGAGGGCTCTTGTCACTGGGCTCCTGGGGAAAATGTCAGTTGGAGCCTCCCCACCCCCCTTGCCTCTAGGACCTTTGGGATCCTTGCACAACAGGGACCCTGGGTACTCTTTGTGCTTGTGGGGAGAGGTGTGGGAGGTGATGGCCCGAGGGTGCCTCACTGACCACTTGCCCTCCAGGGCTCAATGAGAGACAGCGTTGCCTGCTGCTTCTGCTTGGGATATGCTCAACCGTTTGTTTACACCACATTCAAGAGTATGTGATTTCACTGGGTATAAATGTTAGCTATAATAAATGCAGAATTAGAAAAAAAACCCACTTTCATTATAGACAATTTCAGACTTATGCAAAGGAGCAGAAATAATGAAACCGATGTAGCCTTTTACCAGCTTCAGCTCTGATCAATACATGTCCAACCTTGTTTTATAAATACTCCCACCTCCTCCCACATAATTCCAGTCATGATATCACTTTACTTGTCAATATTCCATAGGTTTACAAAAAAGAGAAGGACTTACTTTTTAACAAAAATGATAAATATGTTAAGGCAGCTAAAAAAATCAATAATTTCTTGATATAATCAAACATGCAGTTAAAATCCTAATTGCTGCAATTGTTTTAAATGCTGTCTGGTCTTAAATATTTTTTTATTATAGCTTTTTTATTTGAATTGGGATCCACATAAGGCCCATACATTGTGACTAGTTGATATTTTCTTTTGGGAGGGGGGAAGGAGGGGCAGAGAGAGAATCTGGAGCAGGCTCCATGCCCAGCCTGAAGCAGAGCTCCATCTCACAACTCTGAGCTCATGACCTGAGCCCAAATCAAGAGTCAGATGCCTAACTGACTGAGCCACCCAGGCGCCCCTATTTTTATTTTCATTTTTTTTTTTTAGGTTTTATTTATTTATTTGAGAGAGAGAGAGAGAGAGAGAGAGAGAGCACGAGGTAGGGGGAGGGTCAGAGGGAGAAGCTGAGTGGGGAGCTCCAAGTAAGGCTTGATCTTGGGACTCCAGGATCATGACCTGAGCTGAAGGCAGACGCTTAACCAACTGAGCCATGCAGGTGCCCCTGGGCACCCCTATTTTTAAAGTTTCTTTTAATATGTGGGTTTTCCCTCCATTTTGCTCTTTTATCCCCTTCAAATTTTTATTGAAGAAATCAGTGAGGGGTGCTTGGGTGGCTCATATAAATATATATAATATATATTATATTATATATATAATATTATATAGGATATATAATATAAAATGATATCCTATATAATATATATTATATATCCTATACATTATATAGAATATATATTATATAATTATATATAATATATATTATATATGTACCTTGATTTGATTATACACACATATAAAAATTAATACATATAAACCTATATATATTTATATATATCAAGACTACTTCATAAATAGTGGTGTATTTTTCTTTATCAGAAAGTATGTAATACCTGGTACATCTCTCTTTTGTGAAGGTAGCAGTATCGATGATCTTCAATGAGACTGACTACTGCATTAGAGGCTGCAAAATAGTGATATTCTATATTGCTAAGAAATTTTATAATTCCTTCTTTTTTTATTAGCTGGAGTAATAAGGCAAAAACTTTTGGTTTCTGAGAGTAATTTGGTTACTCTCAGGTTTAGATTATACAGAAAGATAGGAATATACACACATACACACACACATATACACATATATATGTGTATATGTGTGTGTGTATATGTATATGAAGATACATTATATAGAAAAATAGGAAAAATGATTGATTCTTTCCTTTTATTTATCAGTTTTAACAATTATAAGGTAGTTTCAATACCTATCCATGAAAAAAAACACTCAAGAAAATAGGAATTGTGCAATACTTTCTTAATATTATAAACTTTTTATACCTTAGAACTAAAGCCATTATTTTATTTAATGAGGAAACACTAGAGGCATTTCTACTAAGATCAAGAATCAAATAAGGATGCCTGCTATTTTCATTATTATTTGTCATTAGTATAGAGATATTAGCTAATGTGATTAGAAAAGAGAAATCAACTAGAGGTATAAGAATACTAACAAAGTAGCAAAACTCTATTTCACAAACTATAATAGTATATCTGGGAAGCCCTAGAGAATCAGTGATAAAGCTAACTCAAACATTAAAAGTAGCAGGATATAGAATTATCAGACAAAAATTGATAGCCTTCATGTGCACAAATAACAACCAGTTCAAGTTTACAGTAGTAGAGAAATCCCATTCATGACAGCAACAAAAAACAAATACTCAGAAATAAGCCTAACAATAATTTGTAAAACCTATATGAAGAAAAAAAAATTTTAAAGAAAATTTTAAAGCACTGGAAAAAAACACAGAGGTAGACCTGAGCAAATGGAAAGACATTGTGTGATCTTGGATAGAGAGATTCAACATGATCAAGATGTCAGTTCTTCCTGAGTTAATTTACAAATTTAATTCAAACTCAATAAAAACAGCGAACATTTAGACAAATTGATAGTAAAGCTCATCTGGAAAAATAAACATGCAAGAATAGTTAAGAAAACACTGAAAACAACAAATTATGAGGGGAGACTAGATATTAAAACATACTATAAAGCCTCTAATTAAGACAAGATAGACAAACAGACCAATGGAATAGAAAAGAACCCATAAATTGACCCATCTACATATGGACCTTTAGTATTAGGATAAAGGCTGCCTCTAAAATTACATTTTCATGAATGGTGCTGAGATAATAGGGTACCCATTTGGGAAAAGATAAAATTAGACCCATATCTCACAAAATACATAAGAATAGTCTCCAAATGAACTGGGGATCTAAACGGAAACAATAAAACCATATTAGTGTTAGAAGGAAACATGGGTGATTTCTTCTTTAAATATAAGGAAAGAACGGGGCGCTTGGGTGGCACCGTCAGTTAAATGTCCAACTCTTAGTTTCAGCTCAGGTCGTGATTTCAGGGTCATCGGATCGAGCCCTGTGTCAGGCTCTGAACTCAGCGTAGAGTCTGCTTGAGATTCTCTCTCCCTCTCTCTCTGCCCCTCCTGTTCATGCGTGGGCTTGCTCACTCTCTCAAAATAAGTAAATAACTCTTTTAAAGTATATATAAGGAAAAATTTTCTGTGATTCAGAATTCAGAAGAAATAAAAGAAAATATTGACAAATTTGGCCACATAAAAATTTGCATAGTAAAAAACAGGTAAAATAAAAAGACAACTAGCAAACTGGGAAAAAATATTTACAGCATATACCACAGATAAAGAGCTAATATCCCTAATATATAAAGAACTCTTAAAATTTGAGGGACAAGGGATGAGAAACCTGTTAGAAAATGGGAAAAAGACATGAAAGACAATTCACAAAAGATAAAAATAGCCCTTAAACCTTTGGGAAAAAAAGAGTTTGGGGGCACCTGGGTGGTTCAGTGGGTTAAAGTCTCTGCTTTTGGCTCAGTCATGATCCGAGGGTCCTGGGATCGAGCCCACCTGGGGCTCCCTGCTCAGAAGGGAGCCTGCTTCCTCCTCTCCCTCTGCCTGCCTCTCTGCCTACTTAAGATCTCTGTCTGTCAAATAAATAAATAAAATCTTTAAAAAATAGTTTGAATACACTCATAATCAAAGATTTCAAACTAAGGCAAAACTGGGATACTATTTCTTATCCATAAAACTGGGAAAAAAGTATGAGAATACATTCTGTTGATGGCTATGGGAAAATTGACATCCTCATACACTGTCAGTGGGAATACAAAGTGGTACCAGTCTTCTGTAGGGACATTTAGCAATACTTAACACAACTACTATGCCTTTACCTCTTGACTTAGCAATCTCATCTATTAGGAATCCACTATAAAGATATAACACAACGAAAATACATGTGCATAAAGTTATTCATGGGTGCAAATGTTTATCATTATAAAATTTTAGAAATGACCTAAATGTTATACAGAAGAATGGTTGAATAATGATGGCATAGTCACACATTGGAATACTTACAGCTATAAAAAAATGAGGCAGATTCCATACATTGAGATGGAATAATTTCCAGTTTATTTCCAAATTTGCTGTTGTTAAATGAAGAAAGCTAAGTAAAGACAACATCTATATAGTATGCTGTCATTCTTGTAAGAAAAGTGTAAGAAAATATACACGTATCTGTTACTTGTGTTAAAGAAATACAGGAAGGATAACGTAAAGGAACTAAAGAGACTGATTACCTACCAGTGGGTGGGAATGGGGTAGAAAGAATGGGGAAACAGGTGTGGGATAGTAGGGAAAAGGGGAGATGGCACTTCTCGGGGGATGCCTTTTGGTACAGCTCTGACGCTTAGGACCAACGTATTGTTGCACATATCCTGTTACAGGTAAATACCCAAACCAGCTAGGATGTAGGGGGGTGGGGACTAAACTGGGATATGAATAGTAGCAAATGAACCTAACTATAATGTAAATAGAGCAACCATATTGAGGGGTGGGGAAGGAAAGAACTAACTTTTGTAAATTTAGAAAGCTGTATATGACTGTATTTTAAGGCTAAAGGCAGAAATGACTATGTAAACATTATACTTTAGTTGGTAAATGTGGTTCTTTTTTTTTAAAGATTTTATTTTTTTAAATTTATTTGACAGACAGAGGGAGATCACAAGTAGACAGAGAGGCAGGCAGAGAGAAAGGGGGAAGCTGGCTCCCTGCTGAGCAGAGAGCCCAATGCAGGACTTGATTCCAGGACCCTGAGATCATGACCTGAGCTGAGGCAGAGGATTAACCCACTGAGCCACTCAGGCGCCCCTAGTAAATGTATTTCTTACAGGCATGTAAGTTAGTCACTCTGCAACTACTTTATGTGTGTCCAGGTGTGAACTAATAATGATACATTTTACTAATGAGAGCCAGGTTTCTCAATGTCAGAGAAAGAATAACCAAACAGAGGGAAGGCTACACTGAATCCTATCATGTTGGGTGGAATAGGGGGTATCAGGGAATGTTTTGATACAACATGTTGTGTGTATATATGTGTGTGTGTATATATACACACACATATATATCTATATACATGTATGCATACATATAGATAGATACAGAAATAAATATAGATGTGGGCATGTGTCCTACGTATACATTTACTTTCTAATTCTATTGGCTGGGAGGTCCTAGAAGCAATGACAACCCAGAGGCAGTGAGAATCCATGGTACCCAGATATTGGTTTCTAAATACCATTCTCCAATAAAAGGAACTAGGAACCCTTGGATAAATGGCTGATGCTAGGGTTGGAAAATATAAGGGGAGCTTGGAATATCCTGTGGTGCTGGAAAGTAGGGAAATGCTCAAAAATTGATAAGGCACATCTAAAGGACACAGGAACTAATTTTTGAAGGAACTCCTAATGGTAAGTCTAGGACAAGTTGAACAACAAAATAAATAATGATAGTGTTGAATTGTAATTCAAAGAACAAAATTCATGCTGATATTACAAAACTTGAATAAATAAATAGGGAAGAGTTAAACTCTTCCTCAGAACAGAATTACAATTAATAAATGTAGAGGGAAGAAGGAAATCACTGGTAGGCAAGCATCGCCGTTCTGTTTGTTGTGAGCAAGATCTGGCTCACTAATGCCAAAATTAGTGAGAAAAGTATGGTCAGAAACAGAATATTTGCATAATCTCAAAGTATCTCTCTCACCAGATTACTTTTAATACATTACAAAGGGAAAAATTACAACATTATAGTGGAAAAACTGACAGACACTACTTTACACAAATCAGAGTAACATTATTAGTAACAAGACAGATTGGTATCAATGTGCCCCCATACGATACACTGAGAAGGGCACATCATCTCTTTTGTAGTATTCTTGCCAAAAGTGTATAACCTCAATCTCCTCATGAAAAAAGATCAGACAAACTCAAAGTGAGTGACATTCTACAAAATCACTGGCCTACTTTCTTCAAAAGCATCAAGGTTGTGGAAGATAAAGAAACTGAGAAACTGTCATAGATTCAAGGACACTAAGAAAACATGACAACTAAATACAATGTAAGATCCTGGATTGGATACTGTAAAAGAGGGCAGAAGTGCGAAAACTGGTGAATTTCAAATGAGGTCTGCAGCATAGTCAATAGTATAATGTTAATATTATATCTGGCTTTTCATAATTGTACTATCATAACATAAGATGGTAACATTAAGGGAAGCTGAGTAAAGTGTGTACAGAAACTCTCTGTACCATTTTGCAATGTTCTCTGAGACTAAAATTATATCAAGATAATAAATTAAAAAAATAGGATGTTTCCCTAGCATCTTCCAAAGGTGACAACCTTTTTTTTTTCCAGTAGTATCTTTATGAACTCAAGGATTTAAACATATTTGATTGATTTCAATCCATTACAGTAAAAATTGTCTTATATTTGGGCAGTGAGAATTCAATCAGTTTTGTTCTTTAGTCCTTTTGACATGACCCCAATAGTATTTGCTATCTAATATGTGAAAATATTTGCACATTTCATGCCCTGGACCTGGAACCAGCCATTTCTTCAAGACTCCTGGTTCCTTTTAGTGGCCAGTGATCTTTAGAGAACATAATAGGAGTGCTAGGGGTGCTGATTTTTACTGCTTTTGTCATTGTTTTGGGGCATTTTAAATGGACAAAACTAGACCATATGTTTTATTTGTTTTAAAGATAAAATGCTGAATTTGTATGGATATTTGAATTTATACTGATACTTCCAATTCATACGCAGAACTAACGGTAGGGTTTTTACTTAACTCAATCAATCTTACATCTGTATTTTCTTTCAAGTATGTCAAAATTCTTCTTAGTTACAACAAAATCACTCATTTGATACATACAGTTCTCAGAATATTAATTCCGCTATTACCACTAACAATGTGGTTTCTGGAAATACACACACACACACACACATTTTTGTTCTTAAGGTATATTTGACTCAGGATGTATAGTCAAGCTACGTAGTTTTAAAGTCACTTGGAATAGTTACTTTCTATGTGGTTATGCCATCAACTAATACATAATTAGATACACTTGTTTCATTTTTCTTTTTTTAAGGGACAAGAACAGTGTGAATTTTGTTTTATGACAATGAAAAATATTTACTCATTCCAGAATCAAGTCTCTTAAATAGCTTCTGTTCCTACTCTTTCAGAATATTCCCTCACTCTGCTCATAGGTGACCATTAAAAAAATTATGGCTTATCTTTTCCTTCTATTTAAATATAACATATTAAATGTATATGTGTATGAATCCATAAGAATTCATGTGTATGAATAAAAAAAAAAAAAGAACACATTTCCTTACACAATAGTAGCAGACACCCCTGTTTTCCACACCTTGCTTTTTCAGTGGATGTCCTAGATTACTCACTCCACCACAATGTATGGACATAATTTTTTTTCCTACAGCTGCATAGTTCTTCATTAGTTTATTCAACTAGTCTCTTACTGATAGACATTTGGGTTGGTTCTGGTCTTTAGCTTTACAAATAGTATCAATATGGAGAGTTTTCATTGACTTGGCAGAGCTGTAGGGGAGGATTCAAGGGGTGAGGCTGCCAGGGAAGTAGGGTTCTTTGCACATAGTCAGAGATTTACCCTGCACAGACCAGAATGGGGTTCCTGTTCTACTGGAACTGTGGCCATTCTACTGGAACTAGTTCTTGGGGACTTGAGAGTTAGGAGGCATTTAAATTATGTTTTTCATTGGGGTTAGCATGAACTGGCTGATATGGGTGGTTTTGATAGGCAGTTATCTTAAAAAGCACATGAGAAAGAAGAGAATGTGGTGCTAGACAACAATCAGCCCATGAAAAATGTATTTAAATCCACAGACGCCTGGTTTCCCTTTGGGAAAATCTGATCCAGGGTATTCTACCTTCTCATATTTCTTGTATCAGCACTATATCAGGAATTATGTGTCTTTAAGACTTTGGTAGTACTCTCTCTGACAAATCTCTCCCTATTTTCTGTTCCCATCCTAACTTATTCGTCCTTGAATTATTCCTAAATTATACTGTAATATAGCTCACTTCAGCACCAAGACAATGGTGTAAAATTTTTTGGAGTAAACCACACTGTCCTGGTTTTCATCCTACCTCTTGGAGCCTGTGTCTTAGTCTCTTTTTCGTCTGCCTATCCCTCAAGATTGGTGTTCTCAGGGTCTGATTTTGGCCTTTATCTCAATAATGTTTTTTGAGTCCTTGATTTTTCAGAAGTTTCAATGAAAGCTATGGACTTACTCTTTTCTCAGAAAAATGTACTTTTGTACCTATACATTAAGTTGTGCATATGATTTCAAGAAGGTCATGGACATCCCTCCATGACCTCAAGTTCAAGGACATCTGTGACATACTCTGGGCTTCCTCTCTTAGGACCTCCATTATCATCTAATCACCAATGATTCCCAAATCTGTATCTCATGGTCAAGCATCTTTCCTGATGTCCAGCTGCCTCTAGGGCATCTCCATTGCGTGATCTGTGAATGTGCAGAACATGTCTCTAGCTTAGGCTGCATTCTGGCTCCCATGGATCTACTCTTCTGCTCACATCTCAATGGGTAGCTGTATCATCTGGCTTGCTGACCAAGCACAACCTAGGAGACATTCTTGATTTCTTTGCCATCATCTAATCAATAACTTTCAAATGGGAACAAGACCCTTGCTTTTCCCCCATGCCACAATCCTAATTCAGGCCACCATCACCTGGTGGTAGTAGCATTCTAAGTGGTTTTCCAGCCTCTAGAACCAACCTTCCTCCACCCAGGTATCTATTTGTACACAGCAGCTGGGGAGATCTTTCTAAATTCCATGTGTGACCAGTCACTCCTCTGTTGCTAACTCTTCAAAGGCTTCCCATTGCCCTGTTGAAAAGTGTTAGTGTGATTAAAAAAAAAAAGTCTTCATGGTATCTCCTGCCTTATTGCTTGCTTGCCAGGGTTTCCAACTTCAATACCTACTTTTTCCAGGATCATTGTGCTGAGGGGAGCCAAGGTGAGATTTGATGCAAAACTTAGTTTTGCAAACGTCTTATAAGCCATTCAAGAATAGAGTGGAACTGAACCTGGATAATGGGGAGCAGATCACAAACACGTATCTACTATGTACCAGTTCTGAAGGAGATGTGGAGATGAGTTAAGACAGGGTTCTGCTCCAAAGGCCTTACAATCCATAAAGGAGTAGGTGAAGGAGGCATATTCCAAAAGAACTATTCAAGAAAACCTTCGTGCGTAGATGTCTACCACATGCCAGGCTTTGTGCCATGAAGGAAAACGCAATTAAATGTCATAAGAAAGAGGGAGGACTATGGGGATGCAAGAGGGGTGAGAGAACTTTCATTTGAGCTAGATTAGGGACATCTCTGTAGGATGGAGGAGCTGGAAGACTTGAAGGGTGGGTAGGGAAT
Source organism: Mustela nivalis (assembly GCF_964662115.1). Taxonomy (NCBI): domain Eukaryota; kingdom Metazoa; phylum Chordata; class Mammalia; order Carnivora; family Mustelidae; genus Mustela; species Mustela nivalis. Next base: position 13,764,573 of record NC_139025.1, on the reverse strand, counting down.
GGTCTAGAAGAGCACGGGTCAGGGCCCGGGAGAGCGTCTAGGCCCAGGGAACTTGGGGAGTGAAGGTGCAGACTGCATCCTTTGAAGTTAAACACCATGCTAGGGGGTCCTGTTCTCACCTGGGCTCCAGCCTCCAGCCCCTGAGGAGGCTCTGGGGATCTGAAGGGTGGCATCGCATTGTGTGCATTCCTCTATATTCTCGTAATGAAACCCTGAATAGGTTCTGAGGTGTTATGGATGTTACCATCAAGGATGGCCGTTGCCCTTTTCACAGACGGAAAGGGTGAGCTTAAGAAGAATTCAGCTAAAATTTGCAAACATTTGAAGTATTTTCTGTGTACTAGACAATCCTTATGGGGAAGGTAGAAGCAAAGAGATGTGGTTTTCCTCCTTTATGGAAACAGAGTTATTGGCTACAGGAGTTCTAAAGAATAAGGAATCTCTTTAAACTCGAATGTAAGGTGGTAGTCAAGGCAGGCTTCTTGGAGGAGGCCTGATTTGAGTAGAACCCTAAAGTGGGAGTATGGTTGGCATAGTTGGGGAGGCAGGGGGATTTCCAGGCCTGGGCAAAGCACCGAGCACATTCAGGGAGCAGTGAAGACCTCAGCTGGTGCCTGGAAAGGGGCACTCAGGGAGATGGGTCTGCACGGACCAGTCTGGAGGAATATTCACTCTCTCTCTCCTCCCCTCTACCTACTCTGTCTTCCACCAGGACCAGCTCCTCTTCTGCGATGACTGTGACCGTGGCTATCACATGTACTGTTTAAATCCCCCTGTGGCTGAGCCCCCAGAAGGTAACGATGATGAGGTGGACAGTAGCAGCAACAGCTACTCCTACCACTTGGGGAGCCCTCACTATGGTGCCAGCCTTGTGCTAAGGCCTTTCCGTGTCTTGTCTCATTCAATCATCACAGTTCTGTGAGGCATGTAGGACCGCTACCAGTTGACAGATGGAAACAGAGGCACGGTTCCACCCCCTGGAACTCCAGCATGGGGCTGAGGAAATGTTCGTGGATGTGTGGCTGAAGTGGTGGTGGTGGAGGGCGGCTGTGAGCTTCTAGGGGAACAGGCTCAGGTCTGGTGCTGTTGCTGGAGACCACGTCCTGGAAGGAGGTTCAGGTTCAGCTGAAGGCCTCTGGGCACCCAAGTGTTCTCTGAGCAGCCCTTACCCTCTGCCGAGTTACAATCTCCAGCCCAGGTTGAGGACCGGGCCTCGGTCTCTGAACTGGGAAAGTGGAAAGAGCAATGGGGCTTGCAGGAGTCAGGGCCAAGGGGCGGGGCCTCAGGGCTGGAGAGGGGCCGCTGGTGACCAGGGCCTCTCGTCTCTTGTAGGAAGCTGGAGCTGCCACCTGTGTTGGGAACTGCTCAAAGAGAAAGCCTCAGCCTTCGGCTGCCAAGCCTAGGGCCCCAGGTCGCAGACCGTGACCTGCTGCTGGAGAGGCGTACGCGGAGCCCACTTCAAACCGGATCAAGCCCCCACTCCCAAATATCCAGAGAGACCAACTGTAAGGAAGACCCGTGGTCACAGAGGGCTTGGACGTGCGGCACCGAGAGGGTGAGGTGTCTGCTTACCTCCTACACACAGGTTCCAGCATTTCGGCCAGCCCCTCCTCGTTTCCACCGGAAGGATGTCGCACTTTTGAAGAACACCCCTAGCCCCGGCCCTGTGGGACCCCCTCACGTTGCCCCCAGCCCTGCAGCCCTCTCACTGGTTCCCATTTTAAGGGAAGCTGTTTTGTGACCACCGATCAGTCACTCATGTGTAGTCTGGTGTTTTCTATCTATTGTGTTCCAAGAAATCTTCACACAGCCTCCCGCCTCCTGCTTCGGCTCTTTATCCTGAACTCAGCAAAGGAACAAAAGGCTGTGGAGAAGTTGTTATTTATTACAAGCCTCCCTGGAAACTTCCAGACTCGGAGTCGGAGGCCATCTTGATGATGAAACTCCCTCTTTGTTCCTTGGTCTCTGTGAAGAAGAAAAGAGGTTTTCTGCCCTCCCCCCACCCCCCTAACCCCCACCCAGATACCTTGTGATGTCTACACCCAGGGTGGTCTCTTGATGGGGCTGGAGAAGGAAGAAGTGCTGAGGGGTGGGTGGAAATGTTGGGAAGAAAATTCAGAGGTCCTGCCGCAGCCCAGTCAGTCTTTGTTATCCATCCGGGGGGGCTTTGTGGTTCCTCGACCTTCAGAGCTGGGGTGTCCTTGAGGTGAGATAAGGCACAGCCTATGGCCAGGGAAGATGCTAGGGCTCTGCCTCCCCACCAGCCTAGGTCTGGAACTTTCCCCGGCGGGACTCAAGAACCAGGAAAGTGGGTGAAGGCTGCCCAGTCCAGAATCTGAATGTTGGCACAAAGGACGCAGCTTTGCGAAACCCGTCAGTATTGATGTGGCACCACAAAGTCTTTTCCCCAAGTAATTTCTTCCTTCTACACGGTGTGTGTTGGCCACTGTCTGCTGACTGTCACCCGACTGCCACTGTCGCCCGACTCTGGGGATTTGAGGATGGGGTCGAGATGATTGTCACCTCAACAAATAACTGGGGTGGGGGGGATTCTTTATGATCACGGCGGCAGTGACGCACACTCCTCAGCCGGAGGGCTGCTCTTGCCCTCTAAGCTCCCCAGTACGTGCTGGACTCTTGTTTTCCAAAAAAAAAGAAAAAAAAAATGTTTTGAGAAGAAAGAGGTGGGAAGCTGAGCTTCTGAGACGCCTGTGTTGGAAGTCAGCCCCGAGGGCCGGAGTGGCTCGGGCTGTCTTTGAATCTCGGAGGCGATGGCCACGGCAGCAGCACACAGTAACTGACACGTTTCTGGAAAAATCATTTGCCCAAAGGGCGGGTCTCGGTGAGCGGGACCCTCGCGCATGCTCAGCTTCCTTGAAATCAGCTCCATCTCCGTGGCCCGGCTGCTCCCAACAAAGGCCAAGGTTATTTTTAGTCCTCCAGCTCCTGAGGAAGCCCCTGGAGACTGGGAGGCTCGTTGGGCCACTTCTGCCCGGCTGTGGGGTTCGCTCCATGACTTGGCAAGAGCCTCCCTCCTGGGCTCACTGCTCTCGGCCAGTGGCCTCAGGGCAGCCTGGCGTGGAGCCGAGCGGGGCTGGTCTCACCCAGGCCCTTGCAGAGTGACCTGTGGGGTCAGTCTCCTGGAGGGGCCCGTGGCCTGCGAGTGAGCTGCGTGCATACATAACAGGCTGGTTTGAAGGGCCCTGTCCAGATGGGATTTTCATCCTGCTCCTATGATACGTCCTTCCCCCTGCTGGCTGGGGAGGCTGTTTTGGATTCTGGAGGGGCAGGGAGGGTTTGGGGAGCTGCCGTGCGGTCTTGTCATCTGCTCCCCAGAAGTGTCACATCAGAGGAGCGGATGTCCTCTCCCGACTGCTCTGGCTCTTTGTCTTCCCACAAAACCCAAAGTGGGGTGTCCTCAAAGGCTGATTGCTGGTTTTGAAAATCACTTTGACTTAATTTTAGAGAAAAAGTGACCAGAATGTTCCCAAATGCCACAATAGCTTAAAGGTTAAAAAAGGAAGTCTGAAACCTCAAACTGGGGCCCTCCTACTTGACAAAACCTCTTTGGAGGGTGTACACATGCGTTCCACGAGGGGGAATTGAGTCTTGCAAGGGAGGGTGCTGTAACCCACAGTGGGGTCAGGGACGGGAGCTCCAGGCCCTAGAATGGGTGTGAAGAGGGTCCAGAGTTCCCTTCCCGGTTGCATTCCCTGTGGGATCAGTGCAGCCTCTTCCTCTTTGAGGTCTCAGTTTCCCCATCTGGAAAGTGGGGATAGCAAGGCCAGCTTATGGGACGACACTTTTGGGGTACAGCAAGCAGACAGAATCTCTAGAGTCACATTTATCCCTTTCTGTATTGAGACCAAGAAAAGGACGGTAAACTTCAGATTGGTCTTTCTCTGACCCCCAGAGAACGAGCTAGAATCATGGCGTGCACGTGGCTGATCAGGGTTTTGGTTTTGCCTTTGCTATTCAGTAACAAAGTGACCTCGGGCAAGTCACCTAGCGTCTCGGAACCTCAGTTCTCCCCACCTATAAAACAGAGATAATAACCCTTGCCCTGTCTGTTCCACAGTGACACTGGGAGACTAAAAAAGCTTAATGTTCTATAAACAACCACCGGAAAGCAGGGCTTTCCAGGGAGGGATCCCTAACGATTTCTATGTCCCCTTCTTGTGTGAATTAGCCAAGGTCATCTAACCTTGAAAAGATAACCTTGAACCTATAACCAGAATCTCCCTTTTGACCCAAATGGGTTTATGTTTTAGGGCTGGGCTGCCTGTGGTCAGAGGCAGTAAGCCAAAGCTGTGACAAGGACCCGTGCTTGGGTTTGCTGTTGGTGGGAGGTGAGGGATTTACCCTGGGGTTGGGGATTTCAGAATGAAGATACTTGGGGGTACTCCTTTCTACAAGATCATCATCACCTAGTCTGAGGAGCCAGCTTCTGGAGAGGACTATGATTCAGTTCAATGTAACATTCACTTAGAAACTTTGGTGTAAAGCCCAGCTCTGCTACATTTCTAGCTGGTTGACCTTGGGCAAATTCTGGGACTCCTTTTCCATGTCTGTGAGGCAGGGAGATGTGGCCTGTCCAGCAGGGTTGTTGCCGGGATGAGCACTAGGGCTGGTGAAGGTCTGGCCCTGGGGCCTGTCCTGATGGAGGCCCCCACACTTGGGTGTCTCTTGTGACTGGGTAGAGAGGCCACCAATGGGAGATAAAGACACTCTTGCCTGCCAGCTAGAATCCCTGGAACAGCCAAGGAGACTTTGCACCCCTATATTGTGGCTCCACCTAGCCAGAGAGGGGGCGAGGCCATGGGATCTGCGCCGGAAATGGAAAACCTTTTTTTCCCGAGACACTTCTTTTTTGCTCCTGCAGCAAATCCAGTGCTGGCAACGTTGTGAGGCTCTCCAGGCAAGGCCTCTGCTAGGAGATTGACATTCTGTTTTCCTTCTCAACCCTGCACAGACGCCTAGCACCTAGAGCAGGAGCCCCAGGGTCCCACGGCGCCCCTGCTGCTGTCAGCGCCCCAGGGCCTGGTGGGAAGTCGAGGCAGGCCACGAGGAGCAGCAGCTTCCTGGGGCTATGCTCAGATGTGAGACTCGGAACTAGGATGGTGAGCCATGGGTGGGTGCAAGGGTGGCCGGAGTCCTCCAGAACTGAAAAGTAACGGGTTGAAAGTTTCGGGTTTAGATTTCACTGTGATGGTTTCATGATACCCCAGAGAGTTCCGCTCGTGATGCATTTTAGGCTTTCTTCGTTGAACACAGAACGATTCCTTTTGGCCCTCCCCTTGAAGAGCTCAGATCATTAAGGAAGAAAAATGAGATGATTATTATTACTTTTCCTATTGGGGCACGTTTAGGAGACAGAGCCGTGTTCTTGAAGAAAGATTACTGGCAACTTCAGGCTTTAGATTCAGAGAAGAGGGGCCCCTGGGTCTGTGGTTGAGGGGAGGTCCGGGAGCCCCACGGACCACATTCCCCGTCCCTAGACTGGTTTTCAAGCTAGGCTACAAGTGGGGGGATAGAAGCCTCCCTTCCTCTCTCACTCCCTGACCATCCCCCAGGGCAGGTCCCTCCTCAGGACATGCGTGTGTCACACCCCAAGGAGATGTTGACTCCTTGGGCCAGAGCTCAGACTCCCAGCGAAGACACCCAGCCTGCCACAGCTGGCTCCTTTTTGGAGCTGTGCGTTGGTGTCACCTGTAGCGGGTTCATTATTTTGCAGGAGGGAGGGAGGAAGGGGGGCCCAGAGGAAGGAGAGGGGGAACGTCAAAGGTCTTTCGTCTTTCCTGTCAGGCAAAGCAAAATGAAGAGAAGGTGGGGAGGCCCCTTGAGGAGGGCCCGGAAGCCTGATGTGCACTTAGAAGTCCCAGAGTTAAATAACTAGAGGGTGTGTGGGGGGAGGCAGAGCGCTGCTGACTGCTCGGTGCCTTGAATGTGGGAGGATGAGCAGAACCCCCAGACAGACGCACTGAGGGCTTTCTTTGAGCAGCTCCGCAGCTGCTCCTAGGAAGGCCTGGCTGCGTGGCCCCCCTCTCCATGCTTCCAGCCCAGGCTGCTGAGAAGAGAGGCCCAAAGGAAGCACCTCCAGGAAATGGTGATGGGGAGAGGTCTGGGCCTTGCCCCGTCTTCCTCCAACTGGCTTCGTAGAATGAACAGGGGGGCTCCCTGTGTGAGGGGAAGGATCTGGAAGTGGGTGGATTCCCAGGGAATGTTCTGTCTGGGCTCTGAGTGAGGCATGGCTGTGTCTCTGCTGATGGCTGAGGCCTGGCGTGACTCCCCAGGATCTTATGCGGCTGTGGGGGATGGGCGTGGATAACAGGGGTCAGAGGGTATAGGAATGCCCCTTAGTCAGTCTCTTTGTTCCCAACTCCCTTCCTTTCTTTGCTCCAGTGCCTTGAAAGAGGGTCATTCCAGGGTTTCCCCCTCTTTGGCCCCACCAAGAGAAGGAAGCATTTGTGCTGATGGTGACATTTCGCAGGGCAGGCCAGAGGAAGGCAGGAACCGGGACTGGCGGGCAGCCAGAACCCTCCTCAACAGAGATATAAATACCAATAATGACCTCTAGCCCAGGCAGCGAGCAAAGTGGCCGTTGAGGGCAGCACCGACCCAATCTGGCACATACGTGCCCCGTGGGGGGAAGAGGGGAAGGGGAAGTGGTCCCTGCAGGACTTGGGGGAGGCCCCCAAGCCCCTGTGTTTCCCCTCCGCCTCCTCTCCAGGTCAGATTCACGCCCACTGCATCCTGTTTGCCTGCCTCTTTGCATCTCTATTATTTCAATGTTACCAATATTGATGATGAAAGTGGGGACACACACACACACACACACACACACACACAGCTTGACAAACTAAAGTGAACCCTCCGCGTTGCTCCAGGATGGGAGGGGAAATGCTTGTCCCAGGGGGGTCTTTCCCTGAGGTCCAGCCGGGCCCACCCCAGGCTCCAGCCCCTGCACACCTCCGGGACTTGTACTGGGAGCTGATCCTCGGAAGAGCCCCGACACACCCTCTCTCCTTCCCTTCTCCCTTCACTTCGGCTTCTTTGGGGGGAAGGTGTTTGGCAATTCCCGCAAACTCGGAGGCACACGTCTCAATTCTGCTGTCAAAGGGACACGCAGATTTTGTGGCTGGAATTGGGATTGTGGTTCTTATTGACTTTGCCCTGTCGCGTTTACCCCCCACCTGAGACCCTGGTTCTCCTCTTGCTTGGCCCGCCCCCTCCTTTCTTGCAGCCGCTGGTCCCTTCCCTCCTGCCACGCTAGATGCTGAAGGGCCGGGCGCGGGCGGGCACGAGAGAAAAAGGAAATATACTCCCTGCACATTTTCAACATGTAGTTGAAGAGGTCTAAATTGGGTACTTGGGAAAAAAGAAGGAAACATTGCTAGATCATATGTGAGTGAGAGAATGAAACTGTAGAAGGGTTAGCTCAGAGCAGAGGAGGTGGGAGCAGGTGGCCGGAGAGGGGGCTAGGGAGGCAGAGAGCCCTGGCTTCCAGATGCATCTGGTCCCTGGGACATTTGGGAAAGCAGGGGAGTCGCGCTGTGGTAGGAAACGGTCAGAGGCTTCGGGAGCGTTTGTGCCTTTGTTTGGGAAAATGAGAGAAATGTCCACCTGAGTTCCTCACTGTTTATCTGCCATGTTTGCCCACAGGGCATTTTTGTTCTGAAGGAAAATGAGCACATTTCTTGCCCACCATGAGCGGTTGCTGGGCAGGCTGGTACTCACTGAAACACTTGGCAGGGCACCCACTATGTGCAGAGCAACACCCTAGGTCCCCTGGGGGCTGGAAAAAGAAACCACATCCTGGCCCAGGCTTCAGCCTGCTTTTCCATTCCCAAATCACAGTCTCCCAGTGTTCTGATCTCCTGTCAGGTAAGACACCCTCCAGGAAGGCCTCCGTGTATCTAGGTCTCTCCTTTCGTGTTCGTGTGCACATGGATAGAAGAGCGGGCTCAAGTATCTGGTTGTCTCCACCCTCTGGAACTTGGGCGGGAAGAACACAGTTGACCCCAGCCCAGTTGCTTGTATCCATCGGCCCAAGCACTGGCTGCCTTTGGAAGGCGACCGTCTTTGCCACGTGTTTCAGCAATGATGAAGGCACCTGGGTTGGAGAGCGCCGAGTGGCCCAAGGAAACAGAGGCTGTGCCTCCAAATGCTGGTTTAGACTCCCGGGGTGGTGGGCAGGGCGGTGCGATTGGCAGGGCCCGACCAGAGCTGGAAAGTGACTCACCTGACAGTCTTGTCCCATCGCCACTCGGAAGAGCAGAGCGGGGAATGACGGAAAGGGGGCGTCATGCTCAGTCCGGACTCCCCGCCTGCCTCGGCGGCCTCCTGTGCGGGTCTGGCAAGGGCAGTAGGAGGTGGGCGTGGGGGGAGAGGCTTAGCATGAGGAGGGGATTCCAGGAACCTTCCCATGCCCACCTTGGGCCAGGTGCTCATGGGATCACGCCTCAGTAGACTCCCTGTTGTCCGAATTGACCGCATCAGGAATAAGCCATTTGTTCCATCTTTTCTCCGCACATGTGACGGCCAGACTGCAGCTTCTCCCTGCTCCCAGAAGCAGTCACACTGAGCTTGCTTTCAAGCGGGGTGCCTGGGCTGGGGTGGGGCAGGTATCTGCCCCGGGGTGGGTGTTAGTGCCCAGTGGGCCTAAAGCAGCCTTCAGTTTCTCTGCTCGGGAGGCTGCAGGAAAGCTCTTTAGGGTCCCTGGACAGGATGTGGCTCTAAGCAAGGCAGAATGTTGCTGATTTCTGTGAGAGACTCGGGGACATAAGGCTTTCGCGATGCTTGGCCGCAGGACTGGTTTTAAAGTGTGTGAGAACCTGAAATGCATTCTGGGCTTTGACCCCTGCCCATGTGAAAGCCTTTGGTTCTTTTGAACTGAGCCTCCTTTGAATGACCCTGATTGACCGGGTCTCTCCTGCTGGTGACAGAGGGGAGAGTCATCTGACCTGGGTCCCATCCAGGCCAGACTGGCAGCACCACTTCCCGGCAGCCGGCTTCAGACTCTGAGCCCACTGGTCCCCTCAGCTCCACGGGAAAGGGACTGGGAGCAGGACAGCTCTGAGCCCCGAGACAGTCTCCCTCCCACCTCCACCCAAATAGACTCTGGGGCTGAGAACACAGCCTGCTCAGCCCCTCCTGGCCTGATGCCGACCCACCGGACTGATGAGGAAATTGACACCAGAAGGACAGACTGGCCTGTTCACATGACACGATGCACTGGGGCACAAGCCAGACCTCAGGTAGGTCGGCTCCCCCCACCCCATGTGTTTAGGCTGAGGGCAATTTTAAAGCCCAGTTTTGAGAACATTCCCTTTTGAGAGCCAAGAAATGGAGCATCTCTGCCCAGAAGCCAAAAGAAATTCCTTTTCTCCTTCTAGTTCCCTGATGCCCCACCGTGTTTCTCCTCAGGAGGAGGCTGGTTCTGGGGGCTCTGGTGGGAGGGTGGCCAGCGCATATGAGGCCTGGGGTTGTGGGCTGGCTAGGGTAGAAAGGATGAAGGGGTCCTTTAGAAGAAACTGCCTGTCCGGGGGCCTCGTGAGGGAGCCCATGCCCGTGTAGGTTCCCAGAAGGGTGCGGCAGCCCTTGGGCTGGGCTCAGAGTTGGAGAAGTCTGGGAAGGACTTAGTCTTCCCTGCTCTGTCTCAGCGGGAGAATAGATCCTGGGGGCCGTGCAGCCTTGAGAATTTACTGCCCCCAGATGGCTTTGGCTGTCTTCAGAAAGGGCAGCCCTGGAAACGTTCCAGCCATCTCCCATTGCTCAGTCTCCATGATATCTCTAGACCCGCAGACGCGATGCCAAGTCAGGGTCACTTGCTTCCAGGTGTGGGCACAAGAGAGGGAAACCCTTCCAACAGTACAGCCCCATCTTTCCAGAGTACTCTCTCAGCCCCCCGCCCCACCCCGCCCCAGCTCTCTCTGAAACTCTCAGTTGTAACAGAATGGCTGAGAGAGCTGGCCTTGGCGATAGACATGCTTGTGACAGGGGGTCTTGCTTTTACGCCCCCTTGGACTCCCTCCCCATCGGACCTTGGGTACCAACACCACGTTACCTCCTGCTGACTGGACAACTTAGGGTTTTTGCCTTGAGCGGCTCGGGCACATTGGACGGTGTCCAGGACGGAGGCCGGCACAGCTTTCATGAGACTAGAGAGAAGGGCTCCAGGCTTACGAGTCTGTACAGAATGGTCCGAAGATGACCCCATTGCTTCCTCTCAAAAGCAACCAGCACAACAGGCAAACAAAGAGTCCCCCCAGCCCTGCCTCCAGCTCCGCCTCGCCCCCCCCCACTCTTCCGGATGTGATGTGACGCACTCTCAGCGTGTAGGGATGTGCCCCGCACTGCCTCTGTCTTCTGGGGTGCTCCTTTCTCCTGTGTCAAGTCTCCCTTCTCCCGTGGCTCCCGAAGTGGAAGGTGCCGTGATGTTTCTGCCCTCTCTGTGGGATGTATCACGAGCTCTCGTATTTCAGTATGGGAGGTGAGGCCGTGCCCCATCTCCCACTGTCTGAAGGGGCCACCCGGGTTCTGTGACTTTCCCGAGAGCTGGTGTGCTGTGCAAGTCTCCAGGAGGATCTCCAGGTTGGAAACAGCCCACATCCCAATTTTTAGGCCCACCTGGAAGCCGAGGCAATTGCTTTGTTCGGGAAGACTGCCTGGAGGGGCTGCCCAGGACCGAGGACCCCTTCCTCTCTGCCTGCCTTTGCCCCTGTCCTGACTGGGTTCTGGCAGGAGGGCCTTGGAGACGTCAAGACCAGGAGCCAACACAATGTGGGCATCAAGCAGTCTTTGTCTTGGGGAGCCCTGGAATCCCAGCCCATCTGCGGAGCCCTTGCACGCTCACAAGGACTGAGTCACAGGCCCCGTCCCTTCTTTGCTGTGGTTAGTATCTTGTTCTGTGGTTGGTTAGCCGTGTTGATGACCTATGTAGCAAATCTCTTTTGTCTGCAATTTAGAGAATGTGTAAACAAATAAAAGGCTTTAAAATGCTTGGGAACTTTGGGTTATTTTCCCCCTCTTACCCATTCCCTACCCCAGTCTTCAAAAGATCAACTGGAAACACACAGATCCTGTGACAGTAGGGCTCTTTCACGCTGGGGTATACAGTGGGACTACATGTGTGCATGCAGTGTGCGTGTGCTTGCGTGTCAGGCTCCAGAGAAACCCTGGTGCTTCCATGTATGTGAGGAGACACCCAGTTCGGGGGTCAGTTGTTGCTGGTGAGGGACTTCTTCCACCCCTCCCCAAGCTCCTGGGAAGCCTCAGTCCCTGCAGCTTTCGTGGGTACAGCAGGCACCTAGAGCTTCCCAGAGGAGGAGACCCCCATGAGAGGCCAGGGCATTCTGGAGAGAACCCCCTGGAATTCTGGGGGAGGGGAGGTGCATGACTGAGATGACTCATGGCCCGCCGAGATGGGGGACCTTGGTGGGGGAAAGAGACCTCAGGCTCAGGACCCATCTAGAAGCCCGCTGAGTCATTGCTCCTCCCCTCTCAGGTCAGAAACCACCTTCCATAAAAGGCAGTGAGATGGCTGCCTTGAGCAAGGAGCAGGAGGCTTTGCAGAAGACACATCTGCGCTTAGAGTCTCCCCAGCCTGCTTAGCAACCGCCTTAAAGGAACAGTGGGACTTCGGGACCGCGCAGCCAGGGGGGTCCTAAGGCCGAGGGCTCGGAGTCAGTCTTCCAAAAACACACTGAAGATAAGTCAGCAAATAAAGCCTCTCCCATGTATTGGGCACTGGGGGTCCAGCAGGGAAGACAAGGCCCTCCCCGTCACTCGGCTAAGGAGCCAGACAGGAAATAACACAACATATGATGACCAGGGTCAAGGGGAATGTGTGGGGGAGGGGCTAGAGCCCCAGCAGAGACTTCGGTCTCAGTCCATCAGTGGGCTTGTAGTTGGAATCTGCTTGGGCTTTCCAGGAAGAGCCGGGTGGACAAGGCAGTGAGGAAGAGCAGGTGTCCCTTAGTGCCTCCGCTGGGGGCGTGCTTAGCTGTTCTGAAGTTGGTGTGCCTTCAGCCTTTTCTTTCCAAGCCAAGTCTGGGCTCGTTTTCTCTAGCCCATGAGCCACTGCTGCTGCTGCAGACACCTGCCATCCAGCAGGTTGCCGGGGACAACTTGTGTGGGGACATCTCTACAAGGGTCGGAACGGAAAGGCAGGCCCTCCACCCAGAGTGATCTCAGGAGCCACAGATGTCGGCTGTGGGGGCGCATTAGCTCAGGACAAAGTCTGGGTACCAAGAGATGGCCCAGGTACTCACGCACAGGTCTTCTGTCTGTAAGGACGGTGGGGAGGTTCCCCCTCGGAACCCAGGGAACTCAGCTTTGCCTCCCAGGCTCATTCTACCGGTTGCTGAGAGAGGCAAGCAGTCAGCTGGGCCTGGGAAAGTTCTCCACCACAGCCCAGACGCTGATGTTGCTCTCGGGAGTCGCGGGGACAGTGGAGGGACGAGGGACCTGGAGGGACCCACCTTATGTTCAAGCAAAGCCCGAGCAGGTGGGTGGGGTAGGGGACTAAGAAGAAGGGACCAAGGGGATAGCACCCTGCGTTAGAGAGAGCCCAAGGCTGTGGACTTGGGACACAGACACAGTGGGGTTTCCCCATCTTGGAGCAGAGGGGACACTGGGACAGGAATCAGAAGCTGCAGTCCTGTTGTCTAGCTGGCTGATGTGTGACTTTTCAGACATGGGCATGAGCTTCTATCAGCTCAGCAGGTTTAGAGAAGGAGCTAAGAGGCCAGGTGGACGTAAGCACAAGCACCATATCCATCCTGCAGCCCCGACGCCCAGGCTCCCAGCCCTCCACAGTGGCTGACGCAGTCTGCCCCATGCAGCCCTGCGTGGTGGACGGGCAGGGGGGGAAGGCCAGACACAACGAAGCCAGAGGTTGAGCTGGCTCTACATCACTGCTCTTCAAGTGAATTCTGCAGAAGCCTGGGCTTCTGGAAGGGACTTTGGGGGTGCCCAGTGTCCTCGGACGGCAGGGGTGGGAAAAACGTTCCTGGGCCCCAACCTTTCACTCAAGCCACTGACCAGCACCAATGGGATGTCATCTAGTTCCTAAGCTGCTGGTTCGCTGCTTTAAAAATCCCACAGTTTGAAATCCCACATCTTTGGGTCTACATGGTGGGGGCCCTAAGGGGTGTCCCCCGAGGCTGCAGGAGGCAGTGGGATGACGGGAGGCCATTTGTCAAGTACAAACAAATTCGGTCTCTGCTCCCAGCTTTCTCCAAAAGGGGCCTGACTTCCACCAGGGGCTTCTCCCTTGGGTTCCTCTTAAGCAGAGCAGAGGAACGTGGGTGTTATGACTGGGAGGCTTCACTTCCTCCTGTCCTGGGGGTCCCTGCAGGACCCGCTGCACTCCCTCCCCCACTCCACTTCCCATGCTGCTCTGTCCTACCTGGGGTCTGCTGTCCCCTCCTGGTCCCCAGCTCCAGCCGCAGTCCCCCAGGGCTCTCCAAGGGCCAGAACAACAACGAGCTCCCAAGGTGGGTGGGTTGAGAATGTTCGGGCTAAACTTGAGGTAATTAGCATTGTTAATGCTCTTTCGGTGATACCACAGCTGTGAGCCTCATTAAAGTGCTCTCCAGGGGGAGGAAGCGGGGATTCAGGTGTCAGCTCTGCTCGTCTGCACAGCGCCCGCCTGCCATCTCCAAGCCATCTCCAAGCCTCTGTTCAGAGGCCCGATTCGCTCCCAGCCCTCCTGGGCTCCCGCTCCCTGTCTGCTGGCATCTGGGCCCCCGCCTCCCTCAGCTGGGCCTGGCTCCTCCTGCTTCCCTCCACCAGAAAGTTCTCAGGGAGCCAGAGGGCGGCTGCTGTCCACCCAGCCCCAACTCAGCTTCTAGAGAAAGGGTTCTTGCCTCCGCAGGATACCGGGTCCATCCTGGGAGCACCGGGGGCTTTTTATCCAGGGCTGTTCCCTCTTTCTCTTCCTGCCCTGCCTCTGCAGAGAAACCCCAGGGCCTGGTGCCCCCACCCCGCCTCCTGGCTGGGCACTCCGCTCGCATCTGCTGCAGAGCCCCCTTCCTCAGAAAGAAACCAGAGTCCCTCCGGTTTTAATTTCTGGGATTCCTGATGCCTGGGAAGGGAGGGAGGGGGACAGACTGTTTGCCAAACAGAGAAATATGAAACGGCTTCAACCCCCTTGAAACCTTGAGGAAAATCATGCCGGCCCCACCAGGGATTACACACAGGCTCAACCCCAAACAGAGGCAAAACACAATTCCAGAGAGGCTCCCTGGGGTCTCCCGGTGCTGAGGAGGGCCTGGTGGTCTCCTTACAGCCCTGGGTCCTCCGTGTCCACAGAGGTGCATGGAAGGGTCATCTTAGACATTGTTCATGACATAACTTGACCATCTTCTATGAGCTACAGACTCGGAGGACACAGAGCTCAGTATCAACCTGAGAGCCTCTCAGGGGGAACAGGGGGTCCACCAGGGGACGGACACGTACAAAAGTGACTTGAATTCAGGATGAGATGACAGAGGTATGGTCCTGAAGGGAAACGGGGGGCAGAGGAGAACGTACTCCAAAGGGCTAGGCACCTTGGAGCCGTGGGACTTCCACAGCCGTGGAATTTGGGAGTGGGCTTTCCAAGTGAAGACAGAAATGAGGGCTTTGCTCTCATTTATCTGGGGGCAATGGGCTAGCCTGGCACCTGTGCCTTAGGCCCCAGGACCCAGGCTGCCTCCCCGATCCGGGGGAAACTCTTCCACCGGCCCTAGTTGCCAACAGCGCTGCACAGAGAGCCTCTTCTGAAGCTAAGAGCTGGTGTTGGAGGCTCTCCAAGCCCTGAACCTGTGCGAGGTAAGCAACTCTACTGCCATTTTGTCTGATGTGTGGGCTTGGATCCTTGCAACCCTTACTCCTTCTCCCCGCCCTCCGAACATCCTCCCCAAGGGTAGGTCCTTAAGCTCGTCTTAGTTCTTGAACCTTCATCTGGATCCTTTTTAGGTAGATCTTTCACAATCCTCCTTTCCCACAACTACTCAGAACTTCTCCAACATTCCATTTGGTCTTTTGTCAATGTGTCCGAGTTGCGAACAAGTCAGAAGAAATGGGGTGGGGCCTGGAGATACACGTCTTTTCCCCTCTGGGGCAAGGTCCTGGCAGAACCAGCAACGGGTCCTGCACCACGGGCCCTGGCTCCTGTGGGGAACGTGGATCTGCTGAGTGGGAAGGCCCAGGGTGGCCGGGCCTTTACCCAACACTCTCTGTTGGGTTACTATGGCCCACTTAGAACATGAACCCTTCAAGTCCCGCTGCATTATTTACAAGATTTACATTAAGTGGACCAGCCTGTGTTGTTCTTAAAGGAAATCCACTCTGCACTTAAAAAAATAATAAATTATGAAAATAATTTCTATGCCTCTCTGAGGCAAAAAGACCAGTGTTTTCCTTAAAGAGCTCAGAAAGGACCCTGAAAAAAGACATTATTAGATTAATTCCAAATAGCCAACTAGAGGCTAAAGCCATTTGTGAAGAGCACCTAAAAGCACGGGGCTTAAAACCGGTGGTTTATAACTATCTTTTGGTTTTAAAGGGCTATGTAAGATCATGACCCATCTTCCTCCAACCAGGCTCAAACAAGGGAGGCGGTGAAATGCAGCTCTTGTAGTGGTCTTTTGTTGTGCCATAAAGTCATTAGCCTTCCTCTGGTTACACCATTCCAAGGATATGCACTGCACCCCTGTATGCTTTTAATTATGTCTTGAGCCCGAAATAATTGCCCCCAGGAATACAGTTCCAATCAGGGAAGGTAAAAAAAAAATTTTTTTTTTCAATTACTAAAGTCACTGGGCTCTCATACTTGGGGACGAATTTGCAGACTGGAAGGAGGCAGCCAGAGAGCTCATCCCTGCCTCAAGGCACACTGAGAAGCTGCTGGTCTGGGGGTGCTTCGGGGCCTGAGAAGTCTGGGAGGGAAGGCCAGCGCTGCTCCTCGAGGTCACTGCCGGTGAGCATTTTACCCGCCCTCCAGGAGCCTCAGCTGCCTCATCTGTAACACGGGGGTAAGGATACCCATTTGTACCCATTTCGTAGAGTAGCAGTGAAGGCGGAGGAAGACAGTCACACATGTATAGTGCCTGGTGCATATCGTTTTCCCTCGCTCTTCTCCACGCATCCTCCCTCCCCCCATTTTTTTAAAAGATTATATTTATTTACTTGACAGAGATCACAAGTGGGCAGAGAGGCAGGCAGAGAGAGAGAGGGAAGCAGGCTCCCTGCTGAGCAGGGAGCCCAACATGGGACTCGATCCCAGGACCCTGGGATCATGATCTGAGCCGAAGGCAGAGGCTTAACCCACCGAGCCACACAGGCGCCCCTCTCCCACCACTTAATCTCGGGTGTGGCAATAGCTTCGATCTAGAAGAAAAGTGGGTAAGATCCTATCCTCAAGATAGGAGGAGTTCCCTCAAGAAATTCAGGCACAAAAGGCAGAGGAAAGTCCATGAGTTGGGAACCAGAGAGAGGTGGCTTTGGCCCTTTGTCTCTGACCAGAGATAATCTCGTCAGCCTTACGTCTTGCATTTGTACGAAGAGGAAATGGGACAACTCAGGTAAAGAGCTCTTGACCCCATACCTGGCACACTAGACATGTCCACTAAGTAATTTTACGGTCTTAGACTGTGGAGTTTATCCTCAGAAATGAGGGGAACATGTCCAAGGTCACAGTAGCTGTCAGATAATGAGAGTCTCATCAGGAGAGGACTTCTAACTAGAGAGAAAGCTAGGAAGGCTTCAGAGAGGAGGTGCCATTTTAGGTAATTTGGACATTAGGTGATGGAAGGAGCAGCGAGAGGGAGACAGAGAACTTGCGGCATGTGTGTGGACATAGTTCAGACAGGTCAGTGTGGACAGAGTGTCAGGAGCTGAGGCAGGAATGCCTAGGGCTGGGGTGTGACCTGGAAAGCCTTCAGCGGGGGAATGGAGTTGGGAGCTTCCGATGGGGACGTCCTGCTGGATGGGAGGAGCAGGGCCTTGTCCCATAGAGCTTGCTGCTCACCACAGGAGAACACACAGGCAGGGCCAAGGTCAGATGCCAAGTGGGATCAGGTGCGCTGTGGACTGTAGTTCCCAGGCCAGGGTTCTGGGGTCTGAGAAGGAGGGACCAGAGGCTGTGCCCCCTCTGCTCTCTGCCCTGTCTGCTGAGTGGCCCACTCGCCTCTCCACCTGTTTCCCAGGGGTCTGGAGGAGTGTTGAAGCGGCAGGGGCAAGCTGTGCAGGGGGCCCTACCCCCCTGTGAGTCCCTCTGGCATTTCCAGACCAGGGCACCAGGAGGTTCAGCCAGCATGGTGTGGAGGGGCTGGGCCCAGGGTCCGAGACTCAGAACTCGAGCACGGACAAGACCCCTGGATAGTCTCCCTCTAGTTCGTGGATGGACTTCCAACCTGTCTGTAAAATTTTATGCGGGGTGTATGTGTATGTGATGTGTATGGATGCATGGTTTTCTTCAGATTCTCAAAGGGATCTGTGACATCCCCCACGTTGAAGCACGCCTTGTCAGCGTGATGCCTATTTCTCTCTAAACTAAGGCCTAGAGAGGGAGACTGACTCCGGATGGCTAGGGAACCGCCATCGGCAAACTATGTCTGTCAGGAGAGTAGGGGTGTCGGGAGCTGGACCAGGAGTGGAAACAGAGGGGAGAGAGGGGCTGGGGTCGGGGGAGGAAAGGAACGCCCAGAACTGCCCAGGGATTAACCATCTGTGTGTTTTGTAGGGGCCAGTCCCCCCCCCCGGGATACCTGATCCCCTTCTCCAGCTATTGTTCAAATGCTTTCCCAGGGATGGACTGGGCCGGGCTGGCAGGTGGGGGGGGGCGGGGGAGGGGAGAGATCGAAGGCCGAGGCAAGCTGGGGGTGGAAAGAGAGAGAGAGAGAGAGGAAGTGAGCGCGCATGCTTGAGGACTTACAAGGTCGGCAAGCCCTCCTCAGCTGCCCTCAGAGGGGAGTTCCCTAGCCTCAGGCCATCCAGGGCCAGGATGGATGTGGAGAGAGAGGCTGAGAGCCTCCCGCAGGATTTTCCGGAAGGCAGTTCCGCAAATCCAAACTTCAGGGCTGAGTGTGTTTCACAGGTTTGCTGGCTGCACTTGAGTCTTGCCATCAGTTTAAAATCCTTTTTCAGGGGCGCCTGGGTGGCTCAGTGGGTTGGGCCTCTGCCTTCGGCTCAGGTCGTGGTCTTGAGGTTCTGGGATGGAGCCCCGCGTCGGGAATCTCTGCTCAGTGGGGAGTCTGCTTCCCCCAACCCCCTGCCTGCCTCTCTGCCTACTTGTGATCTCTGTCTGTCAAATAAATAAATCAAATCTTAAAAAAAAAATTCTTTTTCATTCCCCCTTAGCCTCACTTACCCACTTCTCAGGCTGCCATTACTGGCCTTGAAACCACAGACTCTGGCAGCAGGAAGCGATCTTAGGGACCAGCGAGCCCAGTGGTTTTCACACTGTGCTCTGATGGGCCTCAGGGGCCCCATGAGGTCAGCAGGTGGGGGAGAGCCTGACTGATCTTTTCCTCCCAGAGCTGTGGCAACCAGGCAGCACAGCTCTATGGAATCAGAGGTCCCTCTAAGATTTCATTGGGGGAAGGAGTTCCTTGGCTAAAAACACGATTCTAAGCTCCCTGCCCCACCCTCAAATTTAGAGAAGGGGAAACTGAGGCTGAGACTTGTTAGGGGTGATAGGGAATCTAGGGGCTGAGCTGGGTTTCAGGTCAGGCCTCTCCTTTCCCAGGCCAATTGCCTGGTCTCTTTTTTCTCCCAGGGCTCAGCAAGGGAGGGGAAGGCCTTGCAGAGAGGGACGGGCCTGGGTGGTGTTGAGGCCAGGGAAAGGGGATGTGGGAACCCCAGAAAAGTGCAGCTCTTCTTATGCTAAGGCATGGGGAAATCCTCCCCCCAGCGCCTTGGCTAGAATCCTGGACCTTGGACCTGACCTTCTGTTCCTGCCCAGCAGGGGAAGAGGAGCAGAGTGGGGGTGAGGAGTGGGCCGTGGGACGGCGAGAGAGACCCTAATTTCATACTCCAGAGATTTAAGCTCTTTACGCCTCCAGTGCAGGGGTGTTGGGATGACTCTGTGTCCCTGTCAGCTTGGTGGGAGGCTCTGGCAAGCGCCTCTCTCTCTTTCTTCCAAGGCTCAGTAGACAGATGAAAGCAGGCCCCAGCCGCTGAGCGCTGAGCGGGGGTGCTCCAGCAGAGGTGGCTTCTGGACAGCTGTGGAAGGCCTCGTTTGCATATATGCAAATGAGTGCCTGGTTCCTTTCTTTCCCAGCATCATCTAGGCAGACCCAGGTGCTGTTGGAAGAGTCCCAGATCCTGCATCAAAATTAGCCTCTTGAATGGGCTTTTGGTCTGCCAATGTGAGATTTCCTTTGAACTCCTTCCCAAACTCTGGGAACCTTCCCAGTCCCCAGCTCTGCCTCCCTTCCAGTCACGGTAGCTCCTCAAACCCTAAGAATGAGAGCTGAATGAAGAAAACGATTTGGAGACAGCCAGGGGCAGAGGGCAGGGCAATCAAGAGGTTCTAGACGCTGGTCCTGGCTCTGCCACGGGTTCCGTGTTGCCTGGGGTCAACCGCCTAACCTCTTGGCACCGCAGTGTCCCCAGTGGGTAAACAGAGAGAGGGGCTGGAGGTCCCTTCCAGCTCCAAGAGTCTGCAAATGTTAGTGAACACCTGTGCCTTAGAGCTCCGTGGGGGTCACCAAACTGAAGCAGAGGGAGGGGGACACAAGGCTGTCTCAAGAGGGGCAACACGGCTGGTTCACAGAAGGGAGAGCTGTCCGGCCCTGCCTCTCTTCCCTCAGTTCTTTCTTGGCAACTACTTTAATCCCCTTTCTCTCTCTCTCTCTCTTTCTCTCTCCCTTTTTAGAGAGAGAGAGAGGACAGCAGAGGGGCAGTGGGAGAGGGAGAGAGAGAATGCTAAGCAGGCTTCACGCCAGCACAGAGCCCCACGGGGCCTCAGTCTCACAACCCTGAGATCATGACCTGAGCTGAAATCAAGGGTCCACACCCAACCAACTGAGCCACCAGGCGCGCCTACCCCCCTTCCGCTCTTAAGACCGACCTTTCTCTCTTCTTCAGTGCATGTGGTGAAAAATGAATGCCCTCCAAAGCCAGGTCCAGGGAAAGTGACCCCCAGAGACGGAGTCAGGTGTCTGGCGGGGGTCTGATTCCAGATTCCCTGTAGAGAACGCCTGTTGGCTTGGCTCAGGGGAGCACCAGGGGACCCATCAGCCGGGGCCAGGAGGTCAGGGACAACAGAGGAGAAACAGGACCGCCTGAGGCCCAGAGCCAGATGCTGGGAGAAGGTATCTGGGTGCTGAGCAGACACCGAAGGACTGTCTACTACATCCTGTGTGGTGTGAGGTCCCGAGACTTACGATGAGACAGACATTGGGTTAACTGTATTTCATACAAGATTGAACAGACCAGTGAATGAGATGCTACTCTTATCATATTTAATCCTCACACCTTATCGCTATCCCTTGAGGTGGGTCACTCTACCCACTTTACGGATGGGGAATCTGAGTCTTTCACAGCACCAGATTTCTCTTCTCTAAAATACTAACTTCTATTTAGTAGGACTCTTGTAAGGAATAAGTGATGGGAAGTCGGGCAAGTGGTTAGTAGAGTGCTTGGCACATAGGAACCGCTTCTTTAGGATGAAGTGGCCCTTTGGCCTTTACCTGAAGCCCTGTAGGAATGGGGAATTTGATGGAAGGCAGTTCTACTTCCAGGCACCTCTGACTATTGAAAAGATCTTTGTTTCCTGAACTTTTAGACTGGACTGAAAACAGACACTCAGTAACTTCTATCTGCTGATCTTAACCATCCCAGTTAGGGGCTGCGGCAGACAAAAGCGTGGCCCCTCAAAGATGTCCACGTCCTTGTCCTCAGAATATGTTCCGTTGCACGACAAGGGGGCATTAAGGTTGCAGATGGAATCAAGGTTGTTCATCAGCTGATCTTAAAATAGGGAGAGTCATCTGGATTACACAGATGGGTCCAACATAAAAGGGTCTTTAATTTTATGTATATATATATATATATATATATATATATATATATATATATTTAAAGATTGTATTTATTTATTTGACAGAGAGAGATCACAAATAGGCAGAGAGACAGGACGCAGAGAGAGAGAGGAGGAAGCAGGCTCCCTGCTGAGTAGAGAGCCCGATGCGGGGCTCTATCCCAGGATCCTGGGATTATGACCTGAGCCGAAGGCAAAGGCTTCAAACCCCTGAGCCACCCAGGTGTCCCTAAAAGGGTCTTTAAACATAGAGGAAGGAGACAGAAGAGTCCCCTTCAGGTCAGGTGATGTGAGGATTAGAGCCGCCACTGCTGGCTTCCAGGACAGAGGAAGGGGCCTTGAGTCAAGGCATGTGGGCGGCCTCTAGAAACTGGAAAAGGTGAGACAGCGGATCCTCCCCTAGGGCATCCAGAAAGAATCCAGCCTTGCTGGCACCTTGATTTTAGGACCTCTGAACCAAAAGATAATGAATTTGTGTTATTTTAAGGCACTGGCTTCTGATAGCAATGATAAAACAAAGACAAAAACAAAAAATAAAACCAATAGAGGGGCATTCCAAGCAAACCAGATCCTTGAAACCAGTATCTTCTTCATCTGAGTGTCTTCTCCAGGCTGTAAACCCTGGTCCTTCGAGTGCTCCTCACATGCATATTTCAAAGAGGGCGAACCATGTCAGAACCAAATGGAGAGACATACGGTTAGCAATTACCGGGTTGCTGGTGACTTTCCATGGAGGCGAGCCCCCGGGCGGCATAGACTGGGCAGAGTGTAGACCGCCTGGGTTCACGGTGATGGCCTTGGTGATGGAGAAGAGTAAATGCAGGCATAATTTATCATGTCTCGGCCCCTCTCAACCCCCTGCTAAATATCAGAGTAACCTTTAAAGAAGGCAGAGACCATCAATTAAATAAACAGATGCCTTGATGGAGAATAGAAGTGTAAACACAGGCACCCTTTCATAATTTACTGATGGTAAATCAGCCTTGTTCTCTCAGTGGGCTGTTCTCCATCTGCACGAAAGAAAAAGGAGGCAATCCATCAGGACAGGGCGAGGACCTTCGTGAGACCCGCTAACCAACAGAACAGATTACCGAGAAAGCTTTGATATCTTCCTGGGGTTGAGATTTTTTTTTTTTTTTTAAACAAGACTTTGCATATGAGTTTGTTTGGCATGATTGAGGAGGTGTCTTTGGCAGTGTGGGAGGGTGGTTGAGATGACTTTTGGATGGTTCATACCGCCTTTTAATTCTAGTATCCAAAGGTTGGGATTTGCTCTTGTACGTTCACGCTCATGATTAAACCACATACACAGGTTGCTTAATACCGCTAGAAAAACGCACCGAACCATCGTTCTGGTGGCTTGAGGATGCGTATGACATATTCAGCAAAACTGGGCCAGGAATTAATATTGCTAAGGTCAGTGTGGTCATTTGGGGCACACGAGGGGAAATCTTTCATGAGGGTTCACCACTCCTCGGTATCTTAGTTCATCTGTAATGGACTGGCAGAGAGAGATGGTTATTAGAAAATCAAATGCACTTAGAGTCCCCCCATGAATCATTTATGGAAGATACCATGTTTCCAGAGACCATGAAAACATGGCTGTTAAGGGCAACTCAGTCACTATTTCTGGATGGCTTTCAAGCATGACTGCAGACTTGAGAAATGGGCCCGCAAGAAACTGGGAAGATCTAAACTTTCAGGTGGAAGAACAGAAGCATAGACAGAGGGGAGCTCAGGGGGGCAGCCTTCACCAGCCACCACTTGGTGATACCCATCCTGGGAGGGGTCCCTCGCAGGAGAAAGTGCCCGTGGCCTTCCTCTCCTTCCCGCTCCCACTATAGTCCAGAGGAAGAGAGGTCAGCTGAAGCGGCAATTAATTCAACAGAACCGAGGTTTGGGCAATTAACTTCTAAACATGCAAGCAGTCCAGGAGGGGGAGGAAGTGGTTTCCTCCTAGCACGGCTGGTGAAAGATGGTGCGATGTTATCAAGACTCTTGGGTAACCAGCAGAAGTGTTTTAATCCCCACTCTGCCCACACTCAGAATATCGGAGCCACGAAAGCCGAATGATGGGGGCCTCAGGAGCCGAAGAAGGAAACAATGGGCGCTCTGTGGGTCAACTATAAATAGAGCTTAAGATCTTTCTAGAAGGCTGGGGGAAGCAATCAGCTAACCAAAGAACTGTGCAGGAGTTTGCCCAAGGGTGCTGTTTGACCTAGGCTTTTTGTTTCCTTTACAGTCGGTAGGTGAGCGGAAATGTCTTTGCTTCTTGCAGGTGTGTCTGATCACAGCGGACCTCCTGCTGGAGAGGGAGTGGAGGCTGCACCTTTCTTTGAATACTGGCTCCACCGTGTTTGAGTTGTGGGATCCTCAATAAGTCACTGAACCTGCTCTGGGTCCCCCTGTAAAGCAGGGGTCAGAATACTCATAAAATCTCACCCTGTTATGAGGATTAACAGATGGTTAATAAACATGCACTACTTTCTAGGGCTAGAGGGAGGCAAACTACTGGCCCAGGCGGTTAGATTTTGGTTCTTCTAACTTCCACCACCTGCCCACTCCCTTATCATAGAACAGGGGGGCACACCGGGTGCCTCCACAGTCTCTGGGTGACTCAGCTGCCCCGGCCCCTCTCCTGGAGGTTCTGGTTCAGAAGAGGTAGGTTGGGCCTAGGAATTTGTTTCTTAGCCCTGGAGATGTTTGAGAAACCTGGATGGGATTATTTTCTTCTTCGAACATCTCAGATGGTCAGGGTTATAGCGTACAGAGAAAGCTGCAGAATTCCAGCACCTCTAGCAAGGAGGGCTAGAAAGTTGCATTTTAATTTTTTTAAACATTTCATTTGTTTGTTTGTTTTAGGGAGATTGAGAGAGAAAGAGCGTGCAAGAGTGAGCTCGAGGAGGGGAGGAGGAGCAGAGCGGGAGGGAGGGGAGAAGAACCTCTGGGAGACTCCCTGTGGAGCTTGGAGCCGGACATGGGGCTCGATCTCCTGACCCAAAGATCATGACCAGAGCTGAAACCCAGAGTCAGACACCCAACGGACTGAGCTACACAGGCACCCCTGGAAAGTTGTATTTCTTTTTTTTTAAGATTTATTTTCTTATTTTAGAGAGAGAGAATGCATGAGTTGGGGCAGAAGGAGAGAGAGAATCCCAAAGCCGACTTTGCATTAAGCATGGAGCCCAATGCAGGGCTCGATTCCAGGACCCTAAGATCATGACCTGAGCAGAAACTAAGAGCTGGCCCCTTAACTGACTGCGCTGCCCAGGCACCCCAGAAAGTTACATTTTTAGCCAGCATATCAGGTGACTCATGCGAACAGGAATATTTGGCAAAGCTAATCGAAATGATCTTTAGGGTAGACGTCTATGGTCAGCTAAGGCGCATGGGTCTGGCCATATCGTGTGTCAAAACAGGAGCTCTTCCTTCCAGTTGGTAAGTGGCTGCTGGCCCCATTTCTCTGTAGTGTCTGGACGTAGGACCCTCTTCTCTGAGAACCTTCTTCCACCTCTGCACAACCCAGTCACTAAAGGGTAAACACCGACATGGCGTGGACCAGCATCTCTTCTGACGGATGGGTACCTGGGCTACAACACTGTTAACCATCTCAGCATCACTCCTGCTTACCCTCCTTAAAGCAGTCATCAATCCCGGGCTGATAAACATTTTGGGAGGAGGCAGAAACCAAGAACAACTCATGGATTTCCTAACTTTTCCCAGCTTTGATAAAGCTTTTGTAGCTAACTCTTTTTCTTTCTTTCTTTTTTCTTTTTCTTTTTTTTTTTTTTTTTTTTTTTGATGCTGGTGCCTCTTCTCCCTTCCAGGAAGGTCTATGCTAGACTCTTGATTGCAAGGAGCGGCCCTCCTCAGCTCATCTCAACATGGCAAAAGATTACTTACTGGCATTGATGTTCCTACCAGTGATCACAGCCTCTGAGAAGTCCCCAGGACTGTTGAGTGCCCTCGGTTCAGCTCTGCCCACATCTTGGGGACTGGAGTGTCAGCAAGTCACCCACTGCGGTCACAGCCAGGAGGTCCAGCCCATCGCATGCATGCCACCCCATTGCAAACGCTTCTTGGATGTTATTTTGGGTAAAAATGTGAACAAAAATCCTTTAGGACTACCTTAAAAAAAAAAAATGTCTCGGGCATACAAATGCTTGTGCTCTAACCAGGTGTCGATGGTGAAGGGACATGGAGTACATGGTGGTGGGATGACCGCAGAGCTTCGGAAGTTAAAAACAGACTCCAAAGTCAGGCTGCTGGGTTTGAATTCTCCTTTAGCACTCATGACCTGGAGCAAATTGTTCCTTATCCTTTCTAAGCATCTGTTTCCTCATCTGTAAAATTTGAGTAATGAGAGGACTGGATTCATCTCACAGGGGCTTTGTGAGGGCTAAGTGAGATCTTGCAAGCAAAGCATTAAGAACAGTGTCTGGCATACAGAAGGAGCTCAATAATAAATGTTACCTGAAGGCAATCTTGTCTTGTAAAGAACCAGACAATAAATATTCCAGGCTTTATGAGTTATAAGGCCTCTGTCTGACTATTCAGCATTCTCTCTGTGATATGAAAGCAGCCCTAGATAATATTGTAAGGAATGGGCATGGCTGGGTTGCAATAAAGCTTTATTTACAATAACAAATGGCAGGCCAGATGGACCCACGGGCCATACTTTGTTGATGCCTGTGTTAAAGGAAGGTGGGTATACTACAGGAAGGCTAGAACCACTAAATCACCAGACCACCTGGATATTAGAACAGAGCTTGGGTACAGGGAGGCTCTCCAGTTCCCGTGAGTCCCTCCATAATTGTGTGAGCCAATTTCTTAAGTAAATCTCTCCCTCTCTCCATACGTACATATAAAATCTCCTGCTGGTTCTTTCTGTGGGAACTCTGACTGAGACAAAATGCCTTCCTGAATCTGTGGTCATAGGCTGGAGGCCTTGGGTCAGTCAGCACAGTGGGTGGGGATGAGGTGCGGGGTGTTGAGGATCTGCTTCTCTTAGCGAAGGGCCATGGGAGGGGAGTCCCCTTGGAAGGGCCTGGATTCTGGGGCGTGGCCCACCTAGCACACTGGCTTCCTGTACTGGTTTTGTGCTGTCACTCACAGAGCTGTCCACAAGCCTCCCATAGCTCTTGGTATTACATTGCCCCTTCGAGTCCCAATCTAAGTATGTGTCGTGTAGAGAGGCAGCCTGGTACAGTGGAAGGTGGATGGGCTCTACAGACAACGACTAAAAGCAATTCACTTAACTTCTGTAAGTCCTCATGTCCCCTCTGCAAAATGGGGATAATGATGTGTCCTTGCAGGACAGTCACAAAAATTAAATGAGATGACCTGTGTAAAAGTGAAGAGTGTGTCACTTCTATCCTTCTCCTCCCCATACCTCTGCCCCGAGTCATAATTCTATGACTATATCCATGGTTATTTCCTTTTGGTGCTGCTGGTAGAGCTAGTAGAACCTTCTAGACTTCCTACCTTGATACAGCAGAATATCCAGGTCTGGAGAACAGTAATGGTGGTTTGAGCAGCCTTACCCCTTCCTTTGCAGGGTTTCCTGCATTCACGATGCTCCTCACTTTCCTTAGGATCGCCTCTCCCATCCTTTTGAACATTTTCATGAGCCAAGCTATAGTTCCATCTGAAGGACTGGAACTGAGTTCAGCTGTGCGGAGAGAGCACTCTTTGGTTGCGGACTGCAGTGGATTCCACAGCAGAGGGAATGATATGGA
The DNA here is from genome assembly GCF_964662115.1 of Mustela nivalis. Classification (NCBI taxonomy): domain Eukaryota; kingdom Metazoa; phylum Chordata; class Mammalia; order Carnivora; family Mustelidae; genus Mustela; species Mustela nivalis. Next base: position 13,737,801 of record NC_139025.1, on the reverse strand, counting down.
CTTTGAACAATCAGAACCCTTGAGAGGTAAGTATAAAGCAATGTTATTTTCTTTCTTTCTTTTTTAAAGATTTATTTATTTATTTTAGAGAGAGAGAGAGAGACAGAGAGAAAGAGAAAGAGCATGCACACGTGAGTAGTGGGGAGATGCAGAGGAAGAGAATCTTTAAGCAGACTCCGCTTGGTGCCTTCAGGCCACTGTGGGGCTCATCTCATGATCCATGAGATCATGAGCTGAGCCAAAACCAAGACTGAGCCACCCAGGTGTCCTAGTAATGCTATTTTCATTTCTACTGTGGTTGGTGAAGGGGCGGGGACAGTTCCACCTCCTGAGCAGTCATTATCCTCTAGCTCATCACAACACTTCCCACACTCAAAGGAACTGGAGACCATTTCAGCTTCTCCTTACAGGAGTGTTAACCCCTCAAGAAGGCCCTTCTTGAACAGTGCCCAGCCTGACCACATCTGCTCTCTCTTGCATCATTGGCTTTCATCCCATTCAGGGGAAACACCCAGTTATCCCTGCCTGGGCATACATCAGGATTTATAGGTCCTTCTTCTAAGCTGCAGAAATAGCTCCTTCCATCCATGTTGGGGGAAGCCAACCAGCCCATCTCTTCCTGCTTTTTAGATGTCCAGCCTGGAATCCATCATGGGTCCACTGTGTCCCTCCAGTCCCATGACACATGTACCAAGCTTTCTGAAGTCCCTTTCATGAGATTTGAGATGGGATATAGGCACCTTCCACTCTCCCTCTTGGAAGGGTTGAAGCTTACAGCACATCAATATGTTTTTTCCCAAAGAAATCTCTACAGATCTCTACAGACCCTCTCCCTTAATCTCTAAAAGCCAGACCATTTCAGGCCCTCAGTGTGAGTGTCAATGAGAAGCTTGAGTTTGGTAACAAATTTTTGGATCTTACCTTGAAAATGTGCATCTTCTCTAGCACCACGTTAGAATGTTACGGCTATCATGATGCCTTAGACAAAACTTAACATCTTGCTATATTTACTTTGGTCTTGATGCAGTTGCAGGTGAAGATGGTGTAGCCAAGGGAGTTCTGATGCTTGAAACAGAGATCACTGCACATCCATGCTCATGCCACGCGTTTCTTGTTGTCTTGTTGTTGACAGTCTCTTGGGAATCAGCAAATTTGGCAGAGAGTCTTGTGGATGCCCTTGGCCAGGAAACACACTGGGTACTTCTTAGCCTTCCCTTGGAGAGCATTTTTAGAGAGAGTTCAGTGAACTTTAGAGAGAGTTCAGTGAATTTTTGCTTCTTTTAGACTTCTTTGCTTCTCCATACGAAGACTGATTAAGCCTAGCTCCCCTGGAGTCAAGTGTGGTTGGGTGGTAAAGAATCCCAGGTGTTTGTTGCTTTCCATTCTTGTCTCAGACATTTGGAGGACTCTTGCCTCTGGGGCTGGGGAAGAGGAGGGAAAGGGAGTCCCAGAGCCTCTCTTGGTTTTAGGTGGCAGAAGGGGAAGTGGGCATTGGGAGGAGAAGAAGGAGGGGAGAGGAGAGCCTGCCTTTGAGGATTCTACCACCAAGGATTTCCAACTGGGGACTGGCCTAGAAAGGATACCCACCCCTTCAGCCTAGATGTACCCATTCACTGTAGCTACGGGCAAATTTTGCATCTGCTTTACATGTGGGTGTTTCTTCTCTTCTGCAGACTAGTCTGCTCCTTGGCAAGATGAGAGTTGGCTGGCATCTCCGGCCAGCACCCACACAGCCTCTCCTGCAGGTCATTGGACACAGTAGGCACCAGGTAAATGCGGAGGTGCTGAGGCCCACTGGCTGAGATAGAAGTAGAAACCAGAGAACCTCCTTTCCACTTAGTTCCCTTAATGCCACAAGTGCTCATTCAGGGCCATCTAGGTGTCAGCACCACACAGAGGCATTGCATAATTGTTTTGGTCTGAAGCCAACGGAAAGATGAAATTTACTTGTCCAGCCAAACCTGGCTTAATATGCTTATTATGAAAAATATATATTGGGGAAAAAAAGGAACGTTAGGATGACAAATTTTACCCATAACGCTACCACCATGATAATTACAGTCAATATTTTCTTAAATCTTTCTATTTCGTGCCTATTGTTTTAAATAACTGAATTCACTTTTATATTCAATTTTGTTTCCTTCATTTCCAGTATCATGTAAAACTGGTTTCTAAACGTTGTTTTGATTTTTCATGTAACTTTTTTTCTCTTTCGAAAAATAATGGATGCTCATTGTACAAAATTTGGGAAAATGGAAAAGTAGGGAGAAGAAGCTAAATAGCATAACACAACTTAGCCCAGATATAGCTACTATATTTCCTCCAAGTCTTTTTTTCTATGAATTTATTTGTGCATATTGTGGAATAGAATATAAAACTGTATGCTGTTTATGGTTCTTTTAAGTGTTTTTTAAAAATCAGTGACGTAATATGTACACATGTAAGAGTGGCAAGTGTAGGAGAGTTTAGGCTGAAGAGCAGTTCTGCTTTTGACCTCCTCCATCCTCAGTCCTGATCCTCAGAGGCAGCTGCTTTGAGCCCTTCTGGTATTTCTGTCTGGTGGTTATGTCAGCCTGTGTCTCCAGTTGACACGGGTCTACCACGATTTCCTGCTTATCAGTGTTAGACATTATCCCCTAGACTTCCTGCTCTCATGATGTGGCTTCACCGGCCCCGTCTCCTCGACGGTGATAATTCCCCCACTACAAGCAACAAACTCACATCTTCTTAACCTTGTTCTGTCAACTCTACAGTTATTTTGACTCTCCGTGTTCTACAGGGAGGATAGCAACTCTCCCCAGGTGCCTGCCCTTTCTCAGGTCCCTTTCCCAGATTCCATGGACCAACCGCACAGTGGGCAATAGGTTAGTTTTTCCATAGTGTTCCACATGCCACCATTAAGTTTTCCGTCTTTCCTAAAGGTTCTTCTGGAAAGCTGAGAATCGGTAAACAATGTTTATGACATGGTGGCTGTGTCATCATGGTTCCTGCAGAGCCGAGCAGTAACCCAACCCTGCCTTTGCCCTTTCAACGGCTCTGGTTTTGCCTAGGTTTTTCTTGTCTATTTACTTTCTCTTCAACAAATTTTCTCTCTTACCCCAACTTTTTCATCCATCCAGGTATGTATGTTACTTTCCAGAGGCTCTTCTCATGGCTTTTCTGACTTGCTCTGACCTATACTGACTGTAGATAATTATCTTCTAGGTTTCTGTTCAGTTACAGTCCATTAAGTAACTTCCAGAAATGTGGTGTGAAGAAGGTAAATTTTTGGAGTCCTCAAATATTCCCTAGAACACCTGATTTGTGCTTTTGTCAGGTGTGGAATTCTAAATTCTAAATTGCTCTCAGAACATCGAAATCATCACCCCCTCACCACTTATGAGAAACCTAAGGCCAGCCTAATTCTGATTCCCTTGCAGATGACTTCTTTTTTACGCCCTGGAAACTTTCAATATTTTAACTTCATCCCTAGGATTCTTAAATTTTCAACCATGTACCAAGGACACGTAGTTTTCCAGTCATTGTGTTAGGCATTTGAGAGTCCCTTTTATTCCGGAGACTCACGTCCTTCAGTTCTGGAAAGTTTTGTTGTATTATTATTATTTTTTATAATTTCTTCTTTGTATTTTCTCTATTGTCCCTTGGAGCCCTGCTATTAGAATACGGAGTTTTTGGATTGAGTCTTGGTTTCCTTATCTTTTCTGTCCTCTATAATTTTGATTTACTTCCTTGAAGGGTTCCTATAATCTGGGACTTCTATATCGATACATCTGTGTGTATATGTGTGTGCGTGTGTGGGTACGTGTTTAAGAGTAGAACACACTGATGTCTTATTGCAGATGAGGTGGGGGGGGGGCACTTGACTGCACCGTGTGCCCAGCACAGCAGAGTACGGGGACAGACCGTCCCATCTACAGATATTCAATGAGTCCTTCTGCAGTCACTCCGTGGTCTCACTCCTGCCCTGATTCACACTAACATTTCTGAGGGCCCAGCCTTCTTCCTTTGGCCGAATCACCCAGAAATGTGTTCTAGCCTGAGGGACTCATCACCCCACTGGGTCAGTTAACCCTCTGTCCATCCAATTTCCAACCTGGTCACATCTTTTGAAGTTGAGTCCCTCTACTTGCTCTTTTTCCCCTTCACTGTCATTTAGTGGGGTCTCAAAGACAGATGCGTGCAGTTAACCTGCTTTTTTTTTTTTTTAAACTGGAAATCTCTGTAACATATTTTTTAACAAAAAAACTTCATTGAGAGAAAATAAAATAAAATGCACCCCTTTTAGGTGTATAATTCGTGGAGTTTGAACAAGCACATTGCAGTCAAGATGTAGTACATTTCCATCTCCAAGACATTCCTTTGTTCCCCTCCTGTCAATTCTTCCATCTCCTTCCTCACCCAGCCCCAAGGAACTACTGGTTTTGCCTGCCCTAGGATTTTACCTACATGGAACATACAGTATGTCCACTTTGTGTCTCGCTTCTTTTTCCTGGAATAATGTTTTTGAGATTCTTCTAGAACGTTGTATAAATCACCAGTTTGTTCTTTTTATGGCCAAGTAATATTCTGTTATTTATAGGACCCACAGTTTGCTTATTCATTCATTCACCTGTTGGTGAGCATTTGGGTTGCTGCCCATTTTGATGAAAGTGATGATGAGTTTTCATACCCAAATATTTTTTGTGGACACACACTTTTGTTTTTCTTGGTTAAATACCTAGGAGTAGGCCTGCTGGATTGTATGGTGACAGTATGTTTAACTTTATGAGAACCTGCCAAACCATTCTCTAAAGTTGTTGAACTATTTTCAACCCTCACCAGCAGTTCCATTTGCTCTGAATCTTTGCAATACTTAGTCTTTATTTCCCCTTTCTGACTGTAGACATTCTGGTAAGTGTGTAGTGCTAGCTAATTGGTTTCCTTCGGATTTCTCTGATGGCTACTGATGTGGACCATCTTTTCATGGGGTTTGGTGACTTGCATGCTACTTTGGGTGAAGTGTCTTTAAATCTTTAGCTCACTTTTTTTTTTTTTTAAAGATTTTTTTTTATTTATTTATTTGACAGAGAGAAATCACAAGTAGGCAGAGAGGCAGGCAGAGAGAGAGAGGAGGAAGCAGGCTCCCTGCCGAGCAGAGAGCCCGACGCGGGACTCGATCCCAGGACCCTGAGATCATGACCTGAGCCGAAGGCAGCGGCTTAACCACTGAGCCACCCAGGCGCCCTTTAGCTCACTTTTTAACCCCTGGTTATCATCTTATTTTGTTGGAGAGTTGTTTTACATTTTAGAGTCAGGTCTTTTGGTCAAATAGTCCCTATGTGTCTTTAAGCCTTGTGCTTCCCCCACTATTACTGTATTATAAGAAGTGCTTCATGTAATTACTTTATTTGAAAACAAGATATTTAACAATTCTTAATATCCTGCCATACGCATGTGCCATTATTTATTTACTAGGTTTTGCCGTTGAACACTTATGTTTCCACTTTTGTTTTGTGGTTGCTCTAATAACAGTACAGTGCACATCCTCTTGCAGAAATCTCATTTGTTCCTTCAGGTAGATTCCTAGAAGCAGAGTAACAAAGTCAAAGGGTAGAACATATGAAGGGCTTTTTGATATGTGCCACCAGATGGCTTCGCAAAAAGTGTGAACCAATTTAAAGCATCACCAGTAGAAGATAACCTCCCCACCCCACCTTTATACACTGTTGCCAGCTTTGGGTACCATTATTTGAAAATTTCTTTTTGCTAATTTAATGGGTGGACATGGTAGCTGGTTTTAAGCAGCATTACTTAAATTATTAGTGTGGTTGGACGCCTTTCCAAGTGTTCAGTCATCATTTGCTTTTCTTCCTCTGTGAACGGTTTATTCATATCTTTTGTTCTCAGATGACTTTCTGAGGCACGTTTCCCAACTCTGCAAAGAAGTTTCAGTGGGCGGAAGTGTTCGGCGTTTGAGGTAGGGGAGTGAAGAATTGGGCTGGCAGCTGACTAGGAAGCAGGGGGCTGGCTTGAAGAGGCACCCCAGGCATTCGGGCACCCTGCACACTCCTTTCTCCTGTTCCTTTCTGTGACTAGCAAGAGGGTAACACGGAGGGGGTCCTGAAGAAGGAGGGGCGAAACTTGCCTTCGGGGAATTGAATGTTAACTTTCTTGCCTCCTGGAGTAGTTGATAAGCAAGGTCACCAGACAGGGGCAAAATGGCTCCCAGGCCTGCAAGTTTTGGTAGTGACCTCGACAAAAGAATTGTCAGACCTAAATAATCAGTTTGTCTCTCAGGAGTGGGAAAGGTTGCAATGCTCAGTAACCAAAATGAATGTGAAGTTGCCCCCAGGCCTGTGGGGAAAAGAAGGTCACATGAGTTGTAATCCTTAAATTTCCCTGGATTTTGACTCAATCTGGTCATGCAGAATGCTCCTGGAATATTTTGAGCCCAGGAGTGCCTCATTCACTCTTCCAGTAAGTGCTCCAGGATAGAGGTGAGAGATATTCATCAACCATGTGTCTCTCAGATATTCATCAACCACGGTCTTTGCCTGGTCCTTCTAGGAGTCCTAAGGACATGTCTCCCATGTGTTCTTGATAGCATTTATGGGGATGCCTGAGAAACACTACACATAAGCCCACCAACAAGTCTTCCCCACATATCTCTGGGAACTCCCAGGGGCTCCCAGATGAGGGTTCCCCCAGTATTGCTGGGGTCCCCAAATAGTGTCTCACACCTGTACTTCCACATGCTCCCCTGCCCAGATATCCTGGGAGAACCCAGGGAGAGATCACAAACAAGACCTCCCCTTTCTAGTGTAACCAGTGTTCCAGCTGGGGGCTCCCCAGGTTCTAGTGCCTCCCACTGGTCATCTAAACAGGCACTGCTAGCTCTTGGGGGTGATGATGTCTTCCTCTCATGGAAGCCTTTGGGATGCCATAGCTGCGGAATAATTTGAAGCCAAGTGGGACAGAATCTATCTTTTTACTCTGTTGGAGAGGGAGTGGCCAAGCAGGGGTGGCCATGACTCAATGTTTTACATAGTGTTAGTTGACAGGTCTTTCTATTTTTACTGACAGTTCTCCTGTTCTTAATGGGATTCTGATTGGAGCCTCTGTGGGCTGGGCCAGGAGATGCATGTGAATGACAGAATTATCCTTCTGATGATGACAGAGGCTCTGCTGCTGGGTTAAGTTCACCACAGATGGCTGCTTGTTCCCCCCAGAACATACCCTTTCCAATCCATAGGCCTTCTTATAAATGGGCATACTGTTCAAATTCTAGTTTAAGGATGAGATAAAGGGATTTATTATAAGATGTTGGGTTGATGTGACCAAAGGTCAGGAGACCAGCCAGGAGATACGCCTGACTGTTGGAGCAGAAGCTCACTGCTGGACCCACCTGCATCTATGTCATGATTTCTGAGGCAAGGCCTGAGCAGTAGAATTTCTACCACAATTCCTACCAAGAACCAAACACCTCTGTCCCCAATTCTGATCTGGTGGCACATGGCTGCCAACTCACATTACTCATTTCCACTTTCTATCTGATGGGTGTGTCTGCTTGGTAGAAAGTAGGTCACAGGAGGTCTGGAAATGGATGTGGTTTTCTGTTCTCTGTCTCTATAGGGCAGGGAGGCCTGTGACAAGGGGTTTAGCATGAATATCAGGTGAGTCATGGTGGGCTTCTTGTGGACACGTTTACCAGCTTACCAGAAATACACCGACATGGCGGACCCTCAGCTTACGTTAGAACCATGATCGGGGATACAGTGTTGTCATGGCTGCACAGTCCTTACATTCTGTGGAGGCTGTTGCTCTGGTATGAGGATTCACTCTCTCCATTCCTTGTGGCTATTGCTCCCTATTGGGTAAATGAGCTACTTAGAGTACCTCATTTTGGTATTAAATAGTCAGACATGGGTGCCTGAGTGGCTTAGCTGGATAAGCATCTGCCTTTGGCTCAGGTCATGATCCCAGGGTCCTGGGATGGAGTCCCATGTTGGGCTCAGTGGGAAGCCTGCTTTTCCCTCTCTTCCCTGCTTATGCTCTCTCTCACTATGTCTGTCTCTGTCTCTGTCTCTCTCAATTAAATAAATAAATAAAATCTTTTAAAAAAACAATGTTACTAACTTCTCTTATTCTCATTGGTTGACTAAATTGATTAATTCATCAAATATTTACTGAGTGCCTATTATGTGTCATGCACTGTGATAGCATTTGGGATATTATAAAGAATATGATATAGTCTCTTTTTTTAGGGATCTTGCTGAATCACAGGCAAGAGGGACAAGGCACCAGGTTATTATGAGAGAACTGTGAATGCTGGGATAGAGGCAAGGCCAAGATGACATGGTGGGGCTGGGGTAGTGGGATGGATGTTTATATTGTTTTAGGATTGAACACTGCCGTAAGTCCCAAAAGTCAGAGAGGATGGAGATTGGAAAGGCTTTCCTGGCCAAAGAGCCACATGTGCAAAGGAGAACTTAGGGAACACAGGACTCACGCAGGAGGCCAAAGCACAGAGTCTGGGGTGGGAGTAGGGACAGACAAGGACAAAGGCATTGACAGGGTCAGGTCATGAAGGATCTGAAATTCTGGGATCTGAAATTTAGATTTCATCCTGAAGAGAATTCAGATTTTATTCTGGAGATAGCTTCCAAAGAGTTTTAAGGAGTAGAGCAGTGGACTTAGATTTATGTCTTAGAAAAATAAGACAGCTATGTGGCAACCATGTGGAGTATGGACTGGAGGGGCCCAGGGAGAGCAGGTTGAAGAGCTAGTACGATGAGCAGTGTTGAGACTTGAACTAGTGCAGGGTGGAAGGGGAGGTCAGGAGAGGTGGAAGATATGTATAAGAGTTAGACTCCCCGCCACCCCAAAACCCAGGACAGGTCTCATCTCCATAGGATGGTGGGAATGAAGCAAAGGGACAAGTAGATGTTTTCAGAAGTAGATGTTTGAGGTGTTACTTGGAATCCCTCAAGACTAAAGGACTTAAACCTCCAGCCCCAGGGAGAATTGTCCTCAGCTAACGACTGTTATCGTGTCCAAGGCCACACCACCCTCATGGATAGCTTACATTCAGTGTTGGGTTGACATCAGGGTACAAAATCTACATCTCAGGCCCCCTGTCCTGCCTTGATACAACTCTGAGTTTGCTTGGGGTGGCTGAAGCCTTGGTTGGCTCTTCACTGCAGCTCAACATCTTCTTTTTCCAATCCTGCTTTCCTCCTTTTCTTTCCACAGGTGGGCATCCCAAGAACCTTTTCTAGCACCTTACGCTACACTTCATCTAAAAGGCTGCTTCATGGGAAATCCAAACCTGGGTGACGTCCAACCTCTTGGTTTGTGAGCAGCATGGATAGTGACATCATTCACAGATCCGTAGACTACAGAAAGAGGAGGTGGCTTGGGAGGGACACCAGGAGTTCACCTGTGGAAAAGTTGAGCTTGAACTTCCTGAGACTTCAGGGATGAGACTACATTTCAAGGTCAGTGTGTAGGCTGCAGGTAGTTCTGAGCATCAGTCTGTCTCACCTCGGGCTTTTGCATTTGTTATTCCCTTGATGCCTGTGTGGTTAGTTGGTTCTTCCTTGTCATTCAGACTGTAGCTTCAGATGTCAGCTTTTCCAGAAGGACCTCTTAGTCACCCAATCTAAAGTGCCACCCACTTCTTTGTTATGTCACTCTACCTTTCTGCATAGCACTTTGTGCTATCTGATGTATTCTTATTTGTATCTCTGTCCTCCCCCAAATGGAATGTAAGTCTCTAAAACAGAGGGTCCTTATGGAAATTGCTCACCCTTCTGCCCCTAGCTAGCATCCAGAAGAGTGCTGGCTCATGATAGGTGTGCAATAAACATTGAACAATCCACTGAATGAATCAGTTCTTTGTCTGCTGTGGGCACTTATTAGATGGTTTGTTAGACTGAGCACCCCCTACATAATACATCAACTGAAATTACATATGAGGTCCCCAAACCCTTTGTCTCCAAGTTTCTGGCATTCTCTGAAACAAAGCCTTCCTGAAATATAGCCATTTATGCTATGCGAGCCCAGACCATCCCTTCCTTGATCACCAGTCATTTCACCTCTTGGGCGATGATTCTTTCTCATTTTGTTTCCTCCTGCACCACTGGCTTGATTGGTGGTGATTAGCAGAGGGTAGTCCATTTATGTGAAACACCTGCTTCCCACCTGTGTCCTCATGAGCAGTCAGCTTTGGACCTAGTGCAGGAAGCTGGTGGGTGTCCTTCATAGCTGAGTGGGCTTCCAGAATTTTCTCCAGGAGTCAGATCCAAACTGGCACCATATGGGTAACCATCTGTATGTCATTGTGCCAGCATTGCATCAAACACATCTGCCGGCTTGTGAAAGAGACCAGGGGAGGGCTGGGGCACCAAGGAGGATTGACAGAAAACCTGGCCCAAGAAGAAGGCTGAGCCAGACAGAGCAGTTTCCACTTTGTGAATCGGGATGTCATTCAATTAGACCCCCTTCACTTGTTCATGAAACCAGCAAACATCGGCCCAGAAGGGTGTGTTCTTTCATTGCTCTTATCAACCCACTCTGAAGAGAGCAGATAAGTGTGTCAAAAGTTACTTTATCTAACCCAGGATGAAAAAGCACCTCCTGGGGCATCAGGGTTCGCAGGGTAGGGGAACTAGACAAGATGGTGGCTGTGCTTATGCCTAGTCCCTGCATTATAGCCCAGTCATTCGTCCAGCATCTAGACAGGCTACGCGATGGGCCAATTACAAACGTTGTTCCTTGGGTCACTGATAAGACGTACAGAACCAAAAGTCAGCACATCTGATTGGATGGGACTGGGCGGATCACACCAGTCCAAAGTGCAGGGAAATCTCTGAGGGGAAGCTGAGGGTACTCTGCTTGAAAACACTCTGTAGCTCTGCGTGTGTGATTTGCACACATGGTTCTGCTATCTCCACCAGTCACTCAACAAGCTATTGTCCCGTGGGGTCATTGGGTGCCTTGTGACCTCCTCCCTTATGTTATTTGTTCTTTCGTGAATCCAACCATGTGATCCTTTTGAAGCTCTTTTTGAACTGTTCTGTGCTGTAGTAGGCACAGGGGATCCAGGGTTGACTGCAACAGCATCCCTGCCTAGAAGGAGCCCAGATGGCCAGAGAAGATAGATGTGCAGATAATATACCATACCAAGCCCCGAAGAAGGGCATCCTTACCCCAGACTTGGGGGAAAGAGGGATCAGAGGAGGCTTCTGGAGAGAGGGAGGACTTGAGCCAAGCTCCGAAGGAGGAATGGGGTTCAGTGAGGAGGGAGGAGAAGGGGAAGCATTGCAGGCAGAGGCAGCCGCCTGTGTGAAGCCGCCGGTGAGAGAAAGCAGAGCTCCCAGACGCCGTGAGCCGGCTCAGTCTGGCCGCGACGCTGGCGCCAAGAAGCCGAGGGGCAGATGTGGCGTTGGGTCACCGCCCGAAGCGCAAGGAAAGCTCTGAAAGGATGGATGGGAGGCGGCGGACGGTCAGACTTGAACTCTGTGGGCCGTGATTCCTGCTGACTTGCACACGGAGGGCCCTGCTAGGCTGTGGCTGTGGGAAACCGGAATGGAGTGGGAGGGAGGAGGGTGGCCCAAGAGATCCGAAGGCAGAATTTGTCACCGATTGGTCGTGGAGGGGCTGAAGGAAAGGGCAAGGGTCCTGCTTTAGGCTTGAGGAAATGGATGGCCGAGGGGGTGCCACGAACAAGGATGAGGCACCTCAGGGAGGAGCAGGTGGGAACACCCTTTCCTCTTCTTCAGCCTCGGAAGGAGGCGTGGGTCCGCTCCATGGCTAAGAAGGAGCTGGGCAAGAGACTTCATCTACAGGGACTCCGAGGGCCCTTCTGTCAGCAAGAAGCTGCTCTTAGAAACAAGACTGCTGTTGTATCCCCTTGGGAAGCCCGAAGGGGCGGGGATGGCCACACGGAGCACTGGCCAGTAGACACTGCCCGCACTGGGGCGCAGAAGGAGGCCACTGCCTGTGAACTAAAGGAAGTATTTATGCTCTGGACGCGGACTGGGAATGTGAGAAGGGGGCGCACGGCCCACACCTGCTCACACGGCGGGGCAGGTGGAGCAGGTAGAGGGCAGGGCTCTGGCTGGCATGCTCTGGAACACCCTGATCCCTTTGGAGGCCAAAGGGGTGGCCAGTTCTGACCGTGGTTAGCCGGAGACCCGAGTCCTAGCTCCTGGGTCATGTAGGCAGCGGAAGAGCCACTTGAAAGAGATCACGTGCATAGATTATACCAACACGGACCCCGCTTTCTCTGGAAAGCAATTTCAAAACCACTTCATCTCCACCTGCATTTGGCTAATGGCCTGATTATAGCCACACTAATAACCTTCCAACACTCTCAGGAGCGGCTTTGGCTCTGAAAGTTCCGCCTCCCTTCCTCCTTGCCCTATTTCATGCTTCTCTAGGACTGCAGTGACAACAGCTGTTTATTTCTCCCAGGGCCCGAGTTCCTCGGAGGAGAGGCAGATGGCTGTGCGCTAATTCCTGAAGTATCCTTCTGGGGACCATTCGCCCCCGCTCCCCGGCCGACATCCCACACAGGACCACAGGTCAGAACGCGAATGGTTGCCATGAATATGCATGCCGTGGATGGAGACTGATTGCTTCTGTCCTGTAGGGCAAAACTGTCGCCCTGGGTGGGGATGACATTTTTGCTGAGATACAGGGTCTGGCTGGGGGAGGAGTGTTGTCTCCTGAGTCCCAGGGCAAAATGTTTTAAGATTTAGGAGACCGGCCTCTCCGAGAAAGGTGTTACAGTTCGGAGAGGGAACGCGGAGGGGGATCGTGTCTGCCGGACCGTCTTTCCATTCGGTTCTTTTCTCTTACCTTGACAGCACCCAACTGGTGACGAGCCTGGATGGTTGGGGCTGCAGGAGGGTTTTTAGGACGGGTGAGAGTCTGGGTGGGTGAGCAGCAAGTTGGTGTTTTCTGGTGATAAGGACCCAGGTGTCCTGGTTCCAGGAGTTGGCAGACAGTGCTCCCTCAGCTCGATCCTTGCCCCCTCTCTTAGAGTCCGGATCCCACCCAAGCTCCATGGTTCAGCTCATGCCCTACCTGTCTGCTCTTTGGATCCATCTCAGATGAGTTCAGTCCCCATGGAGCTGACTTTTACTCTCTGCTCCTGACCATGGCTGGCCACGTCATTGCAGGCTGCTTGCTGGCTCTGCATGGGTCTCACCTGGGCCCTGAGACCGTGAGCACTGTGTGGTCAGAGACAGTGGCCTTGACTGTAGTTGGTCTCAGGTCGCCCTCGGTTAGTGCTGAGCAACCAGCATTCTAAGGGACGAGTCTCTAGGACCTCAGTGGGGCTGGTCACTATCACTGGATATTGTTATCCTGGGGCTGTCAGACAGCTTCCCCAAGAGAGACGCCACTGAAGACGAATCCATCTGCTTCCCTGGGCAGTGTCTCTGGGCATGGGGGCTGGGCATTTCCTCCTCCTCCTGCCCTTCTGTAGCTGCTTAGTGGGTCTGTAGGATGCATTCTGAATTGGGTTTGTTACTAGGATGACTGACTTCCCACCTGGTGCGGCAGCCAGCCAGAGTGCTGCCCTCTGGCCTAATTTCGATGGTCTGCTAGAGATGGTGCATGTAGCACATGACAGTGATGGCCGGGGACAGTGATTACCTGTTCAAGGGCCCTGTCCACTCAGAGACCTCTATAGTCCTGTGCTTTTGCCCATGTCATTCCTTTCCTGAAAGATCCCTCCAGCATCTCTTTCATTAGTGTCCCCCTTGACAAATGCCTACGTACCCCGTAAGCCTCCCTCCAAATATCACCAATCCTCTGTAGTTTCTCCCAACCTCTGGCCTCCAGAATTCCAAAATAGTTTATACTTCCTTTCACTTTAGCGCTTTTCACATGAAGCCATATTCATCCATGCGCCTATGCCCCCCGGCAGACTCCTGGGAACTATTCAAGGGCACAGACCGCACCTTGGACGCCTTTCCATCCTCGACACTAGCCTGATATATCATGAGTGCGTAATACACACCGTGCGATGGGCCGGAGTGAATTCTGATGCAGCAGGGAGACCCTGGGATGTTTTAAGCAGGAAATGAGTGTATGTTGATAGCGCTTTTTGACCGAAGACAGGGGTGTTACTGCAAAAACAGCCAAGGTCAAGGTCTTATCTCAGCTAAGGCAGAGGCAGTACAGATGGAGTGAAGCAGAACTGACAGGATTCGATGTGCAGTGGGACTGGAGGCTGAAGGAGAGGCAGTCAAGGTCGGCTGCAGGCTGGTGGACAGTGGGGCTGTGGAGTATCACCAAGGGAGGCAGTCATTTGGGAAGATGAAGAGAAGGACATGGCTGTGTCCCAGAAGCTCATGAAGGACTTCCCAAACCAAAGAAAAACTCGGAGCATTTTTTTTTTCCCCCAAACAAGTAAAACGAGGATCTCTCCAATGAGCAGAATCAAGTTGTAATGGTCAGCGCAGGTAGATTGGCTATTTGTGTCCTGGGTGGAAGGGAGAAGTATGCAAACCCCAAGTCTGTGTCCAGGCACAAGTTGTAGCTAATTTCAACTGCTCGGTGTGAGGGCCAAGGCAGTGAGGAGGGCAAGAGCTCCAGCCCCTGGAGGGACAGGACAGGTGTACATAAAGCCTCTGTGTGCACCTTGAAGGTGACACACTCGAACTTCTTCCTCTATAGAAAGTGAAATGTGATTTGGGTTTTGAAAGCAATGTCTATCTGTTACCAGGGATGATGGCCTGGGTTAGATAGCCAATCTGAGCTGTTTGCTTGTCCCTCAGATCTGGAAATAGCAGCTGAGTGACACGAGGAAGCAGCTTTCTGTGGTGGGGGCTGTGCTGGGCTTCTTCCAAGGACACTGGGAAACGTAAGTCACCTTTCAGACTTGAGTGGGAGGTGGTATTTCAAGTTGGTATGTATACCCGGGACTCTAGCATCACGGTTCAGACAGGTGTGTGGCATGGAAACGCATCTCCTTGGGTATGTTTTTATTACATTCATGGCCAAATGAACCCAGTTTTCTTCAAAGTGTAATGTTTCCTGGTAACATTTCAATAATTGCTTTGACATGAGGAGAAACGGGGCTGTGCTAAATGTGTGTGCTTTTCAGAGGCAGGATTGAAAAGGGTCCACGATGGAGGTAAGAGAAGTGAGAGAGAGAGGCGAGAGGTGAGTGCTGAGAGCTGGTGAATGCTACAGGAATGTAGAACCCGGGCCATGTTTCCTCATAGGGAACTCTGTTTCTTCTCTAGGAGATTGTGCTCAGATGCCCAGCATCTAGGCACCCTGGACCTCCCTTAACAGATGACGTTGTAAATTTTCAATGAATTTGTTCTGTTCATAGAGGGATGAATTTCATATGGATATGAATTTAGAATTCTGGGCAAGAAAAATTTCTTCATCGCTTAGGTACCACCCCTGAGTTAGAGACAGTGTAGGGGTCTGTCGTTGGTATCAGTAATATCCTTGTCTGTTACAGCCCCCCTTTGGGAACATCAGTGCAGGTATGCCTGACGGTAACTTTAATAAACAAAATGAGGGGTTCAGCCTTGTGAGCTTGGGGACCCTCTGCCAGCAGCCTGACTCTTCTGATGGCACCAACAGTTCCAGAAAGAAGAGGGAAATGATCTCTGCAACAGAGGTCAATACTGTCACAAAGCCCTTGTATTTATTTCACCTGGAAGACCTGCAGAAGGCACCTCAGTCTTGGGCTCTCAAACTGGACCTCAGATGTAGAATTTGGTATAAATTAATATTACTAATGAAACCCGCATGATTTTAGAGCTCCTTTGAAGATCATTTATCCTTCCCAAGGGATAGTGGAGCAGGTTAGGAGCACTGAGGACCTGGAAGAGGGCAGCCTTGGGTCCATCATGCTGAGAACCCCCAACTGACAGATTCCTACATGCCAAGGCTGCACGTGTCTTGGGACCACCGCATGGCTTTCGCGACCTCCCTGTATCACATATCACAAAGCTGTGTCATTAAGAATACTCGTGTTGATGACATTTCTGCAAATAATTCCGTTGCACCTGTTTAAAACCAACAAAAGCATTCAAGGTGCAGGAAACATTCTATGAAATTATGGATCGGTCCTAACCCGTCTGCTTCTTTAATGGTACACTAAAGGAATGACCTTACTGTATTGGGGACCTGGGTCTGTCTGCTATAAATCGTCATCTTTTATTTTATTTCTATTGTAGATTCCAGGATGATCCTGTTTGATGAAGGCTCAGTATGCACTTTTTGGGGAAGAGAACAACAGGATCTCTCTTTGTTCTTGGGAACTCCATAGGTGGCAGGCCAGTGTGTATAGGTGCCCACCGTTCTGCGGCCAAACGGGGACTATCTAAATGGGTTTTATGGGACTTGGAGGATATGTCCTAAATAGAAAAACAGGGAGAATAAAATCTGTATTGCTTTTGTGAAAAGGAAAGCAAAAAGGTGACAGGAGAGCCACAGACAAAGGCAAGCTGTCCTTAGCTGTGTTCAATGGAGACTGGAATTTGGTAAGAGCCCCGTTCACCTTGAGCCCCACAGAGGGGCGTCTGATGACTAAAAAATTAAAGGCATATGTGCACAGACTGCTTCCCAGTGAGGCGGTCCCACCAGATGGCCCTTGAAGACCAGGCGGGGGTGCTTCCAGCCATCTTGGACCCCTTCCCACCGTGGAACAGGGCAGATGAGAAGGAGATGTGAGCAGAAGTCATCCAGCCTAGGGTTCAGGTCTGTGCAGAGCACCACACACACGTCGGCTTTCAAATGGGACTGGCTTTTATTTCTAGAGGTGGTGGAGGTGGTGGAGGATGTTTCATTCCAGCCGTACTTCTGAGGACAATCTGGATGAAGCTGGAGACTGGCATGCCCACTCCCTCTCACTGTTGTCTTTAGGCCACTGAAGAGTGAACTCTGCTCAGGAGCCCTTCTCCATCCCGAGGAATGTTGGCTGGTGGTCTGTCCTCTCCTCATCCTCAGTCCCTCATCTGTGGACCTCCAGGTCACCTCTCCAGAGTCCCCTGGGATAAGGACTTTAGTCCCCACCTCCTATGCTCTTCCTCCATTCTGCCCCCCCCCCCCCAGTCATCCTAAGTGGCCTCAATATCCACTGGGACGACCCTTCCCTCCTCCACTCTGGCCTGCCTCCTCCTCTCCAGTTCCACTACTCCCATGGCCAGATCCCAAACTGCTCCACCTCTGAAATAATAGTCTGAAATGCCCTCTCAAACATCACCTCCTATCGTTCCCCCTCCCACTGCCTTTATTCTCAGGAAGCCTGCTCCTCGCCTGCCAGCTCTGTTCTCATGCCCCTTGGACCAGGTCTTAGGTGTTCTGACCCCACAGCCTTCTTCGATCCTGATTTGATCCCTCTGAAACATCCTTATCTCTTCTCTCCCTGTCCAACCCTCATGTTCGTTGAGTTACAGTGGAGCTTTATCATCTCCCCCAGCATGTTGTGAGTCTGTCCCGTCTCTCGCTCTTTACTGCCAGGCCCTGCCCTGGTTTGAGACATCATGATACCTCTTTGGTCTGTAGCTCTGACCTTTCTTCTTCCTTCACCCTCATTGCAGGCCTCCATATACGGCATGCTCCAGTCCGGGGTCCACTCACGGCTTCCTAAATAGGCCAGAAAATTTCATGCCACCCTCTTCCTCTCTTTTTCCTACATTGAATGAGTTGCATTTTATGTGTAGCTGTGCCCCTCTGCCCTGTGTCCCAGTTGGTTGGTTACATGTCTATATCTTCTACTGGAAGGTGTGGTCTTTGAAGACAAGGACCATTTTTACTCAACTGGATAAGCTTAGCAGCTAGCTCAATGCCTGTCACATGGCCAATGTCAATAAATATTTATAGACTTAAATGTCCCAGGATGTGCCTTCCATTAGAACTGCCCCCTGGGTTATTTATCAGGTCAGCTACCAAATCCTGCCTCATTCCCATCTATCTTCTTTGGGAGGGGGGAATGCTCTCCTGCTGTCTGCCAATTCCTCCTTCCTCTGTGGGGCCAATTGCTGGGTGGTCCTTCCCATTCTGCCATAACATGAGGCTGGGTTGTGGACAGGGTGGGAGGGGCAGCAGGGAACAGGGAACACTGCGTGAGTGAACTGGCAGAAGTTCTGTGGGCTTTGCCAGATGGTACCATGTGGGAGAGCCCAAAGGAAAGTTGGTTTTCTCCAGCCCAAGGCTCAGACTCCTGAGTGCAGTCACAAGCCTTAGTGCTACAGGCTTAGGAGGGAGAAGTATCAAGGTCCCCTCTGCCTTATGCCTGACCAGGAAGGGGCCTGGTGGATGTTGTGTGTGTTCATATATGTGGATATTGCCAACCACTGAGCATGTCCAAAGAGCTCATGACATGATCTACAGTGGGACAAGAGGAGCAGCCATTGATTCAATTTGTAATTTATTGTTTGGTTTGATCTCAGTGTTTTCCCTTTGTTTCTGACCTGATGGATTTGTCTGCGGGCTCGGTGGGTTCAAGCTGGCAACGTTTTGCATACACAGCATTTAATTACTCAATAGATTGGCCCATGGTCATGCGCATGATTGTTTGCAGGCATACATGGAGTCTCCTCGACCCCCAGGTGAGGGGTGACAAGCAGAGAACAGTAGAGGGGGATGGAATTGGTTTAAAGAAATTCTGGGTGTAGCCAGGCTGCAACACATAGGCCTTTACCCTCCATCTTTGGTTGGAGAAGGAGACAGGAATTACATGTCTTTTCTGAACTTCAGTCAAACCCTCTTCCCATACAGTTCTCAGGATGAAAGACCCATAGGAAGCATCCAGTCCAATGGCTCACATCTGAGTGTGTTATCAGGATCATCTAAGATTACATTTTCTCCAGTTTTACT